>NC_136257.1:9336250-10620833 GCF_053564925.1 Oryzias latipes | reverse complement strand
ACACTGTTCACTGGACTTGTGAACAGCATGATCAAATCTGAACGTTACTACCACTCATGAACAGTTGCCGGTAATCTATGTTAACGTGTAGCTGCTAGTGTTTGGAAAATACATGGCTACATCAGTTTTATGATTTTAAGTCATGCAAAAACAGAGTCATTACTTGCATTTATTTAAATTTAAACTTCTTTGCTTCATAGCACACCCACGTGAAGAAATGCATTTCTCCTCCACATCACAAGCGCAACATGGAACAACCTACCAGCGGAGGGATAACTAGCCCTAAGTTGCAACGGCTCCTCCTTAAAAAAACAACTTCGGACACCACTACAGCTTCAAATGCCCCTACAATTGTAGCAATAGGGAGGAGCCAGAGGGGTTGGGAAGAAATTCAGATTAACCAATAGTATCCTGTTAGTTGGCCTTTTCATAAGCTAATGATGCATATTTGGACTTTAAATGGTTGAAATGATGCTAAATTCATATCATGCATAATCAACTGAGCTTTTAGGTCTATTATTATGTCCATTCCTAATGAAAAACGACCCCAAAGTGGTATTTTGATCCATTCACACATTTCTGAGTATTCCTGTGCTCTGAGGACCAGCCCATCCCAATCCACAAAAACGTGCGGGTTCTCACATTGTGTTATAGATGATGTGGAGAACAGCCCCTTTCAGGAACAGTCTGTGCTGCCAGCACCACCCCTAGGCTAACACACACACCCACCTTCTCCGTGGAGATTGCAGGGATTGGCAAAACAGCCATTTCTTTGCGCAATATGCACATTCATCTTTGCAAAAGTTTTTATATAGTTTGTTATTGTGGGCGAGACACAGACGTGCTGCCAAGGTTGACTCTAGGTTGACGTCATGAAATAGGCGGGACTCACAAGGAACTAAAGGCGGTGCCTCAGAAATCAAGTCGTCTTACTTTTGAGCAGCAAAATGAACTGCGAAAATAACTCATTTCATTTTTTAAAAATCGCTCTTTAATGTGTCACAGGTAATATATTACCATATATATAGTTTACTCTGAAAGGCTGGCTCTGGTTAAGTGTTGTATCATCTTTAATAGGCAGGCTGGGATTGGTAGTTTTTAACCTGTAGACAGTCTTTTACAGGTACTGCAAATGAAATTACCTTAATTTCCAGATGCTACTTTTGTCACACGCTTTCAACCCTGTGGCTTATTCAAGGATGCGGATAATTTATGGATTTTTTTCTAACCGATGCTAGGGGCGCTCGAGCAGAAAAGGTATGCGTGAGACAGGGGGAATGCAAGTTTAATGTAAATTCCCGCTTTGAGAATGAAAAGCACGAACAGATACTCACGGGAATTCAAAAAGTACAGCAGAGGGTTCTAGCTGTTAGTCATCTGTGCTGTCACTCATATAACTGACTGCAATGGAAAACTATCCGTGAACCATATGTCTCTTGACTACCAACAGTTTCAAGAGGAGGCAATGAGAGAAGCTGAATGCCTACTCTAATTTTCGGAATCAAGCCCATTTAAATTGGCACGCGCATAAGCAGCCAAACAGCATGGAGGTCACTTCTGCTCTTAGACCCCTCATTCATGGTGCAACAAAAAGAAACGTCCATGCTCAGCCCTATTTTGGCCGCATCCCACAATCCCTTTCTGCTATTAGAACCAACGTGCACGTGACCACCACTATAATATGACACAGCTTTCAAGTTAAAAAGCACTCATTAAAAGCAGTGTGAAAAAATCCACCATCGCCAACAGTTGTGGAAAAGCCGGTCTGCTGATGGAGAGAACAGCGCAAGCTCAGGAGTGAATTTGCCTTAGTGACACTGACAACTACAACAAAGGAGAGAAAGAGAGTGTGGCGAAGAATATCTGACGCTATTCCAATCCGACACTGAGGAGGCAGACTTCTATGGTTTCAGTGCACAGGAGGAAGATGAAGAAAGCTCTTTGACTTTTACCGGTATGTTTTTTTTAGCCAGCCCTGTTACTACCATATTGCTGCCGTGTTACTGCCGTGTCACAGGCTCTGTTTGGAAAGAAAAGCTCAGGTATATTTTTACAACTTTGAAAACTCTTTCTGTGTACTGTCGTTCTTTGTAAATATCATGTGTTGAACCTTTCCTGCGATTACTTTTTTTCTTTCTTTCCTCTCCGCCATAGGCAGATCTTCCTTCACTTCCCCGTTTAGACCCTCAGAGCCTCCAGAGTGGGTCTATAAAGAATCATTCATTTTTCTTCTGGGGGAAACCTTCTTTTATTACAGTTCTCTTTCACTCTGTATAACAAACATAAACACACACCCCCAACACACTTTCGCTGCTCTTGCACTCACTCCCTCTTGCGCTGCACGCACGCTCTCCCCTCCTTTCGCTGCACGCACTCCCTCCTCCTTACACGCACGCGTGGTTTCAGCACATTCACATCCTCAATCTACAACACAGTGTGGCGACCCGGGGGTTAGCACCACTTTCAGCCCCTAAGACTCATGGGAAGTGGGGAATTGTGGGTGTAAAGTTCCTCACCATGACTGAGGTGGCTGTGAGCAGAAGTGACATCAATGCTATTTGGCTGGTAGTGAGTGTGTTCTAATAAATAAGCTATAATACTGGGAAGGCGAATATGCAATCTGCGTTTGCTCCTCCCTCTCTGAGACTGTTGGAGATGAGCAGAATGTATGCTACAACATGTTTAAACGTAGGCGCATGCGGCTAATATACAGGTGCGGCTTGTGTGTGTATAAAAATAGTTTTCTCTTTAAAAATGTAAAGGGTGCGGCTTGTAATCAGGTGCGCTAAAACAACTTGGTTCGTTCTGGGATGGAATGCCAAAAGACAATAGACAATGGACCAAACCAGGTGATGTCAAGCATTTACGACAGCCGCACGTTTGGACAGCCTGAAACAAACACTCTCTTGAAAGAAATGTTCGGACCCTGCGTTTTAATTTACCGGCAGTCTATTCTTTTGTAAAATAAACATGTAAGACTGATTCTGTTATACATGCATTTTAGGGAGCAAGTCAACTGATGTTTACTGTGAATCATAATTTTTAAGTGCCTATGTAATCCTCCTTCAACGTGGGTAATACTGAATGAAGAGATTGTATAGCGTGACTGCAATGCACTGTATAATTTGCAGCTAAAACTCATCAGTTGTGCATATGGTATTTAGTGGAGCTATGTAGAAAAAAGAAAAGTTTGTTTTGAGTTTTGAGCCAGGTTGAGTGGTTGTTTTGGCTCAGAGCATGTACTTTGGAAAAGAAACATGATTGAGACACAGTTAAAAATTTAGGTAAAAACAAAGCAGGAATCCGGCGAGGGAACGAAGATGAAAGGGATGTGGCGCTTTCTTCATGTGTTTTTAAATTTAGGGACAAAATTGAAATGACCTAAGCATACACCCAACAAAAGCCCACTGCACTGAAAACAAGGACTGTGTCGGAATTCCCTCACTACTTAGGGTAGCTAGATAGGGCGTTCGCCATTTTGTAGAGCTGTCCAAATCTACAATTAAAAATCCAGTGCCCTGGAAATTTCCCAGAAGTCTCTGCAAAAACTAGTGTGTGTCAAAGCTCTCTTGATCAGTTAACATAGACCACAATGCATTGCATTTGTACGATTTCTCATTTCAAATTTTTTTTGTAACATTTTATATAAACTATCCATGTTTTTTAATTGGAACTCAATGTCTTAATAAATGGTCTTCATAAAAAGTGCATATTTATTAGGCTTTTACTTTTTAAAAAAAAGGATGATAAGAAGAAAAAGAAAAGTAGTAAGCACGTGTCTGAATTGGATTAAAATCCAGGGCTCTTGATAGTTCAACACTATATGGTCTTATGTTGCATTCCCATCGGACGTGATTCACACATCAAGGGCGTCGAGTTTCAATGTTAAGTCTACAAGCATAATTTGAGGTTCTGCTGTGCGATTCAGGTTATTAATTAATCTGGTTAGAATTAGAAAATATGCCTGAAAGTATGAAATATCCAAAAATGGTTCCCACAAATCCACAAAGTTGCTGTTTAATCAAGTATTTGCTCTTAGGACTGGATGAGACACAGCCATTGCATTTGCATGTTCCTGGTTTTCACTTTGGGTTTTGTCAAATAGAATTTTTTTTACTATAACCATTATACTGACCTTGCTATTTATCCTAAATTTCATTTGCGGCTTTGTTGTATCATCCAGTTTTTTTGTTTTGGCACACAAATGCAGACTACTAGTCTCCATACAAGCCTTCAAGGCCAGTGTGCGTACAGTTTCTCCAAGTGTAGATTTGAGAGCAGACTTTCGTGTGATCCAGAACTGAGAACGTCCAACAAAAAAACTGGATCACTGGCTACAATCCCATTAAAATGTAGTATATTTAGTTATGCATTTATGTGCATACCCTGGTTTGTCATGGAAATGTTCCCCCCTCATTAGGAAACCCATAGACTCATCATTAAGTAAAAGAAAAAGTTTTTTTTTTTTGCTTTGTGTGCTTTTGTTGATCTGAGTGTGAGCATTCCAATTATGGATTCCATGTCTTTCTGTGCGTTTGCAGAGTGTGATCAGTGCCAGCCTATATGCGAAGTCTTAACTTGATCCAAGAAGTACAGTACTCCGTTTGTCTTGAGTAAAGTTGCTCTATAAAGGCTACCTTAAGGTCAGGTTCACTGCCTAGACGTTGAGCAGCAGCCAACGGTGCTTCTGCTGGCTCATGTAGCCACAAGGATCTTTGCAGACCAACATAGACTACAAGAATCTAAGCCTTCACAAGCGTGCATCACAAAGCTCAGATCTGGCATGTTCCAGCATGCTGGGATATTTAAATCCCTTAGCCTGTTCTATTCTAGCTGTAAATCCTCAACTCTTTTACATCAAGAGGGATTCAGTTAATCATGGGTGGATATTTCGACATGCTCGTCTTTAATGCAGGCTATTCATTTAGGAGGAAACTGAAAGCGTCTGTGTTTTCTTAGGCATTCATTTTCACCACTTGGGTCCAATGTTCACATTTCTCTTTGTCATGAAACATTAGGAAGACGCAGCGCTTTTCTATTGTGGAAGAGATGCTTTTGGCTCTTCTTCTGCTCTTCTAGTCCATGAAAGGCCTCAAGGTGATGGTAGTACAGTAACTCCCCAAGCTGTTGCATCATCTGTTTGGATGAACACTTCTTGGACTGCAAAGGGATTGAGTTAAGTAATAAATACAACAAAGTCCGTCACAGTTTTGCTGTTGCCTCAGAACAAATGGCGGTCTCAAAAGTACCAGCAGTTTATATTGAAATAAATTTTCAAAAATCATTATCAGACTACTAATTCAATATGTGTAATTGCATAATTTTATAAATTATATGAAAACATTTTTCTAATGACAGAAAAACCACCAGGATACGGGTCTTTAAAGCTTGTGTTGACACTCCTGAGTCCTTCAGTGAGGAAAAAATTCCTTTTTTATGCATCTGGCTGAGAATAATGTAGCTGACTAACTGAATGATTGTTTACAGCAGTAATCAAATAATTGTGTGGGTAGATGTAGGTAACTTGGCCTTTTTATTTAATGTTAAGTCATCAAAGAAAAAGGCTCCAGAGGAAAAATGTAGAAGAAAAAATGTAAAGTGACAAGTAAATATAAAAACAAGGAGCACAGCAGCTTCTAACTCATTTCCTTAACCCCCATTATCTATGTTGTCTTTAGTGTATCAGTGTCAACGTGAGGTTTTTACAGGATATCTGTGAGCAAAAATACTGCACTATTACAGCACTGTGTCTGCGGTTAAAGTTCAAAGTAAACCGTTAACATAAAAGACTAATGTAGGTTCTGTGAAATAAAGCAAACAAATGAGCAAAGACCGCCTGGACAAGAATTCTCACACTACTGTGGTCAAGTTATAGAACACTACATTTTTGTTGAAAAATGTTCTGTACAATATTTTGTTGGACTCTTAACATGATAGAATCTTGATGTCTGCAGGTTCTTTAATCTTGTCCCTTTGATAATCTGCTTAAGTCCACACTTGTCTCTTTTGCTGGTGCATCTTCTCCTGCTACATTTTGCCCTTCCATTAGACTTTCCATTGATCTGCTTGGACACAGGACTCTGAACAGCCAGCCTCGTGAGCTATAAACTTCGGTGGCTTAGCCAGACTATGAAGCTGATCAATGATGGTTTTCTGGCTAGTTGCCGGGTCTGAAGTTTTTTCCCCATATTCAACCAAACCGAACCAATTGAACGATATCTGGGGAGCGGTGCGTGATTTGAGTTTAGTAAATGATTAGTTGGTGGAACTCAGTTTAAAACCTCCATACCCTGCAAAATTTAGGTAGATTTTTCCACAAGATTCTAATTTTCTGAAATCTTGTTTTGTAATAAATAAATAAATAAAATAAACAAATACCTGAAATGAATTAAAAAGTGGGCCTTGAATTTATATTAAATCCAATTTTCATGTTTTGAATGATGACCACATCCTGTAAAAAATATCTAAGGGACTTTTGATGGTATTAGAAACTTTCTCTTCAGTTTCTCTGTAGGAATGACCTACATTTCTTAGTGTAGCAAGGGTCAGTCTGTAAAATTGTTACTTTTTTTTTTTTACCAGCACACTTCTTCCAGCTGTACAGTACTGTTATAATGAGGCTCATGAGGAGGTGGTGCCACAGTGAGCTCCAGTACTGCTTCAATGCTGACAGAGAAGGTTGTAAATAATCAAGAACCGGTAAACCAAATAATGGACCATCTGTAGGAATGGCTTCAGACTAGATCAACCTCTATTGCTCATGATTCCTGTTATGTTTCGTGGAAAGGCCATTTGTCTGTCATTCTAAGATGTATACAATGTGGTGTTCGTACAGAGTTTTGAAGGTTGACTTTGTTTAATCTGCCTTGAAAAAAACCCAAGTAGTTGCCACCATAAAGCAACCAAAGGTAAATGAACACCATATGAACCAGTTACAGTATATTTGGATCGAACATGTGTCATGCTTGTCCAGATATATCTGTTAGGAAGGCCGACCTCATCAGCAAAACATTGCCTGCCAGCCACTTTTCTCCCACTAAATCTTCTTATCCCAGAAAGAGAGCAGGTTCTCATTAGTGAAAGATGATCTCATCTCTCCTATTCCTCAGCTCTTTTCCAAACCCCTACAGCGGCCAAGAACGCCTTTTTTTCTTCTTCTAAAACATCAGAATGTTTGAGGAAAGCAAATAAAATGTCTTATAAAATGTTTTGAGAAGGAAAAAAAAAATAGTTCTTCCTACATATCTTGAATTTTTCTTGGATTGTATCTGCCTTTGAACGGGAAGCAGAACTTGAAATAGGTCTAGTTGGAAGAAATGTAACCCAGGAGGTAGAGAGATTAATCGTTGACCTGCTTTTAGCAAACATAAACATATAAACAAGTAGCGTTTGGTGTTATTGAGGCCAAAAAACGTTGGCACTTCAGGGAATCTTTGCAGGAGAAAACAGCCTCACGGACGAGATGTTTGCCTGATTTAAACTGTAGCGAACTTCCTTCGTAGTGGAAGCTTTCACTTAAAGAAGGGGACCACAGAACTTAAAACTCCAATTTTTGACACCATCTTAACAGAGATTATTCACAAATATTTGGAGTTTCATGTTCTAAAGAGAGATTTAATGGGTAGAAAAGTTTTAGAAAAATGAAAGGACGTTGATGAGTCCCGAGGATCTCTTGAGCTTTTGGTAATGGCTTTGTCTCACCCATGCGTAATAAGTGGTGCAGGTTTTGAACTTGACTGGGCCCATGGACAGTCATAGATGGAAGCGGCTGCATTCCTAAAGACCCACTCCAATCAAAACTGTGTTTTTTAACATGTTCAACACATGTCTGAGCCTCACCTACTTCACCCTTACTAACCCTTACATGTTGTTTAAGCGTTCACTAAGCGTAAAAAATTGTGCATGGACATTTTCGCTCAACGGGTTTAACAAGTGGTCTTCAATCTTAAAATTTCATGCAGGTTACCTGCGTGCCCCTTAGTGGTTTGTCCATTTCGCCGCCAGTCTGTATCCATCCACAATGGAGGTTGAGACTAAGGAATTAGCCAGTGGCCTAAAACACCCTCTGATGTTCATTTTATTACAAATGTCTTCAATTTTCTTCTCCTTTTCATTCATGCAGGCTTTTTCTGTTTGCATTTAAGCACTGACACATCATTACTCTATTCACACAAAGGGTGTCTTGTCAAATAGGATCTCTGTGCCTTCTGAATATTTCCCACACACCATAAGTCAGATGGATTTATGTACACAGATTGATGTAAAACCCTCTGAACTCAAGTCCTGGTTTGGAGCTGGAGGCTGCTTTGCCGATGCCAGCTTTGCTCCTCTGAGAGCCTCAACCACCAGGCAGGTTGTTAAGCTAACATGCAATCGCGGTCTGTCATTACTGCATCCAGAGAAGCTGAACCGTTTCTTTCATCTAATAAACATTCAACTTTTGTTTTTTAAATTGCATGCTTTTACTCTGAAAGTACCAATTACAGTAACGGTCACAACAGCAGTTTGAGTACCGGATGGTCAAAAGTAGGCACCATTCACAAAATAAGAGTTAAACCAGGTTAGTCGCACTAGTTTTTAGGATGTACTGAAAATCCTTTTCACCCACGTCACTAAGCCCTGTTTATCCACTAGACATTGTTTTTGTCTTTTTCTAGATCAGCTTTCTTTTGCACTTTCTCTAGTTTGCTTGAGTTCTTTGGTTCCCTTCATAGTTTTTGTTTTCACTCTTTATTTCTGGAAGAGCAATGACCGCCTGCTAAATCTCTAGTTTCTATGAATTGAACCCAACCACACGAGAACCTTCACCGACGGCTCGACCACGGTGACATCATGTGTTCCTCCACTGTGTGAGAGTTTGGATTTCAGGCCTGCCCTCTTGAGTTATGGAAACAAACTGAAACAAATACCAAACACTTTAGATGGTTTCTTGTTTTGCACAGGCTCAGCCACGTTGGTGGTCATTCTTGTTTTACAATAACAAATCTATAAATCAGAGTAAAACCATACGTTTGAAAGAGCAGAACAGACACTCTTTGTACTATAGCATGTGTTTCACAATATCATGTTGGCTGTTGTTGTAATGGAATTCCTTTTTCGCTTTACAGCAGATTTATTTCTGAGTATTCTTTTAGTTACAAGGAACTGAAAGTTTCAGCTGCTCCCTCCATCTAATCCTGTTTCTGCATCCTCCTCAGACGTCCTTCTCTACATCCATGACCCTTCTCTTTGGTCTTCCTCTTTCCTGTAGCTCCATCCTCATCCTCACTGTCCTTCCTCTCAGTCTGCCTTCCTGCACTTATATCCAAAATATCCGGCATGATCTGTTCCTCTGATGGATTCATTCCCGATGCTATCCATCCTCATCGCTCCCTAAGGACTGGATTCAAATCTTTGCTAGACTGAGCTCAATTCAAGCTTGTGCTGCTGATTATTTTATAGTGAAAAAATTGAACCTAAAGTTACCATAATTTTCTCCCTCTATTAAGGATTTTAGTTGAAAATTTTAACAAAAAATGTACTAAATTTGTACTCCAATGAGTGGAATTTCAGAAATGTCCTAGGTTCATCTAAATTATTGTATAACAAACATGCAAAATGTGTGGGTTTTTATACCACCTTTCTGATGTTTAGGTCAAAAGTGCAACTAAATAATTTTTTGAATGCAGTTTAGATTTTTTTAACCTGAAAAGGATACCTTTTTTTTGTTCAAATGTTTCAATTCCTACATGAAAGCTCAATTTCAATTGGAGCTGTCGTCCCTCTTTTTACCTCCATGCAGCCAGAATGGCATGTTCCTCCTAAATCTGCTGAAATCTGTGCCTCCTACGTAACGGCACAGGTCAAACTCTGACATTTCTCCATTTAATTCATGAATATGAATGTCTTTGAAGATGATTTTTTTAATCCAAAAAAAAATCTATATATTAATGTAAATAGAATTTGTTTTTGTTTTTTAATCAAGCTTAGTAACTTGTTTTCAATTGCAACTATTTTTAATGTCCGCTTCCATCATTGAACTAATGGAGCTGCACAGTTTACACTGAAACTCCAACTTTCTTCTTGTCTATTTTCTTTTTCCCTTCTTAGAGGGAACTGTGTGAGGATTTTAGGAAGGTGTTTTCCGAAAAACACACAGGTGTTTGTTCATTCCCATGTGAGAGATGACACTTTTTCCAGTGTGGATATAGATATGAGATTTTTCTTTTTCCAGCTCCTCTTTGGTTCCGATCTGTTGCTCGATGGATCCCCTTCTTCCTTACTGAAGCCCAGATCTCCAACACTAAGATGTTTCCACTAGTGTGGCTCCATAAAGGAGGGTCGGATGGAGATGAACTAAACACTGGCAAAAGATGGAATGCTGGCAGGTTTTTGTGAGAGTAAATCCAAAAATGCTTTTTTCTAAACATACACATCCTCCTCTGCAGTAAGTTACAAACAAGTCTGCTTCTCTCCATGTTTTCCCAGACAAACATAAATCTTTAACAAAAAAAAGAGAAAAAATCCTCCTCTTTCACTCCATGATGGCTCGTGTTGCTGTCTCATAAAAAAACCAGCAAGTCATGACCTTTTATAAACAATCACTTTAATTGTCAGAATAACCATTCTTGCTATGCTACTTTTTTTTTTTTTACATGTTCTTGATAATCCTATTTTTTTGTACTTGTTTTTCTCTTTAGTTAAAGTTATTCGAGTTATAAACTGACCAATCAGATGCCTCAATTAAAGTATTTGGTCTCGCGTCCAACGTTTGTCAGATTTTCTCTAGCCTGCTTTCAAGTGGTAAGGGGTGTAAACTTCCAACATACGCACTCTTGACTGGTTGCCATAGTAACACAAGACTCAGACCGACTTAGACTGTGTCCGAATTCCTTCCTTACTCACCTCATATAGTGCACTATTTTGTAGAGCTATCCGAATCTACCCTAGAAAGTCCCCTAGAAATTTCCCAGAAGTCTCTGCAAAACACCGGTGTGTATCGATGCTCACTAGATTGGAAAAGATGGACCACAATGCATTGCATTTGAGTTATTTTTTTTTAAGTATTTTAAGTTATTTTTATTTTAATAAACCATCCAAGTTTTCATCATCAGAACACAGCTGATTCATAAATATTTTTTGTAAAATGGTTGTATTTATTAATTTTTACTTTGTGAAATAGTAACAAAACAGTGGTGAGCATGGTGTCTGATTTTTATTTTAATCCTGGGCACTAGATAATCCCGCACTAAATCGTTTTTTTTTAGGGAGTTGGGCGAGAATTTTGACATATCTTTGGATTAATCGCTGCCAACTGATGTGGTCTGACTCCAACATGGCGGTAGCCATATTCCCAAAAAAATAGCATCTGAATTGACCACTTGGTAGGAGGCGGAAGTAAGCCGTTTTCTATGCGTGACGTCAGACTCACTCAGTCCAGTTTAACTATTGATTGTGATGTGACCATTGAATCTTTAACTCTAATTAGGAGAGAGAAATTTATTATTAAGAATTAGATTTGTAGGATTTTTGTGGTTTTTTGTTTTGTTTTGTTGTTTTTTGAGGATTTAACAACCATCTAGCATAATTTTGCACATGTTTTTAACTTTTGATACTTGATTAAATTTTGCTATGAAAATTCCTGAAACAGTGTTGTGTCTACTTTACTGATATAGTATTATGTTTTATTCATATGAATGGCTTTTATAAGTAACATAATCTGCATATATTTCAGATGACTGATCTGCATTTGCCATGTTGATTTCTAAAATAGTTATTTTTGATGTAATACTTAAGTAATTCATCTTTGTCATGTGCTTTATCGATATCTTATGATTTTTAATTCTGTCTGATAAAACCTAGGAACCGGATATTGATAAATCATGTAATAAAATGGTTACAGTATAACGGGGTGGGACTTCCTTCCACTCCCTTTCAAGCAATGTATAACTGATGATTATATTGCTGTTGTGTATTATTTGTACTTAATTGCTTGAAATAAACCATTTCAAATCAAAATCAAATCTTAAAATCTCCTTTGATTTAGAACCGATGGCAGTTTAACACAGTGGCTGGTGTTTCCAGTGTTTTACCATTAAGAATTCTGTTTGCAGGATCCACGCCTTTTGGTTTTTTTTTTTTTTTTTTTTTTTTACTGTTGTCTGTCAGTTAAATCAAAAAATTGACTCTTTTTTAACAGATGCTTCAGAGGCAGCAGAAGAGGAAGAGGAGAAGCCTGTGGAGCAAACACAGATGAAAGCAGAGAAGAGGAAGAGGCAACCAGACAAAGCAGCCAAAGTGAAGAAGAAAAGCACCGAGCAGGTTTTCCTTGTTTGTAAAAACTAACCTGCAACTGTAGAGAACATGTGAAAAAAATACTAAAAAAGAAAAAAAAACGTAAAATGTGTTTGGAGAAAACTGTACTAAAAAGGCCCCTTTGCTTACATATGTAAACTGTTCATATAAAATAACTCCAGCGACTCTTTAGCATGCTAATACGATATAATGGAATAAGTTTTTGCTGTTTTAGGAGTTTTTACCTCCCATTCAGTGTAAAGTTTTTGCAAAAGCGAACAGAATTTTTTCAAATATATTGTGCTCCTTTTTTAAAATCTAAAAATAAATGTAGCAATCACCAGGTGTTATTAAAAGATTAAAGTAAATTATTATTCATAAAATGTTTAGTTTAGTTAATAAAAGCAGAATTAGAGCAGATCGTTGATCTTTGTCCTTCATTCCTGTCCTTTGGAGCAGAAACATCCAGTGGTTCCTCAAACTAAAGAGACGGATGAACTGCAGCCCAAAAAGAAGAGGAAGGTGAGTGGGGCGACACCTGCTGGTAAACTATGGAATTGCAGCCTTGACTACACTGGAGGCCAGTGATTAATCGGTCTCATGCGCGCTCCGTTCTCCTTTCAGAGGAAGAAGAAAACGATCACGGACGTTCTTGCGACCTCAGACCCAAAGCCCGGCAGTCCGGCGGACCTGCAGGATCTGGTCACGCTGTACTTCTCCGACAAACGCTCCGTCATCGAGCTGGAGGAGCTGAAACTGGCCGGTGAGTCTCACACAATTATTGAAGACCTGGAGTTCAGTTGGACCCACTGAGGTCCCTGCTTGTGCTTTGTCATGATCCAGACTCCAGTTTCCTGTCAAGTAATGATTTGACCCACACTCTCTCATCTTACCTGAAACAAGGTGAGCAACGTTCTAACTTTTGATGAAATCCAGTGCCGTTTTTTTGCATCTGAGGTTTTAGCTGCGTTTGTTTCTGCTTTTTAAAGTTTGTCCCAAGTGGGCAAAAATCCAAAAGCAGCACTCGGAGACCGGTTCTGTTGTTATTCTCATCGTTTGCAGCTCTGCGCTTCGAGCCATCGAGCTACTCAAGTAAGTGAGCGGGTCTGCTGTGGGGCTAATGTCACCAAACGTTTCAGTCAAAGCAGTTCTTTGTATGCGGTCGACAGGCAGGTGACGGCGTTCAAGGGGGAGGCCAAAGCTGTGAAACTGTTCGCTAAGCACATCAAGGTAGTTCAGATGAAGTGGATCATTCTGACGCCTGCAGGTTGTTGAGGAGTCCTTCTTCCTGCAGATCGATGAGCAGGTGAAGCTGCTGCGGAAAGGCGTGGCTCACATCGGCGTTGGCACTCCCGGCCGGATCAGCGCTCTCATCGAGAAGGGTATGAGTGTGTCTGATCCGTTCCGGTGTGGCTGCTGTTGTTCTGCAGCCTGCTCAGTGTCACTTCACTCCACAGAGGGCCTCAACCTGCAGGCTTTGAGGTACGTCGTTCTGGACTGGAACTGGAGGGACCAGAAGCTCAGGAGGATGGTGGACATTCCAGAGGTGAGCTGCTGCCCTCTAGTGGTTCAAACGATTATAAGTTCCAGTTCATGTTGTCTGGTCTCAAGCATCGACAGGATATGAGAACTGGACTGAGCGAGTGTGACTAGGGATGGGTATCGTTAAGGTTTTAACGATACTACTACTCTTATCGATCCGGTACTCTTATCGATACTTTTTGAGGACGAAAAAAAATAAATAAATAACAAATTAAGAACATAAAGTGTTTTATTTCCTCACTATGCAACAACATTGTTTTTTTTTAACAAAACATTTTACTTTATAAATGAGAATGTTCCAGACAGGATATTTATTTAATCTAATTGTTTTTATTATTTATGAGTGTGATGTTTCATTTGATCTTCTTCTCCAGTACCGATAGCAGAACCATTCAGGTCAGATCTTAACGATACTGCGGTCTTGAAGAATGCGGCCCCGGGACTGGTTCAGTACCTGGGCACGGTACCCATCCCTAAGTGTGACGTCACACATAGAAAGTGCTTTAGTTCCAATGAAAGTCAATTCAATTTCCTCTAGACTCTGGGATTTACTTGTTTCTTTCAGATCAAATTGGACCTCATGAAGCTCCTGGAGAATGGAATCTTTTCTGCCTGCAAAGAAGAAAAAGTCAAAATGGGACTGTTTTAGCCTGCATGGTGTTGTGGACTCCAGTCCTCATGAGATGTTGGTGTTTTGAGGTGACACCGGCGTTCCGGGAATCACTCAGAAAGGCCCCCTTGTTTTCCTTTTGGGAATCGTCAGACCCCGGGAAGTGGGCCATTGGAACTCCAGAGTGGTATCGGGGAGCGATGACTTGAATAAACAGACTGTTTGAAAACCACATCCTTTTTTTGTGTTTACTCTGACTTTAGGAAGCCTCTCCCCCTGAGAGTGAGGTCAAGAGTTGAATCGGGAAAACCCTGACATTTCTGCATGAAGAAGCAAAAGGAAAACCAGAAACTGTCATGATCTCCCACTGCTGTTTAGAAAACCTTTATTTTTGGTCTATTTAGACAAACATCTGTCCCTGAAAACGCAGTTGAGTCATAAATGGTGGTTAATGAGTAACAGGCCACAACCGTTTCCCCTGTTAGGGAAAGACTAACAAGTGGAGTGGTTGTTCGGTCTGACACAACAGGAAAAGGGTTTTCGGAGGCGAGTTCCGTCTAAACTGCCAGTTATGGGCAAAGAGAAGAGCAAGTCTGGGCCTTTGGCTCGAAGGCCCGACAACTCTGCCTTCAAACAGCAGCGCCTACCGGCCTGGTCTCCCATGCTAACCGCTAGCGCCGTGCTGCCGTTCTTCTACCTGCTGGCTTTGATCTGCATGCTGCTGGGCGTGTGGCTGCTGCTCACGGTCCAAAACACTCAGGAAATGAAGGTCAGAGATCCGCTGGATTCAAGGGACACAGATGAAAGTTTCTGTTGGAAAAATTCCTCCTGGGTTTCTGCTTTGGACTTTCAGGTGGACTACACGGAGGCCGGCAGCTGTAATCTCTGTTTTGAAATGAGGAAGAACGTGAGCAATGCAGGGCAGAGGTGCACCTGCATGATCATGTTTTCCATCGAGAAAGCCTTTAAGGTCCATTTTTAAAGTCAAAAGTTTAGTTCTTTGGTGCTGCAGACGTTTGGAAATCAAGCCTCTGGCTGTACTCTGCCGCAGGGGGACGTCTTCATCTACTACGGGCTCAGAAACTTCCACCAGAACCTCCGCAGGTACATGGACTCTAGAGATGATGGCCAGATGCTTGGAAGGAAGAGCAACTTAAAGGTCTAAACCCACTTTTCTCACTACCAAACATGAACTCTGAAACTGTTCCTGCTTCATTTCTGAACCTGATCCCAGAAAAACGAAAATAAGCAGCTGACAGAAAATGTAAACATAATCTGTACCTTTCTATTGAACAAACTATGCTAGAAATGTAGTTCAATTTGAAAAACAAAGAGGGATTCAAATGTTTTATTTTGAAAATCTTTCAAGTTGGTCTAGTTCCGTAACTTAACTCAGATTCACACTGGTTTTGGTTCTTGCTTTAAGCTGCATGTTGACATCCATCAAACCTATATGGTAATATCTAAACAAAATATGACCTTATTACATTTGAAATGCAGTTTTTTTTTCCTTTTCCTGATTTAGAGTCCCAGCAGTTACTGCAAACCATTTGACGTGGATGAGAAAGGGGTCCCCATCGCTCCCTGTGGCGCCGTGGCCAACAGCATGTTTAACGGTAACCCAGCACATCAAACGCCGTTAGGCTGCGTTCACACCGGGCTCAGACACGTGCCTTAAAGCCGCCACTTCCAAAGAAAAGTCGATGGATGTCCCTGAATGCATCGCTACACAAGTTTTTAAGTCCGTCTTTGGGGCTCTTCGTATAAAATGTGCAGCCATTGAACGTGTAATAAGATGACCAATCAGGGGCTCCCATTTGGTAGTGAGGTCTGGGTAGTGTCCTTTTTAAAACATAATGGTGCAAACTGTTTGACAATTGATCATGGAGGACAAATGAATAACTGCGGTTTGAGCCCGGCTGGTAAGTCTTTTATAAATCTGAATAAAACTGTGACAAAAAGACCTGAAGCAAGAATCACCAGATTTGAACCATTTTTAACATTTTACGCCGAACCTCCTTTAACTGTGAGTACCTACTCAACAAGACTGGGTAGAACCCGTCCATCTATGTTCTACCGGGTCACTGGGGTAGCAGTCTTAGCAAAGATGCCCAGATGTCCATCACCGCGGCCACTTCTGCCGGCGTTTCCAGACCAGCCGGCAGACGTAGTCTCTCAGCCTCAGGGCCTCCGCCCAGTGAGACATAGCCAGAACAACTCCCTAGGGAGGCATCAGGACTAGATGCCCGAGCCACCTCAACCGGCTCCTAATTGATCTTTTTCCAGCTGCATTTTTTTCATCTGCTCTTGATCGATTCTTTCGTTCTTTTGGTCATGACCAAAAGCTCCTGACCATAATTTACAAATAAATTCACAGGAACGAAGATCGACCGGTAAATTGAGACACCAACAGACCAGTACAGCAACCGGATAACTACGGACGCTGCTCTGATCCACCTGTCAATCTCACGCTCCAATCTTCCCTCACACGTGAACAAGAGCCCAAGATATTTAAACTCGGCCTGGGGCAGACACTCCACACCAATAGATGGCAAACTGAACTGAGTAGAATACATTTATGTTTCCTCTCAGACTCCTTCATTCTGACCTATTACACCATCAACGGTCCGACCGTCGTTCCGCTCTTACGGAAAGGCCTCACGTGGTACACGGACAAAAACGTCAAATACCGCAACCCCAAAATGGACAACCTGACTCTGCCGGAGGTGTTTGAAGGTAAGCCGCCCCCCGTCGCGAGCAGATGAAGCGTGGAGCAGACGTCTTGAGTGTCCGTGTGCAGGTACAACACGGCCTCCTTACTGGCAGAAGCCCGTCTACCAGCTGGATCCTTTCGACCCGAACAACAACGGCTTCATCAACGACGACCTGCTTGTTTGGATGAGGGAGGCGGCTTTCCCCAACTTCAAGAAGCTCTACGGGTTTTTATACCGGGCCAACAAACCCTTCACCAAGGGGCTTCCAGCAGGAAACTACAGCGTCACCATTTCCTACAGTATCCTTTCAGCTCAGTTTGAAACAAACTCTCTGTTCCAACCCAGAGCCTGTTTGAACCCTTGACCTCCCCCCTCCTCAGACTTCCCCGTTCAGTACTTCAAAGGCAGAAAGGAAGTGGTTCTGACCACAGTGAGCTGGTTTGGAGGCCAGAACCACTTCCTGCCCATCGCTTACCTGGTGACGAGCGGCCTCATCCTGCTGACGGCCGTCGTCCTCACGGTGGTCTGGTGGAAGTTTGGGAAGGACGGGAAGAACATGGCGGATTGAGGAAAAACACCAAGATGGAAACCTGTTTGAGTAATTTAGAAAAAATGCAAGAAATATATTTCTAAAAACAAATTATGGTTTTTGATGTAATAATTTATTAAGGATGAAAGAACTTTGATTTTAGTCATAATTTGGGCAATTAAGGGGGGAAAAAGCAGCAGGTAAACCAAACCCTGTGCTGCTTTTGGCTGCTTGTCACTGCAGAAAGCAGCAGCAGTTTTTAAATTGTTTTAATCATGTAAAAATGCTAGCTGTGATCAGACCTGCTCAAAAAGAAGACCTGCATAGAGACCTGTCAGAACTATCACAATCATGTGTAGCTACCATTGACGGTATTCATCACTGGACGGAATGACTCCTCCCCCTGGCGTTCCAAACAGGAAGTACCAGCTGGCTCCAAAAAATCCAAATCCCATTGACCTCTATAGAGAAAAACAGCTGTTCCTCAGTGATTCTATTGGTCAGACTCATAATTCTTGTTCTTAAACCTTTTTAACGTCTTGCTAATCCTAATTTTTTTATCATTCAAGTTATCAACTGACAAATCAGATGCCTCAGTTAAAACATGTGGTGCCCGCTGGCCCCCACCTTCATGTTTGATTGACAGATTGTCCCAAACGGCTTTCAGTGGAAGGGGAGTGGACTTCAAACAAGCTTACTCCATATTGGTAACAGTAACTGCCTTACAAATGTTGACTTGGACCGTCTCGGGGCCAATCCCTGTTGACTGACTCCAAATGGTGGCGCCCAAATGACAGAAAAATTGCGACTGAATTGGCTTCATTTCGCTGGAGCCGGAGGAAAGGCATTTTCCCTGAGTGATGTCACACCTGCTCTGTCCAGCGATTTACCGTCCATGGTAGCTACACAGCCCTGCGTCAGACTGGCGACCTGTCCAGGGTGTCTTCTGCCTTCGCCAACGAGTGGGCGGGATAGGCTCCAGCAGCCCCATGACCCCGAAAGGGACAAAAACGGGTTTTAGCCACACAAGTCCCTACAACCGTTTGAGGTCTACGTATAAAACATGCTACAAGTTAAACTTTGACCAAACAGGGACTTGGAAACTTGCCAAACTCTGAGTAGCTGGTTTATCTGGAGAATTCAGACACAGCGATAAGCCTGACGAGGTTTTTTTGTTTTTGTTTTTCAAATAAAGATAAACCAAGGCCACTCCAAATCCATATCCGCCATTGCAAGGATGCTAGCAATAATCCCAACTGTTTCCAATGTGTGCTCAAATGATGAGATTTTTACTGTCGACATTTCGTAACGAGCCTCTAGGGGGCAGACGTGTGCTAGTTAACAGGAATTCCTTCCCAGCTTGTCCAACGCTCTGACGCTTCAGGTTTACAGCTCCTTTATGTTTACAAACGTTTGAGTTAAGGTGGACTCCAAAACCTGTTTAATGATTTTAATAAAACATTCTTAAAAAAATGATTCAGTTCTGTTTCCTGAACACAAAGCCTGATGTTTCGGGTCTGCAAACAATCCGATTTTCCAAAGCACGACAGCAGAGACACGTCTGGCTTCTTCAGTACCTTTTTCCATTAAGACTGCTTTATTGGAGGATTAACGTTGGCACATTCATGACAGGAAGAGCCAAATTTGGTCAAAAGTCTTTGGAAACATCAAATGGACCCCGTATCTGCCAACAGTGCGGGATCCCCTCTGGATCAGCAGCATGTGAAATAAATATAAATAACTCCTTAGTGCTTAAGGACTTTTTTTTTTTTAGGACTGTACACTTTGAGTGGGGCTCTCCGTCACTGCGGGGACGACGGCGTACCGTGTCGGGAGCTTCCTGTTGGGACAGGCGCTCTTTGGTAAGAAAGTGATGAAGGGAAATGACCCGTTGTGGAGGAATAGATGTCACAGTTTCACAGAAGTTTCATAGAATCACAGAACAGTCTTTAACACAGTAGTCGGCGCTTCTCAGACTCAGCTGCACATTCGTGGCTGTGGTTTCAGTGATTGGACTGTCACGGCGCCGACCCGCCAGCTGAAGCGTGTGTGCAATACAGACATCTCCGGATGAACCTAAAGCTAAAGTAGTGTTCATTCAAGACTTCAGGTCGGGCTCGCAGGCTCCTCCCCCTTCCAGCAGGCCCCCTCCTCTACAGGGGTCTTGCTGTTTTTCAGCACGCTTCTTCCGCCGCCTTCTGAGCGCTGACTTGAGGCACCTGATAGGTCAGCTCCTCAGTGGGCGTGGCCTGTCCAGTGGCATTTTTTGGCGTGTCGTATTCCGACCTCTCGCTGTCTGTCCGTGCGTGCAGCGAGGAGGGGCCCATGAAAGCGCACGCCTTCGAGGACGGGTGGCAGCCCATGTCCACCACGATGGGGGTGGCGTATTCGGACCCGGAGGCAGGAAGCGGTTCTGCGTAGGCGTGGAACGCGTCCGAGACGGGGGCGTCGTACAGCTCCGGACCCTCGTCTGGTTTAAAAGTCGAGCGTGCTCCTAATGTTGGGACGCCGCTCACCAGGGGCTGGGCGTACTCTGGAACAAGAGGGGCGGACTTCATATTCATTCATTCAAATTCATCCATAACTGAAACTGCGCCCTATGGTCGTGAAAATACGGTATGTATGTTTTTTGGGGGGTTTTACCCACTGCATTGTGCTCTGCGTCTTGATTGGTAAAAAAAAATGTATCTTGGTTTTTCACATTTGAAGCTCAACCTGGAAGCAACCCTTCCCCCATTCGGTCCACACCGCGGTACGACTCAACAGCGTTTACCTGCGGGTTCGGCATGAACCCTCGGAACAGCCACCCTCCCCGTGAGCAGGTCGACGCCGTTGGCGTACCGGTTGGACTCCTCCGAATCCAGGATCTTGGAGGGAAACAGCTGCTTCATGCTTTTCCACCAGTCTGCAGGAGACAAAAGAAGCAACGCTTGACGCTGCACAAAGCAAAGGAGCGCCTGCGCTGAGGAAGAGGGTTTACCTGTGCGGTCCCACTGGGGAAGATCATACACTCCTTCAGAGCTTTTTTTCCTACAGGAGAGAGGGAAAAAAGCAGTCATGCCTGGGAAGAGCTTACACATGTTTCCAAAGACGCGACTACATACTTGTTTTTGCAGAGCCAGGCACAAACTGCAATCACGATGAGAGCTGTTGGGACCACGACCAGCACGGAAACCAGAATTGCTGCGGGTGACCCGTCTGGGAGCAGAAATGCATCAGTCTATTGATTGTTCCCGCCATCATGAATGCACTCTTTGGGTGACTTCCTACCGTTTTGTGAAGGCATAGTGGTGTTCCTGATGTCTGGGGGGGTCGTGGTTTGAGGCGGGCGTTTTGTACGGGAGGGAGGATACACGGACGGCGTAAACGACCTGGGCCTCTCAGGGGTCCTCGTCCTCCCTGTCCCGAGCGCGAAACAATCAGCGGCTGACAGAAAAGGCGGCGGCTTCTCTCCTCGGCGCTCGCCTACCTGCAGAAGGCTGGCAGCCCAGCAGCTCCAGCTTCAGCGCGATTCCATGGTGCCACGACGTGGGACTGATCCTCACAAAGCGGGCCTCGATGGGAGGGATGAAGTTATTCCTCACCTCCTGCAGGTAGTTGTTGTTACCTTGGAAACTCTGCCGTCAGAGAGAGAGAGAGAGTCTTACCTCCAGGCGTCACCGACCCGCTGAGAGCAGCTCCACCACTCATTCATTATTAATGCCTACAACAGCTCTTCACTCCAATCACTGTCATTTCCTGCCGTGAACATCTGAGAACAGCGGTTGCTATGGAAACAACCCTCCAGGGTCATTTTGCACTAACTTGATTTAGGAGGGGGGGGGGGGGGGTCTTACCTTAGGCTGAGTAGAATCGGCTTCGGTGTAGGTGGACCACTCCCTGCCATCGTTACTGTACAGAACCCGGTACTCGGACACGTAACACGGGTACTCCCTGAGGGTGGAACCGGTGGTGATGATGCCTGGAATGAGGAAGAGCGTCAGGACAAAAGGGTGAATCCGGTTCCGTCTGCGTAGGCGTGTCGTTCCGTTATGTTTGGTGGACGGTTCAGGCTGCAGCTGTGATCTGCAAGAAGCTGATTTTTCGCGTCACTGGAGAAAGAACTTAACAGAGAAATGGAGGGCGTCCTCAGACTGGTAAAATCTGTTTGGTCCGGATCTAGATCGAGTCCTGAACCTTGCATTTGGGCTGGATTCAGACTGTGGACAGGCAGACTTTCTTGTTCTGGACTAAAGCTTGTAAACAAAACCATGTGACTACAGATCTCTTCATTGATTGGTCAGGGGGCAAAGCAACTAAAGGCAGAAATTATGGACGTCCTGCACTTTTAGTTCATTCAAACTTTGTATTTCGCTCACAAGATTTGAAGGTCTGTATTATCAGGTACAACACTTTTCACCCGCTGTTTTGGTCCGGTGGAGTTAGGACGGTTGCTACCAGGAAGATGTCTAAGAAGGCACGCCGAAGTGTTTATGACACATACAGGAAAACAATGAGAAGCAATGTGGATCACATTAAAAATGCTTTTAATGAGCCTGCATTCATCCAACCACATTTCTTCTGTGTCTCATCGTTGTGGTGTTACGGCACTGTAATTTAAGAATTTTGTTAAGGAACTACAAGGTAGCTATAAGGATGACATCACAGCAGCACCGGATATCGAGACACAGAAAAGCAATTAAGAAGCGTTTTCAGTGGTGTTTGTAGCCATTTTGGTTCACTTGTTTTGCTCTGAGGATGGATTGTATCCAGACAGAGGAATCTCAAAGCAAACCGAAGCTCAGTCCGATTGGAAACGAACCGAAACCACCTCCAAAGATTGTCCCGGACCAGGGTCCATGTGAAAATGTGTTCTGGATTATCAGGGAAAACAAACTCCAGTCCACTTAAAGCCGACCAAATGTGCCTGAAGCTGTGGAAGACGCCAATTTGATGCCTTACAAGACATTTCTGGATCCAACTAAACTGCAAAACGTTGCAGATTTAAAGTTGGAAAAACAAATAAAAGCAAACCTGTGTCTGTTTTAAGGCTTAAGGTCCCACTCTTATCAGATTTTGATCTTTTGTAAAAGCGTGTGTTATAATCAAGATTTGGCCGTTTTCAGCCAACATTTTTGTTTTAAAAATCTGTTGTTTTCTAGGACATAGTTTCTGCAGAGCGGCAGGAGTTCATTAATAATTCACCTCTGCGTTGTGGGCGGGACTGTTGACCCGGATCAACCCCGCCCCCTTAACCTCCCCAGAGCGGAGCTGATGTTTTTCAACCGGCAGAAATGCAGTTTTTACCCGTAATTTTCTTTGCAAAAGTCCTCCATCGTGAGCAAAATGCCACAAGACCATGTCAACAACACTTAAAACACCGTTTTCATGGGAGTGGCTCTTTACAAAATCAGGAGTTGCTCCTCGAAATGTAGCAAATGAAACCTTTTATTTTAGTCAAACTGAGTCCATCTTCCTCACAACAGCTGAGGTCAGTTTCCAAATACCTGTGATCCTCTTCTCCTTCCTCAGATCCACCTGCAGCCACTGCTGGTGGTTGCTGGACGAAGGCGCCCAGGGCAGCCCCGCCTGTTTCAGCCGAGCCCCCGATGGCCCCCATTCGCTGTCTTGACCAGTGATGAAAGCGCCCAGCGCAGAGGAAGCGGTGAGCTGAGAGTCGGCGACCGCGCCGGTCTGCAACCCCAGCGTTCCATAGCAGCCTGAAAGCAGCAGCGAAAGCAACGTCCTTCACATGAACACAAAGGTTTTCTCTGCTCAGACGATCAGGGAGGACAACAAAAACACACTCACCGTTTGTCCTGAAGGTGAAGAGGCTGTTCGACAGATTTCCTCTGAACAGAAGAAAACGCATGAATGATGGGTAAGCTACAGCCGAAAAGAGAGCCGCCAGCTCCGCTGGAGTCTCTTACCCGGTGGAAGTGACGCCGTTGGCCAGGGCGCCATCATAGCGGGAAATGCCTTTGCTGCTGAGCACATGGATCCGGCCCCCCAGAGCATTGGACACCACACCTGCATGAATGGCTGCTGTGCACAGAGGAGACGTCTGCAGGGCCAACAGAGGACAGACGTTCAGACAAACGCCACTTTTCTCCTTCCACTTACACCTTAAAGACCCACTGATGAAAAAGGTTTTGAATGTGAATGAAGGACGGATAGAAAGAAAATTACACTCAAAATGTCATTTCACAGTTTTTCTTTGTTCAATTTGTGAATCAGGAGCAGATGAAAAGATCAAATTTGGAAATCCTGAAGATCTTTCTTCCAGTTTATCTTAAAAAATGTGTAAAAAGGTTCAGAAATGAGGGGTTGGTTTCTCTCACTGTAGTAAATTCACACAGTTATGTCATCGGAAACAGTTGCAACAAAGTGCCAAAATCCTCAAACAGACGGTAAAAGTGCTGCAGTTTGACCTTGAAGCGTGCAGAAAGCAGATCTGCTCATAAATGCTGCAGCGGCTCGAGGATTCAGGCTCTGTGCAGCTTTACTGTACAATCTACGGAAACTTTAGTCTCTGCAGAGAAAAGCTGATGAGTCATTCCGTCATGGACATGACTCCTGCGCTGATGCCGCTCCACGCAGGAGCTGACCAAACCTGGTTCCACTGACACAGTGAGGGAGGGGAGGGGCTTTTAACAGGAAGGGGCTGGCTCTGGAGTTAACAGCTGAAGGGACTGCTGGAAGTGGGACAAAACGCTCACACCACGAGTGGTGAGAGGCACAGCGAGCCGCCAGCGTGACCAGAAAACACACACCACATCCTGAGCGCGGCCGTAAAGGCGCCCAGATGAAGCGCCGGGCCAAACCACAGCAGCCGCCCGGCCTCCAACTGAGGAAACCGCACTGGCACGCCGAGAAGAGGGGGAGCTGAGAGAGAAAAGCCGGGCCGGCGGCGCGATTGTGACCAGCCGCTGCGGCGCGTATGCACAGAATCCAAACAACGCAAACACGGGGGGGGTCACCTGACTCACTGGACCCCCTGGATCGCCGCTCTGCAGCTGGACTGGATTATTATTTCCAGCCAAACTATTATCTCACCTCCGTCTCATTCTCTGACCCTGGCCCTGATCTGTTCCTGCTGGGCGCCACACTCCCACCCCTCCCTGTCCTTTCACATCTGCCAATAACATCCCCCCCTCCTCCTCCTCTGAATATGACGTCATCAATGTGGCTCGCACACAGCAGGGGGGAGGCTTGGCTTGGGCAACGACGTCAGCGTGCTGATAAGGAGGTGTTTTGTGTGGACTTGGAGAGAGGACAGAAAGACCCCCCCCCCTCCCCCCAGAACCCCCCTTACCTCTCGATAACCTTTAGGAATGGTTCCAGACACCTCCTCTGCTGACGTGGAGCAGCCGGCCGGGCAGTATTTACTGACAAGGAAGAGACGCGCGTCAGCAGCTGGTCATCCGTGGAAGGAAGGCCAAAAAAAAAAAAAAAAAACGCCGCTCACCTGAACTCTGCCTCGGAGAAATCTCTACCTTTGTCTGAGCAGGTGATCAGATCTGCAGAGAGAGAAACAAAAACCGGTTTGTCTGCATGGCCACACTTCCGTGCGGTTTCACAAAAACAACCCTCCCGACTGTCAGGAGACGCTCATGCAGCTTTCTAGAGACAGAAAACACACAAGTACCAACCTAAGACCTACACTGGACGCTGGACTCATTTTTAATATCCGAAGAACACAGAAAAGAATTGAATGACGGACATTTATACCTGAAAATGAACCAACATCATTTTACATAACTGTCAGTGATAAGAGGGAAAAAAGGATATCAAAAGTGGTGTGAAACTTG
Organism: Oryzias latipes; assembly: GCF_053564925.1. Classification (NCBI taxonomy): domain Eukaryota; kingdom Metazoa; phylum Chordata; class Actinopteri; order Beloniformes; family Adrianichthyidae; genus Oryzias; species Oryzias latipes. Next base: position 10,595,375 of record NC_136257.1, on the reverse strand, counting down.
AGCAGAGTTTACACAGAAAACACACATGTCAACTCAGATCAGCTGCATTCCTCACACAGCATCAGAGTAGAATCTCACCGGACTGAATTAAATACTTGTAATCCAAAGTTTTTTTTTGTTTTTAACTCCAACACCATAAGACCTTATTTTTGTCATGTGTAGGTTGTTGTTTTTTGCCCATTTCTGACACGCTCAGACCCACAGAAGATAACTAAAAGTCTTGTACTGATCTATATCATCAGTGTCTGGAGTCCGAACTGATGGGTCAGTGAAAAGCTGAAAGCCTGGGAGAGAGTGTGCAAAAGCCACAGTAGAGACGGTTCAGAGCATTTAACAAATGCCTCCATGCATTTGTTAAATCCAGATGACAACATATCTAAAGGAACAGATTTTGATTTAAAACATTACTAAGCAACAGCATCATCTGTCTCTTTTCCTCCAGTAGCCGTGTGCAGGAATGTTGGTTCCTATGTTGGTTCCTATGGAGACAGTGCCCCCCACCCGGGCCATGGACCAGTACCGGTTCAGAGGACAGTTGGTATCGCACCGCAAAGAAAAAAAACAAGCAACTTTTTTTTTTAGAATCTATTTCCTGGATTCTCTTCACCACATGCGACTCAATCTTGACGCATTTCCCAGTCAGTCACATGACGAGAAAACATCTCCTACTTTCTACAAGCGGCAGCACCGTCCCATAAATTCAAGCCATCAGGTTAACGAAAAACAAGCGTGTTTGTTGCTTTTTGCAGAAAAGAGTCAAAACAGAAGAAGAACTTTTGACTTTCAAAATAAAAAAGAAATCTGTATTTAACAGACAAAAACCAGGAGTCTTCACTCACACACGGGATAAGGAATAATACATAATATTTAGAGACCGACTGTCTGATGTTACGAGGATGCTGCTAGTAAAGTTGCATAAACAATAAGACTGACATTTATCATTTTTTTTGAAAATACTGGAGCAGTTTTAGTGATTTTTTTTGTTTTGTTTTATCTGTCGCACCTTAAGGATCATTACAAAAATGATAAAATGCATAGATATAATTAAAAAAAAGAAAAGAAAACAAAAAAAAGACAATGAAATCACATTTGCTTAATTAAAAACAGTGAGCATTAACTAAAGTCATGTAGATCTTGATTTATTGCTTACAAAGGAGGTGGGAAGACGTGAGCTTATATAATCCCACCCCTACTGATTCATTTTATATTTTATATTCATTTTATAGTCTTACATCGTTTTTGTAAACCTGTAACCTTTTGTAAACCTACATGGAATCTAGATTAGGAATAAAGTTTAAAGCAGCTACAGATATTTTACAGAGCATGAAGAGAAACTTTACCCTGAAAAGTTAAGGGAAACTGGAAGAAAGAAAGAAAATAACTAAAAAAAAACATGCTACTCTATTTCCACAGATGTCCTGCTCTGTCTGTCTGTGGTCCATGTTCCTCACGCCACTAAACAATAACCTGATAGGCAGACAATCTGATTATAATCTGTGGTGCGGAATTAAAAAACACACCTTTGTCAGACCAGAGATGCCATTACTTATGGTCTGTTAAACAGAATGTAAAAGCTAAAACTTGCCTCTGTTCATCTTATAGATCAAATTTAATTTGAATGTCTTTTCTTGTTGGAAAACATTAAAAGAAACGTAGCAAATATACAGAAAAAACAAACAAAAAAAAGATCTTTTTGTTGTTTGTTAGGGATTAAACCTGCAGCCCATTTCCATGTCAAACCTGGAAGCTTTAAAGTTGCGGTGTGTGTGTGCACAAACACACACAATCCCAAACGCACACACACAAGTGTGCGTGGCGCTTTGATGCTGAAACACACGGCTCGTGTTTCAAAGGACCGCGTGGGCCGCTGGGAATTCTGCGGACGCTTTATGGCGACGGCCGATCTCTGACTGTTCACCGCGCTTACGTCTGTCCGGAAAACAAACCGGTGAGTCAAACTGAGAAATAGCCATCATTGGTAACCATGGAAACCAAGCGACCACCACCCCCCTCTGCGATGCCTGCTGTCCACCCACGGTCACCTACTCGCCGTGAACAGGGCGTGCGTGCTTGGCATGCTTGGCCGGCGACGGCCTTGTTTGTGCCGCATCGTCAGTGCTGTGCTCAGGGGACTCCTCCATCCGTTTTTCCCTGGTGTTTCCATGACGATGCAGATTCTCAAAACACGTCGCCAACATGGAAACTCTGCAGAGTTTGTTGCCGTTTTGCAAATCTCACATACCTCTGGGTGGCAGTGAAAGGAAAACCAACTTCAGCATCAATCTGTGATTATGGCTGCACCAGCCGTGGGAAAAAACTGTAAACCATTCAAGCAAAACCTTTCACCTTTTCACACCTCATGGATGAGACTTCATATCAAATGATGTACCTTTGTGGGATAAAGAAAGACCAACACTGCTGGGTAGCTGACGTTTGTGATCAGCTGTCAATCGAAAACAAAAAGGAAAACTTTGTCTAGGCATTCTTTGCTGCTTCGTATTTAAAGCAGATCAACCCAGAATGTCCAAAAGGACTTTTTTAAATGCTTGTATTAAGCATTTACTTAAGAGCAGGCTGTCAGTTTTTCATGGGTTTTCCTGTAAACAGAATTAACCCGTATGAGGAAAACTCGCGATTTGCGAATATTAGTGATGAATATTGCAATGACGACATAACTTGCGATGCATGAACAAACTGCAAAACAACCAAAAACACACTTTCCTTTTCACTGCAACCGCTTAATTTAAATAAGACTCAACTTAACTTAAATTATATTCCAAATGACTCTCGTTATTAATTATATTACCCATGACTCTCGTCTACACAGGAGGCAAACATCTAACATAAGAGGAGTCCATTCGATTGGTCAAATGCATGATGGGATTTATTTGATTTGTGAAATACTTCAATCTGCCATAAGATTGTTTTAGCACATTTAAAGTAACCATTTATTACAATTTTCACTGTCTTTTGGGATATGCGTATTGCACAGCTTGAAAAATGGAAGTTAGTTTCTGAAGTACAACCAGGTGCCGTTAATCCAGGTAACAAGTGGAGGACAGAGGATCCTCAAACAGAAGAAGTTACAGCTCTGTGATCTTGCTGGTTTGTTTTTGACCAAATATTTAATTTCCACCATTATTTACAAAAAAATTCTTTAAAAATCAGACAATGTGATTTTCCTGATTTTTTTTCTCATTTTGTCTCTCATAGTTGAGGTTTACCTTTAATGAAAATTACAGGCCTCTCTTATCTCTTTAAGCGGGAGAACTCGTACAGTTGGTGGCTGACTAAATACTCTTTTGTCCCACTGTTTCTTATTGAATTCTAAATTATATCACAGTTGTCCTTTCTGCAACACCTTTCAAAAAGATTTCATTTTTTCCCCCTTTTTACAGATTTGAAGCAGCTCCGTGACAATCATGACTCATCAAAAAGTTGCTCCAGAAATGTTTTTTTTCCCAATCACCACTGCACGTGTCCATCTTTTAAACCATTTTCTTTTCTTGACCTAACTCTACCAGTAGAACCTTCAGACAGTTTGTCACTTAGATTTGATCCTTTCACAAACTCATGTTTGAACTTGACAGAGAACATCCCAGCACAGGCAAGACACCTGGAGCTGGAATTTAAGCCTTATAAAAAAATATAAAGTTGCACAATATTTCAGCATGACTATGTTTAGTTGCACATCAAACTTGCATGCGCACATCAGATGAGGAGGCATGCGGATCTTGGTTAACAGGTATTTCCAGGAAATGTCTTGAATACATCACTGTGTGCAATCGCCTTTAACACCTCCAAGAATAAAAATGAAAAAACGGCAAAGTAACCAGGATTTAAACGGAGCTCCAGATGAAAAGACGCGTGGCGCTGAGGAGTACCTGCGTGGTCAGTGGTGGAGTAGGACAGGTAGAATCCACGTCCAGTGTGATGCGTTCCACTCATGAACTGGACGGTAGCCAGGTGGTCTGAGGTTTCGATCAGCTTTTCAACTTTCAGGCCCAAACCGCAGTATTTTTCTACGAGATGCATTAAAAAACAAAAGATAAGTTCAGTCAGCTGCAAAGGTTTGTCTACATTCAAACAGGAAGTACCAATGCTCATGCACTTAGGTAATCAGGCTACTATTTTGGCTTTAAAGTCATAACTTGCTTTCTGTAACCAAGAGTAAGGAAAACGCTGGAACTTCAACAACAGCTGACACTCTGCTTTGTTTATCCATTTGCTGGCTTCTTGGAAAAGATTCGCTCAGAAGTCGTGTTTCTCCAGAACACGAGGTGATAAAGACCCAGGTTGATAATGATAACAAGCTCTGGACATGTTTATTTGATTGCAATCAAAACTAAACCATCCGTCACAGTGCGGCTTTTCTGCTGACTCAGTGAGTTGGATGACAAAGTGTTGTTGGAAAATATAGCAAACTGAGTTTAATTTGTTGATCATTTCCCCTTTAGCTTTTAGTAGTAGTTTTCAGGCCTGCTTCGACTCTGGTAAACAAAGTATGGACTGTTTCAGAGCGCGGTGGTCATCCTGCCTGAAACGCGGCTTCGCCGGGTGACGATGGTCTGCAGCCGGAACCTGCCGGAAAGCTGTGAAATCCTCATTTTGGTTCTAATTTCTGTAAATGAACTCGTCATCAAACTTCAGTGCAAAACTTGTGGTGAGATTCCTCTACTGTACCTCTGGTCTGCAAATGTATAACAGAATTTTTAAATATCTAAATAAATGGATAGGAAAATGATTCACTGAAGTGGTCTTTTAATTATAACTTTCTAGGACATAGTTTCTGCAGAGCAGCAGCTTTTCATTAGAAATTCGCACTATGGTTTAAATTATTAAACACATCCATATCCATGTTTTTACAGAAAGATAAACCATCTATAGTCTTTGAATAATGGTAAATCTCTGGGTGGGTTGGAATCTAACTTTTACAATTACTTCCTTGCTCATAGATCACAATATATTTTTTAATGGCATGATAATAATCAAGACGATCACTCATAGATACAATGACAGCAAAAACATTTCCATTCCACTACAAAAATGTAATTTAAATAAGAGTCAAAATACCTTAAATTATTCTCCAAATGACCCTCGTCTAATTAGAAGGGCAACAGCTAACAAAAAAGCTCCATCTGATTGGTCAACAATGTGAAGGGCTCCATCTGATTGGTCAAATGCATAAAGGGATTCATTCAATTCATTACCGGTAAATAGATCAAGTTGCCATAAGATTGTTTTAGCACATTTAAGGTTTACCATTTATTGCGATTTTCGCTGACTTTTGCGACATGGATATTGCACCACTTGAAATCGCGATAACGATAAATTTGCGATTAATTGTGCGGGTCTGGTTGGGTAGGACAGATTTCCGGTATGGGACGGTTTTGAACCTCTTAGAGAAGGAGCTCGGCTGTTTGTCCAGAACAGGGTGGAGAGGATGGTCTGGGTTGTCCATGACGGATTGAAGCTTGTTCATTCTTTTTGGTCACAGATTTGCTCAAACACTTCTCGACTAACTAAAAAGTCCAGCCGATTCCGTTTAAAACTCTTCATAGGACTCACTTGAGAGGACAAAGGATGTTCACCATGGGTGTCAGAGAATCAGACACTTGTGGGTTTTGTAACAGTAATACCCCGCATGGTTTAGGAAATAAAGAAATAACCAGCTGTTCCGTGTGTCGCCTTCATGTGATCACGGACCAGTTTGAAGTCAGACTAGATTTTCACTGAGCGGATTTTAGACGTGGTGGATAAATGTAACAAAATCAATTCATAAAACTTTTATAAAAACTGTGTTTTATAAATATAATAAGAGGCACTTTGTATGGAACTTCATTAGAAGTAACATTACAGAGCGCTGCCTCTTTACTGACAATAACAAGAAGCCAAAAACATTTTCAAGTTTTTTGTTATGATTTCATGTCAAATTGAATCTATCAAATTAGGAAAAAGGTTTTTTTTTTTCTGTAAAACTGCTCCCCTTTATTAAATCTGTCCTGGTTTTCTCAGCAGGTTTTATTTGACTGACAGGTGACTGACTGAAACCTCTCTTCTGTTCAGCAAGAAAACACAAACGACTCATTGGTGATTGAAAATCAAACATTTCATAGACGGCGCTAATAGTTTTTCTTATTTTATTAAGCAGATCACCTACAAAGGTTAATTTTATGTATTATGTAAAACCAATAAATGCTTTTTTGTCAGTAACTTTTAATCGGCCTTAGTTTTTTTAACCGAAAAAATACCGAAAATAGATAGATAGATAAAAACTTTATTGATCTCCTAAGGGAGAAATTCAGGTCTCCGGCAGCAAAACACACAAAATAAATAAAAATAAAATAGTTCATAAAATAGCAGTTCATATCAGGCAGATTTGTTAAACAGCAGTACCGAAACCTAAATGTGCCCAACCGAGCCCTATGAAACACTGAATCAAACCGAATTTAGATTTTAGTGTATCGTTTCACCCCACTGGTTAGTAAACTATACGGGATACCATAACCACTGCTGAGTTGACAGTCAATGTCAGCTCACGTCAGAGATCTGTGATCATATTTCTCTGAAAGCAGTGCAGTAATTACCTCCTTTCCACACAAACTGGTGGGATTGAGTCAAACTGAGGAGGAAGAAGATACTTTACTAGTGGCTCGGAGGTTTCACAGAGACATTGAACCATCTTTTCGCCCCACAAGTTCATAGCAACTTCAATAAAGGAGCCATCGGATTAAATTGAACACATTTGTGAAACTTCTTCAGATATCAAATGTAGATTTGTAAACTTGAGAATTTCTTGGGTCTGCAGGACTGCTGCGTTATGCCGGAGTCCAGGTGGCCCTAAAGTACAGGTCTTTTGCTAGGCTCCGATACCGTCCCCGGTCATCGGCGCCCGCGTGAGAACAACAGAGTAGTGCGTTGAGCATGGGCTGATATAACCCTTGTGCTGCCTTGTGGGGTCCAGATGACCCCACAAGGCAGTGCACTAAACCTTTTATCTTAAATAATATGTAATCTTCACTGATGTCCATGGATTACATGAAATCCTCTCCACCTTTATCCACCTGAGGATAACACGTCAATGTAAGCATGGGGTCATCTGGACTCCACAAGAGAGCACAGGGGATAACAGGGGGGGTGGGGGGGGGGGGTACTGAACCAGCTCCCTTGGTGCTGTCAGTACGGCCCAAATGGTGCGCTGGGATTAGGATCAGTGTCCAATAGAAGCGTCGGTGGCTGTTTAAGGTTAAGACCATAATTTTAATAGACCAAGACTATTGATCTCTTTATACATTTTGATGACTTGTGTCCAAGGCTTTTCCATGTCTAGCGGTTCAGAAAAACAGCCAAGAGTGGCTGAAGCACCAAATTCAGACAAAAGGTCAAACTTCCCCCATCCCGTGTGCATTTGTCATCTCACCGATCTCGCTCCTCTTCGTTCCGATGCCGTTGTACAGACGGAGGTAGTTGACCTGGCAGTTGTTGTCTTCTATGTCCAGAAAGGCAAAGCGGAAGTGGATCCTCTTCCCGCGAGGCACGCTGATCTCCCACTCGCACACAGAGTTGTTTGGGTATGTCCTCGGATACCCCCGGGAGGACAGGGTCCCGCTGCTGGGGCCGAGCACACTGGGACCGCAGCCATCTCCTGCAGGACAAAACACGCGATCTCAGCATTGCTAAAGGATTTCTAAAACTCACCAGGTTCCAGAAAATATCAACCGTTTCTTTTCTGAAACCTGTTCCGGATGCAACTCACTGTTAGATTTTAGGATCCTGGTCCTTAATCCTCCCTTCGTGTTCGTGCAAATTAAAATAGCATTTCTGAGCATTCTTTATTGGAATCATTGTGAATCAGGAACAAACGGAAAAGGTAATGTTTGCAACAGAGTATTTGTGACGTAGAAAATTTGCAGAGGGAGCCGAAAGCTCCCCACTCCACTCTTTGTTTTCCTCATCTGAGCTGACGTTTGGATCAAAACTGTACGGCTGGATGGCTCCAAGGGACTTAAAGCTAGCAGGAGATCATGTAATTTCTAGAAACTATCCTCTAAAGAAATTGGCCAAAAATATGCATAATTGTTAAAAGACCACTGAGAACACTTTTACAACAGATCAAAAGATGATCAGAGTGAGACTTTAACACCATACCTTTAGGGGTTTACATCCTTTCAACCACTTTAACTTTTCGACCGTTTAAGCAATTAATGCAATTCCAGTGGATTCTAAAGCAGAGAAAACAGAGGTTCGCGACGTTAGGCAACACTTTACGTTAGTACTGTGCTGCATATCAATGCAAAGCCAATCCAGAAAGCCCCGTTTCTCCGTGTCGGATGATTCACGTTGATAAAACGGTTGAAGAGTTACAGTGTGTCAAACCGTGTGTGTTATGGTGTTAAAAGGGGTCTGTGAGTCCTGGTGGTCCAAATTTGATTCCAGTCACATCTGAGGTCCGTGAAGTACACATATATATACACACACACACACACACACACACGTTCGATCTCCATTCATTCTAGGGGAGACTCAATACAGTACGCCTTTACATAACAGTATCAGCTTTTTAGTTAAAATCCCAGAACCGATGGAAACTATTTATTACCTTTTTAACATGTTTTATCTTCTTCTATTGAAATGTGTTTCCTCGTGTCAAGAAATCCAAATGATCCAATAAACGTAGACGTACATGGAACCAATCGTCTACTAGTTGGATCAGAATGGAGCAGAGCAGGGAGCTGCATAAAAAATATGATCTTTTTCCAACAGCATTTTTTTGTCTGTTCCTGATTCACAGCAATTTAAACACAGAAATACTCAGAAATGCCATTTTAAGCTCAAATGTTTTCCGCAGTCCTTCATCGTCACCATCAGAAAAGAACATGTTAAAGAACAAGGACATTTTCACTGGAGCAGGTCTTTTAGGTCGTTTTGTTTTTTTGGGGTTGTCAAATCTGCTCCAAACATTGGGTGCGGAGAGTTTCGTCAGTGTTTTGGACAGGGGTAAGACTCAGCAGGTCATGGTGCTAAAGTTGATGTTCCTGGAATTATGCAAGAGGCGCTCTGTGGACATCATCCAGATGAACAGAACAAAAACAAAAGCTGCCTTTCTCACACTGACTCACGCATTTTTACTGACGCACGTGCGCGCTGATCACTTCAAACATTCATCACTAAACTTTTACTTTTCTAGCTTTTACCACCTTTTTCACATGGGGGGGGGGGGGTACACTACCCACGTGCTCACACCCTCAAACACGAGTTAAGCGGAAAAGGGACTTTTTGTTTTTTTTATGTTCAGCTTCCATGAAGTAAACATTGTGTTTTTAGTATTAGGTCCGTTTTTCGTGGAGGTGGTGCTGGCCTCCCGCCCGGGGAGCCTGAGCCACTCAGCCAGCAGGCGAAGGCCACACTGAGAGCGGGGCTGCAGGACACGGAGTTCCGGCTCTTTAAAGGTAACCAGCTCGCTGGAGAGCATAAACAACGAATATCGTCCTGATTTATACTTTCAAGCGTTAACTTTGACTTGCGTGTTAATTCGGCTCGTTTAAAACCCAGAATAATAAACAAACTGCAGTTTCTCTTTTAGGAACCAGTTGGTCTGGTTTTGAAACGTCCTTACCTACAAACACATCGACGGGCGGCGGCGACAAGTCCCGGAGAAGAGACGTAACCCCCCCCCCCCGCCGAATTGAAACAGCGCTTTACAGACAATAACATCACATTTCAGCAGCTCGTAAAACATTTTTACGGCTGTGTTGGGGTTCGGACCCGCCCGACGGGTCATCCACCTCGCGGCTGTTGTTCGGCACTAACCTTTCTGAGCTCCGCAGCCTTCCGCGGTGAGGATGACGAAAATCGACAGGGCGAGAGCCCCGGCCCCGGGCGGCCCCCTGCCCACCATTACCGCTCTGCCCGTCGCAGCCTGCAGTCGGAATGCATAATGCTCGCTCCTGGACCGGCTGCACCGTTCCAACCCGGACCCAAACAACTGCGATCCTGTACGTCGTCGTGGGTGAAAGCCCCCGCGTGCGTCGCGCTAGGATTTGTTTTATTTTAGTTGTCGAGTGGTTCAGATGGAGGAGGTAACTGATCCACGCACACGCAGCCAATCTTTGCCGATACTTCCTCCACTGAGGCTCCTCCCCCCGGGGCCCCCAAGTGACCTGAGTGGATCCAGGCAACCAGCAGTCCCTGCACCGGTTGCCTCATGACGTCACTGCCAACCTGCTGCTGAGGTGCCTCGATTTCCGGTTCATCACAATAAAACGTATTTTATTTTTTATTTTTTGAAAAATATTGAGTTGAACTAAGGAAAGCCCAATGAAATCTCATAATTTAATTAATTGTGTTACAAAATACAAACACACATTGTAAAGAATACAATGTAAAAATGAGAAGAAGAAGAAAAAAACAACAATAACATTCCTAATTAAGTCTGCTCATGAAATTCAAATAAACAAAAATTGTTACATAATTTGAACAAAATTGTTGTTCAGTTAAAGACAGAAAGTCCACAATGCTCACTGAAATGACTTGAAACGTTCAAAAGTAACAATAAGTCAAAATTTATTGAAAATTAAATGATCAAAATCAGCCATTACTTTTGAGTTGTTGATTAACAGAATTATTTACATTTTAAAAAAACTATTGAAATAGGGCTGTACAAAAATGATGGTACCTCCATAAAAGACTGAGAACTAATTGTCCAGGGGGTCATGATGAACTCAGGTATGTCCTTTAATTGACATCACAGCTGTTTTCAAACCCATAATCAGTCAGTCTGCCTATTTAAAGGGAGACAAATAGTTACGTTGCTGTTTGGTGAAAAGGTGTGAACCACACTGAACATGGACAACAGAAAGCCAAGGAGAGAATTGTCCCAGGACATTAGAAACAAAATTATAGACAAAAATTGTTACTTTAAAGTAAAGGTTATAAAACCATCTCTAAGCAGCTTGAAGTTCCTGTGACAACAGTGGCACATATTATTCAGAAGTTTAAGACCCACGAGACAGTAGCCAACCTCCCTGGATGTGGCCGGCAGAGGAAAATTGATGACAAATTGAGGAGACGGATAGTTGGAACTGTATCCAAAGAGCCCAGAACAACCTCCAAAGACATTAAAGGGGAACTCTTAGATCAATGTGCATCAGTGTCAGATCGCACCATTCGTCGTTGTTTGAGCCAGAGTGGACTTTATGGGAGACGACCAAGGAGGGCACCACTGTTGAAAGGTAATCATAAAAAAGCCAGACGGGAATTTGCAAAAATGCATGTTGACAAGCCACAAAGCTTCTGGGAAAATGTCCTTTGGACAGATGAAACAAAACTGGAGCTCTTTGGTAAGGCACATCAGGAATGATGATTGAATGCTTGGTATATATTGTAAATCCACACTGGATCATTTATTTTAATTTTGTAAAAATGAGAAAATCTGCAGCCTCTAACTTGGACATATGAGAGTTCAAGATGTAAAAGAAATTAATATGGAAAAACGTTTAATTTAATTGGAGTAAAATGACATTTAGTAAGATCAATATGTAAATTTGAGTTGTATAAACAACTATTGAGTTGGACAGACATAAGAAATTAGGCTGAATAAATTTAACTCATTTACTTGTTACCAATTGGATCAGTTCAAGTTTTATAAGTTATAATTTAATTTGAAATAAGATCAGAAACTTGTGCGTAACTCTGTCCGTTATTTTTCTCCAAGCAGAAACTCTTTTTTTTTTTTTGATGATGCAGCCGTATTACTTTTTTGATGGGCGTATAATCTTCGTACGCCATCATCAAAATCTCCGACTCCGTCTCACTGAAGTATAGCGCTCTCTTTTGTTCTCCACGCGTTTCCATGGTGACTTGGGATATCGGCGATCCATTGAGAATGCCTTTATGTACTTGCTGTGCACGCGCATTGACCCAGGGTTACCAAGTCGAGCGTAATTACGCCAACTCGTATCCGGTTTTAGCCAAGGTTCAGGATTAGGCAAGGCAAGGCAAGTTTATTTGTATAGCACAATTCGTACACAAAGTAATTCAAGGTGCTTCACAAAACAGAAAAACGTATTAAAATCACAATACATCATAGAAATAATCAACGTCATATACACGGCTAAACAGAAATGTTTTAAGTCTAGATTTGAACATGAACACAGAAGAGGCCTGTCTTACGACTTCAGGGAGGCTGTTCCAGATTTTAGCTGCAGAATATTGAAACGCTGATTCCCCTTGTTTAGATCTGACTCTGGGAATCAACAGGAGGCCGGTCCCTGAGGTCCTCAGAGTACAAGATGGTTCATATGGCACTAACATGTCAGAGATGTACTTTGGTGCTCGGCCATGGAGAGACTTGTACACAAGCAGAGCTGCTTTGAAGTCTATTCTTTGAGGTACAGGGAGCCAGTGCAGAGACCTGAGCACAGGACTAATGTGATCATACTTCCTGGTTCTGGTCAGGACTCGAGCAGCAGCATTCTGGATGTACTGAAGCTGTCTTACAGCTCGTTTGGAGAGGCCGGTGAGCAGGCCGTTACAGTAGTCTAACCTACTGGAGACAAATGCATGAATAAGTATCTCCAGGTCTGGCTTTGACACTATGTTTTTTTATTTTGGCAATGTTTTTCAGATGATAAAATGCCGCTGATGTTACTGACTTGATATGGCTGTTAAAGTTCAGGTCAGAGTCCATGATTACCCCTAGATTTCTGACTTGATTTGAGGGTTTAAGAGACAGAGAATGAAGGTAGCTGCTGACACTTTCTCTTTGTTTCTGTGGGCCAAAAATAATAACTTCGGTCTTGTTTGAGTTTAGCTGGAGAAAGTTGTTTTGCATCCACGCACTGATCTGTTGGAGGCAGTGGCTGATTAAAGTCGGGATATTTAATCTAGCTTTCTGGAATACTCTCCAGATCGATCATTATTGTTGTAGTTGTTGTCCTCAAGTATTTATTCACTTCTTTAAAGCAATGGGCACTTCAAGGTAAACAACCCATCAAGCAGATGCTTGTTATGGATGGAAAGATCTGTCCTAAGTTATAGTCTTCCACGTTAATGCATCAAACCTTCAGCATCTTCACAGATTCCACCTTTGGTTAAACGCAAACAGCCAGTAGAGGATATGGAGTTTATTGGTCACCTAGATTAAAATACAAACAAACGCACAGATCTGAATATTAAAGTCCAAACTCAAAGAGAAATGTTATTCCACTCATTTTTTATCTACTATAAGCTAAGAAGCACAGAAGAAGATCTTTTCATCGGCCTTCTTCTCCTCCTCCTCTTCCTCTACATCCATGCCTCTGTGTGCGATCCTGTTTCCACACTCATACAGAGACATGGTGGCTGTGGCGCAGGGTGGATGACCTCACCCCAAACACATAAAAGAGCTGATCTCCGACTTCAGGAGGACATTGATCTTCCGCACATGGGCGGAGACACCAGCAGACTGCTCAGTCCGCACTGGGAACTACTCAACATGATACACCAAAGAGCAGTTGAAGGAGACCCAAAAGAAAAGGAAGATAATCCAGGACATTAAATATTCATATGCATAGAACATAAGAGCAGTTTGTATTCAAATGCAAAACATTACAAGTAATCTTACTAAAATAGGTAATTCAGGAACTAAAATGTTGTGTTTGCTTTGCTTTTACAATCTAAAATGACTAAATGTAATTTGGTTTATGATCTATTTACTGCCTTCAGAGAACTAAAAGCTTCAGTAATTCCTCTAGCTGTAATGGAGTCGTGTATATGTCAAAGTCAGCAGAATTCATTTTCTCAGCACCATTAACTGCTGTGTAATGTAATGTAGCGCCGTACAATCTAATGAGACACTAACACCCATAAATGAACAGGCTCCAGAATAGCCCTTTGACCCCCCACCAAGGTGTGGTGCTGATGGAGCACAGCCTCCAGCCAGAAGGGAGGGTGACCACCTACAACGTTCCCCACAAAAATTATAATCTGTTTTTAACATGTTCTTGTGGCATTTTTTCTGATGATGAAGGACATATATAAAGAAAATTAAACTCAGAATTGTATTTCTGAGTATTTATTCAAATCACAACGCTCCATTCTGATGCATCCACTTGTATACAAATAGAACTATGAACATCTTTGTTTTCCTTGCCCGGGCTGACATCTTGCGCACCATTGTTATTGCACTGGTTGTAGGAGTCACATTGAGTGATTTGTCCTGTGGGTGTCGCTATGTCATCTTTGATGTCAATTATAAATGGAGGTCGATTAGCTGACCTCAGACAGGTGGGCAAAGGCAGTTTTTGACTGCAATTATGGTTAAATAAAAGGGGGGGGAGATGAAAATTAATTCCATTTTTGAATATGTAAATAATAATTTAAAAAAAAATTAAACTTGATCAGAGTGCAAAGACTTTCATTTTGTTCGTCATACAGGAAACCAACGGTTTAGTCTGCTTAGTGGGTCAGCCAGGTCAATCTGACATAGCTCGGTAGCTTCAAGTTCTTGACTTGTACAGGTAATGTTAGGTTGGGGGTGTGAGGGGCTGTAAGATAGGTGTAAATCCTGTAAACAGAGAGCTCTCAGTCATGGGTGACGGGAAAGAAGAGTGGGGTTGCTCTGCGCTAATGATCCCGCCTACAACTCAGAGGTGAAATTCTAATTATCTGCTGCCGCTTTGCAGAAACTGTGTCCTAGAAAACAACACATTTTTCTTTTTATTTTGGCTAAAAATGGTATGATCATAATTAAGTTCCACTAGGAACACTTTAAAAAAGATCAAAAGATGATTGGAGTTGGAGTTTAAGGAGTTCCCCCATTTATGGAACTGATAATTCAACCAAATGCCTTTCTGAGATTTCATAAGACTGTTGTTGTACAGTGTCTCCTTACCTGCCTGCTATCCTGGATGTTACCCCAAACGTGAGAAAGCAATGCCTTTTGTTGATTTTGGTCAGGAAAGACTAAACAGAAGGACATGCATAAAGGCTTTTTGTTGCACATTTCTGAGTGAATGTTCTGGAATCATTCATGCAAATCGCTCTGCAATACACCCTCTCTTGGCGGAAAGCTCCAAACTGATGTAACCGTCACAGTGGATGTAACCAATGGTAACACACGCAACACCAAACAGTTTTGAGCCTGCAAGCTTCTGAGTAATATTCTGGGTGACTGGAGAGTGGTTTTGTCCCCCCTCTGAATGCACAGGCCTGTCAGTGCAGACTGTGAGAGCAAGCCAGCATGACTACAAGGATATTTTCCATTTTTCCCCCATGCACACCCCTCAACTCTTATTTCACACTTACATTTTCCATCTATTCTTTTCTGGTTACAGAAGGGGGGATTCCACTATCATGATAACAGTCAGAGAGACATTCTCACAAATGTCCTGCTTAACTTCCAAGTAATACTACAAAAAAATGCCTTCTAATTTGACCCAGTAGTGTCATCCACCAACAACTGATAAGAAAATTTACAAACTATATTTTCATATTAGGTTAATTAGAGTGGCATAAATGTCTTTTGAGCTCTTTACATAGCATTCCCAGTGGTGTTTTTATTATGATTGTGTTGTTTTGAGCAAAAAAAACCAAACATAGTTTCCGTGGACAGGCAGTGTTTCTGAGTTGTGGGCAGGACCACTGCAATGGAGCAACCCCGCCCCCTTTCCCCTCCCTGTTGGCGAGAACTCCTAGAAGGGAGTTTGTGGCCCGCCCAGCATATTGTCTACGTCACAAATACAATCTTTTTCAAACTGCATTTTTCCATCTGCTGTTGATTCACAATGAGTTGAATAAAGAAATACTCAGAAATGAAATTTTGAGCATAATTTTCCTTCTATGTGTCCTCTATCATCTATAAAAAAGGCCCCAAGGACACGTTAAAAACACCAAAAACACAATTTTCTTTGGAGTGGGTCTTTAACCTTCTTAGACCCGAGCTGTTATTTGAGCTAACCCTCAACACAGAAATAACTACTCTGGTAATATAACCCAATGTAATGTCCATGACAAGTCCTAACAAAACTATAATCAGGCCCGAAAGAGTCAATTAGTTCAGTCAGGCAACGTAGAAAAATGCAGAAAAGCGGCTGGATTTTATAGAACTGATTGATCTGAGGATTCTTCTTTCCAAGCAAAAAGTCACTCACTTGTGCTAAACTCTTAAGGCACTAGAAAGGCATGTGAAGCTACAAACAATTCTAGTCCTTTAACATACAAAACAGTGTTAAGGGGCCTTGAGTTAGCTAAATCTCAGTGCTCATTGACCAAAACCAGCCCATTGACTGTATGTGAGAACTGGAGTGAGTGAGTGTGACGTCACCCATAGAAAATGACCTACTTCCAGCTCCAACCAAATTTAGTCAATTCAGTGGCAATTTTTTTCATGATATGGACGTTGACTTGTTCAAGTCAGACGACGGAAGCAAGCAGTGATTGGTCCAAATCGGTCTTAGTCAATGTCTCTATGGCAACCACTCTTGTATGTCAGGTGTGGTTTTTTTTTAGAAGGCCACACTCCTACCACTGAAAGTGGGCTACAAGAAATGTGTCAATTGAACATTTTGAATGTTTGACGTGACCTACTTTTAAGTTGCACTACGGACAAAAATATAAAAAAAATTGGATTATCAAGAACGTGGAAACAAAATGTATCAGATACAGAATGGTTATTCTGACAGAAATAAGGACTGAGTAACAGCTGTTTATCTCTCTAAAGAAGTCTATGGAATTTTGGCTTCTTGGAACCAGCGGGTGCTTCCTGTTTGGAATGCCAAGAGGGAGGGGTCACTCAGTCCAGTTCTCATTTGCAGTCAGTGGGCCAGCTAAATAAGCAAAAATGTTAGGAAACCATCGTATTTACTGGATCAGTGTATGCACACGAGTGCATAAGTTCAGGTGAGTCCACAATTTACCTGAAAACAGACCTTAGGATTTACATATAGAATGAAGAACCAGAGAAAACAGGAGGAGACAAGAATGTATCACTGACACTTAGAGGTACACATAAGAGAATCAGGCTGGAGTTGAGAAAAATGTGTGGTTTTGAGGGAGGTTTTTGTTTTTACAGATGATTCAGAGATGACTGGATCAGCTGAAGGACTTCTTTTTAACAAAACGGCCTTCAGAACTCATTTCCAAAAGTGCGAGTGGGTTTATGTAGAAATAGCACACGTTGCTCTTTGTGTCACATCACATTCGTAACAATACATTGATGATAATTGCATAAATAGTGGATTAAAACTGTAGTTTTGTATAAAAGAAGCTGTTTGGGTCAACATAGTCGTTCATTGATTTAGCACAGGGGTGTCAAACTCATTTTCACCGAGGGCCACATCAGCATAGTGGTTGTCCTCAAAGGGCCAGATATAACTTATACATGTAACTGAATTTTAATGAAAAACAAATGTAACTACTCCTTAATGTTAAATAACTCATTTATTTATTTATAATATCTTTTTACAGTGACAATTACAGTTGCATAGAAAACATGTGTTTGCTTGTTACTAAAGCATAACTGGACTAACTATATGTACTATAACTACATAATATATACTATTATATAATATAAATAATCTATTATATAAACATATACTACTATTTAACTATATTATATAACTTTAACTATATGAACTAAAAGACATTGTTGCTGGTGTTGGCTCAGATTAAAAAACAGAGGGAAGAATTTTAATTTTGTTAAGTATTTATTACTATTTGTATTTTATTTTGGAGCTTTTGTTTTGCTAAAGTTGTTTGTGTAAATGGAGGAAAATGTTCATCTGCAAAACGCAGCCGAACATATTAAACTTTGAATTTTCCAAAAATGAAAAGAGAAGCACATAAATCCATACATGGTGGAAATTGAAACCCTTGACACCAGAATTTATTTCCATCCATTGAAGAAAAAACAAATCACGTATGCTTTTGCTTTCAGGTAGAAGGTAAATTAAGGTCATTTTGAAGTCAAACTGCTTTGATCCTTATTTACGTCAATAGATGTCAAGAGGTTAAAATGGAATTATATGTGCACATTCCCAAATTTCAGTTTTAGATTTATAAAATATTTTGTTAGAAAGTAAAAAAGGACAGGAAGCTGAAGCAACAAGAGATCAGTGTTGGTAAAAAAAAAAAAAAGGAAGAAAAGAGGTGGCAATACATTATATCCACATATCCAAATAATCAATAAACAATGTCTTTTTTTTGGGGGGGGGGGGGTAATATACAGAAATGTTTTTACCCAATTTAAAAAAAAATCAGAATGACTTTGCTGTAATTTATGCCGTAAACACCCTTTTTTTCCAGCCATCTCTGACTTTTCTGCCTCTAAATAAAAGAACCAGGAATCACCTGTCATTGTTGAAACACAGAGTATCTCGAGAACCTGAGTTAGCAGACGTTCAACTAAGTGATTGAATGCTGTCCTCTTGTGGCCAATTCTGGTTAGTTCCTGAAAAGATTTGTCGTTCACTTCTTTGGATGTTTGTGCAGCTCACACACTCTCCTTCCATTTATGCATTTTCCTCAGTAAAGTGGCAGCATTGAAAAAAACAAAAACAAATTTTGATTGCCTTTCCAAGTAATTCTGTATTGGATAATATTGAAATTGATAACTAAATATCAAATATTGTAAAAATGTATCTTATTTTGAATGTACTGTTAGGGCATCAGAAAAATCAAACTGCTCAAAATGAGTGAAACGGCACATAAAGCCACTAAAAACTGTTTTAGTGGCTTTATGGTAGATATACTTAACACTATGCTATACAACTAGTCACAACATTAATAGGTAAAATCACAAAGGACTTTGTAGCGAGATGGTTTTTTAATATCTTCTAAATAAAGTAACTGTTTTATTTTTTAAAGATTCTATGCAAAATATTCTTAAAAACAAATTCAGTTAAGGGTTTTTCTTTAATATCACTGATTTAATTTAGAAAGATATGAAAGAAGAAAGAGGAGAGATTTAAAAAAAAGCAACAAAACAAAACATTTAATTAATTAAAAATAAAGAATCGTAGATTACAAAGTATCGGTAGAACATTTGAGTAAAAAACACCTAGCTCTTTTTTTTCTTAGATCACCAAGTTTTAAGACTTTGATGTTCTATAAACTTTCACACCCTTTCAAAGACATTTCGAAGACATTTTCTTAGTGGATGTTATGTTTTTTGATTCCTTAAAAAATAGGTTACATGTCATGCGACCTATACGGCATTTTAAGAATGTTTATTTTACTAACTAAAATCTTCATAAAATGTACTTTGGAGTCAAAGATTTTTTTCAATTCGATGTTAGTTTTCTTATTTGCCATTGCATTTTGTTATATGGAGTTTTATTTTTTATTTTTTTTACCTTTCTTTGTTTTTTTTATCTTTTTCTTTTTTTCTTGTTTTTGAAACAATTCATAATCAAAAGACGTTTTTGGCTAAAACACTAAAAAACGGTTGTCGGTTTTACCTAAGCAAGAATTTAATCATGTAGCTTTCAAAAAAGAGAAATATTTGCCAATTTGACCAAAAAAAAAATCACATTTGAATATCTGTGATGTCTATGAATGTGTCCACTTGGAGTCAGTATAGAGTCCAGAAAAAGGCCCGTCAAGTTTCTGCTTTTCTTATAGTCGTTTAAAAAAAAAAAACATCAAACATTTTAAGTCCAGCACATTTCAGTGTGACTGATTCGACACAATCAACTAAATGAATGACAATGAATTTTGTAAAGGGGTTGTGAAAATGTAGAAATATTAAAGTCCCGCTCCAGTGAGAGATCCTCAACTAGAAAAGACTCAGGGACCCCCCCCCCACACACACACACACGCACACACACCCACACACACACACACACACACACACACACACACACACACACAAAGGCAAAAGCACGGTTAAAAAGCCAAAACAATCTGTAAAAAAAAATGGGTTAAATACTTTAAAGCAACAATAAGAATATGCTATTAAAATAATAGGCTTAAATAAACAAAGGAAAAGAGAATTTAAATCACACCAAAAAAGTGAATTAATAAATAAATGAAACACAAGTAATAGCTAAGGTCGAATAAAAAGCAGTTTCTTCAGCCTTGAGATATTCCAGCAGAGTTTTAGTCATCATTGTTTGGGATAAATCAAAAACCATCAGAACTGGACAAACTCAGACTCTGCAAGGTCTCATAATTAAAACGCATTACAAAAAAACAGACTTTTTTATACTGTAATCTATCCATCCAAGCATAGGAGAAGGAGGGGGAGGGGGTGTCAATGCAGCATTTTTAAAGCTGGTATGATGTGTTCCCACTCCGAATGGAGTTCTGAGGTACTCGTTGGTTTGAAATAGAATTTTGGGGAAGAGCAGAGAACTGAACAGTGCATGACAATCTGGTGGAAAGAAAACATGCATCAACACCTCCACGCTGCAGAGAGAAAGAAGTTGGCAGACTTTGGGAATTTTTAAGATGATAAAAACCTGTTTTACAGCATTCCGAATGTGGGTGATAAAATTCAGCTCAGACAAGAACAACCATGTTTTTTGACACACGGCGAGGGTTCAGAGCTCTCTAACCCTTGTTTACTGTCAGTGACTTTATATCCAGGATACCCTAAAAAAATTACAGTTTCTGGGTCATTAGGACACAGTGATGTAAAGTTGTGACATTTATTTCCATGTCTCCTGATCATCTCCCAAGTAGCCACATCTGTAGATTCAAATGTATTGGGCCTAATACTGATCCATGGGGAACTCCACACCCAATTTCATGAATTTCTGGGGAGCATTTATCTCTTCTTACCTAAAATCCGTAATACAGGGTTAAACCGTTGACTGTATATGAGACTGCAGTGAGTGACCTCTCTCTCCTGGCATTCCAAACAGGAAAGAGCCACTGACTCCAAAAAGCCAAAAATTCCAGATTTTTACAGTGAAATCAAGAGCCATTTCCCAGTCAGTGTCTTTTGTCAGAATAACCGTTCTTGATCTGATACCTGTTTTAACATGTTCTTGCTAATCCTCTTTTTTTTATTTGATTTGATTTATTAGTTTAAAGGAATGTTTTCTATGAATATGAATAATTGTAAACAGTGCAACAAAAAAACAAACAGATATTATCAAACTCATTTTTAGAAACAAAGCAATGCCTGACTGAAGCAATTGACTGAAAAATAAAGTAAACATAATAAAAATGTAAGAAAGAAATAACTGTATTATTACTCATAATAGTAAAAAGAGTTTTTTGCAGTTAGGCATAAAATGGACAATTAGGCCACATTAGATTATTTAAATATGATTATTAGCTAAAGTCAAGTATGGTTTAATTTATTGATTGAAAAGAAATGGTAAGAAACTAATTTATATAATCCCAACCCTACTGAGTTATTTTATTTCACATTTTTGTCTAGTTTTCATAATCCAGTTCTGATCAGATCAAGTGAGATTTTTTTGTCAAGTAAGAAAACCGAGTGCTTATTGGTTATCCTCAGCAAATATTCTTTCAGAATTTCCTCAAACAATATCATGCATTGCATGTCATGTAGCAGAAATGTGATACTTGTTGATTATCATGAGAAGACATGATCACATCCATTCAGAAAACATTATCACACGTCACAAATGTAGAACTGATTCATTATTTCACAATGTTCAAGTTCACACATTTGGAATGAGATCAAATGGCATTTTTAATTCCTCTTATCTTTGTAAAGTGAAACTAGAGTTTCCTTGTACGTTATCTTAAATGTATGGATATTTTGATATATAAGTTCCTATACCCCCTTGTAACCTCCTTTCATTTTCTAAAAACTGTTTTTGGATATTTTTTCAAATGCCTCAATAAAAGTATGTGGTCTCACGTTGAACATTTGAAATGTTAGACTGACAGATTCTCCGGAGCCCGCATTCATGTAGTAGGTGTGTGGACTTTTAACAGGCTCACTCCTGATTGGTGAAAGTGGTTGCCATAGAAATGCAGACTCAGACCGACTGGGAACAATCACTACTTACTGATATCTTCTGGCTGCAATATGGCCACTGAATTGACTTTGTTTTGTCAGTCGAAAGTAAGCCATTGTCTAGGGGTGACATCACACGTACTTGGTCCAGTTCTCATGTCGAGTCAATGAGTAAATGAGTAAAGCCACTGAGTCTGCGTCATAAAGTAAAGGCGTCAAGCCATAACACTTAGATTCAACAGCGCCAAGTCAGAAAATTTGCCTGTTTCCAAGTTAAATCTAAGGTCATTCATAATTCTGAAGTGGGTCTGTCCTGGTGTAAAACTGACTGATATTTTTCTAAAATATATTGTCTGTTTATTACTGGGAAAAAGGTATTCTTTATGCGTCGCCATCAGGTAGTTTGATTTACATTTTCTGGACTTTTGGCATCCAGAAGTTTTGCATTCTGTGGTTCAGGTTCAGACCTGGCACTGACTCGGCCTATAAAGTGTTCGGGAACATCATGTCTCAGTTGAAGGCCCGCGCACTTCGTTTGTGGCTGAGCTACTTGAACATGAACTGAGCTGTGGCTGCTTCGCTACCCAGAATCCTCTTCCAGACTGCGCTCACATTCCTTGTCCAGGTGTTGGGTGTTTTCTTTTCACTCTGCGTGTGCCACCCATGTAAACGTTCCGAAATGAATTTCATTCATTATTTCAGCCCACCAGCACACACTTCGATCTTTCGAGTGACAAATTCATAAGCTAGACCTTTAAATGCTTCCATTCAAACCATTTTGAAGTTAAACTAGAATCTGAGGAAGAATACACTGAATCTGAAAAAGCCCAAACAGATCCCTCTTTTCTCCTTCAACAGCAGGAGCCTGTACTTTATTTAAACTCTGACATTTTTACTGCGTGTCGGTTGTTCTGGTGCTAGTTTTTAATGGGGGGGAAGGAAGCATATTTCATGGGGGCTCCATGTTCCAAGACAGAGCAAATAAACTCTAATATCTGTCTTCTCTGAGGTTCAGAGGTCAACTCGTAGGAGGTCCCTGTGGCGTCCCTTGAACTGTATATGGGCCGTGTTAGCATGTCCACTTGAGTAAGTCCTTTTGGCACAAGTCATTGAAAGTTTCAATAAAGTAAAACACAACATATCTCTGACTATACTCTGAAAAAATGTTTATATGAATGATACTGACTTTTTATTATCTACTTTTTATCTACTTTTGTACAATTTGGCAAATGTAATTAAATGTAATTAAATGTATTCTTGCACATACTATTAGCTTAGTTAAACCAACAGCTGAGAGTGTGCAGTACCAGTTTAGAACATTATTTTGGCATAAATATTTTGTATTGACCTGTTAAAATGTCTAATGATTTAACACTGGAAGACAATGCCTTTCTTTATTTGTAAAGCAACATCACAAAGACGTTATGAAAAATTACCAGTGTTAGCTGCCATGCTTATTTTTAGCAAATTTTCAGCTTCCTTTTTCTAGGGAATGATGGGAGATGGCATCAAAAAGGAATTGACCAATACATCAAAGGTTAGTGCATTCAAAGACAAATAAAAACTACAAGTTAGCAGGTAACATTTACTTCATGTGTGAGCAGACAGACGCAACATCCCATAAAGAAAAGCAAAAAGCAGATTGGCGGGCAGATGGCACCAAACAAAGAGTGATTCATTTTGATCATACATGCAGACCTGATTTCCTTCTTACAGGGTTCAATCATCTTTACAATGGTTCTTCATATCTGGGGTTGTGTTTCTAAAAGGGTAAGCTGCCTCAATATTGAGCAGGTCACATTGTGAATTCTGAAGGCACATTTTCTTGTGGGCACCAAAATCAGGCTTTTACTGAAATTTCGGTACAGATGTGTGTTTAACAATGTGTGAGTGTGTGTGTGAAGGTCTTTGTTTTTGCTTTTGGTTTTTAAATTGAAAAATGTTTTTGCTACGTACTATACTGTAAAACATTTTATGATTATTTTACAAATAAAGTTTGATTTGATTGATGACAGAAAAGTGAGTCTACCACTCGGAAAGTACTGGTGCAGCAGTTCTGTTATTGTGATTTTTCAAGCCTTGTTTGCGTCAGAAAAAGCAACATCACTGTTCAAGATAGCAGGACATGTTTTTCCAAAGTGGAATATTCTTTCTTTCTTAAGCTTGTTTATCAATGGATTTTATTTTACACTCCATACTTTCATCCCTGAGGAGAACCGCAGAGAATGACTTTGAACTAACCATAAAGTTTTGATGATCAGTGCATAAATGGTTAATGATGCTGCACTGCCTGACCTGCTTGATGTCTTGTTGTATTTGACGAGGTGAATGTCTTTTTCCCACCTTAACCCTTGTGCTATCTTAGATGACCCCACCCTTACATTGACATGTTCTCCCTACCATGACAAAGGTGGATAAAGGTGGAAAGATTTCATGTAATCCATGGACACCAGTGAAGATCACAAATCATTAAAGAAAAAAGGTTCAGAGCACTGTCTAGTGGGTCTAGATCACCCAACTCCCAATGTTAAAGTGCCTAGGATAGCACAAGGGTTAAAGACCCACTCCAGTGAAAAATCATGTTTTTGGTGTTTTTTAACATGTTCCTGTGGCATTTTTCTGATGATGGAGGACATACATAAAGAAAATTAGACTTACATTGCACTTCTAAGTATTTATTCTAATAGCGATTCAGAAGAAAAAATGCTGTGTTTGTGATGCAGAAAATATGCTGACTGGGCCACTAGCTTCCTGCTCCGCTGCATTCTGATGCACCCATATGCAGACAAATAGATCCATGTACGTCTTGTTTTCCTCGTCTGAACTGGCATCATATGTTTAGTGAACACAACACACAATCCTCACTATTGTTCACTTTCAGCTAGTTGTAATTGTACTGACTTGATCAAAGCAAGCCGGTGATTGGGCTTCTTTTTGCTTTCATCACCATCCATCCATCTTCCTCCGCTTATCCGGGACCGGGTCACGGGGGCAGCAGTCTAAGCAAAGATGCCCAGACTTCTCTCACCCCGAACTTCCTCCAGCTCCTCTGGAGGCCAGCTGACAGACATAGTATCTCCAACGTGTCCTGGGTCCCCCTCCGGTGCCTCCGGGACATGCCCGGAACACCTCCCCAGGGAGGCATCCAGGAGGCATCCGTACTAGATGCCCGAGCCACCTCAACTGGCTTCTTTCTATGTGGAGGAGAAGCGGTTCTACTCCAAGCTCTTCGCGGGTGACCGAGCTTCTCATGCCATCTCTAAGGGGGCGCTTAGTCACCCTACGGAGGAAGCTCATTTCAGCTGCTTGTATTCAGGACCTCGTTCTTTTGGTCATGACCCAGAGCTCCTGACCATAGGTGAGTATTGGAACGAAGATCGACCGGTAAATTGAGAGCTTTGCTTTATGGCTCAGCTCTCTCTTCACCACAATGGACCGATACAGCGACCGCATAACTATGGATGCCGCTCCAATCTGCCTGTCAATCTCATGCTCCGGTCTTCCCTCACTCGTTAACAAGACCCCAAGATATTTAAACTCCTCCACCAACCGAGAGATGGAAAACTACCTTTCTCCGGTTGAGAACCATGGCCTCAGATTTAGTGGAGCTGAATCTCTTCCCAGCCGCTTCACACTCTGCCGCAAACCGCCCCAATGCACACTGGAGGTCCCGGCTGAATTAAACCAACAGGGCAACATCATCTGCAAAAAGCAGAGAGGAAATCCTGTGGTCCCCAAACCAGACCCCCTCCGGCCCCTGGCTGAGTCGAGAAATTCTGTCCATAAAAGCTATGAATAGAACCGATGATAAAAGGGCAGTCCTGCCGGAGTCCAACGTGTACCGAGAACAGGTCTGACTTACTGCCGGCTATGCGAACCAAGCTCTTACTCCGGTCACCCTCAGTAAGGCTCCCCAGACCCCATACTCCCAGATCACCCTCCACTGGATACCTCGGGGGACGCGGTCGAACACTTTCTCCACATCCACAAAAAACATTTGGACTGGATGAGCGAACTCCCACAAACCCTCCTGCACCCTAAAGAGGGTGTAGAGCTGGTCCACTGTTCCACGACCAGGATGGAAGCTTTCATCACATGAACATAAAAAGGCAAAGACAACAAAAGGAGACATGAAATCGATTATTTTCTTCCTGATCGATTGTATACAGTATCAGTTTTTTGTGGTTTTGAACTGATACTGCTCCTAGTGGTCAATCGACTTTTTCCATAAGTATCTGTATCTTTTATGTCCATAGTCAAAACCCTTTTGACAGTCTAGTGTAATGTACATAAATGTTGTACATACACTAGCATCCTGCAGATCCTCTCAATATTCAGTTTTAAAAAACGATCTTTGGAGCGTATGCTCCAAAACCAGCTATTTTCATTAATGAAACGCGACAGGTTTCAGTCAACCATCAGTTTAAATTCTCCATTCATTTCTTCCTAAATCCCTGTTCAGGGTGTGTGTTAGACCTCAGAGGTGACTGCGCACGAGGGATCCAGGTCCTAGACAGGTTGCCAGTCCATCACAGGGCCACACAGAGACAGACACGCTCTCTTATGGACAATTTGTTTTCAGCAATCCCCCCTAAACATGTAAGCTCCTCACATAGCTCAGCCTGGGATCTGAGGAAGGGTGACCCTGCTGTGAAGCAGCAGTGTCGACCACCCCACTGCAGTGCAACACACATGGTGTTTCCATTTGAGTTAGTCTTTCTCACTCTTCATTTGTGAGATGTAACTTAAGTGAGACACAACACCAAAGTTCTGGAGGGGGTCAAACGTTGACAGCAGTTTTGTTCAGCATGAGGAGAATTGGGTATTTGTGTCTTGTATTTTCATTTTACTATTGATAGTAATCCTGCTATATTTGAAAATCTGGTCTTCAGGCTTTCATCTTTGCCAGAGATAATGTATCCCAGAATGTAATCTGTTTGTCCTAGTTCAACAACGAGAGTTGTGAACATTCCTCACATATCATCACCTCTTTGCAGAATCCCCTATCCACAATGCACCTCAGCAAGCACTGCTGTTTATGCTTTCTATCACGCCACCTAACCTGTAGGTGCCTGTAACAAGTACAGAATTATAATGTGTCACAGAATGCAGCTCGTGCTCAGCTCTGACCTTTAAGCGTCTCGGTTCAGCTGTAAACGGGATGTTTTTCAGAGTCTCAGAAACTTTGGTTTTGTCTGCAGAGAACAAACTCTATGAACTGCATCCAGGATTCCACTGGACACCCAGAGTGCAGTTCTTTAAAGTCCCAGTCCAATCATCTTTGGATCTACTGTAAAGGTGTTCCCAGTGGTCCTTTAATTATAATTATGCCATTTTTAGCCTAAAGAAAAAAACAGTGTTGTTTTATAGGACATAGATTCTGCAGAGCAGCTATAGTTCATTAGAAATTTGTTGTGGGGGGGACTGTTGGCCTGGAGTACGCCCTCCCCATTCCCAGCAACTAGCTTCAGCCCCTCTCAACCCCGACCTGACATTACAAGTGACACAAAAATGGGGAGCAATATTGGAGCTGTCCAGTTTTGAGCCAGAAAAAAACACAATTTTCATCTGAGTGGGACTTTAAGAATGATTGGGTTTAAAAAAGATCCATGGAAAACTCCACACTTGATTTCATGGATTCCTGGGGAGCATCTATCCATTCTTACAAAAAATTGTTAATCTGTAATATAGTAGTAAAGCAAACAAAACCTGAGAGGCCTACCTGATTACCAAATGATTATTTACTTTTCTGAAAAGGTTTCTAACCAGGTTGATTTTCCTAAAACATTTTGTTTGCTCAAGCAATTGTCTGGAAAGTGGGTTTTCATTATGGATGGTTTTGAATAAAGAAGTACTCTTAAATGCAATTTAAATCGTAATTTTCTTTATACATGTCCTCAATCATCAGAAAAAATGCTACAAGAACATGTTAAAACATCAAAAACACATTTTTTTTGGAGTGGGTCTTTAATCAGGTAAAAAACAGGCCATGAGGAAACTACACAATACCACTGGCAGAATGAAAAGTCACTCAGTTGACTCCTCATTTGAGTTGAAGAACTTTTGATTTACAATGTGTGCACAACTTGCATTTGTTTCTTCCTTTAAACACAAAAAGTAAAAAAACATATTTGGATACTTTTTCAACATACAGCTTCTTCCTAACCTTTAAATTTAAAAAAAAGGAAGAAAAAAAATCTCTCAACAGTCAATAAACCAGCATGTGTGGTTTAGGAGCTAAAAATAATGTGCAAAAAGTGGCACAAAGCAACAAAAGCTATCATTCACATAAGTCCAGAGCAACAACGTCACTTGTGAAGTCCATTTGTGTGAATTCATGGGTATTTAGACAGGGATATTAGGGCAGAATAAAGGAAATTAAGTCTAATAAGTACATAAAACCACAAATTTAATATTATGTTTATAGGGACAAACAGGCCTAAGGTTAGATATTTAGTGCAGATTTCTTAAATCATTCAATCATTTATATTCCTTCAACCTTTACTAAAAGGGTGGAACCAGGATGTGCTGACGCCCCTGTCTACATCATGAAAAGAAGGCAGAAAAAAATCAGGCCAGACTGTAACAAAACTTAAGACCAGAACGTTGTGTTTACCTTACTGTCTGACCTCTGTCATTTATCACTCACATGTTGCTCCCACTCAGCTAAAATATGACAATAAAATTCCACAACGCGAACCCACAGACTGCCCGTCTCCAACGGACATGGCAAATTACTCATGGGATGCTGTTCGTAAGACAGTAGCACTACTGTGTGAGGAGAGAGTACATGGGACATTAATAACTTTGACTGATGAGTCCTGAGAATAATGAGCAAGATATGTGTTGCCATTAACACATAAAGTTCTTGAAGTTTTTGCTATTTGTTGTTAAATACTCACATCAGCACTTATTTTCACTTTTTTTCCAAACCAACTTTTCTTTTAAAAAAAATCATTTTTTGCAATTTAAAATCAAAAGGATTGTAACCATTTATTTGGTGGATTGTTTCTTTTTTGTAAAGCAAAAAATGTAGCATGAGCCAGTTGGACAGCCACTCCATTTCCCTCATAAATGGAAAATGACCAACAGCAAATATTTTGGTTGTGCTCAATAAGAAGGTGTTGAATGTTTCCTGTCAATGACACCCTATCATATTTCAATTATTTTATTTTATTTTTTTGCAGATTTAAAGTTTGAATTCTGAAAATGCAAGTTAATTGTCTTTATTAAATGTTAAATCTTTGCTATGAACATGGTCCAAAAGTCCAAATTTGAGTTTGTTTTGTCTTTAGGTAAAGCTGCTCTTCCCCTCCCTGAAACAAGCTTGTATAGGTTTGAATCTTGTGATTCCCTAATGTCAGAAACTTAAACCGAGACAAGCCAAGGAGACTACAGAGAAGCCATAACAGTATACATCAGGTTTGGATGTGTTGGCTTCAGTCTGGGGAAATTCATAAGTATATCTGCTGTGACGTCACAATTTCCTGGATTTATCAAGATGCAAAGAAGCTAAAATAATTGGTTTTGCTTCTTTGCATACTGTGAGCATCTCACGTGCACTTGTGCATGCGGCCTTGTGCATATGGCCTTATGCATGTGGCCTTGTGCATATGGCCTTATGCATGTGGCCTTGTGCATATGGCCTTATGCATGCGGCCTTGTGCATATGGCCTTATGCATGCGGCCTTGTGCATATGGCCTTATGCATGTGGCCTTGTGCATGCAGAATTTGCTAGAAGTCAGTAAGGAGTCGGTACTCCCACCTTACTAATGACTGTGGTGTAAGGGCATCATTGGCCAGCATCATCCTTGCATCATAAATGCATTCAACTTATATTAGCCTTACTAATACTTCAATATACGCTTACCACACGGATGACAATCAAAAGTTCCTTTTTCCATTTTCAATGAGCCTCAAGGGAACTACAAGACCCACCTGTGCTCCCCCTAAGATGTGGCCACTCTTTTCTACGACCCTCTAGGGGTCTGAACAACCCAAAAACCAGCAGCACCTGTGTGGTTGCGTGTGACTGAGACCTAAGACAATTCACAAGACCTCTTTAAAATGTATTAATTCGACATACAAACAATGGAGCCTCACGAGTTTGGTCACACACACCTGTGAGATGACATCTCATTACTCAATCAGCCTTGTGGTTGAACAATGACACAGCGTCACAAATAGCACTGGTGGGCTGATCCCATCATTGTGCAGTGGGGTTAATGAGAACAGGACTGCAAAAGGCTGTTCCACCTTCTTCACTCCCAGATTCCAGAAGGAATCTATGATAAACAGAAAAACACATGAATAACTATTAAAATGAAGGACATTTATTGTTAAGAAGAATCACAACAACAAATACGTAACTTATTAAACACCAATGAAGGAAAAAGGGAAAGATGTTTAAGAAAAACGTGCTTTAAATGTTTGGAAATGTTACTCTCATTACAGCAAAGATGCTAAAACGTGGCACAAACATGTGAATTCTCACCATGACTCGAGTCAAAAATGAAGTTACTTCTGTTTGCTGGGCTCAGGCCATTTGCAGTCATGTCTGTCTTAAAACACAAACTGAGAAGTTTGCTTATTTTGACACCATGTTACATCTTGCTGACCCATCTGTCTGAGTGCAGTGACGTCATCCCCGGATAACTTTGGGCGAGACAACCGACCCGTTGAGTGAGGCGGCAGACTGTGAGGTAGGTGGCGCTTGCAGATGTTTTCTTTTTAACACATGGAAAGCCCATGGAGGACAGACTGTTCATGAGCCTGTGTACTGCCTTGCATGTGAAAGTATGGGGGGGTTTCAGGCTGCGACACCCCTGTGTGAAGACTTGTCTGGGTCAGCACTGCGTGGAGGTGTGCGTGGACCACCTGTGCCTTCACAGCAAACTCCTAAAGCCAAACAAGACCTTTACACCCTGAGGGGCCGACATGCATGTACAGTAGGATTGTTACCAGACAGCCTGTGTCGCCTCTGCTGACATACGCCGCAGACTAAGAGGAGCCCGTGCTGTTTCAGGTCCTCATTACAAGTTATTCTATTATGGGAGTGAAACCATTGGAGCCTGAAACTTGAAAACATACGTATCTTATTTGGTGGTAAATTGAGTTAAGAGATTCGAACAAATATGGTATATTTCTAATCATTGATAGTAAATTAATAGGAGTTTGATGATCACCACCAACAGAATTGAAAAAGAAAGGAAGTCATTCAATCTTGTAAGCTCATACCTTTGTCACAACTCCACTTATGGATGGATAGGGGCTTTCTGTGGGCGAAAAATAGGGAAGCCTTTACGCGGCAGGTAGGTGACCTGCATATGAAATTTCAAGATCATAAACCACTTGGTTAACTCATAGAGTGAAAATTTTCATGTGTATTTTTGGGGGGAGGGGCATGCTGTTGGCTGCACGTCATAGTAAGCACTTATACAACACGTATTGGTACATAAGGGTGAATTAGATGAGATGCAGGTGTCTATGTGCATTAAAAGGGAGACCATCCATACATCCCCATTATATCCAAGTCTCTGATTGGTCAAAGTTTGACCTGGTTTAACTGGTTTCATGTCCATGCATTTTGTACGTAGAGCCTGAAAAAAGTCTGAAAAATGTGCATAGCCACGCGCCTGAAATGCGCATATATGCACATTTACATAGACTTTTCATTGTAAGTGGTCGCTTGAACGTGTGTTTGCTGAGGGATATGTGAATGTAGCCCAAAAACCCACTTCACTCATTTGGCTCAACTCCTACAGGTGCATATGACTAAGACATAAACGGTAACAAGATTGCTTTTCTAAAAGCTAAAACAAATGAAAAACTTTTGACCTTGTTTTTAAAAAAGTGTTTTTCGTGCCACTAGAGGACTCTAAAATGTACAGTTTCAGAAACAGAAAGGCCCCTCCCCAGATGGCTGCAGGTGTGAGGTTAAAGTGCAACACTGCACATTGTTGGCACCTTGTAGAAATAGACGGACCAAAAATGTGTTCTCATTAGGGTTAAATTTCAGAAATTGTCCATGAATATATCTTGACCGCCCATTTTATATTTATTATGTGTATTAACTGGATTATAGTGGCAGGTGGATTCCTTGACAGTGTCTCCAGTCCCAATGTCTCTCCTTCTCCAAATGACACCATTATTTGGAGAAGGAAAGCAGCGTTTTTAAGAAGTTTTCAGATTATTTCTACTATTACGGTAAGTTGATTGCAGGGTTCATGAAACACTAACGTTGTAAGCCCTATAGATGTAGCCTTGATCAGGTGATTAATGGTCATTTGTCGTGGTGCTCAGTAGTTACTAATGTCCTCTGTGTTCAAAAGGTTGTAGCTTGTCTCATCTTTAAGCAAGTTCTAACCTTCTGTTTTAGCATTTAACTAGAGCTTTAGCTCCAGTGTTGATATTCTTTTGACTATCATAACTCTTCAACCGTTCATTCAAGAAACGTAAATCCAGTAGATTCCGAAGCAAAGGACAGCAGCCTTGGGTCAATGGTGTCAAAGAAGAGAAGCTAGTCAGAATCAGGGAAGAGTTTAAAATCTAAAAGGGAAAAAGCAGATCCCAAAGTTGTTGAAAAGCGTTGTGTGGCTATAATTTACTTTTCCTCCCCTCAACCATGGCAACATCATGAAAAAATAAATCTGATTGAGAAATCAAACCAGGCCAAGAGACTTTTATTTTGAAAGTTTTTATTTTTTGTGTTTTAAAGAAAGGAACAATGTAGTTTAGTTATAAGTAAATAAACATTGTTGACATAGTGATGCAAGCTGGCAGGGCCAGCACATCATCAATGATGGGGGGGTTCTTCCAACACGTCCAAATTCCACAGCCCTCTGCGTCTGTGGATGAGGTGACCTAGATTGTTTTAGATGTTTACTTCTGTTTGCAATGCAAACTCCAGGATTGCCTCATGCTGAAAAAGGAAGGGTAGAGGAATGTTACCAGTCTTACTAAGTAGCAAAACCATATTGTCATTCAAAAATGAAACCAAGGCCAACACACAGCCTCCACCGTATGAAATTAGTGGTGTGATCGTTTGATTTAAAAAGACCCAAATAAAAAAACTAGACATATCCCATCATTACAGCACCTTTGGAGGGTGGCTGGTTCCAATGAAGCCAGAAAAAGTTACAAATGACAGTTAGGTGTCATCACGTTTGGCTAATTTGGCAATGACCCTGAAGCTAAAATAAGCTGAAGCTGGCTTTAGATTGGTCCATTTCTTTTACAGTTAGTTCCCATATGAGGTCAAATTAAATATCCAAGTAAAAATATTCTGATACTTGACATCAGCTCTGTTGACTCAAAGTACAGTTTTGATCAAATTGGTTTCGCCTTCACTAATTGTCTTCAGTAAAAGAAGCTGGACCAAAGAACTAATTTGACAAACAACTGTCCATTTTTAAACCCAGATTTGACACAAACTGCGTCCAGTCAACTGCTATACTCTGACCAAACGCTGCACTTCATCATTAAGGACCCACTCCGATCATCTTTTGATCTATTTTAAAAGGGTCTCCATTGATCTATTAATTATGATTCTGCCACCCCCCCCCAAAAAAACCTGTTGTTTTCCGGAACATAGTTTCTGCAGAGACACATTAGAAATGTGTCGACCCTTCCCTGAGAAACCCAACCTAACATTACAGGTGCAACAAAAATAGTGAGCAACATTGAAGCTATCAAACCGTACAGTTTTTTCCAGATTCCAACTCAGAAAAAGAAAATAGAGATGTACATGCATCTGTTTGTTTGCAAGTGGATGCATCAAAATGAAGAGGAATTTGTGGCCTGACCAGCCTATTTTTTATGTCACTAATACAACCTTATAAAAACTGCATTTTTTATCTGCTCCTGTTTCCCAACAATTTAAATAAAGAAATACTTTAAGAAAGAGAGCTTAATTGTCCTTACAAATGTACTTCTTTATTAGATTAATGCCAGAAGAACACATTAAAAACACTCAAAACATGATTTTCATCAGAGTGGGTTTTAAAAATAAAATAAATTCAAGGCCCTCCAATCTTTGATTTCATGTGAACATGTCAACATTGGTGTAACAGAGATACCTTTCTATTTTATGTGAACATGCATCTGATTTTCTTCAGCACTGACAATCTGAATGTGTTTTCTCAGAATGGAGAAATGAGGAAGAAGGAGAAGAAGAAAAACAAGCCGTCCTAAAATTGAGCACTGTGGAACCCCAAATTACTGTTAAAATGATCAAATTCAGATGAAACCTTAACTTTAATCTTACATACTCAGAAACTTGAAAAAAAAAGCTTGTTGCTAAACACTGAAAACACATAAATACCGTTTTCAGAACAAATTGCATTGATCCAATGAATAATCTGTAAAAACATAAGCATATAGATGCTGAAAGACTTTGAAAAAATAAAGAAATAAAAAAATCAGGAAATTTAAAGGTGGAATTTTTAGGGTTTGCATCTGCCTAAACTCAAGTGGGCTAAACGTCTTTTTCTTACAATACTGCTTCATTTTAGCTCATTACTGCCAAAATATAAGAATGAAATATGGGAAGAATTAAATAAATATTTTTGCAATATGCAATAGCCAATAAAACATTTATGGGGAAGCTCAGCAAAGTATTGGGAAAGTCCTTTAATTTGACCTGATCACAGTAAAACAACTGTAATGGGAGGATTTAATGTGAGTGAACTAAGTAGAACTTTAATTTATTTAACTAAGCACACATCAGTCATTAAGCCTTTATGTTATTGCAATTAGTTTAATGATTTTGTTTTTAATTACTATATTTTTAGAGTAAAAGAATAATCCCACATTCGGCAGTGCAGAATCTAAGCCTGTAAGATGACTAAAAGTTGACACTTGCATGTTGGAGATGCAGGGAAATATCCACGCCTCACACAACTGTGCAAATGTGGAGCAACACACTGTCTCTCACACACACACACACACACACACACACTGCGACATTAACGTTCAGCGCTCAGAGATGTTTCCTGTATCTTACAACCAAAGAGTAAAAATGAAGCAGTTTGCTGTTTGACATGAGACAGAGCCCATGCAGTGGATGAAGAGTAGACCTGTGCTGCATAGAAACCAGCGTTTTCTGAGGTGGTCTGGCACCTCCGTGCTTTCTACGCAGATCTCCTAACTGCCCTGGAAAGTGTTTGTCGTCACACACCAACCAAGGACCTTTAGGAAAAACTGCACTTTTCGCCTGTGGGAGAACACCCTGCAATCACTAAAGTTAGTGATGAGGAAGACTTTCACCTTGTTAAAAGAACACATGAAATCAGGAATGACACCAACCCACCCCACCCTACCCCATTAGTATGGTTTGCAGTCAAAGTTTTAACATTTAAGACGTTTGTAGCTTAGAAATATTTGGTTTCAAACAAACATAACTAGAGTTGAAATAAATCTATCATATGTAGTGCAGTGGAGCTTCACCTGGTTATTTAGACATAATTCACGGTTTTGACTTTATCTTTGCTTTGTTTTTGGATGTACACAATTTTGTTGTCTCTATATGTTTGATCTTTGTTTTAAAACATAAAAAAACAGCTTAATCCCAATTCTTGCAGTATAAAAAACAAAACCAAATTTACTTCTCAGAATTGCGTTTTTTGGAAAGTTTCAGGTTCACTGTGGAATTATTGTAGAAAATAAAATGAAAAATATCTGTAAAAAAAAAAGAAGAAGCTTGGGTTGTAAATGCATTGCCACAAAACTGTTTTAAAGCTAAATTATCAAAGTAAATTGTGAAGTATTTGAAAAAAAAAAAAGCTCAAAAGGTTTACTTTTTGCACCAAAACTACCCAACCGTAAAAGCAAAAAAACATGATTATAGAAAGCTCTGAAAACTTAAATTATTTTAAAAGAATTAAGAAAACATCAGATTAAATTTTATGCAAAGTTTACACAACTGAATTTACTTAAAGTTCACGTAAATATTGTACTGAATCATTTCCCAATGCTTACTCTGAAATGATTTAGCTCTCTTTTGAGCAAGAAATGTATTTTAAAGCCGTGTCACACAGTACATTTTGCGCATTTTGCACGTATGAAATTTCAGTCTGTCCTGCTACATGCGTGGGTCTACGCAATTCATAAGTGTTTCTTGCGTTCGTCATTTGTGCGCAGATGTCCATTGAGGGTTTTGGCCAATGTGTCTCTACGTGTATTCAGTTTTGAGCTGTTCCAAATTATGGTCGGTTAAGAATTACTCAGTTTACGCATATTTACTTCATTTACTATTTACTTTATGCAATTACTTCATAAATCTTATGCAATTGTGGGTGATTTTAGTGAGAGACATACGCAAATTTGTGGCTTTCCACGATTGTTCTACATTCATGTCCTACCAATGTAGAACTTTTATATCACGTGTACAGACATCACACTCAAATTACATAATTGACACACAAATTACTAAAGAATTGCATATAAACTGTACAATAATCTTGCACGGTTCGTTGTTTACGTTTATTTATGTGTGTTTTGCGTGGTTTATTCGTAATTCTTCCGTGGTTTTAACGTGGCTCATTCGTGACACATCTGTGAAAACTTAACATAAAAAGACCACAACTTTTCTCACTTTTTCCACGGATATTCATGTCTGACCAATTTTCATCCTTGCAATATGTGCAAAATGTACGTCGTGGCTGAGTGACACGGCCTTTAAGACATTATTTCCAATTACCTTCATGTAAATGTAATTTTCATAACTAATTTCAAGATTCTATTTTGTCTAAAAAGGCAGAACATAGAATTTTATTTGATGAAATCTTAAATCTACTAGTTCCATTGGCAGATTTGTTCAATTATAACAAGGAAAAAACGTCTATTTTTTTAATTTGTTTTGAGAAGCAAATTTTTTCCACTGTATTTATTCGTCTTTTTCCAATGAACTTAGATGCCTTATTTTGTCAAAAAATAATATCTGGGCAAAAACTGTAAAAATATACATGATAACCTCCGAATATTTGGTGGCAGGTAAAAGCATGGAGTGCCTGTCATTATTGATAAATACAGCTGAATATGATTTTGCTGGGACTACATTATTATTATTTTTTCTTTAATGTAATCTTAAAAAGTCTAAATAAAATGTAATAAATGTAGATGAGCTTTTTTTTCTGCATGCAGCTGTTAATCTCAGTAATGTTTCCCAAAACTCATGTCCATTATTGCAGCCGCTGGAATTTGAGTGACATGAGCGAGTTTCGGAATATCCTCTCTTGAAGGTGGTGTACACCCCATCCCTCTTATTCATCATTCATCCCTCCTTCCTCCATACGTCCGCCTCTCCCACCCACCCAACTGACTCCACCTTGAAGCAGATAAAAGCCGGGTCCAAAAGATGCGCGTTTGTTACATGCATGTGTGCCAGCGCTTTTCGTGGTTGTCCTGTCGCCTGCCGTTTCTCTTTCCTTTGGTCCTGCAGTGACCATTCCCTCACAAACGGCCTCAGGAAAAGGTAAGCCGCTGCTCCACTGTGCAGTTGATGTTGATGTTTATTTTTTTACTTAGTTTTTTTCTTTCTTTTATCTAACTTGTGCATAATTAGATACAGGGCTTTGTTTTGTCTTAATCTGAAATGTATTCACTCATGTCTATTTTTGACAAATGTTTAAAAAAAAGAATGATTCCTTCACGTTAAGGGTTAAACTTATCATATTAACCCAAATAAATCTGCTTGTCAAGCTGCTGCCTGCATAGCATCCCTGCCACTGTGAGTTATGCATGCGATTGCGAGACAGATATTGTGCTTGAGGCAAACGCTCATTCAAAGACTCCGTCTGCAGGCATGTGCAGAGAGTTCAGGCTGAGCCAACAGACCACTAGGGAGGGGAGCAGCAGTTTGGTGAGAAGCGCCAGCCGAGCAAACAGCAGCTTTTCCAAGAGTAAATCTGTCGTTTAATCAACCTAAGGAGGCTTTCTTTCCGTGACTTTAATCCCTATTTTACCTTGAATCCTTCACGTTTCAAATTTGAGGATTAATTGCTTGAACTTCTTCACTATCAGACCAGCTGTTAAAGTTTGTTGAAGGTTTATTTTGAGCCACCCTAACTTGATTCCTTAAAAAGTATGAAAATAGATATTTTTTTAAAAATCCCGGTTGAAAGAAAGGAAGAAATTAAGTCACAGGAGC
Organism: Oryzias latipes; assembly: GCF_053564925.1. Taxonomy (NCBI): domain Eukaryota; kingdom Metazoa; phylum Chordata; class Actinopteri; order Beloniformes; family Adrianichthyidae; genus Oryzias; species Oryzias latipes. Next base: position 10,557,311 of record NC_136257.1, on the reverse strand, counting down.
CACATAATTATAAATGAGAGAACAAAGCTGCATTGTGAAAGCTGAATATGAAGAACTTAAAAAGCCTATTGTTTCAAAAAAAAGTTGTCTTATTTTCTGTCATGCAAGAAAAATAATCTTATCAAAAAAGTATTTCAAAAGCAAAATAAAGTTTGAGAAAACATGTTGTAGTGACTAGAATTTTTTTTAAATTATTTATAATGTATTAACTTATTATTATTATTATTATTATTATTATTTTGCTTATCTGAAGAACATCTACCAACGGGGTACGAATTCCTGACTCATTTCTGAGGATTTTTGCAGTGTGCTTGCATCATTTTCTATGTTTGAGTGCATGTACTAAAAAATAATTAACCATATGTTTATTTATTTTTTTCTGTTTAAGATTATACAAAAAAAACATATTTTGATAATTTAAATTAATAATGAATATGGGATCTTCTTCTATGCCTCCCTTAGACATTTTAAAACCTGTATCAAAGGGGGTGCTGTAAACTGTTTTGTTAGGTCTTCCATGTTGTGATTATTGTGCAATTTTTTGTTCTTTTTTCAGATGTTTTTGTGTTTAACAAACTGCACTTGTCTGTGTGTTTTAATACTGCTCTTTACATGTTTACGGTGTAGGGAAATTAACAAAATTAATGACAAGATATTGATTTCAGAAAGATATACTAGTCTAATCTTTCAAAGTGGGCATTTACTCAATCACTTACTTATTAAAGGAACTCAAAACAACTTGAAAAAAAAGTTTTTCTCATAAAAATCTCTAAATTTTGATGAGAAAAAACCATCCATCCATTTTCTGACCCCGTTTTATGCCTAATGGGAACCCAGGACTGCTGGAGTCTAACTGGACCATTGTTGGGCGAAGACATTGTTCACCCTGGGCCGGTCATGTCCCGAATCTCTTGTTTAATTTAGGCTGAGAAGCAATTTGTTTTTGTTTTCTCCACTGTTTGTGGCAAACCTGTTAAGTTCTATCATTTTACATTGTGTCCTTTAAACACTGCAAAAACATGGGTGTCAAAAGTTTCCAAGCCAAAAAGCTGCAAACGGGGTAAGAAAAATAATAAAATGTTTTTTTTTTATTTCAAAACTTTCTTATTAGGAATATTTTTCAAGCGAGACAGAAAATAAGAATTTTTTTCTTAAAATAAGGGTCTTTTTACTTGAGATTCCGTTTTTTATTTTTGCAGTATTTCTCATGATGTTTTCAGGGGTTTGGAAGAAACCAAAACAATCTAATAATAAAAAAGAAGAGGTGTTGGAAAAGATGAGAACTTCATCTTCTGCTGGGTCCCTGCAACCTTTCCAGAGGAGTGTGTGCTCATTCAACATTGCACCCCCTTGTGTGTGCCAGTCAGCAAACAGGAGGAATGAACGGGACAAAAGGCCAAAAGAATGCCACGAAAACCAAGAGTTATGGTCGGGTAAAGGAGAGCGAAAGTGAGGCAAACAGTTTGGTCATTTAAGCTGCACAGCTGTGCCCGTGTATGCGTGAAGTAGCTGTGTTCCATGGTATGTGGACAGGGTTTGTTTGGCGGAGGGCGTTTGTAGCGTGACCAAAAGAGGTGTTAATTTTACAAGGTGTGCTTTAGAAAAGCTGTGTTTGGGGAGGCGAGGAGCAGCATTTTTGTTTCCTTTTGCTGAGAAACCACAAGGAAACAGCAGTTGGAATTGAGTGCGTCTGTGCGGCAGAGCAGATTTGCGAAAAATTTGCAGACATGAATTCCGATTAGGTTGTATATGAGGTTTGAAGAGGGCAGCATGGATTCCCATGAGAATCCCCCTCAGCTGTCACGTCTTACAACCCCCCCCCCATGTGTGTTTGCATGGTGGCTCACAGTCTTGACCTTTGACTTCCAATGCGGCCTGCAAGCGCCCACGGGTCACCGAAGCAGTGTGTCTCCAAACTCAGGAAAGCGTAGAGAAAGGGCAAATCCCCCAGACAGGAGACACGGAGGAAAGGAATGGGGCAAACCGGCTGCAGCTCCGCAGCCACAGGAAGGAGGAGAGACTGCCAGATCAAGAGAGGAGACGTGAGGAGGGGGTGCTAAGACGTCCGTCTCGGTCTGATGCGAGGGAAGAGGAGGAATTTGTCACCGCTGAGCTTTGTGTACTCGACTGTCACATCCATCAGCTGGGATCTGCCACTGTGAGCATTTGTGTGTGCGCAATAGAAAGCCAGGACACCAAACACAGGTGTTTTCATGAGTGAAGAATCCGCGGGTTGTGATACTTCATCAAGATCTGCATTAAGATGCACATGATTGTAGCTTTTTATTTGCACCGAAGACCACTTTTTGGGTGTTGTAAAACGTATTTTTTATTTTTTGCAGCATAAATGAATGCTGTTTTAAAAGAAATTGTTGAGGCATTTTTCTAACGATGGAGGACATATAAAAATAGGTTCAGCTGAGTATTTCTTTATTCAAATCGTAGTGAATCTGGAGCAGAATAAAAAATGTCATTGGAAAAAGAGCTTATTTGTGGCGCTGAAAGTACACTGGGGGGGCTGCAAGCTCAGGTAGGCGGGGTTGCTCCACGCCAATGGTCCCACCCACAACTCAGAGGTGAATTTTTAATGAACTACTGACATCCTTCAGAAACTACATGTGTCCTAGAAAATGATAGTTTTTTTGTTTATGGCTAAAAACAAACAGCACACAATCATAAAAATATATCCTAAGATTATCAGAGTGGAACTTTGATGGTTGCAGAGCTTTTTCCCTCTAATAATAATAAATAATAATAAAAACAAAATCTGTGTAGCGCTTCAAAATGCACATAAAAACGCTTTACAACACTTAAGTTAAAACAGTAAATATAAACAAGAGCTAATAAAATAAAAATACAAAGAAGGAATTCTTTAAAGACATGTAAGGCGTAAAAGGTTGAAAGAACAAGAACTATCAGAAAGAAAAAACACAAAAAGATGAGTAAGCCTAAGAACATTCAAAGAATGTGTGCTTTGAATGTCATGCTGCAGTCCACCTTAACCTGGAATGACTTTCTCACTTTGAGGAACCAGCAATCCTGGGAAGTTGGGGATACATGGTCAACCAAAATGACATTGGTTCAAAAATGATCCTCCTGATTGTGTTTTTCCCTCATAGTTAATCTGATGAGGCGTCTCCAGGCAGGAAGTCTTATACACTGCAAAAACAGCCCCCTTAGAAATAAGTAAAAAAGGTTCAGTTGAAACATTTGAAACATTTTCTTTAAATGGGGTTAGAAAAATTGGTTTTACCATCTATTCTTATTTCAATAACAATTGTTATTCATTTAGACGTGTTTTCTCAAACTAAGGTTTCTTGCAACAAGGATATTTTTACTTTCTTAAGATTCAGTTTTTACAGTGTATTTGTTGGAGATAGTTCTGTCTAAATATGTTTTTTGCCTTTTAGTCCTTATTAAACAAATGCGTTTTTAAAATCCTGTGACGAGCTATAGGCGTCTAGTTCTGATTTGAGGATAAAGTTTTATTGATTCATAAATGCCCTAATCCGGATTGGGTGAGAATAAATTATGGATGGTTGAGAGAGACAGCTGACAGACTCAAATCTGGAGAAGGAAAGAATATGATTATAGAATTTCTGAACTTATATGGAAATTCTTCTCTAAATGCTTTGACAACAACCAATGATTGTTTCACATTTTTTACTCTTAATTATAGAGGTCATACATCCTCCTTTCATAAGAAGGAATTTGACATGAAGCTAAAGGAAGGTGTGATTTGCAGTAATTATTATAATAATGAATAAAAGTGTTTTTATCTTTTCTTTATACTAAAAAACAATTACTTCTAAAAAGCTAAAAACTCAAAAATGATTGGTCCAAAATGAAAAATCCTCTCTTCTTCGTCTAAACCGTTTGATCATTTTTGGCATCACAAGGATGCTGGAGCCTGTCTCAGACACTGGTGGGTTAGTTTGAACTCATGTTGGCACGTTTGATTGATAACATAAAAATTCAGTTTCTGGATTAATAGATGTGATCTTAAAATAATTTAGAGTTTTTTTTTAGTTTACAGAAGTTAAAGATGTTAGCTTTGTTGGCTACGTGAATCCCCTATCGTTGAGTCACAACATCATAAAAGGTGTTTATTTAATGGCACCTCTGCTTGGAAGCGCATTAACCTGCGACTTTTTCTTTGCACTTTTTTACTTTGGCAAAAATTTAAGTTTTAGACGTTTCTAGACATTCTAGACATTAGACATTTTCTTCTTCTTGAAAAAGGCTGAATCGTCCACTTTGAGTGGAGATGTGTGTGGACAAAAACATCAGCCATCAGCGCACAGCGTTTTTAATCTCTTAAAAACTCAACCTTCAGTAATTTTGAATGCAAAATTACTGGACAATTGAAACGTCACTGTTCTGTTCAATGCTAAAAAAAAAGGCCTAACTACAGTAGCCCTAAAGTTCAAATCACATCAACAAATCACTCAACGCAGAAACATTTTAAAGGTAATTTAAAAAGTAAAACAAATAATAAAAAAAGCATTACATATTAAAAATCAAAACAAAAGTAATTTCCAGAAATCAAATGGAAATGTTAAAAAATGAACAAAAGAAAAAAATGGAAAAAATACGTACTATGGGACGCCACTGATTGGATGATGACGTTAAAGTTCTGAAGAAGCGTGTTTTACCCAAACTGTGGTAGAGAGTTGATTGATTGATTGATTGATTGATTGATTGATTGATTGATTGATTGATTGATTGATTGATTGATTGATTGATCACTGAACCTTTCCAGTGAGCGTGGCTGGAAGCTTGAAGGAATATCTTCTGTCGGATGAAACCAAATGAAAAGGTGAACAAACATCATCATCCATTCAGTGACATCCCATCTCTGGAAATTACCGTACTTTTGTTTTCCGAAACGTTTTATTTTTTTTAGCGCTTTGTCTGGAATTCTTTTTTTTTTTTTGTAATTACATTTTTGTCTTCTCTACTTTTGTTTTGATTTCTAAAATAAAATACTGTTTTTAATTATTTGGTTTTGCTTTTCCACTGTCACTGTGATATTTTATATGGTTTTGTGTTGTCATACGTTGACATGATTTGTTCTTCAGGGCCACTGTACCAAACAGAGCAAAGGTTTTTCCATCTTTCTGGAGTTAACAAAAGACTTAACGCTCAGAGATGTGTGCAGCTGCAGGATCTTCATAATATTTAAACATGCAAAAACTCACCCTAGAGAACACGTATGCTGAATTCTAATCAAAGCGTGCCTCAAAGCTCATAAAACAGTAAAATGTAAATTGGCTGGAAATGAGAGAATCCTGAATAATTGACTGTTAAGTTTCTGTGAGTTTTTCCTCTAACGTCTGCAAAATATCTTTGACACCCTAAAGCTAATTCTCTGGTGTGTGCACTCCTCAAGTGAGCATTAAAGAAGTGTTCTGATCCTTCCTGGAGCCACTGACTCTGAAATAACGAAACAAAGAAATAGAGACATTCTCAGTGTGGGTGAAAAAAATTCCACTCGCAAACATGTGAAAAAGTATTTAAAATATTTTTTTTAACGTTTCTCTGAGGAAATATTAGTCTGTTTTTATGTCCATTTTTGGTCAAAAAACCATTTCCTGTAGCACAGTTCTAGACAGTCTACAAATTTCCCATCCATGGCTTTTTGATTTTTACTGTCAAAAGAAGAGGAAAAAGTCTCAAGAAGTTATTCAGCAGTTGCAGGTTTTGCTTCATTTGTTTATGATGCAGCAGATTCATTTTAACCTCCTCACACTCTTGTTTTAAATCTTCAAATGCCTTTTTGTTGTCCCCGTCCATTAGAAGCTTTTTGGATCATTCCACCCTTTGACCTTTTCTCGGGCCTCTGGTGATTTTGACAGGACTGTGCCACTGTCTGTCCCATAAGAGTCGTCTTTGAAGGAAGTCCACCTCAGTTTGATGGAGATGGAGACCAGAGGTGGTAAAGAGCGCAGAGCCTCACCAAGGTTCTTTGAAAATGAACCCACATGGTTTTAATCATTCAAAACAATGAGCAAATCAGATTAAGGATCAAAAGTTTCTTGAAAGGATTGATAATGATGTTTAAAACAAGGTTAAATAAAGTCCACATGAACAAACACTAATAAAATAATAAGCAATTTACAACCTAATCTATCACATTAAAACATAAAAAGAGCATTTTGGACTTACTGGATGGATGTGCCTAGAATGTGTAAGCATATCAGTGAATGGCATTTAGCTGGAAAACAATATAAATAAAAAAATATTACTATAAATAAACAACTAGATTTAAGACATAGTTAGATGGAGGAAGCTGATTTGCTGTGCCAAACCCTGAAGGACAAATGCTGAAAGGAAATGAAGAAGATAAACATTTTGATTCTAAATATTCCGATACATTTGTTGCATAAGGATGTTGGTTGGCTCCTGCTATAATCTACAACTACCTTAACTCTTCAACCATTTATGCAATCAATGTAAATCAACTGATTCTGTCATGAAAAAAAACGCTTTGCACTACAAAAGTCGCTTTTGTCCATGTTAGAATAAGCTGATTCACGACAATTGCGTTAACGATCAAGGAGTTCCAGTATATCAAAGAGTGTGTGGTAATTACGTGTCGCAGACGACCGATCCGGTGTTCAAGGGTTAGTCTTGCTGTGAAAATTGCCGTGGTGTTAAAACACAGTCCAAGCACTAATTTTGGCATGGATGTACCTTAGGATCCCATCTTTCAGGAAAGCATGTTAGCCACAAGAAAATCCTGGATGAAAAAAAAAATGTAGGGATCTGTTGTAGCCACTCCTCCAGCTTGGGGGTTACTGCCCCGAGTGCTCCAATTACCACAGGCACCACTGTCACCTTCACTTTCCAGACTTTCTCCAGTTCCTCTCTGAGTCCCTGGTATTTCTCGTTTGTCATGTTCCATCTTCCTGATGTTCCCATCGCTTGGCACTGCCACATCCACCGTAACGGCTTTCCTCTGTTCTTTATCCACCACTACAATGTCTGGTTGGTTAGTCTGTACCATCCCATCAGTTTGGATCTGGAAGTCCCATAGGATCTTTGCTCTCTCATTCTCCACCACTTTCAGAGTTGTTTTCCATTTTGACCTAGGGGTTTCCAGTCCATATTCTGCACACGTTTATGTATATTATTCTAGCCACTTGATTGTTGCGCTCCATATATGCTTTACCTGCCAGCATCTTACACCCTTCAGTTATGTGCTGGATTGTTTCAGGCACCTCTTTGTACAGCCTACACCTTGGGTCTTGTCTGGTGTGGTGTGGTAGATCTGAGCATTTGCTCTGGTGCCTCCCATGAGGATCTGTCCTCCAGCACTGCATCCTCTGCTCTACATTGTCTGAGACATTCACTGAGCAAACTGTCAGTTGGGGCCTTGAGCTTGATGTATTCATGCATCTTGGATGTTTCATCCTGGATAGTGGCTTCCACGCTCACTAGTCCTCGGCCTCCTTCCTTGCAACTTGCATACAGTCTCAGGGTGCTGGATTTGGGATGGAACCCTCCATGCATGGTGAGGAGCTTTCGTGTCTTAACCCTTGTGCTATCCCAGGCACTTTGACATTGGGAGTTGAGTCATCTGGTTTCTTCAATGATTTGTTATCTTCACAGGTGTCCATGGATTACATGAAATCCTCTTCACCTTTATCCACCTTTGTCATGGTTGGGATAACATTTCAATGTGAGGGTGAGGTCATAGAATAGCACAAGGGTTAACATCCGTGGTCTGTATCTCTTCCTTTGGCCATCTTATTATTCCTTCAGGGTATCTGATAAATGGCAGTGCGTAGCTGTTTATTGCCAGGGTTTTGTTGTTGCCATTGAGCTTGCTTCTCAGGACTTGCCTTATTCGTTGGAGGTATTTAGCTGTTGCAGCTTTCCTTGTTGCCTGCTCCAGGTTGTCATTTGCCTGTGGAATTCCAAGGTGAATGTCTGCTATTGTTCCTTCTGGGAGTGAGATCCCTCCTGTGTGGACTACCTTGCCTCCCTTTGTCACCATCCGGCTGCATTTCTCGAGCCAGAATGACATCCCAATGTCAGTACTGTAGATCCTGGTGGTGTGGATCAGGGAGTCAATGTCACACTTAGCATATAGCTTGATGTCATCCATGTTAGAGGAGGTGACAGATGGTGGACCCATTTCTATAGGACTTGCCGTTTGTGGTTGTTAGAGCATTGAGCTACCAGTTGCTTGGCAGTTAGCCTTCATTGTGGGTTTCAAGCATCCATTCACCACATTCTCTGCATGTAACCTCTCTGAGTAGGATTACTTGAGAAGTAGCAAATAGACATTGAATATTTTTGTAAAAATTGAGGATATGGCCACCATTTTTACAAATAGCAGCCACTTTGGATTTTTCTCGATGCCAATGTTCTTTTCTGAAACAGGGAATCCTTAGGGACGTCCATGCCGAATTTGGAGCTTGTACCACAAAATGCACAATTTATTTAAAATATCAACCTAACCGGCTCCACTACATGTTTAGTAACTGTTTTAAGGCCAAGAAAGTACCAAATGCTGCAGTTTCTCAAATGACCACTAGAGGCTGGTGTCTTAAGGGAATCATTTCCTATTGAGTCCTATGTTATAAAAAACATCTGTTTTACAAAAAATATAAATGTATCTACAGCCTGGTGCCAAAAATTTTAATAGGTACTGCTTTCGACAGAAAAACGGTTGGGGGTGCATTTTAATAATTTGTTTACAATATAGCTTGTTGAGGTTTTTTTTTTTTTTATCCCATGAATGGATTTAACAAAACTTTCAAATACTTTGTCCCACCCAACTAGCCCATTATAACATTGTTTGGTGTGTGGAGAAAACCCTGATAAATGTCTCCATTCCCCCATCAGGCTTCCTTTTAGTGTTCAGAAAGCTATAGGTGTGTGATAGATTATGGCAGGGCTGGTTAACCCTGGTCCTCAAGAGCCACAACCCTGCCTGTTTTCTAGCTTTACCTGGCCTGCTTGATGCTGACAACCTAAATCAGGTCAGCCCTTGATTATGGGTTCAGTGATCCTAGTGACCACCTCCTGGGCTCATACTCCGCTGTGGTCTGTGTTTATAAGGGGCTTCCTGTGTTTGTTGAAGAAACAGATGAGGAACTGCTCATGAAAACCCATAAGAAGAAGAAGTTTTTCTCTTTTGTAAGTGGTTCAAATCCCAGCTGGGACTTTATGTGGAATTTGCATGTTCTCCTCATCCATGTGTTGGTTTTCTTCGAGCACTCTGGTTTCTTCCCGTCCAAAAACATGCTTCATAGTGTATATGCTTGTCTATCTATGTGTGGCCCTGTGATGGACTGGTGACCTGTCCAGGGTGTACCCCACCTTTGCTTTTCAGAACCTGGGTAGCCTTCATCAACCCTATGACCCAGTACAGGAATGAGCAAGTTGAGAAGATATGCAGGTGGATGGATGGATGGTTTAAGGAAAAGAATACACTAGTGTGCAATCAGAATTCCTCTAAATGAACAGTTTTAAAGTTTTTAAAGATATAAATTGCAAAAAGAGATTGTGCTCTCTTTGTCCTGTCATGTCTGCCGTGACCTGGAGCCTGAACTCTTCATTCTTTCCGCAATCTTCCCCATCTTGTTATATTGACGTGTATCTTTCTATAGTTTGACTTGCAGAACTCAAAGTCATAAGAAGTATCATCACTATTGACTGTACAAGAGAACTGGACCAAATGAGTGTAATGTCACCAATAGAAAACAACTCGCTTATGGTTCAACAAACTGAAGTCAATTAAGTCGCCATTTTTTTGTCATATGGATGCCAACACGTCGGTGCCAGACGATATTAGTTAGAAGTGATTGGTCCGAGTTGATCAGGCATGAGTGATTGTGTTTTTAAAAGGTTGTTGGAAGTCAACACCCTACCACTTTATAAGTGGGCTGAACAAAATTTGTCAATTCACAAAATCTGTTAATCAAACGTTCTGAAGGTTTGATGTGACACCACATACATTTATAGAGGCATCTGATTAGTCAGTTTAAAACTTATAGTTTTAAGTATATAGTTTTATAGTATAGATTGCACAAAAAAAGAGGATTATCAAGGTCATAATCTAAAAGGCTATCAGAAATCCCAAACATGATGGCTGAGTAATAGCTGTTTCTCAATATAAGTCATTTTGGGATATTGGCTTTTTGCCTTCTTCCTATTTGGAACCCCATGGGGGAAGGGTCACTCAGTCCAGTTCTAATGCACAATCAATAATCAGTTGAGGTATGGAAAACAGCCTTTGCTCAACAAAGCCCTTGTTTGTGTGTGTTAAGGGGGCTGGGGAAGGTACCTGTGAAACCCATGATTTAAGGTGGAATGGGCAAATTCTAGAGAAAAGAACAAACCCTGAGAATGGGTCAATCAAAATTTCAGGTGGTTGTAAAAGCATCCAAAAGCCTATAAATGGTGGCTTCTAATGGAAAAAAGAAAGAGAGCTCATAAAACCTTTGCTGGAAAAAGCCAAATTCTGAACATGGCAAAGATGCCTGTTCTGTGAAAGAGAGAACTGATAAATATAAAGAACATAAACACATGACATACAGTACATGCAGGTCAATAAAGAACATGCATGTCAATCATTTTGCAGGTTTCTTAAGATGAAGGATGACACAAATTTACTGGTATTCAGACGTTTTAGGGAAATCAACAGGCGAGATGTAGCACTGTTTTCCGACTGGTGTCACAAAGATACCACAGACCTATTTGTCTGTTTAATTAAGACTTTGAATAATTCTGACCAGCAGAGCCGTTTATCTTTTTCTCTCAAGTTCCTTATTTCCATTATTATCAGTGATAGAAAGAATAAATAAAAACTCCAGAGGTGATCCTTAGTTTCAAAAATGGAGAGATTGTGCTTTAAAGCCTTGATTCAGGTCCACAGGTCTGAATAAATATTGCAAATAAGATCCAGAGAAGTCCAGAGAAGATTTCAGCTCTGAATGATGTAGAGCAGAGGAGAAAGAGCCCAGCCCAAGCTTCCTCTTTAGCAGCTCCTCTGATCCGGACCATATTTTTATTGAATCATATCTCCTTTTCCTGTTTCAGATTTCTGCTGTGTGCATGTAATTCCTTGTTTTTCTTTTCCTATTTCTGACGACTTTAAAATAAAATGTGTTTCTTTGGTTAAACCTGGGATAGCCCTGCGAAAATATCAATGTACTCCTTTTGTAATTATTTCATCCATATAGAAGCTGATAGAATCGATCTCACAGCTAATCGGGGTGTGGCGGTCATCTTAATGTGGCTCATGAAAACGCATCTCCCCCTGCGGCCTTAAAATACTCCAGTGGAGTGACTGCACTTACAATCTCTGTACAGTTATCTTGTTAACTCTTAAACAATGTTAAAGGAAGGACTGGCACATGGGAAACCAGGGTTCGATTCCCAGAAGACACGATGCATCATCCAGAGCAAGACCCCTCGCGCCACTGCTTAACTATGTAGCCAAAAGTGTGTGCCGGTCACTGGAGGGGCATCCGACATAAAACCACCCGTGCAAATCCCAAGGATATGCTGAAATGTGAACAACTACAAATAGACAAATCAACCTACAACAATACATTATCAGTGGTATTGTAGAAAGGCATATAGTAGTTGACTGTGAAAAGACTTTTCTGTCTACAGATTACAATAAATTATAATTATAGAGACATAAGGATTCAGCTTTAATTGAATTAAATCTGATCCACCAGTTAAATCTTAAATCCAGGATTTAATTCAAATAAATCTGAATACCTCACAGGAAACTATGTCAAATTGAATTGCCAACCCACAATGATGTCGGATACTGATTTGTAAATCAGAGGAACAAATCTCTGTCTGTAGTTGTCAACTTGGTTAATTGTAGCCAGACACAACAGCAATACTGCAGGAAAATGTCAAGAAGGGGATCAACCAAGGCTTTGAAAAACAACCCTGTAAAAAGGGCTTTATAACAGAAGAAAAAATTCAAAATGGAGTAATACCATTAAAATAATATGATTTGAAGACATTGAAGAGAAAATGAAACTGGGATAAAATGTGACTTTTTTTGGTTCCGCTGCTACCTCTAGATCTGCAAACTTCTAGAAACAAATAGGTACTTTGTGAATTTTGCATTCCTTTTTTCCTGGTCTTAAATGTTTATTGAATATTGACAGTATGGAAAGTTTGTCTGATTTATTACCTATTACAAAGCAGGGCTCCAGACTGCGAGCAATTGGTCGCATTTTGCGACCAAAATTTGAGAGTGTGCGACTGAATTTTACATCCAGTCGCACATGCGCGACCAGTAAATTTGCTTCCCCCACCCTTCGTATTTCTTATACATTAAACGTGGAAGGGGCACGTCAATGATCAATGAAATAATTAATGAGACGCAAGCGCACACGGACGCAGGCAGACACACACACTCGCGCACATACTCATGAAACGCGAGCACGTACACTCTCGCGTGATGCCTGTGTGCGAGGCGGCCACTGCGTGTGAGAAGAATAGGGACAGCCACTGTGAGTGGCTAAAATGCGTGTAGGGGGAGGGGCCTAGAGATAATCGAGTGCGCGTAAACATCTGTGGGAAGGAAACGGAGAGACAAATATCAAAACCTGATATGTGCGTCTGAGCTATGAGCAAGCAAACTATTGATTCGTTCTTCCCACCTGCGGCTAGTGTACCAGTGCCAGAGTGTACAGCAGGGGTCTCAAACTCGCGGCCCGCAGGCTATTTGCGGCCCCCAAGATGATATTTTGCGGTCCCCGCCTTAATATGAAGGTTTAATGTTACTGCAGCCCGCCAGTTTTAATGAATGACACTTTTTCATTGTCGTGCGCGAAGCTGACCAACCAATCACAGTGGGGTATATGACTCTTGGGGGCGGGACAATGACAGGGCTTGAAAGCAGGAAACCTGACAGCTCCCTCCCCGGACCAAAAAAAAATAAATAAATAAATAAAAAAAAAAAAAAAAAAAAAAAAAAAAAAGCTCCCTCCCCGGACCACATTAAGGAGTTCCTTACTTTCCTTTAGAACGTATCTATTCGCTCGTAATTTTCTAAATACATGCAGTCCGTGCCGAACTTTTCTCTGGGCCACACAGAACCGGAGGAAGGTTTAGGTTTTGGTTACGGTTACGGCGGCGCATAAAACAGTCCTGCGCGGTTGTTACGGCAGCACACCGCTCCCGTCCCGCGGGTGTCGGGTCAGCTGAGGAGAATAAATGTCCCACACCTACATGCGTGACAGCTAACGGGGCTTGAACTTTAAACACGTGCGAGCAAAAACAACATTAGTTTTAGACACACTGAAAATACGTGGGGAAAATGCAACGATCGACGTGTTTGAGATGAACCAGCGGCTCGCCTAGATCGTTGGGGAGACCGGGGGGGGGGGGGGGGGGCTGTGAGATGAAAGCGAATCTGCAGCAAGACTGAAGGAGTACAGGAAGTTGGAGTTGTCCTTAACATTCAATTTAGTTTTAATATTCTTCTCCCCCTTAGTATGATCTGTGTTATTATATATTTTATGATTATTTTAATGTTTTGTGATGTATGTAGCCTTTTTTTAATGAATTGGTATTTTAAATTATTTTAATTAATCACTCCACTACAAAAACCATCAGGACACATGTCCCATAATGCATTGTTTTGTAGTCTGTAGGGCAGCTTTCAGTCAGTTCAGTTTCCAGCTGTGTCCGGGTAGGTTTGCCCCTTGCTCCCACCCCTTTCTCGCGATATTTTGTGATGATTGACAGTTGATGTTGGAGCAAAAACAAAAATATATGTCACACACCAGGTGATCTGCGCAGCGTTGAGTTCACCTGGGTGATCTCAAACACGCTTATTGTGCATCTTGGCTGCACCTATTTGGTGTCACAAAGATAAATTTGTACTGTCATGACAGCGATGCTTTTGTTTTGTTGCATCTTCAAAAGTGCAGAATAAAATGTGACACTGAATTTGAAACAGCACATTGTAATTTCTGCATCTATTATTAAAGTATTTATTAGTAATACAGTGGAAATTAGTAGATTTGGTTAGAATGTTGATTTACGGTATGCGCCCCTAAATTTTCTGGTTGCGCCCCTAAAATTTTCAGTTAGGGGCCACTGTGCTCCTAGTGAAAAAAGTTAGTCTGGAGCCCTGCAAAGGTATCCATTAAAGTATGCTTTGGGAATTAAAATAATGTCCTGTATGGGGTTCTGTTTGTGCAAAAAAGGGGTTTTTGGGTCCAGTGTTTGTGGATTTGATCCATTGTTTCTGCTGATGGTCCACCGTCTATATTTACCGAACAAGTTTATTGAACATTTGTTTATGTCTATTTACTTCTAAGTGATATTAATAACAGAATATCTGGGGATTTTCCAAAACCCTTTAGAAAAACATTGTAATTCTGTTTTGGAAGTATATTGTATTTACTGTGGCTGGGCTGTGGTACAGTGGTAAGCACTCTTGCCTCACAGCAAGAAGGCCCCCAGCTCAAGTCCCAGCTGTACCTGTAATGCATAGATTTTCTCCGGGGACTCTGGCATCTCCCCACCATCCAAAAAACATGGTTCATTGGTTTATTGGTTACTTTAAATTGTCCCTAGGTGATCTGGAGATCTGGAGATCTTCTACCAGTCTGTGGTGGCCAGCACCTTGTTCTCCTCTGTGGTCTCCTGGGGAAGCAGCATAGCAGTCAGTGACGTCAACAGACTGAACAACCTGATCAGAAAGGCGGGTTCTGTCATTGGCTGCAAACAGGAAATGTTTGAAGCAGTCATGGAGAGGAGGTCACTGAACAAGATTGTATCCATTATGGACAACCCAGACCATCCTCTCCACCCTGTTCCGGACAAACAGCGGAGCTCCTTCTCCAGGAGGCTCAGACAGCTCCGCTTCAAAACGGCCAGATACCGGAAATCCTTCCTAACAAATACAATAACCCTGAACAATAACTCACAATGCAACAAATAACCTTTGCACATTTTTTTTTTACCTGAACTGTTTGTAAATAGCTGTTTAAATTTTACCACCTTATTCTTTACATTTATGTTACATTTTTTTTGTTTTTTATATTATTCTTATTCTTTTTTCCCTCTTATGTTTACAATGCTGTCATTTGCAATGGTAACGAACAAATTTCCCACGTGTGGGATCAATGAAGTAATTCTGATTCTGATTCTGAATTGTGAGCGTGCATGGGTGTTTGATTTGTGGCCCTGCAACAGACTGGCGACCTGTCCAAGATGTCCCCCACCATTGCCCACAAGTGGCCAGGATAGGCTCCAGTTTTGTCGCCAAAAGCGACTAAACAGCTTTGAAGATGAATTCATGAATGACTGTATTTACTGTTGAAAACATATTATCTCTGAAAATCTACCAAATGACAAAAACTGAAACGTTTACCAGTTTTAGAAACCTAAATGTTGGCTCTAAAGTATAACTTCAACTGTTGTTTAACACAAAAAGAAAATATAACAACTTTTAAGACTAAATCTATTGGATGAAATTGCAACAAAAGAACAACAGCTTACAAAATCAGTTGTCCATTTACAATTTTTAGCCAGCAGGGAGAGACAAAGATTGATCTCACAGCTGTCTGGAAGTAGAGGTGCACATAGGCTAAGACAGGGGTGTCAAACTCATTTTCACCGAGGGCCACATCAGCATAGTGGTTTTCCTCAAAGGGCCAGATATAACTTATACATGAAACTAAATGTAATGAAAAATAAATGTAACTACTCCTTAGTGTTAAATTACCCCGCTATTTATTATTCTATATTATTATTTATTATTCTATACAGTTGCATAGAAAACATATGTTTGCTTGTCACTCTAACATAAATCTTTTTACATTTGATTCTGACAGGTTAGGTTATATAGATAGTGTTTAAGTCCTAATGTATAGTTGCCTAATCCGATATTTCTAGTCCGATTCCCCCTAGATATGAATAAATACACAAAGATTTTTAAATTTTATTTTAAGATATTGAAAACTTTTATGCTCTCGTGGGCCACATAAAATGACATGGCGGGCCACATGTGGGCTAAAGCATCAGTCAAACATATCTGCAGCATCACTCAAATCATTTTCTTATTTTTTTATGTCCCACAGGCTTTGGCCATGTCTTCCCTACCTGTCCTGCTCTTCCTGAGTCTGTTCCACTTTGTCGTTCTGACACACATAAATGGTGGAGCGTTCTACGGACACAAGCAACACCCTCAGCCATACCAACCAAAGCAGCACCATCAGCACTTGGGCAAAGGCAATGGTGGCTTCCCCCAACAACAGTACCTCGGCAAGGAAGTGCCCTATATGCAGTATCCCCATTATAGGAAGGAGGTCCCCCAGATGCCAACACTCAAGGGCAAACAAAACATTCGAGATGGGGGTGCCTATCTAGGTGGACAAGACAAAGGTGAGAAAGTCATATTTTAAGTAAGGATCTGCTAATGCATGATGACATTTCCTTATTTTAAGAAAATGCACTAAATTAGTTGCTGTACTCTGCGTGCTTGACCATTTCCCACCTCAGTGGTGTGAGTTTTTACCATTTTTCCCACTTGAATTTTAAATAATGTTATTTCCGGACAGGTCAGACAATCCCTAGTGGAGTTGAGGGTGGTTTGCAAGGAGAACCATGTCCAGCTGGACCACCTGGACCGGCAGGACCTCCTGGACCTCCGGGGCATGGACAACCAGGTCCTTCAGGTCAACCTGGACCTCCAGGACCGCCAGGAATACCTGGAGTAGGAAAGCTGGGTTTGCCAGGCTTGCCAGGGAAGCCAGGAGTAAATGGTGAGGCTGGGCCTCAAGGAGGAATGGGCCCTAGGGGTGACGAAGGTCCGACAGGACAACCAGGGCCTCAGGGACCCCCAGGACCACCAGGACTTCCAGGATTAGGCAGACCTGGAGCACAAGGATTACCAGGTCAACTGGGACCCAAAGGAGAGCCTGGTCACAAGGGCTTTCCTGGATTACCTGGGTTACAAGGACCCAAAGGAGACAAAGGGATTGGGCTGCCAGGACAACCTGGGCACAAAGGACTTCCAGGGCCACCTGGAATTGCTGGTCCACGAGGGTTGCCTGGTTTTGGGAAACCAGGTCTAAATGGAGCTCCAGGTCCACAAGGTCCAAAGGGGGATAAAGGATATCCTGGTGAGACAGGACAGCCAGGGCAGCCTGGAGAAGACGGTCAGCCTGGTCCACCAGGGATTCCTGGTCTGGGAAAACCAGGTCAAAATGGCCTGCCAGGGCAGCCAGGTATGCCAGGTGGGAAAGGTCACCCAGGACCAACTGGTTTGCCAGGAAAACCAGGGTTACCAGGATTAGGTAAACCAGGATTACCTGGTCCAAAGGGTGACAAAGGGATTATTGGGCCACCAGGACTTCCAGGACCTAAAGGAGATAAAGGTCATGGTGGATTACCTGGCATGCTTGGATCCCCTGGACTAAATGGTCCACCAGGTCCTCCAGGCCTTATGGGACCCCCAGGAAGCATTGGTCCACCCGGTTCTAAAGGAGAAGATGGAGATGCAGGACCAAGAGGTCTTGATGGGGCCAAGGGTGACCAAGGTCTTCCAGGACTACCTGGAGACAATGGTTTGCCTGGGGATCCAGGAGAACCAGGACCAAGAGGTTCACCAGGAGTAATTGGTCCCAAAGGGGAAGTAGGGCCTAAGGGTTCACTTGGTATGTCAGGTCCGCCTGGGGCTCCTGGTCCAAAAGGTCAAAGTGGATTACCTGGTGAAGTTGGGCCTCAAGGTCCAAAAGGAATCCCAGGTCGAAATGGTGCAACAGGACCAATTGGTCCCCCAGGTTCTCAAGGACCTAAGGGTGATACGGGCCCCCCTGGTCCACCTGGCATAGCAGAAAATGGAAGTCCGGGTGTACCTGGTCCCATTGGAGCTCCAGGAAGAGAGGGTTCTCCTGGGACAGCTGGACAACCAGGTCAACCTGGCCCTCCAGGTCCACCGGGGCCACCAGGAGTACCTGGCTTCTCTCCTGAATTGGCTGGAGTTCTCTCTGAAATGGGTCCAGGTCTGGATGGTGTCAAGGCTGGAAGTTATGCTAAAAAGAGTAAGTATGGTGAAAATGGAGCAGAAGTGATGGGTGTCAGCGGTCTGGAGATGCCCGCTTTCACAGCCATAGTGACCACTCCTTTTCCACCTGTCGGAAGTCCCGTCATATTTGACAAACTCTTGTACAATGGCCGCCAAAACTATGACCCCCAAACAGGAATCTTCACCTGTGACGTGCCTGGTATTTACTACTTTGCCTACCACATTCACTGCAAAGGAACCAACGTGTGGGTGGCGTTGATTCGAAACAATGAACCAGTGATGTATACCTATGATGAATACAAGAAAGGTTTCTTAGATCAAGCTTCGGGAAGTGCAGTATTACCTTTGCAGGCTGGGGACACGGTGCACATCATGCTACCCTCAGATCAGGCTTCAGGACTCTATGCTGGGCAGTATGTGCATTCATCCTTTACTGGGTATTTGTTGTATCCAATGTAACACATTTCAGGCTTATCACAGGAAAAACTTAGGGAATATGTTGTACAGTACATAAACAAGAATTATTCTTAGACATAGTCAGTAAATAACAATATGGTTAACAAAGGTACAAGAAAACATCAACACTCTGAAACCTTGTAGCCATTTTAAATGGCACAGCAAAGAATGATGCAGTTTTTCTTGCAATCTAAACAATACAAATACATGGAAAGAACATCTCAATGAACCTAAGCAATTGCAAAAAGAGCATATTTGAAAATACAATTGCGCAAATATGCAACCGTTGCTGCAACAAATTAAATCTCTAGTTTTTTTACAAGTTAAAAGTTGGCAGCTAATTTAAGTCATGCAAAAACACCATGAAAAATGTATGATACAAAAATCAAGTACAAATAAAGAAGTAAATGCAAAATGTGCTCTTGTCCACAAACCTTTGCACAGATAACAAGCATAGATTTACCACCTGAAAGTGACAGCGCTGATTACAAGAACTGCATAGACATTAAAAAGTTAATATAAATTAAAGAAGCATAGACATGCTTGAAATGTCACTTAGTAGTAAATAGACATTCAAAGTTGTTTTCTTACCTTCTTTCAGCTGACAGAATTCACTCAATTGACTGCTACCATAATTAGATCACCAACAGTGGATGCAATTAAATCTAAATATGTTTGAGAAAGTGCTTGTAATTGGGATTACATTGGTGAGTGACTATAATTATTTTACACTGTGCTCATGTGGTGTTTTAATTAAACATTTTTAGTTGTCCCTTTCAGTATAAATGTACTGTTTTGAAATTTAAAATAATCTTATACACATTTTTTACATTTAAAAAAAAACTGAACTGGTTATTTTTAAGTTTTAGAATTTTTAGAGCCGAGGAATTTGTGGGTATTCTTCACAATATAAAACCCAAAACAGTGCACAAAATTAAAATGTCTGTAGTTATCAGAGTTAAAACACAAAAAAGCAACTATCTTTTAAATGAAATCCAGCATGCATGTCCAAACCCCTGCTCACATATTAAAACTTAGAGTTTAAAAACTTTGTGTTTCTGTTTATTTTTGTTCAGCTGCACACTTTTTTTGGGTAAATATTAACTAATGACTATCCTGCTATTTCTTTTATCACAAAATCATTTTTAAAAAATCCATAATTGGATAACGTTTTTATTTACTAATTAAATATAGAAGGTGCAAAAAGTCAGAATGTGATTTCAAAATAAAAGCAAGTGCAATTCACTTTAGTTGGACTACAGTATGCATGTTTTAGGGTGGTATTTGTTTGAAAGTACCTGATGTTCAAGATGTTGCTGTCTTAAAGCCACATTTCACAAGAACATTTATGTCAATAATGTTTAAAATTCACATATTTGACTGTTTTCTTACACAAATACAAAAAGAGAAAACTGTAAAGAATGAAACCATAAGGGGGAGTGACCATGGTCCTGAAAATGTATTTGTAATCAGATAATATGTGTAAAATGTTTTATGTTTGTCTGTTTGTTTGTTTTCTAAATAAAGTTGTTTATTTAATGAGATTATCCTGGATTATTATTGCACAATTTGCATGATTGAAAGTATTACTGAATAGAATAGAGTAATACGTTACAGATCCCACAATGGGGAAATGATCTTGTTACCATCACTCTATTAAAAATAGCAGATAGAAATAAATTTACACTACAGATACAATTCAGAATGTGTCCATGAGGTGTTGTAGTATAATAGCTGACAGGAAGAAAGATTAGTGTGACTTCTTTACAGCGAGCTGTTCAGGTCTCTGATTGGAGGAGCTCCTCAGTGCACCCATGGTCTCATGCAGAAGATGATGATGGATTCCAGTTTCTGTAACACCCTCCTCTCACTCACCGCTGTCACAGACTCAAGACCAGTGTGTGTGACCAGAACAAAGCCGGATCTCCACCCAGTTTGTCAACCCTCTTCCTGTTCCTGTCAGTGCATCTACCCCACTCGTAATTATACAGTATTATGAGTCAGGTCCTTTATTTCTAAAAAAGATTCTTGCATAAAGACATTTAAAAGACAATGGAAACACATGCAGATAAACGGTTTCCTTCATTGTGACATAATTGATTACCTAAAATAAGACTACTCAAGTTAAAATAAAAAATTGAAGTGACAGAATGAGATCAATGACAGTTTGAACCCAGTCAATTGAAATTGCTGTAGTAAACATATCCAGTCTGCAGATGGTTTGGCCCAGAGATGCTGATGCTGCGGTCAACAGCGCGCATGCGCAGAGCTGCAGTCATCCCTATTTTCTTTCTTGTTCTGTTCAAACAAGCAGCCTTGAGCATTTCCGGGCAGCAGGGAGGACGCGGAGGTAACATCGCCGGTGAGCCAAATTATTCTCTGTAATATTACGGTTCTTCAACGTCATCTGTAATGCTGTAAAGACGTTTTATTAACATGTTCGCTCGAAATGTGTAAATAAAGCTAGCATCAGTCAGAGGCTGAGTTACTAGCTTACAGCCTAGCTAACCACCGTGAATTCTATATGTGTTTTTTATTAGGGCGTTTACATTTAGATAAGAACCGGGATTTGCTTAAACTCGTTAAAATTGTACTATGGTTTCCAACTTCATTTATTCTATCTTTATTTTCTATTGAAAATATTGAAATTCATACTTTTCAAAGTGTCCTGTTTGTCTATTGCTAAATTAAACCTGGTTAAATAGTTTAGCATTTCATCCAAACAAATACTATATATAAAATAAAATAAATGGTCCTGAAAAAAACTCAATCAAATCACATCAGTGTTTTTCACCAAATTTCATATAATTTTGCCTTTTCCTTCAATAAACAGAACAAAAAATTGTGACATGGTGGATATTTATAAAATTGAAAAGAAAATGAAAGAAAATAGAATGTCATAACTCATTATAAAAACGTCAATATCAAAATACCTTACAAATAGTTAAAAATTCTCTGATCATCATTTTATCTATTTTAAAAGTGTTCCCAGTGGTCTTTTAATTATGATTAGGCCATTTTTAGCCAAAATCAAGAAATCTGTGTCGTTTTCTAGGACATAGTTTCTGCAGAGCGCCATGAGTTCAGTAGAAATTCTCCTCTGAGTTACTGTATGCGCAGACTTATTGGCAAGGAGCAAGTCAATCCCTTTATCCCCTTCCTGTCTCTAAGCACTCTCGGTTTATACACTTTTTCGCTAGCTTACAGCCCATCACAGCAAAAGCAGTGAGCAATATTGGAGCTGTCCACCCGTACAGTTTAGAGCAGGGCTGCTTATTCCTGGTCCTCGAGATCTACCACCCTGTCTTTTTGTCAGCTCTTCCTGCACAACTTGCTGCTGGATACCTGGACCAGGTGTGCTCATTCAATCAGAATGTGGAGACATCTGATGGAGCCAATCAGCAGCTAGCAGGGCTTGGGTGGGGATCTGGAAAACAATCAGGGTGGTAGATCTCGAGGACCAGGAATTAGCAAGCCTGGTTTAGATCCAGATTCCAGCTCAGATGAGGAAAGCAAAGACGTACATGGATCTATCTGTCTGCAAGTGGATACATCAGAATAAAGAAATACTCAGAAATGCAATTTTCATCTTAATTTACTTTATATATGGTCTCCATCATCAGAAAAATGCCACAAGAACAATGTTAAAAAACACCATTTTCATTGGAGTGGGTGTTTAATACTTAACAGACGGTTTTTCACCCACTGTAACTCCTCAACCGTTCATGCGATCAATGGGAATCAGCGGATTCTGAAGCTGGGAAAAGCGGCTTTTCACAACATATTCTTTACCCAAAGTGTTGCATATCAGCGAAAAGTTGTTTTTCTCTACTTCAGAATCCGCTGGCAGGACATTAATTGCGCAAACGGTTGAAGAGTTGAAAGAATGTCAATACTGGAGCTGGAGCTTCAAGAGTTACAAAAAAAACAGCATTATAATAATGTTACACAAAAGCAAAATGATCAATAATGTGGTTGTTCGGCTCCATTTACTGGTGTACATAATGGATGAAATACTAGGAACAGTGGCTGAAGTGCTTGTGTTGTGTTGCCATTGCTTTTGTGCGTTTGTAGTATTCTGTCATCATGGCATCGCGTGTCAGAACCGCTGGAACCAATGGAGGCGGCTTCAAACCCAAAGAGAAGGTGGCTCCGCTTTATCAGATGAGGCAAGTTTCTTAACTGGCTGATTTTAAAAACTTGATCTTCCTCCTTAAATACTAAGCTGCATTTATTTATTCATTTATCTATTTTTCACACTCTGCAGTGCTTCGCTGAAATCCGAGGTACGGAAACTGAACTTGGTGCATCTCCTGATCTGGCTGCTCGTGGCCGCTCAAGTGACTGTTAGTCATTTCCGCCTGGTGTCACATGACACCGTGTCCACGCCATACCAGTGGGAGTATCCGTACCTGCTTAGCGCCCTCCCTCTGCTGTGCAGCAGCCTGTCTCTCCCCAAGAACAATATCAGTTACCTGGTCATATCCATGATCAGCGCAGGGCTGTTCTCCGTGGCGCCGCTGATCTACGGAGGCATGGAGATGTTCCCTGTGGCGCAGCAGCTGTACCGCCATGGCAAAGCCTATCGGTTCATCTTCGGCTTCTCTGCAGTGACTGTCATGTACATCATCATGGTGGTTGCTGTTCAAGTGCATGCATGGCAGCTATATTACATGAAAAAACTTTTGGACTCGTGGTTTGATGCCACTCAGGAAAAAAAGAAAAAGTAATAATTTGCTGGACTAGACATGAAAACAAATGTAACACTATCATAAATATTATTTAGATCATTTTTATTTTGTGTTTAGTATAATGCAATACCTTGGCATCTAGTGATTTTTAACAGGTTTGAATAAAAATGGGTAGGCTAATTATTTTTCAAAGGCTTAAAATGATAGCATTTTGATGTAATATAAAAGCATTTCCCAGTGGTCTTTGAATTATAATTATGCTGTTTTTGGCCAAAATCCTAAAACCTGTGTTGATTTCTAGGACATAGTTTCTGCAGAGCGGCAGTAGTTCATTAGAAATTCCCCTCTGAGTTGTGGGTAGGACTGTTGACCCACCCCCCCTCCATTTGTAAAAAGAAATACTCAGAAATGCTATTTTGATCTTCCTTTTCTTTATCCATGTCCTTCATCATCAAAAAAATGACACAAGATGTTCATTGGAGTGGGTCTTTAAATCAGTGAAAACAGTCATTTCTTGCAAAGACAAAAGTAGCTTTGAGGTGACGATGCAATTAAGCACACTGTCACATACATACATGTCAGGTATCTGTTTTTATTTGTACATTTAAAAGCGGAATCAGGTCCAAGATGACGATTGACAATTTAAAAAAACTGCATTTATTTGTGGTGTCAACCGAATAAATGTGTCAACAGAAAAACAATGGTGTGATTACTAGTCCCCTAACTGTTTGATGAAAGGCAGGGTTTTTTATGTTGTCATGATTATATCTGCTTCTCATATATGACCATTTTAAATTAAAAGACAGTTTAATAAGAAGTTTCTGACTCATGTTAATCCTAGTTTTTTTATTCATTTCTTGAGTTTTATCCTAGCTACAATAAAGATTTCTGGAGGTTTAATTCAGTAGATCTGAACATCAATTAAATACATATTTGAGGTACTCAAGGTAACACTGGGTGTGTTTTAGTAAAGGCATCATTTTTGACTCTCAGATCAGTTGCACCCCACAGCTCAAGTGGTTTAAAAGGATAGATTGAAATCCTTAGAAGGAGCTTAAATTTGTAGCTTGTAGTAAAGGTGATTTTTTTTTGAGAAAAATTCAAGATGGGGGGGCCTCTTATTGAGGCCAAAGGTCACCAAACTTTGGTCGTGGTCTTATCCTGGTGATGTGTCTGGGGGCTCTTCAAACAAGTTTTCTTTTCCAACTTTGTGGGAAAATGTGAAATTTGTCAAATTTCACAATTTTCTACAAGATGGCCACCAAGCCATCTTTTTTTGTTTTACGGTTTCTCCTGCTGTGATGCCATTTTTCCCCGGGGAAGGGTGGATGGTTTCGCTATGTCAAAAATTCATTTTCACTAAGTACTAGGTGTGTGCAGGTTTTTGAGAATGTGGCTGGGACAACTTTTTCGCTTAAAGGCGCAGTAAGATAGAAAAATTGCAAAAATACAGGCTTTGCAAGCCAGGACTTCTGTGGGACATCAATAAATTGTAAAAACCAAAAGTTGCATTCAAGATATGCATATTATTGGAGAGGTGTTTGTATTTATTCTTAGGTCTACAGCAATTGACAGTGAGAACATGTTGTTAAAGCTTACATGGTATTATTAAAAATAAATTAGGAGCCAAACATAGCAAAGTGACTGTAACTAACATGCATACTTATGGCTGTGTTTTGAATTAGTAAAATGCAAACACGGTCGAGAAATTATGTCATGTTTAAAAAGAGACAATTTGATGTTTTTTTTTTTACGGTAAACCTCCTTGGCTAGTTGTAAAAATGAAGAATTGAACAGGATTTACACTATAAATGGAGAAAAAACGCATAATATGTTTATTTTGAGTGCCCAGAAAGGCCCCTTATAAATAAAATTATTATTATTATAAAATAATTTCACAAAAGACGATGGAGGGGGAAATTTGCTCTTAACTATATTTATGAATATATAATCAAATAACTGCGTTAAAAGGTACCTATGTACTCTTTTTTTTTTTTTTTTTTATTGAACAATTGCAACATACAAAACAAGAAAATACAACAATTATGCACATATAATGTACAATAGAATTCTGAATACAGAACAAACGTGTTGCATTCATTAAAAAATACTAATTATTAATAACAAACACAAAAGGGAATAAGAAATAAAAAGAAACAAAAAAATAAAGAGAAAAGAGAAAATGCGAGAGTAAATCTATGTCAGCAGTCCAAAAGAATTACAGATGCTAAATGTTTTTTGAGCTTTTGTATTTTTTGAAGCAGAAATTAATTTTAACTAACGCTGCAGTTCCAGTTTGAACACAAAGAAATCAGGTATTTTATTGGAAAATTTTCTTTTGTGTTTATGAAATTTAGCCAGCTATGTACTCATTTTTACAATTGACCCAGTGCTGATGTTTGATAAACTCAAACGCAGGACTTTGTTCCGCCCATCTGCGCCTGCGCGTCAGGAGTGCCACGTACTGGTTGACGTTGACAGTCTGGAGGCCACTTCCTGATGCTGCTCCCCCGGTCTAGCTAGGTTAGCTGAAAGATTTGGCTTTCGCGGCCTGGCGAAACCTTGGAAACACAGCGTGGTGAAACGTCTGGTGATAGGTAAAATACGCTCTTTTGTTAGGTAATATCAATATCTTGAAAGCACGCCGGTATGTCTGTCTGCTAGTTTGGTTGCCAAAAATGAAACTTAATGGCTAACAGTCAGTGCACCAGCCCAGTAAGTGCTGAAGCTAACGCTACGTTTATGCATCAAAACAGGTTTACAGGTCAATTCGATGAAAAGTTACGATTTGGAAAACACAATACGGCTTTTTAACATTTAACTAGTAGAGATAAATTTGAATATTTCTAACCTTAAAAAAAACTCACCTAAATGGTCATAATGTGCGGGGTCAGCATAGTTGACCCACAGAACAAAGTCTAGTATTGGACTATTAGTTAACTTAACCCAGTCATTTTTATGCTACGCTTAAACTAAATTCATATTTTAAAAAGCTATAATCCATGTACAGTTTTCCTCTGAACTTGCAAGGCTAATTGCATAATTTCTGAGAGTTTCGTTGTGAAACACCCAACCACCCTCCTGGACCGTTAACATGCTAACCACAGGTTGTTTACTAATTTACAATAACCGCACAGCAAAGCCGCAGTAAACATCATCAACAGTTTGATTTTTGGGCCGCTTGAATTGGTTTGGCGCAGCCATTCCCGCTGGGAAAGAAAGTGTCTATTGCCCTCAATTTCTCGGTGACTGAGCTAAACATTAGCTACCACACAATCCTTAGCATCTGGCTAATTATGCATCTGTTCAGGACAGCCAAGCACGAAGAATTCCCGGCATTCATAGCTGTGTATTGTTCAGCTTAGGGCATCAAGTGGTGATGCCACAGCAAAATGCAAAAGGAGGCAGTGATTAAATGCTTTTAACAATGACTGCTAAATGAAGCTGAACAAGCACTCTTATTATCTTATTGTTTATGTTTGGTCATAGTCTACTAGTAGATCTAACTGTAGACTACAGTCAACCACATCATGGGGTTAGATATGACCTGAATACTTTGGAGCTGCATTTAATTTTAATCTTTCAATGTGGGTCACTTGGAACGTAGAGAGCTACAGTTCATAGAACCTATGATCGACAAACTTTTTTTTCTTGAAGATCATTTTATTTGGAACTTAAATGGCTGTCTCCGCACCTGCCATCTGCTATCCTATGTTCTATACCAGCCGACTGCTTTAGCTTTTATTCATTTATTCTGTTTTTTCTCGAAGACCAACTCTGATCAAAATTGTGTTTTCAACATGCTCTAGTGTCTTTGACATAGAGTCTTTGTTTTCCTCGTCTGAGCTGGAATCTGGATCTAAACTGAACAGCTGCATGGCTCCAATATTGCTCACCATTTTTGGTGCACCAGTAATAATATTTTGGGGTTGTGAGGGGCTGTAAGCTAGTGGGAGAGCATGTAAATAGATGGGTTACAGGAAGCGGGCCACGCCAATTCGCAGGTGAATTTCGAAAGAACTCCCGCCGCTCTATAGAAACTATGTCATGGAAAACCACATGATTTTGTCTTTTATTTGGCTAAAAACAGTATTTGGCTAAAAACAGCACAATCATAGTTAAAAGACCAATGGGAACACTGTGGAAATAGGTCAAAAGAAGATCTGAGTTCTTTAAAATGGACAAAATCCCAAACTGTAATATTTCAAAATGAAGCATGCATTTGTTTTTTTAATCTCTTTCAATCAATGGTCTATTTTGTTACATTTTAACTTTAAAGGCTACATTAAAATTAGGGCTGCACGATATGAGGAAAACTTGCGATATGCGATATTAGTGATCAATATTGCGATAACGATAAATTTGCGGTAAATAAACAAATAGAAAAATAAACAAAAACATCATTCCCATTTCATTGCAACAGTTTAAAAATTATACTCCAATTGACCTTCATCGACATGGGGGACAAACGTCAGGGTGGCTAACCCTGGTCCTCAAGAGCCTCAACCCTGTCTGTTTTCCAATTCTCCCTAGACTGCTCGATAATGATAACCAAAATCAGGTGTGTTCAGTCAATCAGGATGTGAAATCACTTGAGTCAGCCAATCAACAGCAAGCTGGTTAAGGAGAGCCGGAAAACAGGCAGGGTTGAGGCTCTTCAGGACCAGGGTTAACATAATAGGCCTCCATCTGATTGGTGAACAATGGGAAGGCGTCCATCTGATTGGTCAAAGCATAAAGGGATTTATTTGATTCGTTAAATGCTTCAAGCTGCTAGAAGATTGTTTTAACACATTTTGGGTTTGCGATTTATTGCGATATTCGCAGTCTTTTGCGATATGCATATTGCAGAGCTGGATATTGCGATAACGATAAATTTGCGGTATATTGTGCAGGCCTAATTAAAATGCACTTTTTATAAACGATGTAAAACAAAAGCAGTGCCAGAGGGTTTGCAAAAGTTCTTTGTCTTCAATCTTCAATCGTAGAAACAAACTTAACTTTAAACATTAACTTGCTCAAATAACTTTGAAGCAAATGTTCTGTTGTTATTGCTGTAAAACTTTGGATTTTTTTTACATGTTTATAAAAAAAATAATGTTCAGAATAGAAACATTTAAATGACTGAAAAATTAAATGAATGATTAAAAAAATTAGAAGTGGTGTTTTCTGGCTGTCTCATTGACTGTTAAATTATGGTACTTAAATTTGTAGTAAACTGTAGCAGAGCCAATCTAAAGTTGTTGTTTTTTTAACTAAAATTAATCAAAAGAAGAGAATTTTTTCCCCCTGTTTAATCATGGGTGCTTTGTAATTTGTGTGAGATGCATTATGGGTACTTTTGGGATTTGTGCAGCTTTTGGAGAGATGCACATGGTTGTATTTGTGTTTTTTATTTTATTTTTTTATGAAGAGAATAAATGAAATAAAAAGTAAGAAAAATAAAGGCTGCTTGCCCAAAACATCACTACATGTTCCACCTTCAAGTTTTTGAATTATAGAATTATTTTTGTTTTCTGTGTTTTACTAAGTAGTAGACTTAGTATACCTTCATTTAACTAGGATTTTTAAAGGAGATTTTTTATTTTAAGTTATAATTTAAGATTTAAGACAGATATAGAGTCAAATTAGGATCAGCTTAAAGTTCATAAAAAACTAGAATGTAAATTTGAAGAAAATAAACAGTTTTAAACTTTATGTAAACTTGAAAGAAATATATAAAAAAATAATTATAAATTATTAAAAGATTTAAACCTAAGACTGTTACAAAAAAGTTTATATGTTTTTTCAACTCTTTCTGTTTGTTTCTTCCTCTTTACTTTCAGTTTTCTGTTTTCTGACTCAGTTCAGATCAGGGACAGATGGGAAAAAAAGTTGAAAATAAAATAAAAAATAATTTCTGGTAACAGTTTTAGGTTTTAGATTTTTCTTTTTTGTCAAGTTTTAAATTTTCAATTTTTTTTCAATTTTTCAATATTTCTTTTAAGTTTAAAATATTGTTTTTTCAAAAGTACAAATGTATTTTTCCTATTTTCAATAATTATTTCAAGTCAACTCTAATACTTTTTTTTTAAATTTACAATGTCTTGTTTTCCCATTTTTAATTTTCTCCCTCAAATTCACAATCTTTTTTTTTCATTCTCTTAAGCTGATCCAAATTAGACGGATTTATTTACACAAGTGAGCTTGTATTCTTTAATGCCATGATTTAAAAAAGACTAACTTGGAGAAGTCATAAAACATCTGATTATATTTCTAGAGCTTAAGTTGTGTTTCAGTTCAATCGTCTTTAAGTTGTTTGATGTAAATAAGCCGTGGTGGTCATATTTGTCTGTTTCTTTTCCTTCTAGGCTAAGCTTTAAACTGCTGTAGATGAAGAAAGAGAAACAAAGCTGTTATTCAGAACTTTTTCTGGGTTCTTTGTCTTCTCAGCAGTGGGAGCAGAAGAGGTCAGACGGCACCATGAACGGCCAGCTGGACCTGAGCGGGAAGCTCATCATCAAAGCCCAGCTGGGCGACGACATAAGACGCATCCCTATCCATAATGAAGACATCACATACGACGAGCTGGTGTTGATGATGCAACGCGTCTTTAGGGGCAAACTGCAGAGCAGCGACGAAGTTACCATCAAATACAAAGATGAAGGTCGGTCAAAACCCCAGCCGAGCTTTGCTTTTGTCTTAATGCAGAAAAGTGTGGTAACTATGAAATAAATCATCTGCTTTTACTTTTTGCATGTCTCCAGATGAAGATCTCATCACCATCTTTGACAGCTCCGA
Organism: Oryzias latipes; assembly: GCF_053564925.1. Lineage (NCBI taxonomy): Eukaryota > Metazoa > Chordata > Actinopteri > Beloniformes > Adrianichthyidae > Oryzias > Oryzias latipes. The sequence goes on along the minus strand of NC_136257.1, from coordinate 10,527,353 downwards.
CCTGTCTTTTGCCATCCAGTGCAGTAGAATACTCAAACTGACTTTATTTGGTAAGATGACATCTGTCTCTTGCTCCTGCCAAAGCCTTATAACATTTTTTTTTCTACTCTTAAAACTCAAACATATTAATAAAAATCTTTTTTGACAAAACATTTGAGTGATGTTACAGCTATGAAGCTGAATTTTAGCCTTTTATTCCAGCTGTTCCAGTGGCTGGTCACTAGAGGGCAGTGTTTATTAGAGCAAACTTCTCATCTCCACTCATAATAAAGGTTTTTCTCACTTCCACTGACCAATACAGGATCCATTTTTAATGTCACCTTGGATCAGCTGAATAAGCAAATAATGACGGTTCTTGGCATATTTTAACAAAATCATTTGTTCAAAATAAAGTATTTTAACTTGATTTAGGCTATTAGCAAAGGCAGTGGGGTTCAGATGTAGCTCCTAGGAAAATTAACAATCAAATGCAACATTTCTAACATTTTCAAACACTGCTGAGGTTGTGTGATTTTATAAGTATCTTTTGGAAAAAAGACTTGTAGTTTGTAAGTCATTCCAATTGACGAATCTTTGTCATCCGTGTGGAAAAATAATCTTTAAAAACCATAAACTCGATTTGGTATTCAAGCTAGGACATCTTGAAGAGTTTGTCGTTGCTTCCAGGACACATTTAGTACAAATCTTAAGCTCTGACAAAATAAATTATCATTTTTTTCTAAACTCTGTCTCAGATCTGAACTGGCTTGGTCTTTTTCTAAAAACAGAATAAAATAAGAACATAAAAAGAAAGATGCAGAAGAGAGATGAATCAATCAAGAGTTTTGGCTCAGCATCACATGCTAAGACTTTATGGAGATTATGATGTCCAATATATGCTGAGATTTAAAGGCATGCAGGATGTCATGATGGCCTCAAACGCACAACTCTGCCTGCATTTACCAGCCTTCCTTTGTTCTGCGTCCTGAGGTCGGATAGAAAAAAACTGCTGGCAAAAAGTTCTGTGTCTCTGAAAAAGTACTTTGTATACAGATGGTTTGGAGTGATTTACTCTCTATTGTGGGACAGACTCCAGGGTGCCAAAAATGACACAGAATCCTGTCAGAGAGCTTTTTTATTTGCTCCTCAAGAACTCCAACAATCTGCTTTAGCTTTTTCCAAGGAGTAGATTTATTCCAAAAATATAAACGGATGATAAGAATCGTCTGAAATCCATTAATGAGCAAAATATGCTACGACTGGTTTGTTTATTGTTTAAATTCTACACATAAATGTGGGTATAAATTGTTGGAAAACTTCAAACATTAGGCATTAAAACTTAAAAGAAATGTCAATCATCTATAAAATGACAATTAAAAATGGGAATACACAGTAATCACACCAACGTAATGAATGACCTGAAGACTTTATCAGCATAATAGTTGGTAAAGTTGATCAACACTTTCTCCTAAAGTGAGCTTTCACAGGTCTCCATTCACTGCAAAAAAGAATATATATTAAGAGGAAAATCTAGAAAATGTTAAAATGATCTGAAAATTGTACTTTACAAGAAATCTATAAAATATCAAAGTGTAGAAAAGAGGAGTTCCACAAGCGTTCATAAAGGGAAAATAGTTAACTGTTAAATAGAATTACTTCAAAGTGAATGTCATACATGTCATAAGCATTTCTTTGCCAGTTCTAAGCACATGGTTTGTATTTTTCCATGTACCTAATTGCAGTTTATTTTGACTACAGTGTCAAAATATGAGTGTAATAAGTGGAATCGACTCATTTTAGAACTAAATGTGAACAAAATGAGAAAACCATCTTAGCACAAGTTGGCCCTGTTTTATAAAACCTAAAACTAACACTTGTTTTTAAACTTACAAACTATTTTCCCCCCAAATAATGGAAATTAATACCACTCTAATATGTCAACATTAATTGAACTTTAAAATAATAATTTAAACCAAAGAATACAGCACAATTGCAGTTATTTTTGGGGACTTACAGCAAGTTTTTCTGTTAAGAGTTTGGAGCTAAAGGATTTGGATTAATTTTAATAATAATACAATTATTTCTTGATTGTTGATGTCAATCAGACAAAAAATTGCTGATTTTGAGAAAACTTTGTAAAGCTGTAGAGCAAAGAGAAGTTGAAACAACCTGTCAAATTTCTTAAATGTCTAAAAACAAAGTTTTAAATCTTTGCAAGCATCAAATAATTTTCATTGTTCCTAAGCTTTTCTTCAGGCTATTTAAGTTAAAGGGGCTTCAACTTGTTTAAATGTTACTTTGTTTTTCTGAAAACCCTTACATCCTCATGTTTTACAATGAAGTAAGAAACTTCAAAGAGGATAAAATGTCATCTGTTTACCTGTTCAATGGAAATGAGGAATGATCGGAGTTTAAAAGCGCACGAACTTTGAGTCTGGAGTCTTTGGGAGTCATCTGCCTGGGAAGATCAAATATGGACATGTTGCTTTAAATGTTAAACTGCTTAGATGTGTCTTTTTCTGCAGCATTTCCTCATTTCAGGAATGTTCAGGAGCAGTGATTAATCAAATTTAATCCAAATTAGAGAGCAGCAAACTTGACAAAGCACATGTGCTGATTGACTGTTTAATGTAATCAATAGATTGTTTGCGTGACCAAACAAGCCACATAACATCTGACTGAGAGTTGAGGGAGAAAAAAAGCAAACTCAACCGTTTCCGGTTTATTGTAATGACCGTAAAGCCAAAAAGATGGATGCAGAAATGGTTGTTTAAGATGCCTACAAACCATATAGACAGTTTTTTTTATTTAAATGTATTTGAAGTTTCTTATCTGGTTGTCATTTCCTCTTTAATCTGCAGTGAACGGTCAGCCAAGGCCTCTGGAATCGAGTCAAGTCAAGTACCTCCGCAGAGAGCTCATCGAGCTCCGAAATAAAGTCAACTATCTCCTTGACAGCTTGGAACCCCCCACAGAGCCTGGTCTAGCTGCTACTGCACCAAACGCCGGTAAGCATCTCTTCTCTGATGACGCCAACAGTCAGAGTACTTTTACTCTGCAGTTCTGAGATCAAACCAATCGCATCCAAAGACGACAGATGCTTGGCTTGTTTCTTTCTCCAAAATGAAGCTTTACCAGGAGAAAGACGAACAGGAAATAGAAGAATAAACAAGGCTAGTAGTCTTAGCTTGTGGTCCTTTAAACAATCATCGGTACTTGTACGTTAGCATCCCACAAATGCGTTTCACTAATGGGTATTAGAGCATCAACATCTGCTACTATACTGCTAATGATTTTGGTTAATGCATACCTCCCTTAAGATTCTTAAACTGAGGAACTTTCTCTGCAGTGACATTGATGGCATTAGAAGCAAAAGTTGGCAGATTCTCCCTTTAACCCTTGCAAGACACTAATGCACAAGTAGCCAAACATTCAAATCGTCTTTCTGTCTTAGCCTCAGACATTTTCCTTTTTCTGGATTCCTCACTCCTTTAGATTATGTTTTTTTTTCTTTTTCATTCTTCTCCAAATGCACGCCGCAGGAGAGCCACTTCCTCTCTCTGACTGGCTAGATTGTGGTTAACCAATCAGGGTTCACTTGAAGGTAAACTGACAGCCTCATTTTAAGGTGAACCAGAGTTGGCCTCAGTTGTGACGTTTCACACTGATCTCATGATAAAAATCTGGTTTGGATAAATGCTTTGCTATACAGTGATCCCTCGCTATAACACGGTTTACTTTTCACGGTTTTGCTACTTCACGGATTTGCATCCTGCATTGTGTTCTGCATTCTGATTGGCTAAAAAGTCACTCCGCTTCTTCTCTACCTGTGCGTCAATAACGTTGCAGTTTAATATGTACACGTACGTAAATCAGCTTGCCAAATTTACAACACGTACGTGCAAACTCTCTTGCAATTTCGAGTTTCTCTCAAACCCATAGAAAAAAGAGCAACAACAACTGTCAATCACTATGTTCTTCTCCTGAACAAACACAGCTGCACCGCGGGCTTCAAAAGAAGAAAACACTGCAGAGCGGAGTCAGGATGCAGCGGCTCAGTCTGAAGATCAGTGAAATACACCTGAGTCACTATTTGTCCAACTGTACTTTGTATTTTTTTTAAATTTCATTTTAATTTTTCTCCCGTTTAATTCAATTACTCTCGGGTCGCGGTGGGCGGGGCTAATCTCCGCGATTTGAAGCCTTCTGTTCACATTGATGATTAAAATTATTATTTGACAGTACAGTACAGAAGTTATTTGTTGAAAAAAATGTTTCTAAAGTACTTTTATTTGAGAAACAAATGCTTGAGCCTGTAAAATGGTTTGTTCTTTCTTTTCAATGTATAATAGAGTTTATAATTGTATAATACTTGTTAAAAAAATAGAGGTTTCTACTTCACGGATTTTGCCTATCACGGGTTCTTTTTGGAACCTAACCCCCGCGAAAAACAAGGGTTTGCTGTACTGTGTTCACATGATATATCGCTGTTCACCTTTCAAGGTCTCAAGGTTTGGCACATTTTTACCGCAATTTTTGCATGTAATACTTTTTCAAAAGCAGTCTTCTGCGTCCTGATTGGATGTTGACCTTGTCAATCTCCTCCACGGCGTGCCGCCTGTACAGAATGCACATTTATATTAATCTTTTATCACAAGCAGATCTTTGCTTTTTTCTATAGAACTGGACATATTTTTCCATGAAGGCTTGAACTTTGAGTTTAAACAAGACAGAAAAGTGAAAATGTTCACGTCTGTCTGAGAAAAGCGTATATGGTGTTGTGAGAAGTTTTACAGTTCCATAATCCTACTTTGCGGATTTCCCCATTCACTGATTATTTTTAGAACGAAACTCCTGTGATAAACACTTGAATTATTTTGACAACATTGAAGTCCATCATCTGCCTCCAAAGTGGGCAGCATTTCTAGGATATGAATCAGCAGAACACGTCCTCTCTGCTTGCATTTCAACTCTTGCATTAGTGCTGCACTTGGTTTTTGCCTTAAGAACCAAAATTGTGAAGAAAAACTCATAAGATCCTCTGCTAGTTTTTAGTTTGCTCAATAAAAACAGAACAAGGGGGAAAAAAACAGCCACAACTGTAAAAGCTGAATCCCATATGGACTCTGGCAGCACAACGAGACAATTTATAAGAGCAAAAAGGAATTAAATGGATGTAAAAAGAATATTTGTCTGCAAAGATGCACTAACTTTGTTACACACCACTTCAGTCCAGTTCAGCTGTGGTCGGACTCGCCCAATTCATTTCACGGCAGGCAAAACTCCCTCATCATAGACCCAAATATCAAAGACCAGAACCTATTTCAAAGAATTTTGACCATTTTTAAAGAAAAATAGTTATTGTTGCTGGATTCTATTCTGGCAATATATATTTTTTTCTCAGCCACAGATCACTGACTGTATGTGAGAACTGGACCGAGTTAGTGCAATAGAACATGACTTAGTTCAGGTTCCAACCAAATAAAGTTAATTCAGTTGCCTTTCTTTTTGTGATTTGTCGATAAGCAGCGATCGGTCCAAGTTGGTTGAGTCAGTATTTAAATGCCAACCATCTCATCAATCATTACGCATTATGGAAAAAATCCCATGAAAATTATTAGGATTAGGAAGAACGTTAAAAAATTAAAGGTAGCAGAGCAAGAATGGTTATTCTGACGAACAAAATGACAGAGTGACAGCTGTTAATTTCTATACAGAAATTATGGGATTTTGGCTTCTTGTACCCACTCGGTACTTCCTGTTTAGAATGCCGGGGGGAGGGGTTGCTCAGTCCAGCTCTCATTTACAGTCGGTGATGCCAATTAGAATGAGAATGTCATGCTTGTTTGAGCCTTCATTTCAGCAGTAAAATTGATGAAACGGTCACACCCACATGCTGGAGCCAGTCAGAGAAGAATAGTTTTAGTTTGGGGTTAAAGTCATTGTATTTGGCCTTTTGAGTTGGTTTTACTTTTATCAAAATGTTTACTTTTACTCCTTTGCATCTCAGAAGTCTAATGAATTGTTTGATGGTAACCCATTGAACATTTTGGAAGTCTTTACTGCAGTTTTTTTGATCTGTTTGTGTCCCATTTGTCTTGTTTGTAGAGTCAGTAGATGGGCGTGAAGGTAAAGTCATGGCGGCCGACCCCTCAGTGAAAGGCCCCCCCGTCAGTGCAGCCAGCATGTCGGCCTTTGACCCATTGAAAAACCAAGATGAGGTCAGCAAGAATGTCATCTCTGCTTTCGGCCTGAGTGAGGACCAGGCTCCAGGTACTGGGAGCTTCACCATCACAAATGCACAAACGCACAGGCTACAGCGATCATGTTCTGCTGTTCACCTGTCACCCACAGCTCCCCCTGCTGTTGCACCAGAGGAGCGCTCTGCAACCCCTGACAGCATCGCCTCATCCTCATCTGCTGCACCTCAGCCGGGAGTCCCCCCCCAGCCACAGCCTGCCTATGCTGGAGTACAGCAGGGACCGCCTTCTGGGATGGATGGTGAGCTGGTGCAACCTAAACCTGCTTAACCCAGTAACACCAGGGCTTTAGCTCCAGGTTACATTCTCTCGGCTACTCTTCAACACAATTAACCCATTTCTAAAGAAAAGGAAAGTGGACTTGTGCTTAGGGCTGTGACAATAACCGCATCACCGCATCACCGCGGTGATGACCTCATCACCGCGGTGATGACCTCATCACCGCATCACCGCACTTTTTTTTTTTTTTTACGTTTTGCATATGGTGCGTTTGGAACTATAATAAACACATTCATCTTTGCTGATAATTTCCTTTTTATGCTAGTCCTGTGTTCAGACTTTCTTTCTTTCTTTCAGACTGTTGTCTCCTTTTCTCCCACCGCGCGTGCTCTCAGTGTCTGCCTTCGCGCTGCAGGTGGCACGCGGCTCCGTTTACCCAAACAGGCGCGCAATTTCAGAAGCACACATCCTTATTTTACACCAGAAGTTTCCGTCTCGTGAGGAAATACGATAAATTTACTGCTTTCTAATTATTAATTTTCATTGTATTCATTTCCATTACAAGCTGCGTGCGTTCCTAAGTGCGCGACACGGCCGCCCACCGGAGGATTCTGTGTTTGGGGGGGGTGTAACTGTCCTCCTTCAATCCGTAACACCAAACAAGAACGCGCACTGTTAGATTTCCATGAAAATCACCACATGTTTTGTTTGGGAACTATTTTTTGCAGACGTTTCTGTATAAACAAAGGCGGAGCAGTTAACCGCGACACCGCGCCCCCTGGTGGTTCATCACCGCGGTGATGAAAAATTCGACACCGTCACAGCTCTACTTGTGCTGATTAGCAATACTTTATAGCAGTGAAGTGTTTACACAATCAAAATAAATCGTCTGATTCTGTTGTAGATAAAAACAGCTTTGGGCTGTTATGCATTACTTCATAAAGTGTTGTTTATAAAGTGTAGCATATCGGCGCAAAGCCGCTTTTTTCTGCTACAGAATCCATTTGGATTAACTTGTTTGTTATTTAGATGCTGCCTGCAACATCTCCAGTGTTAAAGGGTCAATGCAGTAAAAAATACCTGAGCCATCTTCAGGGTTAAACTGGCATTAGTATCTGAAGAAGCAATGCAATTCTAAACTCTGATGCCAAATGACGTGAACAGCTAAAAACCTGCACAGAGTTCAGTGCTTCTCGCATAGCAACATGTATTTAGTGTGTTGTAACTTTGGCTTATAATTAGTCAGGGCTCCAGACTAACTTTTTTCACTAGGAGCACAGTGGCCCCTAACTGAAAATTTTAGGGGCACAACCAGAAAATGTAGGGGCGCATACCGTAAATCAACATTCTAACCAAATCTACTAATTTCCACTGTATTACTAATAAATACTTTAATAATAGATGCAGAAATTACAATGTGCTGTTTCAAATTCAGTGTCACATTTTATTCTGCATTCTTTTGAAGATGCAACAAGAAGGTAAACTGACAGCAGCATCTTTGTGACACCAAATAGGTACAGCCAAGATGCACAATAAGTGTGTTTGAGATCACCCAGGTGAACTCAACGCTGCGCAGATCACCTGGTGTGTGACATATATTTTTGTTTTTGCTCCAACATCAACTGTCAATCATCACAAAATATTGCGAGAAAGGGGTGGGAGCAAGGGGCAAACCTACCCGGACACAGCTGAAAACTGAACTGACTGAAAGCTGCCCTACAGACTACAAAACAATGCATTATGGGACATGTGTCCTGATGGTTTTTGTAGTGGAGTGATTAATTAAAATAATTTAAAATACCAATTCATTAAAAAAGGCTATATAGATCACAAAACATTAAAATAATCATAAACTAGAAGGAGCTGCATTTCCAGAAGAAAATGCAGGGTTGAATGCTGTACTGCTGAATGAAAGCTGAATTAGCTGAAGAAATAACTGAACTGTACTGGAAGAACCATGAAAAGTTAAAGGTGCAAAAGTCCTAGCAGGAATAAGCTGAAAAAGTTGAACATTGTAATAGTAGAATGGCTGAAATAGGTCAAAATTTGTAGGACTTAAGCATGAAAGCTGAAATTGTTGAAAAAATGGCTGAATTGTTGAAAATTTGAAGATGTTGCTAAAATGGCTAAAAGTACTAGCATTGGAATCAGCATCATCAACTGAATCCAAAAAACACATTGTTTGAGAGTATTATATTGGTAAAAGCTACATGTTATAAGTTGATAGAAAATCCACTTTTTTCAAAATGGCGGCTTTTCTATTGATTTTATCTCCATAGCAACCATTTTATGTTTGGGTCGCCTGGAGATGAGGAACAAATCAACGTCGGTTTCAGATGAATCGGAAAAAGTAAATTTTTGGACGTCCTTAGCAACGAGGTTTGTTTGCTAACCACGCCCACATTCCTTATATGTCCAGATCCAGTGAATTTCAATATGTTCAGTTCCAGCCATGGATGAAATTTATTGCAACATTTGCTTCAGATTTTGTCAAAAAATGCCCACCAAACAGTAGGTTGTGTTGCCATCCCATAATAATTTCAAAACGTATGTTGAAGTCCAAAGCCTTGTGAGCATTTCAATGTCTGAACGGTGCCTCTAGCTGAAAGCATGTTAAAGTTGTAATGCTTGAAAGCAACAAAGGTTTTCAAGGATTCTCCATGTATTTAAATGAAGAAAAAATCTTGGAAAATCCTGGAAAATCTTGGAATATCTTGAAAAGTTCAAAGATTTGAAAGACTAAAAGTCGTAGCTGAAAGGAATAAGATGAAAGGGTTGAACATTGTAATAGTAGAAGGATTAAAATACGTGAAAGTTTGAAGAAGTTTAAAATTGCCTCACATTTTGGCACAAAATGGCCGCCAAACTGTAGGTGGTGTTGCCATCCCATAATAATTTTGAACTTTATGTTGAAGTCCAAAACCTTGTGAACATTTCAATATTTGAACGGTGTCTCTAGCCAAAAGAATGTTAAAGTTACAATTGTTTAAAGAAGCAAAGGTGTGGCCAATGGAGCAAAAACATTGGAAAATCTGGGAATATCCGGGAATATCTGGAAAAGTTCAAAGATTTGAAGGACCAAAAGTCATAGCTGAAAGGAATAAGATGAAAGGGTTGAACATTGTAATAGTAGAATGGTAAAAATAGGTGAAAGTTTGAAGAAGTTTAAAATTGCCTCACATTTTGGCACAAAATGGCCGCCAAACTGTAGGTAGTGTTGCCATCCTATAATAATTTTTAAACCTTATGTTGAAGTCCAAAACCTTGTGAACATTTCAATATTTGAACGGTGTCTCTAGCCAAAAGAATGTTAAAGTTACAATTGTTTAAAGAAGCAAAGGTGTGGCCAATGGAGCAAAAACATTGGAAAATCTGGGAATATCCGGGAATATCTGGAAAAGTTCAAAGATTTGAAGGACCAAAATGTCATAGCTAGAATAAGATGAAAGAGCTGAACATTTTCATAGTCGAACGGTTAAAATAGGTGAAAAATTGTAGAAGGAGTTTAACTGTGAACTTCTGAACGAAAAATTCTCCATGTATTATAATGGAACAAAAATTCCCGGAAAAACTGGAATATCTTAAAAAGTAAAAGGATTTGAAAAACCAAAAGTCATAGCAGAAAAAAGGTAAAAGAGCTGAACATTTTAAAAGTTGAATGGTTACAAACGGTTGAAAATTGTAGAAGTAGTTAAACGCCAAAAAACGGCGGAAGATACTATAAGATACGATAATAATAAATAAAGAGAAACAGGAAAACAAAGGGTTGAATGCTATACAGCATTCAACCAAATATATAATAACACAGATCATACTAAGGGGGAGAAGAATATTAAAACTAAATTGAATGTTAAGGACAACTCCAATTTCCTGTTCTCCTTCAGTCTTGCTGCAGATTTGCTTTCATCTCACAGCCCCCCCGCCTATTGTCCCCAACGATCCAGGCGAGGTGCTGGTTCATCTCAAACACGTCTATCGTTGCATTTTCCCCACGTATTTTCAGTGAGTCTAAAACTAATGTTGTTTTTGCTCGAGCGTGTTTAAAGTTCAAGCCCCGTTAGCTGTCACGCATGTAGGTGTGGGACATTTATTCTCCTCAGCTGACCCGACTCCCGCGGGAGCGGTGAGCTGCCCTAACAGCCGTGCAAAAAGCCTTTGATGCGCCGCCGTAACCGTAACCAAAACCTAAACCTTCCTCCGGTTCTGTGTGACCCAGAGAAAAGTTCAGCACGGACTGCATGTATTTAGAAAATTACGAGCGAATAAATACGTTCTAAAGGAAAGTAAGGAACTCCTTAATGTGGTCCGGGGAGGGGGCTGTCAGGTTTCCTGCTTTCAAACCCTGTCATTGTCACGCCCCCCAAGAGTCATTTACCCCACTGTGAAGGGAGACCCCTGCTTCAGTTCATTTCCTTTAAAAAAACGTCAGTGTTTGTAACATGGTTAAGTTACAAACAGCTTCGCACACGACAAGGAAAAAGTGTCTTTCATACAAACTGGCGGGCTGCAGTAACATTGAACCTTCATATTAAGGCGGGGACCGCAAAATATCATCTTGGGGGCCGCAAATAGCCTGCGGGCCGCGAGTTTGAGACCCCTGCTGTACACTCTGGCACTGGTACACTAGCCGCAGGTCGAATCAATAGTTCGCTTGCTCATAGCTCAGACGCACATATCAGGTTGTGATATTTGTCTCCATTTCCTTCCCACAGATGTTTACGTGCGCTCGATTATCTCTAGGCCCCTCCCCCTTCACGCATTTTAGCCACTCACAGTGGCTTTCCCTATTCTTCTCACACGCAGTGGGCACACACAGACGGGCATCACGCAAGTGTGCTCGCGTTTCATGAATATGTGCGCGAGTGTGTGTGTCTGCCTGCGTGCGTGTGCGCTCGCGTCTCATTGATTATTTCATTGATCATTGACGTGCCCCTTCCACGTTTGATGTATAAAAATACGGAGGGTGGGGGAGGCAAATTTACTGGTCGCACATGTGCGACTGGATGTAAAATTCAGTCGCACACTCTAAAATTTTGGTCACAAAATGCGACCAATTGCTCGCAGTCTGGAGCCCTGTTAGTCTTAGGCTTGCACAATATACCACGTAATTTATCGTTATCGCAATATCAAGCTGTGCAATATGCATATCGCAAAAGACGGCGAAATTTGCAATAAATGGTTGCCTTAAATGTGCCAAAACAATCTTATGGCAACTTGAGGCATTAAATAAATCATATAAATCCCTTTCACCAATGGGATGGAGCCCTTTACGTTGTTGACCAATCAGATGGAGCCCTATTATGTTAAATGTTTGCCTCCTATGTTGACGAGGGTCATTTAAACTGTTGCAATGTAATGGTAATGTTGTTTTTGGTTGTTTTGCTCTTTGTTTTCTTATACCGCAAGTTACCGTAATTTCCGGACTACAAGCCGCTACTTTTTTCCTGCGCTTACAGTCCTGCGGCTTATTCAGTGACGCGGCTAATTATTGGATTTTATTGGCGGCCGCCGTGTACGTATTTTTGGACACAGTGAATAGTTTGAATTCTCTAACATCAAACACAAGTCATTTGTTTTTCAACACACCTCTAAGCAGCCAAACAGCATGGACTTGACTTCAGGTCTTAGACACTTCAGTCATGGTTCAACAAAACGAAACACGCATGTCCAGCCGCATCCCAGAATCCTTTGGTGCCATTAGACCCAACGTGCACGTGATCGCCGCTACAATATGATGAAGCTTTCAAGTTAAAAGCAATCGTTAAAAGCAGCGTGAAAAAATCACCAACGGGTTTGGAAAAGCCGGTCAGCTGCGTGACGGAGAGAACAGCGCATGCTCAGGAGTGCATTTACCTCTGAGTCATAGTGACTCGGCTGGCTGCACGTAAATATGTGGCAATAATATCAGCCTTTATTTTGTCGGGACACGACTGGAAACACAAATTGACGTGGTCGTGTTAACGGTTTCTAAGGACTGAGCAGAGATTTGCATTGAAACGCTCACAGCCTCCGTGTGAGCTGGAGACTGCGTGTCGTGTGAGCTGCGGGGCCGATGGCAGTCTGAAGGCTCCCACACGTAACAACGCATCCGCTCCTCATACACAAAACGTACAGTATTAAGTCCGATTGCTCTGCACAGACACGATTTGCTCCGTTCACCGGCGCAATGGGGACGAAGCGCTCCTCCCTGTAGCCGCGCTGGCCAGAGCTGTCGGAGTAGATAGGAAGGGGAGACAAGGAGCGCGCGGGAGCGCGGAGGCGTCGAGCCATTCTGCAGGCTGCAGCCAGGGCTTACTCGAGGCGTCCGCGGAGCAAGTGTTTGTTGTGGAAGGAAACTTCTGACCCACGCGCCGCGAGGAGGCGCGCGTATCGCGCTGAGGCGCGCGCTTTTCAGTCGTCGCTGCTTTATTTTACTAGTGTGTTTTTTAAACAGCCCTGTTACTCCCATAACGCTGCCGCGACACAAGCGGAAGGAGAGCTTTACCCGTTCACCCCTCCATGCACTGCTGCTCATTCTTAAACACGTACAACAGTATGGCGAGCCGGGCGTTGGCCCCGCCTTTAGCCCCTAAGACTCATGGGAAATGGGGGATCGGGGATGTAAATTTCCTCATCATAACTGAGGGATGTAATGTTGATTATATGGTTACTGTTTGTAATTTTATGTGTGATACCGAGATTGTCAATAAGTTAAAAAAAAATAATAAAAATAAAAACCATAACTGAGGAACTTGTGAACAGAATAGAGGTGCATACTGTTTGGCAGATGCAGATAGACTCAAAGACATGAGCCTGAGGCAAAAATGACTCCACCCACTGTGTGCTAATAAATCACACTTACACTCTGAGTCAGGAAGTGATCCGTCAGGATGACAATGTTGCCTAATTCATGCGGCTTGTACCCCGACGCGGCTTGTGTATGTCTAAAATTAGTTAAACACGTGAAAATGGGTGGGTGCGGCTAAAAATCGGGTGCGCTTTGTAGTCCGGAATTTACGGTATATCATTATCGCGTTATTAATCTTTAATATCGCATATCGCAAGTTTTCCTCACATCGTGCAGCCCTAATTAGTCTAAAAGCTTATTTCTCACAATAGCTCCTCCCACTGTGTTCTGATGACGAAAATTAGGATATTTATATAAAATAAATGTACGTAATTTTTTTTTAAATGACAAATCGTTCAAATGCAATGCATTGTGGTCTATATTTGCCAATCTGATTTTTCGCAGAGACTTCAGGGAAATTCCAAGGCCTTTGACTTTTGGAAATGTAGATTCAGACAGCTCCTGCTAAATGGGGAACAGCCTATATACTGCAACAACCAGGGAAGTTACACAAAGAAGAACTTAACATCTACCAGCTAAACATCTCTGTAGGTCTCTGTTGGAATCATTACATCATCTAATAAGCAAATTACAAGTTAGGATACTAAGAATGAAATTTAGGCTGGTACAGGCTAAAAGCCATGTTTCTGGTTTCTCTTGATTTTTTTTACAGTAAATTGACAGCAATAGTTGAAAAATAATTTCTTGGTCATTACCCACAAATCATTGCAGTAGCTCCTTTGTTAAAACTAGGACTCTATCTGTTTGATCTCCTCTTTAACTATATTTTTCCATTTTCTGCTATTGCATAGGAATTTCTGTTTTATTATGGTTGCTTAAAGCTAAATTAAAGCCAATGAAGGCCAGTCAGTCAATAAAAAGGTAAAAAAAAAAACCTAAGCATATATTACCTGGAAATGTGTCCAAAAGCTTCCGTTAAATGCATGTTTATGTCGCTTTATACCATTAGAATGTTGCTGACAGGATTTACAGGGAGATGGTACCAATTTCACCTTGTTGTTTGATGCTGACTCATTTTCCGTTGCAGTTCTCGTAGCTCACCATTACTGGAGCAATTAAGCTAATTAAAGCCACCTCCCACCATCATCATATCCCCCTTTGCCCCCTGCGGCTTGTTAGCTGTCTTGAGACCACGTTAACAGTCTAAGTGCAGTTTAGTGTATAGAATGTGTAGAGTTCTATTAGGATTCAAAGCAGGCGACCTCCTCAAAGCTGATGGTCTCTATGCAACACAAATGTTTAGAGCATTAGACATCAGGCTCTAAGATTGCCTGATGTCAATGTGCCAATAAGATTGTTTTGGCACATTTAAGGCAACCATTTATTGCAAATTTCGCCGCCTTTTGCGATATGCATATTGCACAGCTTGATATTGCGATAACGATAAATATGCGGTATATTGTGCAGGCCTAAGACTAACAGGGCTCCAGACTGCGTGTCTAAGGCCAGGCTTTTTTAAGTAAAAAATGATTCAATGAGCATTTATTACCATCCACGTACAATATGCCTTAAGCTTCCAACAGGCTTTCATTTTTCCTGAGTCTCAGATGACCTAAAAGTTCCCTTTGTCATATTCACAACAATTTTGGTGCCTTCATTGTTATCAACTAGGGCTAGGTTGAAAAAAATGGATTTATCGATCTTAATCAGTCCAAGCTTTATAAATCAATAATCCGTGCATAAAAGTAGTGATCAATCTTTTATGCCTTTCCTTTTCCGGTGATCTGACGCTACACTCGTGAGATTTGGTGAGATCAAGCTTTAAAACAATCATTGTATACAATTGTAAAACTGCTAGACCGTTTTACAAAAGGCAATTGGAAGGTTCATGGAGCAGTACTAATATACTCTGATACATCTAACGGGTCATGTCAACAAGATATAAACGTTATCTGCCATATGTAACTATACAAGTCAGTCAATTTTCCTTTAATTATTGATTATATTAATTTCGCTATTCTCGCTGAAGAGGGGAAGTCTGTCTGACTATCTGACTGTGCACGGGGGGCGGGGTAGTACCAAGCAGGTAGAAGGAAGAGAGCAGCATAAGCACACGGAGGGGTCGTGTCTGCAGCCGTGAACGCCGGCAGAGTCAGTGGCGATCCCATAGGGGACATATGAGCGCCAAAAAAAAATCATTTTATCCCCCTAGACTAAGACCACCCATTTCCGCGTAAAATGAATTAAATTTGCGTCACTATCCTGTCACCTTGCTGCTGCGATGACCATATGATGCGGGAGAGAGGCGGGGGCGGGGCTAAGACTCACCACTTATGACTCCAGACCCACAACAAACTAACAGCTGCTTCCTGATAAAACATAGTTGTCATCCATAAAATTAATATAATTTATTGGGTTTACTGGATTTAAAGAAAAATAAACAGAAAGCAGTCTGCATCAAAGTGAATTTGTTTCCATCATCTTCATCATCTGAACTCTGGTGTTTTACAGACAGAAAAGTCTATTCAAGGTTGTGGAAAATGGACAAAAGATCAAAGGAAACATTACGCTCATAAAGAATACAAATAATTAAACAAATAAGTAAATATCCTGACAGCATTTTGAATCAATACAAGTATTGCCAAATGAATTATCACAATATATCGGCAAAAACATTTTTCTAACACACCTAGTGTTGCGGCTCCCTGTGCTTTTATCTCATTGGGAAACTGATCCAAATGGCTCTTTGAGAGGTTCAGGTTGCAGACCCCTGGTCTAGCACATCCACGTGCATTCCAGGGTTGTACTGTAACATTATCATGTATAAAGTAAATGTTTTGTTAAAAAAACAATGCTGTTGCATAATGAGGAAATAAAACCCTTTATGGTCTTAATTTGTTATTTATTTGTTTATTTTTCGTCCTCAAAAAGTATCGATAAGAGTATCGACACCGCAACTCCTGCTGCTTCATCAAAAAAAAATTCCACACTGTCACAACTCTATTCCAAACAGTGCCTGTAACACGGCAGCAATATGGTAGTACCAGCACTAACAGGGCTGGTTAAAAAAAAAAACATACCGGTAAAAGTCACTGAGAGCAGCAGTAACTTGGCACGCGCCTCTTGTGCACTGAAACCATGGAAGTCCTCCTCTCAGTGTCGGATTGGAATGGCATCAGACATTCTTCGCCACACTCTCTGTGTCTTCTTCGTTGTTGCTGTCAGTGTCACTCTCATCCTGAGGCAAATTCTCTCCTGAGCTTGTGCTGTCCTCTCCGTCACGCAGCAGACCGGCTTTTCCAAACCTGATGGTGGATTTTTTACACTGCTTTTAACTTGAAAGCTGTTCATATGCATCCTTGACACATATACCATATTACCATATTCCCCCTGTCTCGCTCTTTCCTTTCTGCTCGAACGCCCCTAGCCGTCGTTAGAAAAAAAATGCATAAAAAAAAAAAATTAGAAAAAATGCACAAATTAGCCGCATCATTGAATAAGCCGCTAATATGAATATCTTCAAAACATATATATATATATATATATATATATATATATATATATATATATATTATTGTTGTGTTCCTATACAAACATGTGTAAACGGTGTAAACGGTGTAAATAAAAAATTGAACCGAGTGGATCGAAAGAATAGAAAATAATCATGAATCAAATCGACGCAGGCTCTGGTGAATTGAATCAAATCGATTCTAGAATTTATTGGTGATACCCAGCCCTAGTGGCGACACCATCCAATGAGCAGTTTTTAATGGAATTTTAATTCAATTCACTGACCAGGAGCTTCATGTATAAAAAGCCTCTTTTCCTTGGAAATAAACGTACCTAAAACGTCAACGTTGTTCCAGACGGTTCACCTCTGTGCTGCACTAAAGTGGAGCAAACCCCAAAAAGCAGAGATGTCGAGCAGCCTCCCACCCCCGTTCCTGATGGAAGACAGATGATGAGAACATTGGAGGAAACCAGTTTCACACACGTACCTCCTCTCAATGAAGATGGCAGCACACTGATTAAAAGAGATAACAGATGAACACCGCATTATTTCACAAACTACACCTCTGAGTCTTTAGTTTTCAGGTCTTACTTAAAAATCCAAAAGATTTCCTTCTGTTTGTTAATTATCTACAAAAATGCAATTTATACAAAATGTTCCTATTGGCGTTTACCTGAGGGTTTCTATACGTGGTGGTTCATTTTAGTTTCTCCCGACACTGTCATCCATGAGGTCTCAATAAGGTGGAGTTTGTGCAAAGTCTGCGGGATCCTTCAGCAGTCAATGGGAGGATGCCATGAACGCCTGATAAAAGGCAACACGCACAAACGTTTTAGACATTACTGTTAAGCCCGTGAGACGATGCTGCCGGAGCTCAACAGCTTTTCCTGGAAATTTGGAAGCATTTTGAGAATTTTTCTGCAAAACTCACATCACAGAGATCAACTCCTTCCATCTGTCCACGAGGGTTTGTGGCGCGTTGCGGTCAGAGGTCATTAAAGCCGTCAAAAGCAAAATATGAGCAAACGCAGGATCTGGTGATGCAAATACAGACTCATTGTTTTAATAAAGACAAACCTCGATTTATTTGATGGTTTGCATCCGTTTTGTGCTGCCTAGCCTGAAAGCTAGTTAGAGCCTGCTTTTTGAGTGCTCTGACTTTTATGCATTTATTTTCTGGTAAACCTGTTTTCTGAAATGTCCAGATGCTCAGGTGTTTCCAGAGACTCCATCTCCCCTCTCTTTTTCACATGTGCTACAGGTTTATGGAATCATGTGTTCACTGATGTCTCCCAGCATCTTGTTCAGTTCCTTTTTTTTTTTTTCTTCCATTTAAAAAAAATGTAAAAATGTATAACATTTTCCAAAGGTTGGTCTGATTCCACAAACTCCCAGAAGGCACGATGCCACTTGTGTAACTTTTCTGGATTTGGTATCCACTATACCGCCACTAAGCTACTCATGCTAGTCAAAGACCCTTTAACACCGGAGCCATCGCTTCAGTCTTGACGCTCTTTGAATTTTACACTAATAATGTCATTCCAACAGGTTGTGAAGATGATAAAAGCTGCTTTGCACTGATGTACGTCACTATACAGTGGTGGTGTATTTAATGTAAATGATTCTAACTGGAAGAGTCTCAGCTTCAGAATCCATTAGAATTGCATTTATTGCATAAACCGTTGAAGAGTTACCATAGTTCAAAGAGCACCTTCCGGTGTTGACATATAACGCTTCAACCAGGTTTTGAAGCAGAGAAAATAAGCTTCCCGCCTTTTTGCAGCACTTTCCGGTAGGAATGTATCGGTGCAAAGCTGATACGAAAGCTGCTTTTCTCCATGTCAGAATCCGCTGATTCAGGTTGATCTTGATGATGATGACATTTATCTCGCCTTTCAGGGCAAGTGTACCAACAGTACCAGGCTCCTGGGGGGTACCCGCCCCAGCAGCCAGGCGGCCCCTCGCAGTATGCGATGCAATATCCTGGTAAGAGTCCTGAGAAATGAAAACAAGATGTGGTTTTTTTTTATTCGATGATGTGTTCTTTGCTTCTTTAGAGTGATTAAGACCTTCTTCTTTTGTCAGCAGGATATAATCCTCAGTCAGGAGCCCCCCAGCCAGGACCTCCTCAGCCTGGCCCCCCGCAGCAGCAGCAACAGCAGCAGCAGCAGTTTCAGAACTACCCTCCCCCATCCTCCCAAGCTCCAGCTCCTGCTCCAGCCCCAACCCCTGGCTTCCAGGCAGGGCAGCAGCAGCCCCACCCATCACAGGGAGCTCAGCAGTATCCACCAGGAGCCTTTGCTCCCCAAAATTTTAACTCCCAGGTCTCCCAGCCTGCCAACTACAGCATTCCGCCCACCTCCCAGCCTGGCTCAGGGTACCAGCCCCGCCCGGGGTACACCCCACCCCCAGGAAGCACCCCTCCACCCGGAAGTGCTAACCCCTATGCCCGTAATCGTCCTCCGTACGTTCAGGGCTATGCTCAACCAGGCCCTGGTTACCGGTAAAGAAGAGCTTAGCTTTCACACCCTTAAACCCCCCCACCCTGTATGTGGCCGCAAACTGATTGGAGTGGGTGCAGACACGAGACCTACCCGGGCAGCCCCCCCACACCCCCTCATTCAAATATTAAGCCCGCAGATGAAACAAGCATCTCCCCCCAGTCTGATGGTTAGTGTTTGCTGTTTCTGCAGCCCGCCGCTCTGTTGTGTCTGCCCCCCCTCCCCCAGCCCTCCCTTCTCTGGTGTACTTTAGTCGTTCTGTAAGCTCACAGCAAGCAGACACGAGGAAGAAGTTGAATGTCCTCCTCATGGTAGGGTTTCATTATGAGCATCCAAGTCCCACCTCTGCTACAGAACAGCTGTGGAGGAGCGTCCACAACACACCGTCACGTCCAAATTTCCCCTTTATGTTTGGTTTCCTCTCCTTGATCAAGTTCACCACCTCTTTGTTGATGAAAGTGCCCGATGACGGGGAACACTAACTAAGTGATGGCTTATGGGAGGTGTAGTTTTGTCTTGAAAGCAGAATCTTTATTTTAATCTCAGCTTCTTATTGTGTTTCACTTTCAGTGCAGGTTGTTTTTCCTCTATCACCGGTTTTTACTAATATATCAAATCCAATTCCACCTTGAAGTGATATTAGTTGTTTATGTATAAACTGTAACATTTTTGTTCTTGAAACTAATAAATGATTGAAACCCAGTGGCAGTATGTTGCCGTCTCTGTTCTCCTGTGTCACGCCTACGTCGTATTTCTCCTACAATCTTCATCTGTGGTCCGTGAGGTCACCTCTTCAGTTTGGCTTTCTTCTCCCACTCCACCCGGATCTGGAAAATGGCGGTAATTCTGGGAATGCTCCTGCGTTTTCCTGCCTGCGGGTTGTGCTTGGCTGGTCATGGGAGTAGTTGTTTGGTCTTTAATGTCAAACTGCTTGAGGTAAAGAATTAGGCACACATGCTTCTTAATGACAGTTTAAAGAAGCCAGTGGGAGGAACGGCGTTCCACGCAGTGAGAGCCAAACCAAAGTCTGTTCACTTTGGCTGCCTTAATGGACTGTCTGATCAGCGGTTTGCTGGACGCTTAATAACCTGCTTTCATGTCTTTGTACAGTAAATTCAATTTTAATGTCATCCACTAAGGTTAAGCAACATTTTATGGCATCACACTTCACATTTAAAAAACCGTTTGGCATGTTTGTAATGTTAAAATGAGTCTAAATGGACTTAAATGCAGGTTAGGCGATTTAATAAACGTTTGGTTCAGCTTCAGAAGCAAACTTAATGCATCAGCTGCACAAAAATGTTTTACTTTGCCCTTTGAAGGTCACTGAAGAAACCTTCAGTGACCCTTCATTTGTGACTACAGCGCGTTCCAAATTATTATACAAATGATCATTTTCTATGATTTTTCTAAAAAGTCAATGCAAATGACAGTCTGCGTAATTTTTAAGTCACTAACCATTACTGTATACATTAAATGTTATTGAACAAACCTAAAGACAACAGTTTCTCTGAGGGCGGGAGGCCGTTCACGTCCAAACAGCAGCTCTGGGAGGCTTTTCTGACTTCCTGCAAAGAAATTTAAGCAGAAACTCCAAAAACTAACAAGTTCAAGCAAGAATTGTGAAGCTGCTACAAAGAAGTGGTCATGCGTTCAAATGTAACTTGACATTTGAATATGTTTTTGATTGGAATAGCTTTGGAATTCAGGAAATATGACCACCTAGTGCAGTGAATTTAGACAATTTTCAGTTGTATAGAAATATCAAATGTTGTGTAACTCTGTTGTGCGTAATAACGTGGAACCGTGCATTTGAAGGTTTTTATTTTTGAAAAAAATAGTTATCTTTTGGAGGTTTGTTCAATTAAATCCAATTTAAATTCTAACGCTTAGTGACTTGAAAATTATGCTGACTGTTACTTGCATTGACTATATGGAAAATATTATTTGCATAAAAATTTGGAACGTGCTGTTAAATGATGTGAGGTTACTTTTTCTTGAATGAACTTTAAATTTAAGGGCAAAATAAAACATTTTTGTGTAGCTACTGCATCAATGCTTTGTCGTACACTTAAATACTTTTTTCTACATTAACCAGTCAAATGGAAATTATTCATGCCATATGTATAGTTTTTATTTTATTTTATTTAAGGTAGCATTTAAGGGTACTTTTTTGACCTGTTCCCCACTGTCAGTTTCCTAGTGCCTCCCACATAAATAAAAGCACTGAGTTCTGTTTATAGCAAGTAGAAAACTTACAGCTTGTGAAAACTTTACACATCCTTGGGGTGCATTTTTAAATTCAATAGTAGGCAAGGGGGAAAATGCTGATTTCTATTTTTTTTAACCCCAACACAAATAAAATCCACTTATTTTTTAAAGATTCTTTGAAAAAGAAAATGTGGGCTTAACACCAAACTATACATTTTGTTGATATTTTTTAAAAACCAAGCAAAAAGTCATTATGAAGCTTTGGTGCCATTTCAATGAGGAAGATCTTCTTCATCTTCACGTCTTCACTCCACACAATAGCTAAAGTGCATTATTTTTTCACCTCCAATCACAATCTTTATATTGGTGGAAGTTTTTTTTTTTTCAAGACATTTCGCCGGCCCACCTCTGCCCCGTTTTCCCCCTGGCTCTTCTCTTAACCACCATCAGCGTCTGGGCTCTCCTCACACGGTCAGAGGTCACAAACATGCAAGATGTCTCCTAAGCGCCAAAGACTATGGACTATTTCATGCTCAAATTCCTGTTTCACTAGGAAATCTTTCCAGATCTCTCCTTACTGATATCATGAATGTGTTCATTTATTTGTCTGCGTGACTGATCAGCAGATTATATTGAAGAATTTAACATGCAAACTTTACACTGATCATGCATTTAGGCATATGTAAGAAGGGAAACTCACTGCTAAAGGAACAAACCTGCAGGACCCTCGGGAACAAAAGCAAAACCTCAAAATAGTCTCCTTTAGGAAAAACATAGATGTGTCTCTATAAACCAAAATCAAAGATCTGTGGTCAGCCTTAGACCTTAAAGTTCTCTAGAATGATAACATTTGCACTCTATTCGTAGCATCAAAACATAAATGATTCATTCGGATGACGAGTAAAGCAATAGTCAGTTCTTTATTTCAAACATGTCCATAATGCAATACAAAATTATTTGAGTTCCTTTATTGTTTGCCTTTCTTAAAATAGATATACAATAGATTGACAATGTCGCAAAGTTACCTGACACACATGAAAACATTTGAGTACAAAAAAAACAAACTGTATTTCCCACTATTTACATATGAATACAAGTTTAATACTAAGTATTGTGCAAACTGCAACTGCTAAAAATCTTTTGGGTCCAGCCGAAGATCAATTCTGCATGTCTTTTGGTATCGAAGTGCACACAAAAATATCTCTAAAAGGCCCGTTGATAAATAAAAAAGGAGCAGAACTTTTTGGAAGCCAGCTGCCCTCTGACATCTTTGTGATGAAAGTATTTTGAGCCTTCTGTTTTACCCAAACCATCTTTTACCCCTGATTTTGTGATATTTCTGACAAATATAAAAGTTGTTAAAAAGTGTTGGGTTTTTTTGACCCCCAACGATCCTTTAAAACTTTCTGTGCGGAAAACTGAGAGTTCAGACAGAGGTATCGATGGTATCCATGGTAACACAAAGGGAAGACTCTGTCTTGGGGCCCACTAGGGCATCTTATCTTCCTCCTGCCTGCAGAAAAAGTCCTTATCCTGGAGCCTTGTGGGGTTTTACCACTTTCCAGGTATGGGTGTGCCACACTCATACCAGCCAACGTAAGTCACGCGAGACTTTCCTCCAATCTCTCCAAAGTTAACGGGTTCTTGTCTTAGAGCTCTGAAAAACCCTGACGTAATAAAAAAAAAGAAACAAATCAGCATTTTCTCTGTAAAGTGGCGATCAGTCAGTGGATAACAGCTCTTACCTGTTCTGCTTGGTAGCTGGTCAGCCAACATCTGAGTTCCAGTCTTTCCATCCAAGAAGGAGTCCACAAACTGACAGTGGTCCTCGCCAAACCCCGTCTGGTCTCCTATGTTGTAAAACTTTCCTGCAGTGCAGAAACAGAGTTTTTTTTATAAAACCAGAGCTTTAGATCCAGTGTTGATATTCTTTCGACTACCGTTTATGAAACTAATGTAATTCCAGTGGACTCTTAAGCGGTAAAAGCAGCTGATAAACAACACTGCACAGAAGAGAAGTGCTTACGTAATCCACGTAAATCATATTACATTAATAAAGTGATGCATGAAGCTACGTCCACACCGATCTCTGCAACACGCACTCAAGGGGAAACGTCCAATGAAAAGTCTATGGAAATACGCATAAATGAATGTTTCAGGCTTTTACCTGCAAAACTCTTGCATTCACTAGTCAGCATGTACATATTTACGACCCTTTTCAGGAACTACGTCCAAAACACGCGGCCATTGAACGCAGGTGGAAAGTTAAAGCACATCAGACTTTGACCAATAGGGGACTTGGATTTGCTAGTGACATATGGATGGTGTTCTCTTTGATTCACGGAAGTGCCAACTGTTTGCGAAATGATGTTGGAGGAGAAATTGAATATTGCAGTTTGTTCCCAGCTAGAATTATATGAGATCAAGTCTTTCATACATCAGAGTAGAGCTGTGACAGTAAAAACCTGGAGAAAGATTTGCACTGCTTCGACAATTTGCACCAAGACTCTTCCAACTGTAGATTGCGGACGTGCGATCTACAGAGGAAGCCCCTTCCTGCACTTCCATTGTGAACTTTTCTCTGTATCAGAATCAGCGGATTTACGTTGATCGCGTAAACGGTCGAAGATTTACTATATGTCAAACAGCATGTTTTATTTAGATGTCAAAGACGGCAGCTCCGGTGTTAAAGTGTTAAGCAAAACTAATAGATCTCAGACTTCCAACTAATAACTATAAGATATTTGACAGATTTTGATCACAAATTAATTCACTCTTCAGAGTAGGTTTTCTTATGACGTTTCTTAACATTATTGTGTGGTAGTACGCATATTCATTCGTTCATTCATCTTCTAAACTGTTTTGTCCCTTTCGGGGTCACAGGGTTGCTGGAGCCTATCCTGGCCTCTTGTCATCAGCGAAGGCAGGGGACATTCTGGACAGGTCGCCAGTCTGTCACAGGGCCACAATCACACGCCCATGCACACTCACATTCACACCTAGGGACAATTTAGATTAACCACTTAAGATATGAAGCATGTAGTAATAAGTAGTACGCATATATCTTCAAAAATGTCCAAATTCAGTCAGGTGATGAGTAAATACCCATTAGCGAGTCGCTCAGGTAGATTTTGTATCTCAAGGAGTTGCAAAGCTGGATGCCCACAAACTTTCGGTACCAAGTCCGCTTCACAAACTGCTTCCCGTTGCACTCAGAATATTCATCAGCCTTAAATGGAAACTGAGTCCAGATAGCGTCTTTGCCTGTTAACACAAAACCTTTGTTTGAGATGCAAAGTTTAGAAAAGCTGAATTCTTCCGTTGAGAGATATAGTTTACCTGAAGCATACTCGCTCACACGGGGATCCGCTGCAAATAGAAATACATTGAAATGAACACAAATTATTCGACTTCTATTGATAATACTTTTCACACTACAAGTGGGAATTTCAATTTTACGTGAAGAGGTTACATTTTTTTTAAAAAGGGGACAAGTCTAAGTATCTTAAAAGGCAAATTGTGATATTTGCACACTTCAATGCCGTAACACACTGATGCTTATTTAGCTTCTTGAAACATCAGAGCACTCTAGTATGATGGCTCAACATATGAACAATTATTCAGAGAACCATAAAGATCATGCTAACAAGTCAACTCTTTAAACCACTTGAATCTGTTGAATTTTTCATCCTCAGTGTCACTTTGAAGCAATTCTGCTGAGCTCATTTACACCAAGCGCAATTCGTGTGTAAAATTTGCATCACATGCCTCTCTTTTGATGTGCATCAAATTTGCTGCTGGACGCTTGTTTAAAAATGTGTTCACTGTGGTAGGAGCTACTGCCAAATTTTTTTAGCCTGATGGCTACATGGAGCGGTGTCTGTCTGTGTACATCTCATTACAATGCATTGGAAGACACGGATGATGTTGAGAGATCAGGTTAATTTATTTTTACAAAGCTCTACAAAAGCATCGGTCATCACGTCTCCATGTCTGGGTTCATTTCATCATTCAGAGACTCTCCCGGGTCGGTGATGTTCACCGTCCATTGCAGGAGCTTCGCCTGAATGACGGCTGCTTTCAGCAGTACATCCGTCTCTCTGTGACCCAGTCGACGCGCTGTCCCACATTAGCCCAAGGAGGAAAATATAAAAATGCAAATAAAACTAGGTGATCTTTTTGTTATTGTTTCGACGCAAACAAGAAAAATACCATAAAGTTCAATACAAGAATGAACAGCTTCTCCCCCATGTTGGTTTCAGACTCCACCCACTGATCGCGTCTTTTAAAACATCATGTGCCCACAGTTGAGTACCCAATTGGTTGATGCGATGCATCTTCTACGCCAAAGTTAAGAATTTTTGTACATAAATCGCACAAATCGTGCGGCTGACAGATCAATGCATTGCATCCAACGCTCAAATTGCGCCACAGGACCTCAGATTGCGTCTTGGCATTACATTGAAACTGGACACTTGCGTTTGGTGTGATCCCAGCATAAGCCTGAGCGGTGCTTCTTCTTCCGCGTTGCTCGCAGTAGCAAATACTGAAACAGACACCTATAGTGCCCTCTAGAGTTTGTTGCACAAATAGGTTGCACCTGAGTATAAGTTGCACCCCTATGCAAAACACGATGACTTGTACTCTGTTAGATACCGTACACTTTTTCTACAGCCTCTAGCCACATTGTCCATGAGAAACCTTAGGTTTTGTTTTCCATGGAATCCATATCTTCATATTACACACATTTAAGTCTCACATTTCAGTCTGAAAACAATAAAAAGCATGTTCAAATGAGTTCTTTCTTTCTTTAGTCTGAAATTATCCAAATAATTCACATTTTTACAGAAAACATTAATTTAAAAAAAGGTGTTGACTGTCATTTGCAAGACTGTAAAACAACATCGACCCATAACGAAGTCGTCTTTCCTTCCCCTTTTTAGGAGCGAGGACATCCAGGATTAGATCATATGTTTTGGAAAACTTGCCTGACTCAGTGCTGAATGTGACAGGATCACTTGAGGGCCCACTTCCAAGCTCATTCTTTGGTGTAACTTTGAATTCATAACTAAAACAGCAAAAGAAGTAAGTGTAAACATTTACCAAATATGTTCAAGTACATAATTAATTGCAAAAAAACAAAGAACAAACATTGATAAGATTCTTATCTGAAGTGCCTTAATCTCTAGAGTGTGAAAACCTTGAATCTGGACGGCCCCTGACTGTTGTGTAAGGGCTAACGTTTACACACGCATGCACACAGCAGAGTTGATTGTTATTCCACGTGCTGCGTTCAAATGTTCCAGCAGAATCCAGTGCAGCAAACCCGGCCCAGGAGAGGGCTGTGGTGAGTCTCATGACTCCAGCTGCTGGGATCTAATTACAGCCTCAGAAAACTTCTGCATCTTTAGCTCCATCTCTTCTGGAGGTTTTCTGTGTGAAAAACTGATGAGGTTTATTTTCTGGACTGTCACAAGTCGCCAGTCTCCCTTTTTGTAAATGTTTCCAACAGCTCTGCTCCATCTTTCACCTTTGTCTACATTGATTAAGGAGGTCTGCGTTGCTGGGTGTTAGGTTAATGTGTTCTGCCACAATGTCTGGGATGCATACTTGGTTGCTGGTGAGAGATTCTCCACAGCTGTGTGGGTCTGGTTTGTCGTCAGTATGGACACTTCCTTTCCATTTGGTCCGGTTGTAGTAGATACAACTTCATACTCTGAAACCAGACAGAAACATCTCAGTGAAGCCGGGAACTTCAAAAATGTCTAAATAAATACTACATACAGCAGGTAAAAAAGTATTTAAGATATTTTTCTGGATAAAATTATTTCCAATAGTTGTATAGACATAAAAGGTTTTTTATTTTAAAAAGTATGTTATTTATCGGAGTGTGCGGCGCATTTAGTGAAACAAGACAGTCAAATAGGTCAAACTTTATTCAACATATTCACAAACATCTGAAGCACAGTACGTTTTACTCCAACAGACTCTGACTACAGTACCCATAATGCACCAGAAAATTCTTAAGCGGCACAGTTTTGTAGTTTACCAAAGTCAAACATTTTAATAGTCAGTAAGCACAACCAGAATTCATACTTAAAGCGCACCGGATTGTAAGGCGGACTGTCTACTACTGAATTAAATTTAAAGATCCACTTTATAAGCTCTGATTTCAAAAGCCTACATCACAAAATCAACTTTTTGAGCTTTTAAGTGTATTTTAATGTTCATTTCTCACGAAAAGAAACTCCAAAATGGGATTTTGAACCATTCCTGCATTTCTGAGCATTCCTCTAAAAACCTGCGCTCTGACCACCAGTTCCTCCCAATCCACTAAAACGAGAGGGTCCTCATATTGTGACGACACAAAATGAGGAACAGGCCCTTCCAGAAAGAGCCTGTGCTGCCAGCTCTGCCAACCGGGTAACAAAATGCACGATATGCACATCCATCTTTGCAAAAGTTCAGATGTTGTTTGTTTTCACAGACAAAACGCAGACACGCTGCCGAGGAGAGAAAAACGGTGCCTCAGAGATCCAGTTCTCTTACTTTCAGGTAGGAAAATGAGCTGCGAAAATTACATTTCATTAAAAAATCAGTCTTTAGTGTGCCAAAGATAATATATTATCATATATACATCAGTGGTCATGTGTTAGTTATATTTTTTCCATGCATAATCATTAAATCATTCCAAATGGTCTGTCCATTCTCTTTTATTGTGTTTATGATGGCTATGCTGCTTCCAGACAGACGTATTTTCACGTTGGACTATTTAACCAATCGCATTTCAGCTGTCCTCTGTTGCCAAGCAGGGTAAGGGCCTTCACCATGAGTTGTGAAGGCCTCCTAATGAGAAATCAGTGTTGATCATTCATTTCTTTCAACCAATCAGATTTTGAGTTGGCGTCAACATGGCCTTCTAGCAGGCTTAGGCAACGTCACAGTATTCTGACCTTCTGATTGGACAGAAGTTTCAGGAAGTCACACGCGGCTTTGCCCAATTTGACACAGAGACACGGAGCACTTTTTGATCCATCTCGGTTAAAAACAGAGCTGACTGTAATGCACTCCATGGAGGATCTTGCAGGAAAATCTCCCACTGATCTCCTTGATTTCTTTCATCAGAAAAATCTGAGTGAATCGTGAAGCAGCCGTACAGATTTGTATGTCTGGCACTGACCACCCCCACGTCCACTGCGTCTGTTGAGCGGACATTTTGGGCTCTAAACTGAATTTAAACCTACGCAGAAACACAACTGGACAGACTCTGCTCTCAGCACTGGCCTTGATGGCAAAAGAAAAGGACTTCTTGACGGAACTGAAGTGCAATAATCTACATGACAGTTTGATAAAGTGTTTTTGAGGAAAGAGAGGACGATGGATTTTGTCTTCAAATAATCGAGTGAAATGATAAATATCATAATGGATAATATTCCAAACGTATTTGGTTGTTTTCAATGTTTTTAGCTGGCTGTAAAAAAAGAAAAAGTATACCAAGGCTACTTTTGGTTAAATCTAGAAGGATATTAGGAAGGAAAGGATCTAGAGCACTTAGCACAGGATAGACTTTAGAGAAAGAACACACAGCTGATTAAAAGTCCCAATTCACTTTCTGATTTGAATCCAATATTCGTCTTTATAGATATAACTAAAGATTATCCACCTGAAGATAATAGTGTATCCCTACAGAACGTGGGTACAAATCAGGATTTTGTTCAAAGTTTGACTGATTGTCACAATTCAAATCATTATACCTAACTACTAGGCCTGCACAATATACCGCAAATTTATCGTTATCGCAAAATTCAGCGCTGCACTATGCACATCGCAAAAGACGGCAAATATCGCAATAAATCGCAAACCTTAAATGTGTTAAAAAAAATCGAATGGCAGCTTGAACCATTTAACGAATCAAATAAATCCCTTTATGCATTTGACCAATCTGATGGAGCCCTATTATGTTAGATGTTTGTCACCTATGTCGACGAATGTCATTTGGAGTAGAATTTTTAATCTGTTGCAATGAAATGGGAATGGTTATTTTGCTATTTGTTTATGTACCGCAAATTATATCGTTATCGCAATTTTAATCTCTAATGCCGCATATCACGAGTTTGCCTCATACCGTGCAGCCCTACTAACTACTGAACATACAGGGTTTGTTTTCGTTAAGTGATTCCATACATTTATACCACTATAGTTTCACATCAGTCTCACCTCTATACAATAAATGTACTAATGTATTTGATACCAATTCAATCACTAAAGTAACTTAAAAGTCCTACAATGCCTGGAGACATAATACCATCTTTGGTATTGAAAGATGCAAATTGAATGAACATTTTGGATTTTATTCATTGGAACTAAAATCTCAATGCTGTAGTTGTTCCATACAGGTCAACCACCATTGACCAACACGGGCCCTACGGGTTTTTTGGGTTGTCCAGGGCTTTGGAGGGTTATAAACAGGTGTGGCTGAATCTTGGTGGTCTTTTAATTATGATTTTGCCATAATCTAAAAATGTGTGTCGTTTTCTAGAACATAGATTTTGCAGAGCGGCAGGAGTTCATATCAAAATTCACCTTTGAATGTTTGAATGTTGGCACAGAGTAAGCCTTCCCTCATTTCCCATCATCCCATCACTATTTTAATCTCAAATTATAAGTCCTCCAATGAAAAAGAAAAAGAACTTGTTAAAAACACCATTTTCATTCGAGTGGGTCTTCAAGGTGACTGCAGGTCATGAAAAGGGGAGTTACCATTGTGGTACACGTGGTAAGTGTATTGTGACGTATTTATAAGGATAATCTTAGTTATACACACTTATGATGTATGGGGGATGCTGTCATGCAGTGCCCTTATGCTGCACTCCAGTCATCAGTAAGGTGTGAATACTTACTGATCGTGCGCAAACTCTGCAATTCTCTACAGGTAGACGCACGTATGCCCATATGAAACACCTGTGTCTCACCTACCTTGCTAACCCTTACATGTTGTATCTTTTTTCTATGACCTGTCGCTTGCAACATGCCAGTAGAAAACTACAGCTCTACAGGCTCACCAAGCAGTGCATGCCCCGACAGGTTAAACCATTTTTCAGCCACAGACAGCCCGTATCCACCCATAAGGGGGGTTGTGACTACGACCTACATTCAATGGCCAAAATGCAAATTTTCCTCTAGCAAATTTTTAAATTTTGAGTTTTTGGTTTTGGTGAGAACAAGATGAACTTCACATTTTAAGGGAATTTTTCAAGAAAATGCTGCAAATTTTTAATGATATAAAGGTCACAAAAACCTTCTTTCAGCATTGACTGTATATTTGAAACATTTTATGGTTTAATGACAAAAAGGGATTTTTTTTCATGTAGGAGATTTTATATTAGTTGACTTAAAACTAACATGTCAAAATATCAAAGCAGTTGATTCAGTTCCTTCATCTGGGAGACTGGACACACATTTTTGAACACAGACACTGTCCCTTACCTCTGGTTTCGTTGTCGGATTTCTCCCAGTCAAGAATGACGAAGGACGGGCAGCCCTCCACAGTCACCACTGTGAGGTTGGAAGGTGGCGCTCTGGGAGGCCCCGTCACGTTCTGATCACCACCTTCATCGTTGTCAGGGAAGTAGGACAAGGACGAGGTGATGGAGCACGGCTCATCCGGCTTCTTATCCGTCTTGTATATCACATGAGGAGCTTTGGAAAATCACACAAAGACCTGGACTGTTTCATTTGAAGATCAGACTCTCAGAGGTGCAGGAACGTCGCTGAGGAAGTCCTACCTACAAATCGCTTCCTGCCCATGATGTCCACGTCTGATGCAGGCAGGGGCCTGAAGATGGAGGTGTTTTGGTTGGTGTCAACACGGCTGCCTGGAGAAGACAGCTGGAAGAATTCAGCTGCACGTTTCGGGCAGTTTACTTTGTTATCTTATTTTTACAGTTTTGGCTGATTTTTCAGAGCACCTGCTCTGACCAGCCCTCACTCTGCTGTGGCTCTATAAACATCACAAAAATGTGATAAATGTACTCGTACTGTTTACTGCTGGCACCACTGTGGTCGTCTGCTGCCTGTCCTCCTGCTTTGGTTTGGTTCTGTCCCAAGAGATGGGCTTCAGGAAGGACTCTTTCTCTCCCCGTTTCAGGTCCATTGGTTTATCTGCACAGAGAGATCAGTTATTCTCTGACTCACAGTCACACACAGCTGTAATCCAACTTTCTCATCTTTTCTTGACTGCTGACAGAAGAAACAGAGCTCGGTGAAAATGATCTTCGGAGCTCTTCAGTGTGGAGAGAAGAGAAACTCAGGTGTGTTGCAGCAGCTGCTTCTTGCTCACAACTGCAACTGTTTGGTCAAAGTCAGACTCTGTGTTTAAATTCAAACCCCACTGGCACATTTCCCAAAAATAAGCAAAAAAATCTGCCAACACGGTAAAAAATTGTCTTACCAAGAATACTAACTTGAAGAAAAAAATTATGGTCTCTAAGACGTGTTCTCTCAAATTAGGACTATTTGGCTATTTAAAAATGTTATAGATAAGATTATTTTTCTTGCAAGAAAAAAAATCTTTGAATTTTTAATTGAGTCTTTTGAACTCCTGAAGACATATCAGTACATAAAGATAGGGTGGGAATTTGGGTGATGAGTTATCTCTTTGTTTTCTCTTGGGTGGGGGACTGCAAACTACCTTTAAGCTTATAGCCTTTTTTTTTCTGACTGTCAAACAAGTGCAGTTGGAATGAAGCACCACAGTAGTCTGTGTACGTCCACTGCAGTTAACCTCACCGCTGTCGGACAGTTTCCCCACCAGGTTAGGTCTCTTGTTGCCGGGGACAGAAGGACGCAGGGCTGCAGGAAGTCATGGGAAATGAGAGTTTCTTTCAGGTTAAATTAATAAACAAAACTGTAAGAATTGGCCAGCACTGGAACACAGATACAAAGCTGAAAATAAGAAAAAAGCATGATGACAACAAAATGAGAAAACCTGAAATACACATACATCCTCCCACACACACAAACACACATATATACATATGTATATGTATACATATATATAGACATTTAAAAGGATGAATGGTTGACAAAATGATATTTGCTGATGAAAAGCAATGAAAAATGCAAGCAAAGGTGATGTGAGTCTTGTCAAGGTTGCTTTGTGGAAATCTGAAAACAAATCCAACATGTTTGACGAATCCATCCTAAACCCAAAGAAAAGCAGGAATGCTTTAGTGTTGAAGAAACCAGAATTTAAAGTCCCACTCTGGTCATATTTTGATCTATTGTAAAAGCATTCTCACTGGTCTTTTAATTATGATTAGGAGGTTTTTAGCTAAAATCTAGTTACCTGTGTCGTTTTCTAGGACGTAGTTTCTGCAGAGCAGCAGCAATTCATTAGAAATTCACCTTTGAGTTGTGTGCTAACAAACCCCGCCCCCACTTCCCCTCTCTGTTGCTGAGAGCTCTCTGTTTACGCTCTCTCCCGCTAGCTTACAGCCCCTCACACCACTAAACTAGCATTACCAGTGCAACAAAAATGGCGAGCAATATCAGAGCTATGCAGCCGTACAGTTTGGAGACGAGAGATTCCAGCTCAGACGAGAAAAACAAAGACGGACATGGATCTATTTGTCTAGACGTTTTCTACAAGCCCAAGACAAATTACCCTCACGGGACACTAAAGTATTTATTGACTGATTGAAGTGGATGCATCAGAATGGGGCGGAGCAAGAGCTTGTGGCCCACCCAATGTGTTTTCTACGTAAGGCATATGCTCTTTTTATAACACAATTTTTTCATCCGTGCCTGATTCATGATTTGAATAAAGAAATACTCAGAAATGAAGTTTTAAGCTTGTTTTCTTTATGCATGTCCTCCACCATGAGAAAAATGCTAAAATTTCATCTGATTGGGTCTTATGGAACTACAGAGAAATAAACAGTCAGTGCTCCTCACTAAAAAGTTAAAATAATATTGAAGCAGCAAAGTAATAAATTGACCTTCAGTCATCTCAGTCAAACTGGTTAGCTGTGATGCATTGCTATATTATTCTAAATCAGCAGAAAAAGAATTGGAGATGGCCCGTTGGAACATGAAGTTTCCTCTGCTTGTTTTCAGATCCAAGTTGCTAAGTGAAAAATATTTCAGAGTTTAGGTTTGTTGCCAAGGCTTCCCTCTCAATTCAGTTTGTCATTTCATATCTTGAAGGCTAATTAAAGGTCATTCGAGAGACAAGATTGAATATTTGTGGATGTTCTGAGGCCATTGCTCATTTCTCTTGGACCTGCTTCCACTTTTCTGGGCTGACCTGCTTCTTTTCGGCATTAATCAGGCGTATCTGGCATTTCTCACCGAGACAAAGCTGGTGAAAATGTCAAGGATGTTTGCAAGAATCCCTGATGATCCCAGAGAAACTACAATCCGAGATATAACTGCCAACTAATGGAAATCATGTGCTCACTTGTAAAGACACAAGGAATGGAAGACACAGACGTGCAAAAAAGAAAACGAGATTTTAAAGAACAACAATGACAGCTATGGTTGCCACCTGGAGAGAATGGAGCAACACTGAAATGGTAAATAAATCAAAAAAGTTCCTGGATGTTGGATTTTTGCTTTAAAACTTGACTTTGTTCAACCTTTGTAAGGACGTTTTTTTCTATCTTTTTTACATTTTAGGAAAAGAAACAGACTTTTTCAAGTACCATGTAAACTGCAATCAAGGAGTAAAAATTTAACACCCCCGGGTCAGCAAATTTCACATAAATTTAACATTTGCTGGTTCTTCACTAAAGCAAACCAAGGAAAAAAAAGAGGCCAATCACAGGAGCCAGTTTAATGCTTCCACAGGACCGAAGAGGCTGAGTTTCAACTGAGTTGTGCAATTTACCAGGTGTGCAGGCACTTCTAAAAGCAGATGTTAGTCACTTTGCTGCTCTGGAACATTCAGCAATGTTCACAGGGATACTTCCATTTAATGATTTTACAGATGCATTTGCTGCTGACCAGTCAGGAAAAGGTTTATGGAATTGTTTTATTATTATACCAAGAAGATGATCATTAAATCTTTATGATGTCCAAGTATATTAAAGACCCATTCTGATCACCTTTTGATCAATTGTAAAAGCATTCCCAGTGATCTTTTATTTAAGATCATGCCATTTTTAACCAAGAAAAAAAAAAAACCTGTGTCATTCTCTGGTTTCTGCAATAGTTCAGTAGAAATTTGCCTCTGAGTTGGTGAGTTGTGGTTGGGACAGTTGGCGTAGAGAAATCCCGCCCCCACTTCCCCTCTCCACTGCTGAGAGCTCTCTGTTTACACAATCTCACAACTCCAACCTAACGTTAATGGTGAGCACTGTTGGAGCTATTCAATTCTTCAGTTTTGAGTCAAATCTGGTCGTCTACCAGCTGACGCATCAAAATGGTTGGGAGATTGTGGCACGCCCAGCGTATTTTCAAAGTCGTAGATAAGCTACGTGGGGGGGCAGCTGTACACACAGCAACAGGAAAGCCCTGCAGCGCATAGTCAACACAGCCAGGAGAATCATTGGAACACCACTCCTCTCCCTGCAGGACTTATACACCACCCGCCTCACCCACAAAACACTAACAATAATCAAGGATGCACACCACCCTGCACACAACCTGTTCAGCCTTCTGCCCTCAGGGAGGAGGTACAGGAGCCTCTGCTCCCGGACCACTAGACTCAGAAACAGTTTCACACACCAGGCCATCAGGATGCTAAACACCCTCTCCCCTCTCCACCTACCCACCACCCATATCCCCCCATGAACAGTGCTCAAACGACCCCCCCCCCCCCCCCCCCCGCTGCCTTGAGACACTGCCTTAAGTGCACTCGCACTTTTATAGCAAATTGCCTTTGTTGTATATTGTAAATTGTATCTTTTTCCTTCTTTTTACTTATTTATTTTATTTTAAACGTATACTTTGTTTTTATTTTTCTTCCCTTAACAGACACGAGAGAGTAAGAAACGGATTTTCGATTCATTGTATGTGATGCACATGTGAAGAATTGACAATAAAGTTGACTTTGACTTTGACTTTGACTTTGATAAGCTCTCTTTCAAAAGGCATTTTTTCATCATTCATAATTATCTGAATAAAGAAATGCTCATAAAAGCATTTTTGAGCTTGGTTTTTTATACATGTATGTCCTACATCATCAAAAATATTCCAAAAGAACATGTAAAAAAACACCCAAAACAATTTCCATTGGATTGGGTCTTTAAACATTGTGGGACAAACAAAAACAAATACTATGGGGGAAATCAGATTTTTGGCATGAAAATAACTATGCAGGAATGAATGGGATTCAAACACTAAACAAACCCTGATACTTTAACAGTTTCCCATCTAGAAACCAAACCAGACTAAAATAATTTGGCCTTGGTTACCCAGCACCATTCGTCACGCAGTCCACCAATTGAGCAGGAAAGCCCCATGTTAATTGTTAAGAATGGTAGTGGGAGTGTGATAGTTTGGCTCCTTAGCCAAAAATTCTAAAAGTGAATGTGGGGAGGGGTTGTCTGTTTGACAGCTAAAGTTAGATAAACACTAGATCATGCAGCAGAACAGGAACCTGAAACAAGCCAACCAATTCACATCAGAACAGCAGGAAAATTTTAAATGAGAAATTTGTATACAAAAGTAAAAAGTTAATTTATTCATGTCAGAGGCTATGTCTGATTTCCCTCACTGATCCCTAACTACCAAAATACTATATATTACAGGAAATATGACACCACCAATTTTACAAAGTGAAAATCTTATTGATATGAGCGTTTTGCGATGACCATTATGAATCCCCTGTGTTCTGAAGATGAAAACATTGATGATTTATTAAAAAAATACATTTAAATAAAAAATTTTGGCAAAAATTGTTGCATTGCATTGTAGTCTTTATTCGCCAATCTAGTGAGCATCAATGTACACTGGCTTTTCACAGGGACCTTTTGGAAATTTCCATTTCCTCGATTTTGGAATTGTAGATTCGGACAGCACTACAAAATGGCAAACACACTATATATTGTGTTATGTAGTGAGTAGCATAGGAATTCAGACATAGCCAGAGACTTATTTATTCTGCGCAGTTAAAAATTAATCTGGAAGCTATTTAGTTTTAAAGTGCTACATATTGCCGTCATTATTTCTGTTTGTTTTATTTTTAGGTATAAATATCTATAGTTTAAAAACACACTTGCCGTTTGTCTAAAACTGAATTTGCTCAACACTAAAACCCACTACGACTTCACAAAGACTTTTAAGAGTGTGCACTAGCTTTTGTCTTAGATTGATTTGATTCATTTTAAGATGAAAATAGACAATAAAAACCAGATGTCTGGGCGTCACCAGTCATAATAACTGTTACTGTTCTCATTTAGGAAAGCACAGTCTCACTGTGAAGTCTGTCCCACTCAATCGTAAAGAGGAGACAAGCTTTGCAAATGAACAACCAAACAAAATGTACGTGTGGTCACGTTTTTTTCAATTGCCCAAGCATAACAATGTGGTATTGCATGAAACCGTTTCAACTTAAGCCTTAAAAGTCATTGAAATGTGTTCATATTTTGCGACTGTAACATGCATTTTGACCAGCGTGGCCCAGACTCTGGATAAAAAAAGTATTTTTCAGCTTGGACGTGCAGAATGGAAAGCAAAAAAAAAGCTTTTCTTTCCTGTAGAGTTGCTTCCAGTGAACCTTGCGACTCCTTGAAGACCTCTGAAACTCTCCAAGTTTCCAGCAATAACATACACCAGCTGTGACATGGGACTGAAGCACAATCACTCTTCACAACTCCAAGTAAAAAAGGAGTCCAGCTGGGCGTCAGCAGTAATGCATGCCTTGCAGCACTGGTAGTTGAAATGGTTTTAATTATTCCAATAGACTAAACCTGCCTGCAGGAATGGAAATAAAGTAACAGACTGGGCCAAACTGGGAGGCTAGTCAGATCTCTGACTCCTCAGCACTGGTTGAAGCCAAGTGGTTCCAGATCTGTATATGCTATGGGCCAAACAAAACCAAATGCTGTACCCCAGAGTTGCAATAATATGCCGCTTCAGTCTCAGTCAAGTATAAATGATGATGATTTGATGTATCAGACATGAGAGGACTACAGCAAAAGCACAGATCAGAGCAGCCATGATTGACAAGATGAGAAGTTTTCAAGTTAACTTGGTCAGTCTTTACCGGGTTTTGCTTCAGATCGCACCACCGCTTTAGAGGGAGCATTGCCCCTCAGAAAAATCCCATTGATGGCTGGAGGAAGAAGAAGTTCAGTGTAAGTGACATTAGAAATAAAGAGGTCTATGACTTTACTCTGATGAAGAGAAGACCTATGGTGAATTTGTGCCAAAGTTCTTGCTTAAATGTTTTCATTTTACAATAAATGTGTCAAGCTGCTGGAAACGGCACGTTGTAGCCCTGATACTTTGAGCATTTACTCTGTGGAATTTCCTAAAGCTACCATCACACCGAAATGCACCTTCAAGTAGCCACTTCCACTGAGAAATCTATGTATTTCAGATATTCGTGTTCAAAACTCTCACACTCACACATAGCTACACAAGTTTTACGACCGTTTTTATGCTCTAAGTACAAAACACATGGTAATATTTAAAAGTCCAGTCTGCTGGACTTTAGATATCTAGTTGTAGAGTTAGATACATTAATTCTTCTCCATGAGTTCTGGTGTATCGTCTGTCCGTCCTGGAGGAGGATCCCTCCTTAACGTGGAGACCCCTGAGGTTTCTTTGTTTTTTCCGGATTCCGTTTTTTTTTAGGAGATTTTCTCACCGCGAAGGAGGGTCTAAGGGCAGGGATGCCCAGTTTAGTTTAGTCTGTTTAGTTCAAGTTTAGTATTCTCCTATTGAATTCTATGCATCTATGATCCTTTTGATTGTATGTTTACTTTACAATTACCGATATGAAGCCCATTGAGACGACTGTTGTTGTAAATTTGGGCTATACAGATAAAATGCAATCGAATTGAATTGATCATGCATTGAAAGTTAAAACAGGTTAAACTTTGACCAATCAAGGACCCAGGTTTGGTAGTGATATGGTATGTATTTGGTTTATCTGGTGAACCCAGACACAGCAACACGCCTGACGACGTCTGCATTTGTGTTCCAACCAAAGATAAACCAAGGCCACTCTGCTGGCACGATGGTCATCCATATCCGCCATTGCAAGGAAGTTAGCAAGGAACATTTCCTTTTTCGTGCCCAAATCGCTAGATTTGCACCACCTCGACATCTTACATCGAGCCTCTTCCAACTGTAGGTGGTGGACATGCGCTAGTAAACAGTAAAAAAAGAGAAAAAGATAAAGAAGCCCGTCCCTGCTTGTACAATGTGAACACTATAGGCGTTCACAAATGCACGTCAAATGCCTGAATATACATACTGTAGCATAAATGTGTCCACTGTGCTGCTTTGATTAAGTAACAGCATATTTTCTGATTTATCAATGTGGTCATGAAGTTTGTTTTTTGCTGAGAAAGAGAACCAAGTCAAGAACAGTTATCAAATAAATTGTTCTGCCCACCAGGAGTGGATGCAGTTTATTTTTCCCACCAATGCAGCTGTGAAGATTTTGCTTACTTGCCTTACTTAACAAAGGACAGCTTCATAAAAAAAGACACTATAAAGCTGGATTTGCCTCAACGTTGTTCTTTTTAAACAGGAAGGGTTCTCATTGGCCAAAAAGTAAATCTGCATGCACATCTGGGATTGTGAAAACCAGGGTCATGGCTGAACAGTGTGGACGTTTGATTGGAGATATACACAAACACTTTACAGGGATTTGTAACAAACAATAAGGTGAAAAAATTGTACTTGAAGCTGCAACAACTGACAGCCTCAACATTTTCTATGTCCGTCCACAAATTGCCCCTCACCACCAGTGGTTTCTCATGGAGAAGACAACAGCAGCTTCATATTGGCTTAAAAGGCAGTGACTGATACTGATACTGTGACACGTTTTCAAAACACTCATTTTTTTCCATGGTGTTCACACTAGACAAGCAGGGAAGGCTTCTTTTTCTACTCTTTACTAGTGCACGTCCTCCACCTACATTGGGAAGAGGTTGGGTGCAAATCTCGTGAATCTCGCTTCAGGCTTTTTCTTTCACAACTCTATTTCGATAAATGAGACTAGGTCGATTCTTGCCAGGCACAAACTGCAATTATTAATTTCTCCTGCATGATCAATTTACCAACGGTTGGCACTTCCATGAATGAAAAGGGTCATCATCCATTCATCACCACCAAATCCGAGTCCCCAGTTGGTCAACGTTCGACCTGGTTTAACTTACAACATGTGTTCAATGGCCATGTGTTTTGTACGTAGCACTCGAAGACGGCCCTAGAAACTTATGTAGTGATGCGTGAACACTAGAGTTTTGAACACAGAAGTCATTTACATAGACTTTTCATTGGAAGCGGCCGCTTGAACGCGCAATACCGAGGGCAATGTCAACGTATCTTGTGAGGTTTCACTCTGATCAAAATAGATCTGAACTCAAAAACTGCTTGTGTTCAATAAGGGAAAAATATGATGGTAGCAAAAAAAGATCACTTTGCAATAACATAGAGATTAATACTCATATAAAAGTATGAAATTGCTTT
This sequence comes from Oryzias latipes, assembly GCF_053564925.1. NCBI lineage: Eukaryota > Metazoa > Chordata > Actinopteri > Beloniformes > Adrianichthyidae > Oryzias > Oryzias latipes. The sequence goes on along the minus strand of NC_136257.1, from coordinate 10,487,234 downwards.
TAAACAGACTATGTTGGGATACTATGGTCTGAGTGAAGTATGTTTTTCTTGTCTGTAAAGACTTCGTGCTGTTTTCTCTTTAGAACATACACGTGTTTATCAGAGAATGTGGCAGCTGTATTATCCACAACCCTCTTGGCTTGGCATGGCTGGTTTGTAAAGTTTCTGTCCCCCGGCCAGTTGCCGTAGCCAGATTACCCAACAGGCCAACAAGAGGGATTGTAAATCAAATCAAATAAAAATCTAACTGCATCTAGGCCTTTGCAGCTCATGATGTTTGTGTAAAATGCACTCGAGGCACATGTGGCTGACTGAGGAGAGAGTGTGTGTTATGTATGAGGAGAGGGAAGTCAGAATCAGCAAGGGATGGAGAAAAAGTCTGTTGAAGATGTCTCAAGGAAGCTGCTAGAGGAGGGGTGGGTGGAAGCTTTACCACCGAGTGTGGAAGACTGAGAAAAGATGGCTGTCTTGGAGGAAGATAATTTTCGGACACCTTGATTAGTGAGACGAGGAGTCTTGGAGAGAGACAGTGTGCTGTTCCTTCCTGCTGTAGAAACAGAAGAGCTAGTGGGAGAACGAGGAACTTCAGAGATGGGTGACCTCACGACATCTGTGGCTACATGAGTAAACAGGAAGTTAGAGAGGGTTTGTTTAGCAGCCTGAAAGGGCAACCTGGATGGAACAAAGGATAACACACTGCATTCAAAGTGAGACAGATGAAAAAGAAAGTCAGCCAGGCTGCCATGTTTGGGGCAACAGGCCACAACAATTGATTGTATTTATTGGCAGGACAGAAACAAAGACTGCGGATGCTTGAAAGAACAGCATTGAATAGGTAATGGGACACATGCCCCAGCCATTGACTATATATGAGAACTGGACTTAGTGACCCCCCTCCCTTCTGGCCTTCCAAACAGTAATTCCGCCATAGAGCCTCTAGAGATTTAAAAAGCTATTACTCAGTCATTGTACTTGTCAGAATAACCATTCTTGCTCTGTTAGCTTTTTTTAACATGTCCTTGAAAATCCTAATTTTTTTGATAATATTTTTTCTTTATTGCAAGTTATTCAAGTTATAATCAGACGCCTCAATATACGTGGTCTCACATTTAAAACTTTTGATTGACAGATTTTCCCAAGCTTACTTTCAAGTGGTAGGGGCGCAGACTTCCAACAAGCTCAGTCCTGATTGGTGAGAATGGTTGCCGTAGAAACATCGACTAAGACTAACTCGGACCAATCACTTCTTACCAGTGGCGATTTCTTTAAAACTGCAAGGGAAGCTCGGCTTCCCTCATAATGTCACAAAATTAATGGTCAAATATGTACTATTGTATTAACATTTTATTGACTAAAAATGTGTTAGAAAACGTTCATCTCAAAGAGGAGTTCGTTCAGAATCAGTTACATATAGCAGGTCGGCTGACTCGACTTCCTTCTCATACAGTCCCGCAGCGTCAAAGTGCATTTCCCTATTGAAGCCCAGCGTCCATTGACTTCAATAGGGCTGCTTTGAACGTTTTTTTTCAGCGCTTCGAAACTAGACGGTCATTTGATAAACACTGTGATTATCCCGCCCACGGACGCTCAGCGTCTCTGGGGGTGAATGGGGAGTGGGCTGGCCCGGACTCCGAGCTTCTGCGTGATGATTGGAGGGTCTGTCGAAAGACTGCATCTCCTTTTGACTGACAGCGATTTTGCACTTCAGGAATCACTGAAGCTATTCGCGTTCAGTCCCATCGCAGATTTCTCAAGTTCAGTCGAAACAAAAACTGCTGCAACCTATTTCTTTGATATTTGCTTGGCAAAGTTGCTTGATTTTTTATTTTTAAATAAATACACAATTTTATGATGTGGGCCGAAAATGAGTTTCCCCTCTCTGACAAACCAGTAGCAGCCACTGCTTCTTAATTCTTTATTCAACATGGCGACATCCGTGTTGCAAAAAAAATTGTGACTGAATTGACTTAATTTGGTTGGAGCCTGAAGCAAACCATTTTTTATGGATGACGTCACACTCAGTCTGTCCAGTTCTCACATACAGTCGATGCTGCCAGCTAGGAGGCATTGACTGTAGGGCAACTAGGAGCTATGCGAAAGAATTGCAAACTGGGAATAATTTTAAAAATGGTTTTCATTCGTAAGTGGGGAGTAGTGTTTGGTTTATAAAAACACAACAATATTATTTATCCCAGTCAATTCTGGTGTAAACACCTGTAGATATAAATTAAAGCTCAATAAAACTTGACTTACAAATGGCAATGCCTCCTTCAATCTTAAGTAAATGTGTTATTTAAAATTCAAACCATGACTTTATTTAAACCTTTTTGAAGTTTGTCTTAAAAAGCAACAGCAACTGAACCTGCATCACTTCCAGCTGGGGTTGTGTTTTAGCTACACTGACCCCTCACAGCATGGTGATAGTTCATGCAACATAAAAATGAGAAAAGAATTACAGCTTTTTAATTGCCATTTTCTTTTCCATGTATAATTTTTTAAACAACCATGATTTTCTCTTTACCGAAGAGCTGTTTGGTGGCCGCAGGCACTCTGAGTCCAGGGGTCTGCAGAATTTCCTGTTTAGTAGTTGTGGCAGGAGCTGAGAAACATAGTATTCATCGTTAGTAGACCTGGAAAAGGGTTATCATTTTCTGTCCAGCTGGTGAAGGAGAAAAATGATTTCTTTAGGACAATAATGTTGAAAAGAAAAGGTAGAAATAAAGTCCAGAGTTTTGTGGTTTTTAGTCAGGAGAGACTTTACCAAGAGTTGTATAAGAAGCTATGTTCGGAGAAACAGGCTGTCCACTCCGGCTTCTGTTTTGTGAAACTGAGAAGGAAAGGAAAATATTAAAATCAAATTAATGTGTCAGCAGGGGAAAATGACAAGGATTTTTGTTAAATTCCACAACATTCAAGTGTGTGTGAGAGTGTTTTTTGCACATTATACCTAAACCTAAACCCTGTACACACATACAGATCATGTCATATATTTGGAAGTGTTTTATGGAAGTTAAAAATCACTATTTAAGAATTTCATAACCATCTGCTAAGTCTGCTGAACTTTGTATGTTAAATTTGTTTTCCCACTTTGATTTTAGGAATATTGATTAAATCATTTGCAAGATATTGATCAACGAGGTTGAATTACTAAGGAAACATAAATCCATTGCTATGGTATTACTTGTTTTGTTATTAGCAAAACCGTATTAATTTTGCAAACACCTGGTGCTGCAGATGATGGTATTAATTCTGCAACCAATCAGAAAATCCCTCTGCAGCATCATAAACTCTGCACAAGACTGTCTAGTGCAGGGGACTGCAACCTTCAACACTTACAGAGCCATCCAGGTCACTAACCACAACCCAGCAGGAGCCACAAAGTCTGACTTCACCCTTTAAAAAACAAGACCCTGACTTGCATTCATGTTACAGTTGCTATTATGATAAAAATGAATGAGCTATTGTCTTTTTCTTGTTGGGATACATAAAGGAAACATAAAGAGATATTAGACTTTCTTCAAAATAGGAAAAGGTTTAGTAAAGGTAGTAGGTAGTGTAATGCCAGCAGAGACAAAAAAAAACACATATTGCCATTTGTGGTGCATCTCAGCAAAGATGAATAAATTAAACTACCGGTAACTAAAATGAGATCAGAGCTAATTAACCCTTACTATATTTCTTTTACCTTAAGGCGCATTTAAAACCCTTGAATTTCCTCAAAAATAGTTTGAGTTCTGCTTGTGCTGACTGACTTCAAATTGTTTTCTCTGGCCATGTCTTTTATGGATGAAATAATAATCTAATTTCTAAAACAGCTGCTACAAGACACTTATTTCTGTAATAAAATTAATTAGATCTAACAGTTTAAAAACTGTTGTGCTTGAGAAGGACTGCATAAGTCAGTTAGACGTAAATGTCTCTTTATAAAGCAAAAATCAGCCTCTGATTTTTTTTGGCAAATTATAAATAGACATGTGCATTCAGGGACTCACCATGTTGTGTAGAAAATGGAACAGAGTTTGAACTAGTGGTCAAGGGTTTCTGAAAAACATAAACAAAAAGACAGGAAAAAGTAAATATTCTAACACAATCCTGTGAATCTCTCCTCTGCTTTAAAAAAGGTTTTCCTTCAAAGGGATGTTTGACAAAACTGTTTCCAGTCATGTGATAGAAAATGAGCCACTTTTTCCCAACTATTTCTATGATGACAGTTTCTATAGTGCTCTCTTGTTCGGAGTATGTTTGGCTGCTCTGATGCTCTTTCCATTCCTCAGTTTGTTTTAAAAAATAAACACACAGCTTTCAAGATTACAATCCACTGACCAAACCATTTTTGTAAAACAAATCCCTATAAATAAAGTTTTGAATGATCACCTACATACCTTAGAGTTGATGGTTCTCTGTATGGTCCTTGTGACAACCCTTTCTGTAATCATCAGAGAAAATCATCATTGAAAGGATAAACCCCCCCAAAAAACATGGATTTGTGTCTTCAAGATTAGTATTGGTCTATATCTTTTTTGTCGTTGTTGTCGTTATGTTCGAATAGTTAAAATGTGTTTTTTCAGGTTACGTTCTCTGCAAACAAATAATAAAGTACTGATTAAAAAGCATTAGATAGTATTCAGAATCACTGGTTTGGTTGCAGGGGAGGAGGCTATAGGGGGGCAGCTCCCCCCCAGCAAAAGAATTACACCACAATTTTTTAAGTCAATATCAGCATCATCAATGACAAAGGTTAAAAACACATCAATACACATCTCTGAGCATTGTGATTTGCTACGCCCCAATATTTTGTATAACGGCCCATCTCGGCTGTCAGTACCCTGGCCTTAAGCAAAATCTGCACAGAAAATCAGTATTTTCATACCCAATTTGATTTGATTTGATCCTATTCGATTCAATTTGATTCGATTAGATTCGATTCGATTTGAATCGATTCAATTCAGTTTTGATTTGATTTTTAAAGAGTAAAATAGTTAGTCACAGCAAAAAAACATAACACAATAAAGTGCTCAAAGAAGGCATTTTAACAAAAAGAAGTTAAAATGTATTAATCTCCCCATCTCACCACATATTACACATACATGTTTATACTCTAACAAAGATTATTATTTACCTAAAAACAAAGGAATTGAAGACAGAAAATTACTACATTCTGACAAAAAGCATTTAGGCCGAAAAACAAATCCCAGTACATTTGATTATTAATAAAACTGTTCTCATATGTACTTTTGATCCTTGCATTTACAATGGCCTACCACTTTGCTGTTGTCATTTGTGCTACTGCCCCCATATAAAATGTTGAAGATCTGCCCCTTTTTGGTTGTCAAAAATTTTTATATTTTGACACAAATCTGAATGATTAACAAATATCCGTCTATTCCTCCTCTATTACAGCAACGCATAAGAAATGAGCATATACTGTAGATGAAAGACAAAACAACTACCCATTACAAGGCTTAGACTCCTGATGCAGAAGAATCAAACGTACCCTGTAAGCTTAGGCCACTGATGTTGTGAGTGACCGACTTGCTCCAAACCCCGCTGCCATCTTTGGAGTTGGGCTGCACGCCAAACTCATAGACCGTGTTTGGCTTCAGATTATCAATGACCGTGTCACTGGTGTGGCACGTCTGATAGTTCCACTTCCTGTTCCTCTCACGATAACGAACCACATAGTGCCTGAACCCAAACAGAGCAAAACAAAGGAAGTATATCCTGAGAGCAACGGCGACAGCTTCACTGAAATTACCAGATGTGAAACGTATCTGGATTTAAGCTGTCTAATCCATTTCGAATTTCATAGTGATTAAAATCTGGGTTTTTTCCTTCCCTTGGTTGGATTTTTCATTGAACCTGTTTGTGGTTTGGGTGGTTCTGACAGTAAGCTGAGAGCCTCCGGGGAGTCTTTGACTGTATATGCACAGCAGACACACGCGTGGATGCATTGGATCCAGACACAGTGACCTAATCCTTCAGCTGTTTCCAGACTTACTGTTACAGCCAGACTCAGAGAAAAGCAAGGGCTGAAGAATAAATTTGCAGGTTTCAGTCTCACACTTGCATTGCTATAAATCTATGATCCCAATTATTACCCTGAAGGGAAGGGAACTTGCTGATATGTTTACATAGTACTCTTTACATTTGTTCCACCAAGACTGGATTCGTATAACTCTTATATTACCCTGCCATTTACAAACGTATCTCAAAGGTCTCCAGATAATTTAAAATACAGCAATTTTGGCAAGACATTTATCAAAAGACTCTCTCTCATTTTAGCTTTACCTTAGTTCAGAGTTAACCCAATATTTCCATTCATATCATATCTTATACACACATTTCTGAAACCCCTATCTCATTATAATGATCAAACCTTTTCTAATAAACGCATTGTTTGAAACTTGGTTCATGTTTTCTGCCCTGCAGCTCATCATCATTCCACTAGAGGCAGTGGAGGGGTTTTTCACTACCTTCATTTCAAAATGGCTGCCCTCATGAAATCTCAAAAACACTTGGCGGGAAAAAGTTTTGCTAATTTTCCAAACATTATGGTGAGACTAACACATCTATTGTTATACATTTTTTATGACTGATGTCTGTATTGAAATTGAAATGCTAAATGTGTTGATAAGTAATTCTTAAAAATACAGTTACACCATGTTGAAAATGTGTGGATCCAATTTGGGACATGAGGTGTTTTTGCTATTTCCTGAACACAATTTTGCATCTTAAGCTAACATTGTTGTGAACAAAAACCTAACAAATCCCTCGTGTTTTAACTGATCACATCTCATACAAATAATAATTTGCAATGTTTTGTATTTGTGGATTTGAATTTTCTGTCAATTATCCGATGTAGTGGGCTTCACAGGGCTAAGTGAAACTTTTAAATGGACTACAACAAACATGTGTGAAAGACTTTAGGTAGCACCTGTTGTTTCTAAGCCATATCTCATTTCAACTGGTGGTCACTTTTGGCTAAAACCTCTCTATGGAAACCTTTAGTCGACCTATAGGTTATTAATTAAAATATGATTACAATATTTCAAAAAGTAACAATAACTTCTCAACAGATTAAATGCCAATGATTGGTCATCCATTCAGCTCCATACAATTGGAGGGATGGTGAGAAGCCGGATGGGTAGGGGAAGAATTCGGATTGGGCCAAAGTCTTATTTTCTCTTTTTTTGTTGTTGTTGTTTGTTTGTTTTTGCTGTAATGCTGCTTTAATGCTACCTAAGTTGCTTGTACATTGGAAAAGTCCCGTGATTTTGGTTTGTGCTATTAAATTTTACTCTTTTTTTTTCGGTTAAGTACACCTTCAGAGAAAAATACCGCTGATGTTGCTTGTCCTCGGCCTATTTATTAACACACCTTCATCTCCACACTCTGTGGGATTAACTGTTTGAAAACATTTCCATGATTTAAGTGTTAGGTTAGGTCTTTAGGTTTGTACTGAGTTTTTTCAACTTGCAGTAAACATAACTTTTTCTGTTTATTCTCCTTGCTTCACTTATGCAGTTGCCCCTCTCTGGATCATCTATGAAGCGTTCAACACTGAAGTGAACTGCACCAGGGTTCACTTGTAAGTTAATTGAGACTGAGACCATGGCTTCTTTGCTCCACACCAGAGCTCAGGTGAGCTTTCACACTTTTCAAATGAAAGGAACTCTCTAAGTCTTGTGAAGATCAAAGCTGCTGGTGTCGATGCAGGTTAAATGACAGGATTCAACCCTTAACCAGGGGGATCCATGGGATCCATGGCCCCACCATCAGAGCCATCTCTGCTGCACATCAAGTTGTTGACAGATACATTTCCAGCTCACCCATCTTCTAGACAGTCATTCATAATGTTGCCCTCATAGGGGGTTTTCAGCAGCATCCCCCACGACAGAAGAACTGAGTTTGGAGTCACTGATCCAATGACCAAGTGCAGTGGCTTCTCCATCTGCACTTTACCTGCAAACATAGAATTTTGCTTTGATATTAAATTGACTAATGTCCAAAGCCAAAGAAGGACTTCTGCCGCATTAACATAGTACAAAACATTTTTACAAATATACCTGTGCATGTCTTTTTCACTTCATTGGCAGGGATTGGCTGAACAGCGATGAGGTACTTTGGCTCTGCATCTACAAGCCAATCAACAAGCAGATGATTGTAAATCGCTGCTTGACTTTGGAAGTACACATAAGTTACTGATCTTACCAAACTCAGTCTCATAAGGTTGTCCATTGTCAGGCAGCTGGATAAACTGCTTGTGGAACATGCTTCTGCCGTAACCCAAGATGTAGCCCTCAAGTTTGGTGTCAGCACTGGGATGCAAAAATTTCATCACAATAGTGTCTCCTGTGGCGCTGATGCGGACTTTGATGTTCTGACGCCGGACTGAGGAGACAGGAGAAAGTACACACAGCTTCAGTTTTCATCATTTTTGTTATACATTTGGCGATTTCCATCTTTATATGGAGAATAAAAATGTTTGAAAGAGTAGAGGATAAAAAACTTGTTTTAATTGCACACATTTAAACTTGTTATGGTAGGGGCGGCCGTGGTGAAAAGGTATAGAGGTCAGCCTCTGATCAGAAGATCCCAGGTTCAGCTATCCCCCTGCCGGCCCATATGCCAAAGTGCCATTGGGCAAAACACTGAACCACACATTAGTCCAGGTGGTTACAGGTTGTTGCCAGTGTTTGGCAGTGGAGCTGCCATCACTGTGTGAATGTGTGTGCACATGGATGAATAGGACTCTCACTGTAAACCCCTTTGGGCCGTCTATGAAGGTAGTACAGCGCTACACAAGCACATGCCATTTCCATTCGTAAAATAGTTGATCATAACAGAATTTTTCATTGTCATATTAAATAAACACCAACTGAGAAACCATGTAAACATTTAACTGACTTATTGAGTACACATTTGTGAATTTGGCTCCATTTATTTTGTATTAATGCATTTTTTAGCATTGGTTATAGTGTAAACAGTTCATCAATGGGTTTCTTCTCAGCAAGTCTTTCCGGCTGTTCAAAGGTTTATTTACTGATAAATAATCGTTATGTACATTTTATTTCTTACAATATATTTACATTTAGATGTTAAATGACTAATCATAATGTTGATGTTCCTTTATGCATTAATGAGTGGCAGTTCTGGAGTGAGTGCGGTTTTGGGGCAGCTGCTGCTCTAGAAAGGGTTCTGCAGGACAGATGGCGCTCTAGAATGTGGGAGGCTGGTAGAGATAAAAATCCAAGTCCACTTCTTCGAATAGATCTAGACTACTCTGCATGTGAGCTTTGATGTTTTCTGCTAACGTGGCGCCAACATTGTGTCAGTTTACAACCTTTATGGCACCTCAAATAACCGAGATGAGTGGGACTAAGTTTAAGTTAAAGGGATGAGTGCTGCACATGTCTACGGTGGCCCAGAAGGGTCACAACACAACACATTAACTTTATACACAACACACTAACTTTACACACAACACATTAACTTTACACACAACACATTAACTTTATACACAACACACTAACTTTACACACAACACATTAACTTTACACACAACACATTAACTTAACACACAACACAATAACTCACAACACAACACAATAGCTCACAACACATTAACTCACAACACAACACATTAACTCACAACACAACACAATAGCTCACAACACAACACATTAACTCACAACACAACACATTAACTCACAACACAACACATTAACTCACAACACAACACATTAATTCACAACACAACACAATAGCTCACAACACATTAACTCACAACACAACACATTAACTCACAACACAATAACTCACAACACAACACATTAACTCACAACACAACACATTAACTCACAACACAACACATTAACTCACAACACAACACAATAACTCACAACACAACACAATAACTCACAACACAACACATTAACTCACAACACAACACAATAACTCACAACACAACACATTAACTCACAACACAACACATTAACTCACAACACAACACAATAACTCACAACACAACACATTAACTCACAACACAACACATTAACTCACAACACAACACAATAACTCACAACACAACACATTAACTCACAACACAACACATTAACTCACAACACAACACATTAACTCATGGCCCAGAAGGGTCACAACACAACACATTAACTTACCTCACAACACATTAACTCACAACGGAAGTAAAGCAGCAATTGAAGTGCTTTTATTCGGAAATTTCTACTGGGCTGAGCAGCTAACTACCTAACAGAAAGTAATGTCACAGTGAGCTGTGGAGGGAGCATGTTATTGCTACAAGAGAAGCTAGCAGCAGTGTTGCTAGAAACTTTGTCTTTACTACGGTTCTCCTTCCTCTAAACACACACAATATGAACGCACACTCCTCCCTCCGTCTTCTCACACAGGCACGTGCAGTCCCCAACACACACGCACACACAGGACGGAGCGGAGCGGAAAAAAGAAGAGGAGAGGAGCGCGCGTGCAGCAACAGAGGGGGGTGTCAGAGCAGAGTTTAAATGTAAGAACCAGTAAAATCATAAAAAGCTCTCCTATTGAGGTGGGTTTTTTAAAGAGATTTAAATACTGGTAGGGGCTCAGGGAGCCTGATCTCTTCAGGGAGACTGTTCCAGAGTGTTGAGGCTCTTACAGCAAAGGCCCTGTCTCCCCTGGTCTTCAATCTAGATTGTGGGATTGTTAGAAGGCCTTTTGCCGAAGATCTAAGATTGCGACCAGATACATAAGGAATGAGGAGATCTGCTATATATTTAGGGGCCAGACCACAGAGTGCTTTAAATACAATCATTGAAATCTTAAAATCTATTCTAAAACGTACTGGGTGCCAGTTCAAAGACGCTAAAACTGGAGTGATATGGTCTCTCATTCTGGTTTTGGTTAGGAGTCTGGCGGCAGCATTTTGGACTAACTGGAGTTGATACACACTCTGCAGTGAAAGGCATGTGTAGAGTGTGTTACAATAGTCCAGAAAGGAAAAAATAAAAGCATGAATCCCCATCTCAAGACATTTTTTGATTGGAGAGGGCTTATCCTGTATAACCTATGTATTTGCCAGAAACAAGATTTGACCACCGATTTAAAATGGGTCTCCAAATTCAAATTGGTATCAAATATTACTCCCAGATTTCTGCAGCTTGAAGAAACATTGTTAGACAAGGACTCCAATTTCTGAGCCACACCATTTCGGGCCTCAACTGAGCCAAAAATAATTACATCAGTTTTGTCCATATTCAACTGCAGAAAATTTTGGGCCATCCAGGTTTTAATATCAGCAATGCAATATTTGAGATTCTTTAAAAAACCATGGTCACCAGGTTTAAAGGATAGGTAAAGTTGAGTATCATCGGCATAAAAATGAAAATTAAGGTTATGTAGGCGTATTATCTCCCCCAGTGGTAGCCTGTAAATTGAAAATAACAGAGGTCCCAGTACTGAACCCTGGGGAACGCCACATGTCATTTTCACCTTAGATGAGCAAGAATTGCCGATGAAAACATTAAAAAACCTGTCCGATAAATAAGAATAAAACCAGTTAAGAACTGTTCCAGAAAAACCAACCCAAGATTTTAGACGTTGTAATAAAATTGAGTGGTCAACTGTATCAAATGCTGCACTGAGATCTAAAAGAACTAAAATCGATAGTTTTCTTGAGTCTGCAGCCATTAAAAGATCATTCATTACTCTCAGCAAGGCAGTCTCTGTGCTGTGGTTGGCCTTAAAAACAGATTGAAGAGTCTCAAATAATTTATTTTTATTTAAAAAGTGTCCTCAGCTCATGTTTCAGCTCCAACTAAAACAGTGGTACTTTGCATGAACAGCTCTGCCAGAAACTACTGGATGCCAAGGCAGACACTGACAAAAGGGGAAGCCCTAGATTTGAAAAACACTCTCACGTGTTCCCGGGGATGTGATTCTTATGATAACTGCATTTGTTTCACATCTCCCATAAATATTGCTGAAAAAATCTCAAGAGGAAGGAAAGTGTTTTAGTCATTAAAGAAAAAAATCCGGCTTCACCGTTTTTTATTTCAAGTACAAGTAAACTCTAGCCCTACCATGTGACACCAGTGAGCAGTCCTGCCATCTGGCTCATCCATGACCAAGCAGCTGTTTGGACTTTATCAGCATTTCCAAAATAAATCAATAACTTTGAGAAGTGAACCCAGAGTCCAGGTAATCAATCAAAAACAGCATAAAAGATATTAACTGACACGCAACATCACATAGACACATCTAATCATCTTCAAACCTATGTTTAGGGATGAAAAACAACTTGTGTTTTGTTATTTCCTTAATAATTTGAATGAAAGCTTTGACGAAGATATATAGATCTAGCTACAGTTGAGTAATTTGTGTCATTAAATATATTAATTTTCTCCTTAGATTCAAAGAAATCTTATTGCACTGGTACACCTAGTAAGAAATTTTATATGAAGAATAGGGGAGGGTAAGACATATTGAGCAGCAGTGAGGGCAGCTGAAAGAGGCGTGGCAAGGGCGGGTAGTGCCTCTGGGCCATTCAATGTTTTTCATGGCTTTAGTTTTATTTTCGTGTGTATTCAGATTGGAAAAAATCTTTGTTCCGGATCGAGTCAGTTTAATTTGTTCTGGATTGAGTCCTGAACCTTGCGTTTGGTATGTATTCAGTCTGGCATCAAGCAGACCATTCTGTTTTGGACCTAAGCTTGAAAACAAAACCACGTGACTGAAGATCTCTGCAGTCATTGGCCAGGAATTACAAGGGCGGGTCAAAACAACAAGAGGAAGACAGACTTTACTATTCTTATCAGGATAATTACATTTTTTAAATTTTACATGTTGATAACCAATTTTAAACGTCTAGATAAACTTTTTTCTTACGGCTGAGGCATGCTGCGAGGCGGTTACTGGCTAAGAGACGTGCTGTGTATTCTTTAACTCAGAGGATGTTTGCAACTGCAGTGATGAAGATACATCGGATATGAAGGTATGCTGATAAGTGTTTATGGCATAGTGATTGTCAGGAAAAAAGGGTGAAAACCAATGTGTGTCATGTTAAAAGTTGTTGTAACCCTTGTGCTATCCTAGGCACTTTACCTTTGGGAGTTGGGTCATCTAGACCCACTAGACCAGAGGTGGGCACTGAGGGCCGCATTCCTGCATGTTTTCCAGCATACCCTGCTCTGGCATGTTCTAATTGGCTGGACACACCTGAACCAGGTAATCAGCCATGAGTAGGGCAAGACTATCTGGAAATCATGCAGACACACCGGCCCTCGAGACCTGGAATTGCCCACCCCTGCACTAGTCAGTGCTCTGAACCTTTTTTCTTTAATGATTTGTGAACCTCACTGGTGTCCATGGATTACATGAAATCTTTCCACCTTTATCCACTTTTGTCATGGTAGGGAGAACACGTCAATGCAAGGGTGGGGTCATCTAAGATAGCACAAGGGTTAATGAGCCTGCATTCATCCGATCACATTTTAATGAGTTGCTGTGTCTCACTGTTGTTGTTTAATTGCATTTTTTAAGAGAATTCTCTTAAGGAACTACAAGGTAGCTTTTAGGATGACATCATAGCAACACCAGTTAGGTGTATGCTGCGTATCAAGTCACAGAAAAGCAGGTAAGAAGTGTTTTCGTCTGTGTTAAAATAAACGTTATTATAAATAAACAATTTGACCCATTTTTCTGTTTGATCACACAACAATCGTTGCTTTACATTTGTCCGCAGCTCGTCTGTTGCTACATTCCTACTCTGTTTATGATGGTTACGATGGCTATTTTGGTTCAGTTGCTCCGCTCCGGGAACAGATTGCATTTAGACTGAGGAATCTCAGAGTGAATCGAAGCTCAGTACGATTGGAAACAAACCATGACCACCTCAAAAGATGGGTCCAAGAGCGGTTCCCGGTCCGCTTGTTTGAATGTTTTCAGACGGAAATTTTGTTTCGGATAATTGGCTGAAACAAACTCTAGTTCACTTTAAGCAGACCAAATGTGTCCAGTCTAAACACACCTTAAATCTTCATGTCCAGATGCAGAAAATATCAACAAAGTAAGAAAGCATTTAAGCTCAAATCAAATGAATCAATTCAACCACATATTTTTAAAATTCCCAAAATGAGCAGCTTGATGGCTGCGTGTAGGACTGGCTCATGGGAACTCAGGGTTGGTTTCCCAAGGGCCACGATGAGCTTTATCCAGTGTTGGTCCCTGGCAAAACCCCTTCACACCACTATATATATACAGTAGCTTCAAGGGGACCTAATATGTCTGGGTCCACCTGTGCTGGTCCCCAGGCCAGATAAAATACAGGGTTGTGTCAGGAAGGACATCCGGCATAGAAATCTCTGCCAAATCACCTGAGAGAATCAGTGAAAGCTAAATCACTGTGGCAACCCCTGAAGAGATATGCCAAAAGGTGAACAACATTTAAAAATTCTCAAACTATGGAGAAAAAGATCTGTCAAATAAGAGCCAAAAAAAATAAATAAACCAAGCATGTGTACGTGTGCTCTGAAGAATTCATGAGGTGCACACATTTCCACATCACAAAGCAGCTTGTCTTTAGAGAAACACGTGTGGGAGCATTGCTCATCCGGGCCCTGGAGTCAGCCAGTAAAGTTGCCAAATTGGCAAGAAACGTCTCCTTTATTAAACAGACCTCGCTGTAGTCACCCTGACATGCCGTTCTGGTCCAGGAGAACGTAGTCCAGTGGGCTGGAAAAAAGAAACATCAGCAGGCAGGATTCCTTCATGCAGCTACTTTCAGTCGTCATCATGAATAGATGAAGCTCCAAACAACAGAAATACGGTTGAACGGTCAGTTGATGTTTTCAGCTTCGCTGCAGTCCTGCAGTCTGAGTTTTGAAGCCAATCTTAAGAATCAAAAGTGTGGTCCACACAGAGGAACATTTTGAACAACTGGCATAGATTTCCGTTAGTCTTGTCTGTCTCCATGTGTTAACATGAAAAGGGTTGCACTGAGGTGTGTATTCTGAAACCATTTAAACGTTCCTACTCTTTTAAAACTAGTAAGATGCACACTTTCTTACTCTGCTGTTGAGTTTAAAGACTCACAGTAGTTAAAGTGTTTTGACGTCTGACATTCTGGCCTCTATCCTGAACACAAGGAAAAAGTCTTGGCCTCCCTGACTGTGAAAACAGACACAGATGTGTGGCACCACTTAATAGAAAAGTGATCATTTAAAACAATGAAGTGCAAAAGACTATCAAAGTCTTCTGCCAACATAGGCAGTGGGAGAAAAGCCTGCTTGTACATTAATAGGCTAAAACTGAAACTCTTACATGTTATGATAGAAGTCCTTGAAATATGCACAAATACAAAAAATGGTTTGTGAGACAAAAGGACTGGACTAGAGAAAGGAAATAATCATGCTAATCCAGTTGGGTACACTATCTATTGATAAGCCTGCAAGCTAAACAATTTGTTAGTTTATGCAAGTTTTATATTTGCAGTTAGCAATTTTAAAATACTGGAATAAACACTGTGAGCTAGCTTTTTTTTAAACTAAGGCTGTGTCAGAATTCCTTCACTACTCAAATCAAATCAAACTTTATTTATTTAAAAAAAGCACTTCTCATACATTGCGCAACTCGAAGCTCTTTAACATTTAGAACAAACAAAAACAAAACCACAATATTACATTAAACACCCAACCCACCCTTCACCCTTCCCAATCCCCTCCGTTAAAACATACGACCCATGACCCCACACACAATGAATACTGGTAAAAGTAACTACTAAAAGAAATTTATGGCGTAGCTCTGCTGTGAGGAAACAATATTTGGGAATCTCTTCATACCAGGAGCCAGCTCGGCCGTAGGAGCATCGCACACAGTGCCCACCCAGACCGGGACAGCGCTGGGACTTAGTGCACTGTGTAGGAAGAAAACTTAGAGGATTTATTTTAAAAAAAAGTTTGTCTTTTTCAATGACAAATTGTTCAAACACAATGCACTGTGGTCTATCATTTCCAATCTAATGAGCATCAATGCCCACTAGGGCTCTCCAAATTCCCGTCATACTCCCTAATTTCTAAAAATCTATGTAGTGCCCTAGATACTAATGTAAGTCAGACACATGTTCACTACAATTTTTTCAAGCAGCAAATATGACATCACAGATTTCCCAAAATAAAAATCGAATAAATATGAACATTTAACACAGATTAGTTATGAATCCACTGTGTTATGATGTAGAGGGATTCTAAAAAAAAAAGAAATTGAAATACATTGTTTTCACAAAAATCTTTCAAACACAATGCATTGTGGTCTATATTCGCCAATCTAGTGGGCATCCATGCACACTGATTTTTGCAGAGACTTCTGGGAAATTTCCAGGGCATTGGATTTTGAAATTGTAAATGCGAACACCCCCCAAAAATGTTGAAAAGCCATGGTGCACTGAATAGTGAGCACTGAAGGAATTAGGAGACAACTTTGGTTTTAAAATAAACTAGCTTACAGTGTTTATTTTAATTGTACTAACTGTAGCTATAAAGCAAAGATAATAGTGCAATAAACTTTCTGAGCTGCCAACTAAATAATGTTTTTTTTTCTGTGCTAAAATAACCCACTTTAGGCTAATTTAATGAGTAAAATATCAGCTTAAGTGTCTTTAGTTGCATCCTTAACTGGAACAACACACTATTAACATTCTAACAGCTATTTCTGGTGATATTCTCCTACTTTTCTTCCATGAAGATCTCTATACCACTGTCAGATTTGATTGCAAACAGCAGCTGTTTCCTTTTTTCCACTGTTCCACCATGTCCTTCATCCCCTTCGCTCAGTATCTGTTATTTACATTATTGACTGCCAAAGTTCCATAATTCTGCTTTCAATTTTACAGTCCTGAAAACGTATCTTTGGTAAAACAAAAAAAACAACCAAAAAAAACACATTTCTTCTGCAGCTGAATTTGTCTTTTATTTATCAAAAAGCAACTTAAATTATGTTTATAACTCATGTGATGTGGAGGTCAAGCATTGTTGTCAAGGTGATTTTTATTTTCTTGTTTCATAAGAGGTATAACTTATGAGCAATCAGACACGTTTATCTGTACAAAAAATGTACAGATAAACAAAAAATGTCATTTGTTTATTAAATTCACAAAATTTAACATTCAAACACCAAATTAAAACTTTTTATCACAGTTTTTTTTCCAAACACTGCAATTTTATAAAATACTCTGCCAAACTTTAGCATTCATTTCTTTAAAAACAGAAACAAATGCTTTATCAGGGTGATAGGGTGACAACACCATGCTTTATGGTTGCACAGATTAAATATGAGCCTAATTTTGGGGCATTTTGCAAGCTCTTTTAAGGAAATACTTTAATAGTCTTTCAAACATTTTGGGCATTTTAAATAAAAGAGCGAAAGATGTGAATCCATGTTTGTGAGCTGTGAGAGGAAAGTGAGAAATGTTTGAGCTGAGGCGACATACCAAAGCATCAAACTGTAACTCATCTGGTGGGAATAGTTCCAGGAAAGCTGTCCTAACAGGCTGTCTTACAAGACTGACCCCCTGACCCTCTTAGGGGGAAAGTTTTCACTCAAACCATTGAGCAGCAGCTGGATTATTTCACAGCCTCTTCACTTTATTTCAGGGAAACACGAACAAACCAAAGTTCTTGTTAAAGAAATAGCACACATAGTTTTAATTAAGATACTATGACATGTGATTGATAGATGTTGGGAGGAACATTGGATATGAAACAATATTTTGCAATATTTACTGTCATATTTTGCCTAATTGTCAAAGAAGATGTCATAACATTACATTTGTTGTACTGAAAACATACCACAATTATGTGTAAAATAATCAACATGTATAAACAACTGTAAAGCCTAAAATAATTTTTGGCTTTTTGTGAACTCTTAGTTTGGTTAAAAAAAAACAAAAAACAAAAGTCCCAGCATGCAAGTGGCTGAAGAAAAGCTGAAACCAGGGAAAACCCAGTCCAATAAAACCCTCTGGCACTGGTCTTGGACAATTGTTGGACGCCCGTGAGGCGAGCACTCATGAGCTTCATCATCAAAACCAAATTCATGTCATGTCACCCAGAGCGGTAAGAAGTGAAATGTACCTACCTCCATATGAAGTTAAGGGACCAGACAACGCTATTCCCACCACGAAAGTCAGGAGGACCAGAAGCTGGAGCTGCATCTTCTTTACTCTAAGGTGCAATGATTTTCTGCAGTCTTAAATAATTGAAATCTAGAAAAGGGGTTAGGTGCAGAAGCTGTTTCTGTTGGAGAAACAAGTGCAGCAGAAGCTGAAATCTGTCTAGATGCTCCTCTGAGTTGTTGGGTCTTCTCTCTGGACTGAACTTGTGGATGCTGCAGTCTTCTCCAGCACAATCTAGACCTCCACAATGGAGGGAGGAGACAAAGAGAGAGAGGCTCACTCACTCTCTTCCATTTTCCAACTGTTTCTTTTTCACTCACACACTCTTTGTCTAAAAGTCTACACATTACCTCCTAAGCAACCCTCCGTTCAGGCTTTCTTCTCCTTTTCCATTTTACTAGAACTTTCCTAGGAACCTTCCATAACTGTGATTTCTTTAGGGAATTGTTTCAATATGAAGTTAAGAAACCTTTGATCACTCATTTTGTGTTCATAGTTTTAATATAAAAATAGAATAATGAAATAGGAAGCCAGAGGTGTAAATCAAGGATTTAATGTCACATAACTTCCTGACTGTAAATGAGGGCTTAGCTTTCTTCCTCCTGATGATCAGAAGTCTGTATTTACCAATCTAGTGGGGATGCAACGCTTAATCAACCTAATCAATTAATCAAATTATTTACCAATGATCCAACCACATTGATCTGTCTGAGGCAAGTTGTTAACCCAATCAGCCTGTACCATTATAAAATCATTTCATGTAAGAAAATACCATTTGGATTGATGCACAGTAGGTTTGTTTTGCTTTTGCATAAAAAAGGCATTCTACTTCTTCACTACAACTATAGCTGACTCTATATTGCAGTGAATCAGGTATCCGTCTGTCGACTTCAGCTGGTACAGCAGAATATCCACACACACACACAAAGTCCACTGCTCCAGCTTTATCTTTTCTTCATTAGTTCTCCATATATTTAGACTTTGTTTCAAGATTCTGTTTTGAAATCATTGTTTGGCCAGCCTTGTCCCATATTATCTATCTGATCTTCCCCATCATCACACCCTTTCCCAATCCTCAAGTTTGGGAAAGAACTCCTGCTTTATGCTGAGGACCCTCCGCAGACTCAGGGATGACTACACATTTTCTGCTGTTGGTTTAAGACTATGGAACGAGCTCCCTCACCAGACTAAACATTTTCCCTTAGTTTTTTAATTCTACTGGAAAATGAAGGATTTGACCACATGGTGTATACTCTACAGTGTTTTGTTTGTGCAGTATCAAATTTCTACTGTTTAATAGCTTTGATTCTACCTGTGGTGCAACTCAAAATAAGTTTATAAATTCTTTGTCATCCCAAGACGCCATCACATTTTCCTCTTCTAGCTACAGAACACATCTCCTGAATACCAGTTTCCTCCTGGACAATAAACGGACTATAATGCATTCAAGTGTCCGTGATCTTTCCGGGTTGCTAGCATCTCGGTCTGTTTTATTTTCTCCCCTAACATGATATATCGTACAATAAATGCTTTACTTTACCCTCAACTTTTTCTTCAAATGAAACTTTGATGAAACAAAATGGAAAATGAGGGATTTTGACCACATGGTGTATACTCTACAGTGTTTTGTTTGTGTATTATCAAATTTCTACTGTTTAATAGCTTTGATTCTACCTGTGGTGCAACTCAAAAGAAGTTTATAAATTCTTTGGTTCATCAAAGTTTCATTTAAAGATAAAGTTGAGGGTAAAGTAAAGCATTTATTGTATGATATATCATGTTTGCGGTGAAAAGAAAACAGACCGAGATGCTAGCAACCCGGAAAGATCATGGACACTTGAATGCATTATAGTCCGTTTATTGTCCAGGAGGAAACTGGTATTCAGGAGATGTGTTCTATGGCTAGAGGAGGAAAATGTGATGGCGTCTTGAGATGACGGGAAAAAAACGAGTCCAAGTGCAAGATGCAGTCCAAGACGGTCAGTGGCGTATTCCTTGTCCTGTTGTGATGGGCAGTCCACAGGTGGAGCGAACCAGTTATGCTTGTCCTGTGGTGTGATATTAGCGGCTGCATGGTGAGAAGTCGTGGCGTGGCTGGAGGTCGAGTCCTCAGGCGAAACCAGACAGTGAGTTGAGGTGTGGACCCAGGTCTGCACAAATGGTGGTAGATCGTAGACAAGGACGTAGACGTGAGAAAGTAGGAGAGGGTAGGACGAAGAACTAGGGATAATTTCATGCAGTACTAGATTATCGTGAGACAAAGTACTTTACCATAGTGGGGAAAAAAATGGTGATGAATACTAGAGCAGGCACAACTTAAATAGGGGTCCCGAGCAGGAGTTCTGAGTTTGAAGTTTGAATGAAACATTGGTTTGAAGTTTTTATTTGATGATACTTGTTTTAGGCTAAGTTTGGAGAGCTTCATGTCTGCTTTGCTCATTTACAGAACAGTTTCAAAAGCTTTTCACTTGATCACGCAAAAAGATACCTTAGAAAAACTTCCATATAACAACTGGCATGAGTCCAACCCAAATTGTTTCTCATCATCACTGTTAAGACAACTGTTTGACTTGGAAAATCCAAAGACCAAAGAAATGCAACATTTCTTGGCTCTCTGAAATAAACAACACATATTTGGCATTTTGAAACTAATACATGATTTGCAACATCCTCACATGTGTTTTTCGTTGTCAGATTTGGTCAAGCAAAGGTGTACTTTATATGAGAACTGGACTAGGTGACCCCTCCCTCTAGCTGTACTAATTGGGGCTGGGTATCCCTCTGCCGATAGGGTAATCCATGTTGCACTTGTGGCGTGGAGGAGAAATTATTTTCTTTGTGTGGGTGTGCTCTTTACATTTAACTATAAGTGATGACTTTTTGACTCAATGACTACTGATGACGTCATTGAGTGCTAGTATCATGCACAATTGAAGACACTTTTTTTTTCATATCTCCCCGCTTGGAAGGATAAATGTCGGGATAGAGAAAAGCCGTAGGGGTAGGAAATGAATTCCGATTTGACGGTTGACTCAGACCCACTGCTTACTGATGATTACAGGTTACAACCATTGACTGTCAAGGAGAACTGGACTGATCGCTTGTAATGTCACCCATAGAAAATGCCTTCTTTACGGCTCCCGCAAAATGAAGCCAATTAAGTTTCCATTTTTCCATAATATGGACGTCGCCATGTTGGAACCAGATCATGTTAATGAGCAGTGAATTGTCCGAGACATTTTGAGTCAACGTTTCTATGTTAAACTAGGTTTGGTGTTAAGGTGAATATGCCAACGTAGCTAACTAGTAGCAGTGTCTGACTATGTTATTTTTACGTGTTTCTCACAAGGTGTGGAGTTAGCCTGGACTAGTCACAGTAACGTTTGCTTTAGCAGTATCAGTCTGCTTTTTTACGTTTGCAAACAAGGTTGTGAGTTGCGGGATTTGTGAATGCGCTAACCTAGCTAACACTTTTAACCCTTGTGCTATCTTAGATGACCCCACCCTTACATTGACATGTTCTCCCTACCATGAAAAAGGTGGATAAAGGTGGAAAGATTTCATGTAATCCATGGACATCAGTGAAGATCACAAATCATTGAAGAAAAAAGGTTCAGAGCACTGTCTAGTGGGTCTAGATGACCCAACTCCCAATGCTAAAGTGCCTGGGATAGCACAAGGGTTAAAGTTATGAAGATGTAGCATGTTACAAACATGTTCTAGGGTTACTGTGAATCCAGTAAGTAAAGTCTCAGTGACTGACGGGCGTATCTCTGGTTCTTTTATCTCGCTTAATGCTCCTTGTAATGCATCGTGCACTCTAGTGCAGAAAATGCAGTAGTTGTCCAAATTAAAGAATAACTAAATCACATGTTGCAAAGATGAAATACAGACTGACAAAAAAAAGACTTGTTGCCATGTGTCTGGCATCATGCTGCACGTGATGATGTCTTTGAAGTCAAATTCACCGTCAACCATTTCTGATTATTGAGACTGAAATAACTCCATGAAAAAGCAGCAAATTTTGTTTTTCTTCGTCTGTTTGTTTTGCAAGGAAACTGGGTTTTTTTAAGGTCTTTTTAATAAGATTCAGACCAGAAGGACATAAAGTGTGTGTGTGCGGCCTTCACATGTCTGCGTGTGTCTCCACCCTTCAAAGCAGTAACCCACATGTCATCACACGAGACAGGAAATAGTACTGCTTGTCAAAGGAGGGTCCTGAGTAAGCCAGAGCAGACTGCTGCAGTCTGCAATATGCCTGAACTCATTAAGCCCAGATGAATCATGGACTGCACACGTGTAATGTGATGAAAAGGCTGGGGTGCGACGACTTTGACCGCTTGGCGGACTGGAATTATTTGTTGACGTTGCCACAGCTTCCCTGAGATGAGGGGAAACACGATCCAAAGCCTTAAATCGAAGGCCAGGGTACTTCTTTTGTTGGTTTTTGAACCTGTCATCCAAGATTCTTCTTCAGTTCTGTTGGAAAACTTCACGCTCATGAGCTGCTGGTGTGGAAACATGGTGAAAAAAGAGGGTTTTGAAGTGTTTCCTTATTTTATATTGACCAGAATGTGTCCCAGTTATTTCATCTAGGAAAAATACTCTACATTCCAAGCTTTTTGTGGCTTTTGTTCTTCCTCTTTGTTCCAGCTTGGTGTTTCCAAAACCTTTGTCTCTCATTTCCCTGAGCATATTTTAGCTGTAAGTCTGAACCACATTTGTTGACCTCTCATTTATCAAGCTAACTCAATTTTTAAGCAAACAAAAAGTAGCCCTTTTGAAAAAGGTTATTGATGACTTATTGATTAGTTAGGTGGGTTTGCAGCACCGTTTTCTTGGTCTATTTTGATGTTCTCTCTCTTTACAACCAACAATTTAAGTGTTTCTGTCCTTTTCCCTATTTCTCTATTTCTCATGCTGTGTCTCTTTTCCATACAGTTCATAACTAAGTAAAAAAAAGTCTCGTGTGAGGAAAATTTAAAAAGAAAAAATGAAGGTCCAAATTAAAAAAGGGGTGTAAAGACCCTTTCTGAGGAAAGTTGTATTTTATTTTAAGCGTTTTTAACCCTTGTGCTGTCTTAGATGACCCCACCCTTGCATTGACGTGTTCTCCCTACCATGACAAAGGTGGATAAAGGTGGAAAGATTTCATGTAATCCATGGACACCAGTGAAGATCACAAATCATTGAAGAAAAAAGGCTCAGCGCACTGTTTAGTGGGTCTAGATGACCCAACTCCCAATGTCAAAGTGCCTTGTATAGCACAAGGGTTAATATGTTCTTGTGGAATTTATTTTTATGCTGGAGGACATTTTTAAAGAAAATTAAGCTCAAAATTGCATTTCTGAGTTTTTCTTTATTCAAATAGTTGGGAATTAGGATTAGACGAAAAATTTCTGTTTTTGAAAGAGCCTGTGTGTGATGAAGAAAATAGAATGGGTGGGCCACAAGCCCCCTCTTTCGCTCCATTCTGACGCATCCACTTGTAGACAACTAGATCCATATAGGTGTAAATACAGAACTCTCAGCCACGGTAGGGGGAAGGGGAAGGGGGGAAGGCTTGCTACTCGCCAACAGTCCTGCCCCACAAGTTGGAGGCAAATTTCTAATAAACTCCTGTTGCCCTGCAGAAACTTTGTCCTAGGAAATGACACAAGTTATTTAATTTTGGATAAAAACAGCATATTCATAACTAAATTACCTCTCGAAACACTTTGACAACAGATTCAAGATGATCGGAGTGGGACTTTAACACACACATGTCTGGTTTTCCCAAAAAGTTTATATTAGAACCCCAATTGTGAAAAGGAAGATCTGTGCAACACAAGAGTTTCTCAGCCTCTGTCTGTTTGCTCAGCTGCTGGACAGGCCAACACAGAAAAAAACTAAATCTCTTTTGATTTCACTCCTCCAGCACTGTCTATGTTCTGTCTTGACCTTAAGCTTGTTTTATTTTTCTTATCAGGATGGGAATTAGTGTGTGAACCAGAAAAATGACTTTGAAATGGCAACTGATAGCCTTTTTCCTGATGAGAGCTTAAACTTTTATCCCTGTAAAAGCAGGCCACTTTTCATCACAACTGAAGGAATTTTTGACAAAAAGACACCAGGCGTTGGAGCTACTTAGAAGTTATTTTCTCTCATTTTTTCTAACAAACTGTTTATGATGGGAGCATTTCTGCTTTTCCTTTTTACAAATGTTGCCTCAGTGGATTCTCTCTGCCGTTGCCAAATGACAGACCAGAGTACAGTCTTTGTTGTAATTTTTGACATTTATTAAGATAACGTTCCCCCAAGAGAGATTCTCTGAGGTGAAGAGTGCCAGTAGCCCCTCTTTCACACATGCTGCCTTTTACGAGGAGAGGAGAGTCTGGGGCTTGTTTCTGTCTGAAATTCACCTCATCCCTGAATGATCTTTCATCTCCTCATAAAAGGACTATAATGATGTTGTCTGTGAATTTGATTATGGATGACGAAGCTGGTTAACAGTCAGCTCGCTCAGGGGAGCAGCCTGTTTACTGTTTGTGTCTATGAACAAGACATCTGAGAGTAATTTGTTATTTTGGCAAAAAACTGAACGCTTTGTCATGAAGAAATGCATGGGGGTTGAGCACATAGGTGGTGAGAAGCAGCCACTTTATTCTCCAGTCTGTAATTTATCATAGCAAATAAGGGGTTGATTTCCTGTTTGCCTCTGTGCACAAGAATTAGTGCTTTGAAGACATCAGCATGACAGAGCTGCCTTAAAGTCCCTTTCCAATCATCTTTTGATATATAATAAAAGCGTTCCCAGTTGTCTTTTGATTACGATAATGCCATTTTTAGACTAAATCAAATAACCTGTGCTGTTATGTAGAACATATTTTCTGCAGAGCAGCAGAGGTTTATTAGAAATGTATTTAGTCATGGGCCATCTGCTCCTAATTCACGATTTCAATAAAGAAATTATTCTTAATACATGTCCTCCATCATCAGAAATATGCCACCATAACATGTTAAAAACACATGGGTCTGTAAACACTTTTAGCCACTAAATACAAAGGAAGATCAAATGATTCACTATGAGTGTATGGACATGGAAATCTTTCCCCTCTTCATCTTTTGTTGCTGCTTCAGAAGAACATGATCAGTCTCCATTTAACCCCACTGTGCACCTTCTTCTTCAACAATGTTCCTTCACCACATCAGCAAACGTCTTGTCTGTTCTGTCTCTAGGCCTCCTACCTGACTGCTCTAACATCAGCATCCTCCAACCCTCACAGTGTCTCCTGAATGAGCACTACAAACCATCTCCATGTGGCTTCCCAGTCTTCACAGGCTGTCCACTCTTGTTGCTCCTCATCTTTGTCTGCTAAAGTTGCCTGCCTCCACTCCTTTTAGAACCTTGAGTGTTTACATAAACATTTTGTAGGTCAACAAGACCGATGACAGTTTTAATAACCAGACCAGGGCCTTGTGTCGTGGTTGTTTGGCTAATATGGTGCAACGGTGGAGTGGCGTATGTGTCAAAGTGTCCTTAGGCAAAAAACTGAACCCTTTGTTGTACCTGGTGGTGTTTTTTTTGCTTTGGTTTTTTCGAATCCAAACTTTCCAGGGAACGGGGGGAAGGGGGTTTGCATTAAAGTCAGAAATGCTTGCTAGAACATTTTCAAACACATTTGGAGGGTTTAAGGTTGTCATCAACTCCTGTGCCATCATTCCCTCTTCCTCTAGTGTCCTCGATTCCAATTTTCCAGCTGCGATCCTATGACGGCTCCACTCTCCTTGAGTCTGGCTTTGTGAGGGAAGAACTGCAGACATGGTTGGCCACGCTGTCCTTTTCTCTGGTATTGTCATCACAGTCCTGTCCTCCCTTTGCATCATTTTACATCTTTTCACCATATCATCAGCCGGTGCTGCCAACATGCACCACTTTTTTGCCACTTAGTAAAGGACGTAGCACTCAAACAAATATTCACAGCTCTTACTTTTCCTAATTCATTTTGCGTGCATTTTTTTTTAACAACATGTGTTGGCATCCTGATTGGTTGCAAGTCATTATTAATCAGTTTCCTTCATGCTATGTCTCTTGTAAAATTGACATAAATCTTCAGTCACTAACAGATCCTTGGTTTCATTCTATAAAACTGGACAAGTGTAAAAAATGTCTCAGGTATGTCTGAAAAAAGTGTATAAAGTGTGTAGTGATGAGTTTTACAGCCTTAATAATTGTAAAAAACTGCTTAAAGTTTAAAGTTACGTTTCCGCATTTGACCCATTTCCTTAGTGAGTGGTGATCTGCAGATACCGCCATACCCAGGGAACTATAAAGTGATTTAATCCTCCAATTTGACCCCCTTACTGCTTACTATCAAACAGGAAGGACCTGAGATTCATTTGTAGAGTATTTGGTTCGATGAGACAGGGGATTTGAACTCAAACCTTCCAGTATCAGGACAGACACTTTTTAACAGGGCCACAGAGTTGGCTCATCTGCTGCAAGTTATTTTTCAAACGTAACCCAAATTAACGAAGGACCTCTGTCCATTCAACTAATCAAGTACAAAATTTAAACTTTAAGGAGTCTTAAAACCAATGTCCCCAATGTAAATCTGAGTGCATTGTGTATTGACAATAGTCTTTATAGTCCATTAACTCCAAATGTCAAGAACCGATGGTGAAGGACCCTCAAACTAGTGTGTGACGTTCTATGCCGAGGTTTTGAGGCATGTGCCAGGTAGTGTGCGTGTGAAGGGGGGGGCATTCTGTGATGACTGTATCGAGGCTTGCTTCATGTAACCCTTGTGCTATCCTAGGCACTTTAACATTGGGAGTTGGGTCATCTAGACCCACTAGACAGTGCTCTGAACCTTTTTTCTTCAATGATTTGTGATCTTCACTGGTGTCCATGGATTACATGAAATCTTTCCACCTTTATCCACATTTGTCATGGTAGGGAGGTGGGGTCATCTAAGATAGCACAAGGGTTAATATTGGAGCTGAAAACGATGACATCCGAATGCTCACTGCCATGTTACTTGAATGCATTGAAAGGCTTCAATGCTTCACAAAGCTTCATGTGCCCATCCCTAGCAGAAACTTAGATATTTAATAACCATTGAAGACTGGCAGAGTGCTATCCTAGGCACTTTAACATTGGGAGTTGGGTCATCTAGATCAGTTTTTTTCAACCTTTCTTGAGCCACGGCATACTTATCCTTGACAAAAATTCTGCGGCACACCAGCATCCAAAAATTGAAAAAAAAAGGAGAAACTCGTAGTCTGTATTGATCTACAGCCCCTCTGCAAATTCACATGCATTTATGTGATAATTGTGGCAGAAAAAGCTGGAAGTTGCAGCTGTTTTTTTTCTAAAAGATGTAATAAAAGTTGAGTTGGAAGATTAAAAAACTGTTTGATGTGTGTTCGTTGTTGTTTCAAGATGTTAAGGGGAGAGACTCATTGTGCGCCAAGACGCTGTCACTTTAACCCATTGCTTCATGGGAGATGTAGTGCAAAAATCCGCCGAACGCAGACAGACAAGCGTCTCTGAGCTTCATGGTTTTGTTCACTCGTTCCACGGTCTGACACCGGATCCCGAGGAAAGCTAGACCGCTAAAGGCCAGCTTTAGCTGGTATCTTTGTCAGAACTGAGCGACTTTATGAGCAGAGTCAGAAAAGGGAAGTGAAGACTTTAACCACTTCTTGGTCAGACTGATGACGTGTGATTAAGCCTCCAAGAATGATTGGTGGAGACAGTTAAAGGGCCAGGACTTTTCCGAAAACGTCTGAAGCTAGGGCCAAATCGCGGTACCGTCATTCTTATCAAAATGTCTTTATTAAAATCAAATAAACACAAATTTTTTCATATTCCAAACTGCTCAGTGTTTTATCAGGGCCTGTTTGGATGAACAAAGAGCTGATATCGTGGAGATGGAAAATGTTTTTAGATAATTTAATGAGGGCAATTTCCCACGGCACACCTGACCATCTCCCACGGCACACTAGTGTGGCGCGGCACACTGGCTGAAAAACACTGATCTAGACCCCACTAGACAGTGCGCTGAACCTTTTTTATTTAATGATTTGTGATCTTCACTGGTGTTAATGGATTACATGAAATCCTCTTCACCTTTATCCACCTTTTTCATGGTAGGGATAACACATCAATGTAAGGGTGGGGTCATAGGATAGCTCAAGGCTTAAACACCAGGACGAATGTGGGGTTAAGTGTTTTGCCCAAGGACACTTTGACATATGGCAAGAACATAGCAAGACATGGCAAGATCAAACCTCCAATCTTCCTATCAGAGGTTGATTGCTCTACCTCTGCACCACAGCCACCCAAATAGCAAAAGGTTGGAAGACGCCTCATGGCTAAAGGCGCCTAACAACCCTAGAAATATCAGGACTAGCCATTTTTTTTTTTTTATTACTTGTCCTGTCCAACAGCTAGGCAGGCAGATGAAAGCTGAGGGCCTCTTATGTTGGACATATTTTAGTTTAACAAGAGGGGTTGTTAATCTTCAGACAAACCAAAGGTCTGTCTGAATAAACCCCTTTTGTAATTGAGGCCAAACTTTATTAATTTCAACCATGTCTGAAAATCTTTGGTGTTGGAACGGACGGAAAAGGAAAAGAGGGAAGAAGAGGGAGGGATGTCAGAGGGGGGGGGGGGGGGGGGTGATAGTGAGAGGGGGGGGTAAGACCTTGAAGCAGCATAGAGCAGACAGGTTTACTGGTTGTTTATCATTACGGTACGGTTCAAATGTAGTACAAAAAGGGCGGGGCCTGTTCACACACACACTCAAATATTATCAACACACCTGCTAGCTGCAAAAAAATGTTCACATGTCAACATGTACACAAAACAGATAGTGTTCACGAACGCATACCTATGCCTTTAAACCAACTAGTGTGAAATCTTTCATTCATTCAATCATGCAAACTATTAGTGCAAAGGTGAGCTAACACCTGTGCTCAGGTGAGTGTTTATGTTCTTCTAAAATGGATGGTGGAATGTGAAAAGAAGGAGGAGGAGCGCCCAGCCACCCCCACACCCAGACCCCCGCCGCAGCAGCAGCGGCAGCCGGAATTCCCCCAACGCCACACGGGAACAGGCAGGGAACAATCGCCCCCCGGGCGACCAAGACCGCCACCCAGGCCAGGGCCAGCAGGACCGCCGCGAGGCCCCCAGAGCCAGAGAGCAGGGAGGCGCGGAGGGAAAGAGAGTGCCGCCCCAGCCCAGCCAGGAAAGCAGCCCCCCCGCCGCGCCGGAAGAGCCCAACGCAGGGCCCCACCGGAGAAGGACGCCCACAGCCCCAGACGAGCACCCCACCACCACCCAGGAGTTCCGGGCATCCCCCCGCCCCAACCCCAGGTACGAGCCAGGACCCCCCAAGGGAGACCCGCTCCGCACTCCAGGCAGCCACCCACCCGGCCCACGGTTGGTCAAGGGAGGAGCAAGGCAGGGGCCCGCCGCCCCCGCCCAGGAGGGCGGAACCCCGGGGAAAATAGGGTGGCCCACAAGGGGTGTTATAAATATAGCCCGACCAGGCTCGGCCATGTTGGAAGTTTGGCGGGGCCCAGCGCTCAGGGGCAAGGACCAGGACCCACCCCCCAGGGACACGAACACCCCCGGCTCAGGTGTAATATGAACCCCCCCACCGTGTGGAGAGAGCACCGCCGGGCCCAGGGAGCCGGCACCCAAGGGACACGGCCGCCGTCGCCAAGGGGCCCGCACCCCCCACCAGGGAGGGGGTAGGGGACAGATGGACCCAGGTCCCACCTTCCTTGCAAGATGTGTGTGCGTGTATGTGCGTTTGAGAGGGTGTGTGTGTACATGTGTGTCTGTTTATGTTGGAATGTATATATTGAAGGGGGAGGGGTGTGTGTACTAAGGGGGGTGCAGTTAAAATTGGCGAGTAGGGCACTAAGGGGACATCTCCTGATTACTCACAGTGATGTCCCCTCACCCTCCCCACCAAGGGGCCCTAAATGTCTGAGGTGCGGTTAAAATTGGCGGGTAGGGTGCCAGGAGGACATCTGCTGCTTGCTTGCAAAGATGTCCAAGCACCCCCCCTACCAAGGACCCTACATGTCTAAGGTGCAAATAAAACCGAAAGAGGGGGGCCCCACTCCATACGGCAACCATAGGAGGGGACCATAGGACTAGCCATTTTTGTCCACTTAGAGATAGTTTGGGGCAATACTTCCCCCCAAATGAACAACTGTTGTAACTGCAGGATTAGTTAAGCCACTGTGGTCGTCCAACTATCTAAATGGATCAAAGCAAACCAAGGCTAGAAACCTCTCAGCCTTTCTGCCAAGTTGAACTCAGCCAGCCAGACTGTTCAAGTGTGAAAGCACACTTAAAGCCATGACCTAACTTCATTTTTGAGGATTTTATTACTTTCATTTTGTGAAATGTTACAAGTGTGCTGCATGAACAGGCTCTTTATTCTGCAACTCCTACAAAGCGTGATACATGAAATATTGAACTTTCGTCATCATGCAGGATCACCATAACAGCAGTTATCTTTTTATATACTCCCCCAGAAACACAGGTGAACCACAGCTGTGTTTTTCTCCACATCTTTGGAAAAGTATTTTGAAAAGTGTATAAAAGTCTGATCAACAGGTTAAAAATCTAAGTACGTTTATGAAATATGACCCCCTAAAAAAGTACCATTAGGCCAGGGTTTCTGCCACAACTAATGTGGTAAAACCTTTCCTCTGTGAGGCTCGTGGAAGCAGGATTGAGGTAGGTCATAAAGAGTGGGGATTCAGGACAGAGAAAGGAGACCATCATAATTCAAAAACTCCACATTTCTCTCTCCGACGGCAGAAAAAAGCTCAACAGGCTTCTCATTTGTGAGCCTGAGTTTGTGTAAACTCAGGCATGCTCACTATGCATGCAAGTCTGCACGTTTTCCTGCACTGAAGCTTTGCTGAGGATAAATAACTGCTTTTCCAAAGAGGATGAGACCTGCAGCAGGAAGAAAGCAGCAGGCATGGGACCTTCAACAAATCCAACGAAATGAGAAAAACATCTGGCAGTGACAGGGACACAGTTACACATTAAATTAATAAAAACAAATGTTGAATCCATGAATAAAAGGAAAACTTTTTGATAATGCTGCCAAGTCTTTTTCAGGTGTGACTAAAAATTGGTTAAGTTGAAAGAATGCTGACTAGCAGAGAAATTGTTTTTTAACTGGCTGAAGAACTATTTTGCTAAAATTTGTATAAAAAATCAAGTTAAGCAGTTTTTGGAAAAAGCATGGTACCAGAAAAACTTAATAATATGACGTAGAAACAGTGCAGCTGAAACACATCCAGGAAGGACTACAGTTGTTGTTGTTGTTGTTTCTCTTTCGGCTTTTCCCATCAGGGGTCGCCACAGCGAACGAGTCGCATGGTAAACTTGGCAATGTTTTACGCCGGATGCCCTTCCTGACACAACCCTCTCAAAGAACCTGGGCTTGGGACCGGCACAGATGTGGAGAAGGGAACAGGGAGCAGCCCGGAGTCAAACCCTGGTTTCACGGACGGAAGGCGCCGCAAACCAGCACGAGCTAAACCGGCTCCAGGAAGGACTACAGTAGAAACCTTTAACTGTTTTTGTTCAACGTTCAAAGTACTATTGTGGTTTTATTGTATTTTTATTATTTATATAGCTGTACAAAAGGAGAAGGGCTTATTGCAGTTGCTGCTGAAGAAATATTTACTATTAACTCTGATCAATAAATGTGTACCGACAAACAATTTATTTAATTAATTGGTAAAAAATGTATACATTTATAGACATGCTTTCTCTGTATCATGGAAAAAGGAAAGCAAGACACAAAAACAGGCAACAAACTATTTAACCCTTGTGCTATCCTAGGCACTTTAACATTGGGAGTTGGGTCATCTAGACCCACTGTACAGTGTGCTGAACCTTTTTTCTTCAATGATTTGTGAACCTCACTGGTGTCCATGGATTACATGAAATCTTTCTACCTTTATCCACCTTTGTCATGGTATGGAGAACACGTCAATGTAAGGGTGGGGTCATCTAAGATAGCACAAGGGTTAAAATGAAAGGCTGTTGAATGGTCAAATTTATTAGACATACAGTCATGTCCATCATAGAGAAATTTGAAGGACATAGATCTTTTGTACTGTTGTGATAAACTGTGGAATAACAAATGTCCACCTATGGTACAAGTTTCTGTTGTTCTGGTAAACATCTGGCGTTTAGACCAATATTAGCGCAAATATATAGAACAATCAAGGCTATGTGACCGGAACATCTTTTTGAGGTGTCCATTATCACTTTTTAATGTTGCAACCAGTTAAGTACTCACCTGGACCATGGAATATTAACATGTAATTTTTTAAAGAGAGAATTTATTTTGGATGGATGATATTAAGAATAATTTTAACATAAAATGGAATCTGTTTTTCCAGCAAGATCCAAGTATAGAAAGGTGCATGCTACAGTCTAAAATGATAAACCTTACTACTGAAATCACACAACAGAGATTCAGAGCCAAAACTGTTTCCAGGCTTCCACAGGTTGAAAAGCATTCCGCTCCTCCTTGGTTTCAGCATAAACCCAGCGACACTCCGTCTAGCGTGTGGACACATGCTAAAGCCATTTGTCGTGGTGGAGCATTCACGCTGTTATCAAAGGGCAGTCTTGTCAACAAAAGTTTACTCTGAAAATGTAAAAAAGTTATAATTCATGGCTGACAGTAAAATCTGAGGAAACTGACAAAAGAAATCAAAGCAGGAGATGTTTAACCCTCTAGGATCAAATCAAGCGATGTGTGAGGCACAAGCTGTCACCCGCACATGTGTCTCCCAGTTGTTATTTACACACATTTCTGGCAAAAACCAAAACCCTGAGGAAGCACGAACACGGAAGATGAAGAGACTGCCATGAACTGCAGACAACCCGACATCACGTGCGGTGTGTTTGAGGAATCAACCAGGCCGGCTTTAGAGAGGATTACTTATTGCGCATTAACAACTAACATGCAACATGATTCTGCCTGATTCTGCTTGTTCTAAAGAAACGTGTTTCTGCCATAATTTATCCTGAAGGATCAACTGATCCAGGCCAAAGTCTAAATGAGCCACAGAAAAAATGAGCGTTCTGGCTCCCTCTTCTTCTTCTTTTTTTTCATTTGTATTATTATTCATGCCTGTATTTCTCGTTAAAATAGTTTCCAGCTGCTGAAAAGAAGATTAGAAAGAGAAAACGGCCTCAGGTCATACCTGCAGGGGTTTTGGCCAAACAACTGGGCTGAACATTTTTGATAACTACTCAACCTTTTAGCTCCGAAAGGTTTTTTTCTTATTTTCTTTTAATGGAGAACAAAGCAGGTCCTCTGCTGTTAGAGCTGCTCATCGAACAGCAGAGGACCAAAACAAAGAAGAGCAAAATTAAGACATTAGGAATTCTTTGAGCAACCTCCAAAGAAAGTCTGCTAAAAGAGAAAAACAACATTGCAACCAATAAAAAATCCTCATCCATTCAGCTTGATACTAGTAACTTTCTGTCACTGTTCATCCATCCATTTTTTTAACACACTATATCCCTTTCAGGATCACTGGAGCCATTCCCAGCTACTGTTGGGCAAAGGTGGGGTACACCTTGGACAGGTTACAAGTCTGTTGCGTGATCACTCACATTCACACCTCTATGGGGACGATTTAGAGACACACATGAACCTACAGAGTATGTCTTTGGACTGTGGGATCAAGCCAGAGTCATCAGAGAAGACCCACACATGCACAGGGAGAACATGCAACCTCCACCAAGAAAGGTCCCAGCTGGGATTTAACCCTGGTGCTATCCTAGGCACTTTAACATTGGGAGTTGGGTCATCTAGACCCCACAAGACAGTGCACTGAACCTTTTTTCTTCAATGATTTGTGATCTTCACTGGTGTCCATGGATTACATGAAATCCTCTTCACCTTTATCCACATTTGTCATGGTAGGGATAACACATCAATGTAAGGGTGGAGTCATAGGATAGCACAAGAGTTAAACCATGGCCTTCTCACTGTGAGACAAGCGTGCAACTGTCACTGTTAAACTCAACTGAAATAGTCATGAGACACAACAAGATGAACTCATCACATACATTTTCCAGACTGTACTTTTCTCAGTTGGCTGGGTGGAGGACTCTCACACAGGAAACCTGAGTTCAAAACCCAGTATGTGTCATGACTAGCAGAACTGAATAGACCCAGACGCTTGGAACCCGGAAGGAGACGCAGGTGAGCTCTGAATTGGTTTAGAAAGGGTTTAATATTCAGATCCTGAATCAGAGGTGAGTATGAGAAGCGGCAGACTCCGAGGAGAACCCACAACGAAGATGGAGGATTTCCGTCGGCTCGTGACGTCACTGGTGGCTTTGTCCGTGGCTCGTGGTGAACGGCAAGTTCGGCAGAGGTTTGTGGTGGAGAGGAGGATCGGCAGAGGCTCGTGGTTTGACTGGTGATAATGACAAGGCTGGGTTCCGGATTGGCAGCAGACTGCCACTTGTGGCAATGGAATCCTGGAGACAGGTAAGAGCAAGATTTTAGGTACAGGCTTGAGACAAGGGCAAAAACCGTGACGACCATGCTATGCAGCATCAGGGGCAACGAACTGGTGATGAATACCTGGAGCTCCTTATGAAGGCAGGCGGGTGATGAGGTAAGTGGCAGCAGCTGAGTTGCATCAGGAGCCAAGCAGAGAGGGGAAGGGGAGGAGACTGACAGGGGCACCATGACAGTATGTCCCAGTATGAGCTTAGGCATCCCATTGCATTGCTGCCTATCTGCGTCTCCCTGTCCCCTGATGCAGGGTTGTGTCAGGAAGGGCATCCAGCAGAAAAACCTTCTACCGAGGCATCCGTGCAAATCAGTGGCAACCTTTGACAGGATAAGATGAAAATTGGACAGCTGAAATTACTGTCAGATTCATTTTGTGCATATAAATTAGTATTTTATGCACACAAATTAGTAGTAGGACTTAAAGATAGTGAAATAGGCTACTAATTCCTATTGTGCAAAAAAAATTGTGATTTGTGTGCACCAAATGCTTATTTGTTGCCACTAAGTGCTAGTTTGTGCACACAAAATACAAATTTTTAATTTGAGAGAACAGTTTATCATATATTTTTTATGTCCAGGTAGTTTTGCAAATATTTCCGTTTAAACGGTTTCAAGCAGCCAAAAGGCTAACAAAATTAACTTGACATCTGCTCTGTTTCTCTCTACCACACTTTCCTGAGTTTCACCTTTAGATTATTTTCACCCATCTGCAAAGAATTGGAGCACATTTTCACAGCGATAGATTATGTTCCACAGATTTACAATGGTCCAAATGGGATTTTCAGGACACTGTAAAGCAACGGGAAACCCACACTCACCGGGGAGTCAGGAGATCTGCTGTTTTGGAAAACCCTTGAGCGGAGTTAGAAGAAACCAGTGTGACACTAAATTAATCTGCACTGCTAAAAGCTGTGTTTTTTTGTAAATGCGCCTTTATATTCTTTAAATGTCTTATTGTACTTTTAATTTTTACATTTTAATAGTTTCTGATTAGCAAATATTTAAAGACTTTAGTCCTTTTCCTCTGTCCAAAAAACTCCTCTGGTTGTTTACATCCAAACCTTGGTCAATCCTGATTTTATTTTACTTTCCTTTACATTATTCTCACAAGGTTTGACAAAAGAAACAGAATTAAAAAAACAAACAAAAAAAGGAATTTACGTCATAATAAAATCAAAAAGAAAACTTTAATTCATACAAAATCTGAGATGTTTTAAAAGGCTGAGCTGCGTTTTGGTAGATTTGGTAATGTGCTATTTTCAACGGATTCATCATCCAGTGTATTAAATGTGTAAAGTGAGTAAACTAGTGTATGTATGTTTTTTGCTTTTTTTTAAATGTTGTTTTTGTTTACAGCAATTTTAGCGGAGAGATAAATTACCTTAAAGTCTCAAAGTCTCTTTTTTTGTCTAAATGTCGTTTTAATGAGCCTGCATTCATCCGACCATATTTCATTAAGTTGGGGTCTTCTAGAAGGTAGTAAAACGCTAAACGGTGTATGATTTACCACTTACCCTCTGTGTGGAGAGTAATACTTACTACAGTAGAACCTTTCAGCTGAGGTGCTGCCTGTCATTTTAGGAGGCTATATATGATAGGATCCGCCTTCAAGAACTGGTTCTAAAGTTCTGAAATCGTTCAGCCGCTGCTGTGAGGAATTGAAGTTACGAAATGGACAGGAGACAGGCAAATGGTAAAGATTTGTATTTTACCCATCCAAAGTTTGAAACTCATGATTTATTAAGTTTAAAAGTTCTATTGTTTACTTTATACTTCGAGGTAATTTGTCATAAATTGTATATTTATTACACTCCACAGTATTACAATTGCTAAAAAGAAATCAATGTAACCGGATTAACTGAGAAGCAAATAGTTTAATTCTTGGGTCTAATGAGGTCTGTGTCATAAAATCAATAAAATGTGGCCCCCTGCACTTTCTAGGAACTACGATTTTTCTCGTTTGTGATTGGCTGAACTATGTTATTAACCGTTGTAAACCTGTGACAACGACCTGTGGCTACTTGACCTTTAGGGCCTTAAAGGCCAAACGAGAAGAACAGATTTATTTGTTTCTGTGATCACAACCACAGTGGTTTGTACTTCTAAATTGGAGAACTATTTGTTTTTTTTTTTTGTTGTTCACATTATTTAAATTTAGAAGTTTACTGTGAATATTTAGTAATGAATAATCTGTTACATTTCAAATAGAACAGATTAAATAAATAAACCCAGATTTAATGTTGACAATTTCTTCCCCAGATGGACTTTTACTTTAATTTACTTCTGGTTTTTTAAAAGGGAAATTCACTGTACTTTTAGTAGAAAATGTATTGACTTATTTATGTTCAATGTGAATAAATGAAAAGTATCCCACTACAAAAACGTTTCAGGTAAATTGTTAATATGCATTCAATGTTATAATAAGACTTCAGAGACTGCCGGCCAAACGGTTGGCCCTCACCCCTTTTTTATTCCACAAAATCTGTCCCTCTTTGAAAAGGTCTGGACACCCCTGATGTAATTTGTAATCAATTTATGTCTTTATTTTCCAAAATGAATTATGCAAATGATTTGCACTTCCTTCAAAGACAGGAAGGAAAATAGCTGAAGGGACGAGAAGGTTTATGTCAGTGTTTCTGGGATTTACACAACCACTTTCTAGTGGATTTTACTTTAACGGTTTGAAAAACTGTCACAAAAACGAGGGTAATTTCAGTTTACTGTAAAAAGAATCGTTTTTTTTTTTTTTTTTTTTTTTTTTCTTAACTTGTCCTGTCCAACAGCTAGGCAAACAGATGAGAGCTGAGGGCCTCTTGTGTTGGACATATTTTATTTTAACAAGAGGGGTTATTCATCTTCAGACAAACCAAAGGTATGTCTGAATAAACCCCTTTTGTAATTGAGGCCAAAATTTATTAATTTCAATCATGTTTGAAAATCTTTGGTGTTGGACCGGACGGAAAAGGAAAGAGGGGAAGAAGAGAGAGGGACGTTAGAGAGAGGGGGGGGTAGGAGGGTGATAATAGGAGGGGAAGGGGGGTAAGACCATGAAGCAGCATAGAGCAGACAGGTTTACTGGTTGTTTATCGTTACGGTACGGTTCAAATGTAGTACAAAAAGGGCGGGGCCTGTTCACACACACTCAAATATTATCAACACACCTGCTAGCCGCAAAAATGTCCACATGTCAACATGCACACAAAACAGATAGTGTTCACGAACGCATACCTATGCCTTTAAACCAACTAGTGTGAAATCTTTCATTCATTCAATCATGCAAACTATTAGTGCAAAGGTGAGCTAACACCTGTGCTCAGGTGAGTGTTTATGTTCTTCTAAAATGGATGGTGGAATGTGAAAAGGAGGAGGAGCGCCCAGCCACCCCCACACCCATACCCCCGCCGCAGCAGCAGCGGCAGCCGGAGCCCCCCCAACGCCACACGGGAACAGGCAGGGAACAACCGCCCCCCGGGCGACCAAGACCGCCACCCAGGCCAGGGCCAGCAGGACCGCCGCGAGGCCCCCAGAGCCAGAGAGCAGGGAGGCGCAGAGGGAAAGAGAGCGCCGCCCCAGCCCAGCCAGGAAAGCAGCCCCCCGCCGCGCCGGAAGAGCCCAACGCAGGGCCCCACCGGAGAGGGACGCCCACAGCCCCAGACGAGCACCCCACCACCACCCAGGAGTTCCGGGCATCCCCCCGCCCCGACCCCAGGTACGAGCCAGGACCCCCCAAGGGAGACCCGCTCCGCACTCCAGGCAGCCACCCACCCGGCCCACGATTGGTCCAGGTAGGAGCAAGGCAGGGGCCCGCCGCCCCCGCCCAGGAGGGGGGAACCCCGGGGAAAAAAGGGCGGCCCACAAGGGATGTTATAAATATGGCCCGACCAGGCTCGGCCATGTTGGAAGTTTGGCGGGGCCCAGCGCCCAGGGGCAAGGACCAGGACCCACCCCCCAGGGACACGAACACCCCCGGCTCAGGTGTAATATGAACCCCCCCACCGTGCGGAGAGAGCACCGCCGGGCCCAGGGAGCCGGCACCCAAGGGACACGGCCGCCATCGCCAAGGGGCCCGCACCCCCCACCAGGGAAGGGGTAGGGGACAGATGGACCCAGGTCCCACCTTCCTTGTAAAATGTGTGTGCGTGTATGGGTGTTTGAGAGGGTGTTTGTGTGCATGTGTGTGTGTTTATGTTTGAATGTATATATTGAAGGGGGAGGGGTGTGTGTACTAAGGGGGGTGCAGTTAAAATTGGCGAGTAGGGCACTAAGGGGACATCTCCTGATTACTCACAGTGATGTCCCCTCACCCTCCACACCAAGGGGCCCTAAATGTCTAAGGTGCGGTTAAAATTGGCGGGTAGGGTGCCAGGAGGACATCTGCTGCTTGCTTGCAGTGATGTCCAAGCACCCCCCCTACCAA
This sequence comes from Oryzias latipes, assembly GCF_053564925.1. Lineage (NCBI taxonomy): Eukaryota > Metazoa > Chordata > Actinopteri > Beloniformes > Adrianichthyidae > Oryzias > Oryzias latipes. The sequence goes on along the minus strand of NC_136257.1, from coordinate 10,448,059 downwards.
GGACCCTACATGTCTAAGGTGCAAATAAAACCGAAAGAGGGGGGGCCCACTCCATACGGCAACCATAGGAGGGGGGCCACTCCCAAGTAGCCCCCCCCCCAAGGCGCATCGCAGGCTAGACCCCCCACCCCCTCACCCTAATATGAGGTTATATAAGGAAGGGGGTAAGTTGGGGACAGCTGGTAGACTGTCCCCCGGTGGTCAAACAGCCGTCCCCCAGCTCACCCCCAGCAAAGGGGCCAGGGCCACCCAGCCCAGGGGCCCACCCCCGGAGGCGCCGACACCCCAGGCCCGGCACCACCCACCCCACACAGAGAGAGAGGAGCCAGAAAGCGTCGCCAGAATCGCCAGAATCGTTTGCCAAAGAGCCTGATCTGAACAGTGACAGCTGCGTTTGACAGAAACCGTAATGCTGAAATATAAATCTGAGCTGCTTTACCATGTGTTTATATAAGAACTTTGGGGGGAAAAAACTTCCTCTGGGGTATAATTTGGTATAAAATGCATACCATCTGTAAAAACATCTGACATCATAAACAGAAGTGTCGAACACACGATAGGAAAAGATGAAAGAGAAAAAACTCTTTCCAGACTAGATGACAAGAGGCTGTAAAAACCCACTTTTTCTGACAGGTGTTCAAAACTATAGGGCGTCTTCTGTGTTACACAATACACACTCAGCAGAAAAGGACAGCTGCTCATTTTGGAGCATGTGTGTAAAATAAAACCATCACATTTCAGGGTGACTGAAACAATAACAGAGACAGTAACCGCAATGCAGGAAGTGAATGGTCATAAAACACATGATGTCCATTTTAATGTATTGAATGTCACTTCTTCAATGTTTTTTTAAATCTAAGATTTAAAGCTTTTTTTTATCATCTTTTCAGACGTTAAACCCATACAAGCAAGCGATTCTATTTTTCTTTTTTTAGCAATTATTTTAACAGAATCAGTATCGTGGCTGCATACAACACCATCTGTGTGGTGGCGTTTTACCACCAAAGATGGTGGTAAAACCTCATTTTCTTTTGCACAAGTTTAAAATGGTTCATTGAAAAAACAATGTCAACTCTTTAGTTTAAATTTTATACATTTATTTTGTGTTCTTGCAGTACATTACTGGGCGGCCGTGGCGAAGCGGTAGGGCGGTCAACCCATGATCATAAGATTGCAGATTCGATTCCCGCCTTGCGCGCCCATGAGTCAAAGTGTCCTTGGGCAAGACACTGAACCCCACCTTGCCTCTGGTGGGAAATTGGCGCCTGTGTTTGGCAGCGGAGCCACCACCAGTGTGTGAATGTGTGTGTGACTGGGTGAATGGGTCTGTGACTGTAAAGCGCTTTGTCCTTGTAGGAAGAAAGGCGCTATATAAGTATACGCCATTTGCCATTTTACATTATGGTTTGCCGTCAATTTTATTCATACCCAACATCTGTTCTATGTGAAAAACTGCAAATAAATGTAATTTTTTATTTTTTTAGTTTATTTTACCAATAAAACATTTTTTTAAAAGATAAGAAAAAAAGATAACTTAAAAAAAGAGCAATTAGAGTAAAAAATAAAGTTGGTTTTCGTGAATCCACAAATATACCGGTAGAAAAATCAAATACATTAAATTTTTCAGATATTGTGCATGTAAGAACGTTGGAAATTTCCTTTAGTGCCTTTAAAAAAACTTTACCCTTGAGAGTGTAGTCATTTCATAAAAACAATAGAGGAACATTAGAATTTGAGAGGTAACTTTATGTTTGAATCATGCAGAGTAAGAAAATATGTTAAATGGAGATGTCCAGTTTTTGGAACAAAACTTTGTAATTGTTTGGATAAAGATCTTAAATTAGTTAAAACTGTCAAAGAAAAATAGGTTTACTGCTAAAATCCAATAGAAATTGGTCAAATTTGTGAAACTTAATTTTGCATTAGAAAATATGTATGTATACCACGTTCACAAGCCCATTTATAATTTTATTTTATCTACTTTTGAGAGAGGAATTTAATTTACAAATATTTTTTATATTCCTTTTTTTTGGTTATTCCATACATCATTAGTTTGGAACTAGAATGTATTTTAACTTTTGGTCCAAAAGTTCACACTGTCCACAGCCTGTTCCAACAAAAACAATCAAATCACTGAGTATTTTGTACTGGTCACCAAACTGTGGAACAAGCGGCTGCATATAGAAGCAGCACACACAGCTGTCTTCAGTCTCTTCTCAATATACCTTCACCCAGCCAATAAGTCATGAAATAGAAAATTATGTGAGTTTTTTGCATATTATGTGTATTTAAATATTTATAACATTATTTAATAATTTTTTGTGGGTTTTTGTTGTTATCTAATTATTTTGGAGGACTTTAACAGCTTTTTGTTGATAGAAAGTGTTTAACAGTAAATTGTACAACCTAAAACATTTTGTTGTTTGAATTTTTATTTAGCAATTACTTAACGTATGGCAAAGAAGCAAAATGAAAAAGAGGAAGATGGAAATGCTTTTAAAAAATGCAATTTTAGACCAATTCTAACCATTGTAGTCCACATTGAACAAACATGTGGTTACTACCTAGAGAGAGGTGACAGTCAGCCATGAGTAGCCACACACAGCCATAAATCCAACACAAACTGTTGACTGGCTGACATCTGAAGGTGCCAGCTCGTCCTCATACAACATTGTAAATTATGGCTTCACAGATGGCAAGGAGAATCATTCCTCCATCATCCTTAGCCAGTTGGTGATGGCGAGATCATTGCTTACCTTTGCTTTGTAATTTATCTGCTCGTAAACCTGCAGACGTTTATAAGACGCCTCACCAGAGTCTGCGCAGACGCATGTGAGACAATGAACTGAAGACTTATGAAGCTGTCAGACAACAAGTCTGCAGGCCCAACAATATGTTCTGAGGTTAAAAGGAAAACAAAAATCCTTTAAATCCACTGCAGTCGCTTACAGACATAAAAATGGATTTATTGCACGTCACATGTGCAAACAGATGTTGCAGAAAAGAAATTCATTATTACAAAGCTACCACTTCGTAAGTCATACTTGAGGACAGTAAAGACCTAATCCAATCATCTTATATTCTATTTTCAAAGTATTTCCAGTGGTCTTTTAATTATAATGATGTTTTTGGGTCTAGGACTATTGCAGAGCGGCAGTGGTTAATTAGATATTTACCTGAACTGTGCTGAGAAACCCCGCCCCCACTTCCCCTCTTTGTCGCTGATAGCTTGTGAATTGCAACAATTTAAATAAAGAAATACTCAGAAATGTTATTTTGGGTTCAATTTTCTTTATTCATGTCCTCCATAATCAGAAAAATACCACAAGTACTTGTTAAAAACACCAAAAACACAATTTTTATTGGAGTTGGCCAATAAGTGCACATTGATCTATATCAAATCAACCCTAAGGTTACAATTGTCTCTTTACTGCAGCACCTTCCAAAGTTGGATTTGTTGAGGAACAAGAGCATGGTTTGTCCACAAAGTTAACGTGTTGGAAGCAGGAGAAATTGGCAAAGATATGTTCTTGCGTTTGACAAGGGCCAAGAACATCTGTAAAACTACAGCTCCCGTGGAGTATCGCAACCTTGCACATGTTCATACCCGTCAAAAATGAAGCCAAGGAGAGAACAGAGGGTCAAAGGTGGCTCATGCTTTCTGATGCATCTGCATGATTCAGCTTCCGTCACTCAAATGACCGAAGAAGTACATGCTGAAGTTTTGGAGTCTGTTGTGTGAGTAGCTGCAGATGAGTGAGGGTTCCCATGCTGTTTCCTGTGCACAGTCAGAAGCACCAACAATGGGAATACAAGCATGAGAATTGGAGTAAGCTGCGATGGAAGAAGATGGCCTCCTCTGACAAATCACACATTTTTCACCTGCATCATCTCTTTGGGCCAGGAACATGTGCAACCCCTGTAAAGGAAGAAAAGGCGTTCCTTATGGAGAAAACACAACCCTGTGGAGGCAATGCTGAGACATTTAGGCCTGGTCATGCCTGTGGATGTCACTTTGACATATACCATACCCCCCTAAGTAATGTTGTAAACTTTCATTGAAGCCATGATTCCTGATGGCCAAATTCTGAAGAATCTTGTGCTCAGTCACAAAGCAAAAAAGGTTCATAAATGGCCTCAGTCAAGTATGAACCATATGTTAGAGGAATTAAATCCTCTTGGTCCCCCTCAGAGCTGTAAAAAGAACAGGCCTCAATGGTTTGGCAGTAAAAAAGGAAACCAATGAAACATGCAGCTGTTTATATAGTCATCTCTGATCGGTATGTCATTTCAAGACTTTATCTGTGAGCAGATACTTTTCGAGCAAATAGGACACCCATTCGTTTTCGGCACCGTTTTTACGTTCGTAGGGTGATCGCCACACAAATAGCACTCCTAACAGCTGCCGAGAGTCTACATCAGTTATTTTGGGGATTATCCAAAGTGCATGTCAACGATGGGCAGTCTGCCTGGGTTTCTATTAAAAATATTAAAAAGGTAAAACTTTGGCCATGGCAGGTCCATATCAGCATGGCGGTTTTGAGAATAAAAGCTGGACTTAGTTTAACAGCTAGAGATGAAACTGGAAAAAAAAACATAAAATCCTTTAACCCTTAAACGCCGGAGCTTTAGCTCCAGTGTTTACATCTTTCCACTACCGTAACTCTTCCACCATTTACATAATTTGCATAATTCAAATGGATTCTGAAGTGAAGAAAAGCAGCTTTGCGCTGATAAGCCACACTTTACAGTAGTTAATCAGCTGATTCTGTCACAGAGAAAACCCGCTTTGTTAGCAATGTGTTAGTAACCCTTGTGCTATCCTAGGTACTTTAACATTGGGAGTGGGGTCATCTAGACCCACTAGACAGTGCTCTGGACCTTTTTTCTTCAATGATTTGTGATCTTCACTGGTGTCCATGGATTACATGAAATCTTTCCACCTTTATCCACCTTTGTCATGGTAGGGAGAACACGTCAATGTAAGGGTGGGGTCATCTAAGATAGCACAAGGGCTAATGCAACACCGATGGGAAAAGCCGCTTTTCTGCGCATCGGAATCCGCTGATTCCTGGTGATCGTGTAAAGTATAAAACAGACCACATTATCTGCACTATAAAGTTGACTTCAGAGCATCATGCATCATACATATGTATTCCTTCTGGTTGGTTTTATTGATGTTGAAGCAACTTTGCGAGGTACATTCTGCTCTTGTAAAATGTTTGGTTGGGTGAAACTGTGAGTATGCTAATGTGGCTGACGTGCAGCTGTGTCAGACTTTTCTTTTTACGTGTTACTAACAAGGTTGGGAGTTACAGTTAACACAGTTAAACCTTGTGCTATCTTAGATGACCCCACCCTTACATTGACGTGTTATTCCTACCATGACAAAGGTGGATAAAGGTGGAAAGATTTCATGTAATCCATGGACACCAGTGAAGATCACATATCTTAGAAGAAAAAAGGTTCAGAGCACTGTCTAGTGGGTCTAGATCAGTGTTTTTCAACCTTTTTTGAGCCACGGCACACTTTAACCTTGACAAAAATCCCGCGGCACACCAGCATCCCAAAAAAAAAAAAAAGCAGAAACTCATAGTCTGTTTTGATCTACAGCCCCCCCCCCCCCCCCCCCCCCCGGCAATCTGACGTGCATTTTTGTGATAATTGTGGCAGAAAAAGCAGGAAGTTGCAGATGTTTTTCTAAAAGATTTAATAAAAGTTAAGTTATATACAAACTGTATGTTCGTTGTGTTTTCAAGACGTGTAAGAAGGACGACTCATTAAGCCAATGCATCATGGGAGATGTAGTGTGAAAACTGCGAGAAAACGGCAGAAAGACTCGCGTCTCTGAGCTTCATGGTTTTGTTCACTTGTTCCACGGTCTGATACCGGATTCTGTGGAAAGCTCCACCGCTAAAGACGAGCTTTAGCTGGTGTTTTTGTCGGAACTGACTGAGTTATGAGCTAAATTGGAACAAGGAAGTGGAGACTTTAACCACTTCTGATTGGTCAGACTGATGACATGTGATTAAGCCTTCAAGAATGATTGGTGGAGTCGTGGAGACAGTAAAAGCTGCGGGACTTTTCCTTACACAGTTATAGCTGCAGCTATTTCGCGTTACCGTCATTCTTATCAAAATGTCTTTAATAGAATCAAATAAACACAAAGAAAAAAGTATTTTATGATCGTTTATATTCCTAACTACTCAGTGTTTTATCAGGACCTGTTTGGATGAACAAAGAGCTGATTTCCTGGAGATGGGAAATGCTTTTAGATCAGTTAATGAGGGCAATTTTCCACGGCACACTTGACCATCTCCCACGGCACACTAGTGTGCCGCGGCACACTGGTTGAAAAACACTGGTCTAGATGACCCAACTCCCAATGTTAAAATGCCTAGGATAGCACAAGGGTTGATAAACTCTGACTGATTTATCTCTGACTTGTATGTCTTGTTTACTGCAACTTATGGCTCAGCGCACCTTATAAGTGACATGAGTTTAAAAATAGACCACTCCTGTGCGCCTTTTAATTTTTTGCACCCAGTGCGAAAAATAATTGCTCAAGGATGCTCAAGATCCTTGATTGCCACTGTAATACATGAAATAGTCTACTTCTTTTTATCCCAACTGGTTGCAAATTTGCTGTAAAAAATATTTTTACATTTGGGTTCTGCAGACACAGAGATACAGAATGATTACATCCAGTACATTTTCAATAAATGTTGTTCTGTGTAGAAAAGATACACAACCTGTGAAAAGCCTTGAAGACCTTAAATAAAGAAATGTGAAATAATTATTTACACCAGACATATAAAAAAACACTGTTTTATTTTACACAGCAGCTTTTGAACACAGTGGTGAACAAACACACTCTATAAAACTGTACATTGCTCTTTATCTGCTTCTTTGAACAATAAATGCACTATTATATAGATGACAAAACACTGTTTCATAAGCAGGTGATGACAAAACTGTGCAGACAAACGCACAATCTATAATAGAAAAACAAAACTGAACGCTCAGATTGCAAAAAGCAGCACATCCTGGGCAAAAGATCTGTTTTTTGGTCTTGGCGTCTAAAAGGAGACAACAGTGCACCAAGGCTGTAATGTAAACAGCAAGACCTGACCAGTCCAGACGTTCATGCTGACTATAATCGACTGCAGCTGTCCAGGTCCACTGAGAGCAAAAGAAAACACTTTAATTTATCCGACAGAAATGTTTGTGATCCAGCAGTCAGATGGCAGCTCGTTCCAAGGGCATCTAGGGAAGGGAAAAACCAAGCTGCCTGTGCTATCGTCCTAAGATAAGGATGAATATAATCTATTTCTGTGTGTGTATTAAGGCTGATCTAATGCCACATTATTATTTCTGAGGTGATATCACACCTAAACTCCAGACCTATCAAAAAACGGCTAAATAGCCAGGACAAACAGGTCTCACAGTTGATGACCCCAAAATATTTAAGAGCTGAGGATTGATTGTTCACTTGTGGGTCAAAATGCTTTGCCCCTTCAGCAGTTTTAATCTGAAATGTCAAATAAAATTAGCTTTACATAGAAAAATAAGCCTACCCCGAGAGTGGTTACGTTTACTTTTAGTAAAAAAAAATTAAAAAAGACAATGTATTTAAGTATGTTTATTTCTGTTGTAAGACTTGTTTACATTTTTCTAACTGTTGTGAATCAGGAGCAGATGGAAAAAAATGCTGTTGGAAAAAGCTTGTGGTTGTTACGTAAGCTACATTTGGCAAGCCACAATACCACTGCTGGATCAAACCTGTTTGACTGAATAGCTCCAATATTGCTCGCCATTTTTGTTGCACAGGTAATTGAATCAGTTAGTTCAAAAGGGGCCCAAGTCCAAGAGGTTTGTTTTTCCAGGGAATGATTTTAATTGCATAGCGTATAGGGAGGCTACACCAAATGATTAATACTTTACCCAGATTTAGCACCAGTTCATAGGTTACAAATACTATAATATGAAGCACCTCACTTTTATGATTTCAGAGGACTAGCAAACTAAAGTCTCTTGATTTGGGCCATTCTTGAATTAAACTGGGGCGCTGCCATATTGGATAACTAGTGCTGCCATCTATGGGATAAAGAAAAACCCATGCATAGAGGCCCAAGTCCAGGAATTTTGCACCTAATGCATTTTAAATGTCAAACAAAGTCAATACATTACAACGGACTTGGGACTTTTTTGCACATAATCAGGTAATTTTTCCCTTGAAGACCATAGAACATTGTTGAAAAATTGTGGACTTGGGCCCCTTTTGAACTAACCGATTCAATTTTTGGTTGGTGGTATGAGAGGCTGTAAGCTAATGGGAGAGAGTGTAAACTACTGGATGATGGGAAATGAAGGGAGGCTTGCTCTGCGCAAACAGTCCCGCCCACAACTCAGAGGTTAAAGATGCTTTTGGAAAACCAACTTCCCCTTCACAATAAAAGCAGGAAACCAACTACTAGTTACCTGCACAACATTAGGAACGTGCAAAATCCCCAAATAAAATCAAAGTAGTTTAAAGCCAAACAACCAAAATGTCACCCACTCTGCACACGTTTTTTTTTTTGGTTTTTTTTGCTTTCTGTCCTGCTTGTAAAAACCAGAGATTCTGTCGCGGCCTTAATAAATGAAGACGTTTTTCTTCTTTTTAATGTTCATTTATTTTGAGATATCTACATTTTTACCGTTTAACAAGTATAAAAACTAACAAGTAAAATTACTCACCTTGCTGTTTTGGACCAAGCCAAATGCTGTCATAATTTAGTGACATTTTTAATAATTTCTTACCCTTTTACCCGTGTCCTCTAGGAGTCAGAGTTGCATAAATTGTGACATTTTGTACATGGAAATGTCCAAACATATAGATAAATTATCCTTTTTTTGTTTTCTGCAGGAAAACCACGACTATGGTCTCAGATGACCAGAACAGCACGCATCATGTGATGGTCATTTCTAATGTTGTACACTGAGAGAGATGATTTTTTTATTGATAAATTTAAAGTGACTACGTTTTCTTTTTAAACTATGATAGCACCATTGTCTAAAACAGAACAGTTTTCCAAAATCTGCCTCTTTATGAAAAATTAAAAGCAATAAAAAGACAAAAAGCAGTAAAGCAGCCTGTTAAAAATCGACAAGCAAAAGTCACGTTGACTCTAAATATTTTCACAGTTTATGCCTGTCCACTTCTGAAGATAAACATCTGATAAAAGATAGGAACACTTCCTCTATATCATTTCAATACAAACCTGGTATAAGTATGTGCTAACAGTTCAAGTCATGAAAAGCAGTTCAGCTTTTCCTAGTGGGAAATTAGACTGAAGCTCCGATGAGAGAAGGCACGTAGAAAACTGAAGGAACAGTCAGTAGAAGGTTAAGTGGAAGAATTTAAGGACCATCAGCTAGGAGCTAGGAGTCCAGGCTTTGAGGAGCATCCTGAAAAAAAGCCTCAGTTTGGACAGGACAGGTGTGTTTCTGTGAAGCAGAGGTAGACATTTTTAGTTTTAATACAACCTTCACTCTACGCACGGGTGTCACTGTTTAGCCAATAAGGAGCTTCAATGGCAGGTCAGTTGTAAAAAGATGTAGGACACTGACCCTCGCATCGAGGGTCAGTGTCCTACATCTTTTTACAACTGTCCTGCCATTGAAGCTCCTTATTGGCTAAACACGCCTGACCCAGGTAATCAGCAGCAGACAAGGCAGAACGTCTGAAAAAACCAGCAGAAGTTTGACACTGCAGTCTAAAGCCTAAACTGTCTGTCTGCTTTTCTTAGAATTAACTTGTTCTAAGTTTTATTATGTCAATTTAAAATGTGTTTTCTGTTGAAAATTTGAGACAAAGCATGACACTGTAAAAGAGGCAAAAAAAGAACCTTAAAAATTTAAGAATGTCAAAAAAATAATGTTTCGCTAAAAGGCTAAACGAATGTCTGAATAATCTTTGAACTGATGTCTGGCATCTGCTTTCAGGTAAAATAACAGTTGACAATACTTTTATAGACTCTAATTCAATTTATTCTATTTTACTGTGTAGTTTTTGCTTTTGTTTTTTTTTTTGTGGTAACACTTTATATTTAGATTTGTCCTAATAAATGTCTTACTAACACCCTAAAAATTCTATTATAATGCTTGTTTATGCATTGACAATGCTTGTTAAGGAATCTTAATATAAAGTGTTGCCGTTTTAGTTTTAATTTGATGGTTTTAATTCGTCTCTTTATTTTGGTTCTTTTTATTGTTTCACTTAATGGTGTCTGTTTTACTTTACTTCAGTGGTTTTTTTTGCTGGCTGTAGTTCCATAACGTGATTTGTTTACTGTTTTGTTTATTCGGTTTATTTAAAGGCATTTATTTTGGCTACAGAAATTTTCAATATTCAATGCAAAGCTCGTTTCTGCATCGTAAAATGATTAATGAGCAGTTGAGTGATTCAGACGTAGCACTACTGAAGGCCCAGGTGTGTAATGCACGGTCCACCACTGTTGTAATCCCTGACTTGTGTTCAGCAAATGAGAGTAAAGTACCTTGTTGTACACACGAGATTTTCATGTCTGTGACGATGAGTTCTCTCTGCAGGTATCCAGGACACTGCAACAAACCAAACATATGTGATCAAACCTGAAAAGAGGACTGTACTTTATGCAACATGGAAGAGGGATTATTTGATTTAAGATGACAGTTTTCCAATAAGCAGATGTAGATCTGCACCTCATGATAGTTTCCTGTGCAGCTATGTCAACCCAGCGTTTGTTGTTTTGTTGGCCAACTGCACAGATTCTTCTCTTCTTTCTTCTGTTAAACTAATTTCCCTCTACTTTGATCAACCGTTTTATTTTCTGTTTTCCATCCAGCATGCATATATCCAAGCTTAGTCCCCAAATGACTGAAGAACTCACGATTGATGCTGCCGCACAAAGTCTGCAAACTGGCGGTCCTTAGCATAAAGTTCAATGATGCGTATCCTGTCTTGAATTTCCTGTAGAGAAAAATGATGTCAGTTGGAGAAGAAGGTTATATCACAGAAAAATAGAGCTGAATAAACTGTGGATGAGTCAAAAACACTTTGCAATAAGGAAAAACTATGGTCAGTCAATGCTTGAAATGAGCTTGCACCTTGCTAACAGTTTTGAAATGTTCTTATCTCCTCAGGTTCGTTACAGTTTAAGACACTTTTTTATCCATGTGTCTAAATGATTTTTGTAATTCTTGCATTCTGTGCCAACAAAACAAATTACCGAATGTACTAAGTTCCCCTTTACAATAACTGTGCTGAATTCCAAACTTTAGGGTTTTACACGAGTCTTTGCTGCAGTTCTGTTTTGGACACACCTCTTTGGTCAATTCGCTGTTGTCATAAATGTGTCGTATCTCCTCGCTGCTGAAGTCAGTGGAGGCCTCTGCGCTGGCGCTGCTGTACACCGGAGGTTCTGGGTAGCGGCGATAGTAGTGGCTGTAGCCAGTTGTGGCTTCGCTCTCATACATGGGGTTGTACTTGGTCGCCCTCTCCAAAGATGGGAGGCTCTCTGCTCGCCTGTAAAATTAACAAAGAAACTAGGAAATCAATGGAGTATTTCTAGATAGTTTTCATGCTGTTTTCATGTAAGCTGTCCAGGGTGTACCCCGCCTTCATCCAGGGCAGGCTCCAGCAACCCAGTGACCCCAAAAGGGATAAGAAGATGGATGGATGGATGGATGGATGGATGGATGGATGGATGGATGGATGGATGGATGGATGGATGGATGGATGGATGGATGGATGGATGGATGGATGGATGGATGGATGGAACATTTGGTAATTATGAGGTTTTCTTGTTCCCATTGGATATGGACACCAAGTTGCAGTGGATGCAGTTTATTTTTCCAAAGAAGCAACACTGCTGTTTTGTTTGGCTGCATTGCATACAGACAGCTTTGATGACACAATTCATTATAAAGCTAAAAGTTCCATGTTGCTCCACCTTAAAACTAGGAACGTTTTAACTGATTGGTCAAAGGAGGAGTCTGTTGAAAAATTGTTGGTTTGTGTGTTGCATAAAGAAATTGAACAGTGAATTGTTGGTTGTTATATTTAGATTTTATAGTTACATTCCTTGGTTAAACCACGGAATTCACATTTGTTGGTGTTTGCTATCTTTTGTATTTCTTTTTTGTTTTGTTTTTGTTTACTGTTTTAAAAGAGGGGGTAAAATTATATCAATGGCTTTAGTATTTAAGTACATTTTTCTTTCTGTTCCACTTTCATTGTCAAAAAACAAAAAAAACTTTTGTTTTGTGGGACATAAATAAATAAATTAATGTGGTCCTGGTGTGTGTGTAGTTTTGTTATTACTCTAAGTATAATATTAGGGACAAATATATGAAGACAAACAGGAATAAATTCAGTGTGAAGTCTTACTGCTGTCACATTAGTTTAAAAAGTAATCATTTTAATTACCAAGTTGTTTTTTTTCCAAACAACTAACCAAATCAGTGGCTGAAGTTTATCACTACCAAAATGTTTGCAGAGAAGTGAATTGTACATTACAATAAATATGAACACAAAATGGGACTGAACTGCATCACAGCGCAATGCTGCTCTCTAAATAGTTTGTTTATCTGAATTTCAGAAGTTCATGTGGAGCAGAAACAGATCTGATGTCTCTGTTAGCCGAGTTCAAATTTGCCTCTCCCGGCTTTCTTTGGCTGTTGTTCAGCAGAGTTGTTTATTAGAGAAGTGTTGACATCAAAACATCCAGGAAATAATGCAATTACACAGATAAATACGATGACCTACATCCCACACCTAGATTCTTGTGTTTTACTGAATCTTAAATTCTTTGGGTTTGTGTGTATCCTGCTGTCCTGGTGGGTTCAGGTTGTGCATAAATACCTGTCTACCTCTGCCTCTGATTAAGCCCACCATGACACAAACATTTTCCTGAGCCAATACCATCATTTATATCAGCGTCTCACCTCCAACAAAAACAATGACCCTGCAGCTGTGCTGGATGAGAAGCCAGTTTGATGAAACAGCTTTAGTTCATGATATTAATCAAAGCAGCAGATTTATCAATAACAACATTAGTGAAAACAGACAGATTATTAGAAAAACAAAATTGAGTGATGTCTATGTGTAATGTGTAATTTCAGTAATTGTGGTGAAAAAGTTCAGGGTAAGTTTAAACGAATGAAAACTCATAATGTAGGTTTACAACCACTGGTGTTTCTGTGAATGGAGAAGATGGCAGAGTCCACCTCTATATAGTGAGCTAAATAAAAGCTGATTAAAATGAATATGCTGGACGGTTGTTTTTATTTAATGCTTTAGTCAGAACTGTCTATACCGGTGGATATGGGCTGTCTGCGGGTGGGTCACACAAAATGATAAGGTTATAGACCGCTCCGTGAGCCAGTAGAGTGAAAATGTTCATGCACATTTTTTCTACATTTATCCTACTGTTGTCCTACAAGTTCTTACCTATCACGTGCACACCCCGTGCATGCAGCATTTGCGCATGGTCATTAACCCTTGCGCTCTCTTAGATGACCCCACCCTTACATTGACGTGTTCTCCCTACCATGACAAAGGTGGATAAAGGTGGAAAGATTTCATGTAATCCATGGACACCAGTGAAGATCACAAATCATTGAAGAAAAAAGGTTCAGCTCACTGTCTAGTGGGTCTAGATGACCCAACACTCACTGCTACAGTGCCTAGGATAGCACAAGGGTTAAGGAGCCAGTACACTTTACTAACGATGAGAGTGGTGTAAGGACACAGCACAACAGCATCACCAGTACGTGTAACTTGCATTATCTTTACAAATACTTCACGATATGTTTACCACGCACACAACAATGGTAGGTTCCATGTTCATGACATTTCATATGAGCTTCAACTGCAAGACACACCTGCACCCTTTATCCTTCTGTTTACGACCTTCTACAGGCATCGACATCCCAAAAACCTGCAGCACTTGTGCGGATTAACCCTCTGTATGGTTGTATGTGAGTAAGGCCTTCCTTAGTTACATTAACCAATCAGATAAGACCTGGGCTGAGGGCAGGTAAAATATTACTTAGAACAGCTCGTATTAGACTGACGAAGCAATAAAGAGCAAACATTTTGACAATAAATGTTCCTTTTAAAACCACGTATAAACTAACGCTGGTGTTAAGGTATTAGTTTGTTTTAAACATGATGCCTTTTTGCCTGGCAGTCCGCACCTTATGGGGTCCTCCGACTCCTCTTTGTCGTACTGATCCCGCAACGTCCTGGCCAAGAAGAATAGGACTCCTGATGCCACAAACAGGAAGCCAGCCACTGAGGCAATCGCTATTCCGACCACTAGGGGCTCTGATACGTACTCCTCACAGTGTTCGCCCCTGTACCACCAGTTCTCCCCAACACGACACCTGCAGACGAGGAAGAGGACAAAATGAAGATGACTTAAGACAAATCAAATCAATACATATTCAAAGCAATAATGTAAAAGATGCTAACTATCTTAGCAATTAATTAACAGCATTTTCTTCTTGACAAAAATTGTAACCTCTTTGCAAATCCGAAGCTATCCTCGCAACAGCCTCAGCGCTTTCAAGCAGCCACTTCCAATAAAAAATCTATGTAAATGCGTGTCCGGTTTTCATGTTCAAAGTTTTTGCATTTCATGTGTCGCTATGCAAGTTTCTACGACCGTTTTCGGGTTCTACAAACAATATGCGTGGCAATTGAATGCGTCTTGTAAGATAAACCAGATTGAACTTAGACCAATCAGGTTTTGGTAGTGACATGTGGACAGCGTCCCTTTTCATTCACAGAAGTGCGAACCATTTGAAAATTGATCATGGGGGAGAAATTCACATTTTGCCGTTTGTCCCAAGCCTCTTCCAAATGTAGGTGGTGGACATGCGCTGGTAAACGGTAGCGACAGTCAAGCGTGAACACCTTGGACTAAACGCACATTCAAGAAAGCGTGTTTAGTACGCTCAACAACGCGTGTCACATGCCCGTAGCGAGTGTTGTTCAATTATTTCTACCTTACTATGGAACAAAGTCTTCATGTTTGTTTTCTGTCTCCATAGAGCCATACAATAGCTTTAGTTTGACAGCATGATGTAAATAACAATCCAAACGCATCTGGATCTGCCTGTGTGCTTTATGATGTGCTGGTGGGTGTGAAACAAAGGTTAGCACTCCTCTTGGCACACAGAGTCCTTCATGATGGTTCAACTCATCATAAACGGCTCCAGATGCAGAGATTTGAGCAGACTGTTGCTATTCTTCCCAAGATCTACCCACAGTCAACCAGATGTGCGTCTGTATCAATATGTAAACAGAAAACATGCTCTGTACAGTGTCCTTCCTCGTTAGTGCTTTTAACAGTAAGTGAAGGGGAAAACAAGATTTTACTGTTTCTTTTTTTTCCTTTTTACAATCACATGGTGTGGGCTTCAAAAATAGTGCACGTGAGGCGAAATTCAAAGAAAGAAAGCAATGTGGTTTATTCCATCTTGTTCCAACTTTCAAGACACGTGAATCATTGGGATGCAGACCCACCTGCAGATGGCTCCCTGACCAGGAATTATGTCACACTTGCCATCGTTGAGGCAGAAGTCTGTCTGCAGCTCACAGATACTCTGACAGGGCAGGCCGTCCACACTGAAGTACCCCGCGTTACAAACGCACTCCGCCTCCCCTGACCACCGGTTGACTTTGCACTCTGCATACTCGTTGCATGCCTGGAACTTACAGGGGTCTGCTTGATCACCTATAAATTAAGATATGAAAAGGGAAGTCGTAATTATCATTTGTTTTCTGTCAAGTTTCTTTCAATAATGTTAAATATTTACATCAATAATCCAAGATTTCAAAATAAATGTGTGCAAGTGTTCATTTTTTTGTCCGTTCATCCATTTACAGGAATAAAGAAATAAATGCTAAATCACTAATTCGTTTAAATAAAACTGTGGTTGTTTTTGGACTATCACACTGTTTTTCTGTGTTTTTACAGAGCAAAACTGTGTAGATACTTTTTTATTTTCTCTGTATCTGTACCGGAAGAAATAGAGAATCACTGCAAAAAGCTGCTTCCAAGTTTTCTTTAATAATGCCTAAGTTGTGTAGTGAACCAACTGTTTATCCCTTGTGCTATCCTAGGCACTTTAACATTGGGAGTTGGGTCATCTAGACCCACTAGACAGTGCGCTGAACCTTTTTTCTTCAATGATTTGTGATCTTCACTGGTGTCCATGGATTACATGAAATCTTTCCACCTTTATCCACCTTTGTCATGGTAGGAATAACACGTCAAAGTAAGAGTGGGGTCATCTAAGATGGCACAAGGGTTATATGTACATATGCTAGATTAAAAACAACCTAAACATGTAGGTTTATGCTGGAAAAATGGCTTCAAATAGCCTATTTTGAAATAAAATAATGATTATAATAATTGTGAGATGTCAGATCTCTGTCTGCCCTTCTGGTCATCAGTGGGAACCATCTCCGGAGTTCTAAAGACACTACATCTCCCAGAAACCCCAGCACAGAGTTTCTCGATGCCACACACCTGCCTTTCATTTGCAATCCCTCACAGTATATACTCAAGCACTGCACTGAGCCTCACTTGGTGGGAAGTTTTATTTGTGCCACTCTGCCTGCATTACTGAGCGTTATATCTGGATTTGATCTTCTGATTTCTTGACCCTGTTTTATCTCTGAATCTGTTGGCCTACTGCCTGGCCAGAATCTTGCCTGGATCCTGATTACTAGGGATGGGAATAGAAGCCCAATGAAGCTTTCACGTGGTTCATGTAATTATGCCAGAAATATAAAAAAATGAATCAACCGTTCACACAGAACAGCGGCATCTGGTGGCGGACTAAACGTTAATCATATGCTTCAACTGAGCTCTTTGTAACACTTCAATGTGGAAATTTTATTCATTCATTCATTCATTCATTCATCTTCTTCCGTTTTGTCCCTTACGGGGTCATGGAGCTGCCGGAGCCAATCCCAGCCACTTATGGGCGAAGGCAGGGGACACACTGGACAGGTCGCCAGTCTGTCGCAGGGCCACATATCACACATCCACTCTCACACCAATGGACAATTTAGAGTTGCATGTTTATGGACAGTGGAAGGGGAGAACCTGCAAACACACAGAGAGGTCCCCCATTGCTGGGGTACAGTACAGCAATGTACTGTTCCCCAGCCAGGACTTGAACCGGGCAAGAGTGCTAACCACTGCGCCACTGTGCAGCCCATTCAACAACAACGTTGTTTTGTTTTACTTTTTTTCCCATGATGATGAAAAAACGTAAAACAAAACGATGTTGGTAATGATGATAAAAAAAACAACACAACGTGTGACGTTTTTCTGTGAGAAGTACTAGACACAACAAAACACACATCACATGAAGAAAATAAACGCACAGCAAAAAAATTGTTAAATACTTGTCTTGAACCCAAGACCACTATCTGCAGATGCCATTGATGTTTCCACTGAACTATCTCTACTGTCACTGTTACATCTTGCCATTATAGATTAACAGAAGTATTTTCTTTATAATTAACGTTCATAGTATATTCTCTTATTGGGAGAAACTGAGTTGAAATGATCCTGAGCCACAGTACGTTTTTTACCAGGAGTCATGGTATGGCTATCAGCGATGGCCATCAGCGTTAGCAGTGAACTGACACTGAATCCAATTCAGGGGAAACAATAGAACTGGTCGGGAAACGTTCAGGATTTCTTTGCATCTATAGAGAAAAGCGCGCCCAACTGTTCAAACACAAGTTACATCTCAACCCTGGTTCCACCAAACAATGCATTTGGGCGCTTCACGTCATTAACCACGTGATCTGCGCTAGTTGACACACGCCCCGAAACACTGTGTCGAACCACTCTGCTTCATGAAGGTGAAACAAGCGCCGGAGCGTCCGTGTCAAACGGGCTATCCCTACTGATTACTGTCGTTTTCTCTCTGGTGCTCCCATGTTCATTGTTGACCCTTCTCCACCTGACCCTGATTTAGCTTTGGGAACTTTTACCTGAGCTAAGAAAACCTGCTGCAATTGGAACCAGTCATCTGCCTGTTCTTGTGACAACAATAAAAACAACAGTAAGTATAGCAATAACAATGATAATTTATTTTACATAAGAATCAATAAAAATACGTTAAATAACTTGTTTTTTAAAACAATACATCATTTAAGTGAATTTGTTAAACTAAATATATATATATATATATATATATATATATATATATATATATATATATATATATAGATAGATAGATAGATAGATAGATAGATAGATAGATAGATAGATAGATAGATAGATAGATAGATAGATAGATAGATAGATAGATAGATAGATAGATAGATAGATAGATAGATAGATAGATAGATAGATAGATAGATAGATAGATAGATAGATAGATAGATAGATAGATAGATAGATAGATAGATATTTTTTTTTTTTAACTGACAATAAAAAGGGAAAAAGGAAAAGCAATTACTGAGAAAAAAAATGCATGGCTTTTCTTTAGATTTTGTGTTTTTTATTTGAAACCATAATCAATTTTGGATGCAAACTTACATCAGATTTAGATCAATGAGTAAATGGCTGCTGCTGCATACTTGAATGCCAGTTAGTCACAATTTGGGTAAAATTAAAATGTCACCATCTTTCACAGTTGTGTCACTCACAAATAACTTTGACAACTTTGATTACTTGGCAAAAAAGTCTTGTTTTTTTTCCTGTAGTCAAGGAGCTGCAGATAAAGCCAGGAAATAACAACTACTGCAAACTTTTTTTCAACATTTGGTAACTTTTTGAGCAACATTATGAGTAATTTGTCAAAAGCTTTTGCAGCTCTGTGAGAATATCTATCAAAGTGCATAGACAGGACATATCCCACTTCTGCTCGTTTGTGACCCAACTGCAGAATTTCTTTCACCCTTTTGTGCTCTCATAATCAAAATATTGGAATCATCTGTTTCATTTTAATTTATTTACTTGTGAAGTGAACTTTGCATCAGTGAGAACCAACCTGACTCCACATCCAGCGAGTATTTGTCGATGGCCAGGTTCATGGTCTGGTAAGCGGTGTTACAGAAGTCCTCCAGGATCAGGTAAACTGTAGTTGTGACGCCACGAGCCACAGGCTTCCCGAATTTCATCCGACTGTTTACCACAATGCTTCCATTCCTGAAGTTCAGGATCTCCAGGTTCTCAAAGTTACTTAGGTTGGACTGAAGATAAGGTACAAGCTTGAAGAGTAAATGCAGACGTTAAAACCACACAACAGTGCTGAAATTTGGAACCATAGTAGTAAAATGCAGGTGTTTACCAGCTCGAGGAAGCGTTGCTCCAAAGCCTTGTATTCGGGAGAACTTTTATTGAAGAGATCTTCAGAAAAGATCATGTTAGTCACTCTCAGGCTGAAAAATACCATCAGTGCTCGTCCAGGATTCACAGGCATGGCCATGCTGGCCTGGTCTGTGGCATGCTCCACCCCCGATGGAAAGCCAGTGCTGCCCTCCTCTGTTTGGTTAGTTAAACCATAACCAAAGGAAACCACACCGTGATCTCCAGAGGTGACGTCGTCCAAACCCACCACAGAGGTCTTGATCTGGGACAGACAGAAAATGAAAAAGTTCAAGTTTTACTTCAGCATAATTAAACCTATTACAGCCAAGCTAACAAACCTAAAGTAGATCAACGTCTCTCTGCTGCTTTTGAATTTAGCTTTTTCTGTTAAAATCCTGCATCACTCACTGCCTGCAGGACTTTCAGGTAATCCCCATCCTGCTCTTTACCTGCTGCAGATCTTTGCCAGAGAATCTTCTCCTTTCGGTCATGTCACACAGCCACTACGTACATTTTGCACCTATTGCACATCCATATTGAAAATTGGTGATCTGTGACTATACGTGGAAAATGTGAGAAAGGTTGTGGTCTTTATGTGAAATTTTCACAGATGTGTCCCAAAAAAGAACAGGTAAATAAACACAGAACATAAATCATATATGATTTTTCTGCTGTTTATGTGCAGTTCATCAGTGATTATGCATCTACGTAATTTGAGCGTGATATGTGCGCCGTGTACGTAATGTAAAAGTTACATGTCTGTGGTACATGCTTGAAAAGTATGTTAGACATACGCGGAATGTTTGTGGAAAGCCACAAATTTGCGAATGCATGTGCAAAAATCACACACAATTGTGGACAATTTTATGTAATAATTGTGTATAAACTATATAAAATACGCATAAACTGCATAATTCTCAACCGATCCAAAGCTTTGAACAGCTCAAAACAGCCGAGACCCTCGACGGACATTTGTGCACGTTGACGAATATAGAGCGCAAGAAACACTGATGAATTACGTGTATCTCGCATGTACTACTAAAGACCAAAATGTCATAGATGGAAAAGTATGTAGTGGCTGTGTGACACGTGGTCTTTAGCTAAGGCTCAGTTTGTCCCAATGTTTTCTGCACTCTAACAATAGATCTAAGCCTGCATCTTGACTGCACAGCGTTTTGATCTCTATACTGGAAGAACTTACAATTCAAGTCAATTCAATTATACTTTATTAATCCCACAAGGGGAAATTAGGTAGGTACGCTAGGCATTTCATGGAGTGAATCTTTTTATGGATATTGGACCTTTTTCCCCTTCAAGGTATTTTTAGAGTTTTCTGTTTCCATAATCATCTGTCTGGAGACTCTTGGTGCAGGTTCCTGTCCAGACAATTGAAAATATTGAACATCTCCAACAACAGTTACTGAATTTAAGGACTAAGTAGCTATCAGCTTTTTTATGAGTTTTTTATTGCACCTTTGCTAGGCAGTGTCCAGTTTTCTTATTATTCTGATTCCTATTATTCTATTATTTCTCACTATTCTTCTGATGTATGTTCACTTTGAGTTAACGATTTTACTCATAGGTTAAAAAAAAAAAAGGTAACCCAGAAGAAGATTAAAATATTAGTTGATAATAACAAGAAAAACTGTATATAGAAACACAGGTTTTACAATCTGATATCATCAGTTTATTTAGAACTCCTGTACAAATCTAGGGGAGAAGCCAGTTAAGAACCCACAATAGTGTCACAAAAATACCAAAAAAAAACGCTTTTATATATTAAATTATACAATCAGAGTGATTAATCTGGGTTTTACATCTATCTACTGTCAGGTTTCTTTGTCCTGCTTAGGCCTTAGGCACAACTGTCTTTATGGGTGGATACAGAAATAGGCAGAACTGTATGGGGCAACCAGGCGGCCTGCATGGAATTTTAAGATTGTAGACCGCTCGCTTTTAGAGCTAAAATGTTCATGTACATTTTTTCTATGGGCATGCTGTGGGCGACAGGTCATAGCAAACACTCACACAACACAATATGGGCATCAATATGGGCAGCCAGACGACACTAGTAAGTAGTGATTGGCTTGAGTCTCCGTTGCTATGACAACCACCCTCACCAATCAGGAGTGAGCTTGTTGGAAGTTCACACCCCTACCACTCGAAAGCAGGCTCAGGAGAATCTGAAGCAAGTTTAGAACTAGAATAATTTGCTCTACAGAAAAAACATATAACGAAAAAGAAAATTATCAAGAGAACATGTTCAAAAAAAATTATCCGAGCAAGAAAGACTATTTTGACCTATAGGATGACTGAGTAATAGCTGGTTCTTTCTCTACAGACGTCTTCTTGGAGGCAGCAGCTACTTCCTGTTTGGAACGTGGGGGGAGGGGGAGCTACTCAGTCAACTTTTCATATACAGTCAATGCTTCCACCATTTTTAGATTAAGACCTAAAAAGTGCCATTTCTAAACATGTTGGGGAATACAAAAGCATGTTAAAAGTATGTGAGATTTTAGGAAAAGCAGCTGTACCTCCACCACTGAAGTGACAGCTGGGACAGGCAGGTCCTCAGAATCAGGATGAATGATCGAGACAACGGTGAAGGCTGATTCCCCCCCTGGAGTCAACACGGTTGGTTTTTCAGGGTCTGGATGATCTGTCACCGGTGGCTCTGGAATATTTTTGTCCAACAGCAAAATTTCGTCCTCAGTAAGGTCTTCATTTGAGATCTTTGTTGCTTGTGCCACCCTTTCTTCCACAGTTGGGGCCTCAGAGAACATGTCCTCCATCACGTTCCCTTCCTCTCTGATTATCGTCTCATCCAGGTTTACTTCTTCAAATGTAGGCGGTTCTAGATGGACCGACACAGATTCATTTTCTTCAGGGATGTGGGTAACTACCTCATTTGCAGGCATCACATCTGTATGTGGAGGTTCTTCTGGGGTCTCCACAGGTTCAGCAGATTCAGGAAGCAGAGTTGTAGGGACGCCCAAATCTTCTGAAACTTGATTTACCAAAACTTCACCCAGATCCCGATCCTCATCACCTGCAGGAGGATGTTGCACCTCCTCAGCAGTAGCATCAACTTGCTCTGTTTTGGTGCAGTTATATGTACAGATGCTGCTTTCTTCTGTCCTTGACACTTGCACATTCTCTGCAGGTGCCGGATCTTTCAGACCTGTACCAGAGGCCTCTGGGGGTTCTAGAAGTGTGGAACTCTCCGTCAGTGCTGGGGACGCTGCTTCAGGCAGGACCACCCCTGAATGTGAGGTCTCTGGAGTCTGTACAGTTTCTTCTAACACCAGACTCTCCTCCCCAACTTCTAAAAGGAAGAGGAGACGGACAAATGAGAACTGAAGGAATCGCAAATGTCAACACAGACTAAAGGGACACCTCTCAAAGGCAAACGTGGTTCATACTGCTAGTTTCAGGCGGCGTGGTGACAAGCCCAACAGCAGGAGGCACTTCCCTTTCCTCCTGGACAGCAACGTCCTTTTCCATTGTGGCCACAGTGTTGGTTTCTGAGACTTCAGGCAGGCCTTCTTCCTGCAAGGTTAAGACCTCTGGCAGGTCATCGACGGCACTGACCTGCAGCACAAATTGGCTTTATTATCTACTCAATCTCGCGTGTGTCCAGTTTTGCTCCTGTGCTGAGCCGTGCAACAGACAAGGCCGGACAGAACTGCATTCAAAATGCACATCACCCCTACCTGCAGCTCCTTTAGACCTCAATTTAGATAACTTTAAACTTTTTTAATTGTTTTTTTAAATAAAAACTTTCTGCTCTGATTCAGCTTTCAGTTTAACTCCTGTTTGAGTTATTTAATTCTGTTTTTTTTTGGTTTGCAATCAGGTTTTTCACTTTTTGTTCTTTTTAAGCCCCCTGTCTCACAACCCAGTGGTTTCTTTTTTAGTCCCACCAAACAATATTCATGAAGTTGGCACTACTGCCTCCTAGTGGGCCCACTTGCACAATTCACCTCTTTTCTACTATTGGTTTTGAAAGACCCAATTAGATCCAATATTTTTCTCTTTAAGAAAAATATGAGGTCCACACCAAACTGTTTGATCTTTGGAAATGATTTGGACTTTCTATTAAATCCAATACTAAAAGATTTTTAAAGATGTTTGAAAAATGGAGACAGGAATTCTTGACAATTTAAAGTCTACAAAATTAAGGATTTACAGCTAAAAGTAATACAAACAGCTGAACATTTGAATAAATAAACAATGGCCAGGTATTTTTAATTTGATCTTTCCATTAACTTGAAGCAGGAATCTTTAGTTGAAAAAAGAGATTGGGAGAGCAGCCAAAGGTTTACTAATACATTGTGATAGTTCAACATAATATTACCCAAAAAAAAGGAAAAAGTACTTTACCAAATATTTTTTAGGATAATATGGAATCAGGCAGAAACGTTTGTGTGAAATCTCATACAATCCCACAATAAAGGAAAAATCAAACACAACTTCTGCAGGAAAAGAAGTGATCAGATGAAGGTAGGTCAACACATCCAATATTGAGTTTGGATGATTCCTCAGAAATATTCTCAGGTAGAAGTAAAGCATCTGTTGAACTAAAGCTAATTTACAAAAAGTTTTTTTTTTCAATTTATTAAAGACCCACTCCAATGAAAATTGTGTTTCTGGCATTTTAAATGTGTTCTTGGTATATTTGGAGGACACATAGAAAGAAAATTAAGATTAAAATTGCATTTTTGAGTATTTCTGTGTTTAAATCATTGGACGTTAGGTTGGGGATGTGAGGGGCTGTAAGCTAGAAGGAGAGCATGTACACAGAGAACTCTCAGCAACAGGAAGGGGAAAGGGGGTGGGGTTGCTTCAACAGTCCCACCCACAACTCAGAGGGGAATTCTTAATGAACTACTGCTGCTCTGCAAAAACTAGAAAGCAACACAGGTGGATAGATTTTGGCTAAAAACGACATAATCATAATTAAAAGACCACTGGGAACACTTTGAAAATAGGTCTAAAGATGATCAGAGTGGGTCTTCAAAGCAAATGTATCTGAGTAACTGTAACTTTCTAGAAAGGTTGTAAAGTAAACAATGGTAGCACAAACACTAAAAATGCAAATGCGACTGATTTTGCACCAAATAACCTTGAAGGTGAGAGGGCACTTAATGATAGTTACTTCCAACTTGTGCCTGTTATTTTTTGTGAATGATTCCTAAAACGATTTTGTTTGTGATCAATATTGCAGTTTTTTTAGTGGTTTTGCAGGAGATCCAACATAAAAAAAATCATCCGGCATGCATGTTTGATGCAGCGGCACACTGATGGATGCATTGTCCGGTTGTCTTTGCCCTAGAATAGAAGTGGATTATTAACAGCAAGAGCCACAGAAATCCTATAAGCTTCACTTCATCCTCCCAGTTGAGCTCATCTTCTATCTTCATGACTAAAGTCTGGATAACGTTTCCAGGTTATCATCCGTCACGCCAAAAAGACCAGGACGGCTAAGCGTGAACGATTTGTGTGGTAAAAACAGCTGGACTGCAGATGATCACAGCACACTGTCAGGATGGCTGTGAGTGTTGCTCACCTTGGGTCTGTCTGCAGGAATTTCTGACTCTGAAAGCAGGAGGAGACAGAAAAAACAATGTGAGCACACACTGTCACATAAATCTTCTGACCTTTTTTTGGCTCTGAAATCTGCAGATGAGTATTTTCTCTGACTCTGTCAGCACACATCGTTATGTCACCAAAAATCAGCAAATCAAGAGTAAAATTTGGCAATCAAATCGTCTGTTACAGCGTTTAGCGCAGAGAAACAAAACCAGGTTGGATCTTTGAGTTTCTCAGCCCGTATGTCGGCCATATGAGCACCGTTATTTTTAAACGTCACGACCTACTGTCAGCATCACAGCCCATCCATCTCCAGGAGTGAACACGAACATGGTGCTTTCTCTAAAATACGATCATGAGGAAATCTCCCTGGAGAAAATAGATCATTCAAATGCAGTTAACCTACTTACTAAATGTCTGATTGGACACATGAACGCCACAGTGAGACAAAAAAGCGGAACCAGAGTGGAATTGCCTTTAAGTAAAAATCACTTATTTCAGAACTGCTGGAAAAAGCTAGTTTTTTTTGTAACCCTTGTGCTATCCCAGGCACTTTACCATTGGGAGTTGGGTCATCTAGACCCACTAGACCACATGTGTCAAACTCAAGGCCCGGGGGCCAAATGTGGCCCTCCATGCCATTTTATGTGGCCCGCAAGAACATAAAAGTTTTTCATTTATTAAAATAAAAATAAAAATGTATGAGTATTTATCCATATCTAGGGGGAATTGGACTTCAAATACCGAATTGGGCAACTATACATTAGGACTTAAACACTGTCCATATAACATAACTTGACAGAATCAAATTTAAAATGATTTATGCTAGAGTAACAAGCAAACATATGTTTTCTATGCAACTGTAATTGTCACTTTAAAATGTTATAGCAAATAAATAATGAGTTATTTAACATCAAGGAGTAGTTACATTTATTTTTCATTAATTCATCAAATTATATCTGGCCCTTTGAGGACAGCCACTATGCTGATGTGGCCCTCTGTGAAAATGAGTCTGACACCCCTGCACTAGACAGTGCGCTAAACCTTTTTTCCTCAATGATTTGTGATCTTCACTGGTGTCCATGGATTACATGAAATCTTTCCACCTGTATCCACCTTTGTCATGGTAGGGAGAACACGTCAAAGTAAGGGTGGGGTCATTTAAGACAGCACAAGGGTTAAAAACACATTTTAAACGGCATTTCTTACGTCATACTCACCAAAAAACACAACATTTTAAGTATCTTTGTCTAGTTTCTAGTTTAAATATCCCATTACACTTCAGGTCAGACTAAACTGATAAACAATTTAGTTACAGTACTTGGGTGGGAGTAGTTCAGGCAGTGGAGCGGGTTGTGCAATGATCGAAGGGACAGCGGTTCAATCCCCGCTCCCCCCAAGTCAACTGTCCTTGGGCAAGACACTTCACCCTCCCTGCCTCCATTGTGTTTCCACTGGTGTGTCAATGCGTATGAATGTCTCAGTGATGGTCAGAGGGGGGCGAACTGGCAGCCTTGCCTCTGTGTGACATCAGTAGCTTACCATCACCAAGTATGAATGAGGAGTAAAATAATTATGGACACATTGTAAGCACTTGAGTGTCTGGAAAAGTGCAGATAAATCCAATACATTATTGTAGGTTTGTGAAATTTAACGACTCTTTTTACAATAAGAGAACGAATTGCGAATATGTTATTGAGATATTTGATCTTGAAAACATCTCATTTTAGTAGATCTCTAATGAAACAAATATTTTTACCGTAAATAATATTTTAAAGCAAAATATTTGTGAATGCTGCGTGGTCCTATTTCAAGAAAGAGACTTGCTTGATTTGGGTAAACTGAAGTTTTTTTTTAGCATGGACGGGCACAGATGCGACGCTGGACACTCGCCAGTCCCGCAGATCTCCCCAGTTGCTGCCTCAGCTGGCACCTAGCAGCTGACTTGTGTGGACTAGAGGAATCCGACTGTTTCATTAAAACAAAGCATAGCGAGGGCCCGTGGCAGGTGTTGACGTGATGTGATTTCTGCCCCGTGCTCTGAATGTCAGAATGAAGAAATTCAATGAAGAGTTTACGTGCTCCTGGCATGGTTTATTCGCACTTCCTTTCAGGTTCAGAGCACTGTCTTGTGGGTCTAGATGACCCAACTCCCAACGATAAAGTGCCTAGGATAGCACAAGGGTTAATCTTAGCTTTGGAGGCACTAGGGGACCAAAGGCTGATGAAAATACATCGTTAATTCTGTAGAGCCCACCACACCAAAGAATTGACAGAAAATTCAATTTTGTGGGGGAATCAAGATTTTTTTAACCCTTTTTGAACCCTTTGATGAAATCAAATTTTTTATGAAATACAGTTATAAAACATTGCATGATTTGCTGAGTTTTTGTTCACCACAATGTTAGTTTAAGATGCAAAAATATTCACATGAAAGTTCAGGACAAAAGCACCTATCTATCTACCATCTCAAATTTGAGACAGTGGTGAAACTGTATTAAACAAGAATATTTATCGACAAATGTTTCATTCTTTTAATAAGGCAAGTAGTCATTTAAGAAAGTAAATAACAGTAGATGAGTTACTTTCACCACAATTTTTTTTTAAATATGTCAAAACCTTTTCCTGTTAAAAGTGTTTTTGAGATTTCATGGAAGCAGCAGAAACAGAAGAATATGTCCTTTAGTTTCCATTGATGTTCAATCATGAAGCCAACAGAAATGACCGGAATTTGTTCATTCATAATTCATGTCAGGGTTGTGTTCACCTCAAGAAAGAAAATACTAACAAATACATGTGGCAATTTTTACCAGAGCCAGCCAGCCTTCAAAAAGAAAACACAAACTTATACATGTTAAGTGTGAACTAACTTACATACTATATCTTACTTGTGAATTCAACTATAAATGTATATTTTACTTGTGTTTAATAATAAAGTAAAATAAATGATGAAATTTGTTCTTGTGTTTGTTTATATGTATGCAAGCTGGGGAGGGGGGGGGGGGGGGGGGGGGAGGGTGCCGTCCAGTGTTTCGGCCAGGACGTCAAACTAGCCAGGACCGCCTCTGAGTTTAGTCATCTGACTGATGAAGCCACTATGATTCCATTTCAAAGCAGCGTCACCTGGATAAATGAGAACCTTCACCCACTTTAGGGCTTGTTAGACCAAGCAACATTGATCCAGTTTTCTACGTTCCATTGGGAAACTGTTTTGATTTTACCGCAGTGGCCCCATGCTGCTTCCAGGTTTCTCATGTTCATTCAGAAAGGTGAATTCTTCACTTGTAACAAATTAATATTAGAGCTGCAACTAAGGACATTTTGCGCATTGTCCACGTATGAAATTTCGGTCTTTTATGATACATGCATGATATACGTAACTCATAAGTGTCTCTTGCGTTTGTCATTCATCATTGTCCCCCATATAATTATAATAAACTTCAGGATGTCATCACCAATAACATTGCACCAATCTGCCTGTCAATCAAACGCTCCGATCTTCCCTCACTCGTGAACAAGACTCCAAAAGACTTAAACTCCTCCAAATGGGGCAGATGCACTCTACCCCAGAGAGCGCAAACTACCATTCTCCAGTAGAGAACCATGGCCTCAGATTTAGCGGTGCTGACCCTAAGAGCCCAACTGCTTCACACTCGGCCGCAAAACCACCCCTATGCACGCTTGAGGTCCTGGCTTGATGAAGCAAACAGGACAACATCATCTGCAAAGAGCAGAGAGGAAATCCTGTGGTCCCCAAACCAGACCCCCTCTGGATCCTTGCAACGCCTAGAAATTCTGTCCCCAAAGACAATGAACAGAACCAGTGATAAAGGGCGGAGTTCAACAACCACCGGGAACTGGTCCGATTTACTGCCAGCTATGCAAACCAACCTCCTGCTCTGGTCATACAAAGACCGGACAAATGAAAGCCTTTGAATTAAAAAAGGAAATCAGAAACACTTTAAGAAACCTATTAAAGAGCATTTTTCAATTTGCTGTACTATACATCCCTTATCAGGTAAGGGTCATCTAAACAGCTACACGAAAACCTAACGATCCGTCAAACTTCATCTTACCACTCTGCTGGTCGTTCTTGTTCTGGCTGTACACCACCGTGGAGAGCTCCTCGGTTTTGTGGTACAAGCTCTCCACCTGATTGGACTGCTGGGTCAGGTAGTTCAGCTGTTCAGCGCTCACTCCATCTCCATTCACCAGCACTGTGACCGCATAGTCCACGATGATACCATCCATACTGCAGATGATGTCACGCAGACAAATATTTACATATTTAAATGCATACATTTTTACGTCAGTATAAATGAAATGCTTCTCTGGTGAGTAGAAAGCTGCAGACAATGCCTAAAATAAAAGTTTTAAATGATGTAAATTTACTTAAGGTAGTTCAAATATGCCTTAGAAAGCAATACAATACTTATCAACTCATGCATGCTGACATACTCCCTACATCTTTACTATCTATTCAGATCAGTGAGGTGGTAAGGCTCTGATAATCGTCTCTATTGAATAGCACCTGTTTATATGTTTGACCCATCTTGATCCCACTTAACAGGTGAGCTACTGCCCTAAAACCATTAACACATACAACCAGTGATACGCTCCCACACGTGCCCTACTTCACAGCCCTGGAGGCGTGACTAGGGGATGATAATGATCGTCAGGAGCGATCAAGAGGGAACGATTGAAGAGTTCACTACTGTCATTGAAGACTCACCCTTGGGTGTCCTTTTGAGGTCTGCGTGAAAGAAAGAAGTGCTGTTAATATAACAAAAATAAAATGTAAGTTTTGCCTTTTTGGTAGCTGTTTTTGCACAAACAAATAGATAAAAACTCACCTAAAGTCCAATACAGACACACTCTTAAATCCAGGCAGCATATCAAGAGCCTCTTCAATCTATGAACAAGATCAGAGCTCTTCATTTAAGAAACTGAACAAAGTACTCATGTCTGTTTAATGGCATAGAAGGTTTTGAAGGATTTTTCTTACATCCATTTATCTTCATCCCCTACAGCAAGTCTTTAAATGTGAGGTCAGTCACAGTGCTGCACTTTTTTAATTATCTGAGATACGCAACTGCACAAAAGATTTTGAATATGTAGAAAAATGTGTTTTTTGTTAGCTGTGACATAAATCACTTCATGTTTGCATTCTTAAACTGGTTTTTGAGCAAACTGCAAAAATGTTAACATTGTTTAGAATAAACCTATGTTGTTACCTACATAAGGCCAAAAATATGCATGTTACAGAGAAAACTCCTCAAGTTGTATACATGGCAAGCAAGAAACAAAAAAAATGATTTGGGGTATCTCTATCTTGAGCAAGGCTGTGGAAGAGACCCATTTTACACTTAAGACAATATCCAAACATAAAGGACTTTAGGAACAAATATGGAAATGTGATTATTGATACATATGTAAATATACAAACCATAAGTAAACTGTTTTTGTTTTTTAATTTACTTTTATTTATCCCACAATGGGGATATTTGCTCTCCACATTTGGCCCATCCCCTGGGGGGGGGCAGTGGGCTGCAGGCTGGCCGTGCTCAGGGGGCGATGGCTGGCTGGGGAGGGTGGGGATTGATCTGCCAACCCTTTGGTTGTTAGATGACCTGCTCTACCGCCTGAGCTAAACTGCCGCCCAATATACTATGTTTATACATGACAAACGTGAGTCAGATGTTTCCGTGTCTTTATTAATATATATGTGTGTTGTTTTATGTGTGTAAATGGGTTTCTGAACTGAATAAGTACTAATTTGGGAAGAAACAGGACTAAAAAAGCTACGTCTACACCAACCTCTGCAACATCCGACCACTTCCAATGAAAAGTCAGTTCGGTAAAGTTAGAAAGATATTCACAGATTCGGACTTCCGGCCTCAATAACTCTTCCGATAAACGTTCAAATGTGCCAGCAAGTATCTAATTCCTTTTGTATTAACCCAGAGAGTGAACTACAATTTCACTTCAAAAGAAAAAAGATCGTTTTTTCACCTCTTGATCAGTCCGAATCTGTGAATATCTTTCTAACTTTACCGAACTTGAAAAGTCTATGTAAAGGTACTTTTTGGGCTTCTACATTCCAACCTTACGTATTCACATGTCACGATGCTAGTTTCCTTTGGGCTCTACATACAAAACACCCGACCATTCAATGCACGTTAAGTATTATGAATTTTGAATTTGACCAATCTGGGAATTTGGTAGTGACGTATGGATGGCGTTCCTTTTCATTCATGGAAGTGCCAAAAGTTTAAAATTGACCATGGAGGAGAAATTGAAGAATTGAAGAAGAAAAAGAAGAAGAAGCCCCCCCCTTAATTGATCTTCACTTTTACAAAATTTTCTCAAAATCAGCACAATTTTACGGAGCCCGTGTCCTGACATTAAGATATAAAAATATATCTTGTTCCCACAGATTAATATCTTGTTCCCACAGGTTATTATGTCGTTCGCACGAAATACTATTCCGTTCCCACAAGATACTATTCCGTTCCCTTGAAATGATTAACTCGTTCGAACGCAATAATTATGTCGTTCGAACGCAATAATTAATCCGTTCGAACGCAATAATTATTCACGTCATAAGTCATTCACGCGGATATGCTCTCTGTACGCCGGCAAAAGCCGCTTTCAGCGGTAACTTCCGTGTCTCTGTGACCCATATTCGTTCAAAAAAGGAACATGAAAAACAAAAATGATCACTTTATTACTGTCTCAATGAATATAAGAAAAATATCAAAAGATTTATGATAACTAGGCTGCTTTGTCATACGATAGCTCCTGCTAGGCTACTACTAGCTCCTCCGCAGAGCTCTTTGATGTATGCCGGCATTTGGGCAACTGGCTGGTCTGTTGTCAGACAGCTGATATTGTAGTTTAGGGTCGAATAGGAATAATAATATTCAGGACTTGTCTTTTATTAACTTTAGCAGTCAGTATCTTTACATTCGAAGGCTATTAGGCTACATGATAACTGACTAGCCGATCATTTCCTGTTATTAATTTACGTCATAGATTTACAGCAGATACCTTCACATTTCTGTCTGTGTGTGTCTCATTACATTGCATTGAAGACACGCAGGATGTTTAGAGAACAGATTTATTTATTTCAAAAAGCACAAAAGCATCCATCGTATTCACGTTTATTCACATGGTGATGTACGCCCTCAGTCATCTTGCTGCAAAAGCCGCTTCCTGCCGCTACTTCCGTGTCTCTGTGAGCATTCAATAGGGGTAAAAATAAAAGCAAGAATGGTCGATCTGTTATTTTCTCGATGAAAATCTGAAAAATATCATATTAAGCTGGCTGCTTCGCCAAAAGCACTTACCTTTAGCTCGTAGCATAACAACAATAGCACTACGTCACGTTTCCCAGCGTGCTTTGCTGCCAATCACTGGCCAATCACCGTGTCCCTGTGACCAAGGTCTAACAACAAGACCAATGATTGGCCAGTGATTTGCAGCAAAGCACGCTGGGAAACGTGACGTAGTGCTATTGTTGTTATGCTACGAGCTCACAGAGACACGGATGTAGCGGCAGAAAGCGGCTTTTGCAGCAAGATGACTGAGGGCGTACATCACCATGTGAATGAACGTGAATACGATGGATGCTTTTGTGCTTTTTGAAATAAATAAATCTGTTCTCTAAACATCCTCCGTGTCTTCAATGCAATGTAATGAGACACACACAGACAGAAATGTGAAGGTATCTGCTGTAAATCTATGACGTAAATTAATAACAGGATCAATGATCGGCTAGTCAGTTAGCATGTATCCTTATAGCCTTCGAATGTAAAGCGACTGACTGCTAAAGTTAATAAAAGACAAGTCCTGAATATTATTCCTATTCGACCCTAAACTACAATATCAGCTGTCTGACAACAGACCAGCCAAATGCCGGCATACATCAAAGAGCTCTGCGGCGGCGCTAGTAGTAGCCTAGCAGGAGCTATCGTATGACAAAGCAGCCTAGTTATCATAAATCTTTTGATATTTTTCTTATATTCATTGAGACAGTAATAAAGTGATCATTTTTGTTTTTCATCTTCCTTTTTTGAACGAATATGGGTCACAGAAACACGGAAGTTACCGCTGAAAGCGGCTTTTGCCGGCGTACAGAGAGCATATCCGCGTGAATGACTTATGACGTGAATAATTATTGCGTTCGAACGGATTAATTATTGCATTCGCACGAGTTAATCATTTCGAGGGAACGGAATAGTATTTTGAGGGAACGCAATAGTATCTGTGGGAACGGAATAGTATCTTGTGGGAACGGAATAGTATTTCGTGCGAACGACATAATAACCTGTGGGAACAAGATATTAATCTGTGGGAACAAGATATATTTTTATATCTTAATGTCAGGACACGGGCTCCCTACAATTTACTATTTTTTGTCTCATTAAAAGCTAGGATCTAGAAATAAGGAAATTATTATTAAAACGATTCAAAATCATTTTACTCTGTACTAGATCTGTACTGACAGTGATTTAATTCTGGTTTGTGCCCGGCTGGAATTATATAAAAACAAGTCTTTCATATCGGAATAGAGCTGTGAAAGAAAAAGCCTGTAGCAAGATTCACAACATTTGCATCGCTTTAACATTTCAGACCAAGCCCTTTGGCCTCATAGGCGGTGGATAGTAGAAAAAGAAGAAGTCCCTCTCTGGTTGTCTAGTATGAACACCATGTGCTATATGTGCATTAAAAAACTAGTGTTTAGAGCGTTCTTGAATGCACTTCACATGCCCGGTGTGAACGCAGCATAATAGACGGCGGGTGCACTCATGTAGCAATAAATCTGGTCAAGGGTATGGGGGTGAGAAGGATTTCATGTCTTCTCATTCCCTTTTGGATGTTTCTTGTATTTTTTTTTTCATTTTGTCCTATCTTTCCTTTTAAAGTGTATATCATTATCGTCTTACTTCATCCCAATAAACTCATTTTAATAATGTTTCTCTGATTGCATTTTGTTACTTAACAGTTAAGAATAATAATATGAGGTAATGTAGGCCCAGGCTGGTGCAGATAGAAGCAGACTAACCTTTTCAGCTAGATGTCTGCTGAGTGCCTGGAACTGGAGGCTGGCTGGATCGTTGAGCTCATCGCTGAACATCTCTCCAGTCAGGAGGATGCTCAGCTCCACCACCTGCTCCAGCGTGGGAGCTGCAGTAGGCTGCACAGTGATTTCATTCAGCAGCTGCATCACAAAACACAAAACAGTGCTGCTTTATTAGCCTTTATTTTAAAGCATCCTTAATAAGTCCATCTGTGGATACCTACTGGACTTTCCTCCACTTTTCCTGAAGTGGTGGCTGCCTCCTCCTCTTCTTCTTTTCTTTTGTCTTATTGGAGGTTAAAAAAAAAATAATGAGATGGATGTGTGGATTACGCTGCCCTGACCCTGAATTCTCTCTAAATCTATTTATGAGCTGGACTAAAGCCAAGCTTACGGACTGAACCCTCATTGAGGCCTGCAGCTGACATGCATCATACGGAGCTCAAAGCTCGGACACGACTGACCCTGAAGCTACATGCTAGGTAATGACAGTAATCCTGCTGCACAGGTGCTGCTCTGTTTCATATGAAAACGTGATTCTGGATCAGGACGGACACTGACCTAACTCGGGAGCTTTGGTGGCCTCTGACCTCGGCGGTGGGGGCGTGCTGTGTGGAATGGAAAGACTTTATTAACATGACACTGACTTCATAACACAGAAATGAATAAATACATAGAATAAATAAACTACTGCCTCCATGAGTTTAGTTTCACCCTCAGTGGAGATGAAAATAAAACATAACAAATAACTTATTGGTTTTTTTTCACATTTCCTAAGGAATTCTACAAAAAAAAAAAAAAAAACTCATCTATGATTAAAAATTGCTTATTGCTCCCTGTGTGAGCCAGATGTGGAAACTTTCTCTGCATTGAATCTTTCAAAATTTAAGATTTCTTGTTTTTAGACGTTGAATATATTTTACCAGGTGGTTTGAACCTAATTGATCTTCACTTTTACAAGCTTTTTCTCTTAAAATCAGCACAATCTACTATTTTTTGTCTTACTGAAAGCTAGGATCTAGAAAAAAGGAAATTATTATTAAAACGATTCAAAATCATTTTACTCTGAACTATTGCCAGTAGAAAAACCTAAAATTGCTTAATTTAAGAAATGTTGGTAAGACATCTAAATAAATTTCATTAAACAGAATTACTGCATAACATGGAGAAGCCACATTAACTCTCAGACCTTTTTTAGCATTGAACACAGTTGTTTTATAGATCATGAATGGGAGTTTTTGAAACGTAAAACGTTATTTTCATTCAGCGCTGATATTTTATTTATTTTCTAAAGGTAATAAGAAACACTGTAATTTTTGGTTCAATTTTAATTTTTTTTAATTTTAAGTTAGACTTGCTTTCATTGTCCTTATTTTGAAATCAAAATTTTCAATTTTATGTTGTAAGAATAAGTGCAATAGTCCCTTTGATGATTTTTTAAGATTAGCCAACTTGTACTAAGATTGACAACAGACCGATCCACTTTTTGATTTCTTCTTCAATACTTGTAAGCAAAAAATACTATTTAGTTTAAACAAATTACTTATTTGGATACACAAAATGCTCGCTTGTGTGCACAGTACTGTGTGTGCACAAAAAGCTAATAAAAAGGCTAATTTAAAAGGCTCATTTGTGGGCACAAAATGCTAATAAAATGTTAATTTGTGTCCAAAAAATGCTAATAAAATGCTTATTTGTGTGCATACAATGCTAATTTGTGAGCACAAAATGCTAATAAAATGTTAATTTGTGTCCACAAAATGCTAATAAAATGGTTATTTGAAGGAATAATTTTTTATGTCATGTCCAGGGCTCCATACATACCACATCATCTCATTACAGACTTTTTATGATTTTTTTTATTTTATTTCTTTTTTGTTTTCAAAGTTTATTTAAAAACACTATTGTTTGCAAAAACAGCAACAGCAAAAAAACTAGCAAAAGCTGTAATGTTTTCTTCATTAATCTTTAACTTATATTCAATATTATTTACCTAGTGGTTTTTTTATTATTTTGTGTTTTCTTTGAGCAAAATAAATCAGGCTGTGGACACATAATTAATAACTTTGACTGCAGTGTAGACTTTCTGATTTGAAAAAAAGGTACATAAAATTGCAAAAATGAAAAATGTCCCCAAAATGTTATCTCTTATAATGGAAACTTTGGAGATACTCTCGTTAATGTCAAAGACACACTCTCAAAACAGCACAAACACATTCATCCAGTAGATATGAGCACAGGTGAGATCCCAAGTGGTTGAAAAGTAAAGACTGGTAATATGAACAGGTAAGGTTGAGGGGCCTGAACAACCTTACCTGCACATATGCTGCCACGACCTGGTGGGCTCACTACCGGCAGCAGGAAAAAGGACAGATTAACAGACGTCATGATCACATAACATGTATGTCTCTGGAATCATACGCCACTAAGCTACTCTGAATTTACCTTTTAAAATTCATGTGTGACAATCGCTATTAACCAAAAGAGCAAACACATCAGCAAACATGCAGGGAAATTTATTATACATCTGTTAACATTTTCAATCAAACTGCGAGTTACCTCTTTAACCAGAGCCTGATGCTCCTCTGATTGGCTAAAAAAGCTTCCAATGATCAGTGTGGTGGCTGTTCCTTCCCGGCATTGGTTCATCCAGCTTTGATACTCTTCTTGCTCAGGGAGACGATCCCAGAAGATTTTGAAAGCCTCCCAAACAGTTTCCTGGCAGACTGTTAAAAAAAAGGGAAAAAATACCACAAAAATGAAATCATCAGAGTTTTCTCTCATATAAATATTTTCATTGACTCCACCATGAGCATGAATGCAACTTTTTTTTTTTACAAACCATGTCAGGGACACTAACTTTAATCCTAAATCCGTAGGAGAGTCTGAAAGGTTCATCCAGAGCCACAATGTCGGCATGGCATCACTGTTACAGCTCAGCCCACCAGGAACTGGTCCAAAGTCAGAGCCACTACGCTCTGATCCTCTTTCTAATTCATTGCTGTTTGCAAAGCCATAGATGCCAAAGGTCAGTGGTACACAGTCTCAGGGGTAACACGTTGTAAAGTAACAAATTAATGTCATTTAATTATTTTTGTCAGTAACTGAGGAATGTAACAAATTACAGTCCAAATTTTGGTAATTAAATTACAATTGCAAGACTATAGAAACCCTCTTCATCACGTTTTTAGTGCAGTGAAACCATTATAGGTGACTAATAACACTAATTAATTTGTGTGAGATGGAAATTAATTTAAAAAAATAAAAATGTTACCGCAGCATCTGCATGTGCAGTAATGCAGGATTGGAGATCAGTCAACGTAAGATAAAGGAAAAAAGGTAAATATTGACATGGAGGATTCATTGGCCCATTAGGCAATTGGATATGTTATTGATCACCTTTCGGCATATCCCATCTGGGGTCGCCACAACGAATCGGATTTTACTGAATCTCACAGGTGGTTTGGCAGAGGTGTTTATGTCAGATGTTCTTCCTGACACACCCTGTATTTTATCCAAGCTGGGGGCCGGCACAGGGAGACCCAGACTCATGCCCCCTTCTGGCTACATACTTATGCAGTCGCAAGAAGTGTCTTGCCAAAGGACCCACACTGGATGAAGCTCATTGCTTCTTTTTAAAAGTAATTTACCTATATGTCAGCTTTGAAACAGTCCATCAAACTTCAGTTCTCTGTAAGCACATGCAGACAAATTCTGTAGCAAAAAACTAATAAAGAAAATTTTTTCAAAGCTACAGATGTTTGTGGAGTATATTCTCTGGACCCAAGGTTTAGACTCAGTTGTTTAACCATCTGCTCTTAGAAATAAAAAAGAGGTTTGCTTTTGGGTTCAGACTGGCAGGAGAATACTGCAAAAACTGAATCTTACGAAAATTAAAGCTCCTTGTTTCAAGAAATGAAACAATCAATTTTTAATACAATTTTAATACAAATTAGTGTTTGAGAAAAAACTTCTTAGTGAATAAAATATTTTTCTTGAGATAAGAATGGTTGGTAAGACCATTTTTCTTACCCTATTGTCAGATTTCTTTGCTTTTACGTAGAAAACCATACGATGAGGTTTGAGTTTTTGACTACTTTCTAAGAGGCCCGTTTTTGCTGTGAAAGTAAAGCAGCTTGAAAAGAAAGTGGAGACTTTTGGAGTCAGTAAGGGCAGCAAAGATTAAAGAGATTAAAGTGGTTATGTCGCTTCACCCTCTTCACTGGTTCTGCTCGGAGAACATTTGTTTGCTTTTACAACACTGTCCTCCTTTAAACACGTAAAAGGTTATTATTCAATATTTAGAGTCAACATTTTGTTCAAGTGTTTGAAGATAATGCAAGAAAGTATATTTACATATTAATATTTTTTTAAACAGATCAGAAATAATGAGATGAAAGCAAAACAGCCTTCACTAAGGAAAATTGTATTTAAACTATGGGTCGTTTATAGAATAATAATTAATAAATACGTATTATGGCTAAAATAAAAACAGAAGACATACAATTATTTGAAAAATTTGTATCTATTTGTTTTATGAATAGTGTTACCATTTTTCAAATGGAATATAGAAATAATCAAAAAACAAATAGCTATACATTTATATGGTATACATAAATTATTTTTTCAAATTGTTAAAAAAATCTGAATTGTTGAACTGTTGCATGAATGCTTGTACAACGCACGTTCAAGCCACCACTTTCTATGAAAAGTCTTTGTAAAAGATTTGTATCACTTTGACATTTCACACCGAGCCTCCTCCTAATGTAGGTGGTGGACATGTGCTAGTAGAAAGAGAAGAAAAGAAAAAAAAAAAAGAAAAAGAAGAAGCCCTTCCCTGCTTGTCCAGTGTGAACGCCATATGCTAAATGTGCGTTCAAGAACCTACATTTAGCACGTTCTTGAAGGTGCGTCAAATGCCTGGTGTGAATGTAGCACAACAGGTTAGTCCAAGTGAAGTCGTGCCAGCTCCAAGCAGAGCTGAACAATGAGAAAAAAAACTGTAAAGTGCTTAATTTTTGATTTCCAATTTATAATAATCTACATCTCAGCCACAGCCACTGTTCTCAAGGATCGTGGTTTGATTGGATGAAGCCCATCTGCTGGACTACTTAAATATGTAGTTGTAGAGTTAGAGACGTTAATTCTTCTCTAAGAGTTCTGGTACATCGCCTGTCCGACCTGGGGAGGATCCTTGCTTCATGTGGACACCCCTCAGGTTTCTTCTTTTTTTTCCGGAATCAATTTTTTTTAGGAGTTTTTCCTTACCGCCAAGGAGGGGTTGGAGGGCAGGGATATCCAGTTTGATCTGTTTAGTTAGTTAAGTTTAGAAGAGGCCCATTGAGACGACTGTTGTGATTTGGGGCTAAATAAATTATATTGAATTGAATTGAATTGACTAGTTGAATAGTCTGTATTCAGATTAATCTGTCACCTAAATATCTCCCAAAACACTGTGGTGATATTTGTTTATTTTGTTCCGCAGTGAGGATCTTTTCTTTTCACTTCCTGTGCTGAACTTTACCTCGGAGATAAAAGTAGTTTAGGTGGTTGGAAACGACCTGCTCCGCAGTTTCTTGTCCACACAGCCTAAGTCCATTCTGGTAAAAAATGTTCCTTTTCCGTCGAGAAGCTGCTGCGTGGTCTTCAACGAACGCCTTCACGTCAGACACATGAGTGATGCGTGGAAACCCAACCTTTGTCTGAGGCAGATCCATGAAGCCCATTGAGGATCCCTCCAGAGCTGCATCTGCAACAGAAGCAGAAGGGTTTGCCGTGTCTCTCAGGAGCAGTGAGATGGCTCAGGTACCTCTCAAACATACCTGTAGGTCTGCCCAAAAAGGTGATGAATGAGCTCAGCAGAACAGAGAAGAAAATGCTCCTCCAGGATGTGGCGCTCATGTTAAATCCGTGACTCCGTCTAAATCCGTGGACTCGGAAAGGGATCAAGGAAATATTTGTTTCCTCTCAAGAAGTGCAGCAGCTTCTTAGTTGTTTGCATAGTTTAGAATTGTCCAAAAGGATGGAAATGAGAAAACAGTTGATGATACGCTCTCCCTAGGAGTGCTGGGAGCTCAGGAAGACAGGCAGATGGTTTCTGAAGAGTGGGGGCGTTTTTTTATGCTCTCTAATCCTGTTTGCTTTAAGCCTTTTGGAAGAGCCTGTCAAGAAGTTAGTGGAGCAACAATGCAAGGGGAGGGCAGGCAGCGAGGAGGAATAAAAGAAAGGTCGGGGACAAAGGCAAGGGGCATAAACACATGATGACCAGGAGTTTGTTTTGCCTCAAAGGAAGCATTATCCCTTTACAGGCACCACATATAGTCAGGGAATTAAAACTCTGAAATTCCACAGTGCATTCACTCAAATGCTCCAGAACAATAAGCATATGCATGATCTGACAATGAAAGACGTCCCACCTTCAGCAATCTGCTCTGGATGAGTAAAAACAATGGAAATCCTCTCACCGCTACTGTGTCTAAGTGAGAGTCATGGGCTTAAAAGTCAACCTTCAGCCCCAAACTCTTCCTGCAAGTTTTATCCTGCTTGTATAAGGCAGATCTGCCTCATTTAATCTTTAAATAGCTGTAATCTATGGTTAAAATTAAAGTGATTAATCCCCAAAGTCTCAAAATGTGCCAACTTTTAGTTGTTTGTAACTAGGCCCTTAGCAAAAAGTAGTATATTTGAGTACACATATACATAATCTATATTAAAAGTGAGGCTGTATACTTGAAGTTTACTCTTTTGTAAACTTAAAATGCTCAAAGTTTAGTCTGAAAAAGTATTCAGTAAGAATACTTCCTACATCATTCATACATGGTTTATGGTGTTGTGGCGACCTGGGGTTTAGCCCCACCTATGGCCACTAAGACTCCTCGGTAGGGTGAAATCCTGTAGCACGAGCGAGAAAGCTGTTGAGGGAAGCTCATGTTGTACGCTGTTAGTAAATACACTTTAATAAATGGGCTTTGATGGCAGAAAGGAGAATGTTTAATCTGCTTATTTCTCTGTCACACCCTCTCTGACACTACTCCAGGTCATGTAAGTGATGTATCAGCTGGGTTGTTATAGTATATTTTCTTACTTTCTTACTTAATAAAGTAAGCTTAAGTTGGGGAAAATGAAATGCTATAGCCCTTAAAAAAGACAAAAAGGTGTTTAATTTGAACTATTTTCTTCTCCTTTTTTTCTGTTTTGCTTGGTGACGTCATTTTTTTTATTTTCAACTTCCACCTGAGGTGGTAACACATGCCACCTACTGGCCAGGAGTGTAACTACAGCTGATGTTGACAATCTTGTTTAAAAATGGCATTTACCTTTACACTTCATTTACCTTTACATCACCGCCTTCATTAAAACTCTTCTGCCCTTGTGCTGAAGCAAAAACAGAAGAAGTGAAAACAGTTAGCTAGATGCCACAAGATTTATTGTTTAGGGAATTGGAGCCAACTACCAACTACAGGAGAAACACTCCTCAGCCTCCCTGAGAAAGTCTATGCCAGGGTACTGAGGAGGAGAGTCGGTCTTAATAGTCAAACCTCAGATCCAGGAACAAAGTATAAATATCTTGGGATCTTGTTCACGAGTGAGGGAAGATTGGATTGGTGCAGCATCTGTAGTTATGCGGTCGCTGTATCGGTCCGTTGTGGTAAACAGAGAGCTGAACCAGAATGCAAAGCTCCTAATTTACTGGCCGATCTTTAGGTGACTCGGGCAACTAGTCCGGATGCCTCCTTGACGCCTCCCTGGGGAGGTGTTCCGGGCATGTCCCACTGGGCGGAGGCCCCGAGGAAGACCCAGGACACGCTGGACAGACTGTGTCTGTCAGCTGGCCTGGGAACGCCTGGGGGTCCCCCCAAAAGATCTGAAGGAAGTGGCTGGGGCGGGCAAGGGAAGTCTGGGGATCTTTGCTTAGACTGCTGCCCCACAACCCGGTCCCAAATGAGCAGAAAAGATGGATGAATGGATGGATGAATGAATGAATGAATGAATGAATGAATGAATGAATGAATGAATGAATGGATGGATGGATGGATGGATGGATGAATGAATGAATGAATGAATGAATGAATGAATGAATGAATGAATGAATGGGTGGATGGATGGATGGATGGATGGATGGATGGATGGATGGATGGATGGATGGATGGATGGATGGATGGATGGATGGATGGATGGATGGATGAATGAATGGATGAATGAATGAATGAATGAATGAATGAATAGATGAATGAATGGATGGATGGATGATGGATGGATGGATGGATGAATGAATGGGTGGATGGATGGATGGATGGATGGATGAATGAATGAATGAATGAATGAATGAATGAATGAATGAATGAATGAATGAATGAATGGATGGATGAATGAATGAATGAATGAATGGATGAATGAATGGATGGATGAATGGATGAATGAATGAATGAATGAATGAATGAATGAATGAATGGATGGATGAATGGATGAATGAATGAATGAATGAATGAATGGATGAATGAATGGATGGATGGATGATGGATGGATGAATGAATGAATGAATGAATGAATGAATGAATGAATGAATGAATGAATGGATGGATGAATGGATGAATGAATGAATGAATGAATGAATGGATGAATGAATGGATGGATGGATGATGGATGGATGGATGGATGGATGAATGAATGAATGGGTGGATGGATGGATGGATGGATGGATGGATGGATGGATGGATGGATGGATGGATGGATGGATGAATGAATGAATGAATGAATGAATGAATGAATTAATGAATTAATGAATAGATGAATGAATGAATGGATGGATGGATGGATGAATGTATGAATAGATGAATGAATGAATGAATGAATGAATGAATGAATGAATGAATGAATGAATGAATGAATGAATGAATGAATGAATGGATGGGAGCCGTTTTTGTAGTAAGGCCCATCTTGACCGGATATGACGTCACCAGACCCTAGCACTTCCAAATATATATTTATGTCTTTGGCTACGTCCTTATTCCTTTTACTACTCACTACACACACGAGAGGAGCCAGCACTATATATAGTGCACTATGTGTCATGTACTATATAGGAGAAGAGAAAATGTAATAAAATGTTTTTTTAAAATAACATTTTCATCCTCAGAGCACAGTGGATTCATAAATGGTCATCCCAAAATGCTTATATCAATGAGATCTCCCCTTCGTCAAATCGATGACGTCATATTCGCCATTTAAAAATTCGAATTGCTTTAACCCTTGTGCTATCTTAGATGACCCCACCCTTACATTGACGTTTTCTCCCTACCTTGACAAAGGTGGAAAGATTTCATGTAATCCATGGACACCAGTGAGGATCACAAATCCTTGAAGAAAAAAGGTTCAGAGCACTGTCTAGTGGG
Source organism: Oryzias latipes (assembly GCF_053564925.1). NCBI lineage: Eukaryota > Metazoa > Chordata > Actinopteri > Beloniformes > Adrianichthyidae > Oryzias > Oryzias latipes. The sequence goes on along the minus strand of NC_136257.1, from coordinate 10,404,620 downwards.
TCAAGATGACCCAACCCCCAATGGTAAAGTGCCTAGGATAGCACAAGGGTTAAAAATCCAGGGCACTACATAGTTCTGCACTATATAGTTTTTTAGAAGCTAGGATTAGGGTGAGAATTATTTTACTTGGCTGACACAAAAACAGAGATCTGGTTGGTTTTGATTTCTACCTTCAACCGTTATTTTTAACCTACCTTTTATTTATTTTATTCAAAGCACTTTAGAACACGCACGTCTAACATACAGTATTTCTTCTTGAACATATTACTCAGGTTTATTTCAATCATTGACACAAAAATGTTATCTCTTAATTAAATTTTAACTTAATATAAAACATTTATTGTGTTATTAAATTATGATTGCTATTCTTATATGTTATTCCTCTTTTTTGAAGAACAAAAAGGCTATTTAAACAAAGTTTTTCATAAAGCATGTTTAAAAAAACTAAGTAGGAAAAAAACGGACAGAAATAAAATCTTTACCTTCTTTTTCCCATTTGGGTCACTTTGGTTTTTTACTATTCATCTATTAATATTTTGTGTGATATGTTTTTTAATTCTTCATGTTAAAGCACATTTATTATTTTTATTTGAGCTGCATCCTTATCACTTTCTGCAATTTTAGGCAGATTCCATACTGTTTCAGCGGTGAATCCACTGGAGGGCCAACAATCCTCCAGTTAATCACATTAGTCGTTCCAAACAGCAGTGTCACCAAATCTAGATAAGATCCATGAGAACAGACATGATACTGAAAACTAAAAAAAACGGTCAAATCAATTTGTCCCTGTAGCATAAAAAAAGTTCCATTTTTGAAATTGTCTTAAGTCTAAATGCCATGACTCAAGTTCAAGACAACCCCACATGGATGGATAATTTATATAGTAAAATATCCATTTTAGAAATGTGTAGGTTCATGAATGTAAAAACTGTTTTTTTAAAGGTCTGAATCCTTAACCTGGACAATTTATAATTTTTTTTTAAGCTAGAATGTTAACTAGGATCAAAGAAAAACCAGAGAACATTGTGTCCTCTGGTTCCTCTTCATATACCTTTGGTGTCACTGACAGAGTTTTAGCTGGCGTGGGGGGGCTGCAACGAGCTGCTAAGCAGATCAGTGGGATTATTGAGCTACAGTGAGGGGATGAGACCGAGACAGTAAATACACCTAAGCTGACCACGAAACACTGCGCAGATTTCATCTGAAGGCTCTCCAATGTAGAGAAAATCACAAAAACAAAGCCAAAAAGAAAAAAAAAGGGGGGGGGGGGGGGGCTCTGTAGATGACAAATGCATCCAACTTTGTCTCTCATTGACATTAAAAAACAAAACCACAACTACAACATTCTACAAGTTTTAATAGTTGAGATGCATTTTTGGACTAAGCTTCTGTTTGACACAAACACAATGTCTAAAAAAAAAAGGCAAATATGAATATTTTTGTACAAATAGCATCATATTTAGAAGCAAAAGAACTACAAAATTTCTCTCAGTAAAAAAATATACATATTATGACAGCAGTTAGGGTCTGAAGTCTCTACACTGGTGATGGATCTAAAGTCGTTTGTAAAAAAAAAATTGCTTACTTTCTTCTGCATTAAATAAAACCAGCTAGCATCTTTTCCCAATTGTAGACCAACCACATTTTGGGCATTTCTTTTTTTTAATCCATTTTCAGTGAATCTGAAATTGTGAAGGCTTGGGATTTCAGAGTTTAAAAACATTTCATGGATTTGCATGTTGGGTTTGTGACGTGTTTGGAGTCTCCAAAATCTGAGCGGCGTGTTACAAACAAATGGAGGAGGGGAGGGGAGGGGAGGGGAGGGGGGTCTCTATCACTATAAGATCATCTTAAAGGAAGATCCTGAGAATGCTAATGCTAATGATAATGCTACGGAGAACAAAAGCATGAAATGTCTTAACAGAACTAGACTTTCCAGAACATTTATTGCCGTCTGGCTTGAAGTGAGACTCTGAACTCTTACATAAAAACAGGATTAAAAATACAAGAGTCTTCATTCAGTCTTTGAGTCGTTTCTTCAGTTCCTGCTGGTTGATGCTCCTCTGCTCTCTTAGGAACCACAGGAAGCAGCTTTGTGTTGAGGAACCTTCAAAATAAATGTCTTCTGCTCAGTGTGAGCACAGTGACGGACTCAGGGCTTCTCTTTATCCAGCTGCTGATGTCGATAAAGGTTCAGTATCAAATCTCTGATTTCATCTCGTTTCCTCCGAACCTGTTGCCTTGGGAACCACTGTTGTAGCTGAAGAGGGAGATCAAAGTGTACGACGGGGTCCTGAGGAAAAGAAAAAAAGCACAATGTGCATTATTTTAAAGCATTTCAAAATATATGTGTGGTCACATCTGGATCAGCTTAAAGAGAATGCCAACCAGATCGCAAATTTGAAAACAATAAAAACATTTAAAAACAGTTTTTAACCCGACAGTACACGTAAACTTGAAGGAAATATCGGAAAATAAAATCCTAAATTTGAAAAAATATTTATTTAAAACTTGAAATAATTATTGACAATTTTTAAAAATTGTTTTAATTTTGAATCTTGAAATAAAATAACTATAAATCTTATTCTTTCACCTAATGAAAAAGCATTTGTTTTGTGTTTTCAGTTCTGTATTCCCAGTTTCAGTTCAGTGGGGGCGTGGCTTTGATCCCCTTGGTTACCAGGACATGATTGACATCGAGTAATAGAGGCTGAGGTGATGTGATTTCAGCTCCAGAAAAGTGTCTGTTGTTGGCGGCGCCTGCCTCATCCCTCCTCTGCAGTACCAAACTTTGGGGGAGAGATGACACAGACGGCACAAAAGCAGCAAATTACGAATAAATATTATTTTTCATTTAGTAACTGAAGTTTTAGGTTTATAGTTTTTTTTATTTAAGTTTCAAATCTACAATTTCTTAAATTCTTAATTTATTTCTAATTTAAGGTATTTGTTTTAGATTATTTTTTAATTACAATTTTATTTTTTTAGTTTAAACATTTTCTTCATATCTACATCTTTATTAATCTTAGATATTATAGTTTAATTTTTTTCAAGTTTATAATTTTAATCTAAATTTTAAAAAATACTTTTTTCAATTTCAACATTTTTTTAAATCTACAATTATTTTAAAGATATTTCTTTTAGTTTGATTTTTTTTTCAACATTTATAATTGACTTTTCAAATTTCATATTTCTTCAAGTTTAATTTATTTATTCACATTTTATTTTTCAAATTTTTATATTTCACTAAAGTTTTATATCATATATTTTATAACTTTTCAAATTTTATTTTCTTATTTTTTTCAAAATTATAATCTGGTTTTTCATTCACTTTAAGCTGACCCTGATTTGATCCCACAGAAAAGTCTATCGTTTTAATCCCGGCTTTTTTTTTCTACAGATAAACCCACATGTTCCACAGTTTTTACACAATGACATGGTTCCGTTAAACCACGTCAGCGCCTCACCCCACAGAAACGAGGAGGCGAGTACCTTCAGAAAACACTCCACGTATTGAAGCAGGTAAAGGCCGCAGTCGCTGCTGTTATCCTGAAGAGGAACTTTGCAGTTTGAGCTTTTCATCTGGTCAGGACCAAAATCTCTCAGTGAGCCGCGACGGACCTCCCACTCCGACTGCAAATAGCTGTAGGATGAAAATGCTCCATCTTAGAATGAGGAATTAGAAACAATCAGAACTAAAAGAAATCCAAACTCACTCTCTGAGAAGTTTGACGACTCTCTCGTGAAGAGAAATTTTGAGAGAATCCATGAGGAGAATGCAGGGCCTTAGGGGAGAAAAACATGAGTCAGCAGTATTTTCATTAGAATAGGTTACCTTTCAGCTAATAAATCCGATTTATCTTAAAGACCCGCTCCGATCATCTTTTGATCTATTGTGAGAGCGTTTCCAGTGGTCTTTTAATTATGATTATGACGTTTTCAGTCAAAATTTAAAAAAACCTGTGTTGTTTTCTAGGACATAGTTTCTGCAGAACCGCAGGAGTTCATTAAAATTCAACTGAGTTGTGGCACCTGACCTTTCTGTCAACTTAGTTTACACTCTCTCCCACTAGCTTACAGCCACTCACACCCCCAACCTAACGTGAGCTAACGTTGAGCTTAATTTTCTCTCATGTAAACATGTTAACAAACCATTTTGAATGGAGCAGCTCTTTAAGGTTGCTTTTTCAAAATGTTCAATATGTTTTGAACAAAACCAAAATATTTCTCTTTAGCAATATGGATGGAAAAAAAGGGATATTTTTGGAATGTTTTTCATTTATTTGATATCATTCGTTAAAACTACTGTGTTTGCATTGAAGGAAAGCTGACCTCCTCTGGACTGTCTGTCTGCAGCACGTCTGCTCTGTGCAGCTCTGGAAACAAATCAATCAATCCATTTATTTGGCATTTGCATGAGTTAAATCACAGGAAGAAAGAGACAACACAAAGACACAGATTAAAAGCATAGATAAATAAATAAATTACAAACAGTAAAACTAATTTTATAAAATACTTTTAAAAAAGGGTTAACACAGAAACCTGTAGGAAAATTATGCAGAAAAAGAAAAAAATGTCATTTTTCTTACTACTGGAGAAGTTGGTGAGTCTTTGCTGGGATCCTTTGGAACATTTTCTAAAAGAAATGAAAGCAAAAGATCATTTTTTTTTGAGCTGAAACCTTTCAAATGTGTAACAGTAGCAGAGTCATGTCCCACCAGCTTCTGCCTCCACGCTGTTGCTGCAGATCATCTCAGCGTCTGCTTCAGATCTCCCAACCGTCTCCTCACTGGGGGACCCTGCTGTCCAGGACTCCACTTTCGGCTCATCCAGTCCAGGAAAGCAGATGATGACTAAATACCAATGAGCTCTAAACCGAGGTAAAGAAACGCCGTCATTCAGCAGTAGGGATGAACCTGAAACTGCACTGAAGAGGCCCCATGATGTGTTCACTTACTCCTGGTTGACGGGTACGAACAGGAAATCCTTTTCAAAGATGTCCACATGGCGTGTCCAAGTCTTCACCCGCTGATGGCGCCGCTGTCTCTGACAGCTGGAAGACAACACATTAGCCAGCTACTTGCATTGCATCTGAACTAATAGGTGTATCAGGACAAAAAGGAGGCGGAACTAAAAACACAGTTATAAATTATCCGGTGAATCTGGGATTCGATCTAAAATGATATAACTCGACAAAATCAAGAGTTACATTTGAACTCTCTTAAGTTTACCGTTGTTTTCTGAGCAAACTGGGCATGTGCAAAATCCGGAAGTGAGGATAAAATGTAAATACAGTGAACAAAACCCCATTTAAAGTCAAATTAGAAGTAAATAAAATGTTTTTAAAAAGGATAATAGTGAATAATTTCAGTATTATTTTTTTATGTCAGCAAAAATTCTTTAAAAAGATAAATGCTTTTTCAAAATTAAATATTTAGTACGGTACTTCTATGCATCTGTAAACACACATGGTGCAACGGATCACAGCCGATCACCGTCTTGGTTTTAACACGCATCAAAGTTGCTGCTTGATGTCTGTCCACAAGTGTGTTCACCTGCAGCTCCTGCCGCGTGTGGGAGGGGCTTCTGTCAAAAGCTATGCTCGACCTCGTCACGGAGGATGCGGATGCCGATTTCCGTTTTATTTAATTTAAAGAACTGAACAAAAGCGTTGCTGTACGTCCCTAGGAAATCCTTCAGAAATCACTGCTGCTGGCACCAGTGGGAGGGGCTTTGTAGCAGCAGGGGGCACAATGAAAGAATGAATCAGTTTAACATCCCCTGATACTCTAACCTTTTTTTTTTGCCTTTTTTTATTCTTCTCTTTTTTAAAGATGCAATGTAACAAAGCCCATTTCTTTAAATGGGCACCTTTTCCATAAAGGACTATCTAGAGTACAAAGATTGTTTTATAAATAAGACTCAATAAGCAAATATGCTGAAGTTATAAAACATTTGTGTCTGTGTTTATATGTTTTCAAGTACTTTGTAGACTTTTAAACAGTTTAAAAATGATCCGAACCAAGACTCTATAACTGTAGCACATCCGATCCGTGAGTTTTGAGATCCGTTGCACCCAAATAAATAATAATAAATAATAAATAAATAATTTCCAAACTAAATGAATACGTTTTAGACATTACAGTCATTTTGGCGTATACTTATATAGCTATTTCTAATTTAATTTGCTTAACTATAGTTATTAAATATAACTAAGAACAAAGATTATGTCAGTTTGTAAGCAAGTCTTTACAAAAATATTACCTGATCCTGCATTTCCCCTAAAAATCTCTAATATTCACGGCACATTTTTCGGTTCAAAGGAAATGCACCGTTATTTTTTTATGACAAAAAAAAAAAGGTTAGCTGAGATACTAAACTTGTCTGTTTGTAGTCTACCATGAATAGTAGGAGAATGGCAACTTTTAGTGACCGTAAATTATGTGTCTTCAAATGAAACTCCTTTGTGACAGTAATTCTCTCTGCTTGTCCTGTGCGACAGCTCTGTCAGAGTTTGCTTCGGAAAAGTAGAGTTGTTTTTAGTTTCCAAAAAATGTCCCATCTTTCGTTTTCCGTAACTCAAAAAGCACCGTTTTTGTAGAGAAACATCATCTCTTGGGCGTTTCCCTCCTGAACTTTGTGCACTCACGCGTCGCTGTTGGTTCCCTCGCTGGCGTTGTCTCTGCGCGTCAGCTGCTTGTAGAAGAAGCTGCTGAAGACGTGGCAGCGCTCGCTCAGAGCGCTGGGCGTGTTCAGGAGCAGGTATCTGGTTCACAAAGCAGCATCCATCACAAAGAAGCAGCCACGACTTACGGCTGGAAGACTGGACCTGCTTCTTACTTGAGGTAAAAGTCGATGATGACGTCATTCAGGTACTTTCCGCTGTCGAGACACTGCAGGTCCTCCATGGTGACGGTGATGCCGCCCTTTATCGGCGGGGGAGGAAACTGGATTAACCTGAGCGGAGAACAACAGGAAAACGTTTGATTGTCTCAGCCTTAAGGGGATGGGTGAAGAGAACGCCGACATCTGGGCAGAGGGGGAACTGACCTGCGGGCCACGCCCTGATGCTTATAAGGGATCCAGTTGGAGCTGGGCTTACACAGAGACACAGAATACGACCCCTTGGTTCTTTGATGGCGAAGCGTGTACGCAGGAGCGGCGTCCTTCTTGCAGTCCTGTAGACATGAGTGGAGGTTTGACAGCAAACTGAGAGGCCGAAGAACTACAATAAAACTACAGCACATTCTCTGAATTTTATTTAATGTTGATTTTCTTTCATAAATTCTGGACACAGCTTACGTCAGGGGGACTCTGGAGCTCCTCCTCCTCCTCCTCCTTCATGTCCTCCTTTGGTTCTGCCTGCACCTCCTCCTCCTCCTCCTCCTCTTCATCTTCCGGTGGCGTCTCTGGTTCGGACTCTTTCTGGGAGCCAGTGTCCAGCCAGATGTGAGCCGTTGGGAGTTCGTCTGCATCTGAATGCAAGCTGCTCTGGTCATCGTTCAGGTCCAGGCTGATTCTTGTGACGGTCTGCGTGAGCAGCAAGTCCAAGTCCAGTCCGCTTCTCTGAATCAGTTCTAAGCTTTCATCCAGGGACAGAACCGGGGTGTCTTCAAAGTCTGTGCTTTCATCTGTCTTCTTACTTCTTCTTTGACGAGTCAGACTCTTGATGCAGTCTATGTCCAAGATGGAGCGCAGCAGAGCCCCTTCCATGCCCAACAGAGGGTCTTTGAGACTCAGGAGAAGAAAAGGACAGGCCTTTCCTGGAAAAAACAAGACAAATATAAAGACAGGAAACGTTGTCATGCCGTACCATGGAAGTGCCATTACCCACCAGTATTCATGTCTCCATCCTCGGCACTGTGGAGCTGGCAAAGGCTCTGCTGGATAGCAGCGGCGGCGGTTTGTGACACGCAGATCAGCAGGACGGCAGGGAAGTCGGCGCCGTCGCAGACGAAGTGCAGCCCCCGCTCCTCCAGCTCAGATTGTTCCCAAACGCTGTACCTCCGCAGGTCTTTGCGCTCCAACGTCAACACCACGTGGCGCTCCCCGCTGGCATCTGGAAACAAGAGGTCAGAATCCATCGCTGAGGAAGCAAAGGTGCTGAATATTCACAATCTGTTTACGAAAAAAGATTACGAATATTTGTGACGTCTGAGATCACTGATTCGTGATTTCTATAAATCTAGCAGACTGTATTACAAATATACTTTAGATAATGTAATTATTCCTCTAAACTACATTAAAATGTGGGATTTCAAGAATAAACTAAACGAAGCGCTTTCACTACTGTCAACACAGGAAAAGAAATATGAAAGTTTAAAGTGGTTTTTGTAGATGGAAATACAACCAGACTTAAGTTTAGTTTACTAAAATAAGTTCTGAAAACATATTTCAGTTTAAATATAGTCTTTAATTTCAAACAAAAAAACATATTTCTGAATTCAAAAAACATGTTTATAATAAAATTAAACATATTACAATAATCTTGAGATCAATTATGTGATGTCATGACTGTCTGCTAGCGCGATAGAGAAATCACATCTGTAAAATGTTTTTGGGGTATTTCTACCCAAAGTTGACTAAATATGGAAAAAGTCACTTTCCAAAACATGTTTTCTGTTGGAAACATGTCTGTAGTCAGTTTAGATGAAAGGACTGTGAGACATTTCTAGTTGTTCCATTTTGATTAAGGTGTTGCATTTATGATCTTCTGGTCATTCAGCCACTGAACCTGTAATCCGAAAAACTTTAAAGATGGAGAAACATTTTCAGGATTTGTAGTTAGATAATCCAAACTAACAGTGATGTTTAAGTTTTATTCAATGCTGAAGTTAACCAGGAAGTTGATAGAAAAACCTTTGAGCGAGACATTAAATAGCTGCAGTTACAAAATGTCTTTGATCGGATGAAAGATAGGATTAGAATAGAACTGTGTACATGGGCCCAGAAACACTTAATCTGATTATAACAAACATTTACATACGTCACATATTCAATCGGAATAAATCATTTGGACATAAGCAGAACTCTCTAAAATACCCGAAATGGCCGTAAAAGAAGAAATAGCGAGTTCATTGTAAACAAAACAAAAACTCCCGCATAGAGTGAGATGATCTTTTAAAGGTGTTTTTATTATTGTTATGATTATTATTAAGCGCTGTTTAATCATAATTGTTTTAATCAGTGCGGCCAGTGCTTTATTCTCGGCGGAACGGAGATGGAAGAAGGGTCAGGGTCAGGCTAATACGTGCTAATAACATTTAGCCGTGGATGCAGTTAAAAAATCTGTGCCGTTAAAGCCGCAATCTGCATCTTGGCTGAACAGAAATATGTTGCAATAACATCAGCCTTTATTTCGTCTGGACACGATTGGAAACATGAATTCACATGCTCGTTTAAACGGTTTCTCAGGACTGCATAAAGTGGCATTTCTGCTTTGAAAAGCCGCCTCCGTTAGCTCACAGGCCGTCCCAGATCTGCTCCTCTGCTCTTAGACACGGTTCTCCTGGGTCCGGAAAGAAATTTTGATCCGAATGAGTCTGATCGGGGCAGAATATTCCAAACGATGTGTTTAAATGACGCATTTTTATTCTGATCGGACGTCCATTCCTTTTTACTTTTGTCCATGTAACCGCAGTGTTTAAAACAACCACATTCCATTTTTTTCTTTCTAAATCAAACTAACAATGTTTTAAAACGAAAAATGAACTAATAATGGATGATTAAAAAGTTATATTTTCTGTATGAATGTTCTTTTTTCTCAGCATCCATCAAAATTTTTTACTTTCCATCTTTTTAAACTGATTCAAGTCTGTGCTCCCAGATAATTTGTTGTGCTGTTTTAGATGCCCCCTGTCTTTGTATTTTCTGAATTCCTTTGTTCCTTCATTTGTTTTCTACATAAATGTAACATTTAGTTTGAAAAATTATATAATTAGATCCACAAAGATGGTACACTGGTGTCACCATTGGTTCTGAGGGCTTAAAAGGGAAAATCTCCATTTAAACCTCATTTGTCATCAAACCAGAGGGACAGGATGGATCACACCCTTAGAGGTGAAAGTGCACCAGGGTCTGGAAGTCCTAATCCAAGCGCATAAACAAACGCAAATAGACTACTAAGCCAGGTAAGGACAGAACAGAAGCTCCTAAACTACAACAGGATCATAGCAGAACCTTTTTCCGGCTTTACCTTTCAGTGGAATGATGACTTGATCTTCTGTTATCTGTTAAAGAAGAAGAAATGCGGCACATTCAAAGTGTGATCAGGAGGGCACGGGAAATACACTGCTCGTAGAATTTACCACGAACGCTCCGTTTGCATTTCCTCTGTAAGCTCCACAGCACAGACTCCAGAAGGCCACGCTCATCCCAGCGCAGTCCTCATTAAAGACAAAAGATTCCAGTAAGGAGCCATGAGTGGTTTCAGCTGATTCAGTCATCTGCAGCACAAAACATACGCAGGAAAGGGGTGAAACAAGCTGTCAAATGATTTTCTGCAATAATATTTTGAGCCTGTCCTCTTTGGCTCCATCTGGTGGTCATTGCATAGACTACACTTTCAAAAAATTATATTGAAAAAACAAAATATCTTTACTTTACAAATCTTTGGAGACAGCGTGAAGGGATTTGTACATTAATCATACAATGTTCTGGAGATAGAAACAAGAAAAAACCTCAACTTCCCACCAACCTGGGAGTCTGGATCCTCTTGCTCCTCACATGCAGCTTTCTGGAGGACGTCTGGAACCCTGGCATGGACCTCCGCATGACCTATTGCACTTTCATTGCCGCCCTCGTCATCACTGGACAGCACGACTAAAACAGAAACATGACAAACGACGTGGGACTTTTTCATCAAAACCATGGCGCCCTGTTGCTTTTGATAAGCCATTTGTCCGATTCCTACTTGGGGTAATTCCAAGCACTTCATTGAAAAATAACAAGCCAACAAAAACCACTAAATCATAGTAAAAAGAAGTAAAAATTTAAAAGTGATAAAACAGCTTTAGAAGTGACAGAAAGTGAGGCACACAAAGACTTATTCTGACAGTCTTATATTTTCTAACAATTAGCTTTGAGGCAGCACGGGTCACCAAGCTAAGCTGCAGAGACATTAACTATATTGACTTAAATTATAAAATTATACATTAATAAAGTTAATTATGCAATCTTTAAAAAAAAATCTGATAATTTGGGCAAAGTGTTGCAGGAAAAAATAAACACAGCTCCAGCTCACTATTATTTTGGTTGTCCGAGTGATCCGTTTTTGAGTCTAAAGCCCTTTTGGTTCTGATCCAAAAACAAGACGTTTCGGTTCTTTAAAGCAGTTTGGATTTAATGCTGCAGAAAAAAAGTCTCTGGTTTAGATTCTTAGTCAATTTTTAAGTGCATTAACAGCATATTAGCAACAGTAATAGTCTGATACAACAGCTATTTTTTTAAACCTTTTTTTGATTCAAGGTAAACTTTTTCTACATCAGCAACCAAAAATAAATAAATAAACCTGCAGTTTAATGATGTATCTCCAGGATCTCGAGTCCATTTTCTGTAATCGTTGTATCACAAAAAGCTTGAAGATGTGACTGTTTTTCTTAAAAGTTGTAGTAGTTTTCAAAGATAAAGGCTGTAGGAGCATGCTGTAAAATCTCAAAGCAGTTAAAGTTGCTCCAGTTCATTAAAATGCAATTTGATGTAACCTCACAGGAGGCTAAATAAAACCATAATATTCTTCACATTTGTGGAAAAGTAACTATAAACTTTGAGCAATTATGTAATCACAGCACATTTGATGAATTTCACACAAAGGGGACCGGCATCATATTATGGTTTGGATGAAATCAGAGCTGCTATCCTGTAAATGTTTTTTACACCAATTAAGTGAAACTGAATCCTATTTTACGGCACACCAGACAATCTCTAACCCCGGATTTACACTGATCAGTTTGCGGTGCATCTCTGTCGAGTTGCGTGGCGAGTCGACCGTCAGTTTACATCATCTCCGCTGCGTCTCCGGTCTGACTTCCTAGCTCCCGGAGGAGTGGTTTGTCCTGCCAAGGAGTCAAGTAGTTCATCCTGCCGTCTTCACTCATCCCAAACGTAAGCCATCGGCCCCCATGCCCTCTTCTTTCTCACTGAGGCTTTGTAAAATGCATGTTCGGTATCATAAACGATGTTAGGGTTTTGTGCTTCCAACATTGAACTGTTGTCCTCCGTGGCAATCATGGACAATGGAGTTATCTGCGGCGTTCACGTGCGTTATTAAACATAAAGTTAAGCTTTATTTTGAAAGTACCCGGACCCGTTTCCGGTTCTCCGGCTTTTTGCCGCAACACTGACACATCCGCAGCCTAGAAGTGGAACTCCTGCGTAAAGGTTGCGTTGGGGAGAGACGGATGTCAGAGGCAGACATGACAGCGGTGATGTAAACATTCCAATTGATTAATCAGCGTTCTAATTTTTTGTGTCAACGCCACACAGACGCAACGCAGACGGACCAGTGGAAATCAGTCTTTACGGCGCACCAGTGTATACTGCAACACAACGGTTAAAAACAATTGTGTCTATTTAGGATATGATTTGTTCAAAGACTAGACTGTGTTCACTTGTAAAAGTAGTCCATCTCTGTGTTTAGACTGCGTTCAGGAGAAGTTGCTCTGACTTCAATTAATTTTTTGGCCAGTTAGATGTTTTTCTTTCGGAGATCAAATGTTTTTTTTAAATAAATGTTCTATATTGGGAAATATAAGAAAAGTTGAAGTCTTTTGTCTTTCTATTGAGTGTAACTCCATCCATTCATCGAGTTTTTCCTGTTTTTTTTGCTTTGATCGGACAGACTTGGTGGTGCTTACTGGGCTCGAAGGGGCTGGTCTGAGACCCGTCCAGCCTCCCTGAAGATCTTCTTCCATGGCTGCCTGCCGTGTCTTTGTCTCTCAAACTGGCTTCCATAAATGGAACCAGAGTTTGCCTCTGTCCGTCGCCTCCGACCGTGAACTTCATGATGCAGCTGTCCAAATCTGAATCCTCCTCGATTTTGTCCTGGCCGACAGACACGGGGGACGACTCGCCCTCCCCCCGGTTCTCCTCAGTGGGGCTGAGCAGGCGGTGGCGCTTGGAGTTGCGTACTCCATTACACTGAGCTTTGGTCTCCAGACTTTTACGCTTCTATCAAGACACAAACATAGATTTTAGTGAGAAGAAAGCCGCCCTTTGGGCTGGTTTTGGCAGGAAGGACTCAAGTTTCCAAACAGTTACACAATTTAAAATAATAAAGACTCTGTGGATTATAAATTGGCTCATTTAGAGTTTTTCTTCTGTGACTGAATAGTAGAGCAATGAGAACATTTTATTTACGTCAAAATTATGATGAAGTACTTTACATTTTATAAATGAAAACAGTGTTTCTAACATGTTCTCGTGGCATTTTTCTGATGATGGAGGACATATAGACAGAAAATCTGGGGTTGCTCTGCACCAGTGTTCCCGCCCAGGAAGCCGAGATAGCTGTCCAATTTCTTCTTTTCTGAAGTCTCCAGTTTCCCTCAACATTTGAGGCTCACGTTTATCTTCATCCTCTGTAAAATATCTGCAGCTCCTTTTGAGTTTTCTTTGAACACTAGATTTCATTTTAGGAACCATAAAAAAGTGATCTAGACATTTCCTTAAACCAGAACTGTCAAAGTGGAAGCTACAAAATCAGACGTCAACATAGGTCTTGCTCGACTTTTAAGGTGCAACAGATAAATAATATAAATTCCGGGCTATAGAGCACACCTGATAACAAGCTGCACCATTTACATTTTTATTACCGGTTTTATACACACACAAGCTGCACCTGTAAATTGGCTGCATGCGCCCATGTTTAAACATATTGTTTGAACATGTTGCAGCGTACGATCAGCACGTTTACACCAGTCTTAGAGAGGGATAAATAAATGCTAATTACATTTTCTCCTTCCCAGTATTATAGTTTGTTTATTAGAACACACTCACAACCAGCCAAACAGCATGGATGTCACTTCTGCTCACAGCCACCTCAGTCATGGTGAGGAACTTTACACCCACGATTCCCCACTTCCCATGAGTCTTAGGGGCTGAAGGCGGTGTTAACCCCAGGTCGCCACACTGTGTTGTAGATTGAGGATGTGATGTGCTGAAACCGCGTGCAGGTGTGTAAGAAGGAGGAGGGAGCGCGTGCAGCAAGTGAGAGCAAGAGCAGTGAAAGTGTGTTGGGGGTGTGTGTTTATGTTTGTTATACAGAGTGAAAGAGATGTGTAATAAAAGAAGCTTTCCCCCAGAATAAAAATGAATGATTCTTTATAGACCCACTCTGGAGGCTCTGAGGGTCTAAACGGGGAAGTGAACAACTGAAGGAATATCCGCCTTTGGCAGAGAGGAAAGAAAGAAAAAAAGTAATTGCAGGAAAGGTTCAACACATGATATTTACAAAGAACGACGGTACACAGTAAGAGTTTCTGAGCTTTGATCTGAGCTTTTCTTTCCAAACAGTGCCTGTGACACAGCAGTAACACAGCAGCAATAGGATAGTAACAGGGCTGGTTAAAAAAATATACCGGTAAAAGTCACTGAGAGCTTTCTTCATCTTCCTCTTGTGCACTGAAACTATGGAAGTCTTCCTCCTCGGTGTCGGATTGGAATAGCGTCAGATATTCTTCGCCACACACTCTCCGTCTCTCCTTCGTTGTAGTTGTCAGTGTCACTAAGGCAAATTCACTCCTGAGCTTGCACTGTTCTCTCCGTCAGCAGACCAGCTTTTCCAAAACCATTGGTAATGGTGGATTTTTTCACACTGCTTTTAACGATTGCTTTTTAACTTGAAAGCTGCGTCATATTGTAGTGGCGGTCACGTGCACGTTGGGTCTAATAGCAGCAAGGGATTGTGGGACGCAGCCAAAATAGGGCTAAGCATGGATGTTTCTTTTTGTTGCACCATGACTGAGGGGTTAAAGAGCAGAAGTGACCTTGGCTTTTATTTTTAATTATGCTACAGAATCGCTTCCATAGTGAAAATACAGTATTTAAAATCAAAAGGCCATTGGTCTAAAGATGACCAGAGTGGGACTGGAAAGATCCAAACAAATGGAGTCAAAAAAGAAAAGCTTTGTGACTTTTATAGAAAAGTGAAATGCAGAGGAACAAAAATGGGAGTCTGTGTGTGCGTGAGTGTGTGTTTGTGTGAGATGTGGTCATGTGCAAGAGCAGCACCTACCAGTCTCTGTGGTGAATCTTTTTCTGGGTTCGTCCGTCTGACCTTGATGTGAGCCGAGGACAGCTCATCACAATCTCCTGCCTCCTTGTTGGGTTTCCAACTCAAAGACAGTCCATAGTCTGCACCACACAAACACCAACCAAGGTCTTTTCAACAACACAAGCATAGCAGCGACCGTCTGCAACTGACGTCGCCCGTTAGACTCGTTTCAGATCGGAATGTTGAATCAAACAGAAAGATCACCCACCTACGACCTCAGAAAAAGAGCCGTCCTTCCCAATGATCAACTCTTTAATGTCGTGGGGGTCTTCATTGTCCTCAACATTTGGAAGTTTTCTTCTGGAATTTGACCTGAAGAAAGAAAAAGAAGAAGACTGATGACATGAATGCAAAATAAATGTGTTATTTTAAAGCAGAGTGTTTCTGGTTGGCTTCTCATTCAATTAGGATTATTTAAAAAAGAATAAATCAGTTGAAATAATGATAGTTTTGTCACCTTTGAGATGAGGATGGCGTCGTCTTCTGGTTGCTTTTAAGACTTGAACTCCCGTTATTCCTGGTTTCCCTCTGACTGGACTTCTCTCTGCAGGTCGCTGGCTGCTCTCTGTTTGGCCTGCTGGCCTTCTGAGGACCAGACAGTTGTTTCCTCAGACTCTTCTTGATCCTTTCCATGTGCGCTTTACCCATGTCTGTCTTTAAGACATCTGTCAGGATCAACAGTGGCTTCCTCCTGCAGGACACAATCACAAAAAAAAAAAAAAATGTATTTGCTCACAATCTTCTGACTGAAACGTCAAGACCCATCAGAAAAGTCCCGTTTGAAGCTTATTTCTCACTGCAGATAAGACTTCTTGTTTACAGGCTGATCAACAGGGGCAAGCTGAGCCCTGCAGATAAGACTTGTGTCCTTTCATGATAAGCTTTGGAAGGCATGAATTCCCTCACATAAAGCATGAAAAAAAAATGTGTTGGAGAAGAACATTATTACCTGAAATCATTAACTTGTCAGTAAATGTGCTGTTTATCTGGGGGGGGTTTTAAGCGAGTACCTTATATTAAGGCAAAGCAAAGGCTTAGACTGTGAAAGAATGGAATCAGGAGTGAAGAGTCATCGGGAAGTTTTGGAAAAAACTTTTCAGGCGGCTAATACATCCCATAATTTCTTAATGAGAAAATATTACAGCTTAGGAGAGAACTACATCAAATTATTGACATGAAATAAACATTATAATCATCATTTTACAAGAATTATAGTGTCCCTTTTTTAGAGTACGGTAAGTTGCTTCTTTTATCCACAAAAAATTTAAAGAAACAACTTTCAAATCTATCTTTAAGTGTATATTTAGTGTAATTTATCATCTATCTGCTGCTTTTAATGGAGCTATGGTTAACACAGGCCATTTCCTCTTTGTGGGATTAATCAAGATTTTTTCTGTTCCATCCTATTCATATCACAGAAAAACGTATGCGTTTGAGAGGTTCTGCTACACTTTCAAGACAAAAATGCAAAAGAGTTGACAGTAAAAGAAAATGATTGTAGAAAGAAATTGAGAGGAAGTGAAGGGAAGGGAGATCGGAGACAAATTTGATGACAGATGGCGAAGGATCCCTCCACACCAGTTCATGTTTATAGAGCAACATCCAGACAGAGCGACACCGTCAGGTTCGGTGGAAGAGACAGGAAAGCAGGGAACTGTCTGGAAAACTGCAGGATCCAGCGTCTGTGCAGGAAATTCGGCCAAACTTCACATCCAGGATAAAAACAGCAACTATTCTAGGAAAGTTTTTGATAGTCTGATAATGCAGACACAAATCTTTATTGTCTTGTTGCAGTGGAGCTGATTTTTCCTTCGTTTAGAGAGGGGAAGGAGTTTCTATAATATATACATTCTATAATAAAAGCTAATTAGTTCACAAACTTTGATTTGAATGTAAACATTTGTCTTCTTGCTAATACATACAATGTTCCCTCACTATAACACAGTTCACCCTTTGCTCTTTTGCTCATTTCTTTCAGTGCAATTTTGCTTTTTTTAACAACACAGTGTTCTGCATCTTAATTGGCCGTGGACCTTGTCAATCATTCTCTTCCATGCTGTACCTCTTACACAGAGTGCGTTTGGCTCACCAAATCTACATAAATATTCTATCATGATCAAAAAACTGGATTCTTTTTTTAAGAAGGTTTGAACTTTGAGAGTTTAAACAAGAAAGAAAAGTGTGAAAATGTTCATGTCTGTCTTAGAAAAGTGTACAGTGAGGGGTTTTGCAGCCTTAAAACCTCTGTGCGATAGGTGTGGGTTTCACCTATGGAACAAACCCACGACTCACGCTTTTCCTTCCTACCTGGCCATGATCATTGTCGCACGACTGTTATGAAACACCGTGGATCCGTTTTTCTGCTGGGAATGATGAGATCTTATTTGGCAACCGGCAAACGCGGTCCAGGAAACCTTTTAAGAAAGAAAGACCAAAATAAAGCTTCAAAACAGAGCTTTCTATTTAGGTTAGACAGGAAACACAGACCTGCTGTACCTGTGCTAACTTTCCACACTCTGATGGAAGACGCGTCATTGGGATTTTGAGGGGGTCTTCCATCTAGAATTCACAGAGTGGTTAGTCAAGCGCGTTACAGGTAAGAACCATTGACTGTAAATGAATACTAACAAACAAGTGTGACATCACCCACAGAAAATGACCTGCTTCCACTTCCACAGAAATGCAGTCAATTCAATCGCCATTTTTTCGAGATACAGGGAAAATTTTACAGCAAATAAAAATTAAAAATAAAACAAGAAGAACAACTTGCGATAAATGAAGAATATAGTGAAAAAATTAGGATTAACAAGAATATGTTAAAAAAGGTAGCACAGTAAGAATGGTTATCCTGACAGATATAATGACTCAGTAACATCTGTTTATTTCTCAGTAGAAGTCCATGGGATTTCAGCTTCTTGAAACCAGGGGGTACTTCCTGTTTGAAATGTCGGAGTGGGGTTTCGCCACTCAGTCCAGTTTCCATATCCAGTCAATGGTTAGAACTAAGGTTTTATGACACATTTTCAAACATGCAGCTGCAACAAATGGAGAATGCAAAGATTCTGATGTCCAAAAAAAAAAGTTTGTTTTCAAGCAACGTAAAAAGTCTAAGGGAGCAGCTGAAAGCTTCATCAACCACCAGATGATGAAGAAATTATCAACACATGAACTGCTAAGGTTATAATTTAGAAAAGCTTCATCATTTCTTGTTCTCCATTTCACAAAAGAACTATATAGCTGCTCTGTTTAGTTTAATTGTAAAGGGAAATTTCATTTGTAGGCTGTGGACAAAACAACAAAAAATATCAGATAATCTGATTTGCTGATAAGGGGTTTTCATAAATGCTGTTAATGCCCCATCATCTGACTTTCTACAGAAGAAATAACCCGAAAAATTACCCATCCATCTTTAAAACCAGCTATATCCCTTTAAGAGCTGCTGGAGCTGATCAGAGCTCCTGTTGGAAAAATACCGGGGTACAACCTGAAAAGGTCTGCAGGGCCACACAATCACGCACACTCTTACGCACACCTAGGGACAATTTAGTGTCAGCAATTAATCTATAAAGCATTTTTTTTTTTTGGAGAGTGGAAGGAAACCGGAGAACCCAGAGAAAACCCACGCATGCACACAGAAAGGTGCCAGCAGTGATTTGAACCAGGGTTTCCTCGCTGTGAGTGCCATCCACTGCACCATTATAACAAATATCAGAGATTTTGAGGAGGAAAAAGTGTATAAATACTAGTATTTGTGGGGGGGGGGGGGGGGGGGGGGGGCATTCACACAATGCAAACAATGGAAAACTCAACAACAAAATTGTAAATATACCAAGTTATCTTTGTCAACTACAAATGGAATAGTGAGGGCTCTTCTCCTCTGCATCATGGTTCAGGGGTATGGGGGGAAAGCACCACAAGAGCACTAGAAGAAAAGAGAAGACGGCTTTGTGAAGGCTTTCTGTGAGACAAATTCTAAGACTGTGTGGCTGAAAATCAATAACAATAACAAACGCAGTCGGTTTAAAGACAGGTACTTTAAACTTAACGAAGATGTGATCCAAACATGCAGATTCTGGAGCTCTCCATGTCAAAAACATTTAGGATAACTGTTGGTGGCGCTTATGAAATAAAATAAGAAAACTGAGAAGTTGAATATCAAGCATTTTGACAACCAACATGGCTAAAAATTAAACTAAGATTGGTTAGTTTTGGTCAGCTGATGAATTATTTAAAAAAAAAAGATTTTTTTTTCTTATTTTATTAAACTGCTATTAACGGCCTCCTAGTTGATTCAAAACCATGTGTTGTATTATTTTTAATAAATTTATAAAAACCATAATGGAGCAATCAAATCATGCTAACTAGCCGGAGTGTTACTCTTATATGTGATCGGTCAGAAACACACAACACAAAATTAGCAAACACTAAATTCCTCAATAAAATCTGAACTAATCGCTTGATTTACGTAAATTTTAGCAGAATTGGTCAAATAATTGTGCATAGCTCCAGAAATATCCATATTTCCGATTTCTTTAAGCAACAATATTATTTGTTGGTTTCTTTTGTTTTGTTTTTTTAAGTGGGAAGAAAACTGAAAGTGATTATTCTCAATGGCTAACGCTAGCTGTTTTTGCTAGTCACGTTATTGCTGCAAATCTTTCCGATAGTTACAATAAGCCACGTCTTACCCGGCGTCAGAGCCTCTTTTGATATGTGCACGCTAAAACAAACGTACAACAGCACCCGCCTGCATGCGAATCTCTACTCCTGCACCTCGAAAGCACAAAAAGAACACATTTTGCTGTCCTCCACTCTTCTTCTTCGTCTTCGTCTTGTCTCGTTGTTTGGTGGTTGGCAAACACCGTCATCGCGCATTACTGCCACCACCTGGTCTGGAGTGTGACTCGAACTATTTTACCCATCGACAGTAAAAGAGAACTGGACCGAACGAGAAGGAAAAGTCTGTCCAAAACTTTTTCAAAAACAGACGCATCTCTCAGATCATGTTTTCTTTCGTTTCCTCTACCTCCAAAAATGAAAGAGGTCCATTTTAAAAACAATTAATGGCATATATCCAAGAAAATAATTTTCACGTATCAGATTTATTATACAAGATAATTTATGCCCCATATGTACAAAAGATATTGAAACTCAAAAGCACCTGTTTTATGATTTGCAATTTGGTAACATTTTCTGGAATTATTTATATAATTGGCTTTCAACAAAAAACTCAGTCCCTACATTTTCAAACTTTAACATTCAATTTGGGTACATCTAAAAAAGAAAAGATATTCAGTCTGTTTTTAATAATTTTGTTATTTTAGGTAACATTTGTGTTTATAAATGTTGTTTTATGAAAGAGAAGCAAAATTTTTTTTTGCATTTACAAAACGATCTCCTGCTTTTTTATAAATCCCTTAAAAGCATGAATAATAAGAACGCTATAAAACTCTTCAACTGCTTATCGGTTTATCTGGATTAATGCCTTTGTTGTTGTTTTTTTTTTGTTTTAATAATTTTTGTTTATTGCTTCTTTTAGTTTGGTTTTATATGTCTATTTATATTTATTTTTATAACTTATCCCTATTTTATTATATTGTTATATTGTTATCAAGTGCTGCTTAGACTTTGTTCTAGTTTTTCATTTGTAAAATCCTATGTTGCTTTATGTTTTGGGGTTTGAATGTTCCAAATGGAAAAAATGTAGTGTAATTTGAGATTTTGTCAATAAAATACATAAATAAATAAATAAATACATAAATAAATAAGTAAATAAATAAATAAATAAATAAATACATTCTTTTTAAAAAAAGACTTGACCGAACAAATGTGACGTCGTTCACAGAAAATGGCTTCCTTCCGGCTCCATGGAAAACTCTTTTTAATTATTTTTTAATGTCTATTTTTTTGATATAGTGTTATTTTAAATCATAGTCATGATTTTTTCTAATTAAAATGTTCTGAATATATTTTAGATAACTTATCTGTATGTGCTATGTTAATATACATAATAGAGTTATGTCTGTTTTACATACTTATTAAGTAATTCATCGTTGTCATGTGATTTATTGATACTTAAGGATTCTAAATGACCTGAAACTGTGTTGGTAAAGCATAGATATCTGATACAAAGTTATGAACCAGATAATGATAAATCCTGTAATAAAATGGTTAGGGTAGAACAGGGGTGGGATTATATAAATTCTCTTCCTTCCACTCCCTTTCAAGCAATCTTCGATTTTAAGTCTAATTAACCTAAGTTGAAACATCTTTGTATGACTGATTGTAATGTTCTGTGCATTATTCTTGCTTTGATTGCTTGAAATAAACCATTTCAAATAAATAAAATAAAAAAATTGAAATACTTCGGTTTGTTTAAAGTGGGATTAGCAACAACATGTTCAGAAAAGGTATCAACGCAAAAATGGTTATTCTGACAAACATAATGACTGAGTAAAAGCTGTTTGTTTCTGAACCCTTGTGCTATCCGAGCCACTGTAACGTTGGGAGTTGGGTCATCTAGACCCACTAAACAGTGCTCTGAACCTTTTTTCTTCAATGATTTGTGATCTTCACTGGTGTCCATGGATTACATGAAATCTTTCCACGTTTATCCACCTTTGTCATGGTAGGGAGAACACGTCAATGGTCATCTTGACCCCATTAGTATAGCACAAGGGTTAAAGGAATAAAAAATGTATGAATGCAAATTGTTAGAAACATTAATAACATTAATAAAACACACAATAACATTTTTTATCTGATGATGGAGGACACGTATAAAGAACATTAAGAACATTAAGATTGAAACAGCGTTTCTGAGTATGTCTTTATTTAAACTGTTGAGAATCAGGAGCAGATGAAAAAATGCACCTCTCCCACTAGCTTACAACCTCTCACAACCCCAACCTAACATTATCGGTGCAACAAAAATGATCCAGATGCCATCTTAGACGAGGAAAACAAAGACGTAGATTCTCTTTTCAAAGAATAACCTTGCTGAGGACCAAGTCTTTAGACACATGCATGCAGAGAGGCTTTACCATGTAAACACTTTGTTCTGCCTGGGGAATATTCCATTGTGCATGGAACAGTATCTTGTTTGGGTGTATCTATAGCAGCAAAATGTGTTTTTGTACAAACAACAGTGAGCATGCTGGTACTAAAAGCAGCAGGAATGTCATTTCTTATCTCACTGTCATTTGTGAGTCAATCATTGTAATTACCAGCAGCCACATATCCTGTCTTCATTGAAAAAAATAAAACCCATTTTGGTCAGTTTCAGTTCATCTGTCTATAAGAAAACATGGCACAGCTGGTAACAACACACTTCCCGGGGAGGAATAGATGGCTTTGGAAACTTCCTTCATTAACATCATCAGATATTTTCTTTTGCTTAAAATCAACTTCAGGGAAAACAAACACAGTTGCTTGATCTAAAGCTGAACAGAAGAGTGCAGCAACAACAATCTGTGCATTGTAGAGTAAAACTTTTGTTTCATCAGTTGAAAGCTCATCTCCCTCTAAACGACCAAAGGTTGCTTCCAGCCTTTTAGCTTGGGTGACAAACAAAATGTTTTACTTGTAGCTTTACTTTTATTTCCCTTCATGTCTGTGTGATTCCTATTGACTGCTAATGAAAACTGGACTGAGGGACCCTTCCACCCCAACATTCCAAACAGGAAGTATCTGCTGGTTCCTAAAAAAAACAAAATCCCATAAACTTATACTGCAAAATGAACAGGTATTACTTAGTCATTCTATTTGTCAAAATGACCATTGTTGCTCCGATACCTTTTTTTAAACACGTTCTTTCTAATCCTACTTATTTTTTCATGATATGTTTTCTGTAGCGCAAGTTATTCAAGTTATAAACTGACCAATCAGATGCCTGAATAAAAGTAGGTGGTTTCATGTTGAACGTTCAAAATGTTTGATTGACAGATTTTTCCGAGCCCGCTCTCAGTGGTAGGGGGTGTGGTCTTCTAACAAGCTCACTCCTGATTGGAGAGAGTGATTACCATAGAACCGTTGACTCAGAACAACTCGGACCAATCACTGATTATGTCTGGCCCCAACATGGCGACGGTTGTGTCGTGGAGAAATGGCGACTGAATTGACATCATCAGGTTGAAGCCTGAAGCAAGTCATTTTCTATGGGTGACGTCATACTCACTCGGTCCAGTTCCTATATTGTAATTCTCTTTTGAGGAAGAATTAAGTTCTCGTATTTTACATGAATAACTTTAAAGCAAGTTGATGAAGACGCTTTGTTTTTTTATTGTTTGATGACCTGAGTAGAACCAGCCTCTGAGATAAAGAATTTTATTTAAAATCACTAATTTTTATTCCATTTCTAATATTCTATTCATATTCCATTAAACTGCTTGAGAAGCACAAACTGCTCATTAGTAATTAGATGAGGGGCAGAAAGGAAAGTAGGTCATTGCTTGTCCTTAACCCTTGTGCTATCCTAGGCATTTTATCATTGGGAGTTGGGTCATCTAGACCCACTAGACAGTGCACTGAACCTTTTCTCTTCAATGACTTATGATCTTCACTGGTCTCCATGGATTACATGAAATCTTTCCACCTTTATCCACTTTTGTCATGGTAGGGAGAACATGTCAATGTAAGGGTGGGGTCATCTGAGATAGCACAAGGGTTAATATGTCCTGCAGCAGTCCTGGACACATTTATACCATACTGTTTTCACAATTGTTCTTTCTCACTGTCCCTTTGACAAAGCATTACACATTGCCACATACCCAAAAACTCACCAAAGTTAGCAAAACCTGGTGAAAATTCATTTTGGACAAGTTTAACATTTACGATATCAACTTATTAGGAAATGTGGGCATGGTAAATAAAATACCTCAGTCGCCAAGGAAATCCAAAAATATACTTTTTGCTATTCTTCGAAAAATTACGTAGACCTGATTATCACCACCATGCAACCAAAAAATAAAGCAGTTGCTATGGAGATCAAACTAACAGAAAAAATTTGAATAAAATGTCTTTTCTTCATGAATTTGACATATGCAGCTCTGACCAGGGCGGCAGAGGCAGACAGGAATAGTAAAGGACGTGTAGCAGCTGCTCAGCCATTGAGGGCGGGTCAAAAGGAGGCGGCGAAGGTGGGGGGCAGGTAGCGCCCGTGGGCCATGCAATGTCGCTCACTGCCATAGTTAGTGTTTATTTCCTTTTAATTAAGCGGTGAAGGCCATAATGTTCTGGCGGTGTTCTGACTTGTATACATTTTAGGTAAACTCACACCATGTGGGTGTGTGTGAACTGTAGGGGTGCAGACCATTACACCTGACTGTCTTCTGGATTCTAAATGTGGTCAATCTACCCCCAGCTGGGAGCAAAGCAGCTGAGTTTGATCATAGACATTCTGCAAGCTTTTCCAGCAACTTCATTATGGGACGAGCTGTCAGAGTTGACTTCCTCTTTCTCATTGCTGATCAACTGTCTCCTCTCTGTACATGCAGAGAGTCCTTTCTGCTGTTAGGACTCCATAGCAGAAATATTCAACCAAAAGAAACAGAAATTCTCCAAAAGCTAATGGGGTCAGATACAATTTAATTCAATTCCATTTTATTTGTATAGCCCAAATTCACAACAACAGTCGTCTCAGTGGGCTTGGTAATTGTAAGGTAAACATACAAGCAAAAAGGATCATAAATGCATAGAATTCAATAGGATAATACAAAACTTGAACTAAACAGACTAAACTAAACTGGCATCCCTGCCCTTCACAGAACATCAGAAAATGCTACTATTTATTGTGATGAGGTAGCCTTGTGGTTGTCTCAACATCTACTTGTAGTTATTACCGTCTTGTCACATCAATACAGAGCCCTGGACATGACGTGCAGGTATCTTGTGCGCAAAAATGAGTATTTTGTGTGATTCATATTGTGCTTTTCCAGATGCTCAAAGCACTTACAAAGTGTTCTTCATTCATTTCTTAGAGACTTGGTGATGGGAGGCTACTTGAGTCGCCACAGGTGCCTTGGGTCAGACTGACAGAGGTGGGGCTCCAAAAACACACCTGCCATTTGACCATTTCTAGAATATTCCTACACATTCATACACATAAGGGAAGTCCACACTGGTGGCAGGGAGGAGGACATGTCTTGCCCAAGGACACAACAGATGACTGGAGGAGCAGGATTCGACAAATGGATGAACTGCTCTCGATATAGATGTAATATGCTACATGTATAACTGTTGTCTTTTTCTGTCACTTATGTTTGTGCTTTAGCAATCATTTAAATGCAGATTTCAGTCAAAAATTCGTTCAAATATTTGAGGGGGTGTCTCTTACTGTAAACCATAGAACTGTAAACGTTAGCATGTAAAATTGTGTAGTAAATAACCAAATTTCACATATTTGCACAAACCATAAAAGTTTTTTGGCTTTTTTCAACACAGTATAGTCAACAGCGTGACTCCAACAACATGTAACCTATGAAGACACTAATTTGTGTGCACAAAACGCTAACTTGAGAAAACAATTAATTTCTTTGTCAGGATCCTGTGCAGGGCCCTGTATATGAAATGCTACATATAGTGTAAATTTACTGTCATTGAGAAAAAGTATGAGTGCATTGCAAAGGCAGAGAAAACCAAATTAAACATGTGAACAATAAAATTTAGAGATAAACTTGAAAAAATTATGAAATACACGTGGGATGATGAAGGAGGGAGCTTCAGAGGGCATTTCCAGCTGGTACAGGGAGCTTGGAAACATTACAACCCTGTGGAATTAAGTACAATTCCACTGCCTGAATATGATGTGCATTCCTTTGAAGCAGGAGTGTCAGACTCCGCGCCTCGGGGGACGGATCCTTCTTGTTTTTCAGAAACCTGGCCCAACTTTTACCAAAAAGTATTCGTGATCCTTTTGATTTCATGTTTTACTTCGAAGCCCATCGAGACGACTGTTGTTGTGATTTTGGGCTATACAAATAAAATTGAATTGAATTGAATTGAATTGAACTCCTGCCGATTACTTGGTAATGGGATTACCAGTTGTTGAGATGTACTTGTATTTGCGTTTGGATCATTTCATATTTCCCCTTTCAGTTCATGACGGAGGTCATCTGAAAGCACAACATAAACATCCAAAACATTAAAACAATTACAGATGTTTTAGTCCAATTAAATCCAGATATTTAATTAAGTCCAGATCATGTTGGGCATATGAACAGGAAATTTGTAAAACCCAGACAGAAAAACGTAAACATAGAATAGACATGTCTGAAAATTATGAATTGATTTGTATTTTTAATAGCAAAAAAGTATATTCATTTTAGTCAATTTATATATTTTAAGCTACATTTTGCAGGTGAGGCTGTCTCCCCTGACTGCATGTCACCGGGATTTATCCTTTTCCAAATGTTTTTGTTTATTCTTTTGTCTTGTTACAATTACCGAATATTTTAAATTACGTTTATTCTTTATCACAATTTGCATTGCTTTAAATCTATTTTTGTTCTTAAATTTTTTTTTAATTCTTACTTGTCATTTACATTGTTTATTATGAAAGGTTATATTGTATACGACTCTTGTGTCTAAAGGTGTCTTTGATGTGTAAATCTTGGTTTTGTTTTTTGCAGACTTTTTCATCTCACTGTATACATGCCTCTAAACTGGAGGCGGCAAAAATCAAAATATTTTTTACACAGAGTACAAAACGACTCTAAATCCTACTAAGTCAAATGCATTTAGTCAAATATTTAAAAGATTAAACATTAAACAGCTCAGTATTGAGATTCAAGCTGACTGAATCATGTCAGATTAAATTAAGAATGCAAATGTTGCATGTGGACATACATTGTGGGACAAATTTAGCAAAACTGTATGAAACAAGAAGAAATTTAAACAGAAGTCCAACTTCTGAAAAAAAAAAAAAAAAAAAAAAAACGTTTTATCTCGTATCTTAACACATCCGACCTGCTGAGACGTCACCGAGTTTTGTGAGTCGGTCAAAAACCATACAGCATCAGAGCTTTGGGGATGTTGACTAACCACAAACTAACCCCATTGTGGGCATTTTTCACAGAAGCCCCAACGCGCATTTCTATTTTTATTTAAATGGTGGCCCGCTAGAAAAAAAGGAAAGACCTGAATGGTTTTTTGGGTTTGTTTTGCAGCCTTCACTCTAGTCTTTGCTGCCATGAACTGCAGGTGATGGCAGCTTTTCTACTTAGTTATGATGCTCAATCTCAATAAAGTCACAGGTTCTTGCTGCTTTAGACATGGGGGGGGGGGGGGTAATTTTAAATGTATACATTTAATTAGTGATTTGAGAAAGAAACATCATAAATGCTGAAAATATTGCAGCACCATTGGACTTCAGTTTGGATGTTTGTGCTGCTTCACCACACAGTCGGCCTTTGTTCATGCAGGCTGACCATGTAAATGTTTGTGAATAATTTGTGTGTTCCAGTAAGTCAAAATGAGAGGTGATATATGTCAAAAGACTACAGCACACAAAATTTGCTATGGAAACTAAAGAATTCACATGTCTTCAGTGTTATTCTTGTGTACATCTTAATCATTGGATTTTTTTATTCTTGGGATTTCTTCAGTTAGCCACACTTTGGCAGTCATCCCCCCTCGTTTTGCTCGTACACAACATGAGGTTTATTTGTGCTCCGTTCCACACAAACATCACCTGGTAAAACAGATTTGCAAGTAAAATTAGATTTTTACTTGCAAACGGGTTTTGGGGTTTGTCATGTTCTGAATGCTCTCATTGCGGTCTCCTGTTGTGTTGTAAACCTGGCAAACATGAATGCAGCTGCACAGTAATCTGGAAAGATTCAATAATTCTCTGTTTTGCAAAACATTTTCTGTATTAATAAACAATTTATTGCTTTGCAATTCATTAGGTGTGTAAAGAGGGATGTTCTGGAGTTTCAGAAAACTGCATGATCACAGACATGAACACAGATAAAATGTTGCAAACTACCTTTTAGTCATATGTGCTGTTTAAAATTCAAATGTAATACTAAATTCTAAAAAAAAAAAAAAATTAAAAGTCTTTTGCAGACTTTGTCTCAGTTTTGTTCTAATACTCAGTACCAACCTAAAATGTTTCTCCTTTGAAATACTTTGAAGTTCTAAAAACTTAAAATTTAGATTTTTATATACAGCAAATATAAAACCAAATTGTCCAGTACTTTCTTAGTCCTATTCACTGTAAAAACAGGCCCCATAAAAATAAGTTAGAAAATCTTACCCCATATGGTCTTACCGAAAATTCTTATTTTAAGAAAAAAATACATTTTGTCAAACTAAAATTATGTTGCTACTGAAAAACTTTAAGATTATTTTTCTCGCAAGACAGAAAAAAATGGGAATTTTTCTTGAACAAAAAAAAAAGTCTCTTTACTTTCTTTTTGCAGCGCACATTTCCAATGTCAAGGGTTATCAACATTCAAAACAGGGAATTTTCAACATTCAAATTGTGGTTCCCATGTGATACCGCAGCAACATCCCAACTGACTGGTGTGTGAGAACCAGGATATGAAAACAGAGCAGAGGATTACACCACCGACGGCTGTAACCTGTAACGGCTGTAACATGCTTTCCACTTTCATTTCTATGGCATTAACTTGAGCAGAAACTTCACTTTGAGACCCTATTCAACTCCATGTTTTTTTCCCTTTTAGCTTTTTTATTTTGTAAAATAAAATCCAACTATTGTATTGCATAGATGGAAGTGTTTTCCTTCTAACAGATATTAGCGTTAGATGAATAGGGTTACCTTTTCTGGCAGAAAAAACAACAACACACATCTTATAAAAAATTTTAAAAAAAGATGAAAGCATATTTTTGATTTCTTTATTGAAAGTTGCAACTACAGAAACATCAGGCCTGCTCAGCCTCTGCACAGAGAGGTTTGTGAGTCAGCCTTCAAACACTGCAGTGCATGAACTTTGGCTTTTAACTGACAGATGCTGCTGGCTAACCGCAAAATTTGTTGGTTACAAAGATGGCAGAGAGCAAGACACCCAGAAACTGTTCAGTGAGTGTCTGCAGTTATAACTTTTGAGTATCAAAACATCTGCGGTGGGAAAGGACATCTGTCAGCTGTGACTGGACGCCTGAAATAATCTTCTACTCTTAAAAATGTGTTTGTAATGTCTGTTGTTTTTAGTTTACAAAGCCTAGAAAATGCAACAAATTGTTGGCAATTTAATATTTTTTTTCCTTAAATCTAAATATATTTTTCAACCTTTTTTTTTTTTGAGTAGGTAGATGGAGCATCCAGCCAGATCTTTAGCGTCAGCATTTTGCACGTCTGGGTGGAGGCATTGCAAGGTCACAGGCTCCAGCTCCAGCTCCAGCTTCCACTCCCACTCCCACTCCAGCTGCCGCTCCCACTCCTGCTCCAGCTACAACTCCAGTTCCTGCGACCTCATCTTCAGGAACCAGTGCAGCAGTTGAGGCAGATTTCCTCGCCCGCGTCCTCCCCTCCCTTTTAGCTGAATGAAAAACATTTATAGTTTATGGTTACAGTGAGGAAACTTGTATGTTTATCTCCAAGACGACTACTCTCACAGTGATGCTTCAAGATGTAATCCTCAGATAAGTAATGGAATTTTGTTCAAAGTCTGACCTATCAGGTTATAAAAGTCAGGTTTTT
This sequence comes from Oryzias latipes, assembly GCF_053564925.1. Taxonomy (NCBI): domain Eukaryota; kingdom Metazoa; phylum Chordata; class Actinopteri; order Beloniformes; family Adrianichthyidae; genus Oryzias; species Oryzias latipes. Next base: position 10,374,684 of record NC_136257.1, on the reverse strand, counting down.
GCTGAGGTCTTAACCTGCGATCCTGGAGTTCAAAGGTAAGATGCTTTTTATAGGTTTAAAAACGTGTTTACTTAAGACCCATGCAGTAGTATCTCACCTGTAGAGCTACATGGTGTTAGAACGGGCTCCTCCTTTGACTCTCCATCAGAGATGGCAGCCCGGATCTTGCGAACCACGTAGCTCCCAGCTGTGACGAAAACAGAACAGTTCAGCTTTAGAAAAGCTGGATTCTCTTTATCAAAATGAAACTCTGAACGGTGCACTGTGTACACACAACGTTTAGCTTTGTCCTAAAAACAAAAACTTACGGTAACAGATATTGTTGTTTTAAAATAGAAACATGTTTCAAACATTTAAAAAAATTATCAATTAAGTGTATTTAGCAACTATGTACAAAGACCCTTGTGAAAATATATCTCCTATTCAACGATGCAAAATGAGTCTGTTCATTCCTGTTTATTCTGTTTACATGACTTTTTTTTTTCCTCTTATCTTCTTTAAGTTATGTAAAGACTATAATATCTCAATTTTATTTATGTATTTATTCAAAATATGCTAAATAAACAATTTAGGAACTACCTTAATGTAAGAAATAATGAAATAAAAGACTTCTCTGTATAAAACCAAGTTAAATTTGTACATTCAAAACTTACAACCTAACTTTGTGTTTATGTATCATTGTACACACGGATATAGCAAATTGCACCTTTTTCTGGAAAATAAATCGTGATATTTATGTAGAATACACTACAAATTAAGTTCTTAAATACGTAATGTAGATAGCACTATACGTAATAAATACATAATAAATATAGCTAAGTGAGAAATCATCTCTTATGTGGTTTCCCGTCCAAACAGGAAGTAAAATATAATTTGTTTGTTTTTCTCTTTAGATTCTCGTTTATAGAAGCTGCATGGAATTCTACTGTTAGAAGATAAGTTAATAATGTATCTACTAACCAAGTATTTTACCTTTTATCAGTAATCACACCATCGTTTGTTGTCTCTCGTTAAGTCCACTGTCTTGGGGACAGTCGTCTTCCTTACTTCCTCATTCTGTGTATTTATGGCTGACGCTTTAAAGTCTCGCGACAAATGATATGTCGCATAGAAAGCTAAAGGCGGGGCTTACAATTTATTTCAATTCTGATTGGCTGAACGCTTACGCACAAAGGCGGATGACAAGCAGGTCTAAGATGAGCAAGTATGACTGTGCATTTTTAATGTAGTTATATTATTTATAGTTTCTGATTACAAATGTTGACATCCTGTTAAACTGTTGCTATTGGAAAATAAATATTCATAAAACAGAACACAGCTTTTAAACAATTTACCTTTAAAATCCACAAGTGATTTTACAATTTTTTCAAATGCGAGATTGTAATCGCATTTAAAAAACATCAGTAAAGTGAACGAAGTATTCATTAAGGATTCAATATTTATTGCGATTTACAGAGCTTCTTTTATTTTACACCCATAACAACAAACATTATGATCAAGTTTCCTTGCAACAAAATGTAGTCATTTGGAATGGAATTACAGTGAAACCAACCTTCTACACATTTTTCACAATAAGACTACAGCAGGTCCTCATACTTTTGTATCTGTATACTCAATATATACACATATGTATTTAACTTAAACAGCATCACACAAAAACCAAGCACGACATATTAGCCAAATAAGTCTTCTTTCATAAATTTATCATCACTTTTACTGCACAAATAATAAAAAAACACAGAAATCAGCAGGGCGATCAGGTGAAGCAAACATGAGGAGCTCAAGTTATGAAGGAATCATGTGAGCTGTGAAAGTAAAGGGAATAAACCCAACAAATATTCTGTTTTTTTTTTAATCTATCAATCACAGCCTCTTCTTTTTTTACATTACCTGTTTTGTTGTTTTCTTTGTTGGCAAAAGAAAGCCCGACACAAAACACAAACATTTACTCTGAAAACAGCGATGATGACTGTGAGAATTTAATCCATCCTGATCTTCTGATTGGTCATCCTATAGATGATGCTGTCATAACCTGGGTCCATGTTCCACAGGTTGTAAGCAATGACGATGACGGCGAGGACCAGCACGATCATCATCCACAGCACTATGTTAAAGATCACTGCGTACTCAAAGTTGTACTTGTAGGCCAGGTTGTACGGGCTGCCAGGGTTACTCTGGAGATGAACACAAACATTAAGTTAATCCAGGGGTGTGCAACCTGAGGCTCTGGAGCCACATGTGGCTCTGTTATGCCTCCATTGTAGCTCTCTGATTAAAGAAAAAGACGAGGATTAACATAGTTTTTGGACTATAAAACAAAACAGATAAGTTTAACTTTATTCAATCCATTTACAAACAGTGAAAGTACAGTACAACTCACTCATCTTTGCGGCTTCATAACTTATCAAAGTTGTACTAAAACACATTTTTGAGCACCGTGTGTCACAAAAGGCCTGTTTCAGGGTGCACTGTTGATATTTGAGAAAATGAAAAGATTTTAAGCGCCTTCTGGGTCACTAAATTAGCTCTGATTTAATTTGAGTTAGTCAGGTTTACAAATTTATAGCAAAAACAGTTCAAGTAATTGTGTAGGGTTTATTTTTTTTTAATCCCAATTGACATTAGACAACCTACTACATTTACTGCATTGAAAGGATCCCTTGTGATACAGGGTCTATTTTATTTTGAAAGGAAGTCTTGGGAAACTGCCAATAGTTATAAACGATTTCATATTAAGAATAAGAAATGTAATTTTCTCTTTACGTTTTTTTTTCATGGCAAGAATTCATTCATATTTATCATAAAAGTAACAATAACATAAATATAAGCTCCTACTGGGTTGGAGACAGTGTGAAATCAACCTGAAAGGGTCTTTAAGTGTTGAAGGTTGCAGGCCCCTGTGTTAATCCATTGTTAAATGAAATGCTGTTGAGTTCTCTGGACACCTTTCTTCCCGCAAGACTTACAATCTGCTTAGATTCCAGGATTGAACGAGACTTCCTGGTCAAAGGAGCTTCAAATGTTTTCACCGTGACAACCTCCACAGCAGCACTGTTGCCATAGAGACGATACATGTCCTCTCCAAACTAGAATGAAAAGAACGTAGGAGGTTAAAATGTGGTCCTGTTGAAGGCTTCTGCATTACCCTCCGGTCCTCCTCGGTACCTTCTGAAGGACAGAAGCAAGGATGGATGTGGCGTCCCGGTACTGAGGAGAGTCTTTGCCATAGACGCGGCTCAGCTCCTCCAGCCCAGACAGCTCCAGTGAGTACAGGTCAGGAGAGTTGTCCTTGGCCAAATGTCGGTGTCTCTGCAGCTGCAGCAAGATGAGATAAAATACATTTGACTCAAAGCTAATGAAATACTTTCTCCATGACTGAAGAAAAGACTGACCAGCCTCTTACCAGAGCTGTGATATCATGCAGCACTTGGACCTCAGACAGGAAGAGCAAATCTGCCTAAGAAAATAAAAGCATCATCAAAGAAGATAAGGTTTCTTTTCCACCCAGCAGGATTTTGGTTAGATGAGATTGTAAAAGTCCCACCCCGATCATCATTAGATCTACTGTGTACTACAGTGGTCTTTTTATTATGATTATTTAACTAAAATCCAAAACCTGTGTTGTTTTCTAGGACATCATTTCTGCAAAGCGGCAAAGGTTCATTAAAAATGTTGCCTCTGAGTTGTGGGCGGGACTGTTGGTGAAGAGTAAGCCCCCCTCCCCATCCCGATATCCATTTGTTTACACGCTCTCCTGCTAGCTTACGGCCCCTCACACCCCAAACCGAACATTACAAGTGCAACAAACATGGCAAACAAGATGGGAGCTATCCAGCTGCACAGTTTTGATCCAGAAACCAGCTCAGACTAGGAAAACACAGACAAACATGGATCTATTTGTCTGCTATTTGATGCATCAAAATGGAGCAGAGCAGGGAGGTTATGCCCCGCCAACTGTAGCTTCTGTGTCACATCCACAAGCTTCTTCAAACAGCATTTTTTCGTCTGCTACCGATTCACAACAATCTGAATAAAGAAACACTCAGAAAAGCAATTTTAAGCTTCATTTTCTTTATATATTTCCTCTATCATGAGAAAAACGCCACAAAAACATGTTAAAGATGCCAAAAACGTGATTTTCATCGGAGTGGGTCTTTAAGAAGACACGGTGATGTGACTTTTAGAAACAGACCTCTGCATTTCTGCTGAGGGAGTTGAGGGGGAAAGAAGTGAGCACTGAGCCATCCTGAGACAGACGAGCCCGGATCTGCTGCAGGGTGACTGGTAGGTCTTCAAACACGGCATTGGCTTTGCCAAGCATGTAAAGTCTCTGAGAAAAAAGAAAAACAAACAATGGGAGGGAAGCACGACCTCCTGGGGTTTCCAAATCTGTTATGACATGAGGCTACCTCCTCGCTGGGAGCCAGCTGCAGCACCACAGGAGTGTACTCAGCGAACGTGGAGTGTACCATCTCTGCAACACTGTCCAGAGTGAAGGCCACGGGCTGTGTGAAACAAAACAAAAAGCCTCAGTAATTCCCATGAAATACCACATTTTTTTGGTAGACAAAACTCCAATGTAGAAAACAGTCTGGCTCACGTTCTCCAAGGGGTAAGAAGCGACACTCTGAGGCAAATCCAGGCTGTCAACTCCTCTCACGACCACCAGGACGTTAGCCCGAGGTCGCTGGAACAACGGACCAGCCTGGAGGCCCGGCCAGGACAGATCCTGCGCAGAGAAAACATTCTGTCAGAAAAAGCAGCTCAGCTGTGGCAAATATGAATGCAAAAATATCAGGGAAAGATTATAAACTGTCAATTGCCTCTTCCACAGAGAAACCCATGGTTAGAGCCACCAAGTCTGGGATCTTCTCTCCAGAAAGTGGCCAGTCTCCTTTCTGAAAAGACAAAAACTCTGGAGCCTGCAGCACTGTCAAGCTGTCCCCCTGGACACCTGAAGGAAACAAGAGGAGGTGTGATTCCGAGAAACACTGGCCTAAAAAAACAAACACATTTGGTTCTTTAAACAGACTGTGAACCGTTTCTATCAGCAGTTCAGAACCCATTCTCTGCTAAATAAATCCCTGAGAGCTCTGGTTTTCAAATCGGATGTATTTTACAACTGAAGTCCTTTTGGTTTTCTTCTCTGTTTTTAAAATCTCCTGAGAATTGATGCATGACTTTTCTAGCCTCTGATTATTGTTCTGACTGCATTTCTCAGAAGTGTGCTGGAAGTATATTTATCCCTAGAATATCCTGGAAACCGTTGGTGCTGCACAGAACACCGACTGTTGGTTTTTTCTTACAAAAACGGTCAAATTCATTCTTTCCTGGCTGAAATTTTGTTCCAAAAAAAAAAAGTTTTCGTTCTTCCTGGTCGAGCATACCAACTAGGTATCTACCACTCTTTACTTTGTTCAATAATGCTGCCAAAGCCATCTAGAAGCATTCGATGAGGATCCAGAGGGTTAGACGGAGGCGGATGATTCACCGTGGCGACTCCAAAAAGGAGAAGCCGAAAGACAAATGTTCTGTGTACTGAGGACTGAATCAAAGTGAATACTCTGATCTAAGCGGGGGGGGTTTCTCCCCTGAATAGCAGAACTTGGTCTGTGTCACCAAACGGAAATAATTTGATTTTGGATTTAAGCACACTGTTCTAATAGTACTAAAAGTGGTTCCTCTAGTTATTTCTCCTTCTATCTCTTTCCAAAATGAATTTCATAGGAAAAAAAAAAAAAAACAGTTGTCCTAAACAAATGATTTTTACTATACCAAATTGAAACTTTGATTAAAATGTCTACCTAAAAACTAACCCAAAGCCTGTTCCTAGAAAAAAATTAATTCCTCAACCACTTGACGTCTATTGATGCAAATCAAATCACTTTGGCTCCAAAAGTACTTATATTTAACATTTACTTAATAGCAAAAACAGTTGAATATTTATCATAGCTGGAAATAAATTCAAGCGTAATGGTAAAAGAAAATGAATCTTTAGATTTGCTAAATCATTATTAAATCAAACCGATTTTTTTCAACTAACACAGCCTGACTGGATAGAGGAAAGGCAAAGATAACACAGTTACTGAACTCTAGATTTATTTTTTTATGTTATTTTATTCTATTTAAATCAGAAACTGACTCTTAAGGCTGGGCAGAAACCGTTAGACACAACAACAATTGACAAATGAACAAAACTATTTTAAAAAGCAAACAAACAAGGATTTAAAAACAGAGATAGAATAAAAAATATACCAAATAGAAAAGATTAAGACAACATATGGTAAGGCTATTAAACTGTAACTGATTCTACGGTATCCACAGCTACAGCAGGGACATAAACGGTGACTTTTCTCCTTAAATCTATGAATGTTGTCCCAATAACTCAGCAGAGGTCACTGGTCCACTCCACTCGTGACATGCAGGATGAATGAAGAGGAACTCGGAGTTTGTCACATGACAGCTTGTTAAAATGAGAAATCCAGAAAAACCCAAACGTCTCAACTGTTTATACTTTTCGGACGAAACCATTCTAGGAATTTTGAAGTACAGTGTTGTGTCTCGTTCTAGCATCTTTAGCGTTAGCTAAACGATAACGCTCTGGTGTGGTGACAAAAGGCTTCATTTATGATGAACCCGGTGGTTAACCAAAAATTATCCAACACTAAAACACGACAATAATACTGACTGAATGTTTTAAGCCTGTGGAAGATGATGAAATGAACCTTCCCAGAAGCTAAACTTGCTATGCTAGCAATGAGTCCCTCGACTTATTTCCGCCCCTTCATCATAGTTCCGCTTCGTGGGGCCACACTCCTACAACCACAATGTCACATTAAGATACGAGATCCTTTAATGGATTTGTATTTTTACCAGCGGTGACGAGGATAAGCGTTACGGCGAGAATGGCTTCCATCCTTACAGAGCTCCTCAGCGACATCTTCTTCCTGCGATCATCAGCTGACCCGCGTGACGCCCAGAGGAGATCACGTGACAGAGAAGCGACAAGGGGAAACTTCCATTCATTTTTAGCTTTACCGCCAGAAAACATTATAGTTTTAAATAAAGATAGTAGGTTAACAAATGTTTTTATACAGGCCAATTTATGAGTTGAGAATGTAGTAATCTGCCCAGCAACCGAATAATTTGAACATTTTATTTCAAGCCTTCCTCCACTTTATCAAACTTCCAACAATTAATACTTCATTCAGATGGGTTAACGTATCATTTAATATATTAAATAATCAATTATTGAACTCATGCATTCATTTGCCCATGTATGCACAAAAGCAAACATATATGAACACATACATATACATACTTGAGTATAAGTATAGCATGTGTACTAAAGACCATGTATGCAGACTGTAGGAAGTATATTGAATATTTCTTCAGACTAAGCTGGAACAGTTCTAGTTCACAAACAAAGAGAGAATATAAAAAGTGAACCGCCTCTTTTAAAGTATAAACTGGGGGGTGGGCAAACTACGGCCCAGGGGCCATAGGTAGCCCATAAAACATCTGGCCCCCCAAACTAGATTCAATTACCGGTATATTGATTATCTTTATCAATGTTTTATTTTCCCTGAAACTCTGGTGTCTATCCATAGACGGTGCACTATAAATACTGTACATTGACCTTTGCTAAGGTGCAAAAAGTTATTATGCGTTCATGTGACGTTGGAATATTTGTTGTTTTTCTAAAGCTCATATGTGTTTTCCAAGTGAGACAGCCATTTTTCATATCATTCCAATAGTACAGGAACGCAGCATTTCTCTAAGTTTGCATTTTTCCCAGAGGGAAAAAAATGCTAATTTAGTCTGGACCATATCAGGTTTTACACCATTTCATTTTTTTAATATATTTTAGTAGGCAAAAAATAACCTCAAAGTGACATTATTGTTTCAACCTTTAATTTTCCTTTTTTTGTTTGCTGAAGCATACTTAAGGATTTTAAGAAATTAACTTTTACTATGCACATTTTCATTCATTCATTCATTCATTCATTCATTCATTCATGGCCGGATGGCCAGGATAGGTTCCAGCAGCCCGTGACCCCAAAAGGGATAAAACGGAAGAAAATGAATGAAATGAATGTTATTATGCACAGTGGTAATGTTTTTGAAAAAAAGATTTTTTATACTTGAATACCTACTCTTGTTGAGTTATTTCCTTCGACGCCAAGAACAGATTCCTTCTCGTTTCATTTGTAAGCTCACATGTTTCAGTGCCATCATATTTCTCCCAAATCACTAATTACAAATCCCAAAGTGTTAAGTATCAATTAAATGTCTCTCTGATCAGATGAATAATGTAGAAAAGCTCATTGGTTCAGACATTAGCAGAAAAGCCGAGCTGCACACACACAGTCATTACCAGGGTTTTTAAGCAGTTATGAAGAAAAATCCTCTTTCTATGAAATAGATGACCACCATGAACTTTATTTCTGTGAAATATCTACCTCTTTATTTTCGCTCGGATGATGTCTATTAATAAACCTTAATAGCTATTTCCATTCACATCTTTAAGCTGGAACCATTCTTCTTGGTTCACTAAAGAGGGAAGGGAGTCAGGAAGGATTTCCATGACTGTGACCTTCCAGCTGCCTCCGAATGTGATGCTGCCCCTTTCTGTTTGGGCTGAAATGCTGTTGTCCTCCTCAATTTGCTGATTGACAGCTGACACCCCTCATCCAAGGTCCAGGCAGACAGGCCTGCAGCAAATTACAACGCCAATTCTGCTCTAACTTTGCTGCTAAATACAACAAGCAGTTGGATCAACTGTTTTTGCCATCGCGGGAAGCACACTTTGTGAGAACTTTAGTCTGTAAAACCAAACGGGGAACAGTTAACATGCTTCTCTTTACTTCAACTGAAGTCTGTGGGAGATAAAGTTCATTTGATGTAAATAGACTCTCAGACATTCTGTCCAAGATTGATCAAATCTGAAACATTTTTTTTGAAAGGGAACATTTGAAGGCAACGGTTTGGTTTAGTGAGCATAACCTGCAGAAAATGAGTGTAACGTCCGTTTTTGGTTGTGCAACATATGTTATCTATAACTGTAAAGGTCTTAACTAAATCCAGAATAGAATTCAACATGAACCAAATGTATAACTTCCCTGTACTTATTTGAAAAATGACTTCTGTTTGTTACGCATACGTAAATGACACTTACAGATTCAAAGGTGGTTATTTTCAGCAGACTCCTGGCCAGGTAAAAAATAAACCCAGATTCGTAATGGTTTGTGGTCATAAAGTTGTCTTTCATGAAGTACTAGCAAACAAAAAGCTCACAGTAAGGTCTCAGTGAAAAAATAAACTGCATCCACTGCTGCAGTTGCAAATGTTGTCTTACAAAAATCAACACTGTCTTTCTGAACAATCAAAAACACATGTCAGGGGTTTTGAAAGGAGAATTTCTGCTTTTTTACTTTCTGAGAAGCACAACAGAGATTTCCTAAAATTAGTGATGTAACAATTATTCGTATACTTGGATATTGAAAACTTATTTCAGAAAGGCTGAGTATGAATATTTACCATGTCTGAGATTGCTGATTTGTGATCTTTATAAATATAATAAAGTGTATTAAAATTACACTCAAGGCAATGAAATTATTGCTCTAAAGTGTTGAATAATGTTGGATTTTAAGTACATAAACTAAAAAAATCAAATGCACTGGAAGTAAATTAAAACTCATGAGTAAATTGTTGGGGAAGGTTCTTATTTTAAAGTAAAACTATCAAGTATTTTTTGTAGATAAAAAACTAGATTGAAGTTCATTTTTTTATTGAAATGTGTCTTGAAAAAAACTATTTTGTTTCAAATATGATCATCAGTTCGAATAAAAAATATAATAAAACTAAAATTAAAGGAATATTACATAAAAAATCTTGCGATCTAATGTGACTGCATGGTTGAGAACGTGTACCAGAACGCGTCTGGAGCTGTGGTCAGAAAACTCTGAGGATGGAAAATCAATGGAGAATATTTTCAGGATTTGTTGTTTAAATTATCCAAAATATTTGGTTTACTGTTGAAGTTAACCAGTAAGTTGACAGAAATGAGTGAAACACAGTTTAAAGCAAAAAATATAATTTCTTATTTTCTAAATCTTAGTTTTTAATTGTTATGTTTTGTTGATTCTGATCTCCTTCTCTAAGTAAAGGTGTAAATGATGGTGGATAAATAGATATTATTAATATTTTCATCCATTCAGAATACAAATATAGCAACTATTCAAACATGTTTATATTAAATTGTGAGAATCGTGGTTTGATTGGGGATTCATTGATATTGATTCATGAATCAGATCAGATCAACACCTAAGTAACCATCCACAGCCTTATTGGGAATGTCCTCCAGAAGAAACTGACTCCATGTCTTTAGCAGCTATGTTATGCAGCTAACTGCTAACTTTCAAGCCTTTCACCACAACCAGACAAATAGACACCACTATGTCAGGGAAAAAAAATATTATTTCGTTGAGTAAAAGTTGAAGAAATTTATAGAAACTCCTTTTTTTTCCTCTTAATGAATTTAGTCTGAGAAATTCAAAACATAAAAAAATGTAGTCTTGGTCTCATCCATCAACACAGAACACTTTTCGACCAAGTTTACCCAAAACGCTTTGCCCCGTAACCAAAGGATTCACACAGAAAAGATTACATTTGTCAAAATTGTATTTTTCAAGTAATTTTTACAGAAAACGCACAAGTTCAAACTTTGATTTGGGTATTTTCTGCTTAAATAATAAATGAACACCAATGGGGGACCTTTCTGTGTGGAGTTCGCATGTTCTCCCCGTTCATGTGTGTGTTTTCTCCAGTTTCCTCTCACCATCCAAAAACATGCTTAATAGCTTAATTGGTGACTATAAATTTCCCCTAGGTGTAAATGTGAGTGTGCATGGATGTGTGATTTGTGGCCCTGCGACAGACTGGCGACCTGACAAGGATGTCCCCCATCTTCGCCAACTAGTGGCCAGAATAGGCTCCAACAGCCCGTGACCCCAAAAGGAACAAAACAAGTTTGTGACAGGAATGAATGTATGACTGAATGAATGAATAAATAAATAAAAGATCCAATTTTATCAACTTTAAATTAATCACATTTAATTAACATTTCTTAGATTTTGTTTTCAAAGGCGAATTGGTAAATCTTTCTTTCTTGCTAAAACTTCCCCAACAGTGCAAAGTCTTTAATGCTCCTTATATACAAAAAAGATCGAATGTATTTCAGGAGAGACAACTTACATTAGCGCATAAAAAATAAACACAAGAGCACAAGAAACATTTAGAAAAACAAAGAAAATGATGCAACCTTTTTTTTTAAAGGCTTCTTTGTTTGCAGCTTATTTTTCACTCTTGGTTTCAACTTTTCCACAGTACTTTGATCACTTGAGGATGAAATTATGAATTTTAAATTTTTTTCAAAAATTTCCCCAAGTACTTTTTTTCACAGAGAAAGGAATTTTAAGCATGGCATTTCTAAAACCTCCTAGTTTTCTTTAGAAAACATAAACTATTTCCACTTGCAAGCAACAGCAGAACTATTTCAGAAAAAAACAAGTATAACCTTAAGCTTAAGAATTGACTTTTTTTTCACCTATTAGACAAACTGTTGTGCAATGATTTGCTCAAAGCTTGTAAAAGAAATCTAAAGCAGAAGATTATCTTTCAATTCACATACCCTATATAAACCTCAGTTCAGCTTTTGGCTGTCACTTGAAAAAACATCACGGCTAAAAACAAAATAAATCAGTTTAGACTTGAGATAAAGGATTATTGATGCTCACAAAGCAGGAGAAGGACATAAGTTATCACAGTGTCAAGAAATGGAGTGAGACCAAGAAATTCAATGAGAGTCACACAATCCAGAACAAGCCTGGAAGAAATAGAAGCCAAAGATTTCAAAGAAAATTTTTGATAAAATTAGTGATAGATGCATCTAAAGACCCCAGAACAATTGCCAAGACACTAGTGAATGAGTTGGACAAGTCAGAAATTGTAGTCCAAAAGAAGACAATTATTAGAGCTCTGCACAGGAACGGACCAAATAAAAACTACCTTTCTGCAGAAAAGACACATTTCAAACCAAACTGAAGTTTGCTGAGGACAACCTGTAGAAAGAACATGCAGACTAGAAGAATGTCCTTTGGTCAGATTTGATATGAGGTCGTCACTTTGTCTTCCAGCATGGCAACAACCTAAAACCTACGGCGCTCCTGGTGAAAGAAAGAACCTTCAGAAGACCAAAGTTACTGACTGACCTGCACAAATCCTCGACTTGAAACCATTGAAACATTTGTGGGGTGAACTGAAGACAAAGGTCCATGCCAGAAGACCATCACATCTGGAAGAGCTTGATGGATTTGCCAAAGAAGAATGGGCTACAGTTCCCATTGATATGGTTTCTGAGACTTGCTTAACACAACAACAAACAGCTGCAGGTTGTGATTCAGGAAAAAAAAGACGCTCAACTGACTACTAGCATCAGGGGGGCTAATAAATTTGTTTTTGTCAAATCCTTTTGTTTGTACATGAAAAGTAAAATAATCCAAGTGTCCAAAATAAAGCCAGAAAAAGCAGTTACAATCAGTTGCTCTGTTTAACAGCACTTGGGGAAATTGTTTTGAAAAAAAGTAATTCTCATAGGAGGACTAATAATTCCATCCCCAAGTGTGTGTGGGTATATTTAAAAAAAATGAATGAATGAATTTCAAAATAAAATTATGAAATGTATAGTTGTTTGATTTTTTTCTACAAAAGATTTCTCCATAAATGATTTAAATTAACAGAGTAATGAGTTGGGCAATATTACAACACATAACCACACATCTCCCCTAAATGTTTTTACCATATTTGACCACTAGATGGCACTGTAGGACCACCAGCATACCAGCAACATGCCGGAGTTCGGTGGCTCCAGTCTCTCATGGCGCCAGCAGTACTGCAACTCCTCAATAGGGGGCAGTGTCGGACCACGTTCATTCGACAATTAGGAAGACTCGCAGGCCCAAACTCCAGATATCAGGCTAATGACACAAAGAAAGGTCAGCTTGGCTTATTTGGTTCGTCTTGCAGTTTGTATATTTATTTTAAAGCAACGTCCTTTGTAAAATATAAATACAAATTATGACATATTTTAATTACAAAGTTAAAACAAAAATGAACACACACAAAAAGTACTTTACTGCAGTAGCTTCCCTGTTATGTACAAGCTCTGTGCCGCAGGGTGAATATCAACATTGTCTTAAAACATTATTTTACAAACAATTTTGCAGTTTTGCGTGTTAAGTTAGTCTGAAAAAAAAAATTCAACAAAGTAGCCCCTGAGGCTCAAGCGAGCACTGAAGTCTGAGGAAACAGAAAAGAAAAGAAAAAAAGACATCATGTGCTTCCTATAAACACAAATACCACATTCAACAGCACAGCCTCAGTACTATTCTGTACAGATACACGCATGCACATGGGCTTTTGTGCACTCACATTCTCCACCCGACACGGCTGCTGCCGTATAAAATTGTTCGGAGGGGAGTGGAAAAAAATATCTTGATATATATATATATTTATATATATATATATAGCGTAAATATTTATTTATACATATATTAATTTAGAAAAATAAGACCATCGTTACGTCTCTTGAGTCACAAACGCGTTGTTCCTCAGTTAAAGGAGAGAAATGTTTCACCAGCCCCTTCCGCCGGCAGCAGGTCAGTCCACCCCACGACCCTGAAGACCAAGATCGGCCGGGCTAAGGCATGTCGTCGTAACCTGCGGGTGGTTCTAAAGCAAACTTCAGTCGGTGGAGGACAAGGTCAGAGGTCAGTAGGTCAAAGGGTCAGGAGGAGCCCAGCTTGCCAATTGCCTTGAGTCTGTCCTTGAGTTTGTCCCCTGGGTGGTCCCAGCGGTCGTCCAAACACTCCAGTGTTGAGCCCAGGAGGGCGGCCAGCTCAGCGCTGTCCTCCACCAGATCCAGCAGCTCCTTGCTGTCCGGGTGAAAGCCCTCCAGCTCCTCTGGGCAGGAGAAGAGCTGCGACAGGGAGGCTTGACGGTAAAACTCCGCCTCGGCCACGGTCACCACCTCCATGTGGGGGAAGGCCTGTCGGAAAGTGCGAGCGGACATCCGCAGCCGCTGAAGCACGTCGGACAGCAGCAACCAGTTTTTTGGTCTGGCAAGGAGAGGAGAGGCGGGGTTAGAAGGAGAGCAGGCCGACCCACGAAGGCACACCTGTTTGTAGGATCAAAGCTCACCCCTGGGAGAGGGACACCTGGATGTTATAGCAGGGCAGCAGAGGTCGGTCGGAGAACTCAAACTCGAACACCTCCCTTTTGTCATCCTCATCTTCGTCGTCTGGGCCCGGAGGGTCTGCCAGGATGTCATAAACGCCACCCTCTTCTCTAGACTCTAACATGCAAAAGAAAAAAGAAAAGGCAGATTTTCCATAAAGATGCCTCTACTAAAACCAGAGCATATTTAAGAGATTTTGTAAGCAGCGGAAGACGCACGCGGAGTGCTGATCAGTACTCACCACACACAGCGCTGCCATAGAATTCCCAATAAAGCCCTGGGTCGTCATCTGAGCGGCCCTGAAGGTCAGCAAAATAATCTGCAGAGAGAGGAGAGAGGCGATGCCTGTTATTCAAGAGCCAGAGCCCTGGGGACAGGCAACGAGGCAAACACAATTGCCCTTGGAGACTACGGCAGAAAAATGGATAAAGAGTACCGAGGAGGAGGAGGGAGTGTCAAGAGGAAAAAATGAGAAGCAAACAGAGCAAATGTTTTTTTTTTCCTTTTTTTTTTTTTGCGGGGGGGGGGGGGGGGGGGTCAGTGGTGATGGGTGGGGTCAGAGGCCAGCGGCTGTACGGCGGGGGGAGGAGAGGGACCGTCTCCGCCGGGTTGGAGCTGGCTCGGTTCAGAGCAGGGCCACAGACGGCTGCCAGGAATCAAACAAGAACCACACACAGCCGCCGCGAGCGCACACACACAAGCACACACCGACAGGCAGAGCGAGCTGGAAGCAAACAAGCACAGGGAGCTGCGGGAGCGCACACACAGACACACAAAGAGCGCGCCGGGGAGGGGTGTGTGTGTGCGCACACGCAGCCGCACATTTGCAGAGTGAGAGCTGGGCTTTGTGCCAGAGCTGAGGCGTGGGGCGTCTGGCGTGTGTTTGGAGGGATTAACGGCCTCCAGATGAGTGGGACCAGGTGGAGGGAGGGCAGCGCGCGCTCATTTTCTCCAGCTCTCCCTCCACTCCGCGCGTTTAAAATTCTGCGCCGTCTTTTCATCGGTCAGCGCCTACACCTGTTTTTTTCTCTCTCTCTCTCTCCTGGTTTTCAGTCGTTTCCAGGTGAAATAAGGCAGCTGGGCTGCAGCGGAAACGCGCGCGCCTGCGCTGCGTATGCCTTCCCTCTGCCCCCTGTACACAGAGCCGTGTTGACTCAAAGCAACTCCAAATATCCAGACCGGCCCTTGCGCGCACCAACCGGCGCGTCAGACTCCAGCCTCGCCAAACGACAAGCGTTTGCATGCAAAAGGAGAGTCTGCTGCCACAGCGAAGCCCGTTTCCGCACGTACGTTGAGCAAACACAGGCGCCGTTGCTAAGTAACCTGATAAAGGAGCTCAGAGGCAGCAGCACGCAGCCCGGCGGGCTGAGCCTCCCTGTCAAACAGGTGGTCGAGGGAGGGAGGGAGGGAGGGAGGGAGGGGGGTTGCCGGAAGAGTCGGGTTGACAGAGATGGACATGCGGAGCTTTAGCCCGGAGGAGGTTTAGATTAAAAAAAAAAAAAAGGTGACACGAGGTCAGGAAGGTTGAAGCCAAGACGGGGGATTCTAGAAGTGGGCTGGTGACCAATCTCAAAAACAGTTTAACCCTTCGCTAAACCCCATGTCAGCTCCCAGCAGGCCACAGCTCATCTGAAGCTTCCTTATGGCTTTTCTAAAGCATTTTCATCTGCATGATCGAGGAAAATTCTTTTGACTTTCAATGCAAACCATTTATCGTATTTTTCAGAGTATAAGTCATACATTTCCTGAACAATTTGCATACTCGGGTGCGACTTGTGTCATTTTTTTAAATTAATAGCAAAGACCACTAGAGGGCACTGTATGTGTGCGTATCAGTATTTGCAACCGATCTCAACATAGAAGAAGAAGCGCTGCACCAGGCATTTGCTCCACACGCATTTAGCCCATGGTGTTCACACTGAACAAGCAGGGAGGGGCTTCTCCTTTTTTTACTGTTTAATAGCACACGTCTGCCCCCTTCAGTTGGACACTTGGACACTTAGTGCAAATTGTCAAGGTGATGCAAATTGCAAATTGGGCACGAAATGGAAACTTTGGTTTATTGCTAGCATCCAATGGCGGATTTGGATTACCATCATGTCAGGGGAGTGGCCTTGGTTCATCTTTATTTGAAAAACAAACACCTTCATCGTCAAGCTCATTGCCATCCATGTCTGACTTCACCAAGTAAACCAAATCCAGTCATTACTAACAAATCCACCCCCGTATCGTTCAAAGTCGGACCTGGTCAAACTTGCATTGGACATTCAATGGCCCTGCGTTTTGTACAAGAGCCCAAAAATGGTTGTAAAAACCTGCAAATTAAAGAGTTTTCTATGCAGAAGCCGAAACTTTCCACTGGAAGAAACCAGGTAAACATTGTGCGAACGTAGCTTTTCACAGGGCTTGGCAAAAGGCCATGGAGGAGGATGAATTCCAGGGATTCAGTGATTTGAAGTGATAAAAAGTTTAGTTGACCTGTTAGCATGTTCATTGTGGTATGGTAATCAGAATAATTGTTGCGCTAATATACAAGATTCGTCCGATGTTTCATGAAGCTAAATAAGCACCAATGTGTTACGGTAGTAAAGCGTGCAAATATTCAGTCCATTCAAGTCATCTTTTCCATTGTTTTGACTTACCCTTCAAGATGAAATGTTGGTTTTTGTTCCCATATTGTGTTAAACAAAATTTCTCCCAAAAGAGTGACTTCCAATCCCAGTTATAGTCCAAAAAATATGGCACTGACAATTCCGACATGAATGCTTATCTAAAATAAGGAATTTGGTCTTAAAAATTGGCTGCTTTGTTTTCTTCCAATTTTGAACTTTGACCACAAAGCAAATCGGTTATATGTCTGGCCAACTGGTCTTTAGTTCATCAACATTCTTGGCGCAAATTCATATAAAACTTCAATTCAAAGCGCCTTTTTATCTTTAAAGATTTAGTGTTAAAACAATTGGGTTTCTGCTTTTTCACTATGTTCTTGTTGGCATTTTTCTCATGATGGAGGACATATTTCAAGAAAATTAAGCTGAAAATTTCTTTATTCAAATCGTTGGGAATCTGGAGCAGACGAAAAAATGCAGTTGGCAAAAAAGGTTACTTGTGGTGTAGAAAATACGCTGGATTGCAATTCTAAGAAAATACATAGATGTTAGCTTTCATTTTTTTACTCAAAAATTGTAAGCTAGCTGGAGAACGCGTAAACAGAGAGCTCTCTGCAACGGAGAGGGGAAGAGGGCGGGGTTGATCGAACCACACCTTTTTTTTTTGAGACAACTGGGAACGCTTTTACAATAGATCAAAAGATGATCGAAGAGGGACTTTAAGGTTATCTCTTGACCTTTTAAGATTAGGTTTTACCTGTGAGGAATCTCTCCATGTTGTCGCTGTGGGTCATTTTGAGAAGACCGCGCCCGGAGTAGGTGGCCAGCGTGGGGTCAGCTCCGTAAGACAGCAGGACTCGCACCACATCCAGGTGGTCGTTCTCCACAGCATCGTGGATCGGTCTAAAAAGAAGACCAAACAAAGAGGCAGGTTTAAATTAATGCTAAACGTGCACTTTAGCATTATAGATCATCATCATTACAACACATGATGTTTGAGCATTTCTCATTCCCGCTTTTTACACTTTTAATTCTGGATGCAATTGAATTTGCTTTGTTTCAGTATACGGTACATGCATTTATAACTTAGATAACTCACACAAGGATTCACTTGCAAACAAATTAGAACCGTGTTTTCACTTGACTAAAATTCATTTAGAAGATTTAGTGTCCAAACGAAGAGGACTTTAACAAAAAAATGAACTCTGGTCTGGACCAAGCAGCCTCGGCGTGAATGCAGCTTTATTCTACATTCAATCATTTTCTGAAAGCCCCTTCATCCAGGTCAGGGATGCCGGGTTTCCTGGAGTCTGTCAACAGGGAAATCACATCCCAGACAGGTCATCGGTCCACAGCTACGTAGTTATGAGTGAGCTTTTCCAGACGCTGAACCAAAGGCTCTAAACTCTACATCTGAGAATGTTTATGCAAGCATGTGTTTCTGTGGCGAGCGCGCGGGTGTGTGCGCTGACCGGGTGCCGTCCTGTGCGCTGCAGTTGATGTCTGCGCCGTAATCCAGCAGGTGTTGGACTATGTTGAGCCAGCCTCGGGCACACGCCTCATGGAGAGCGCAGTAGCCAGCGTAGTCTCTGTGGTTCACCTCGCAGATTTTGTTCTCCAGGCAGTACAGGACCACCTCCTGGAAAAAAACACGCACACACACACAAAAGGGAGAACCAGGTTTAGCACCAAATATTGTTTTTGCATTTTTTTTATGTTGGTGATGGCAAACATAAAAGCACGCAAACGGTCCTTCCTTTACAGTTCCTGTGGGAGACTAATCAGGAAGCGGAGGAACTGAGTGTGTTCCTGCGCCGGACAAAACAGGCAGTCGCACACAAATGCTCCATAATACCAGAGCTGGCGCCAAACACAGAGGAGACCAAGAGTGACTCAACTGCATTTTGTCTGCCAGATTGGGCTTGTGCGCGTCGGTGTGTACGAGTGTGCGCACGCCGGTGTGTGTCATGGTTGGGCCTCGACGCCGTGGTGGCAGCCAGTTACAATGGCTGGACTCTGAACACAGCATAATGGAAGCGGAACAAAGAGATTTGATAGAGGCGCTCAAGAGTGGGGCGCGTTTGCTCCGGTCTAAGGCTGGGGCGGTCGTTTTTATTGGACTGCAGCAGCGTCTGCTGCGATTAAACAGAGAGGACCCAGACAGACAGAGAGAAAATGCCTGGCTGTGCACCGATGCAGAGCCTGTCCAGGTCCAAACGCAGGTTTTTAAACGCTGCACAAGACTTCTTGAAGAAACAACTATCGTTTTAATGTGTGTTATTACGCCAGTGATTTTAAGACGGGTATATCCACACCTCCACGCTCTGTCCTGCAAACAGAGGGGAGAGGAGAGCTGCTCATCTGAACCTGGAAAACGACTCCGAACTTCCATTTCTATGCTAATTCCAGGCTCCCATCTCATCCAAGTGTTTATCTCGCGTTCCCTCTCACTTTCAGAGAGGATGGAGGGAGGAACAGGGGAGGAGAGGCAGGCAGCGGAGGACAGAGGAGCAGAGAAGCCGGGGAGACGAGAAGCAACACCCCGACAGATGACAGATAAATGAATCTGTGAATGAAATCTGCTGGGGCCGTCCTTTGGGCCACAGCTGATAATAACAAGAGATGAAAGGGCGGGGTGTGTGAAACTGTGGGGGGTGGAATGAAAGAAGTGATGCTGGGAACGGATGGAGAGACGAGGAGGAAAATAGGGAAACGCAAACAAAAAAAAAGGAGCGCAAAAGAAGAATTTGGAGGGGGAGACCTGCTGGATGAGAGTCAGGAGGCTGCTCCCCTCTGGGGATTCCACTTGCTCTGTGTGTGACTGAGTGTTAGAGAGACTGACGGGTAGGGAGTGTTGATATGTAGCTTGGCAAAGTGGCTGTCTTTGCACGCACACACACACATATTTGTGTGGTGCCGACAAGCTTATGTGTGCGTGTGGCTGTGGAGGAGGCGCAGCGCTAAACCTCCGGAGCCGTGTTTAATATCGCTGGGAGAGCGCGAGGAGCTTAGCACGAGAGCCCCGGCTTCCCGCCAGATACACACAAACACGCACACACTCCTCCTCCGCAGTAAAATGAGACAACCCCCCCTCCCTCCCCCCACCTCTCTCCCTCCGTCCTCTAATCTCCCTCTCTCGAATGCTTCCCTGCGCTCTCCTGCATCACTCAGACATTTAACCCGTTGCAGCACCGCCGACCGGATCCTCGCACAGAGGATGTGTGTGCGTGTGCTACTGCGATCACATGCTTAGATAAAGCATGACCGCCTTTTCCTGTGCGATCTTTATCATACAGGATCGACTCACCTGACTTTAAAAAAAAAAAAAAGACAGAAAATTTTCCATTTTTGGTGTTTTTGTAGGCAAATTTTTTTAGCTTTTAAGCTAAAAACACTTCTTTAAGATAGGAATACTTGGAGCAGGGAAACCTGATGGAATAAATTATGATAAAAAATACGAAGAAAAGTACTTTTATGAGGGATAGTCGAGCTGTTTTCCATTGACCATAGAAGTATCGCTTGTCATGAGATACCCTGTGTTCTCATAATGCAATTTTATTCTAAACCTTGCTAGTTATCAAGATCTCCAGCGTTGACACTGATTTGCTCGGAAAGTATTCAGACTTTTAGCATTTTCAAAATAATGTATAACAATTTTACGGGGAAAATGCAAAAATAAAGTAGGATGAGGCAACCTTTTGACTTCCGGGTTGAATCACAATTCAAAATGATAGCTACTCGACGTCCGTTTTTAAAGTAACCACAAGGTGGCTTGTAAGTAGGTTGGTAATACGCTTTCCAGTGACCACATCCAATCAAAAGTCAATGTCAAAACTTTGCATTCACACTTAACAGCACAAATTTCTACGACCATTTTAGGTTCTACGAATAAAACATGTGGCCATTGAACGCAAATTGCAGGTAAAACCAGGTTGAACTTAGACCAATCAAGGATTCTGATTTGGTCATGACGTACAGATGGCATCCCTTTTCATTCACGGAAGTATCAACCATTTAAAAATTGATCGCGGAGAAGAAATTAATAATTGTGGTTTGTGTCCGACTGGAATTCAATGAAACCAAGACTTTGATATATCGGGATAGAAAGAAAAAGCCTGGAGCAAGATTCAAGAGATATGAACAGCTTCGACATTTTGCACCAAGCCTTTTCCAACTGAAGGTGATGGGCTAGTAAACAGTAACAAAAGAAGAAGCCCCTCCCTGCTCGTCCAGTGTGAACACCAACAACTTGTTCTCTGCGCCTTTTCGAATGTGCGTCACATGCCGGTGTGTCAATAGCTTAAGACAATAAGTACTCTGGCAAAATTTGAAAAATTTCAGTTTTGACCTTGACGGAATTTGATCTTTTGATTGACAAGTGACTTTGAAACATTCAGGTCTAATGAATTTATTCAATAAATTCTTGGCATGGAGCCAAAACATATTCTTATACAGAGTAGGTCAGAGGTCAAAATTCAAAGATTCACAGACTAGCTGCATTCGCTAGCTAAACTGTGAAAGTGTGGCTGTTTAATAATGTGGACATAGACTTAAATTGTTTCCACATCCTCAGATTTGTTGTTTCATGGATTTGGTTTCAGTCCAGATTGTTCACCAAGCACCATTTTAAAACAAACGCCCAAAAATATGTCAAACCAAGCAAAATACAATTATTTATCATACCTACAAACTAATGTTGTCAAGATCATTCCAATAAGGATTAATCCACTATCTGTTTTGAGTAGGATCTTAAGGTGACCAATGATAGGACAGAGCCACGACTTTTGTGGAGACATCCATGTTGGATTTCTGTATTCTTGGAGTGCCTTGATCCTCGGACACAGGGTAACTTCCCCAGCCTCTCCTAGTTTTCAGAACCACACTTGTGCTGCTTTTCCCTACAGTTGTCATTAGAATTTTCTAAATGACGTTAAGCAAATGTGTTCACTTTGAAGCCATTACTGTTACCCAGCTCATGTGTGAAAACAAGCACCATGTCTTTAATCATGTGTGAAGCTTTTGGTTTGATGTTTGAACTAAAACTACCAGGTAAACCAAACTTGGGGTTAACCCTGTTGAACTCAGAATAGTCTGTGAGGAAACTTTCAGAAACATTTGTTGGGAATGACTTATTGGCAGATGGTTGAGGACTTAATAATTGTACAAAGTTGGATATAAAGTTGGATGTGTTCAGATTAAATTTGGTTTTGGAAGTAACCCAGTAGTTTTACTTTATTTACAAGCTTAAACTCACCTTTAACGATTTTTTTCCAAATAAATTACCATCTGATAGGACCACCTTCACTTTAAGAAAGTGAATAACATCTGAGATGTGGCGCCTAAAACTAAACCTGGTTCTGGTCTGGACTTGGACCAGCCACAGATTTCAGATGGAAGTTATTCATAGGGGTGATGATAAATGACAGACTGCACCTTTACCCCCCCACCCCCAACCCCCCCAGCACCAACACAGAGGGATGAAGACATCCGCAGAAGCTCTCCTCATTACCATTTCAAATGCTCGGAGCGTGCGCGGCAGACAAGGCAGAGCGGGAAAATGAAAGGGGGAGAGATGGAGGACTGAGAGAGTGGGCTTTTATGTGCGCCGGCACGGACTGCAAAACTAAATGAACACGAAATATGCACGGCTCCGGGAGCTGCGCATGGCTGCCGCGCTACGTGCGCATGCAGGATGCGATTCTAGCAAGCTATGGGTTCAACAAAGGCGGGCCCGGATGAAACCGTGCGTGTGACAGAAGGAAGAGCGCGTGCGTGTGCGCGGCGGATCAGAGCAAGTGTTGCTGCGCACGTTTCCTTCCATCCTTATAATCAGAATGCAGGCTGCGTGCGCGCGCTTCTGTCTCATAGGCCCTCCTATCTCCCCTGCCTGGGTGCGATAAGCCTGGAGCTTGCGGCGCTAAAACACCAGCAAGACACGCGTGTGTGTACGCGTGTGCGTGTGTGTTTGTGAGAAGCCGCATGCATAAAGCGGTGTGCGCATGTGTGTGTGCATGGGAGCCCCAGGGGCCTGCCCCGGGCTTATCACACACAGGCAGTGAGAGACGAGCTTCCTGAGAGAGGGAAAGAAGGAAAGGGTGGGAGGGCGCGTGGGTGTTTGCGCAGCGGTCAGCGCCTTGTTTGTGTAGTCTCAGGTTTTCTCCTCCATCCTCCCTCTTTGCCTCTCCACATGAGGAGCGCAGGAGGTGGGGTGGGGGTGGGGGTGGGGGGCGAATGGAGGGGAGAAAAAAAATGTTGGAGGGAGACGCATAAATCAGAGAGACGAGCCAGCTTCTCTGGAGCACGGATGACTGAGCCCTGCTGCTGCGCGTGTCCGTGTGCGCAAAAAGAAAAGTCGGGGGGGAGACGAGAGAAAAAAAAAGGGAAAAAAAACACCCGCCGCTGCTAACCACAGTCACCACGGCACATTAGAGGGCCATTAGAACGCGATTATACCCCCGGTGCTTACCTCTCATTCACACTCCTGCTCTCTCCCATTCAGCCCCGCGCGCATAATCACCGACACACACTCCCCTCATCACCATAAATGCAACCAACACACACAAACAAAACAAAAAACCAAAAAAAACAGCAGATTCCTCTGCTCCTGCGCATTAAAACCGAGAAGATCAATAAATCAATTCGAAAAATCTGTCAACACTGAGGGAGAAACGTTTAGGGAAACACAAGGGACAACATCCAACTTTAATTAAAGGCTTTTCGGAGCAACGGGACTGAACATTCCGCTGGAAAACACACACTTTGCTGTTAATATGCGCGCAGAACAAGAGGATTTTAGGCGCGCGCAGTGCGCACAAAGGCAGAGCAGAAACTCCCGGCATCAGTCTCCCTGTAATGATCGCAGCGATCCCTCAAGCTGCCTGCGCTCGTTTATGTGCGGCTGCATGCGTGTGCGCGCGCGTGAATGTGTGTGCGTCTGTGTCACACTTCGCCTCACGGAAAATTAATGAGATGTGAGAGCGGTGCGAGTGGAGGGAGGGGGGTGCCAACGACAATCTGAGTCACAAAGAGAGGAAGAGGGAGGGAAAAAAAGAGAAGAAGCGCTGAGGGGGGGCGCAGAGAGGAGCACAGCAGAGATGGAGCATCTGAAGGAGGAATCAGGAGATGGAAGGCGATAATACCAAAAGGAATGAGATGGAAGAATCTGAAGAATTCTTAAAAGAGCTGGAGTCAGGAACCAAGTCGAAGGGGAGAGAAAATGAGCTCAATTTAGGAAAAAGAGTGAAATTTGGAGGAAGAGTGTAAAATGTGAGGAGTGAAAGACACAAGGAGGGAGGATGACTCCAGGGGGACTGATTACCTCGTAGCCCAGGCGTGCGGCTCTCTGCAGAAGAGTTTCCCCGGCGTTCTTGTTCACAATCAGCCGCCGAGCCTCCGGCGGGATCGGACGAAAGGCGGAGGGCTCCACAGGGGGGGCCTTGTGCAGCTCCGCCACCTCTGGCAGCGCTCTGCCGTTCGCCTGTGGCTGCAGGGCAGGCGGCGCTAGCGCGGTGGGGGAGCAGGGCTTGACTGGGGAGCATGGATAATGATTGGGAGAGGCGGCTCTCTTCCTCGGAGCGCTGCGCTGCTCAGTCAGCTGAGGAGAGAGATGGGGAGAGAGGAGTGTAAAAGGCGCTGCCACATAGCAGACGGGACACGGCAACACTCAAGGGCGCGAGGATGAACGCGCGCTCGCAAGAAGGTCATGCAGCTGAGAAAAGCGCGTGAGATCAAATGACTTTTTTTTTTTAAGACATTTTTAGGGAAAAGTTTTTAGCATTTGAGTGGATTTTCCACTCAGGAACATCTGTGTTTGGATGGCACATTATTCATCCACGGGAAGAAGAAAAAAACAAAACAAAAAAAAAAGACCCAACAGCTTTCACAGCAAGTGTTCACGCCCCAAACACTGCAAGCTGGCGCACCGCTTTTCCTTTAAACCAACAGAGCCCTGTGAGGCGAGCGCACCAAAGAGGGAGTTGTCTGTCTGTCTGGCTGGCTGGCTGGCTGCGCGTGCGTGAGACAGCGGAGTGCGTGCCCTCTCTGTGGAATTCTGTGCCGGAGCAGCTGTCAGGCTGAGGAGGAGCAGGGGAGGAGAGCAGTGCAGGCAGAAAACGGCTAGCCCCCCCCCCCCCCCCTCCTCCTCCTCCCTCCGCGCGCACCTCCCTTCCCTCTGCTTTTGAACTTCACGCTCTCCTCCACGGCTGCCACATTCCTCACACTCACTCAGGACCGAGTGTGGTGCATAATTGCTCTGGTTTCGTGTGTGTGTGTGTGTGTTTGTGTAGTCAGGAATGCTCCGGCGACATCACATCCCGCGTGGCACTCACCCGCACGCAAAATAGCTCGGATGACACACAGTTGGACAATTAAAGCCAGAGACAAGCACACGTGCACGCAGGGGCCTCCGCAGGGAGCCGCTGAGGGCGCAGGGAGGTCAAAGCTCCAGCAGCCCTCTAAACATTGTAAACATACTTCCTTCCTCTGTCCCTCCCCTCCCTCCTCTTCCCAGCTGCATAATCAGAGGCGCCAACAGGCATACCGAAACAGACTCCAGCACTCCAGACGCCTGCATCCCAGACATCCCATCAGCACTCACCTTTTCATCCTCGGCTACAGCGGGATCGGCCGCAGGGTGAGGACCGGGTCCAGAGGCCGCAACCTCCTTCCTTTTCTCCCGCTCCCTGTGGCTGGTGTGTTTGGTCTTGCATGGCCGCTTGCCCTTGGGTTTGTCCGTATCGCTATGACGACGGAGCTTGAGGGGAGGGGTGCCTCCCATGATGCAGGGCTCAGGGGCCGGGGAGGGGGAGCCCCGCCTGGGCTCTTTGAGGCCACCTGAGAAGGGGTTCAGCGGGTGCTCTCTGTCCTTCAGCTGGCTGCTGGGAAGAGACAAGGCAGCCACTCCTGCAGGAGGGAAAAAAAGGGAGCGTGAACGCACAGTGGAAGAGGAGGACAGGAAGGTATTGCAAGGCCGCCACCCCCCTCCACATCACCCCCTCCATCCTGTTGGTTTATTAATGAGCACACAGAGCTGCCCGGGAGCGCAGTAAGTCTGCCAGCTCCAGGGGAAAAAAAAAAAGAAAACCCACAACAAAAGCTGCGCAAAACGCAGAAACCAGCCTGCATGCGCTGATTCACACAATCAAGGACACTTTTTACACATCTTAAAACAAAAGTCTTCCAATATAATCAAAAATAAATAAAGCCTGACCTTCAGATTCCCAGCGTCAGAAATGAAGCTTATTAGCAGATTTAAAAACTGGAAATTAAAAAACTTCAAAAACCCATTAGGATGAAGAAAAAAAATATTCCGTGCCTAAATAGCCTCTCTGTGTAATCCCTGCTGAAGGAAAAAACCTTGTAGAATCAGATTCTTAACAGACACATGAATGCGTTTATGTGATTAGTGGTATTCTGGGAAAGACTGCAGCCCTGACACTCATGCAGCAGAACAACCACACTCATTGTGAAAGGCAGCGGTTGCCATGGGTGATCTTATCTGGAGAGGTATTTAAAAATCGGTGGCCATAAAGGCCTTTGCCTTCTGTAGTGAATATTAACCCCAAAACCCTCCCGACTTTTCTCCCTTTCCTCCTCTGAACCGTCAGCTTACGGCCCGGGTCTGTGAAAAAGGGAAAGCCTCGGTTTTTTATTAAGTCCCCAACAAATCCCACATCCACTCTCCCTTTGACTCTACTTCAGAGTGGGAGGGGGGAGGGGGGGGGGCATTGATCGCACATTAGTCACCCTACACCTGCCCACGCACATCTCCAGGAGCCACTTCCCTCCCTCCTCTGCCCTTTCATCATCCAGAGCCCACTGAACAAACCCAGAGAGCTGCGGGGCATTTTAGCAGATGGGCCCCCAGGTGACTTTCTGACTCCCAGTTTCCCCTAAAAGAGGAAGACTCCTCTACCTCATTTCCTGCCCCCTCTCTCTCTCTCTCTCTCTCTCTCAGAGACTGCTCTGGGAAATCCCCTAAAGACAGCCCGCTCAACAAGAAAGTGAAACGTGAGCCAAAGATAGATTTCCGTTACCCAGCCTGAACTCAGAGAAGTCAGCGGTTTGTAAGGCTGTGGCGGTTCAAGCTTTACCATTAGGTAGCTTCTCGCAGCCCCATTTCCTGTTGATGTCACTTCTGTGCGCCGCGCTCCTGTCCTCGACCTGACCCGGCCTGATCTTGCGCTGCTGGCTCTGGGCATGGTTCAGGAGCCGCGGGGGCTGGGGCTGGGGCCACGCTCTCTCCTGTTTGATCTGGCGCCCATCAGGGGAAGCGGCGCCCGCAGCAGGCTTGCTTAGTCGCAGCCCCTTCAGCTCAATGCAGACCTTGAGCTTCCTCACTTCCTCGTCGTCGTCATCGTCGTCGGGACTCGCTTCCTCATGCTCATCTGCCAAAAACCGAGACGTCAGAAACAAATCGAGCGTGACCTCGTTCCCATTTAAGCTCCACTGACATATTGTAGCGCACGCACATTAGAAAAGCAGAAAATGGGAGAAAAGGAGCAGATTTACTCGTAAAACCAGAAAAAACAAAGATGCAGAGGAAGGAGTCTCCCCCACTGAACTTCACAGGGTCTTTGACTGCCAGCGTCCAGGAGAGCAAGCTCGATATTGCATGCCAGAGAAGAAAAAAAAAGGAAATCCAAACAGAAGAGGGGAAAAAAAACAGAAAGATGAAAGCAGAAGAAAAGAGCAGCTTTGATGAGGGCGGGTAAGCACAGCAGAGGAGACGAAAGCAGAGAGGAAGAATGGCTGTCCCTCTTCCTCGCGTCTCCCTCGCGCTGCGCTCAAAGGCAGGATTAAACACTTCTCCGAGCTGGCTGCCACACAGAGCGAAACACGGGACGGAGAGCTGCGAGGAGGAGCGCCTTTAAAGACCCACACCGACGAAAATAGTGTCTTTGGTGTTTTTAAACAACCACAGCTCAAATTTGCATTTCTGAGTATTTCTTTATTAAAAGCCGTTGTGAATCAGGAGCAGATGAAAAATGAAAAACCTGTAGGTGTGACGTAGACGCTACAATGGCAAGTCACAAGCTCCCTGCTCCGTTTCATTCTGATGCATCCGCCTCCAGACAAATAGATCCATGTAGGCCTTTGTTTTCCTTGTCTGAGCTGGAAAACTAATCGGTTGGATAGCTCCAACATTGCGCGCAATTTTTGTTGCACCAGTAAATTGATGCTACGTTCACACCAGGCTCAGCAACGTGGTTTCAAGTGGCCACTTCCAATGAAAGGTCTATGTGAATATTCGTACACACGTTTTAGGCTTTTGCGTTCAAACCTCTCGCGTTTTTACAGCCTCTACGTACAAAACACGCGGCCCCTGAACGCATGTTAAGAATTAAACCAGATCAAACATTGACCAGTCGGGGACTTGGATTTGGTAGTGACGCATGTGAGGCGTCCCTTTTTAAATTTCAAAATTGCCAAACGTTTGAAAATTGATCATGGATGAGAAATTAGCAATTGTGGTTTGTGCCCGGCTGGAATTCTACAACATCAAGTCTTTCCACTATATCGGAATAGAGCTGTGTTAGAAAAAACCTGGCGCAAGATTCTCCAGACTTGCACTGCTTTAACATTTGGCA
The DNA here is from genome assembly GCF_053564925.1 of Oryzias latipes. NCBI lineage: Eukaryota > Metazoa > Chordata > Actinopteri > Beloniformes > Adrianichthyidae > Oryzias > Oryzias latipes. Next base: position 10,346,191 of record NC_136257.1, on the reverse strand, counting down.
CCAAACCTCTTCCAACTTAAGGTACATGTGGTGGTTTCAGCAGCAACAATCCAGTGTGAACACCATATGCTAAACACGGTCACATGTCCATGCTTGGTCTGTACATAGCATTAGGTTGGGGGTGTGAGGGGCTGTAAGCTAGCGGGAGAGAGCGGAAACAGAAGAATGATGGGAAGTAGGGGCAGACCTGTTCCACAGCAAAGGTCCCGCCCACAACTCAGAGGTGAATCTCTAATGAAGTACAAACAGCCTAGAAAATTACGTTTCAAGATTTTAGCTAAAAATGCCATAAATCATAATTAAAAGCCCACCAAGAATGCTTTGAAAATAGATCAAAAGATGATTGTGGTGGGTCTTTTAGGGGGAATTGGGGGGTTCCTTTTAATGAACAATGATCGGGCTTGGAGAAAGCGGTGTGAAAGGTGGCGGTTTGAGATGTGGAGTGGATGTGTGTTGTGAGATTCTCACCCGTGCAAATCCTGGCCCTCTTCTCTGGGTGGGACGCCTGCTCCTCCTCGTCAGTCTCTTCCGGCTCCGCCTTGATGTGTGGCCGTTTTCTCGCTGCTCCAAAGCTATCGCAGGTCTTCTCATCGCAGAGCCCCTTTGATGAGGTGGAGGTGGGGGTCCCGCCGGGGGCCTCCTCGGATTCCCTCAGTGGCCTCTTTGCTCCATGTAGGCTGCAGTTCTGGGCCCCATCTTTGGGACTTGGAGGTAGGGCTTCGCGTTGGCCGCCACACCTCTGGAGAACTGGAACTCTGTTGTTGTAGGTCGGCCGGACACCTGAGCCAAGGATAGGATCGTGACGCACCGGGAGGAGGGGGGAGGTGACAGGGACAAACGAGGAGACAGACAGAGAGGTGGAAGGAGACAAAGAGAGGGTTGGGTGGATGGTGGTGGGGGGGGGGGGGGGGGGGGTGGGGGCAGAGGGAGAACACCGGTTAAGCACCAGCCAGCTTTTACTCTGCTTTAAAGACGGGCCGTAAAAGTTTGATGGGGTAAAGACTTTTTAATCTGACGTGAGCGCACGGCGGCGGCAGCCTGCACCTACACGCACTCTGGAAGCAAAACATCCTGCTGCTACCCCATCCCCTCCCTCCTCTCCCTTCCCTTCATCCCCGTCGACCGCCGCGGCATGACCACACCACGCCCTTCTCACACAGAGCATGACCCCCCCTCCGCGTGCCTCCTCCTGGACTCCCTCTCCCTCCATGCCATAATTAGGCTCACACGTCAGCCCCGGCCTCGCTCCAATACACAGCTGGGCTCCCAGCCAATGCAACCACCCCTCCCCCTCCCCCTCTTTCCGTTGCGCTCTCCCATCCGCTTTCACCCCCCACCACCGCCACCTCCACCCTCAAGCTTTCACTCACGCAATCTCTGCCCCTCCTTTTCCTCCTGCCCTCCCTTTCTATCGTCTCTGCGCAGATAAGCACAAAAGGCTTCTTGAAAATAAAACTCCCCCTTGCCGCCTCCCTTGTGTGCTCATTGGCTTGTATAAGAGTGTGTGCACATGTGTGTCTGGGTCTTCCTATTTTTTTTTTTTAGAGGGGGGGGTGACCCCAGCCTTGCCTGAGCATTTGCAGCAAGTGCACGTCAGCATGCACGCGCAGCTTTTGTATGTGTGTTTGTGTGCGTGTGGTGCTGGATTACTCACCCTCCCTCTCTGCCGGCCTGGTGGTGTGTTGGCAGGACTCCAGCGCGCGCTCCCTGCACTGGCCGTCCGCCAGCTCCCGTCCTGCTGCCGAGGCATACGCGCAGACACCAGCGCCGCTCTCCTTCTCCTTCAGCTCCAGCTCCGAGAACCGCATCATGGCCCGCTGCGCGCACACACACACACACAAACAAACACGCACAGACACACACACAGAAACGCAGGAAGAGTCTGTGAAAACCACTTATCTGCCCACAACGCACACATACACACCTCTCTCTATACCTCAATCTTGCCTCAACAACTACAGAAGCAAAAATATTTAAATTATAATAAAGTGCATCAGAAATCATACTGTCTTTAAAGGAAATGCCAAAGACAACCAACACACGCGCGCACAGGACAAAAAGCAAGACAGGAAAAAAAAAAACAAAAAAAAAAAACAATCACAAGCATTGTAGGTTAGACTACTGCAGCCACTGTGAGTCCATGCGCTCTGGGGCTTAAATCCTGGCATCTCCCTTCCTGAAACACAAACATGGCTAGAAACATATAGATCTAAGGCCTGGAGCAGAGAGGAGATGAAGAGGAGGAGGAGGAGGAAAGAGAGGAGCAGGTGAGAGGAAGGGGAAGGGGTGTGGTAATACAGAGTACAAAAGAAGACAGAGCCCATCAGAGGCATATGTGATAAGAAATGTAAGGAACTGACCTCCCAGTTAGCTGCAGGTTGGCTTATATTACTCCCCTCTCGTGATATGACTTCCATCTAAGCAATTAGAATGGTGGGCTCAATATATCTGTCCAGTATTTCATCGTTTTTACTTTGATGTACTTGTTTCTCCACATTTTTTTAAATCAACACAATAGGTAGCCACAATCCCACAAAATGACAAAAATTAAAGTGACTCAACAAGTCAATTAACACTGCACCAAAGCTATCAAGTCATGTCTAAATCATATAGGTGAAAAGTTGAAAAAAATTAAAAATAAAATCAGAAAAATAAGCAAAGATTTAGCAGCTCGTTTCCCGCTTCCAAAAAAGATCGGACCTCATTTTCACACGTCGATAAATCCAAGGTTTGATAGCTTTGTTGCAGGCGTACACTGACAAGCATGACACACACAAAACCACATTTTTCTAGAGCGAAGGCAAAACACAGACAAAAATGTGCAACTTATTAAGAGATCTGCCTTAGAGCCAGTGGGTAATATAGAAAAAAACATTCCTTGTGTTTCTGAGCTTTGAACATGAGGAACCCCGGAGATAACGGTTCAAAACAAGTAACTCAATCTGTGTGAATGAATGAAACTGGATGAGAGCCAAGTGTCTGGGGATATAGCTGGAACTGTGTGTTAAGGAGACAGGAACTGTAAGCCAATGGCGGCAAGGAGAATTGACCTTGAACAGCAACCAGGCAAAGCAGCTCAGGCCGTCAGAAGAAGGCAGGCTGGGGGAGGATTGTGAGTGGCGTATGGGGGCATGCAGAAAGTCTCAGAGGAACCCCAAAAAAAAGGGCAGCTGTTGGTCGTTAAGCTTACGCCAAGCCCTTTGCTGGCCCTAACCTTCAGGGTTAAGCATAGCCGAAGGCGGCGTGAACCGTGAGGGTGCCAAAGTCATGCTCCTTTGAAGCCACGTCTCTATAGAACAGTCGCCACTAAACGCATGCAGCCACACAAGGACAAGCACGTACAGACAAACACGCACAGATATAACCTCGACTCAGTGAAGGCAGTACCGTTTAACCTTTGAACTGCCCACCCCTGAAACCAGGAGTGATCTCAAGATAACGATAAAACTACAGCCAATACAGTAGCGTGATAGCACGTCCATTACTGTCTACTGTGTTGTAAAATATGTCATGCAGGGTTTGCTCTACAAGCAATTCTGAATGTTGCAGAAAGAGAATAGAGAAGCTGACCCTTATACCCTATATGTTGTTTTTTTATCTATACCCGTCAACCCCACCAACACATGGAACCAAAGAGAAACAGCACGTGACTGGACAGTAATAGAACAGATGTCCACATACTATTGATGTGATCTAATCTCAGACACTACTGCTGCTCTCCATTAGCTTCAGAAGTTTGTTTGCAATGCACTGATGTCCGATCTAGATCTACATTTTGTGCTTGGTTTAACTCGGTTGTATTGTTTGAGCTTCTCCTACAATAGCCTCTGCTACTGCAGCGATAGTACTGCTTTTGGAATTCAGACACACAAAACAGACAATAAAAACCCCCACACCTGAACCATACAGAGAGTGCAACCAAACTTTACAAACATGACCCCATGTTCTGCCCTTATAAGTTATAAACATTGGCCAAGAATGTAAATTTTCACAAAATGAGAGCAGTTTTTAGCTAGAACGTCTTTGAACACTGTTAGTATTCATATGAACCAACCTGTCAGGAACTGCTAACCAGTTTAATCGTCATTTTTTAAAACTTATTTAGGCTGGACTTACTTGCAAAGCTCTTTGTTCGCGGCTCAGCTTGCTGGAGTCGGCAAAAAGCTCAGTGGTGACACATTTGAAGCGGTCGCCAACGTAGCCAGAGGAATTTGCGATTCTTTTGGCCAAACTGGACTTATGAGAGTTCTTTGATGAAGTCTGGCAGCCCTCTTCTTCGTCATCAGCTTCTCCTTGAGATTCCACTAGATCAACGATACTATCCTCCTTTACAGTCTCTTTGCAGACTTTCTCCTGGTCCAAGTCCTTCACGACACAGTTTAGAGTAAAATGAGAAGCTTGGTTAGTCCGGTCTCCTTTGTCCTTGCCAGAGCTGCGCTCCCCTGAGGTGCGGGCACAGCGCAAAGTGCTCTGGTCTTCAACTCCAGGATCAGGGCTTGGGCTCTGCTCCTCTGAGCTCTCTTCTTCTTGAGAAACCTCCCCAGGAGAGGCTGGGGATAAAGTCATCCCAGGACAAGGCGTCTCGTGAGGAAACTTTTCTTTTCCAAAAAGTGTGTCTGGCTGTCCATTGTTGAAGTTGGACTTGAGGTTGGGGTTTGATCCAGAGTGGATTGGAAAATGGTGGGGATTTTCTTTTGGCTTATATTCAGTCTTTGTCAGATGTTGATTACTATGGCATTCATTTTGGTTAGTCTTGGTGCTAGCCTCAGCAGAAGGTTGTTTGTGAACTGAAGGGATAGATTCAACATCTGTGTCTGAGTGAACAAGGTCAATACAGACTATTGTTTCTCTGGATGCTCCAGCAGAGGACAAGCTTTTGCTTTGACTGCCACCCTGTCCTTGTGCTCCAGCTTCCCTGTCAGACTTCACTGTGTTGGTGTCTCTCGTCTCTTTCTCAGCATTATCTCTACCACTTCCAGGTTCTTCCACAGCTCCACGGGACTTCTCCTGTGCTCGAGACTTGTGATTTGTCCGTTCTAGAAGCTTGCATTCAGAGTGAGTCTGCATCAAAGGATGAGCCATCTCCTGTGAGTTATAAGCAAGGTATTCACTGCCTGGACCACCCGGGAGATTGGGGGGGTACGGTAAAGGGTGCTTTGCTGCCAGGTGGGATTGGTATAGGCTGTTGTTCCCAAGCAGGGCTGGGTGAGTGTAAACAGGGCCTTTTCCTGAAATTGGTATAGAATGTAATCCCATGCCATCTGGGATGGGGTAATGCAGATATCTGCTGGCATAAGCCAGACTGTGGTTTAAATAAGCATCATTTTGAGAAAGGTAAAGGTGTCCAGTGGGGTGACTGTTCTCTAAGCACGGTCTCTTGTAGGATGAAACATCTGGAGTGGATTCCCCTCTATTTGTTGCCTGGGAGGGCTTTTCTGGTCCTTCTCTGTGGTGTTCTGCATGACTGGGACTATGTTTGATCCACTCACCATTAGATTTGGGGGATACGGCTCTTGATGATCCAGAGTGTTGAGAGGAGGGAACATTGTGATTGGGCTCTCCTATCCTAGGACAAGACGAGCTTCGTTGCTGATTGACAACTCTCTCTAGACCCTTATTTTTGACGACCGAGGGTGAGGAGCCTTTGGCTTTTGTAGAACCCAGGTCTGCGCTTGGCCTAGGAGAGAGTGGCATGCCTGGTGTGTGCTGAGTGTGGGAGGGAGTTGGGTTTGGAACAACCCAGGAGGAGCGTAAAGTGCTGATCATTTCAGGTCTCTCTGAGACCTTTGAAGAAGTGCTGCTGACCACAGAGTGTGGATGTGAGGCAGAAGAAACTGAAATGTTTTCCTTCAACAGGTCTCTATTATTTTGATGTCCATATCGAGCACTGCTGGGTTTAGAGTCCATCTTCACTGGAAAGTCATTAGCAGATAGTCCGAACTCCAGTATTCTTCCAGACAAGTCAAGGGGTTTCTCTGCTGATTCTTTGGTTGTTGGGGTTTGGTGAACTGGTCTCTCAAAATTGACTTTGGAAGGAGACCTACTGCGCCCTTTGTCAACCCCCACACTTCTGTGCTCATGGGCCCCGTCTCTCTGCCTGGATTTGTGGGGGCTGGGTCGGGCGGGAGGGGACTGTTCTGATGCCATGCTGGTAACTAAGAAAGGATGAGGAATGGATTGCCCTGATGTGGTTGAGACAGATATTGAAGAGGTTGAGCAGGTGGGTGGCTGTCCAATTCTGGCAACTGGCCTTTGCAAATCCAGTGCTTTGTCAAACAGGGCAGATGTGGGAGGAGGCTGGGGGAGGCGAGAAGACAAATGAGAGGAATCAGCAGGCAGACTGTTATTAGTCCCAACACTGGTGCCACTTGTGCTGGTACTACTGGTGTTATTGTTGTTACTAGACGCTTTCCTAGAAGGAGGTCTGCTTGGTCTGCTGCTTCTGTTTGGGGATCGGTCCCTGTCTAAAGCAGGTTGATGGTGTTGCGGATGAGAAGATGGTTGATGAAGCTGCTGTGCATAAGGAGGAGCAACACCTAGTGTCTTGTCTTGGCAGTGCACCAGTGACGAGGGGGCTACTGAGACGGTAGGAATCCTCATGGGTGTAGCCACCAAAGGAGAAGAGATTGGGGCAGGAGGATAAGGGGGCATGTAGAAAAGTCTCTCTGCAGCAGAAGTAGCCGAGGTGACATTGGCCCCTTGGGTAGCACACAGAGTTGGGTAGGGAATGTGCTGGGGAAGATAGGGATTGGGTTGGCTGAGTAAGGAGGCTTTGTACATGTTTAGAGTTGCATACTTTGATGTATCCATGAAGGGATACATGCTCGCTTCGGGGTAGGGGGTCAGCCATGGCATGCGGAGGTAACTTCCACCTGCACTAGCCAATCCAAGTTCTGATGTTTTTTCTCCAGGGCCAACTCTGCGTTCCAAGCCTAGACCTTCAGCTCCGGGTCTGGGAACCAGCACAGGTTTGTGAAGACTTGGATGAGTGCCCTTGTAGAGACCCAAGTATCCATTTGCAGCCTTGCAACTGTCCAAAGAGCCATCAGGCTTGTAAAGGAGCTCCGGAAGACCGTCCCTGTTGTACGTCAGTGGAAGCCCAGCCGCCTCTAAACTCTTCTCTGTTGGCAGCGCTCTGATGCTTGGGTACACAACCCCACTGTGGAGACGAAGGCTGTCATGCAGCAGTGTGCTTCGGTCCAACCCCATCGCGGCCAGGGGCGTCAACCTGGCATCCACCTGCAGAAAAAAAATCATGCAACGTCTTAAATTTCATGCAAAAGCTGATAATAATGAAGTCAAATTATCTGTATAACTGGCACTTGGTGTGATCACAGGGACTTGCCATGTTTTTTGTGATGTGGGCTCCTTGTCTTAGTTCCAGGTTAGTTTGTGCCTCAGCATCGACATCACGAACAGATGTTGCCCTGTGGAGACGAGCAAGAGCGAGCAGTCAGTGCCTTGGCTCTGTCACACAGATGCCACAGTCATTATACACACTGCCACAAAAATGTTAACAAGGCACGACTGTTTAAAAAAAAAAAAAAAAAACCTGCCCAGACATTACACAATAATTAAGAGTTACACAAAACCCAACACGTTAGCCGCCACAATAACACGTGCACTGAGTAGGAATTTTTGTCAGAAAAGATGAAACAAAATAAGGAGAAACTTTAAAAAAAAGAGAGCTATAAGCTCTGTTAAGATCTGTTAAAAACTCTTCATCTGCTTCATTCCAGCTCCCATCATCATCCTATGTGCCCACCCCATGGGCACTGACATGTACAGTGGGGCCAGGTCTATTCAGTCACGTTTCTCTCACAGGTTTTTCCATGCCCTCTTTGACCTGCTCCCTCAGCTGCCTGAGCCAGCAGAGCAAGGCAATCTTATGCATCACAGACCACTTTGGTGGGAGACCATTTACCAGCCGCCAGCACACAAACTCATACCACAACAACTAAAGACTCCTGTATTTAGAAAGGTGCCAACTTAAAGTCCCACTGTGATCATATTTTATCTATTTTCAAAGTGTTCCCGGTGGTCCTCTAATTATAATTATGCCATTTTCAGCCAAAATTGAGAAATCTGTGTCGTTTTCTAGGACATAGTTTCTGCTGAGCGGCAGGAGTTCTTTCGAAATTCACCTCTGAGTCGTAGGAGGGACTGTTGCCATGAAGAAAACCTCAATTCCTGTCATCCATCTGTTTATATGCTCTCCCACTAACCCCTCACAACCTCAACCTAACATTACAGATTCAAAAATGGTGAGCAACATTGGAGCTATCTAGCCGTATAGTTTTGAGCCAGAAGCCAGCTCGGACGTGGAAAACTAAGACGTACAAGTCAACAAGTGGATCCACCAGAATGGAGCGGAGCAAGGGGCTCGTGGATCATTGATTGTCATTTCTACGTCACAAATACACTCTTTTTCCAACAGCAATTTTTCATCTGCTCCTGATTCACAACTATTTGAATTTTAATCCAATTTTTTTTTACATATGTCCTTCATCAGTAAAATGCAACAAGAACATCTTAAAACACAATTTTCATTGAAATTAGTCTTCAATATAATGCATTATAATGAAAGGGGAAAATGCTAAAATGTCCATAATGAGAAAAGACATATTTCATATTCATTTCAGGAATCTACAAAGTGATAACTGATAAATTGCCAAAATTCTTCATTCCAAACGCCAGAGGTGCAAAACTCCGGGAGATGCCGCCCTCTCCAAAGGGAGGGGGGAGGAAGGACAAAAAAGCCATAAAACTCACAAATTATTCAACCATAAATCTGCTGTGTGATTAAGATCCACGGAGCATTGCAGACCCCTGAGCTTGGTCAGGTGCTGTTCCAACCCCATGGCAGGGTGGTCTGCCTAAAACCTAGGGGCTTCATCAAACTGGAGAAATGAAGATTAGTTCGTGCGCATTTGGGAGCCAACCCTTCCATCATCGGAGCCAGCGCGGGCACGCAGTGCGCGACGCAGCGCGCGCGCAAACGGCTGTAAATAGAAAGCGCGAGGCTCCGCAGCGCTGAGAGCAGCAGAGGAAACTCGCCTCCTCCATCATTGCAGAGAGACGCCTCGCTGCCGCGCCGCTGGCACGCCACTTTTATTGCCGTGACCCGGGCCACATTAATCAGCGCGCTGAGAGGCCCTCCACACTGCTTCTCCCAGCCTCAGCATTCTCATCCCCACCCCCACCACCCAACACTGTTGCGGGGCCCCTCCTCTCGACCTCAGCGCCGAGCGGACAGCGCTGCCTCATCAACATCCTCCTCTGACGGAACCGAAACGGCGCGCTTCAAAGAACGTGTGCGCGCGCCACGTGTGCTTTTCACCTACTGAGCGCAGACGCTGTTGAGAAATCACATCTCCCGTTTCCTGTTTTGCGTGGAGCCTCCTCGTTTGAACCGATCCGTGCCTCTGAGCTCAGAGGAAACCGAACCTCAATTTATGGCTGTTTTGATTTAAATGAAAGAGGAACTTAGAAATATTTGCCTGAACGCCCACACAATAGAAAAAAAGCCTTCCTTGTGATGAGATTACTCCTCAAGCATCATGACATTAAGGCGCCAACCTGCTGGGCGCAAACACCTGATGATGAAAACTAATAAAAAAAAACATCATGGTTCGTTAAAAGCTCGCGAAATGAGGCGAGAAATTGCGCATGTGCAGATATCAGATGCACGGAAAACTGTCAAGCAGATGGATGACGCTCGACTTCCAGCAGGGACGTTTAAAAGTGATTGCAAAACTTGCAGCATGGCCGACATTTAGGAAGCATCGTGGTTTGTGCTAAAAACAATCATTTCTTGGATTTGTTTACACGACTTTTTCGATGGTGGCGGGGTAAGGAGATAAAACCCGGGCCGGAAAACGACAGGAGAAAAAAAAGAAAGAGGATTCCACTTAGAATGGAATGACGGAGAGGGGGAGATAAGAAAGGAGTGAAAGGCTCCGAGTTGACGCCCATCCACGCAGCTAAGAATAGTTTGCGCAACCAACAGCTCCTGACGGCCGTCCAATCCATCACACTGATCGGCGGCAGCAGCAGGAATGGAGGGGGGGGGGGGGGGGGGGCTCATAAACCAGCGGCTCCGACTCGCACGACTGAGCAGAAAACCACCGGCTGTGCTTATTTATTTATTTGTTTTTTAAACGGACTAGTTTGCACTTTCGCCTCTCTTCAAACATGACGGACAAGTGATTCGTTTTGAAAGACAATAAAGAAAGAAAGGAGACAAATATCCCTTACTTTCTTCATTTCTTTTGTTTTAAAGGGGGACAGCAACTTGAACTCTCTGTGACCCGCGGTGCGCAAACGGAAACAAACACCGGCCCCGCTCATCTCCACCATGACTGTGGCCTCCCTGTTCCCCCTGCAGCCAGCATAATGTGCGCTCTGTGGGAGTCATGTGCTGCCATGGCTTCCTCTCCCCTTTCAGAGTGAATAATTACATGTGCCGGAAAACCAAAGTAAAAAAATTATATAGATAACATAAAGGCAGTGACATTTTGGTCTCAACTTTAGCGCTTTTTTAAAGTTTTCTAGAGTAACAACACGTAAACTGCACGTCGGCTAAGCGCGCCCCCGCGCTCTTTGTCCCTGGAGCTTTGCCAGGCTCTCTGAAGCGCAGAGCTCCCATCAGCTCTAAAAAAATGCAGTGTGACGCAGGATAATCTCCGCAGCGACGGGGGTGGGGTGAGGATAAACAGGGATTACGAACGGGCGCACGCACACGCACGTAATCATGCACATCCTTAACAGGGCGTGTGCGTGCGCCAAGAAATTCTGCACACGCGGCAGGTGAACAAATCCGAGAATGCGCGCAGAGCGTGCATGGGCCAAGAGTGCTGTGGAAAATGCTGCGCCTCGGGCCACACGCTCCCACAGCCTCACCGCGAGGAGAAGCTGCGGAAGAGCGCACCGGCGCCGTTTTAATTGTTATTGATTATCAGACACGCGCGTGCCAAATGGCCCAATTGATCATCGCAATGAAGAGCTGGTGAAAAGTTGCTCTATGCGAGGTGGTGGGGGATGCGGAGTCCGCGCAAAGCCGCCGCGCGCTCAGGAGGCGTCACATTATCACCGGCCGGGCTGTAAACAAGAGGCCCCCGCGTCCTGCCGGCCCGCTCCACAGCCACATGCAAGTCGGTGCGCGGTTCAGTTGCCCCCTTGTCAACAACGGGGACATTGTGCTAGTCCCCCGCACACCCCCGCGCTGTCACTGGGGCCTGGGCGGCAGCCGCTGAACTGGCTCTATTCATTCCGGGCCAAATGAAGACTAAATGGCTTTTTATGCCACCAAAGGACGCGATTGTAATAGAGATGCGCACGCACGAGTCCACCCCTTTAAATCTTTTTTAGCCTTAATTTGTTGAAAGCATATTAATCATAACTCCTCCCTAATTAAAGTCTTTTAGGAGGCTTGGTTTCTGCCACATCCTTCACACCTTTAGACCTGACGTTTATGAGGCTGGAACATCTAAAAGACTCATACATTAAGCCTAATCTCACTTTGAGAAGCTTTGCAGGGACACGAACCCCACGGAAACGGCAGATAACGCATTCCAGCTTTGAAGGCTGCTGCTGCTGCAATAAACTCATCGCTTTTAACCCGCTGCGCTGCCAAGAGTCTGCGGGATTATGTCAGAGATGCCCGAGGCGGCGGCGTAAAAAACAAACGAGGAGGCGCGATCGAGACCCGGAGGGAGAGGAGGAGGAGGAAGGAGACGGAGGAGGGGTGGGGGAGGGGGGCGCCATCAGCGCTCTGCTGATAAATCAATCTTCCGATAGGCCACGGAGAGGTCAGGGAGCTGAAGGCAATCAGGCTGCTGACATTTAGATTTTAATGGCAGATCCCCAGAATTTAACTCCTCAGCGAGCCCACCCAGATGTTGTTTTTCGTGGTCCTCGCTTCAAAACTTGAGTGACGCAGCTCATGGTTCGTCCCCGAGAGCGAGTGAGGCTGTGAGGAAGCGCGCGGGGGGGGGGGGGGTGCGGGGGGTGTCTCTGTGGGGTAAGTGACCCGTGCGCTCCAGACCACGTCGAAACAAAAAGCTTTGTGGAGCGCTGAGAGACAAGGAGAAAACAGAGAGAGGGGAGGAGCGGGGAGGGGTGGGGGGAGGCTCTCTCGTTTCATCGCGAAGTCCCGGGGGGCCAGCACGGAGCATAGCTTCAATCAAACCGTGACGTCTCCTCCGGGAGCAGCGCAGCGCCTGGAAAACCGATCTGCGCGCGGCTCTCTGTCGTGCCTCTGCTTTTGTTCACACACATCGAGCGCAGCGCCGGCAGCGAGGAGACTGTTTCCCTTTTATTTCTTTTTTTTTTCCAGAGCAGGCGCGCACATCCACGCAAAGACAATAGAGCACTCGTGCCTCTGCGTGGAAATGAAGCGTTTCTCTTCACGAGATTATCCCTCATTTCCTCGCATGATCAGACTCTGTGAGATTGCGCTTTGGGGTTGATAAGAAAAAACGGCCCCGTGATTGTTCAGGCATGTGCTCCGTGCGTGATATTCCCCATGTGGTCACTATTGATTCCAGATTAGAAAAAAAGGACAACCGCGGGGTTAATGGGTTTAAGGATGGGCGGTGAGGTTCTGCCAGATTCTTTTAGGGCCCAGCAGGCTCTCTGGCCGCCCCACTGACAACCACCGTCACACATCACTCAGTATGACCAAAGTCCCAGTGGGGCCGCAGCTGGAGCTGCCTTCACGCAACACGCTGCATTTCCCCACAACTCCCTGTGACGCCTGGCCTCTCGGGTGTCCGTTACAAGCATCCATCCTGACTTTTGAAATGAATCTCACGCGTACATTTGAGAGGAATAAACTCTCAAAGCCCCACCCACTTCGACAGGTAACAAGTCTGGGCAAACGCAGCTTAAGACAGACGCGATAAATCTTCTCATAGACGAAGAAAGAGAAATAAAAAGCAACCCCCCCTCCCTTCTGCGCTAAAACACCTGGAAAACAGCTCAGTCCCCCACCGACTTTGCTGCGCACATCTTGATACGCAAAAACAGGCCGACGCCTTGCGCCAAAAATAAACTAGGCCCCCAGAAAGTGTGTACTGTTTGTTCTAGGACCTTGAGGAAAAGGTGCTTATGGGGGAGTGTGTGCGCGTGGGGGGGGGGGGGGGACGACGCTTTTTTTTGTATGTTAAAATAACTTGGAACAACTTGGAAATGTTTTGAGATATAATTTTACGCAACCTAAGTAAACAAATGTCAGGATTTGCTGCAAAGTCGAAGTCAAGAGCAAGAAAATCTCTATATACCGAAAGAGTTTTATCAAATGCTCTAAAAGCCGAAGTTTTTACGCATCCAACGGGTTTTCCAAACTTATCCAACTCCAGATCCCTTCCAGGTGCCCTTTGCCTCGTCGTGCTAATTAACACCGCCTTTTAAGCCAAGCACAACAATGCTTTTTTCTGCATCAAAACCCACTGAAGTAGCCTCCAACCCCCCCACTAGTTAATCCCTCGCTCTGGTCCGTAAAAACGTCCCAACACGCCGTCCCGCTCCTCCAGTATGTTCGTGAGCTCTTCACCGAGCAGACGTTCGCGCTGCGAGCGATTCTGCGCGAGCCCATCAGCGGCTGCTCGCGCGCACGGAGAGACGGAGCCAGCCAGTGTGAGGCGCATCGATTGTCCTGAGAGCAGACTCTAATTAGTGCCAGTATGGCTCCGGGAACAGGCGGCTGGGATATGAGTGTGAGAGTGCGCGTGAACTCCCCTGCGCGTAAGAACAGGTTCTGACACTTTCATCTGGGCTGCGCGCGGCTTAGCTGCTCGTGAAATGCAGTTTATGTAGCCCGCAGAGGAGATTTAAAGGGTCGTTGATTCAGATTGGAGCGCATCCAACAAGCCTTGCATCTCTCATCAGAGTTAGACAACAACTTTTGGGTGTTAAGCAGAGAAAATCAGCGAGCTGGAGGAAGAGGAACTAGTCTCAAAAGTAGCCCGTTTTGATGTTGTGAGGGGTCCGAGTGGACCTGCTCCGCGGGGAGACGAGCGCCCCTCGGACCCAGAGAGAGCGGGTCGGTGCGCAGCCAGTATTCCCCTGCAAAGTCAGGGTGCGTGCAAGAGCGGAACAACAGTCTGCAGCGCAAAGTCACAGCCAATAACACCTGCAAGACATGAGAGACAGGCAGGGAGGGATGGCAAACCGCCAAAGCGGTTTCCACTAAGCAGACAGGAAGGTGAGCGTGCAGCCTCTCACCCTCAAAACCCCCTCTCCTCCTCCTCCTCCACCCCCAGCACCACCTCTGGGACTGATGAGACAACCGATCAACGTCCAGTCTGTCCAAACATGGCTCCCACACGCTCAGCTGTCACGGCAACACGCACACATCATCCACCCTTGTCCTCCAACTGAACCGTGTGTCAGGAGCATCGCTGCCTCCGGCAGGGCGAGGCTGCTGTCTGTAACCTTGTTTAGCTCAAATGCTCCGTGTGCGCGCACGCGCACGCTCACATATACACTTCCCAGGCGGGGTGCGAAAAGCCTCACCAGTCACCCCCCACCCCACCCCCAACCGAGGAGGAACAACCAAGTTCTCCGGGAGCTCATTCTCACCTTCACCCGGACCGAAGTTATAAAGGACCGAGCACGCGGTGGGACCGCGGCGCGCACGCCAGCGCGGGCTCGCGTGTTATTTATCAACCACATGCCACTGCCCCGCCGAAACGCACAAAGACCACCCTATGCGCTATTCTTAGAAGTGGCCCGATCCTCTCCCCGTCTCCGCAGCACATCATCACGAGCAGACGCGCGCACAAAGCGCCTGTCTGACTAACGAACGGAGCCGTTACGGCGCAGCACGCCTTCTGTCCCCGGGCAGGGGACGCACAGACACATGTTGATGAAAAACACTTTTTGGGCACTTATCATTGGCTCACCTGGTTGACCGCTGAAAGCTCCACTCGTGGTTTCCTACTCACGCCTTGTTCATTCCCTCCCGCGCAAGTTATTAAAGAGGACAGCGGTCCGTCCGCGCGTGCGTGCGCAGACTGGCCCGGTTACGGTCCTGTCTGATGGAGACAGACGACCAAAAGCAGAAGGGTGGAGGGCGAGGTGGAAAAAAGTAAAAGTGTCTAACAGGTTTGGTTATCCCCTTGAAATGAAACAAATCTCACTTTGGAGCCAATTCGGGTGTCCGACTTTCATCTGTCAGCCTGAATTGGAAGTTTTGGGAGCTAAAAGTGTCACTTCCATGAAATACGAAAAAAAAAGATCCCGAAAAGGCAGAAATCCAGCCGGTAGAGGTCCTGTAAGTCAGTGCGCAACGTGAGCCTGGAGCCACAAAGGACGGCACAGGTGGGGAAGTCGGCGGAGAAATTAATTCAGCTCGGCTGTACCTCGCAGCAGCGCCATGTTGGGTTTCAGCGGAGCACGCCGTCCTCGGAAAAAGCCCCTTCCTCCCGCTCGCCGTCACTCCATGCTCTCCCCCTGACGGAGGGGAATCCGTGTGTCGACGCAGGTTTCTGCTCAAGGTTACTCCGCCAGGCTTCGCGTCTCGTCCTGCTTTGTTTCGTCCAGTATATCGCCGTCCGGCCGGAGCACTTGGTTCGCACCGAGGACGCACAGAGCTGTACGGGGAGTGCCGCACGGAATGGATGAACGCCGCCGAGACTGAGCGACTCACTCCACTCCCACTCGCGCAGACTCTACCCAGAAGGCCAGTCGGGAGACCGCAATTACCATAAGCCTCCAGCGCACGGCACTGGCTGCGCGCGCACGCTCAAACGAGGACACACAAACACACACAAGCACACACGCACAAAGGAAAAAAAAAAAAAAAACCTCCGCTGAAACTCCATAACAGGAATCGAGCCGAGGCGAGGTTTTTGAAGATGTTCCGCCAAAAACCAGCCAAGAAAATAAATAAAAATCTGTTTTATGATCAGATTTTGACAAGATTTTCACCAACCAACTTTTTGGTTCTAATGAAGAATGTTAAAATTAATCTAATCTCACCTTTCGATTCATCAGCTGAGGCTGCCGGAATCTATGCAAATGAAGCGTCACTTTAAGTTTCTTGCTTTTTCCGAGCCCACAGATATGATAAATCTGTGAAACACAAGGCAGCAGAGACAGAGCGAGTGGGGGATGGAGGAAGCAGCAGCTCAAGGCTGGGGCACATCTGTTAAGGCTCCCATGTCAAGTCAAGGAGGAGGAGGCTATGAATATCAAGCCTGAGGTGTGTGCATCATGTGCCTGCATGCATGTGTGCATGCGGGCGGGGGGGGGGGGGGGGGGGGGCGACGTGGAAAGAGAAAGGCCAGCAGACAGAGACAGAAGCGGAGTAGGAGTAAAGAGGGAGACTTGGCAGTGGAAGGTCTGGCTGCGCTCGCTGCAGCTGTTGAAAGTGGGAGTTAAAGCAGACAGTCATACACAAATAAGCACAGAGCGCACACATATGGATGCAGTTAAAACGCTAAGCTCATCTCCAAGGCCAGATTGTCCAGAAAGTTGGGATTTTGAGGCTGGAGGGACCTAGAGGAAGACTTTCTGTCTGTGTGAAATGGTAGAAGTGTGCAAAACAACAGATCCTTGGAACAAGTTATTAATTCTTTCCCCCTGATCAAATCTGAGGTGAACTGAAAGTTGCACTCAGACCACAGCTGCTAAACCACAGGACATCAGAGGCTTGAATCGCTTTACCCGCCTCTATATCTTAAAAAAATAATTACTCACAATAAGTTATGTTGTAAGAAACTCAGTGGATGTGACATACACAGTGTTTGTTTCAAGCCACAGTTTTTTGCGATATATTCTATTGTATTCGGTTGAGAGACACGCCTAATTTTAGGTTTTCCATTTAATGATCTTTCTGTTTACAGTGTGCCTTATGCTTATTGGGGCCCAAACCGGAAAATTCTAATAAAAAGCTGCATCCTCCCCAGTTCATTTTTCAAAAGGCCATGAACACTCATCGCTTATGGCCACAGCACACCTTCAGGTTGGTAGTATTCGGTCAGATGTTGCAGGTGAACTTGTCTCAACAATGTCATCAGCAGACTTGTATCAAGACTCAGAACAACTGACAGAGTTTGGGACAAACCCAGGAGTGGAGCCCAGCCAGTGACAGACCAAAACAATGACCAGTACCTGTGGATCTCTGTACTCTGGCATGGTTTAGCAAATGCCACACAGCTGAAGGCCCGTTTACCAGATGTGAGGGTTACTAGGATGTCCGGTCAAACCATTCCCAAACGACTCCACCGCTTTGACTTGAATTCCAGACGATCAAGGCTGGTGACTCCACTGACACCAAGACACCGCCGTGAATGTTTGCAGTGGTCACAAGACCATGTGACCTGGACAATGCAGCGATGGTCTACCGTCCTGTTCCCCGATGAGTGTCGGGTCACCTCGCACAGAAATGTTGCTCGTCAGTGTTGCTGGAGAAGGTGAGGTGAGGGATACACCAAGGTCAACATGGTCCACCAACAATGTCCCCTGACCTGAATCTTGGTCTGGGACCAGCTGTATCCAGTCTCCAGTCTTTTTGACTGGATGATCGCGCACCTCCAAGTGACCTAGTATGTATGTGGAAGAGTGGGACACATTGCCTCAGAAGAACCTCATGAGAAGCACGAGACGTCGCTAACAAGCTGTCAATGAGGCAAATGGTGGAACAATCCAGAATTGGCAAGGTCAATGTTTGTTATTTGGGGCTATTTTTGTTGTTGTCTTAATTTTGGGGGTAATAAATATCAAACTAATGAAAATGGTGTTTCTTCTCATTCATTTTTAGTTACATCAAAGAGAACTTCTACATTTTTCTTTAAAATTCAGACAGAAGAGGAAAAGTGTTCATGTAAATAACAATATCTCTAACTTTTTGTGAGTAGAGTAGATCTCAGATTGTTCTCAGATGCAAAGATTTCTTTGCTTTGGATCAGTAAACTTTAAAGTGATGCATCAGCCAAGAAGTTGGTCCAGTTTCTCTGGGCAGGTTGAACCTCTGCTCGGCTTCTTGATGAGCCCACACTGTAAACGCAAAGAGCTAATTATCTTTTCCCATCTGTGTGTGTTGGTATGTTTTTTTTTTTTTTTTTGCTGTTTTCCGACAACAAAAACAGCCTAAATTAGCAGGCAGACTCCACGCTGTTATCTGATACAGACGGGCTGCATAGTGCATATTTACGTGCATAGAAGGGAAAAAATGCGTTTAAATATGGTGATCCATCGCTGCAGCAGGAAGCTCCTTGAAAAACAAGGGAGAAGGAAAAATCACAGGGAAAAATTAAAGGAGGCTAAGCTTTTGCCACAGGGACATGACCTGACAGGATGATGTGACTCATGCTGGTGTGAACTCTTCTGACACTGCAGCAGGAATGCTGAAAAATGATGTAGCCGATCAGACAAATGGTTGAGGTTTTCTCCTCTTTTGATTAGTATTAAAACTCAAAATCAAGTTGAAATCGTAACAAATGGGTGGACAGCGATGCTTTGGGAGTTTAGTTCAGGTGTAAACTTGGTGTCTCAGGAAGGCAGAAAGTGCTGACAGATAGAATGGAGTGCAACGTGTAACACATGCCATCCAACTGACTCAATATTTTCGTTTGAGGAACATGGCAGCAGATGGAGATGGTTGATGCTTTTTTTTTCTTTGTTTTTTTTTTTTACAAGAGCAGACCTGAGGAAACAGGAATCTTACCGTAAAACTCTGAAAAGGTGCTGATATGTGCAAAAAAAAAAAGCAACACGTCAAACGGAAAATTTTTCACCAAAAGGTCGTCTCATTTAGGTTGTGTGTTCAACATTGAAGAAGTGAAGAGGTCTATCTGTCAGATGAAGACTGCATGAGGACATAATGGAACAATGGGATCATCTAGCAAATAATTACAGTGATGCAAGTTAATCTACAGTAAAACAAGGATTAAAAGGGTAAGTCTAACATAATTAGTAAAGATCTTTAAAGACCCACTCCAATAAATATGGTGTTTTTGGTGTTTTTAACATGTTCTCGTGGCTTTCTTGATGGAGGACATATATTAAGAAAATTAAGCTCAAAATTGCATTTCTGAGTAATTCTGTATTTTAATTGTTGTGAATCAGGAGCAGACGAAAAGACTGTATTTGTTACATAGAAAATACACTGTGGTCCTAAAGCTCTCTGCTCTGCTCCGTTCTGATGCATCCAGTTGTACATGAATAGATCCACACACATGTTTGTTTTCCTTGTCTGAGCTGGAAGCTGAGCCAGAACTGTATGGCTGGGTAGCTCCAATATTGCCCGCCATGTTTGTTGCACATGTTTGGTTTGCGGTTTGGGGGGCTGTAAGCTAATGGGAGAGCATGTAAACAGGTCAGTTGTGGTGACTCTAAATTGTTCCTAGGTGTGCATTTGAGTGTGTGATCCTGCAACAGGTTGACGACCTGTTAGTGTACCTGACCATTACCCAACAGTAGCTGGGTTGGCTGCAGATTGGCAGGTTGGCTGTTATTTGAAAAGGGGCGCAAGTGGGTTCTGGGGGTTTCTATTAACTATTGCCGTCAAAACAATGTATACAAACTTATTATTTCCTCAAAATCATTGCAGGCCAATGAACACAGCCTGCGACTATGACGTCACGCCATAGAAGATCTTGGAGGTCCCGTTATAAACAACAAAGCTCCGACATAGAGCGAGATGATCTTCTAAACGGGCTTTAATCATCATTATGATTATTACTAAGTGCACATTCACTTATAGTTTTTCAAAAGTCCGTGCGGCCAGTGCCTCATACTTGGCCGAACTGACCTGGAAGAAGGGTTAGGATTAGGTTAATACGTACTAACAACACTGGAATAACATCGGGCTTTATTTTGTCTGGACCCGACTTGAAACACAAATTCACAGGATTATTTGCTCAGTTTCTCAGGACTCCGCCCGTCCCAAAGCCTCTCCACTGCTTGGAGATACAAATCTCCCGAGAGACACGGTTCTCCTGAGTCCGACAGCGTGATGGACTGCGGCCCAAAGCTTCCTCCATTGCACACTTTAACTCCCTGCAAGCACAAAGCTACTACTGAGTCCAGTTGCTCTGCTCAGAGACAGGCACATGAAATGTGCACGATTGCGCACATCCGTGCGCACCGTTTAGTTATCCGTGCACAAGGAATTAGTAAACTGTGCGCACAGTTTATCAGATTTTTTATTTTTTTAACCACTGGCCCCTGGAGGGCTCCGTTTAGATTCCAGACAAAAACACTTCAAGAAATGATAAATGTTTTACCTAAAGAAAACCCATCAAAACTCCCAGAATGCAGCAGTCATGGTATTGTGGGTAGAGTAGGAAAACTATGGAAATCCTTCTGAGCATTCGCTTGTCAACAACACTATTAGCTTTTCATGAATCGGTGATGTCAAACAATAGATCCGGAAGACCCGTGAGATCAGTGAAGGCACTGAAACCCATATTCCCTTTTTATAAAGTTTTTATGTTTTAGCTAAGCTTGCTTCGCCACACCGTGCTTGTTTTATAGGGTCAAAGTATTGACAATAAAAATGAAAATAACAGACTCAGCTTTATTGAGCTGCTAAAATTTTAACGTGAACAAATAAAAGCACATACATTTTCACACTTGGCATAAATGTTGGCGCTTTGATTGATTTTCATTCCTCCCTTCATCCATTCTGGAGAAGCTCCTATGTGCAGTTTCTCCACAGATCTGGAAAAAAATATGTATATTGCCTTTGTGCCGTTTTAGCTTTGCTGTGCTGCTATACAGCACAAGGCTGTAAGGCCCATCTTAAAAGAGGCACACTGCTGCAGGAGGAGGAGGCGTTTGTCAACAGAATCGGGAGGGACACCACCATATTTAACCTTGGCGATAAGCGTCTCATAACCAAAACATTTGGCCGCAGTGCACCATATGTCCTTTGTTGCTGGCCAGATTTTTGCAGCCGGGATCCAACCTGGCAACCCTGTGACCCTCCACCATGCGCTGTTTATTGTCAGTGTAAATACTGGTGTCCACGTGGATCGGATGCGCTTCTCCTCTGAACTGTCAGCAAGGAGACGTCGCGTCTCCCATCAGCTTGCTTTGCTCTGAAACACGCGTTATTAATACAAACCACAGGGTCAACAGAGAAGTAAATAATGAAATTGGCCCTGAGCGGCTGAATCATGCTAATATCACGCATATAGCCGCGCCGAAAGGTCAGGAGAGCGCCGGAGAGAGAACCCGCAGCCCACATCAGGTCTTTTTTTCAGCCTCCACCTCTCAGAAGCTGCTGAAGCCAAACAGACCTCTCCATCAGTCACCGGGAAACGAGATTAGGATGAATATTGCTCCTAGAAATCTGCAGGGCAAACCGCATTTGAGGTGCCCGAGACGCCAGCGCGCAGCTGGATCTTCAGTGGCAAAAGAAGAGACACGTCTGAAGAGGCAGGGGTTGTTGCCACCCCCCCCCCCCCCCACACACACACACACACTCCCCCAAGTTTCTTTATGGTGCTTTTGTGGTTTGAACTTGGTGGTCTGAGAACAGCCCCAGCCTTTGATAATATGGTGACTGTGGGGGTGGGGGAACGTGCATTTGACTGCGATCCCTTGGCTTCTTGCTGTCATTTTACGTCCTGTCATGCGTGTAGGTGTGGGTCTTGTAAAAACCAAAGCGGCACGAACCCCGCGCGCACACTGGAAACGCTGCGCTCTGGGAGGTCACAGCGATTCAGCCATCTGCTGCTGCAATCAGACGCTGAAGCGCAAAAAAACAAGCCAGGTTCACATGTGTGCACTCCTACCGCCAAGCTATGACCTCCCTCTAAAAAAAAAAAAAAAGAGGGAAACCGCAAAAACCCCAAAACACATTTTATTTTGAAGTGAGTACCTACTCCGTGCACGCGCACACTCACGGTCTGCAGGCTCAGATTGCAGGAAGCTCTTTGCACGCAGCTCAGTCCACAGCAGCCGGTACTAATCAGCACAATCCACCTGCAGATCGTTATGGATCGCTTACTGCAACTCACACACGCAGAAACTTGCCCGAGCACTCAAACGCACGTACGCGCACGCGTGCAATCAATAGATCTTGCAACGCACATTCTTTGAAGCAGGGGATGTGTGTGTGTGCAGGCGTGCGTGTGTGACTGATTGTGCTTTGTTCCACACTTTAATAATATGCGGTGCGTTTATGACACGCACACGAACACTGGCAGGCACAGTCATGCGCCCCCGCCGGTGTTGTAGGGCTAACCGGTTCCCCACAGGCGCGCCACGCTGCGTTAGCGCGGCCTCACCGGGGATAATTACAGGCTGGCGCGGCAGGGCGAGCGTGGCTCCGAGCCAAACGCGGCTGCTCGCGGAGAGACGCGCAGAGGGAGGAAGAGGCTCCAATAATTGGAGCACCGAGAGGCACGGACCGATAGATTAAGCCCTAATCAATGGGGTTGCTAAATCAATCGAAGCGATCAATCAGTGACACAAAATGCGATCAGTCTCACTTTGTCTCGCTCCGACCTTGAGAGAGAGGGAGGGAGGGACGGGGGGGAGGGGTCTTACGCATGCTGAAATGCGCGGGCAGAGACACCGAACAGTGGCGTCGTTATTCAGAGAATAAAGATGAAAACCTTCAAACGAGGCTTATCTGAGAGGAAGGAGAAGCGGTGGCGGCTCTCAGCGCAGCACAAGAAAGATCCCCCCCCTGCCTCCTCCCCGCGCGCGCGCTCCTCCTCCTCCTCCTTCCCCTCCCCTCGCCCACCCCTCGTTCTCTTTCGTCTGTCGGCCTCTGTCGAGTTCCGCTCATAACCTCGCCACCCACCCTCCCAGTTCCCCGCCTCTCCCTGCTTTCCGCTTCTGGCAGGAGCGCACACACACACAAAGACGCACGCGCGCGCGGGGAGGGAAGCGCACACACAGACGCGCACGCATGGCGCTTTTATAGCGCCGCGACGCGCACTGACATCCGTGCGAGGCGCATGACACACATTGACGCACACACACAGCCAGGCAGCGTCAATAAAAAGCCCAGCGCTGTGAGAGGCCGCCGGCACTCCACTCCCCCCTCCTGCCACTGCGATTAGCGGAGGCTGGCTGGCTGGGGAGAGGCGCCCCTCTGTTATCTGGGGCGGTGGCAGCCTGTGTGTGCGCGCGTGCGCGTTTGTGTGTGCGTAAAGGGAGAGAGAGAGAGAGAGAGAGAGAGAGCGAGCGAGAGCTGGGAAAGAGATTAATTTAACCCTTTGGAGACCGGAGCTCCGCGCTGAAAGCTCCGCGCGCTCTGCTCGCGCAGCAGCCGAGCTCTTATCAGACAGGGCGCCTGGAAACAGGGACATTAACCACACCATTCTGAAGTAGCAGCTAAATATATATACAGGCCGGATCATAGCTACCGAGCTTCCTGGCGACGATTCTAGAAATGTGGAGTACGCACGCACACACGCAGCTTTTCACAGCTGATCTGGATAATTTCAGGGAAAAGAAGTCAGTACAAACCGATGCGGGCCAAAAGTTGTTTTTTTGTGTTGTATTCTATATTTAAAAAAAATACAGTTATAAGATTTGGTGGTATCACAAATTTCGCCAACATTTAGTAAATTTAGGGAAACATTTTGTTCTGCATTAGAAGAATAAACCTTCAATCAGGTGTGGCGCATACTTGCAAGCTGGAAAAGCCTTTGTTTGGTTCACAATTAGTCAAGGTGCTGTTGTACCTTTGAGGGGATTTGTTCAGGTCTGCTCTGAACAAACCATCGCAGAGCCGAGGGCATGGGAAGACAGGCGGAACATAGAACTGGGCAGATTTTTGCTCATATAAAGTCAAATCGCTCTAAAACTAAACTAACGAACTTTTGGTTTATTTGGCTGATTTCGTAAAATTTGTTAGAGGAAAATCTAAATCAAAATGTACAATTATAAAATCGATAGACAGACTCCGATGGAAATTGTGTTTTTAACATGTTCTTGTGGACTTTTTCTGATGGTGGAGGACATATATAAAATAATTAAGCTTAAAATGTTATTTCTGAGTATTTCTTGATTCAAATTGCTGAACTGTCAATCAGGGGCAGATGAAAAATGCAGATGGAAAAAGGCATATATTGCGGCAGAAAATAATCTGGGCGGGCCATGAGCTCTCTGCTCCGCTCCATTCTGATGCATTCACTTGCAGACAAATAGATTCAGGTACGTCTTTATTGTCTCACTTGTGCTGGTATCTGCTTCAAAACTATACATCTGGATGGCTCCAATATTGCTAGCCATGTTTACTGCACAGGTAGTGTTTGGGGTTGTGAGGGGCTGTGAGCTATTGGGATCCAGGGCTTGTACACAAAGAGCTTTCAGCTATGGATGATGGGAAGTGGTGGCAGGGTTGCTCCACAAGAAATTGCTAATCAACTACTGCCGCTTTGCAGAAACTGAACCACAATTGGAAAAAAAAATGGGCTAAAAACAGCATAATAACAATTAAAAGCCCACTGCTTTGGAAATAGCTCAAAAGATTATCAGAGTTGGTCTTTAGAGAAATTAATCAATAAACTTCCTAAAACTAATTTTCCAATCTGATAACTCAAATAAGCGTAGCTCAAGTCACAGTAGTTCATATAAATGGGGCTAAGCAAGAACTCTGGCTCAATTATTCATACTAAGGCTGCAATCTCCTCCCTAACCTTCTCCAGGCCGGATTTTTCTTTGGTTTTAAACGCCCACAGTGGGTGAGCTGGCTTTAGGAAGGGTTATAGCCTCCCCCATCTCCCCGTAAATGCTACCGGGGCTCTAATAAACAGCCTGTCGTGGAGGCAGCGCAGGAGCTCCAACGAGCCAGCCAGCCAGCCAGCTAGCGGGGCCCCCCTCCCTCCCTCCCTCGCTCCATCCCTCCCCCCCTCCCTTGGAGGTGTCTGAGCTCCAGCTTGTTTTTCAGCGCCTGTGCTGCTGCTGCCGCTGCTGCCGCCGTCTCTCCTTCCCTCCACTTCTCCCCTCTGTTTTTGTGCGTCACAGCTAGGTCATGGCCAGACTCCAACAATGGCTCCGGTTTCTCGAGCCTCACGCACGCGCACAAACACAGATCTGACAAATGATAGGGTGGCGAGGCGAGCTAATAGCAGGCAACGCGCGGGCCGACATGCCCGTGGGCTGCACGGGTGTTAAATTGTATCCAATTACGGCGCATGCGACATTATGAGGAGGGAATAATAATTCTTCTTGCGTGACAGGGAGATTCACTTATTTCCACTGGATCTTTATGTGGAGGGGGTTGAAATTGCGCGACTGTGGTCTTCTGTAGGACGCGGCGCGCATATTCCATTAATCAAAATCCTGTTAGCCATATATGGGGAACGCGCGCAAGTTGGACTAATAATTAATATGCATTATTCAAGCAGGTCTTCATGCGTATCCACGCATGTACACAAACACGAGAAGGGCAGGAGTGATGGATGGCTTCCATGTGAAAATGAAATAAACACATCCAGCCTGAGCTTTGTTATGAAATGTATCTCCTGCTCATTTATTTGATCGAGTGCAAATTCCAGTAAAAGCAGCATTGGTGTCAAAAAAAAAAAAGATGCGCGCAGTTCAGGTGTGCAAAATACAGTGATTGGACTTTTAACTGCTGAACAAAGGTGCACTCTGGTGTTACAGACACCCACAGAACATAAAAATGAAAATTTTCCAGTGTTTTTGTGTTTGCCCTTTCAGATCTCAAACAGTCACAGCAGATGGACAGCTTTACAGGACGTGGTAGCGCTGAAGGTTCCATTTAATTTTCCATTCAGAGGGAGTTTTCCTCTTCCATGTCGCAGAAAACCCTTCGTTGGTCACTTGGTTCATTATAGACCCACTCTGATGAAAATGGTGTTTTTAACATGTTCTTGTGGCATTTCTCTCATGATAGAGGACATATAGAAAGAAAATTAAGCTTAAAATTGCACGAGTATTTCACGGTGAATCAGTAGCAGATGGAAAAAATGCAGTTAAAAAAAAGAGCATGTGGCCTGCTCCGCTCCATCCTGATGCATAAATCCGTGTACGTCTTTGTTGTCCTCGTCCGAGCTGGAATCTGGATCAAAACTGTACAGCTGTATAGCTCCAACATTGGTCACCATTTCTGTTGCACCGGTAATGTTAGGTTGGGGTTGTGAGGGGCTGTAAGGTAGCGGGAGAGCGGAAAAACACATAACTCATTTATGGGTGGCGGTAAGTGGGGGTGGGGTTGCCTTGTGCAAACAGTTCTGCCCACAACTCAGAGGTGAATTTCTGATGGGCTACTGCTGCTCTGCAGAAACTATGTCCTACAAACCAAAACTTTTTTTTTTTAATTTCTGTAAAACGGCATAATCATAATTAAAAGACCTATGACCGCTTTGAAAACAGACCAAAAGATGATCACAGTTTGGAATCATCTTGACCCAACTGGTCTATGAAAATCTTAATTTATTTGGTAAAAACTGCATTGTTAATACTTGTAGTTAGTTTTAAGTTTAAAGCCTTGAGACAAACCCAGTCGTGAATGGGAGCATCATAAACTCACATGTTTTTTAAGCTGCACTTGAATCCAAAATAACCACAATCCTGCCAATTAAACCCAAAATTTGTGTCCACATGAATATTTTTTATTCAATTAAATATTAAAACATTTGATTGTAAAGCTCTGACAAAAAGAGGCCAAACTTTTTTCCCCCCCATTTCCTTTTAAGGCAAGTACAAAAATACATGTATAAAACATAAGCAAAAACAGTTCATTGATCTGATATAAATACAGCATGACAAATACGTGTTCATAAAAAATACAAAACAACCTTCAAATGAACAGAGAGGACAATGCGTGACATCAGAACCCAAACACAGTGTCACTCAGAGTCAAAGCAGACTCCTAAAGTTCATGTAAACACGTTAGTCTGGCTAAGGCTGAACTATTCCTGGTTAAACTCTAATCGATAAATCTCCTGCTTGCATTCATTCTGGAGCAGCCAGCGGACAGAATGTTGAGCGAATGGAAACGTTCTGACTGACTCAGAAAGATGGGTCTTCTCTACCCATCTTAGGAGTTAAAGTTTTTTTCTTTTGCCCCGCTTCCCCCCTGTTGGGAGGAAAATTATGCATTGCTAGGATCAATCTAACAGCAGATCTAGATGCTGACACACACATGACTTTAAAGGGCTGCTTTTTTTCCACTCATCTCCTGCAGAGAAGTGAAAAGGTGACTAGCTGCAAGTTCTTCAGAAACACTTTGCAATCATCGCCCTCCGTGGCCGCTTATTAATACTTTTTTTCCCCCTCCACTAGTGTGCAAAAATAATGAAGAACAGGTGACAAAATGGTGCAGAAAATGGTAAATAATTTGGAAATTGTTGGGATGCGGTAGACGCCCTCCCTCAGCATGGGGAGAACCCTCTAAGCTCTGTTGAGCTGGAGCTCTGCTCAGTATGTGTGGTGTGTGTCTTAAGGATATTAAATAGTAAAGGATGGGGATTAATAATGGAACCTGACAGCTCATCTCCGGCTTCTATCTGCCTGACTGTCCCCGCAATCTTCCCTACCATTCCCTCCCTACATTTTGTTTCTTTCCCTCTTCTCGGTTTCTAATCCTCTGTGCTTCTCTCTGCCTGCGACCCTCCTTTGTGCCTCCTTCCTGCAGCTCTTTTGTCTCCCTCTCTGTCTCCTGCTCTCTGTCAGGAACCTCGCCCTTTCAGGGTCATGTCGGGAGAGTAGAAGAGCACGTTGGTGTCGTCGTCATCGCTAGGGTCTTCCAGGTCAGCTTGTGTGTAGCGCACTGCCCCAAGGTAGTACTCGCCAATTTGAGTGCGGTCACAGAGCCGTGACTGTAGAGCCAGCTGAAAGAAAGGCACACACACACACGTCAACTACGCTGACCAACACAAATGCAACAACAGTTGTGCTAAGGTCCACCCCCCCCCCCCCCCACATTTTTTTGCTGTAAGGAAAAAACAAACAAATTCCCATTTAAAGATAAAGATGAGAGTTTTCATGGTAGATTTATTTGACCAGAAACAATTATAACACAAATTCCATTATTCAAAATATTATAAATGATTAACATTTTAACAAGTATTTCAAGCAGGAGCTTGAACGACCATAAGGAATCAGTTCAGGAATAAATCGGAGAATCGTGTCTTTGACCTCAGAGCAGATGGAACCAATGATCCACAAAACAAGTAGAGGACTTAAATGACGGAAATCTTGCAGTGCCCCAAACATCACCCTGCTGAAAAAAACCACTGCACAGGACTGTCAGAAGTTTACTAGTGAAAATGTTGTTTTTGTGGACACAAAATCGAGCAATGTTTGTAGGAGGAGGACTGCTGCCTATGATCTTTAAGACACTATACCCACTGTCAAACATGGAGGTGGAAGGATTATGGTTTTTGTGTGTATTAGAGAGGAGACAACTTCAGCATCAAACAAGAGTGAAAAACTCCTTCATTGATCCAGCTGGGCAAAGGTTCATAGATAGGCATTACGGGCCAACAATTAAAGGTATAACCTCATGCACGCATGCAGGAGTTGACCTGTGCAGGGGCTGCAGGTTTTTGGGTGGTCGTAGAGAAGAGTGGCCGGTTAAAGGTGCATCTTAAGGGGAGTGCAAGTGTGTCTTGCAGTTTCCTTTGAGGCTTGTTGACAATGGAATGTACCATTGTTGTAAATGGTAAATGACGTGTATTTACTATATATAGCGCTTTACTACCTTCTTAAAAGGCCCAAAGTGCTTTACAGTCACAGTCCCATTAACCCATGCACACACACATTAACACACTAATGGTGGCTCCGCCTCCGAACACTGGCATAACTACCAGGAGCAATGTGCAGTTCAGTGTCTTGTTCAAGGACACTTTGACACCTGGGGGTCAAGGCAGGAACCTGTGATTTTCCGATCAGAGGACGACCGCTCTACCTCTGCCCCACGGCCGTCTGCCGTGTGTGGGCATGCAAGTATTCATAAGGCTAATTTAGTTAAGCATTAGTCACAACTTCCTTCAATGCTAGATACGAGTTGTTTGTGGGCAAAAAGATGGGCAAACTTGTACCGTGCAAACAAGAAGCACACACTTATCACATGAACAGCAGGTACGGGCCCCTTGCACAGTCTGCAGGATTTGAGGGGGTGGAGTCAAAAACATGAAAAAATCCGTTTGACAACCATGACAGTAGGACACGCCCACACCCACCCGTCAGGGCAGCTGTGACTAAGCCATAACCTTAATACACTCTAAAGGCCCGTACACACCGGGACGAATATTCGCCAGGCGTTATTCGCCAGCGTTTTTCGCCATGTCTTTTGTGTTCACACCCAGGCGATTTTCGCTGACGATGAGCCGAGCGAACATGCAATTTCCTTCCCTGACATTAGATGGCGTTTAATGTAAACAGAAATACTCCTGTACACAAGGTGGCGCTGCGCAACTTTACGCTTCTTAAAGTCGCTTTTCACTCAGAAGAAGAGAGCAAGTATTTACACGCTTGTCAGAATAATACAAAGAAAACATGAATATTTCAAGCACCAGTAGCTCCAACTGGTGCTCGGTTCGGGGATATTTTAGAATGTCCGTCATTATTTCTTCGGGGCAGTGTAGACGCTACTTGGCGTCTATCTTCTTCGCTGGTATGTGTGCTCAGCAAGGCAGTTTTGTGTTTGAGCGCCCCCAAGTTGTGTTTTACTGTAACTTCAGAAGCTCCAGACACGTGTGCAAAAGCGCCATTCTCATTGGTCGAATAGATTTCGACGCGACGCGTTGAAAAAAAAAAACGAACCCGAGGCGTTTTTTTTTTTGACGCTTTGACGCTTGGAGTTTTTTCGCGTCGGTGTGCACACTCACATTGGTGCACTTTGTTTAGTCACGAGGCGTTAAACGTCGGCGAAAATCGCCGGCGAAATTCGTCCCGGTGTGAACGGGCCTTAAGGCAAGAGAGAGATGTCTAAAAACAGTGCGCTAAGGGCTCAAAGTGGGAGAATCTGTCAAACATTTTAAACGTTCGCCGTGAGATCACCTGATTGGTCAGTTTAAAACTTGAATAACTTGCACTACAGAAAAACTGTCATGAATTAAAATAAAACATCAAAAATGTGTTTGAAAAAGGTATCAGAGTAAGAATGGTTATTCGAATAAATAGAATGACTGAGTAACAGCTGTTTATTTCTCAATAGAAGTCTATGGGACTTTGGCTTCTTGGAGCCAGTGGTACTTCCCATTTGGAACACCAAGCGGAAGAGAGTCACTCAGTCCAGTTCTCTTATACAATCAATGGTCAGCATGTCTCTTGTGAGAGGGAACCCTAACCAAACTATAGAACAGTCTTCAAAAAGACTAATATGAGATCCTGAGAGGAGAAGGATGACATCTCCTAAAAGACAAACCAAACAAATTGAACCAAACTCACATTATGTATCAACAGTTTGAATTGGATGTTTTTTAGAAAACTGAACACAGCATGAGGGTGACAAAGGAGAAATAGTTTGGCCTCAAGATGAATTCTCTTTAGGAAAGACACAGACCCAAAACCTTGAAAGCAGACAGGCATTATCAAATGTTTTGGCTGGGCAGCTTTCTCTTCTCAGGGGATGCCATCTCTCACTATAGTAATGGGATGGCACCAGCATATTTTGCTGGTTCATGAAGCTTTAGTGAACTTTTTTGATATGCGTTCTCTTTTGGATCTAAAAAAGGGATGGACACTTATCTATAAACTCTCTGTAAACTGATGCGCTTCTATCAATAAAAGCTTTGAAACTGAAAATAAAAATCTTCCTCTTTGAAATTCAAATCCCCTTTTTTCCTTATTTTGACTAAATGCCCAAAGGCAGGGAGAGACCAAATAAACGATCTTTCTTTCCTCTGAGAAAGGAAAATTTGGGAAAAACCCTCCAGAAGCTGTGCAAAAACATATGTGGCCTTTAAGTGAAATGCACGAGGAGGGAGGGCAGCACACAGTCCCAGTGTGGTGACAAGCAGAAGGAGCCCAGCCAGGAGTCACCTCATAGTCCAACCCCCACACAGTCTTCTGATCTAAGCAGAGAAGTTCAAGAACAACAAACCAAGTGGGTCCCAGCCTTTGACTGTATATCAGAACTGGACCGAGTTACCCCCGTCCCCACACACACACCACCACCATCCAAATAGGAAGTACCCCCTGGTTCCAGGAAGCTAAAATCCCATAGACTTCTATTGAGAAATAAAAAGTTATTACTCAGTTGTTGTATCTGTCAGAATAACAAATCTAGCTTTGATACATTTTTTAATATCTTTTTGGTAATCCTATTTTTTTAATAATTTTTCTTTACTGGAAATGTTATAAACTGGCCAATCAGATGCCTCGATAAAAGTATGTGGTCTTAAGTTGAACTTGTAAAATTTTTGATGGACTGACTCTCCCTAACACGCTTTCAAATGGTAGGGATGTGGCCATCCATCAAGCTCACTCCTGATTGGCAGAATGGTTGCCATAGACCAGGGGTCGGGAACCTTTTTGGCCGAGAGAGCCATAAACGCCACATATTTTTAAATGTAATTTCCAAAGAGCCATACAGTAATGTAGTGTCTCTTTCCCACACTGAGGCACGGAGACTTAACCTCTTTTAAGGTTCTTTATTCTGGTTACTGCAGACCGCAACAAACGCCGAACAATTAATTCAGCAACTCCTAAATCTCTCCCGCCGAGACGACAGCGCGTCTCCCAACTTTATATTCACCTGCTCCCGCTGCAGCCCTCCCATTTCCCTTATTCGGCCTTTGCTGAACCCCATTGGTCCAAACTACCTAACAACAGGCTGAGCGACAGAACTGAGGGCCAATCAGATCTCTGCTTGACGCGTTCAATGAACTCCAGAACTTTTAACGCGGCCCAACAGCCATCCAACTCAGTCCGCGACAATATGTTTAAAACTAAAAATACAAGTGAATATGTGCATTTGATTTAATTTCAACATTTTTAAAGTACAATAAGTGTGGATTCTTTTTAATAACATCGTTATGCTGTTGCTGATAAATGATGAGTATTTCTCGTGGTAGTTCTGCTGATGGTCTAGTCTGGTTGATCCGTGGTGAGTTTCTGCTTCATGCAGGCGTTGAGACTTTAAACGTGATTTTAGGTTAGTATCAATGTTCTGTAGATGTGAGACAGACTGATCACATGCAGACGGGGAGCCAAACACACACTCACACGCCGCAGTGAGTGACGGGCAGCGGATTTTACGTTTTTACAATACCTGCGCGATTCACCTGCTGCCGCCCCTCCCCCCTGCTTTCTTCCTCACACATCCCGTCCCCGCATCTGCGCGCTCTTTCTCAGAGACGGGAGAGCGCAGTTTTAGGCACGGCAATTCACAGGTTTCCAGCTGGTACAAACTCTGTGAAATAATAGATAATAGTAACTGATAGCGCTGGCGCAGATTTCTCTCTCTAAGCACTGTTACTACTGCGCGCCTCTGGCATCGCATCGCGCCCGAGAAGGACTGGTCTAATGAAAAAAAATATATAATTAAAGATTTGTCTGCGAGCCACATGTGACCATCAAAAGAGCCATATATGGCTCGCGAGCCATAGGTTCCCGACCCCTGCCATAGACTATGTCTACGGTTGCTGCAGTTTTAGACCGACTTGGACCAATAACTGCTCACTGAAGATTCCTGGTTCCAACATGGCGGTGTCCGTAAGTTGAAAAAAATGGCGACTGAATCGAATTCATTACATTGGAACCAGAGGCAAGTCATTTTCAATGGGAGATGTCACACTCACCCGATCCAGTTCTCATATACAGTTAATGCTCCCAGCCAATGAGAGGGCTGGACATTCACAAGGGTTACTGCACCAACTTAGCCATGATTTGTCAAGGGATGAAAATTTTTATCTACTCATGTAAAAGCAAGTGAATAAATAAGTCTTTCTTGCTTTTATTGAGTCTTCCAATATTCAAATAAACCTAAAAATACGTAGACTGATCATCTGTCAGTGGGGAAAGGACCGAAATCAGAAGGGATCAAATATTTGTGGTACGTTTTTAGCGACGTCGAGACAAGCGGGGCTTCGGAGCAGCTTCTTTCCTGCATGCTCGCTCGTATACATGCAGAGGCAGAAGTGAGATCTGAGCTCATCGCAGAGCCGAAGGCGGTTCAGCTGTATGGCTAGAATACAGATCAATATCAGGGAAGTAGCTGGAGGAAGATGGGGAGAGAGAGTGAGACGGAGAGTGCACAGGTGGGAGGGAGATGAAACACAAAGAAGGGCAGAGGAAAAAAAATAATGTAAGAGATATAAATGCCAGAGATGCTGTAACAGGGTACTACGGGAACGGAGAAGACAGGGAAAGAGACACGCAGCACAGACAGACGGAGACAGGCGGTGAAAGAGGAAGAGAAGCCTCAAAGGCTGCTGTTGATGAGAAGAAAAACAGGACACCAACATCAGGAGGCGTGCATGCACCAAAGAAGCAGGACAATCAAAGATATCGGGTCACAAGATCAATGTAAATTAACAACCTGCTGACTTGAAAACAAGCTCTCTAACCAGACGAGGCTGCTCAGTGTAACTTTTGTTTCAGACATAGTGCCTGCTGAATCTGAAGCTTTCCATCTTTCCATCCAGCGATGTCAGGATCGCAATCAAAATTCAAACTGAAGAGAAAAATTTCATCTTTTTGGAGTAAACTCGTGCACGTAGTTAGCTTGAATAGGAAACAAAACCGACACTTATAGAGCAGCAAACAAAAAACAGACAGTCACGTGGGAGTATGCAGCACTTTCTATTTGAGAAAGTTAGCAGTAATTTTAAAACCTGTTGCAGTTTTGTGTCTGAAAATAAATGTTAGGCTGGTTGAGAGTTTACTCACCATGTCTAGGGGTAACACGGAGCCGGTCCTGGAGTCAGTTTGCTCATCTTTTTTTTATCCCCTAGGCTATATCTAGTCTAGTCATCACTTTGAAATAACATCTGATTCATCCTGCCACAGTGCTTTCCATCGGACATGGACATTGAGGTTGTAATGTTACCAGGTAGCAGGACGAACCAATGAAAAAAGGGAAATAAAAGCACCTTTTAGCACCCTTAAAAGTTTGTGACTAAATAAAAAAATGTCAAAAGAACCTGCTTCTTTATGTTCACACATGTAGTTTTTCTAGCTGTTAGATAAATATTTTCAACAAAAGTAGACAATTTCTGCCTTATTCAAAAAAATGTGCACATATATCTCAAAATACTACACGAGTTAATGTGCAGGAACAGTTTTGTGCAATGCCGCTTTATTGTAGTTGACATATAAGCAATAAACTGGTTCTAGAGACTCATAACTTTGGTTCTTTCTAATGAACCTTCTTGTGTTTACTCGATTTTAGGTGAAACCGAAATGGAAAACTGGCAGATTTAGTCTTCATTGAGAGTTCATTTGCCTGGCTAGTCCATTTTGCTTGGCAATTGTAAAGAATTACCCGAACTTTAATGTTGACCAAAGAATAAACATTAGTCTGCTTGAGAAAATTCCCCTTTGTTCAATTGCAAAAAAACAGCCTTGTGCAGAATGCTCAAAAACTTTCTGGAGAATAAAAAGAGCAAGTAAAAAATTATCAGCAAGAAACCAATATACAGCCTAAATGGGAATCTGAAGACACGATCACAAAAAAGTTAGAAAATGTCTTGTGGGTAAACATGGTGTAGTAAAGAGTGCAGGGACTGGATACATTTCATTTTCAACACTGCCCAAAATTGAGAACTTGTTGAAACCAAGAATTTCCATGCAACATTAGGAGGCTTTCACACTCAGATGGTTGGTCCGCTTTAGTTTGGACTGCTCAAGTGTTAATTTTCTGGAGGAAATCTCGAAAAAACATGTCAACGAGACTGTGATGAACCAATCTACAATAAACAAGAAGCTTGGAGGAGCAATTATTATAAAATGAAAGAAATACAAGACCACTGACAATCTCCCTCCACCTGGAGGGCCCAGAACTACATGGGGGGACTGGTCAATGACCTATAGAGAGCAGGGACGCCAGTAACAAAGATTATTATAGTAACACACACAGTTGTCCTGGATTTAAATCCTGCAGAGCTCCAAAGGTCTGCTAAAGCCAGCACATGTCCGAGTCCGTCTAAAGTTATCCAAAAACCACCTGGACAATCCAGACAAGGATTGGAAGAAGGTCATGGGGAACATCATACCCACTGAAGGATGGAGGTGGAAGTATCATGCTTTGGACTGCTTTTTGGACAAAAACCTCCTTCCATCAGTGAAAGCATTAAAGATAAAACATATGTGGATCTTCTTGCATGGCCATCATTCCAAACTTATCCCCCGGGTAACAAAGGAGTGGCTATGTCAAAGGCACTTCAAGGTTCAAGTGTCTTCTAGCCAGTCTCTGGATCTCAATCTACTAAAGCATCTACGAAGGGAGTTAAAAGTCTGTGTTGTCCAAAAACAACAAAAAAAAATCAGAGGTCTTGAGAAGATCTGCATGGAAGAATTGACCAAAATAGCACCTACAGTGCAAGCTTGGTGAAGACGTACAGGAAATGTTAGACACTTATTATTGTTGTTATTGACAACCAGGTTTACATTGCAAAGTACAGAGGTAAACTTTTGTCATTGCCCAAATACTTATTTTCTGCTCCATTTTTCAAATAATACAATGTTATTTCCTGGAATCAATTTTGTACATTTTGTTTCTCACAAAAAATCAAAAAATCTGTCAATCTTACGTTTCAAATGTTTGCTGTGGGGCTTTTGATTGGCACGTTTATATCTTGAATAACTTACCAACATGCAGAGACTGTAGTATGAAAAAATATATCATTAACCAAAATGAAGATTAGCAAGATCATGTTAAAAAATACATTAGAATGGTTGTTCTGACAAATAGAATGACTGAGTAACAGCTGTTTATTTGTCAATAAAAGTCTTTGGGATTTTGGCTTCTTCAAGCCAGCGGGTACTTCCTATTTGGAATGGGAGGAGTCACTCGGTCCAGTTCTCATTTCCAGTCAATGCTTTCACCATTACAATGAGTTAGTGCAGTACTTACTCTACAGTTACCTGAACCAGACTTCTCTACCAAGTGATCAAAGTCTCATGTTCTCAAGTGGAACACCATTCACTTATTAGTCTGCAGCAAAGCTTAGGCTTTTTCATATCTGCCAAAATCGGTATTAGTCCATAGAAAAAACCAATAGCGAGGATCAAACTTAACATTGTGAACGTGCCCTAAAAGATAAAAAAGCACAACTAAATCTGTTAAAGATGCTGAACTTTACCAAGCTGAGAGCAAAAATCAAACTAAATTGTTTTTAAAAATACCTTAAATTAAAATGTTTATCTTTTCTAAGATTACAGAAACAATAATGGTCCATTCGATCCGTCAGGAAGTATTTCAAAAAGTACACAGTCGATGAGGAGATGCATAAGACTGCTCAACGGCAAACAGCAACAGAACAGAAGATAGCAGAGCGGTGAGTCTGGGCTAGAAGAGCTGGGAGGGGGTCTCTTTTATGCGAAAGCACAGATTTGCCGCTTTGAGAGAGAAATGTTTTGACGCTGTCACACCGTCAACACCCCCTCCTTTCCCAAACCCCTCCTCTTCTCCGCCAATCTCACACCTGATGTGAGGGGGCTGCTGGGAGCCGCATGCCAAGATGAATAACAACCGGCCGTTAGTCACGATAGCGCACGAACACACACGCTGCCTGTCTCTCTGCCGCTCGTGTCTCTCCGCCGTCTTCTTTCTCACCTTCCTCTGTTTTTCTCTGACACACGGAAACAGCAGCTTCTCCGTGATTTACGAACACATTGAAATTCAATTTCGCCCCTCTGTCTCTCTCTCCCTCGACACTCATCACAGAGCAACACTGACATTTGGACTGAAGGTCATACCACACATTCCACTCTTCCACGCTGCGCTCGTGACCCTTTATCAGCGCAGTCAGGAAACCGAGTCGGGTGAAAATATGTACGCCTGCTTATGTTGGTATTCCCGCAGACGAAAACCTCAGACAACTCTCTGCTTGTTGTGCAGGAACAGTTCCAGCTCCTATCAACACACGGAGCCAACCAATGTTACAGGATTGATACCCGTTTATGCAGAAACAAATGGCCAAGAAGCTCCATTTGAAAAAGCACAGAACTGAATGATTGGTTTCATTTAGCAACAAGTTGGGTCATCTGACTGCCTGAATATGACGACTGACCAGGTTTTTCATCTCATATGTTGTTTTTTCTCCCATTCTATTCATGATGGGATACATGAGAAGATACACAATAGGCGTTTCTGGCTCGTCACCTACCCAAATGCAGAGACTGTTGAGTGCTCTGTAAAGTCAAGAACTCCCCCCAATCACTGTCTGGTTGACACAGTTTGTCATGACTACCGTCCTTAACGAATCTGGTCAATTTTGGATTTTGTTTTTTTTTAAATACTAAAACTTTTACATTATTATTAGAATTTTACTCCACTGTGCATTGGGGCGGTTTGCAGCCGAGTGTGAAGCGGCTGGGATGAGGGTCAGCACCGCTAAATCTAAGGCCATGGTTCTCGACTGGAGAAAGGTAGTTTGCCATCTCTCGGTGGGTAGAGTGTCCTTACCCCAGGTGGAGGAGTTAAAGACCTTGGGGTCTTTCTCACGAGTGAGGGAAGATCGGAGCGTGAGATTGACAGGCGGATTGGGCCAGCGTCTGTAGTTATGCAGTGGCTGTATCGGTCTGTTGTGTAATAAGTAAATAAATAAACTGTTTATTTATTGTGACATCTTTATTTAAAATTTTTTAACGTATTTTCTGATTTTTTAAAATATTTTTCTATTTTTAGATTGGTTTTTATTATTTTATCTCTACTGTTTCTTTTTGATTGAGTGCCAACAGAATTTCATTGTAGAAATACAATGACACTAAAAATCTTTCAATCTTGTGGTGAAGAGAGAGCTGAGCCAAAAAGCAAAGTTCTCAATTTACCGGTCGATCTTCGTTCCAATACTAACCTATGGTCAGGAGCTCTGGGTCATGACCAAAAGAACGAGGTCCCGAATACAAGCGGCTGAAATGAGCTTCCTCCGTAGGGTGGCTGGGCGCCCCCTTAGAGATGGCGTGAGAAGCTCGGTCATCCGCGAACAGCTCGGAGTAGAACCGCTTCTCCTCCACATTGAGAGGAGCCAGTTGAGGTGACTTGGGCATCTAGTCCGGATGCCTCCTGGACGCCTCACTGGGGAGGTGTTCCGGGCATGTCCCACTGGGCGGAGCCCCCGGGGGAGACCAAGGACACGTTGGAGAGACTATGTCTCTCGGCTGGCCTGGGAACGCCTCTGTGTCCCCCCAGAGGAGCTGGAGGAAGTAGCCGGGGCGAGGGAAGTCCAAGAATCTTTGATTAGACTGCTACCCCGCGACCCGGTCCTGGATAAGCGGAAGAATATGGATGGATGGATGGATTTTTTAAAAATACTTTAAATTATATCAGACAAGAATACAATAATATTACAGGAAACATTAGACTAATTCTAATTTAGGAATTTCACGTCCTTTCCATTGAGAGTGGAAATTGCTAATTAACTCTTTGAAACTGGAGCTTTAGAGCCTGTGTTTACATTCTTTCGACTACCGTCTTCAACAGTTTACGCAATCAACGTATATTCTTTCATTCATTCCTCATCTTCTTAACCATTTTTTTCCCTTTCGTGGTCACGGGGCTGTCCTATCCTGGCCACTTGTGGGCGAAGGCAGGGGGCATCAGTTGATTCTGTTGCTGAGAAAAGCGGCTTTGCCTCGTTATGCAAAACTTTAATAATGTAACGGCACAAAGCCGATATGAAAGCTGGTTTTTTCTCAGCATCAAACTACGTTCACGCCAAATGCGATACACGTGGCAGGTCCGTTATATGGTAATGGTTTTACATTTCAATGTTAGGTCAAAGGGCGGATGCGTTTAGAGGTCCTGCAAGACCATTTGAGTGTCTGGCAGCAGCAGCGTAGGGAGTAGTCTGACTTCAAATATCTGAATATTTGCAAAGAATTTGCGCCCCATCACCCAGTCAGGTACTTAGCTCTGGACCGTAGTGTGTTGATGATTTGGATGGAGTCCAAATCAACATGGAGTAGAATCTGATCGTTCTCCTTCTGAAATTCATGCTATTTTTCTTATTTGTATGGAGGCAATACTAAAAAGGTCCTCCAATTTTAAGCTAATTTTTATCTTTTCCCTCCTTGGACTATTGCAGGACA
The DNA here is from genome assembly GCF_053564925.1 of Oryzias latipes. Taxonomy (NCBI): domain Eukaryota; kingdom Metazoa; phylum Chordata; class Actinopteri; order Beloniformes; family Adrianichthyidae; genus Oryzias; species Oryzias latipes. The sequence goes on along the minus strand of NC_136257.1, from coordinate 10,307,047 downwards.
GCAAGTCGTCAAACCGGGTCACAGAGCGGCCGAATAACAGCTAAAATGCAGTAAAGCTCAACCTCTGAATGATCTCATAAATCCAGACATGACGACGTGTTTCCCAACAGCTCTTCAAAATAAATCTGGGGCCTCATTTATAAACGTTGCGTACGCACAAAAGAAGGCGTACGCCACTCTCTATGCAATAATTGATATTTATAAAAAGCAAACTTGACGGGAAAATGTGCGGTCCTTCACGCAAGCTCTGAACCAGGCGTACGCACAAAAACGGATGAAATGAGAAACGGCGACGCCGTCGGCAGATAGAAGAAACACGTGAAAATCCTGCATCTCATAAATAACATGAAGACTTCACAAAGCAAGTCTTACAATTAACAGCCTACACGAACACCCGTTTGATCGATCAGCAGTGAAACCAAAAAAATAAAAAATCAAACGAAAATTACAACAGAAATTCAAATGAACACATATTTGCAAAAAGAAAAGTGAAATATGTTCTGCAATATTGGCATGTTGTGCAATTCATCCTCATAAATAACATAGTTAACAGAACGAAATAATGTACAAAACTAATATTCTCGTCAAAGTGTCCGTCTGGCGGAGCAGGTGCAATTAGACAGACAGATGGATGGACGTATTAATTGTCCACTGGGGAAAGTTGTTTTCATAGTAAAACATTTCTTCATAAGCTACGGAATTATGGTATTCATGCATATGCCTTTAGTTTGTTTTATTTTTGATAATACAATGTATGGCGTATGTCTCAACCATTCAGAAAGCAACAAGAAATTACATTTGCGCTGATCAATTTCCCATTTCCACGTCGATTATTACCGACATCTGTAGCTTGTCAGATGCAATTAAATGGAGGGAAATAAAATGCCCCATCACAATGCGTAATGACGCACAATGGCTGATCCTGCGCTCTTAGAAGATGTGGCAAGAATTCGGAGTGAACGCATCTTTAGACAGCAAGAAGACTTGCTGGCAAACGAGGACGAGTGGCTTATGAGCCGGTTCCGACTTCCTCGAGCCGTCCTGTTGGAGCTTTTGGGGGGGTGTCACCCGGTGCATCTGGCGCGTCGTGTCCCCCTCCGCCTCCGTCACCACTCCACTTAAAAGGGATTCCCTAATAATTGCCGCCAGCCTCTCATCAAGAGGGGTCAGCTCCGGTGTCGTGCACTGTAGCAGTGAATTAGCCGCGTCCAAACAATGGCACAGAATGCAAATTTGCATCTGGATGAACCCCGCTTCAAAATCAGCAGTTGATTATGTTAACTATGGTAGAGTGACAGTATTTCAAAGAGCGTGTTTTATTTAGGTGTTGCAGACGATACCTCCGGTGTTTAAGGGTAAACCTGCCAACACAAAATTACTAAAGATACATTTGGAAGGGCTCAGAATCAGATCTGGAGTATAAAAATGGGTCAAAATGTTGATTTTTATAAATTATTTAGCACAAATTAACAAAGAATTGAGGTACAGTGCAGTAGTGGAGGCCTTCGAGACAAAATAATAGTAGAAACCGGATTACCAAAGAGGTAAACATCACTTGTACTGACTACAGCTGCAAAGGCCAGCTGTTGGAAGAGTGGTCCACCTGTGTCTGTTATGGTCTATGTTGTGGCTGACTGAATAGAAGGGCGAGTGCTTAAAGACACAGCCTCCAAAAACCAAACAAAGCAGATATGGGTTTGACACAAATCAACATTAAAGAACTACGGCAGTGGCTTCTCCTGGCAATATGAAAAGCTGCAATTCACAGCTGGTGTGCGTGATTCTGTTCAAATTATAGAGGAGGCAAGTGTTTCGAAGCGCATTAAAGGCTGCCAGTGTGCGGTGGCCTTGACTCTGAGCTGTTTTTTGTTTATTCTATGCGAGCTTGCGGTAGTGATTTCCTATAAAGTGCTCTGCTGCCACCAACATTTGCAGTGATAGCCACCAACAAAATGTTTCTGATACTGATGTCCTTTTTGATTTTAACATCAATATGATACTGTATGGATGTAATTTTTGACCTGAACTTTGAAACAGACAACTTTTTTTAAAGTAGGTTTTTCCATTATATAACTGTTAAAGACAGCATTGCCTACACAAAAAAAATTGTTCTGAACGTTATTCATTTAAAAAACGGGTGATAGACTATTAGACCTTCAACAGCAGGGCTAGATTTTCAATTTCATTATTGGGTATATTGAAGAATTTATTTAGGGTTGGTTTTTCTTGTAAGAATTATGATTCTGTTAAATAAAGGGCTGGCTTTCTTCAACCGTTACTATTTCTTATGCAAGAAATATTTTTTACAATAGAATTCCTAAAATATTCTAACAAAAATGTCACAACATGAATCCCTTAAAAAACATCAAATCAAGTCATAAATTGAATTTATGACTATTTATGATTATGATCATAGATTTTGAAATTGCAAATGGATTCAGTATTTTGAAATTCATGTTCCAGACATATTTAATAGGATTATTCAGTTTGCACAATTCTTGATCAGCTATTTTTCCGGACAAAATATAAGTCTTCTGGGGAAGCAGAAAAATGTACAAATACTAAGAAAGTATTCAAATATCACCAATAATTGGGATTTTTTTTTTTGCAGAAAAGTTCCATTAAGCACCTAAATGATGTAACCATAGATTATACTCCCCATTCTGACCAGTAAATTAAGTCTCACATCTATCCAGAACCAAGTTTTGGGCAATGTGGACCCTCCCGTTGGACACTGGAGTAAAGAGACATGGTTTGATGGATTTTTACTAGCAGAATTTGGGTTTAAATCAAAGGTAAACCTCATTCTTCTGATTACATTGTAGCAAATAGGTACAATTTAGGAGGGATAAAAGTAAGGGCCGTTTTTTATGGTTTGAACTTGGTCTCCAGTGAAGGTCAGTCTAAATGATTTGGTAGACCAGGAAGATTTTGTGCTTCCACCTATATGAAACCAGTTTGAGAAAACCCTCATTCTATTCCTGTGGGACTGTGCCTAAGATGACAAAAGAAATTATCTAAAGATATGGTTTGAATTTGGAAAAACACAGCTGGCCTTTGCAGTGCAGATCCTATCAAACACCTCTTGTAGAAACTGGATGGAGACCATGTCTTCTAACCCAGTAAAACACTCTTGAATCTAATGGAAGCATTTAAAGCAGCCAACGAGGGACCTCCTCTATCCGAAAGTAAACAGCTGCTTTGGGTGTAATGGTCAGACATACTTAAAATGTACATGGATGCGATTTTACGAATCTATGCAGTAGGTCTTTCTGATTACAAGGCGGTTCATTTCAACATCTGTCACATGTTGTCAATTACAAACATCCCTCTCAAAAACCATAGAAAATAGCAGCCAGTTCCTCAAGCTTGTTGATCAATATCAGTGACTCAACAATTACTTTTTCATGCAGTGGGAATGGGGATTTTGAAAATTAATTTTCTGCTGTATGATTCACTTCCTCTGCTAATATGAATGGACCGTCTGATTTCTTTCATTGGTCAGGTTTCTTGTCTCCACTGGAAATCGATATGGTTCTCAAGTGCGGTCTGAGGCGCAGTTATGTATTAGCTATTTAATGTTGTTATAAATGCTTCAATCAGACTCAAAGTGTCACAATAGGCCAGGGGAGATACAGTCTAAAGGGTTTGGCTGGTTGTAAACACTGAAATGTTAAAGCCTCTGGGAATGAAAATAGAACAATATTTATTTATTTTTGTTTGTTTATACCAGCCTGATATTACAGGCCAATTTAACATAGCGTTAAAGTGCTTAAACTAGTTTGAGTTTGTTCAAATGTCCCTAAATTGGATCTTTAAACATACAACACAACTTCATATTTGAGATGATGGAGCTGTGACCCTGTGATGGAAGCTTTTGTGGCTCAATACTGATCTGCTGCAACCAATCAAACCTTGAACAAGACATTGAACTCCCCTCAACGTGAGTGCATTTGGGAAAAGAGCGCCGTAAAAGAACTGTATGACTACAAGCCCTGAGAGAAAGCGTGTGATCATTGCACTGTGAAGCACTTTATGGAAACTAGTAGGTTAAAAGGCACAGTTTAAGCGTGGACCATTCACTTCACCTGACAATCAACACTCGCCTTCGTTCATGTGCAGGAACAACCCTTAAATAACCAAAAGAAAGCCAAGCATGAAAAACATAAACACCAATTCAGCCTTTCACTCGTTTGGTCTCTGACCCAACGCATGCTTTGATGAACTTAAACCACTGAAACGAGTGTACGATGAAAAGGAAAAGTCACATTTATGGACTGAATTGACACAGAGTACAGTATATTAGCAGTACTTCTAAATAATTTCGAGTAAGTTTAAATTTTTTATGTGTCGTAAACTTTAAAGTGGTATAATTATGTTTAAAGTTGAGTCCTACAAGAAAAACTATCTAAATAGATATGGATAAAAGTATTTTATACTGGGGGGTTTGGTTCGCAGCAGAGCTAAAATCTGAATTCTGGTGTTGATTCAAAAAGTGATTCCTGACCTGCTGAGTTTACTTCCAACCCTGTTGTGCCTTAAAATATGAGATTCTTTTATTTTTATTTTCAAACACACATTGGCCGATATCAATATTCAAACCTTTATTTTTAATTTAACAGAAATGCAACACAGAAACAAAACTATTCTAAATTCCACTTTGGGATTTGGAAGAGTTTAATTCCAAATAAACTGTTTATTCCACAAAAGGCTTGTGATTCAAACTTTTTGTTTTTCATAACCAAACAAAGTTTATCTTGGAATGGACATTTAACAAAGACAAATTTTTAACACAAATTGTGTTAAAAAAATTGGTTCAAATTGTGGATTTGTAACTCAAAGTTTTATCAATTTGGTATTTTTTCAGTGATACTAACCCCCACTCAGTCTCATACTGTGATAAATATCAGTAGTGGTGTATACAGTATTGAACTGATGTGTCTTTGTGGTGTAAACAGACAGGTAAACTGACAAGTGTTCACTGACAACATATGAAAGTCTGTTGTTTGTGCGCTGATGTGTTCATGGTCAGCATGGCCGTTTAATTTAAGCAGAACTGTTACAGCGATTCAAAAATTTCCATATCTGCCAAACTGATTACTGCTTTTCATGCAATGAGCTGCTGACACCTAGGTTGTACCAATATTTTGTGCATCTGGAGTTCACAACAGCTTGAATGCAGACCAACTGTCCGAAGAAAGTCAGTGACATAAGAGCCGAGCATGTAGAGCAGAAAAAGATCTGGCCACAGCACTTCATGGTCAAAGTTTGCTTTAGAAAGTTAATAATCCTCTCAGGTGATTTGGCTTAGGTGTTTGAAAGTTTTCAGTTATATTTATGGCAGAATTGTCATTAAAGGATCACAACTTTGGTTTAGCTTTTTTCCTCTTAACTGTATAGTTTTCAGTTTATAGCAAAACTAATATTAAAGCCAGAAAGACACTGGCATCCAATCTCTTTGTCTATTACAAGCATAATAGTAGCGAGTCTAAACGTTGGTTTATTATTTGAAAATGTCAGTTTTATCCTCAAAATGGAAACCAACCAAAGTTCCAGCAGCATTTGCAGATGTGGGTACCAACAAAACGCTTCCGAAATGTTGCCTTTTTCTAATTTTTTGTTGATTTTATTAGCTATTTTTGACTCAAATAACTCAAACAGGCAACATATCTTACACTGATTTATTCATTAAACCCATTGCCAAGGCTGTATTAAAAATCAAGCCTTCAATTTCAAGCAACTAAAACTTAACTCTTTCTGAGCAACGCATGCAAAGAGGGTGGTGTATAAAACGATTTTTAGCCAGGCAGGTCAGAGTAGGGGGTTATGAAATGAATTCCAACTTTCACTTGCTAAAGAAACTGCACCTTGAGCCAAAAGAAGCTCGACTGCATTCATATCAGTATGCCTAACACATACAGCCATTTTCTCTTGAGGTACAGTATGCCTACCTCAGTTAGCCTGCCTGCTGTAGCGTATCAGCTGAAAAACTTTCAGGACTAAGCAGGTTTTTTTGAATTTGTTCCAGTTGAGCCAATAGTTCCCTGCATAGCTTGCTAATACTTAAGGATTTTTTGACTAAATGACCAAATAAAACAAGTCAGTGTCAATTTTAGCTCATGAAATAAGCTACATCTGTGGATGCAGGGGGCATCAGGTCACTGGAGTCCAACACGTGTTGCGTTTAAGTGCAGTGGGAACATTTTTCTTTCTTAAACGTCATTTAAAGACCCACTCTGAGGATAAATGTTGTTGTAGCATTTTTGAGGACATACGTAGAGAAAATTAAGCTTAAAATTGCATTTCTAAGTATTTCGTTAGTCAAATCGTCGTGAATCAGGAATAGACGAAAACATGACAGGAAAAAGCTTATAGATGTGACGTGGAAACTACAATGGCAAGCCACAAGCTCCATGCTCCACTCCATTCTGATCTGTCCTAGAAAATGACAGTTTAAAAAAAATATTTTGGTCAAAAACTGGATAACTTTTTACAATAGCTCAAACGATGATCGGAGTGGGATTTTAAGTCAGAAAATTGCATTTGATTTTAATTCCGGTGTTAAATTAGACACAGTGCTGTGCCTACAATATACTGAGGATTCAATATCATAAGTCATATCTTCACTGGTAAAATAAGTCACTAATTTTTCTTTTTTAAAGGGTTCTTTGAGGGTTAGTCTTTGTTAAAGTGTCAGACAACTGAAAACACCAAATATGTCCCACAGATCTACCGAGTAAAACTGAAGTGACCCATAAAAACTTATTTTTTTCAAGCACATGAAAAGCATCCAGTGTGTCCCGAATGTGCTACTAACGTGTGTATATGTGGTTTCTGTACCTGCATGCCGGTTGGGCTCAGGAGGTTCCACCAGTCTCTGTCCAGGCCAAATACAAAAGCATTGGCCAGGCCATGGAGGGGTGCTGACAGGACGTGCAGAAGGGTGAGGGAGAAGGAAGGGTCCTGCGGGTAGAAGGCATTGTGGAGTCTGCGGGACGAGACAGAGAAGTACACATAAACATTGAGTTAATCAGGAAAAGAGGAAGTCGTAAACAAAGATACATCCCACAGCAGAGCTTCAAATGTGAAGACAGAGCGACTGAGCCGACGGAAGAGAGACAGCAGCGCGAGAAACCGAAGGAATAGAGAGCAAGAGGTTGACAAAGCCACAAAAAGAGAGTGAAAGAGAGGCAGAGGACAAGTGAGTGACAGAGTGAGGGACAGGGTTAGTGAGAGAGGTAATGGGAGCAAGTGGCAAAGGCAGAAAAAGAAGGAGCGAGAGAGGGAAAGGGGAGGGCAAAAGAGCGGGCGAGCTTTATATCAGCGTTTAAGAGCCCATTAGGCAGCATGAGACGGCTGGGTTGACACATTCTTGGCTGCTGCTTCGACAGCACGCAGCACTTTACAAGGACAGGGAGATGTGTAGCGCTCAACTGGCTTCCTCTGCTTCATGCCGCTTTCCATCAGCTCCATTTCCAGCTTTTCTGACCACAGTTGTAGCATCTCCAGTGCTTTTTCCATCACTGTACGTTTGATCCAAACCGATCAGGCCCGACTCAGACAAAAACATTTCTGTCTTTCAGGAGAAGTCATTTTCATCTAAACTCATCAGGCTGATCTTCCATTCCGTTCTTTTCAATTTTGCCCCTTTTTGCCTGGAACCTGGAGCACAATTAGGGGAAGAACATGATCTGGTGAGGTGTGCCTGGAAAGTAATGGGTGCCTCCGAGAACGATGCTGCTTAGCCATTAACCCCGGATTAACCCTGTATTAGCGCTGCTCGCTGGGTGAGCCCGCCGCTAATGTCTTTTATTGATCCATTAGCAAGAGAATCAAACCGCATACGGCTCATGGCGTTTTCTGCATGTGTTGTGCTCACGGTGTGCAGTGAAATCCGAGTGACACCTGGGTCAAGGAAGTTACCCACAAACCATTGGTGTTCGCAAAGAAACGAAACTACAGAAAAAAAATAGGATGTATTATGGTCAAAAGGTGTCTCACAAAACTCTACTGAACTCTGTATTTGAAAAAATAACATTTGTTTACATTTTGGAACAAAAAAAACATGAGCAAAAATGGAAAAGTCATTGAAGAAGTTGCGTCTTTCCTTTCCACTGTTTTTTCCTGTTGACCATTCAGTTGATGGAGAATTGAGCTGATGGCCTACTGGTTGAATTGGACCAGTTTTCATGTTCTTATGCTCCAAACATTCTTTGAACTTTGGAGAAACATTACCAGAATTTTCCGTTTTGTAAAAGCCTGAAGCCTAAGCCACAAGCACCCGTACGGGGAGTTGACCCATAAGGGGGCTGAGAGTTTTTTGGGGTTGTCTGGGCCTGTGGAGGGTCGTAGACAGGCATTATAAGGGAGCGTAGGCGTGTCCTGCAATTCTTTTAAGGCTTATACGGCCGCCTCAAGGGAAGTCATGAAAATGGAGCCTACTATTGTCGTATAAGTCAGTGTGTCGTAAGAACACTCACTCATGACGTATGAGGGACGCTGTGTATGGTTCCCTTGTACTGCACTCTAGTCACTAGTACTATGCACATAATGGATCCATACTGATCGTGCCAGCATGCTGCATTCATGCACAGGAGTTCAGGTGATGTGTGCGTGCTCGTATAGGATGCCCACATAAACTACGCTTTGACTGTCTATTTTCCTCAATTTTAACAGTCAGACTGCACGCAAGAAACAGGGCTAACAGGCCCCTTGTGCAGGGATTGGGGGCATAAAAAAATGACAGATCCGTAAGGCATTTTGCATATGAACATTTAACAGTTTAGAAGCAATAAGATTCAATAAAATTGATTTTTTTTTTAAGTGTTTTGTTTCATACCAACATGAGATTCAACAGTCAGAAAATGTTCACTGTTAGATGTCTTTGAAATTACATAGAAATGTAAAAACACATCATGAAGTTTAAAAGCTAAAAGCCTTTAGAGAACACACATTTTTTCATGGTATTTACTTGAAATGACCCAAAGTAATGCCTCATTGTACTCTGCTGAAATTAAGGCTTTCAAAAGTAAAATATTAAGAAAAAAGAAAAAATAATGTTTACATTATAATAATAATAATGGAAATAATTAACATATATTTTAAACTGTTGACAAATCAAAATAGTCAACTATGGTAGATGAATGCTGAACGGATGCAAAGCAGTAGAAGCTAAAATTCCTTTGAAAATTGTAGATTTATTTGCTTTCACTTTGAAATAAACCTTTAAAAAAACAAAAACACTTTGTCCTCCAGTTAGTTCACAAATGGGATAAATGAGGTTCAACGACTTCAATGACTGCTTAATGATTTCAAGTTTACCATCTCTTTAGTTTAAGTGTAGACTTATATTCTGGGTTTTTGTCCCTCTGCAGGTTTGACACTTGACCAACTAGGATAGTGTAGAACTGTATTTTAATAAATACTCTTGTCCAGAGGACAAGAGTGGAGGAAGGGTGGTTATTACAACAACAAAACATGCCAGTGACAGGTAGTTAGTGAAGGAAAGTGCCTATAATAAAATCATTACGATCGAGTAAAAGAAAATCAATGTATTTCAACTGATGTGTTTGGATGTTTAGCTTAATTCAAATCATTTTTTTCATCATTTCTTAGGTTAACTTGCTGAAGTTGCACAATTTTTCATAACAATGGAAGAATCCTGAGCAGAAGGACAGGTAATACGTTAAAAGGTAGGTTGATGCCTGGAACGTACCATTTCTGTTCCACAACATCTCTCCCATACAATGTTAACAGAATACAGACAAATGTGTTAAAACATTTCAAATAAAAGGTAGGGCCAACATTCTTTTAGATTTTAGGAAAATTATTAGATTCTAGAAAGTAAAAAAGAAATTGAAAATTAAACATTTCCATTGTTTAAATAAAATAATAATGGATTGGATTTATCTGCGCTTTTCAAGACACCCAAAGCGCTTACATTGTGTCCATTATTCATTCACTCCTCATTCATACTTGGTGATGGTAAGCTACGGTTATAGCCACAGCTGCCCTTGGGCAGACTGACAGAGGCGTGGCTGCCAGTTCGCGCCTACGGCCCCTCTGACCATCACCGGGATCATTCATGCACATGCACACACCAGTGGAGCCACACTGGAGGCAAGGGGGGTGAAGTGTCTTGCCCAAGGACACAACAACATTTTGGCTGGTGGGAGCGGGGATCGAACCGCCAACCCTTCGATCATTGGACGACCCGCTCAACCACCTGAGCCACTGTCGCCCTACACTATGATTATTTTTACTTATCTAACAAAATTGATCATATATTCAGTTTGAAGTTTTAAAACAACTATAAAATCTCACTGAGGGTCAAAATAAAAAGTTACTTTTGATACAGAATAAGAATTCCTATAAATGTGAAAGATCCAGATCATGTCTGACAGCTACAGAATCATTTTTCTAGACCAAATATGGAAAAATGAATAGTACAAAAGGCTTGATTTTCAGCTCCTACAACTATAAACCTGACCCAGAGCAGTCAGTGCCTCAACAGCCATGAACCTCACCTCACGTCACTGGAACATTCAGTCCAAACTGAAATCAAACCAAATGAGGCTTCTGCTAAACAAGTTCAATTTCAGGAGAAATCCATAGCAGATTTAGGTCTGGTAATAGGATTTGTTGGCATTAGGAGAAACGTCAAACATATTGGCAGGTTTATCTGGTAAAAGAGAGTCTTTCAGTGACAGATGGTTTAAGTACTAAGAAGTCATCAGAGAAATAGACCTAAATATCTGGTTTTAAGGTAATGACGGCAACGCACACAAGGAAATAATGCTAAAGTGTTCAAATGCGACTGAATTAACTAAATAAATGAATATTTAACCAGAATGTGGCGAGACAAACAGTAAAACAAAACTGATGTCATGTGATTGATGTCATTTCCTATGAGAAGAATGCTAGCATGACAGAATAACATGATTAAAAAGGAAAATTGAAGGTTAAATGAACAAATGTGTACCATATTTCTGACCAAATGTGTGTATTTGAATGCCTTTAGCAAATTATTTCCACATTTCCTTGTAGTCTCAGAATATGGCATGAGGGAGTTGGTTCTTGGACTGCAGTTATTTTATGTTTTGATTCAGCTTAAAAAGAAAAAAACTGGTCGCACACCATAGGTGGCAAAGCCTCCGTGCAACTTAAACTATATGTTTTTCAATCCCGGGTACCAGAAGCATCAGTCACTAGCGCAACCATGTAATTATCAACAACCTCACAATCTAATTTCCTTTGCAAATTGCAAGGGAAATTAAAGTCACACAATTACACATTGAAAGGTAGACAGAACAGAACATTTCAAGACAAAAAAAAAAACTCTAGAAAAAAAAAACACAGTGTCCATCAAGAATAATGAATTCTTGCATTCTGGGCTTGATGTATCAGGTGATTCTGGTAAGGACATCAGTGTGAGAACACAATTCATGAATTCAGGAATTAAAAAACTGTAACACCAATTAAATAATTAGACTTCGTCTGCCCCACCTTCTTAAAAAAAATACACACAAAAATCAAAGCAGGTCCACAGGTGTTCAAGTACATTTAACACCTAACATGGACAAGTCTCACATCAAACTGTTTGTTAAAAAGAAGATCTGTAATTAAAAAAATTACAGCCAAAAAGTGATGTCAAACAACTGTTTGTTAAGAACTGGCATCAGGATCCCCTTCCTGAAAAACAGGCTAACAAGTGGGGTAAACTAGCCTAGCTAGTTGAAGAAGCCCAGTGGGGCAGTTTTTCAGAGCCAAGGATTCCATGGTTACCTTTAAACCAAAAGACCACACCTAGATGTACAATAGGTCAAATGATAAAATGAACCAATCGTGTCACTAATAGCACATTGTGTTATACTTTTATATGAAAAAGTGCTTTATAAATAAAATTTGATTGATTCATTGATAAAAGTTAAAACAAAATGTTTATTCGTTAACTGTATATGAGAACTGGACTAAGTGAGTGTGACAACACCCATAGAAAATGGACACTTCTGGCTCTAAGCAAATACATTTTTTTCACAATACGGATGCTGCCATGTTGCATTCGTATTCAACATCGGTACGAAAGGATTGGTCCAAACTGGTCAGAGTCAAGGTTTTGGCGGCAACAACTCTCCACCTGAAATCAGTCTTGGCAGAATCTGTCAATCCAACGTTTCAAACGTTTGACGGGGGGCCAGCTGGCACCACACACTTTTATTGAGGCATTTGATTGGTTAGTTTATAACGTATATAACTTTTACTACAGAAAAAAATAGTAATAAAAAAGAAAATAGGATTATCAAGAACAGGTTAAAAAGGCATCAGAGCGAGATTTATTCTAAAAATAAACATAATAACTGAGTAATAGCTGTTTATTCTGTCTATGGGATTTTTGTGACCAACGGATACTCCCTGTTTGGAACGCAGGGGGGAGGGGTCACTCAGTCCAGTTCTCATATTCAGTCAAACTCCCTTTCACAACTTGTTTGTTTACAAGCCCCCCAGTGGCGAGTTGGTGAACTGGACCAAGTTATTAAGTTATCGCTTTAATTGACCTTTAATCTGAAAGCAAAAAAATTACAACTTTTTCAAAGATGTTCAACTATGGTAATGTACTTAAGTGATTATGTACAATGGTGCATTCAAAATCTCTCAAGAACCATAAATATTTTCCTAACAGCCGGACCCTTTGCAAGCGGTTTTAAGGATGCACCTATAGGTAGGACCCATACTAGTCAACAAGTCTGGTCACAATGGACATGCAGCAACTTGTTTTTGAGGCAACCCAGAAACAGCACGATGCTGATGTGCTAAAGATAAATGTAGAGTCCATAGCTGCAGCGGCTGAGTCACACTAAATTATATAAAAAGGGTTCAGGCCTCAGGAAATGTATGTCAAGGAAAAAGAGATTCATGCCAAAATAAAAAATAAAAATTCCACAAGAGTTTAAAAAAAATTCCACATGGACATGTTAGGATAAACTGTAAGGCTGGTGAATGAAGAGTGTCCACTACGCTCCTTTAGAGCATCCTGTGGGACTTACGGACAGCACGTCTCCATGTAACCTCTGTGTGTCTGAGCCTTTGATAGTCATACAGCCATTCAAACAACATTGGCATTATCATCAGAAGACTGCAGAGTTGGACGTAGAGCTAAGGGAGCTAATTCAGCAGTTAGACATAAAAACTAATGATATTTCATCAATTATAGCAATCCTGTACTGTTGAAGAAAAACCCATACAGACACTAGAAGGAACTCCTGAATAAGAGCCCAAGTTTCTGACCAAAAACTATCTTTCAGAGAAACATTGTTTAAGTCTTGTTCTGATCATCTTTCAAACTATTTTAAAAGCATGCCCAGTTGTTTTTTTATTATAATTACGCCATTTATAGCCATAATTTAAAAAAAAATAGTCGTTTTCTATGACATAGTTTCTGAAGAGCGGTAGGAGAATTTGCCTATGAGTCTTGAGCAGGAATGCTAGTGTAGAGAAAGCCTATCCCCACTTCCCGTCATCCATCTCACAACCCCAGCCTGATATTAGCCATGCATAAAAAAAAAAAAATAGTGAGAAATATTAGTGCTATACAGCTGTACGGTTTTGAATCAGATACCAGCTCAGATGAGGAGAATAAAGACATCCATGGATCTATTTGTCTATGAATGGATGAATCAGAATGGAGCAGAGCAGGGAGCTTCTGTGGCTTAGAGGTTTGAATCATTTGAATAAAGAAATACTCAGAAATGCTACTGTAAGCTTAATTGTCTTTATATATGTTCTTCATCTTGAGAAAAATGATCATCAGCGGGTCTTTAACCGGACCGGCTGAGACGAAATTGAACTTTCAAAACTGGACTCTGTGCTAAAACGGGCCCTTCTCTCTCCTTCCTCCGTTTTCCCATAAAACCCAGTGACAACTGGAGGAGAACAGCACAGATGATTACAGAGATTCGTCTCCAAATCTGCTTATAATCCCCTCTTATCCTCTTTTGCAGGGAGGATTCCAGGTTTATTTGCTATTAATCCGTCTCCATTTGCCTTCCAACAAGTTTTAATAGAGAGAAAAACCACTAGTTGGGTTAGCCAGAGGTTGGAGATACACCTGTTAAGAGACCCTACCTTCTGTCGTGCTACGTAGGGGGGGTCGACTAAATGTCTAGACACATCTTAAAATAAAACCAAGCGCCCAGGCAACGAAGCGTGGAGTGGTGTGTGTCCTGGTGCTCGTCTGAGTGAGGACCATTTCGCAGCAAGGCTGGCTGTTTTCTGGGTTAGCGTACCGCGGTATCTCGGAGGACCAGACCAGCTGCTGCTCACATTCATTTCACTTCCCATTAAAGGTGAAATAAATCAGGAGTCCCCACACAACCTCCTTAGAGACGCAGGAAGCACACACACGCAATCACGCAGAGGAAGTGGAAAGCGTGCAGATTTAAATAAACACGCATGACTGCCTGTGTGCGTGTGTGCCGAAAGGTGTCTACATGCAGCACAACACGGGCTGCGTGCGCTGCGAGTGTCAGAGGGAGAGGAAATGCAGGGGTTGTGTGTGCGCGCCTGCGTGTGCGTCTGCCTTCGTGTGTGAGCTTCTGACAGCGGAGCGGTGAGAGTGACTGGGTCTGTGTGAAGGGGGGCTATTTCTGGCGTCTCTTTTTTTTTCTTTTTTTTTTTTTCCTGCTGCCGCAAAGAAACACGATCGGCGTCCGGGAAACGAGAGCTGGCAGCAAGCAATCATCAGCCTGCCACGCACACACAGACACACACACGCCCGAGCGTGCGCGCTCGCTCGCACACACTAAAGACAGCGCCTCGCAGTGCCGAGCAACACGCGCCATGGCAACGGAACAGCCGCAATTAGAGGCGAAGAGCCTTTCCCTCCATCGAGGGAGAGACGGAGACTAAAATGAAAGGAAGATCGAGCAGGCGAGAGGGAAAGAGAGGCAGGAAAAGGGGGAGGAGAGGGGGCGCAGAGACGAGTGTCAGAGAAACAGCATGGTGGAGGGAAGGAGGGGAGAGGAGGAGAGCGCGATGAAGATGTGGAAATCAGGAGGAGAGAGGTTGAGAAGCGAAATGAGGGCCCGGAGAGCTGGGGAGGAGGGGGTGAGGAGGGGTGAGGGCAAAGGGGAGGGAAAAAAAAAGACTGAAAAGCAGAAGAGGCCAGAGGAGGAAGAGGAGAAATATCCAAAAAAGACAGATTGAAAGACATGAGTGAGACAAACAAAAGAGATTACAAGAGAGAGGAGATAAGACGGAAAAAAAGGCGAGGAGGTTAGATAGGAAGAGATGGGGGTGGGGGGGTGCTGTTTCTCCGGTGTGAGCCGGGCTAATGAAAGATGAATGAGGGAGGCAGCGGTGGGAAGGAGAGTGTGGCTGCGGGCGATGCCTGGCTGAGCTGCTGCGTGTGCGTTTGTTGGGGTTGTGCGTGCGGCGCAGTTGAGCGAGTCTCACAACAGGGAGGATATTGTGTATACAACATCAGGAGCAAATGGTCAACAATAATACACACACGTACGTGCTCATAAACAGCACACTGCTCGGAGCCGCCGCCTGCTACCACCTGTACGCACGCAGTCAATCATTAGCAGTCGCGCGGCGTCTCCCAGCCTTGCTCACTTATTCAGACCCTCCATCTATCACGCTGTCAGTCACTCTTTGAACCCGTCTCTCCCGCCCTCCAGAGTCTCCGCAAAATCCCTCATTCGTTGCCTCTCGCTATCTCTTCCAATATCCCACCTTGCCACTCAGTCAATACCACTTTCCCGCCATCAATTTCCTCCCTCCCTCTGGCAGAGATCACCTTTTTGTTTGCGCCTAATTTGAGCAGCCTCAGAGCGGAGGGAGGACGCACTCCTTCCCAAGAGTGCAATGAGATCAGCCAATACCCCCAACTGCATTTTCTAATAAACAAATAAATGAATCATTTCCATTTGATCTATCTTGTTAATCTCTATGATTTAATGACTTTCCAAACCCAAGAAGTCCTTACACAACTCAAGGTCACACTTTTTCTACGATGTTCTAGTCGCCTCAGAGGAAAGAAAGGATCAAAGCAAAAGGAGATCACCAACTTTTTGCATAGTCAGTCATTACAGACCTCTAAAGTTTTTGTGGCCTTAAGACTCGCCCATGAACAGTGTGAAGAGAGCCTCATGGAAGGAGGTTTCACAGCTGAACAACTGCGTCCATCACTTTGTGAAATGAATAGGTGTTGGACTCTGGAGCGATGCGTAAATGTTCTCTGGAGTAACATCAGTTTCTTTTTGGTAATCTGATGGACGAGCCTGCGTTCCGCGGTTCCAACGGTACTTCTCTGACTCCACTGAGCCAAGTATGAAGTTTGGTGAACAGAGGAAATGGCTGGGAACGGTTTGGAAATGGGCCCTCCTGTTCCAGCAAAACTGCACACTGGTGCATAAAGAAAAGCACATAAAGACACGGATGAGCAAGTTTGGTGTGGAGGAACTTGACCTCAGTTTGGCAGAACGTCTGGCCATGGTAATGTGCTTCTGGGAGAACAGCTAAACATTGTATAGCAAACAAATTTGGAAGGTTTGAAAAGTTTTTCCATGAAAGTTGAGGCTGCAAAGGGTGGGTCATATTAGACCCTATAGATCAGGAAGCAAGGGTGCTCTTAAATTCATAAACATGTAAAAGCAGATGAGGGATACATTTGGCAATGCAGTGTTTATTGCTCCTCATCTCATTAATGATTGGATTTAGGGCATATTCTCACCAGGACTGTTGAGTCCAGACCACACTCTAGTTACCTCGAATCATTTGTAATGTTTGAGTAGGTGAGAAATCTCACTCTGAAGCTATGTTCAAACCGGCCTCGGCAATGCGCATTGAAGGGGCCACTTCCAATGATTAGTTCACGTCAGCGATAGGCAACTCCAGGCCTCGAGGACCGGTGTGTCTGTATGATTTCCAGATATTAAAGTCCTTCTCATGACTGATTACCTGGTTCAGGTGTGTCCAGTCAATTAAATCATGCCAGAGCAGGGTATGTTAGAAGACACGCAGGAATGCCGCCCTCGAGGCCTGGAGTTGTCTATCCCTCATCTATGCAATTGAGTGTAAACGTGCGTTTCGCGCCTCCACATTCAAAACTCCTGCGCTCAATTGTAAATAGGCAAATTATGACGACCGCTTTCCGGCTCTACGTACAAAATGTGTGGTTATTGAACGTGTGTTGCCAGTTAAACTAGCTCAAACTTTGACCAATCGGGGACTGGGATTGGTAATAACGTAAGGAATTAACCCAGACAAAGCGACGGGCCTGATGACTTTCGCACTTTTAAGTACAGATGAACCATGGCCACTCTCCTGACATGAGGCTAGTCCATACTCGCCATTGCAAGGAAAATAGTAATGAACTGAACCGTTTCAGTTTTGTGCCCAAATTTCTTGAGATTAGCGCTGCTTCGACATTTCGCACCAAGCCTCTTCCAACTGTAGGTGGCGGACATGACAAACAGTAAAAAAAGAAAAAGAATCCTCTCCCTGCTTGTCTAGCATGAACACCATGGGGTGTAATGCTGCGTTCACACCGAACGCCATTCATGCATCAAATTTGGGTCTGCTGTCTCTCTTTTGACGCACGTCAGATTCATTGCTTGATACTTGTCCAAAAATGAGTTCATAAACTTGACGCTCCTGACAAATGTGGGAGGGGCCACTGTCAAAAGTTGTTAGCCTTATTGCTACACAGAAGCATTGTCTGTATATCTCATTTGTAGTGCATGGAGGACATGGATGATGTTTTGAGATCAGGTTTATTTATTTTGTCGGGTCCTACAAAAGCATCAGTAATCACGTCTGCACGTCTGAGTTCACCATCTACTGCGGGAGCTGCATCTGAATGACGGCCACTTTCAGCTGTACTTCCATCTCTCTGTGACCATAAAAGTTGATGTGAACCAGTTTGATGACTTGCTGTCCTGCTTTAAGGCCCGTACACACCGGGACGAATATTCGCCAGGCGTTATCGCCAGCGTTTTTCGCCACGTTTTTTGTGTTCACACCCAGGCGATTTTCGCTGACGATGAGTGGAGTGAACATGCAATTTCATTCCCTGACATTAGATGGCGCTTAATGTAAAACAGAAATACTCCTGTACACAAGGTGGCGCTGCGCAACTTTACGCTTCTTAAAGTCGCTTTTCACTCAGAAGAAGAGAGCAAGTATTAACACGCTTGTCAGAATCAAACAAAGAAAACATGAATATTTCAAGCACCAGTAGCTCCAACTGGTGCTTGGTTCGGGGATGTTTTAGAATGTCCGTCATTATTGCTTCGCGGCTGTGTAGACGCTACTTGGCGTCTATCTTCTTCGCTGGTATGTGTGCTCAGCAAGGCAGTTTTGTGTTTGAGCGCCCCCAAGTTGTGTTTTACTGTAACTTCAGAAGCTCCAGACACGTGAGCAAAAGCGCCGTTCTCATTGGTCGAGTAGATTTCGACGCGATGCGTCGAGAAAAAAAAACGAACCCGAGGCGTTTTTTTTTTTTTGACGCTTTAACGCCTGGCGTTTTTTCGCGTCGGTGTGCACACTCTCGTTGGTGCCCTTTGTTTAGTCACGAGGCGTTAAACGTCGGCGAAAATCGCCGGCGAAATTCGTCCCGGTGTGAACAGGCCTTAAGTCAGATGAAAGAAAGAAAAAAGTATGAAATTAGATTTTCTTTTTTTTATTGTTTGGATACAAATAAAAAAGATATCATAAACTTCAGGAGGCGAACAATCAGATTCTCTTCCATGTTGTGTTTGGACTCCACCCGTTGATTATGTCACGAACACGTCACGGGCCAAAGCTGACTTCCTGATAAGTTGACATGACGCGTCTTCTTGTCAATGTTCAGATATTTGAACTCTGAAAACATTGTGCTGCGCAGCAACACCCGAAACGCGCTGCTACCAGACCGCCGGGCCACGCCTTACGTTCAAAATGCGCCACAGGACCTCTGATCATGTCTGTCCTCTGACTTAACATTGAAGCTGAACACCCGCTCCCACAAATTGCATTCGGTGTAAAGGTTGCTTAACGTGGAGCATTTCAAAAATAACAAACAAATTGTGCCCCCCGAAAACGGTTCTGGTTCGCTTACTATAAAACCCTGGTGGGTAAATTATTCAATATAGCAGTCCCTCCCCTCTGGCGCACTTCACCATTAGCAGTCTTGTTGTTTTGCAGATTGTTTCATTGCAAGTTTTTTTTATACTTTTTAAAGTTATTTTTATATTGTAATTTTTTAACAGCGATTGTTTGAATGTAAAACAAAGCAAACCAAGCCCCAGTTGTGTAGTGATTAGGACTTTTGCCCTACAGTGAGAAGCCCCTGGTTTGAATCCCAGCTGGGGCCTTTCTGTTTGGAGTTTGCATGTTTGCCTCGTGCACGCGTGGGTTTTATCCAGGCACTCCGATTTCATTGGTGACTCTAAATTGCCTTTAGGGGAGTGTTTGGCCCTGCGACGGAGTGGCGACCTGTTCAGGGTGTACCTTGCCTTCGCCCAACAGGTTGGCTTTCGGCACAATGACCCTGAAAGGAATTCTGTGGGTTCTGAAAATGGAAACCGAGCTGACAGAATTCTCTGCCTCTTTTTTTTGGATTTGATTCTTCTCCTAAGTGAAGTACGCCTGACTTTATTGCTCCGAGTGCACCCTGGAAATGATCCTGCTTGGAGGAAATGTTTCACGTTCCAACAGTTCCAACTATAAAAGATAGCGACACGCTGAATTTAATGAACAGAAATGATGTCTACATCAAACAGAATAAAGAACAATTTTCGCCTAATCTTTTTAAACTTT
The DNA here is from genome assembly GCF_053564925.1 of Oryzias latipes. Classification (NCBI taxonomy): domain Eukaryota; kingdom Metazoa; phylum Chordata; class Actinopteri; order Beloniformes; family Adrianichthyidae; genus Oryzias; species Oryzias latipes. The sequence continues at coordinate 10,287,244 of NC_136257.1, read as the reverse complement.
CTTTGTAAATGTCTTCAAGCTAATTGACGAGGAGAAATCAGCCTGCGCTGGTTGCTGAGCTGCTTTCTGGTTGCATTCGCCAGGGCAAAAACAGTTGGTTCATTGTCCAATGATAACATGTGATCAGTCACACAAAAGTGAAAAAGCTCCAGTTTGGTAACTTTCTGACTAAAAGTGGAGCAGCGAAAAAAATGGACTTGAAAATCTTCTTATCACTGAGGAAAAATTCATCTAAATAAACCATGATCTGCATTGTACGAGTCTGCAAAAGTTGGAAAACTGGAACTTAATCTGCTTTGATCTCTGGGTCAATTTGGGGATAACCACTTTGGGCTTGACTCCCACTATGCAAACACCCACACAATCATAGATGTCATTTGCATATCTAGTTGCCCTTGTGTGAAAATGTCACTAAACATTTCTACAAGTGGTGTGAAACGTGCAAACAGGAGCGCGCGCACACACAAGAATACAGAGAGAGACCCTGGGGACCAGAGCGGCCAATGTTCACGAACAGAATGAAACCCAAACAATGAGACATCCTGTTTCCTGGAACAAAACACGGCTCAAACTCGGAGTACCAGCGAACACAATTGCACAAAATTTGTTCACATCGTGCGTGGGCCCGATTCAGGTTCCTGCATGCGACTGTGCGTCCGCTGATGCCGCAGGTGGTGCCTTCGAGTGTGTTTTTCTTTTGCACATGGGCTTGTCCGTGTGAGAGGCTGTGGCTAAAACTGTGCGTGCGCGCGCGTGCAGACGAGAGTGCGAGTGGGAGAAAGAGAGGGGAGGAAGGGAGAGCAGATGATAGAGTAGGCTTTAGCGATTCCCTGGAGTGTGAGGCAGCGTTTACGGCACTCTCAGAGCAGCCAGAGTGATGAATATTTAACGACGTGCCTGAAAGAGCAGAGGGAGGGGGAACGGAGTGCGTGCAGGTTCGTGCGTGTTTGTATTTGCAAGCGCTGGTGGGTTGTGTGCCTAAGCAGGAGCGAGGAAGGTTATCTAGCATCTCCCTCACATTAAAGTCTGCGCCTATATGCATGTAGAAAGTATATGGTTTCTATATCGCCACGGGCACACGTTTCTGCACGTCTTTCCGGTATCTACCTGGGAACTTTTCAATATATTTTAACTGCCTTGAGTGAATAAGACGCATATATACATATATAATTTGTGTGTGAATATGCTGCATTATGCAAATGCAGGTATTTGGTTGTATATAACCGCGCACCAGGCATGCTAGAGTCTGTGTGTGTGTGTCCAGCCTCAGCGAGGCAGCACGCAGTGTGTGCGTGCATTGCACAGCGCTGCAGGCCAGCTCTCTGTCAGCTCTCTAAATGGGGATGAATAGTGGAGCGTCACTGCTGCTCAATCAGAGACGGATCGCTACGTGGCCTGCCGCGGTCCCCTGTTACACACCCGCGCCTGACCGAGATGCACATGTGTGCAGACACAGACGCACACACAGCAGGCGCTGTCACATACCCAGCAAATATCATCTGGGCCCCACAGCATCATGTGGCGACGCTATCGCTCAGGCGATCGAGCCATTCCAAGAGCACGGCATCTGACACCGCAGACGTCTCAGACTTGCAGAGGCTCATGTTTTCTGCTCTGATGTAGGTCTTAGTGAGATGTGGAGAAAAAAAAAATCAAATCTGTTGGGGTTTCTTATGTCGCTCCCTCAAAAAAAAAAGGAACTTTACATTAAAATGTAAAATTTTCTGCAGTTATATTAGAGCTGAAGTGAAAGGTTTGACCTGGGTTTCTGTGTTTTGGCGTGGGATCAGTTGTTCAAGAAAACAAAACACTGAACTTAGCAGATACAAACCACACAGCAGCCTACACAGACACGGAGGAAGCACACATCCAGCAGCGCTGAGTGTAAGGTTTTCCGAGACGCACACGGCGAACCAACGGAAGGAAGCCGGAGCAGAAAGGAGAAAGGAGGGAGAGGGAGCACATCCTGGGATGGAGAACGCCGAATACAGTGAGATAAGCGTTAATGTATCCCCCACCCCTGCTTCATCCCTCCCGTTTGGCTCTTTCTTTCTTCCTCCCTCCATCCATCCCTCCCTCCCTCCCTCCCCTCCTCCGCCTCCTCCCCGTTCTCTTTGAGGGATGAATAATAACTGCTGCTCTGAGATTTCCTCCCTCGTTTTTCAAAGTGCAGAACGGAGATGGGGAAGGTCTGCCTGGCCCGGTTTGCACGTGTGCGCACGCAGCCAGAAGCACACACTGAACCACACACAAGACGCATGCACGCTGTCTTGTTCTCGCCGCTAGCCTGGAGGAGGGAAATCAGATCTCCTCCAGAAGGGTTGTGCGGGGGGGGGGGGGGGGGGGCTTAGACACTCGGCAGCCCATACGAAAATCCCCTGCAAGCACGTATAGACACCACAAAACCCACAGAGGCAGCACCGAGGGAAACCAAGAATAACTAGGAGGATGAGAGCTACCTCCTGGATTGACAGGGTGAAGTCAAGGTTACAGACACATGGCCGGTTCAAGCTCCGCCGCCAAGGCCAATTTGCAGGGCTGAAGCACCCTCCTTGAGGCGTGTGACCCTGATTGCTAAAAGCGAGCTGGAAAAAAAATGGGATGTTAGGGTTTCCAGACAAACCCGAGGCAGGAGAAGAAGAGGAGGAGGTGAAGCAGGAAAAGGGTGAAGCGGATTTCTTCCTGCTGCTGCTGCTGGTCAAAACAGGGAGAAGGGGTGCGCTTCCAGCTGAAGAGAGAACGCGCTCTGAAAAACCCCAGAAGGCCATCCGGGGAGGAGCGCTTTCACACGGAGGAGCGGCGCTGCTGAAATCAGCAGCCAGGTTCCGAGGAGAGGGGTTATTTATGCAAACAAGCGCGCACAGTAGGAATCTGACGAGCCTTGTAAACAAACACACACCCACAGCATAAAGTACACAGGGGAGGCGATGTGAGAAACAGACTGTGAAAACTGTAGTTGTGCCCGGGCAGAGCTCACGTGCACACACACAGACAGACACACACACACAGTTAAGGGAAGCTTAAGGGAGAGAAAAAAGGTGTGGGTGCTACTTTTGTGATGCCTAAATGAGGGCATCTGAATGAATGGGGGGTGGGGGGTCGCTAAAATGATGCGTAATGACTTGTCCGTGCGTGTGCGTGCCATTGAGGACGAGGAAGCGTTCCGATTTCAATTCGCAACAGCTGGTGTCGAATTAACACATTTACCAGCGAGCATTTGGAACAGATTAAAATAGCGTGTGACTGCGTGTTTGTGTGACGGCAGATGAGGGGCCAAAAAACAAGAGTGTGTTTGTGCGCGGGAGCGTGCTCCTCCACACGCTGTGGATCAGGGCAGGGAGAAATGGCACGGAGTGAGAAAGAGAGAGCTCTATCCGACGGCTTTAGCTGCTGCCCTGGGCCGTCTCTCTAAGCCCTGTTTAGGAGGCTTTGGAGCTCAGATAAAAATAATCCCCCACTCAGACACACGCACATAGGAAGGGCGTGCGCGCGCACACACACGGAGATTTGACAAAAAAAAAAGAAGAAGAAAAACGCGCACCCGACAGGCGATTGCTCACAGACAGACGAGGAGAAAAAGCGCACACTCCGGTTGAGGCGGACAAACAAGTGTGCAGACGCGCACGCACAGACGGCTGCGCATTCGCCTTGACACAACCGCCCACCTTTACGCGCGCGCGCTCGCTCGCTCGCAGCCAAACGCACACGCGGGAGGCTGTCTGCGGCGCGGAAGCAGAGCACGACGACATCGGCACGGCACCGTGACAAACACTTTACACACTCCAGCACTCAGCAGAGGAGGGGAGAGGAGGAGGAGGAGGATATGAGCCAGGGGGGAGGGACAGAGGTGAGCGAGGAAGGAGAGCCTAACAAATTAATAGGAGCCGGAGATATATACAGGCAGCGCTGGCGAACGGGGGAAGGGGAGGTGGAGGACGACGACGAGAGAGCAATTCATTCCCGTTTTCCTCCACCGTTCTCTGGAGAAAGGCAGAGCGGAGCCGAGCGGGAGCGTATTTGCTCAAGAGAGGGAGGCCTTTGTGTGGCTGAAGGGAGGAAGAGTGGAGGAGGAAAAAAAGAGGTGGTGGTGGTGGGGGTGAAATGAAAACACAGAGGCAGAAAGATGGAAAGCCGAAGAGGAGTAGAAATGTGGAGGCTACAACAAAGACTTTGAGCGCAGGAGAGGAGGCAATAAAGGAGGGAAGGAAGGGAGGAGGTGAGAAGGGTATAGGATGCAGTTTGTCATCTTCATCAGCTGACAGCCCCAGGAGGGAGAGAGAGAGGAGGAGGAGGGGGGGGGGCAACTGGAATGGAGGTGAATGAAAAGAGGGGAAGGGTAAAGGGGGTGGTGAGTGGGAGAGGAGGGGTAATGTTTGAGCCTTTGAAAGACGTTGACCCTGTAATTGACCTGTGTCTCCACCTACATCTCTGCAGCGACAAGCCGAGGTGCTGCAGCTAATCACTTAGTAACCCTGACCTGTCAATCACACCGCTTTGGGTGGGGGGGGGGGGGGGGGAGCAAACGAAGGAAGGAGAAGGTGGTGGTAGGGGGAAGGGGGGGGGACTAATAACGGCGGAGGGGTTATCATTTACCGGACCCCCCCCCTTCCTCCCACACAGCCTTAGCTGATGAAGCCATGGTTTTATAAAAGCCAATAAAATGCTTTATGCTTCCATCACACACGCACCCACACCCACACATCCTTCTTTTTGCTCGCACTGCGACGGCAAAGCTTTGTGAAACTGCGTTCACACCGCCCTCAGCGCCACGCACTCATGCAGTCCCTTCCAATGAAAAGTCTGTGTGAATGCACGTTCCGGGCTTCTGCGTTCAAAACCTTCTCATTCATGCAAGTTTCTATGGCTGTTTTCGGGCTCTGCGTACAAAACGCACGGCTGTTGAACTTGTGTTGACAGTTGAACAAGGTTGAACTTTGACCAATCAGGGACTTGGATTTGGTAGTGGCGTATGAATGGCGTCACTTTTGCCAACTGTGCCAGTGCCAACTGTTTTGAAAATTGATCACGTAAGAGAAATTAATACTCGCAGTTTGTGCCCGGCTAGAATTCTATGACACCAAGTCTCTCATATATCGGAATAGAGCTGTGAGAGAAAAAACCTGGAGCAAGATTCACCATATTTCCACCACTTTGACATTTCGCACCAAACCTCTTCCAACTGTAGGTGGTGGACATGCATCAGCAAACAGTAAAAAAAACAAGAAAAAGAAGCCCCTCCCTGCTTGTCCGGTGTGAACACCATGGGCTAAATGAGTGTTCTTAAAGACGTGCCAATTGGTGTGTACAGCTTGATGATGCGTTCACGCTAATTGCGATCAGTAAATCAAATTCCTGCCTCTTTTGACGCACGTCAAATTTGTTGCTGGATTCTTGTCCAAAAAGATGTTTATAAATCTGACACATGTGGGAGGAGCCAGTGTCAAGAGTTATTAGCGACGTTCACATCGCCCTCGGCAACTTGCTCTCATGCAGCCACTTCCAGTAAAAAGTTGATGTAAATGCACGTTTTGGGCTTCCGTGGTCAAAACTGTTGCGTTCGTGCATAGCATGTTTCTACGACTGTTTTTGGGCTCAATGTACAAAACCCGTGGCCATTGAAAGAACCTTACAAGGTAATCCAGGTTGAATCTTTATACATATAAATATACAAGTTTTTCATATATTGGAATAGAGCTATGAAAGAAATAGCCTGGAACAAATTTTCCACCACTTTAACCTTTCCCACCAAGCCTCTTCCAACTGTAGATGGCGGTCATGCCCTAGTAAAGAATAAAAAAAGGAGAAGCCCCTCCCTGCTTGTTCAGTGCAAACAAATACTAAACTGCGTTTAGCATGTTCTTGAATGCGCCTCAAATCCCTGGTGTGTACACAGCTCGGGAGTTTAGATAAAAGACAGCAAGTCGCTTCTCAGGGCGGGGAGTGTCTGGAATGAGAGCCAAGCGGAGCCGACATGCAAATGAAACTCCTCAGCAGCAGGACAGGTGTGCTGGTTACCTGTTGATGAGGGGGAAGATGGACACCAGCAGGTAGACGGAGGGATACCACTTGAGCGGCTTGATCTCCTCAGCCAGGGAAACCTACGGCAGAGGACAAAGTTGACTGGAGAGCCATGTGGAAAAAAGCAATTTCCATATCAACGCCGGTGCTTGGTCTGGATATCTCGCACAGGCGCGCAGAGAGTTGCTGTCTTAACGGGAAGATCAGAGCGCTGAGGCAAACAACAAAGGCCAATTAAAACGTAATAAAATATTAACCTGGAGATAATGCGCAATATCCACACAGTTATGAGAAGAAAGGGGGATTCCAATTAAACTAGAGGCTAATACTTTGCAGCTATGTGAAGGGGGATGAATTCAATATCTCACAGCCAAGCAGGCAGGAAGACAGAGAGATGCAGCAGCTAAAAGTCGAGGAGGGGGAGAGCCTGGTGCTGGAGAGCTTTTACAAGCCGTTATCTAATTCCCATGAGAGGAGGACTCTTGCGTCCGGAAGAGGCTGAGAAGCGTGGCCCCCGATCGATTTTCTGTGCTGTGCTGCCCCCCCCCCTTCCCCCCTCCTCTTCCTCACCCTCTAGGCTAGGACGCAGTATCTGAGCCAGCGCAAAGCCTTCCTCCCTTTCTTTCTTTCCCTCTCCCTCTTTGACAGTTGGAGCCAGGAAGCATGCCCACAAGCTCTGGTCTCTACCCCCACATGCTGGAAATTAATTACTCACCAGAAAGGCCCTAGGGCGTGCAAGCTCTAACACAGGCATTTTGAACAATTCACGCCAAAATCTAGCAGCATTTTATCTTATATGAGCGTCTGTGAGTTCGGGTGGATTCTAATACAGAAGCCCGTGCCTCAGTGTGTGACAAATGCTGGCTCCGTGTCATAAACTAAACAGGGAATGGTAACTCTCAACCCCTACACGTAAAGGCACATAAGCTTAGCTTTATTAAGGCACTTTCACACTGACAGACGGGGTTGAAATGGTTGGGGAACTCCAAAAACCTTGACATTTGGGTCGTTTTGACAACTGAGGGGACAAAACCACAGCCTACCTGAAGCAGAAAACCTGTAGTTTTCTAGGACAGTTTCTGCAGAGCGGCAGTAGTTCATTTCAAAATTCACCTCCAAGTTGTGGGCTGGACTGTTGTCATGGAGCAACCCCACCCCCCCTTCTCCTCCCCGTTGCCGAGAGCTCTCTGTTTATATGCTCTCCTGGTAGCTTACAGCCCCTCACAACCTGACATTAACAGTGCAACAGAAATAGCAAGGTATATCAGGTGAGGAAAACAAAGACGTACATGGATCAAGTCCTCTACGAGTGGATGCACCAGAATGGGGCGGAGCAGGAGCAGCATATTTTCTATGTCACATACAGTACAGACCAAAAGTTTGGACACACATTCCCATTCATTTGAATGAGAAGTTGTGTCCAAACTTTTGGTCTGTACTGTATATGCTATTTTCTAACTGTTTTTGTCTGCTACTCATTCACAACAATTTGAAGAAGGAAACACTAAGAAATGCAAGTTTTTGATCCTTACTTTACCCTTAATTTACTTGCATGTCCTTTATTTTCAGATAAATGCCACAAAAACACATAACCAGACATTGCCCAACCTTTATTTAATTTAGAACTCTTCCTCGGATTTGCTATGTAGTAGTTTTTTTCTCTCTCTCCGTATCACTACTCATCTTGGTTTTCTTCCTATCTTAAGTCCTTTAAGTCAGTGTTTTTCAACCAGTGTGCTGCGGCACACTAGTGTGCCGTGGGAGATGGTCAGGTGTGCCGTGGGAAATTGCCCTCATCAACTGATCTAAAAACATTTTCCATCTCCAGGATATCAGCTCTTTGTTCATCCAAACAGGCCCTGATAAAACACTGAGTAGTTCTTTGTGTTTATTTAATCCAATAAAGACATTTTGATAAGAATACAGTACCACGACATAGCTGTGGGTTCAGACGTTTTCGGAAAAGTCCGGCCCCTTTAACTGTCTCCACCAATCATTCTTGGAGGCTTTATCACGTCACCAGTCTGACCAATCAGAAATGGTTAAAGTATTCACTTCCTTGTTCTGATTCTGCTCATAAAGTCGCTCAGCTCTTACAAAAATTCCAGCTAAAGCTCGTCTTTAGCGGTGTAGCTTTCCACAGAATCCGGTGTCAGACCGTGCAACAAGTGAACAAAACAAAGAAGCTCAGAGATGCGAGTCTATCTGCGTTCGGCGGCTGTTTGCACTACATCTCCCATGATGCATTGCGTTAAAGTGACAGCGTCTCAGCGCACAATGAATCATCGTTGTTAAACGTGTTGAAACCACAACGAACGCACATCAAACCGTTTTTAAATATTTTAACCTAACTTTTATTACATCTTTTAGAAAAAACAGCTGCAGCTTCCAGCTTTTTCTGCCACAATTATCACAAAAATGCATGTGAGATTGCTGTGGATCAATACAGACTACGAGTTTCTTTCTTTTTTTTTTTTTTTTTGGATGCTGGTGTGCCGCCGGATTTTTGTCAAGGTTAAAGTGTGCCATGGCTCAAAAAAGGTTGAAAAACACTGATCTAGATGACCAAACTCCCAATGTTAAGTAATTCACCTGGATAAACTGCAGTGAACCACACCATCGTTCACTTCCAAGTGACCGATGGCCCGCTGGTGTGAAAACCCTCGCCTTCAGGGTTTTCCTGACTAAACTCAGGGGAAACAAAGATCTCCTTTCACTTTCAAATGAGCCATGGAACAGTTCACTTCAGTGCTGCGAATGCTCCAGACTTTCCATGGACTAAACAGCAGAAGCGAAACCAACGTTAGCAGTGTGCATTAACAAAAAAAAATAAGAAAAAACATCCCAAAAACTAATTAAACAAAGTTGTATAGAAAAATTTGTCAGAAAAATGCCTTACAGTGAGGACAGTAACTTTTTACATGATAAATAAAAAGCTAGCGGGTCAATCTAATTTTCTTCTTCATGTTTTTGTCCACATACTGGTCAAAGCTTGTTTTGGGACTATACTGATCTCTAGTGAGTACCTGCCAAACTATCTTATCTCTCCAGATGGCTTGGTCCACTTCAGTCTTTTGTAAGTTTATAAGAGTTCTATGTGTGATAGCAAACCATAATAAAAATAAAGGTTTTGAATTACCAAACAACTAATTCAAACCAGGTCTATGCCAAAATATGGACCTTGGTGTTGATTATCATGGGAAGCTTTGAGTCTACTGGTCATGGTCAGATCTACCTGTTGTTGGTGTTTCATGAGTGCGATGTGTCAAATAAAAAATATATACAAGTCTGGTTTGATATTACTTAACCATTCCAAAAATTCCAAAAAGGAGACTCTGAATGGAGAATATGACACATCAAAACTGATTAGATGTACAGAGGAGCATTTTTAGAGTGCAAAGACAAGAGGCAGAGTGATGGCAAAGGAGGAGGAGGAGAGCGGGTAAAGTGCCTCGTGTTTCTAATCACAGTCCTCGGGTGTCAGAGGCCTCTACACTGCTCGCGAAGCAGAGGGGAATGAAACCGTAATTATGCGAAGCGGGCACAGCAGTCCCGACGTTAATGACACACACTAGATTACAGTCAGTTATCGGGAGCAACCCCTCCCTTCCACCACCCACAGCCCTCGCCCTCGCTGGCGCTCATTTCAGAAAAAGCCTGCACTAAAAATAACAGCCTCAGGTTTACGAAGGGAATATTCAATCAATGAACTTTGAGGTTGTTTTTCCCCCCCATTTTGGAGAAATATCTAGAATTAAGAGTTTATCCTTTGAGGCCGTGTTTGCTGATGCACACAAGCAGTGGCGGTTTTTCCTATGGGCAATGTGGGCGTCCAGTGTTTCGTCCAGGGCGTTAAACTAGCCAGGACCCAGAGTGGTTTCAACATTTTGAATATGAATAGGATGGGGGTGTAGTGGTTGGCACGCTCGCCTTACATTGAGAAGAATCCCGGTTGGGTCCTGCCTGTCTGGAGTTTGCATGTTCTCTTCGCACATGTGAGAGTTTTGTCATCCCGCCATCCAAAAACTTGCTTCATAGGTTGATTGGTGACCCCCAAAATAGTCCCCTTTGAGCGAATAACTGCTTGTTTTCTGTGTGAACCTGTGATGGATTGGCGAACCATCCAGTGTGTACTTCGTTTTTGCCCCTAAGTAGCTGATAGGCTCCAGCAACCCGGTGCCCCCAAAAGGGTTTGGAAGATGTATGAATGAATGGAAGTGAGTCTGAATTTTATTTCTTGTTGCCCTTTTTAATCATTTTTTATTAAAGCCCAAAAATTGTTCAAAGGCTCAGCCACAAGTCATGCTTTTAACTGAAAGTTGAGGCTCCGTGACTTGCAGAGAAGAGCTTATGAAACCGACCCAAGAGACTTTTGGGAAATATAAAAGGCTGAATGAGATACAAGGCTGGACATACTGATGCACAAACACTTTATTACTAACAGCAAAGCTTGTGTGGACAGGTAAACAAAGTACCAGCTCGCTATTTGCACAGCCAGGTTTGAAAATGTGGGACTTTAAAAACCCTCCACACTTGTTTTGGTTTGTGCTGCCATGGCAGACCACTGGCTAAAGAGGTTGGTCACAACCCCGTGGCTTACTGCGCTAACATCAGTGATGTACGTCAGTGTGCCCACAAGACAGAAAGAGGAGACAACTGTGGCAGCTTGGTCATCGGGACGGGAGGAGGAAAAAAAGAAAAAAAAAAAAGAGAAATTCTCACGGACTTGGGTTCAACATGTGTGAGGGAGATGTGGCAATCAAAACCTATACTAACGGCAACTGTCCTCAGACACCCAACAGGACGAGTTTTCTCTCATTTACACCTGCTGCTACATACTCACGCATGCACGCGCGCACACACACACACACACACACACACACACACACACACACACATACACATGAACCAGAGCCTACTGGCAAGGCAAGCTCAATCTGGGAGGCTGTTGTTTTAAAGCATCACAGCGCGTGCATAAACTCTCATAAATATTCATGGCCATGAACCTGGCTTGCTGCTTTATTCATGCTGTGTATGAGTACAAGACTGGGAGAGAGACAGACGGAAGGAGCGGTGAGAGAAAGGGGGAGGAAAAAGACGGGGGGAAAAAGAGGGAGAGTTGGGGAAAAAAAGATGGAAATGAAAAGAAGTGACAGAGAAAGAGAAATACGGGGAAAGAGTGTGATAAAAACTGCTGCTGACTTATTTACACTCTGTGCTACACACAGCAATTAGCCCTCGTGCTGCTCAAACACATCCATGCACGCACACACACATTAGTGGTGAAGGTTACGGCAGTACAGTGTGCAGTAATTACGACTGCCACTTAGGGGCAGCATCTGCATAACCTTAACCCTAACCTGCCCTCCACACCTTACCTTGCTGGGCGGAGATGCAACAGGGGAGAGGTATAGAAATCTGAGACCGTAGAGGATTGTTGGCTCGTAACTGTCCACACGTCTGGAAGATGCTTTTGTGGGAATCGTAATTAACAATCAAACTTTTAATTAGTTGCTTCTGAATGAGCAAAGAGGTGATGGTTGATCGTCTTGATGGAAAAACTAAACAGGTTCCTTTTTTAAAAAGTTTAGTGAAAGGAGCACAGATGAATCAATCCTGTTTTTATTACGTACATAATAAAAGGCCCAAGCTCATTACATATTACAACCTTTTTGCAAAACCCTCAATGCCCTAAAATATTGAATTTATTCCAAAACCTTTTTTTCCCCCTCAAAAATAAGACTCTTTCACAGGAATATGACTGAAAAGTATGCCAATATACATTAGTCCCTCACTACAAAGCATCCTCATTGACCTTTGACCTTGTCAATCAAACTCCTCTGTGCCGTGTCTCCTGTACAGAAGGCTTTCAACTCGAAAAATCGAAAACAGTCTTCGATGCCAAGCAGATCTTTGTTTTCATTCTATAATGCTGAACTTATTGTGCAACGAAGGTTTGAGCTTTGAAAGTTTAAACAAGACAAAAGAGTGTGAAAATGTTCTTGACTGTCTGAGAAAAGTGTATATAGTGTGTAGTGAGGAGTTTTACAGCCTTAAAGCATCTATTACGTTGCTTTACTTCACCTATCGGTGGTTATTGTTAGATTTTAACCTCTGGCATAAACGAGGAAACATTGTAACCAAAAAACTCTAGATTCATGTTGTGCCACTCTAGGTTCTCTGATGTCTGAGCATTTTTTTCACACTGGTTTGTTGGGTTCACAGTAGTTCTTTGAATCGTCTTATTAATTTGGAAGATATGAAAGTTAATCGGAATTCTATTGCCAGAAAAGGAACTCTGATCTGCCGTAAAACTAAAGCCTTCCGTTTGGATTTTGGTTCTTCATATGTACAAAGAATTTGATGTTGTTTGAGAGAAGAATGCGGGCAGCAAAGAGGAATACAGCTGCTATCCTGGAGCGTTCTTTTGTCATAATGACCTTCAACCAATCAACGTGTTACAGTTAGCTCCGCTCTAACTGGTCTGTTCCATTTTTTATGGACCTAGAACCAATGGGGTCCAAAAATGGTACGATTGGGTCTGGCTCAATGAGTCCATTTTATAATGGACACGCTCAAAATACCAGACTGGGCCATACCGTATACCAGACCAGACTGCTCAGTGGAAACAAGGCTTAAGGTTTCCGTTCAGTGTGCCTTGGTCAAAACTGCTATCACCGGTAGATATAGACTGATGGCGGGCAAAATATGGGAATACCTTAACAGGGAACGCAGCTGGCCTGAACAAAATATCGAAGTCGTAGACCACTCAGTGAGCCTGCAGAGCAGAAATGTTTAAGCACATTTTTCTATTGGCGTGCTGCATGCGACAGGTCGTAGCTAACACTTCACACAAAAGGGTAAAGTAAGGATCAAGTGGATGAGACGCAGGCATTTCATTTTTCATTTTTTTAACACCCCAAATCTTGTGGACTCCGCAAGGAGCCCGTAAGTTCTGTTCACGCGATTATAAGTATACTCTTTGCGGGTTTTAGCCCGCAGACAGCTCGTATCTAACCGTAAGGCAAGTTTAGATTTATGCTTTACCAAAAAACTGAGTGTTGTGTAAGGACACGATATGTCAGCATCACCTGTTTGTCATAAATGCCTGTTACTCACATTAGCCTTACCAATACTTCATGATACACTTACCACTCGCATGTTTCTTGATGTGGCCATAAGAGCCTCAAGGGAAATGCAGACAAGCTGCACTACTTTTTCGTTTTCAATTCAGATTGCTTGCAGCCAGTTTAGGTGGTTCAAGCGTAAAAGTAAAACAAATGAAGTTGAGACATCTTTTTTTTTAACATTTCCTGCAAAGTCAAACTGAAATAGTGAGTCTACTCTAGCATGAAAGCACCAATAAAATTTACCATCGACTCTGTCTCATAGAAAGGACAGATGTTGCAAGCGCCTCCTCTTTTTTTTCCCTCTCTCCCTTTTCTTTGATGCTGACTAATTCCAGAAGGGCAATGGTTTAAACTCCTCTCCATGTGCAAATATACATGGGCAGAAACACAGGGAGGAGCGGAGTCAAGGGGTCAAATTTCTCCCCACTGGGCTTGACACCTACCCAGCGTGAGGGCAACAGCTAATCCCGCCGACACTCTAATCCCCGTGATCTGTGTGCATTTGTGTGTGCATGTTGAGCAGTGTGACGGTCAGATTCCGTACCTTTCTTCTCTCCCTCTCTGGGTTGAAGGTTCCCAGCCAGGACTGCATCTGCAGAAGCAGAAGGGGGGGGGGGGGGGGGGGGGATTATTTGTGGAGGATAAAACGAATTTGTTATTTTGCTTTTCTAATCTGTTGGTTTTTAGTGCCTGCAGAGACGAGCCAGAACAAAAATCAAAGTTGCTATCAAGCCAGGGAGAAACCCCTCCACCCTCTTACACATCCCCCTGCTAAATTGCCAAACTCACACCGGAGTGCAGAGCTTAGAGACACTGGGGAGCGCTTAACTGCTCCTCGCTTCCAACAAAAAGATCCAGCTCACACAACACGAACAGAGAAAGAATAAAATACAGAGAGCTTGCAGAGGAAAGGAGATTTTTTCTTTTAAAAAAAGTGTCAAAGAAAAAATAAAGCCCACATGGCAGATGTGAGATCTTTAAAAAGAACGTGGGAACACTTCTTTATCTTTTTTTTTGCCCTTCCTTTTCGTCCTCTCTCTAAGGGGTGCAGCGAAAATGTCAAGAGACACGCACAGAGATGTGCACATCTGCGCGCAAGACCGGGATTTGTAACGACGAGAAGGGGAGGGTGGGGGAGGGGCAGCAAGAAGTCAGAGGGTTCGTGCAAACCCCAGACACGGGAGGGCGAATCTCCGGAGGTCCAGAGCGAAGCCTCCCCAGCATCCGCCAAACGAGAGGCAGCGGGAACAGCATGAGCGCTAACAACTCCTCTGTGTTCTGCTATTTAGTAACTCCATGTTGCCATGGTTTCTCTGCGCTGACGTGAGGGACATTGTAGATCTGCTGTACGTGGTTGTTCACGGTGGAGAAGGGCAGTCATTTGGTCATCAGCTCAAACCCGATGCCCTGCAGCTGAGAACCATTATCCATCAAAATCATCACATACTGTTTGGGATGTAACCATTCTTTTAAACAACTATTTGATTCATATCATCATTTGTGGTTGACGATACGATTCATAGTTGATATCGGTTAATTTTGAACAATTCAATTCTCTGACCTAAAATGGATCCTGGACATCTTTGGCCAAAACTTCAACCAATGTGACTCAGAGATAAATACCTGGATACTGAACAGTGCAGGTTTAAGTTTTCCAGATTCCTTGTGTTTCTTGCAAAATAATCAAGTGTAAATTAAATATGTACAAACCAACAAGTAAAGAAGAATGAATGGCAAATCACATTCACATTTTAGTTCAGCCCACTGCTGTTTTTCCACATCCAAATAATCCAAAGGGAACATTATTAGAACATTCTAGCACACTGTACGGTCACATGTTGTCTTTGCTAAATACAAAGCGTTTCCACACATTGAACTGTAACGATGGACTGATGAGTTTTTGCTGACATCACGTGTGTTGTCCTCTGTGATGACACGTGGTCATTTTTACGTTACAGAAAAATAAGCCTACCATGTCTCAATCCAAATGGTATATTCCAATATAACTGATTACTTTTGAAACTATTTTATAATGGTATAGGTCTATTCGATTAACTACTTGCCTCAGACAGATTGATCTTGATCTTGTCGGATCGTAGGAATAATCGTTACACCCCTACACACTGATAAGAACTAACAATATCAATAGGTTTTTCGCTAAATTTCCCATGTGTGTTCACCAATTTGCTAGTTTTTCCCAGGCCACAGCACCTAAAGCAGCCCTGTGGCTGACATGTTGATGACTATGACACCAGCAAACCAACCATTCAAAGTCTGTGAAGACTTATTAGCTTTTACTGCCGTCCAGATTGAATGAGCTCCCAAAAATCAAGAGGAGTGGGTGCTGCTAAGCTACAATTTTCAGCAATTTCACCCCCATCTTATCTCAAAGAGGATGTGCAAACTTCTGTCCAGCAAACATCCCACCCCTTTCCACTCAGACACTCAGTTTTTGTCTTTTGTTTTTTTCCTCTGGTGTGCCACCACCTACTCCGCTTTGAACGCTTTGGAAATTATTTCAAGGGAGACAGCCCGCAGCCGAAAGGAGATAAAGCTTGAGCTCTTCATAAATACGACGTGCATGTGTGGGGGGGCCAATAGAGGCAGACTGAAAAAGAGGAGGGGGGGGGACGGAGACAGGGAGAAAATGAGGGGGAGTAATGACAGGGAAAAACGAATGAATGCCAAAAAAAAAAAAAAAAAAGAAGGAAATGAGGAAGGTGGAAGACAGATGCAGGAAGGAGAAGAAGCGATGGCTGAATAGTGTGAGCTGAATGAGTTATGAGACAGGGCTACATTCATTCCTTCTCGTTATCGCAGACCTGATACGGAGCCGTACAGCCTCTTCTCCTTGCCCTGCCCCTCAGCTACCTGCTGCCTGTCTCTGCTGTTGTCTTCCGGCTTCCTCCCTATCTCAGCAAAATCTGCCTAATGCCATCCTTTACTCCATCGCCACCCGCACAAAGAATGCGCTCATTCAAGGGAGCCTCTCATTGGAAGTCTTATGAGGTTTTCCAACCTGCTTCTCCCTCGCCGTCCCTTTGTGTCCTCTGAATCACAACAAAAAAACACACACCCACACTTGGTTACATAAGGCTGGTGGAGTGTAAGGTGTCATCGGATCACGGGCAGCAGCTCCAGTTCTTTACAGCGCTGCCTCTGGACTCCTACTTCCCCATTACAGCGGAAAATTTCAGCAAGCATACCAAGCATGCAGTGAAACTGCAGCTTATCCATAGTTTTAGCTGTAGAAGGAATGAAAGAACAAAGCAAACTTTCCATCAAGTGCAACGTAGTCACGATATTCCCTTTAAATCACTCATTTTACCCAACAGGCATCCCCTTAACCCCAAGATGCTTCATTTCCAATTAAAAAAAAGAACCAGTAACTAATAAACATTTAGCCAGGTAGAGAAAAAACAAATCTAATTCACACAATGGGGTGTCAAGGTTAAAAGTTGTTACTTTAAAGTTTAGCTAACAGAACATTTGTACAGGAACAAAAACTCTCTTATGTGAGTTGAAGACGTTGTTCTGACACGTTTAAATAAGCTAGTTTGAGCAGAAGACAGAAACTAAGCACATCATCTGAAATTAAAAGACGACTTTACAATAAATACTCCTATATGCAGCATTCAAGGAAAATCACGGCTTGCAACCCCTCTCTAAAAAGACCCACTCTGATCGTCTTTTGATCCATTTTAGAGACCTATTCCAATGAAAATGGTCTTTTTGGTGTTTTTAACATGTTCTTGTAGCATTTCTTTACTGGTGGAGGATGTATATAGAAGAATTTAAGATTAAACTGCATTTCTGAGTTTTTCTTTATTCAAATTGTGACGGATCAGATCAGACGAAAACCTGTCGTTTGAAAAAGCTTTTAGTTTTGACGCAGCAATTGAAATGAGCGGGCCATCGTCTCCCTGCTCTGGTCCATTCGATCCATGTACGCCATTGTTTTCCTTGTCTGGCTCAAAACTGTTCAGCTGGATAGCTCCGATTTTTGTTGTACCGGTAATGTTAGGTTGTGGTTCTGAAGGGGCTATAAGCATAAACAACGAAATGATGGAATATCAGCAAAGGGTGAGTTCCGCACCAACAGTCCCACCCAATACTCTGAGGTGATTCTATGTCCAACTATGTCCAAGAAAACCACAGATTTTGGGATTTTGGCTAAAAACTGCATACTCATAATAAAAAAAACCCACTAGGAACAATTTTACAATATAAAAACATAGTTGAAGTGGGACTTTAAAAGCATTCCCAGTAGTCTTTTGATGATGATTTTGCTGCTTTTGAGCTAAATCAAAAAACCTGTGTCGTTTTCTAGAACATGGTTTGTGTAGAGCAACAGTGGTCTATCAGAAATTAGAAAGCTGATAGAAATTGTGGGTGGTATTGTTTGCACGGAGCAACCCTGCCCCCCTTCCTGTCACCTTTAACTGAGAGCTCTCCGTTTGTGCACTCGATCGCTTTTGTGCCCCTTATATTCCCCCAACCTAACATTGCAAAAATGTCAAACTATATAGGACGTATCCAGCCGTACAGTTTAGATCAAGATTCCAGCTCAGACGAGGAAAACCAAGAAATACACGGATCCATTTGTCTGCAACTGGATGCTACGTCACAACTACAATCTTTTCAAATGGCATTTTTTTGTGTGCTCCTAAGGAAATATTCAGCAATTCAATTTTAAGCTTAATTTTCTTTATTTATATTGTCTGTATTATAAGGTCCACTTCAAACCACAGTTTCAAAAAAGAAGTGCATCCTATAATCCGGAGCACCTTATATTTATGAGTTGCAAACAATGTTATTGTAAATACTCAAACACGGTTAACATCTAGCAGTGTTGGACTGTAATTTCTTTTACATGTCTCTGACTTTTTTGTCTCGCCTAATGTGCCTTATAGTTTGGCGCGCTACAACAATTACACACGTTCAAAAATAGACCATTCATTGACAGTGCGCCTTATAATCTTGTGCGCCATATAGTGCAGAAAATGCGGCACATGTCCTCCATAATCAGAAAAAATGCCACAAGAACATGCTAGAAACACTATTTTCTTCTTCTTCATCTTGTGGTTTTATTGGCGGGAGGCACCAACGTGAGGGTGCATTACTGCCACCTACTGTGTTGGAGTGTGGGTCAGAGTGGGGACTACCTAACCAAAAAACACATCAAAAAAGACTATTTTCATCATAGGTTGCCTTTAAGTCAGTTGACCAGATATATTTTGTTATTAAACTGAAAACACGTGACAAAATAATGTGTAATTTGTTTTATGGCCTTCAATCTTTCTTCCAAATAAAAAAACTTCAGATAACTTATAAACTGATGTCTTGTTTAATAAATTTAGCTTTTTTTTTTTAATGAAATAAGATTCTTGTATTTTCCGTTCAATAAGGGTTGATTTTTTGTTGTGATTTTTTGTTGTCATTTGGATGTAAATTTCTGAATTTTACGTGGACCCCAAAGGTGCACACATGCTGAGTACTCACTCTCTTATTGGCCACACAGATGATCCTGGCATAGCAGCAGATCATCAGGAAAATGAGGCTGAAAAGAGGCACGTACCATCTGCAAAACACAAAAACAAGCCATCAGCAAGCTAAAGATGCGGGCAGCACTATGAAAAAATAAATTATCCAGCGTTTTATTTCTTCTGGCCCTTTCTTTGCTCTACTTGTTGACCTGCTTTATTACAACAATCTAATGATGTTTTTGTCTTACCAGCATTAAAATAACGTCAGAAGGTTTAATTCATCACACAGACTTGAGAATTTATGCCTTACAAGGAATGTATGAGGGGATATTTCTGTTTGTTTGAGATGAGGTTGTTCAAAACGTTATAGTTTGAAGAAATAGAAATGGTTTAAAATAAGCCAACTTATGCGTAGTGACCTAAATACTGACACATCATTGTGTTTTCTTCTAAATCTAACACCTATATTGCAACAAACAGCTCTTTTTTTTACCTAAATAAGGCTAATACTTAATAAAACTGTCTTTAGTAGAAGTGGTTCCATTCAAATGTCTTTCCTTTGGAAAATTATTAACACTAAAAAATAATTAAGAGAGGTCTCAGGTCAAAACGGGTTTAGAAAAAAAGAGCTTGATACATTAAAAGACAATATAAGAAGATTTTGACTTCTTTGTTCATATATCTTCAGTATATATTAAAAAGCATTTAAAAAACATTATCCATGTATCTCCATGACCTCTAAACATTTTTTTATTTGCAGTTTTGCTTCTTTGTTTCTTCATTATGCTGTCATTTTAGCAGTGTTTACGGTTTTTACTTTTTTTGCATTAACACTTAAATATTTCTAATCCACATCCATTTTTTTGTACATATCCTTTATATTTTAGTGATGCAAAAAAAAATTGTATTGTAGTGTAAATGTTTTCCTCTTTTGTTAATAGATCTCTTGAAAAGATTCCATCTCCAAACAGCCCAAAAATATATTTTTACAAATCTAATGCCTTAAAAAATGAATTTAGAAGACATTGCTGTTTGCCAGTAATTTATGTCTTGTGTAGGTCAAAAATTAGCACCAAAAAACAATATTATGCTTGGTATTCAAGATAGAAAAATTGTGAAAAATCAAAAAAAATATTAATTCAATAAGAGTTTCTTAGTGTTTGAACATTTAATAAAACAGTCAATTTAGCAGAGGTATTGGAGAGATATTTAAAAAAAAAAAGATTTTGTTTCACAAAAAAATTCGAAGATCAAGGAGCTAAATATTGTTAGCAGTTACCTATTCATCATTAGAAACATGGAGGGGAGTTTTTTAAACCCTGTGTGCTGTTCAAACGTGAATTGTTTGGGTACATAGAACTGAAATCAGTGAAGATAAAATGAGTAAAATAAGGATTAACTCGTCATTTTGAGGCATAAAGTAAAAAAATAAAAAGGCAACTCTAGCTCAGACCTTTAAAGCAACAACCTTGTTTAAAAAACAATTACCTTTACATTTAAGGAAAGTTGACCTCTGTCCAATTAATGCAGTTACATTTCATGCTCAGAATCTATTAAGTTAAACTGAGTAGGATGATCATGTTTAACCTTAGAAACTGGAAAAATCTGGATTTTTTTTTCCAGAAAAGTATTCACCGTCACTCATAGTCAGTGCTAGAAAGGCATAAAACCAAAATACTAATTTAAATGTGTAATTGTTTTTGGGGAGTGGGGGTAGTGCTGCATTATTTCAGCTTTTAGAATTAGAAATCCAAACTCAGAGAAGTTGGCTCATTAACCTCTGACCAAGAGGTTAAAACCTAGTAGGTTCAACCTTATGTTCTTTTATTTCAGCACATCAATTAAACAGATGAAGTCATCTTGAAGGATATTTTCCTTTTTTTTATTATAATCAAATTAGGAGAAAACATTTTGAGTCAAGCTAATTTATAAGAAACATTTGAGGTTGAGGCAGGCTAATAATGTTGACCTTGACTTTAGATTCATTAAGGTCAATTAAACAATAATACAACATAATGCATTGATATTGGCATCAGATTTGATGCTAATTAAACATAAAATGAAGAAAGACGGCCCAATTAAACATTTAATATATTAAGAATTTCAAATAAAGTCTTTTTTTTAATTAAAATACCTGTACATGTGAAAGTAGAGGATATTTTTTTAAGCTATAGGGAGCAGAAAAGACTTGGTACGCCTTGACCCAACTGCACATAGTTTCAGTGCCTTAAAATAAATAGAAAAATGCTTCCAAGGTGACAAAACCAGAAAGAGGCAGCGCTCCTATGGGATTGATGTTTGCCAGTCAGCGAAGCGTGAGTGAATGTCAGGTATTTCTGAGCTTATAAAAAAGCTCAATGAGCAAGAGAAAAGGCATGACGGCTTTGTTGGAGAGGCAGCTTTTGTATTGTGCAACCTCTTGGGAGGTGATGTAAGCTCTAAGGAGTTTCAGCTTCTCTCTATAATCATGAAACAATTCTTTGTCTCACTTTGATCGGCTGATTCTGAATCTACATCTTCTGTGTTTGTTCTCCTATCTCCAGCAGGGGCTGCCCAACCTGGATTACCATCCGGATTCCCTGCCCAACTCCCCACCGATCAGCTGGAACGAGTCCTACCGGGCTTCTGGTCGAGGCTGCACACTGGCACCAAAATCGATGGTTAAAAACAAGCAGGGTGGAAGAACCATGATCTGATGTATTACAGCTTTATTGCTTAAAGACCCACCCTGATCATCTTTTTATCCATTTTCGAAGTGGTCTTTAAATCATGATTATGCAGATTTTAGCCAAAATACAAAAACCTGTGTCATGGCACAGAGTAAGCCTGCCCCCATTTCCCAACATCCCACCAGTTTACAGCCCCTCACACATCCAACTAACCACTACCGGTGAAACAAAAATGGCGAGCAATGTTGATGTAATCCAGCCATCCAGTTTTAAACCAGACTCCAGCTCATTTGAGGAAAACGTACATGAATCTAGTCGTCTACAAGCAGAAGATTCAGAACGGAGCAGAGCAGGGGCTTAGGGGTTGCCGTAGTAACTTGTACGTCACACTTAAAGCCTTTATTCACTGGCTTTTTGGTGTCTGCACCTAATTGACATTGATTTACAGACATACACAGAAATGCAGTTTTATGCTTATTTTCTTTTATATATGTCCTCCAAAAATGCCACAAAAACATTTTAAAAACACGGTTTTTATTTAACATCAGATTTAACCACCTTTATCCAATGGACGAAGGATGCAAAACCTGACAGAGGAAAATGACGAAGAGAAGTTTCAATCTGTGTCTGACCTACAAATGCAGAAGTTCCATCATAAAATGGTTTGGGAATAAATGGCCAACATTGCGCCCTGAAAGTCCTTGGCACGTGCTCTAAAAGCTAAAAACTTTAGATGCATCTCAGAAGACAAATTCTAGGTCCTTGGCCTAATTTCGGTTTGTCCACATTTTCCTTCCATGCCCGAGGACTGACAGAAGCTCACCATACATTATCAAATTAAACCTAAAGCATCCGTGGGAGAGAGATGCTCCATTACATATGATTATGTTTTCACGGGGAGCAGTGCACGTGCTCGTGCACACTGGTTGAATAACAGCACGGGACGGTGATGGAGGGAGACCTGCGCGAGCGTCACCCCAATGTGATTTAATAACCTGCTCTCCGGAATAAACAGCGTCCAATTACACCAGAGCGCGTACTGTTAATGATGGAAAGACGAGCTGGGGGGTGGATGGGTTGGTGGAGAGGGGAGAGGAGGGGGGTGGCCTTTTTAACGATAGTGTAGGGGGCTGAGACGAGGAGAGAATGACGGGCGGCAGCTACAAAGTGCTCTAATTAGCATGATAATGATCTGCCATTAGAGTCCGCTGTGCTCTACAGCTGAGCACTAGCCGGGGAGCAGGAGGGAGACGGAGTGAAAGAGAATGAAATAGAGGCAGAGGGAGAAGATTCAGAGTGGGAAGCGGATGATAAAAAAAAAATGTAAAAAATGAGACATGAATAGAGGTGAGGATGCAAAGGTGGCGGGAAGAAGAAAAAAAGTTGATTTTAGAGACAGGTTCCTGATGATTAAAACAGGAAGATGGAGGGAATCTATGGAAAACGGATAGATAATGCTTCTAACAGATCAACAATGGAAGGCTTGATGAAATACAGATTACCGCAGAGCGGTTCTGAATGGCCTGAAAGTGGCTGGAAGATCATCACAAAAGTGAAGAACTTCGATCGCTCGGCCTGAGCTCACCCCTTCTTTTCAATGAAGTGAAGGATGACGCTTGGATAATAGAGGACTGACTGCTAATGGGGACCTATGGATAAGTTCCAACTGCAGGACCAACCTAAACCATAGTCCAAACCTTTTGGGGTCAGTGTGTTGCTGGAGCCTATCCCAGCTTATTGGGCGAAGGCAGGGTACGCCTCTGGACAGGCTGCCAGCCCATCGCAGGGCCAACCGTTATCAATATTATCTTAGTGTAAAGTCGGTGACTAAGATAGACGTGCAATATCCCTTACAGAAGGAAGGACAGAGATGGAAGGCACTAGTGTGAAAAAAACCTCTGGATGCTTGAATACAAACATCAGAAATAAACAAATTGAAGGATTCACGGCTCTGCTTGTTATAATAAAAGATCTTTCTAGACACTAAAGTGCTTTAAAAACAGGTTATTCAGGGCTGTCTACCGGTACCAGTATGTTTGGTACTGGGCTGCCGAGAAAAGAAAAAAAAACATGACGTACAGTTTTGCTGTTGAATTTATAATCTGATTCTGAAGGAAGTTTTATTTTGAAAAATTACTGGATTTTCCCCACCACATCCAACTCATTATTAGCAAATGTCAAGTCACATATCGAAAATGCATCCATTACTTCCACAAAGTGGCTGCACCAACACCTAAATTGAAATAGTTAAGGGAAACTGGAGGCTTAAAAAAAAAAAAAAAAAAATCAGATCCCTACTTCAACCTCGTACAGACCGGTCCGTGAAAAGATTGTTTTTGCAGTAAATTAGAATTTAAGGAGACCCTATGGCTAAAGGTGATACAGTTAATCTAAATTTGTAAAATGTTCTTATCGTTCAGACCAGAATAGTCCAGCAGACCAAGTTATGACTAGGAAAGGAATGTAGAAAAATGTCACGCCTTTTCTTGGTTTGCTTTGATGTTGCACTTTTCCCACAGGCAGGTTTTATCCACACAGAGCCTCATTTCTACAGACAGCACTTTATGAAGCAGGTGCAAAGGTTCACCTGAACCTGATCAAACAGGTAGACACTAGCCGCGGTTACATGAGTAAAATATCTTGATTGGATCAATGGTCGGATTAGAATTCAACTGTATGCATGGGATCAGAAAAACTGTCTAATTAGAACAAATGTTTACATGGTCTCACTTTCGGTCGGAATAAATCATTTGGGCATGCGTCGCTGTGTTGAAAATACCGGAAGAGGAAATGAGTCCCGATGTAAACAAGCCGAGCGGCTACATACATGTATTTAGCAGCTATATGAGATGATCTTCTAAACGTGCTTTTATTATTGTTATGGTTATTATGAAGCGCCCGTTCGCTCATCATTTAATTTTTAATCTGTGTGGTCAGTGCATTTTTGCAGCAGAACGAAGCCGGAAGAACGGTTAGGTGAAGGTTAACATGCGCCAACAACAACATTTAGCCTGGATGAACATAAAATCCATGCGGGAAATGCTGCAATCTGCATCCTGGCTGCACGTTAATATGTGGGAATAACACCAGCCTTTATTTTGTCGGGTCACGACTGGAAAGACAAATCCACGCGATTGTTTGAATGGTTTCTAAGGACTTAGTGGCATTTCTGCTTTGAAAAGCTCACACACCACCCAAAGCCGGTGTGGAGACATGGTTCTCCTGAATTCGGCTGCTCGTTCACATAGATCTGCTGGACGGATGGCAGTCCGAAGCCTCCCACACCCAACAAAGCATCCTCCCCTCAAACACAAAACTTTAAGCCCGGCTGCTCTGCTCAGAGACACGGTTCGCTCCGGCAGCCACGCCCCGAGCAGCCGCGCCCCGCGCACAGGGAGCGGACGTCAGGGGCACGAAGCGCTCCTCCCTGGCGCCCCCCTCGTGAGGGGTGTCAGAGAAGATAGGAAGGGAGAGGCGAGGAGCCCGCAGGGCAAGGGCGGAGTGCAGAGGCATCCGCGGAGCAGCCGGTCGGTCCTGTTTGAGCTCCAAAGCTTTCTCTGGAGCGAAACATCAGTCTATGCATGACATAAAACCAGAGCAGTAGTGACACACAATCGGAATAAACCGTTTACATGCAACACGATCGCATCAACAATCGGCATAACCCACCTATCTTGATCGGAAAGAAATTTTGATCAAAATGAGTCTGATCGGGGCAGACTATTCCGAACGGCGTGTTTACATTTTTCTTCCGATCAGGCGTTCTTTCCGATTACTTTTGTTCATGTAAACACAGCTACTGCTGTGCAAAAGCAAAGCAAACTAAATCAAGGTTAGAATAGGACTAGGATTCCCCATCCATTCAAAGCGAGTCTTTGTCTGAAAGCAACCCAGAGGTCAGACAAGAATAACATGACAAAGACATGCAGTTATACCTGCTGCTCACTAGGGGGCAATAGGGCTAACCAGCACTAACCAGAGACATAAGACAACAAAAGAATGAAGAATAAGCTGCTTTATACTGCTAATATGCAGTTTATCAAAGATAGCTGTGAGGCACACAAAGTAGTATGCAGTTGTTTCTTTCTAGACTTCCACTTGTTCACATTTGTATTGGGGACCTTTTCTTTTATTGTGTTACTTGAGGTGTATAGCGCCAACTATTGACGGTAAAAAAGAACTGAGTGAGGGTGACGTCACCCAATGGCTTACTTACAATTCCAATGAAAGGAAGTAAATTCAGTCACAACTTTTTTTTTTTTGGCAAATCATCAGTAAGCAGTGATTGGTCCGAGTCGGTGTGAGACAATGTTGCTATAGCAACCACTCTCGCCAATCAGGAGTGAGCTTGTTGGAAGACCACACCCCTACCACTGAAAGCGGACTCAGGAGAATCTGTCAATTTGAACTTTCGATGTGAGACCACCTACTTTTATTCATCTGATTAGTCAGTTTAAACCTTGAATAACTTGCACTAAAGAAAAAAAGAAAAAGAAAAAAAGGTATCAGAGAAAGAGCAATTATTCAGAGCAACAGAATGACTAAGTGGTTTGTTTCTCAATTGAAGTCTTTGAGATTTTGGCCTCTTGAAGCCAGCAGATACTTCCTGTTTGGAACGTGATGGAGGAGAGGTCACTGAGTCCAGGTCTACATACAGTCAAAGGCACTCTCTTCTCTTTTTGACTGGATAGTCTAACTGCATTCACACTGGAGGTAAACAGCACCAGAGTCACTTACAAGTAAACAAAAACTAACAGTTTCTAGCATAGAAGAGTTTACGTTTGGTCCATAGGAGGCTTTAGATGAGCTTTCACACCAAATGAAGAAAACCCATCAAGCAAAACAGCTAATCTAGTGAATTACAGAACAAAATGTGATGGAGTGTCCCAAAAACAAAGGGGAAGTAATGAGAGGAAGTGCATTCAATAAAGCCTGCAGGAAAAATCCACCCAAAAAAGGGCAAATCACAGAAAGGTTGCAAACCATCCCTTGGGGAGACTTGGGTGTTCAGATGGTACAATTTCTAAACGATTTCATGTTTTTCCTTTTCTTTGTCTATTTTTTATTATCCTGGTCTAACCCCGGCATTCCTTTAAAGGAATCTTTAGGGATTCTCAAGAAAAAACTTTTTTTAAAAAGTCTTCCCAGAAAAATTAGCATGGTCACGTCCCGAGAGTTCATTTGGTAATGTAGTTCTCACAGCTGCATGTCAGCAGCACCAACGGGGACTCTTTAGGAGCAGTGACTCAGCTCCCACGTCCCGGCTCTCCCTTCTGCTGACTCAAGGCCTGAAACCCAGCACCTCCATCACACACACAGACGAGCAGAGCTGCCCTCTGCTTCTCATTCTGCTGCCTCTGTCATCCCTCTCCTACGCCCTCCATCTCATCTGTCCCTCCGCTGCCTCCTCTGTTCTGTTGACGCGCTTCGCTGAGCTGTGATGAAGACACACCACAGGGTGTGAGCAGAAACAAGGACAATCTATTTGCCTTCCTTTTTCCCAGCCGTGGGACCCTTTTCCCTTACATTTCCGAGTGACTACCTGCCCCTCTAACTTAACCCAGTAAAAGCACGACCCCTGCTCCTATCCTCGCCTCACCTTTAACACCATAACCTCTGCCTTCCCACAAGCTGTCAGCAGGCTGTGCGTGTTGAGTGCGTCTTTCTTTTTCTCTTGGCGGGTGCTGCCTTGGCCTCTAATCTCTTGTCTGGTTTGATGTAATTAGAGCTAATGAAGATTCCCTGATCCTCTGAGCGGCTCGTCCCCCTGGGCCACAGCAGCGTGGAAAACTAGACAGAGCCGTGGAGCGGAGGAGAGCTGATAAAAGAGACATGGCCTCGTTTAGCACCGCTGATAGCTATGTGTTTTTCTCCATTTGTCTATGTGTGTGTCTGTGTGTGCGCTTATTTGCTTTAAAAGATTGATTCCCCGCTGATGGTGCGAGCGGCAATGTGATTACCTTGGCTCAGACAGGAGCGTGGCGCACAAGTGCGTTTATGTGCGTGCATCAGGGGGATTGGCGGGGGACTTGTAATATTAGGGCCGCCTGCAGAAGCACAACGCAGCGTAGCTGTCTTATGCTACGTTCACACCGTCCTCTACAACGTGCAATCAGGCAACCACTTCCAATGAAAAGTCTATGGGAATGAATGGAAATGTGCATTTGGGGCTTTCATATTCACACATCGCTGGTCACGCTTTTAAGTCCATTTTTGGCATCTGCGTACAAAATGTACGTCCATTGAACGCACCTTGACAGTTAAAACCAGTTGAACTTTGACCAATCAGGTTTGATGGTGACGTATGGATGGGGTCCTTTTTATTTCACTGAGATGCCAAACGTTTGAAAATTGATCATGCAGGAGACATGAATGATTGGGGTTTGGACTCAAAGTCTTTCGGAAAACAGCCATGAAAGAATTTGGGATATTTGCACCGCTTCGACAATTGGCACCAAGCCTTCCAAATGCTCACGCGCTAGTATCTTATAGCGTTAACAGCATATGCTAAAGGTGTGTTTATGAACCTGCCCGCGTTCAGTGCGTTCTTGAACGCACATCACTTGCCCGTTGTGTAGGTAGCATTAAACAGTTAAATGCAAAATCTGATGAGCCCCAAACAGACTGATTCCCGTGCACGCTTATTGGCCCAGCACCAAGAAGGGAAGGACCCCGACAAGGTCCCTTGACACGTAACCCTTCCCATTTCCCCGCAGAGACAGCCCTCCTCCTTTCTTCTCCCCCCCTCATCTCCCTCAGTGGGGGAAGCTTTGATGGCAGCGCTGAAAGGGTCTACTTACATCCCAAATCTCCAGGCTACGTGATCGTCTGTGATCCAGCTGGGGAAAGAGAGAAAGAGAGAAATGAGCGGGTTACAAAGGAAAGGGAGAGCCTGAGCGGAAGCGAAACTTGTGTGACAGCGGAGGGGGAAAGCTGTGCAGCTGCAGCTATTAATAAACCCAGAGTGGAAAGAGAGAACCCAGCCCAGGGATTAAGACTCCGTCCCAATTCTCATTCCACTGCCTCCGCGTCTTCGGCCTCTTGCCGCTCCCTTTCAAACAAATCCTGCACGGCAACCCACCAGAGTGTGAAGAGGAGTTTACTGTGATCAAATTTGCTCATAACTGGCTGTTTTCGAAATGCTATGAAAGTCACGGTAGAGCAAGAACGAGGCCCTGTCTGACAGGAAAGGCTTCTAATGGAAAAAGCGCCGACAAAACAAACAAAAACACCGGACGTTCTCACCACCAGGCTCCTGCGGGACCGTAGTAACCCTTCAGCAGCGGCAAGGAGGCCATGACCAGAGGCGTCCCCCACGCCAACAGATGGTAAAACCTGATTAGAGACAGACATTTACTTCATTATAAGCACACCGGACAGCGAAAAAAAGTAAATAGATAGATAAAAACGAAATCAATTCTCCAGCTGCTCCCCATTGTTGGTGCTGGCATCGAGGTCATTTTTCAGGTGCGGACAAATGTCTATACACCCAGACAGCCAATTACTCACAGTAATACAACCCATAATTACCTTAAGTGTTGAGAAAAGATGATTTTCATGGGAAACATTTGCTTCCAAACTCCAATAACATCTAATCTGACGGAACCGTTTCTGCAGAAAGTGTGTGTGTTTTTTTTTTTTTTTTTGTTCGAGATGTTCGATCTCTTGAAAACTGCGAGGCGACAGCATCAGTGACGGCCTTTTCAAGATATGTGCAAGTGTGTGTGTTCTTTAGTGACTGGGGCGTGTGTGCGGGAGTCGATACTTTATAGAGCGTACAGCGTCGCCTGGTCAATAGAGTGGAAGTCCTCCCCTGACTTGTTCCAAGTACGGTCAATCGAGCCGTAGTGACACAGCTGACAAACGCTCAATCCCCCTCGTGTTGTGCGCCGCGCACACACACAAAAACACGCACAGGCTGTCACTGTATGTCAGCAGGACCCGCTGCGCACCTCTAAGCCCCTGACCTCCCTGTGATGGACAGCCCTGAGAGTGAAAGGGAGGAAGGGGGGGTTGGGGGTGGAGGAAAAAGGTGGCAGAAGGCTTAAATTGAGCGGACTAGTCTGAGGGAGGGAATCCAGGGGGAGGCTGTGTTTGGGCTGAACATGAGAGGAAGAGCGAGAAAAGGAAAACAGGGAAAAAGAGGAAAGCAGGAAAGGCAGAAATGGTAAAATCAGGGCTGCCAGCCCTCTGTGAGAGGAGGACGCGGGGAGGGGGGGTTGTCAAGAAATCAATGTCAAGCGCTAACAGACAGCCCCCTCCAGCACACACACCTCCAGCTCAGGGGGCCTTTGAGAGCGAGATGACGGGGTCCGGAGCTGCGCGCAACATGGGCTTAATGAGGCGCAGCAGGACCGCTCTGCTCTCTGCATTTCACACACGTGCACGCAACGGCAGCAGCAGACTTGCATGCCGCAATATCGCTTCTCGCTCGCCGCCTCAACTACCCCCCCCCCCCCCCCCCCATTTTCATTCCCATCCCTCCGTCTATGGCTTCATCATCACCTCTCTTCCCTCGGAGCTGCAAATTCTTCCTTCAAATGCTCATAAACGCACACACAGGCACACAGAAAGCCTCCCCACTCTCTCTTGCACCCACTTCAATCATTCTTAGATCATCCAGCCTCTGTTCTCCATCTCCTCTGGCGATGCGTTCATTCATAAACCATCACGCCGCGCCATGACTGCGCGTGAGCACGCGGGAATGCAAAGAGCTTGTGGCAAGATTGGGCTAAAGGGCCGACGGGTAATTGCGCATGCATGCAAAGCAGCGATCCCGCCCGCCTGAACGCATAAAGCTTATCTGTGCTGTCAATACATGACAGCTCCACTGACACCTTGCCTTTGCTTGGCTTTGACTTATTAAAGCCCTGCGCTGCTTTACCTCTTTGTGTGCCCAGCCTCAAAAAAACACAAACACATCCTCCTCCTCTTTGCTCCCTCTGGAGGCTTCCAGGCGAACCCATTCTGGCTTCCTGGCGTGCCCCTTCACGCCGAATATAAAGCCGTCTCCTCGTGAGTTATAGCACCATTATACTGTCTGGCTTATTACTAATCAATGCAGGAACACTCCCATGGGTGGTGCAGGTGGAGGCCAAACAGATCCACACAAACACACACATAAAGGTGAGTTGTGTTTGTTTTTTTACCCCCCCACACACCTACACATTGTTTCCATCAGGGCGCTGTGTGCCAGGTAAAGCTGCACAAAAATACTACACACGCAGATTTCACACCGGGGTGGGGGGCAGCGCTCGTGGGGGGTTTGAGCGACAGGAACACGGAGCCAAAAAGCGTGAAGATAGCGGCGCACGCACACGTGCACAGGAAGGCACACTTAACTGCTAACACTCACTCCCATTTCAATTAGAGAGCCGGCTGGCTGAAAGAGAAGAGGAGGAGGAGGAGGAGGAGGAGGAGGAGGAGGGGGCAGCCTGTCAGTGCTCTGTGGGGAGACGCTTACCGCTACACGCCAAACGCACACACGCGTGCAGCCCACGTGCACGCACGCACACACGTGGAGGAAGACGACGCAGGGTATAAACACGACAACAATGAGGGACGGAGAACGCACAACTTAATTATACACGGGAGATAAGAATGGAAATCAATGACAAAATGATCAGTTAGGAAACATATTGTCATGTCAATAACCAAATAAACATTCATTCTTTTTTCCCCCCAAACTAAATGTAATTCTTTTTACACCTTCTTCCTTGTGCACCAACCCATTTCTACCTCTGTTTTTGAATCAAAAATTGGCATTATTTTAAAAGCAACATGGAATGTTTTACACATCACGATAGCTGGTAATAGAAAAACAAATAAATAAATGAATGAAGAGTTCCCTTCTCACATTTCATATCTGTTGGTGCTCATTTCTCTGACCAGGTTAAGGTACAGGTTCAGCGTGATGAGGCAGACCCAGGCCAAGGCACTCCAGTCTGCAGAGGAAAAACACCAAGGTCAAATTACAACACTGCCACACAGCATGCACCCGCAGATGTGTGTGTCCAAACATGGACGTGCGTCTGTGTGACGGTGTGCGTGCATGGATGCATTCCACTTTTCTGATAAATGAAGGCCCATTCTGCAGTAATATGAGAGAGACCTGTAGCTTAAGGTGATGGATGAGAGGCGGGAGCTCGCTGAGAGATAATGATGAACTGTGAAAAAGCAGAGGGAGATTACATGGGAGCGGGGAGGAGGAGGGAGGAGGGAGGCAGGGTGCACGGGTGATGGCGAGCGAGGTGCCGGAGTGGACAAGACCAGGTGTTAAGAGACTGAGAGGTATTATTGGAGGAAAAGAAAATGAAAAATCTGGTCACAGGAGCAGAAATTGAGCTTTCTAACAGCTTAAAATGTAAGGAATCAACATTTAACTGGGCCAAAAATAATTTAAATGTCCATTTGGGGCATTGCAGTTTTTAAAGTGGATCAAACTGTCTAGACAATGTCAGGCAGTTGCAACAGCTGCCTGCTTGGGGGCACTACTGCTTAAAAGCAAGGACTGATATAGGATGAAAAATAAAAAAGGATGAAGAAGAGGACAACATTACTCATTGATTGGCCAGAGCAAAAACATGACCCTTCTATATGGCTTGTTGGCACAGCCAAGGGAAATCTCTCTATATAGTCCTCGGGTCATATATCGACATGTGTCTGTACCATTGACTGTATATGAGAACTGGAGCGAGTGAGTGTGACGTCGGCGAAAGAAAATGGTAAACACTTCTCCTCGTCTGCGTTCACGACACCATTCAGAGACTCTATCAGAACGGTGAGGTTAACCATCTACTGCAGGAGCTGCGACTAAGTGACAGCCGCTTTCAGCAGTACTTTGGTCTCTCTGTGACCCAGTTTCACGACTTACTGTCCCGCATTAGCCCGGGGATGAAATAAAATTACAGGACCATTTTATGATCATCTTGATACAAAAAAAAAAAAAAAATCTTAAAATTCAGGAGGAAAATGTTCAGCTTCTCCGTCATGTGGGGTTTTGGATCAACACATCACGGGGCCAAAGCTGGGTTCCTAGTTTGTTTTATTTACACGATGCAAATTCTTCACCAGATGTTTAAACTCTGGAAAAGCCACGACCCCCAACACACTGCTGCCATTCCGCCACGGCCGATGCTCAAAACGCATCGCAGGACCTCTGATGGCGTCTGTACATTGACTTAACATTGAAACTGGACACACCAACGCGCGTATTGTGTTAGCTGTGAGCTTAGCTTTAGAGATGAGCTACTAGATGATATTCCGCATCACAACACGCGCACATTATTCTCACTTTCTGTTCTTTATTGTGTACCATCATGCCTCTCCTCATATAGAGGAATTCTAGTATTTATTTTTAACTTTGTTTACATGATGTCATTTTTCTCAAAAGCTACGGTTTACACCAGGGGAAGAATTGCCCCTTGGAGTTAATTGTTTTTCCTTTTTCCTCGCGCCTTCTCCTGACCATTTGAATCAAGGCTGTACGGCTCCACACATGAACCGGACCAAGGTTTAATTTTTGAGACTTGAGAGTTTAAACGAGCTTTTATCCGTGAACCGTCACCTTTCAGAAAACAATCTCTAGAACAAACTGCCCATTGGGTAAAAGCACCCCAAAAAGCATTTGGAAGCAGCTTACAGAGACATAAAACACAAATTTCTTTTTATGGTATCATCACAAAAACACGCAATTATCATAAAACCCCTGTCTCATGTAATTAGCTGACTCCTTTCTTTAGCCTGAAAGCTCAGCTTCACCTCTTGTTGTGACACTGCCCCGGCTGCCATCTTCCCCCATTCCAAATGCATTTCCCAAAACCGGATTCATGGATTCAAAGCAACGCTGGGGCATTACGCCTCCATTGTGCGGCGCCGCACAGCAACCGCGGATCTAATGTTTACGCACAACCACTTGTCCTTGGTGTGAGAATCCTCCTGATAAAACCAGTGCGACAACCATGCCATGCAGCTCGCCACCTATCAAACTGTTCACACGTGTCTGCCAGCAAGACCAATAAACCCGGCCTAATAAAAAGTCTTTTTAGCAGCCTGCCTAATTAAAAATCCTTATGCTAATCAAAAGAGCTGTGACTCTGATGCAAGCTTTGCGCAGGCAAAATTCTTCTGCACAAGAAACCGAGAGAAAACTGCTTTCACTTTGCCATGCAGATCTTCCTGATAATCTTTAAGGAACATGGGTACTTTCCAGTTGTCTTTGTGAAAATGTATTTTCCCCAAAACTTGCTTAAAAAAAAAAAGATGCACCTGCAAGCAAAGACAGCACAGTAAGTTACTTTTTAGCTATAAACATAAAAAATATATATGTACTTCTAAGCCCATTTTGTGTTCTGGAACTGTTAAGCCAAAAAAGTTAGAGCAGTGTTATTTACAAAAGGTGATATTTCATCTCCTCATCAGATGTCAGTGTCTGAGTTTTGTTTTTTTTCTTGCTTACTTGCTTCTACTGCAAAAAAAAAATTGCACGACCAAACAATTAATCAAAGTCTTTCCTTACCAAAGTATGTCAGCCACCAGGCTTGGAAGTCACAAAGAGATCCCTCCGGATGTGTCTCACCCTGGGGAATAAAAGGAAAGCATCATGGGAAAAATACAATGTTGGAGAAAAAAAAAAAAAAAAAGATCCAGGTGGGCTTTTAGTGTAAAATGTAATAACTCACCATAACATATGCTACACTGTCGAAGAAGGCTGCTACAGTCAAGCAAAGAATCATCTTCTGCAGCGAGAAAATTAACAACAAAAAACATGAAGGATTCGCTAACAAAACACCTTGAGTGAAAATCCCAGTGCATTTAGACCCACTTAGTGAGAAGGACAAATTATAGCTCAAATGATCACTGATGTGGCTGACAGCTTGGCACATGCTGGTGACAACTCAGTAAAAATACCACAGAGGAGAGACTTTTCCCCATCTCCTCCTGTTCTCTAAGCTCAAAAATAACACACAGCGCCTTATAGAAATTTGTGGGGGACGCGGCGGTGTGCCGCCGTTCTGTTTGCGACAGCGGTGGCTACAATCTGTGGCTGTGGCAGGCGCACAAAGAGGCAAACCAACAGGCACACAGAGCCCTTTATCAATTTGTGTCCGGCGATGACCCTGCCAAGGCTGCGAAAAAAAGAAGGCGAGGAGGATGAGAGAGAAGAGGAGGGGGATGGGAGGACAGAATAATAGCGGCAGGAGGGCCTTGAGAACACTAAAGACTATTGACTGAGATAACCTTTGTGAGTGGATGCAAGAAAAGAGAGGCTTTATGTGGGAGGCAGACGAAGGGGGAGGAGGATCAGGGGGATGTGAGGCCGATCTCCGCAACGTGGTCCCGAAGTAATGGGATCCGTCAGAGCCCTACGTTAAGCTGTCATTTACTTGAGATTAGGAGGATAACATGCAGCACCGCCAAACCTGACAGACCTGCTGGACCAGCTTCAAAAGCACAAAATCTCTCAAAAGCTGCACGCTCGCAGCCACGCCATAAAAAGGCTCCACATTTAAGGAAATCTGGTTTTGGATATAAGATATAGACACAAAAAAAAAAGGTTCCACCATATATTTTCCAAAGTACTTAATTTGAAGATTGAAAACGGCACGAGGAGGCAGTCGCTATCACAAAATGACCGTGAGTCAATTAACTCCCCAATTCATTAATCTGAGCTTTTTAATTGGCTCCAATTATGCCAAGATTTGCTATGGCTAATTGAGCATATTTCCGGTGGAAATGAAGCAAACACAAGTAGAAAGGAGGCGTTGAGACGTGCTGGGTGGTGGGGCTGACATTTACCTGAGCCAGAGACTGATACCGCCGCAGCAGCCAGATCACAAACAGCATAAAAACACTGAGGAAAAGGAAAGAAAGGCCATAAAAACGTTTGATGACAGACAAGGGGCACTTTGAGCATCACAGGCTAATTAGGACCAGATTAATTACAAAACATGTCTGCAGCTTGCTCATAAAGAGTACAAATACTTGATATTGTTTTCATTTTTTTAAAAGATGAAACAAAACTCAAGTGTAAGGCTTTGACTTTTAATCAACACATCTTATGAATCGCCGTAACTTTCCGGTCCAAGTACATTCTAAGAACTACTCTGAATGATTTCCTAAAAAGGAACTAGGCAGGATGTGGCGTTGAACAGACAAGCACCACAAACCGCAGCCCTTAAAACTCCTGAGGAAATAAATCAGCGCGCTGTAGACGCAGCCCTAAAATAAAATAAAAATGTAAAAAAAAACAGTCATCCAGCTCACACAAGCTGATAGCGAAGCTTTAAGTCATGACTAACCCTTCCGTTTGCCCAGACACTCCTCACAGCCAATACTGATTGTGTGAGGGATTACCCAAACCCTGTTTGATAACATCCATTGAAGGGAGTCATGGTGAGGTGTTACAGCCTGTATAGTTTAAAAAAAGCTCAGCTACATCGGAAATATTTAAGTGATTCCGGAAATGCTTTAGCCGCGTTTTTGTTTTACACAAGGAAGAACACTTGGCTTTTCAAAGTTAGTCATTTTACAAGTATCTTTGAGAATTTCTCCCGTCTTAAAGACCTACTCCGATCGTCTTTTGATCTATTGTAAAAGCCAGTGGTCGTTTAAATGAAAAATCTAAAAACCTTCTAGGACATAGCATCTGCAGAGCGGCAGGAGTTCATTCAAAATTTGCCTCTGAATTGTGGGCGGGACTGTTGCTATGGCGTAAACCTACCCTCTTTCCCATAATCCATGCTCTCCTGCTATTATCCAGCCCCTGACACTCCCAAACTAACATTACCGGTCCACCAAAAACGGTGAGCAATATAGGCGCTATCCAGCTGTACAGTTTAGAGACAGATTCCAGCTCAGAAAAAGAAAACAAAGACCTACGAGGATCTATTTATCGACAAGCAGATGCATCAGAATGGAGCGAAGCTTATGGCCCAGCATGTTTTCTACATCACAAACAGTTTTTTTCCCGTCTGTTCCTGATTCTCAACGCTTTGAATAAAGAAATAATCAGAAATGCAATTTCAGGCAAAATTTTTCTCAACGCATGTCCTTCACCATGAGAAAAATGCCACAAGAACATGTTACAAATTCACAATTTTACATTTACAGCAGTGTTTTTTCAACTTTGTTTTTGAGCCAAGGTCCACTTTTTCCTTGATAAACGTTATAAGGAACGCCACCATCAAAAATGTAAAAACAATTAAATCAAAATGTTCACTGTATTAACAATATACAGTTATTCTAATGAAGGTTTGTTGAATAAGAACCGTTTAAACAAAGAAAACGGTATTTCAGATTTCTACTCTACATACTTCTAACTCCTAAACCTGGGCCTGTTTGGATAAACACAAAGCTGATATCCTGGCAATGGCAAATTACCAAACCAGTTAAGTGAATTTGATCAATTTCCCATGGCACCCTAGTGTATCGTGGCACACAGATTGAAAAATACCGAGCTACAGTTCCAGTGGTGTGCTGGTAAAAACATTGAATGGACAAGCTGCAGCAAAGTCAACCACATGAATTCATATCTTCTTAATTTAGTAAGGATCCGAAGATATTTTTAAATAATACCTTCTGAGCTCTAGCTTTGGTAAGGACAATCAATGTAAAGCCTAAACTTGAAAACTCTTAGTTTTCAAGTTTAGGATTCTGTTTCAGTGCTGCAAAACCTGCAAAAAGGTGATGTTTGGTTGGTAATAAATCTTTACTTTATTTATCCCACGAGGGGAAACTTTGTTTGTTATAGTAGCCGTATATAAATGAACAGAAAAGAAAATGTGGGGTAAATGAGGATAACTATAGTTCTTAAGATGTGCAAAAAGAACAACAAAAAAAAAGAAGAAATGAAGAATCTAGTCGTCGTTTTCCAAATTTACATTTGATAAAGTGACAAATACTGCAAAGAAAAGAAGTGTGGTACACAATCTGTAAAAAGATTCACTATCCTGAGTATGTTAGTTCAGAATACTTAAAAAAAATGATAAAAGACAAAAGAATTATTCACCATCCAACTAAGGAGAAGGTTCCAGTGGCTCGCATTATTGATAAAATCACCACCTGTAAATAGGAAACGATCAATTACTCTGCAGCATTTCAATTAGTTGTATAAACAGAAAAGCGGTGAGGAGGCTTGCTCTGTGTTTAAAGATAAATAAAGTTATATAGAAACATTTTTAGAAATTCCATAAACACGTGTGCGAACATTATAATCACAGGCTTAGTCGAAGCTGAGCTGTGTATGTGCCTTTTACCCAGGACTGCCTACTATGTGTTTGTGAACGTGCATGCAAACACCCAACAGACAGAAGTTACCAGAAAAGAATGAACCAGAAGGAAGCAGAGAATCAGAAGAAGCAGAAACTTATCAGTGGATTGCTGACACACAAAACACGCCCTGTGAAATGTTCGAGAATGTCACATCCGGACACAGAGCTGCTCTAGAAGACTATAAACAAACAACAGCTGATAAATCACAGCTGAGACAAATGAAAAACAGATGGAAGACGATATGATGAGGTTAGAGGCTGACACTCACAAGAAATGAAAGAAAAAGAACAAAAGAATGATGAACGAGAAAAGTGCGACTCAGTCCTGCAAGCTTCAGGTTAGTTGATAAGGCCTAAAGTAACTTTGTATGCAACGATGAGAAAGGTGCATTAGTACAGTGTTTTTCAACCTTTTTTGAGCCACGGCATACTTTAACCTTGACAAAAATCCCGCGGCACACCAGCATCCAAAAAAAAGAAAAAAGAAAAAAGGAGAAACTCATAGTCTGTATTGATCTACAGCCCCTCCTCAATCTCACGTGCATTTATGTGATAATTGTGGCAGAAAAAGCTGGAAGCTGCAGCTGTTTTTTTCTAAAAGATGTAATAAAAGTTGAGTTAAAATATTTAAAAACTGTTTGATGTGTGTTTGTTGTTGTTTCAAGACGATAAGAGGAGAGACTCATTGTGCGCCGAGACGCTGTCACTTTAACCCAATGCATCACGGGGGATGTAGTGCAAAAATCTGCCAAACGCAGAAAGACTCGCGTCTCTGAGCTTCATGGTTTTGTTCACTCATTCCACGGTCTGACACCGGATTCTGTGGAAAGCTACACCGCTAGAGACGAGCTTTAGATGTTATTTTTGTTAGAACTGACAGACTTATGAGCATATCAGAACAAGGAAGTGAAGACTTTAACCACTTCTGATTGCTCAGACTGAAGAAGTGTGATTAAGCCTACAGGAATGATTGGGGGAGACAGTTAAAGGGGCGGGACTTTTCCAAAAACAGAGCTGAAGCTGCAGCTAAATCGCGTTACCGTCATTCTTATCAAAATGTTTTTAATAGAATCAAATAAACACAAAGAAAAAAGTATTTTACGATCTTTCCTATTCCTAACTACTCAGTGTTTTATCAGGACGTGTTCGGATGAACACAGAGCTGATATCGTGGAGATGGTAAATGTTGTTAGATCAGTTAATGAGGGCAATTTCCCACGGCACACTAGTGTGCCGCTGCACACTAGTGTGCCGCTGCACACTGGTTGAATTTGAAAATGTCTAAATTACAAAAATTCTAGAATTAGGTGGGTCTATACAAATATACATTTTAAAACAATAAAATAATTAAAAACTAATGATAAACACATCTTTTTTATAATCTTTTTAAAGTTTGAGCTTTTCCTCCATCCATCCATCTTCCTCCGCTTATCTGGGACCGGGTTTTGGGGCAGCAGTCTAAGCAAAGACGCTTGGACTTCCCTCGCCCCCGGCCACTTCCTCCAGCTCCACTGGGGGGACCCCGAGGCGTTCCCAGGCCAGCCTAGAGACGTAGTCTCTCCAGCGTGTCCTGGGTCTTCCCCGGGGCCTCCGCCCAGTTTAAGCTATTTTAGCAAATATAGGTTATATGAAAACTACTTATCAAGAATTTGTGTTCCTCTTTTCCCTTTTCAGCAGGTCCCTTTAGGGCTTAGCACAGCAGATCATCTGCATCTATAAGTATCATCATTTAATACAACAATCAAATAGCAATAATTGATTGAAATTAGTAAAATTTCAATTCCCCTTATACTGCTTCTTTTGTACTTCCATTATTCACTACTTCATTACTGTTATGACTGTATGATTTTTTTTTTCTCTATCTTGTCATGTTTTGTGTGACTAATGTCTGAGCTGTATGTTCTGCAGAGCAGGAACTTACTGAAAACAGTTTTAAACTGAGTCAGGCAAGGTTATTTTTAATCTTTTCCTGGTAAATAAAATTAAAATAAAAGCCAATAAATATGTAAATATCTTCCGTTGAAATGGATTTTCCTCCCTGAAAAATGTTGCAATAAATTGCCTCAAATAAGACTAAACTAAAATACCTACAATGATTACAGCTTCAAACTGGAATCAAGGAGGAAGTAGCTAAGACATCGCAATTATTCTGTTTTGAAGACAGATCTAGAGATATGCTATTTCTATTTTGTCTCAAAGATATGTTACCTGGAAACTGACTAGCAAATTTAGGTTGACAGTAAATGTTTTTTTAGAAATGTTTTCTAGAAGACAACCTTACATAACTAGTTGATATAGTCATACATGAAAATCAAAGTCAAAGACTGGTAATCAGGCAAAACAAAGACTGAGAGGGGAATTTAAGCGGCTCCTAAAAAGAAAGAAGGTCTCAGACGTCTGTCTTCAGGGGTTAACGTCCTGCTTATTTCTTAATTTCTGTCCTTGTAGCTTCTTGGCAAATGCATTAAATCCAGGATATCAACATATACAGGTAAAACAGCACACCTCAGGTTTGACATCCTTTCTCTGAGATCCCATATTATATTATATCTTATATATATTTTCATTTAAACTGCTAATAGTGATGAATTTGGAGACTGATGAGTTAGAAAAACTACCAGCTTCCAGTGGTCCACCTAAACATCTGGCCACATTAATTTGGACTGGCCGGAAGTCACTAATTGTCTGCAGACTTAATCTGTAAACCAGAAAAACCACCTTAAGCCTTATGTAAGATGCTGCAACTAACAGCCAAGAAGTTACGATGACTCACAGCTCAGTTCACAGTTACCATCACATACCATCAAATGACCAGTCTTCGCTGCATCACTAAATTATATCAAACAACCAATTAACAGAAATCATGACAGTTGTGTTTAATTTAGCGGCGTTGTTACTTTAGCTAACAGGAAAATTAGCGGAAATGCTAATAATATAAACGTCACTCTGCTTTTGAACACTTACGCATCGGTAGTCCTCGGACTGTGTGTTAAAGAATACGCAGCGTGATCCGTTGCTTGTTGGAGTAAAAGTCGTAGCTTCCATTTTCAAAAAAAAAAAAGTTCAGACACTTTTTTTTAACCTTAGCATTTGTTGTGTTTTCTTTTAGCATCCCATTCACTTCCTGGCTCTGCCTACCGTGTGCGCTAAAGGACAAAAAGAGTCCGCGTTTGATGATTTTCGCAGGAAGATTATTTTTGTGTTTCTTTTTTATTTAGTTAATGTTTTTTTAACGAAAAATTCTTGCTAAAAATAAAACAATATTTTTTCACATGAATACATTACAATCACAATTTGTTAGATTTAGCCTGCATACAAATAATTGGATTGCATTCTACACTATGGAAAGTGATTAAGTGCTATACGTCCTTTTTTATTAGTTTTGTTTTCTTTGACAAAAATACGTTTTTACAGAAAATACTTAATTCAGATTGGAATATTATGATTTTTGTTTCAAACAAAAGGAAAAATCCCAATAAAAACTGTCTAAATTTTCATAAAGGAAATACGTTGGAAGTCACCTACAGTGTTGGTTTACTGAGCATGATTACATAACAACAGAAAAATTTTAAAAAAGTAAGACTCAATAAACTGACATATTTTGGAAGAGGTAATTTATAGCTGATCCATTTGTTATGACTGCAATAGCATGTAGCAATAAGAATAATTCTGTAGATCTAAAATTCTTTTTAGCAATGTGTCGTTTTAAAATTATGTGATTAGATTACTCAATATTTTGGAACCTGGTGTGGTATGTGATTCATTAGAAGTTATGTGTAATTTTTATGTGGTTATGGAGAAAAAGGTTTTGCAAATTCAGTTTAAAATCCAGCCATGTGTTTTCTACACCTGCTTCATTTTGTTTATTGTTGCATGTATTAACCATGACACTAATTATCAGCTCCATGGTAGACAATGTGATGTTTGTCTCTTTTATATTTTTGATTTAAGTAAATCTGTTGCAGCAGGGGGACCTTGTTTGACACAGGGTGTATTTAATTTTGAAAGGAACTTGTGTGTGCTGCTGTCAAAAGTAAAAAAAAAAAGTTCAAATTGTTATATAGAGAAAAATGTAATCCCATCATAATTCAATTTTGTAAACATTTAAAAGCTGCATTGTAGAAGTGAATAGCTTGATGGCTACAGAAACAAAAATAAAAGTGTTCTTTTCTAAAAGGTGGGGTGGCACTTTGCGGCTCTCACAAGGTTTTGGTCAGTAAGATACTGGAAGAAATGGCTAAATGTATCAACATCAACAATGAAAGTGACATGTGACACAATCGATAATTATTTAATTAATCTATTATTGTCCTAAGCACAACAGCAGCTACTTTGTCACTATCACTGTTTTTTTCCCAAAAAAATGAGATAGACTGCCATTTAAAAAAGACTCATCATCGTTTATTTTTACATTTCTTCCTAAAGCCCACTTTTTTCATTTGGTTTTCATTATTTACCCCTTTTCCTATGTTTTATTGTTTTAATTGTTTATGACATGTGCTGTCTTAACTCTGACACATGCATTATTTTAGGTTTTAACACATACAGGACTTTGGTCAACCTTGTTTTAAAGGCCTTGACAAATAAGGTAATAGCTGCAGATACAGTTTTGCTTTATCACTATTTATCAAAGAATGGTAAGAATTTTTCTAGATGTTTCTGGGTTCTCTCTCCATCCGTGCCAAAAGTTCAGCTAAAGCTTTCCTGAGGCCAAAGCAAACAGGTAATTGAGTCAGTAAGTAAAGAATGATTGGTTATTTAAGAAAGTTTGAACAAGAATTTACAAGGGGACCGACTTACTTTGTCAATATAAAAAAAGGAGACCTTTTAAATCAAATCACAAACATCGTAGCTTAGGTTTTGGTACAATAAAAGCTTTTTTTTTTAAATATACACTTGTGAATAGGAGGAAACTGTACAGTCAAAAGTAAAAAGGGCGTGTTGTGACACTGCAGTCGGGCGGCGCCCTCAGACCTGTATAGGTTCAATGAACTGAAGTAGTCTTTCTTTTCTTTTCAAACCTTCTAATTGGATGACACACGCACACACATCCCAACAAAATAAAAGCCTAAAACTTTGTGCACATGCTTTATTTAACTTTACTTTACTTGGAAATTAGGTATTAAAATCCCCAAACTGACATTCTGTAAACATGCGTCTCATGTAAGATATTTGAGGAGACAAGTTTTTTTTTTCTTTTGGTTTTGAGTTCAAGGAAAAAAAGAAAAAAAAGAAAGGCCTTTGAGTTCGGGTGTCCATGTTCAGGGTGTTGTCGGCTGAAACCAACTGACAGGCAACATTCCACAGTTTCCATTCAACTTTGAGTCCACCTTTTCTTTTGTCGTCCACTGCTGGTTGCTAAGGGAAACCCTGTATTTTCAAACATTTAAGAAAAAAACGCTCACACACAACATGGATAGAGGCCTAACATTTTACTAGATACTGATTTTGCCCAATTTTTTAATTCACCAAAAGTGTTGCAAAACATGCATCTCAGTACAAATTAAACCGATAAAACACATTGTAGCTATATGAAACAAAACTTCAGGCCATTATGGAAAAAAACCTTTTAGACAAAAGTTGCAAAACAAAACACACCTGTTTGTCCCCACAAAAATCCAAATTAAGTCAAAAAATGTTGGACCCTCAAGTTCACACAAAGGTTGTGTGTAGGTAGATAAACAGATACATGAGATTTGAATGAAAGGCTTTAGAAATATGTGTTGTCTAAGGTTAGCTAACATTTTCTAAGC
Source organism: Oryzias latipes (assembly GCF_053564925.1). Taxonomy (NCBI): domain Eukaryota; kingdom Metazoa; phylum Chordata; class Actinopteri; order Beloniformes; family Adrianichthyidae; genus Oryzias; species Oryzias latipes. The sequence goes on along the minus strand of NC_136257.1, from coordinate 10,243,917 downwards.
CAAAGCCTAAATATGACCATGGTACTCTGGGCGTGGTTTGAGTGCTTATCTTCAACTTTGTCCAAAGTGATCATTTCAGGTCAATGGGGCTCATTTATGCTTCTGCCTGACAATTGAACCCAGTGCACAACATCATTAATTACAAATAAAAAAGAAAATGTTTCTTTCTTTCTGTTTGGTGTTTTTAACATGTTCTTGTGGCATTTTTCTGATGACAAAGGATGTATAAAACAATCAAGTTGAAATTGCATTTCTGAATCTTTATTAAAAATCAATGTGAAGCAGGAGCAGATGAAAAATGTCGTTTGAAGAAGGTTGTATTTGATATGACTGTATTTGCTATACACTGAGCAGGCTGCAATCTCCCTGCTCTGCTCAATTCCAATGCATCCACTTAAGGACAATGTAAGTCATTATTTTCCTCGTCCAAGCTGTTATCTGGCTCAAAACGGCTGGATAGCTCCAATACTGCTTCCCGGTTTTGTTGCACTAGTAATGTTAGATTGGAGTTTGGAGGGGCTGTAAGCTACCATCAGAACATGTAAACAGAGAGCTCTCGGTTATGGGGGCCTGGATGGGGGGATTGGATTGCTGTGTGCCAACAGTCCCACCCACAACTCTGAGGTGAATTTCTAATGAACCACTGTGGCTCTGCAGAAACTAAGTCCTAAAACAGGAGTGGGCAAACTACTGCCCAGGGGCCATATGCAGTCCGTTAGTCTATTTAATGTGGTCTGCCAAACTGGAATTATTTATAATATTAATCCTTAGTGTTTTATTTTCCACTAAAATGAGAACAAAAGTCACAGTTAGGAAATACAAACTGAAAAATGTTCTGTTTAAAACATATATATTCATTTTTAATCCAAATTAAAGTATATTTTAGTCTAGATTCCTTGTTTTTTTCTGTCTCTTATAAGGATTGCCAAAACTCTCCCCGCATCAGCTCCTAGTCTGGCCCTTCTGTTAAATTCTAGAACCCGTGGCATCCAAGTCAGAAAGTTTCTAAAACAACACAGGCTTTTGGGATTTTGGCTAAATTATGCAATAGTCATAATTAAAACGCTTTTACAATTGATCAAAAGACGATCAGTGAAAATTTAAGTTTTAGTTTTCCAATTTCCAAAAGTTCCGTAATTAATATTACCTTTCAATTTTACGTAAAAAAACTGACTAAATAAAGTCAAAGTGGTCAGGAGATAAAACTTCCCAGCCTGTTTAAATTTAAATTATATTGTTTCTTGAAGTTTTAGTGTTTCCAAAAAGGTATTAAATCAAACAGTCTGGTATCTGAATAACGGCTATAATTTAGCCTGCGTTTAGTTAGGAATCCTTGTAAAATTTATACAGGGATTGCTGCAGGTGAAGGAAAAAACATAACTTTCTTTATCTGAATTTATCTTTCTTAAAGGCTTTAAATTCTGTGGGGATTTGCTGAAGACAACTGTCAAGGTCTGCAGGAAATATTTCACGTTGCAAATACTTGTCTGCACTGTGACTGCAGCTGTCATCCAGCTTTTATTTGACCGTCATGTTCCTCTTTAGGAGGTACTTCCTGCCTCTGCACTGTTCCCGTTCAGTCTGATCCAGCTTTTTCCAAGCAGAGACCCTCTTTTGTGTCTAAATTCTGTATTTCACTGTTATTTCATGACTTGTGAATGAAATTAAACACAGTTTTGAATGCATAAGGGGGAGAAAAGCAGGCAATTGAAGGATCTGTTTCAGCTCACTAAAGAAATCAAATAGAGACTTCAGTTGTAAAAAATAACAGTTTTATTGTAGAAACATTTATCAGTAAAAAAAAAAAACAACAACAGCATAAGGTGCACATAAAAAATAGCAACTTTTTTTTGACAGATGGATCTATTCAAAGGCATAATGACAACATTACAGAGCACAGCATCTCATAGAAACCCTCATTATTCTTGATGCAGAAGAATTATCGGTCGTTTCCAGTTCATGGAGCATGTAGGACATGAGGAGATCATGGGCAGCTACAGTCAGCATCCGCCTCCTTCCTAACAAAGAGCCATTAAGCAATAAAGCACAAACACATCAGAGTGAAAAGAGCCAAACACACCAACATCGTCATCATCTGAGAAGATGCCGAGTCATGGGTTGGTGTCCCCAACGCTGGGGTGGTTCGACCAGCTTTGAAATAACGTTTGAAGGCCAACATTTTTGAGGTAATAAATACATTAAATAATAACTTAAATATGTTTCATCTGCGTTTAGCCTGAAAGTATGATGTGTAAAACACATTACAGTGCAAAAAAAGGAGATTTTGTTTCAGGTTCAACACATCTACAGTCAAGTTTGGAGCAACACCATGAAGGTTGGCACAGAAGAACAAAGCAGCTTTGTTCCTGTCTGATATTTTGGCTGCAGTTTTGATGAGAGCAGCAGAAGTTGGGCCCGTCCAGACAAAGTCAGTTCAGCCAGAGTAATGAAGAGGAGCGTCCGTGCGTGCGTGCGTGCGTGCGTTCACTGGCCTCCGATGCCAAGCTCCTTCTTGTAGCGCTTGGTGAGAACGTCCGCCTGCTGCGTCAGCTTGGACAGCACCCCTTGCAGCCCGGTCAGGTGGTACTGGAACTGCTTCTCCAGATCCGCCTCCTCCTCGTCGTCTTCCTCCTCGGAGCAGTAGGACGAGCCGGAGGACGAGACGGACGCAGAGGAGTGCGTGCGGCTGATGGTCATGCTCTCCTTGCGGCGCTCGTCGGCGCACCGCACGCCCCACTCGATGTCCCTGCGGATGGACTTGAGCAGCTGGTAGTAGCTGTACATGTCCCCCTCGTCCATGTCCGTCTTGACGGAGCTCATGTCCCGCTCCACGTCCAGCGGGACGTCCCGCAGGAGGCTGGGCACCATGATGGTCTGGTCCATGTTGTTGACGGCGCCGATGAAGCGGTTCATGGCGTTGAAGAGGGAGTTCTTCTGGTTGGTGGTTTCCTGCAGCTGCATCATCATCATCATCATGTTAGCGAGTCTGGAGTTGGTTCTTCTTCTTGTTGTGGTCTTGAGTTTGGTCTCGGTAGTTTCTGAGCGGATATCTTCAGCTTCAGACCTTTATACTGCAAGCAGCGTCGTTCCGGTTAAACCTGTAGGACCAGTTCTTGTGAGAGCAACCCGACGCCTGTGACCCGAGGTAACCCGCAGCCAGACAGGTTACGTGAACAACAAAAAAAGGGGGAGTGGCTTCGACTTGACAGGTGGAGTACAGGCCAGATTCCTAGAAACGTCTGGAAACTTCAAAGGCTCGACTGAAAACGATCCAACTGACGGTTCCGCTTCAAATTTCCCCGCCGTCCTGCTGCCTGACTGTGAGGCTTCTGCTGCGGTGAAAGCAAGAGCTGCTTTTTTTTCTCCTTACATCAGCTAATCAAACATTCTGTCCCGATGATAAACTGCTGAAGCACGCACGCGGGCCCCGGCTGCATGAATATTCATCAGCAGACCCATCGGCCCATGGCTCTTGCCCTCCTCGCAGCCAATCACGTCGCGGCTTTGGTATCGGAGGCGGGGCTAGACAACCGGAACCAATGCGAGATGAATTTTGGCAGCATGCAAAGAGGCAACGCAACACGTGTACTAAGTTTGACGTGTTTTTGGGTGGTAAAGAACAGTTCAGTTCTTACTGAGTTTTAATTAGATCCTTCCAGAAAAATGTTCCTTAATGATTCCAGTGATTGCCTGCAGAAAACAGGCACCACCTGGCTGAATTACTGGCTTTTTGGAGTTGAAAAAGGTTCACAATCTAAAAACAGGTGGAAAAAGCTGCACTTTGTGGGTGGAAAATGGAAGTATTAGATTCAAACTTTAGAGTTTTTTTCATTTTGTGTGACGAAGTTGTACCTTTTTCAGTATTCCAATCTAAATACTGTCACAATATTGCCATTGGAAAAAGATCGTATTTGTTACGTTAAAAATACACTGGGTGGGCCACAAGCTCCCTGCTCCACTCCATACTGATCCATCCACTCGTAGATAAATAAATCCATTTAGGTCTTTGTTTTCCGCGTCTGAGCTGGCATCAGGCTCAAAACTTTCGATATTGCTTGCCATTTTTGTTGCACCGCTAATGTTAGGTTGAGGGTGTGCATTTTAACAGATGGGTGATGGGAAGCGAACATGGATTCAGAAACTATGTCCTAGAGAATAACACAGGCTTTTCGATTTTGACTAAAAACAGCATAATCATAATTTAAAAAACCCACTGGGAATGCTTGTAAAATAGATTTAAAAATGATGGGAGTGGGACTTTAAATATAGGCTTTTAGTATAAGTGTGCTCTTAGGATTCACAAAATCTTATATTTAGGTTTTTCTTCTTTATCTGATCATTTTAGGGATGCTTAGAAGGAGTTTACTAAAATTCAGGCCACATTTACACATGTCAAATAAATAAATATATAAATACAACCATAAATAATGTAAAGCTCTAAATCACTGCCCCCGTAAATTTACAGAAATTTTTTTTAAAACGTATTTTTCGTTCTGACAAAATAATTTTGATAGATATTTCTAGGAAAACTACTGTACATAGTACTTACAGGATTGTTCTATTACTTCCCAACTCAAGATAGTTGCACCAGCTGGTTTTCAGCTCAGATGGTGGTAAACATAGCATCCCCAACTTCTCACTGGGGGTAAACACGGATTCCCACATGCCCCGTGCAACAGAAATAGCCCTATTGCTACCATTACAGTATGTTTACTGGTAGACGTGCTCAGAAAGTAAGTTGATCTTTTGTAAATACTTCTGGTAAAGAAGAAATGTCAAAAACATGTTTCTGCCTTGTGTCTGGTGTTACATGAAAACACCGTGAGACCTCTTGTTGAACTTCCAGAGTTTTCTTTTAAATTGTGCTCATTTTATTACAGAACCACCATTTGAAAGAAACAAAATCAACTATAATGAACAAAATAAGAAGCAAAGTGAGATTTTTTGCAGTAAACTTTGTCTTCCGCACTGATTTACATTACGTCAAAATGACGAAGCAAGCCGGAAGACAGGCAACGTAAGCAAAAATCCATGAACTGCCTTAAAAGGCATACGGGCACAAGTTGTTCTAGATGCAGGCATATAAATGAATGCTCCAACACTTGCTCAGCAAGAATGTTGGAGGAAGGCGGGAACCTGTTAGGTAACCACGCCAGTCCTACTTCTGTGTTGTCTTTTGGAATGTCTGTTGTCTCTTAGAGACGATAGTATCAATGCTGCTAAAAGCCACAGCCTGAGGAGGGTCTGGTTTTTTACGTGCGCACAACAAGGTTGCACACAATTTTGTACAAGTTGGGTCTTCACAAACACGTTTTTTTCAAGGTTTGTTTGTTAGAAATGTTCTAAGTGTCAGATGTCAGAAGAGTACGGTGGCCCAAAAGGGTCACAGCACAACACATTAACTCACAACACATTAACTTACCACACAACACATTAATTCACAACACAATAACTTATCTCACAACAGATTAACTTACCTCACAACACATTAACTCACAACACAACAATTAAGCTACCACACAACACATTAACTCACAACACAACACATTAAGCTACCACACAACACATTAACTCACAACACATCACATTAACTCACAACACAGTAACTCACAACACATAAACTCACAACACAACACATTAACTCACAACTCAATAACTCACAACACAATAACTCACAACACATTAACTCACAACACAATAACTCACAACACAACTCACAACGGAAGTAAAGCTTTGATTGAAATGCTTTTATTCTGACATTTTCACTGGGCTGAGCGACTAACTACCTAACAGAAAGTACCGTCACAGTTAGCTGTGGAGGGAGCGTGTTTTTTTCTACAAGCGAAGCTAGCAGCAGTGTTTTTGCCAGATTGGGGCAGTTTTGGTTCTAAAGTTGCGGGTAAAAATGGCTTTGGGCGGGTATGCATGATTTGGGCGGTTTTAGGGTCGGTTCGGCGGGTTTTTTCCACTCATGAATATATAATAGCGGACTACGTAAGGCTGTATGGCTGTTGGAGTTCTGTGTACTGAAGCTCCGTGAACGGCAGAGACGCTTAATGGACCGGGCTTTGTCATCTAACCTGTTGTTGGGGGTGTGCAACGCCAAGTTTAACTATGGTTTAACCAAAAACCGGTAGCTAACTCTGGTCCATCAAAAAACAAGTCTTAGTGCACTTGCAAGTAGATTTGGGTGTGGTTCACTACAGTGGGAAAGCTGATAAACTAACCAAAGAGCAAAAACTAATCTTTGAGAATGGGTGGCCCTATGCAACTATAATAGAAAAAAATTATCTGACTATAAACTATACAAACAGTAGAACATTTCTCATAGCCTAATGTGGTTTAGTAAAGAGCTGCTTATTTTTAAGGCACTAAATGAATTATCGGTCTGCAAATTTTATGCTGCATTCACCCCTCAACACAATTTGTGCATCGGGGTGGCCAGTTTCAATGTTAGGTGAATGTACAGGTGCCAACAGAGGTCCTGCACCCCAATTTTAGCGTCAGCTGCAGGGCGGCGGTCTGGTCGCAGCACGTTTTGGGTAGTGCAACAACTTAAGGAAAATCAGGAACTTTAGCCCCTGACGTGTTGATGATGTAATCTGCAGGTGGAGTCCAAAACCAACATGGAGAATCTGATCATTCTCCTCCTGAACATCATGTCCTTTGCCTTATTTGTATTGACACAATAATTAAAAGATCCTCTAGTTTTATTCTTATTTTTATTATTTTCTCCCTCGGACTAATACTTCCATGTACCGAAAAGGCGAAACCCTTTTGACGGTAGCTTCTCTCACGAGCGATGGGAGCATTTAAATAATATGTACATTTTTGGTTAAATATCACGCAGCGAATTTAACGTGTGTCAAAAGAGAGGCAGCAGACGAGAATTTGACCCTTAAATTGCGTTTAGTGTGACCGCATTACCCTGGGCTTGGTGGAGTTGTTCACTTTTGTCCCAATAGTGCAACTTATAGTCCAAGAAGAACGGTACTCTTTTTGGTTCAGTCTAGTCTTTTGATCTGCTGAATAGCATGTTTGCATTCACACTGTTGTGAAACCACACCAGGATTCACTTGCACGTTTTTTTTTAGGTGGGCCAGAGTGGAGCAGAAAAAAAGCTGACTATCAACTCAAATGAAAGAGCTGTCACTTAAAAGAAATGTGCTTATCAAAGGTTAAAATAGCACACGAGGAAGTATTCTTTTATCATAAGTTGTAATAAGTCATAAGTTTCCACATTTTTTCTTGTCTTTGAAACCTAACCTGCCTCAGAAAGAAAGATCTCAAGTTCAAAGTTTGTCCCCCTGAAGATTATGGCGGATTCCTGATCTTGCTAAAGGAAAAATAAATAAATTACAACACTCAGTAAACAAACAGGTCAGAGAAGGTAATGTGCACCCCTGCTGAGCAGAGATCAGACAGAAATGGGTTCTGGCCATGCTTTTCCTCAACGGGCTTGTCTATCACGAGCTTCATCTTTTCTCCACATAAGGGCCTCTCCACATGTCAGAAAATTTATCGCGGCTGAATGCAGCAGAGAGACCCGGATCCGTTTGTGAGGGTTTCTCGATCGTGCATCATGTCAAGAGCGGAGCATCCGCAGATTACGACTGGTGTCATCATCATCATCTTCATCCCAGAGGCTTCAAAGGGGAGAGGAAGAGAGGAGAAAGAGAGGGAGGTGGTGGGGGAGGAGGAACAGGCAGCTTGAGTGGGAACTCTGCTTGGCTACTTGTCATCCCAATGGCATGTTGCTGAGAAGCAGGAGGCAAGTGTGTCAGTGCGTGAAGCCAGAGGCAAAGCAGCAGCAGCGGCAATTAGAATAACAGCGGAAGCAGAAACAGCAGCGAACAAACCTGACATCGTGAGCAGGTGGAGGGAGACAGGCCTGCTGTGTTACTTTAAAGGGCCGTAGCTGAATCATCAGTGTGGCATCTACAAGGAGCGTCTTTCTGCTCCTTGTAGATGCCAGGAAGTTTGGGGGATCCGTTTGTGTGTTTTTCAGCTGCATCTCTTTCATATAAAAAAAATCCATATGGGAACTCAATTTCTTTATGTTGTTCTGACTGATTCTCTCAAATCAAAATTGTCTTCACACGCTCACAACACCACTAAGACTAAAGCCACTGATGACGCTTTAGTCTACCGTAAACGTTGTTCCTTTGATGAAGGGCACAACTTACTGTACTTGGATTACTTCTCCTTTCTGCTTGCTGGACACTCTACCAACATCCACACTGTATCCCAAACTCTCAGACTGTCTGCTTTTCTGAATCATTTTGTTTATCCAGAAGTTTCAGAAAAGCGGAAGTGCACAAAACAAAATCATGTTTTTTTCAGGCCAATGCTTGTATGCAACACTACAATATAGACACAGTACAGCTTGTACAATGAAAATGAGAATTGACTCCAGTCAAGCTTGTTCAGTTCAGAGAGTTGAAAGGCATGATCAGGATCTCCAAGACCAAAAACTGTCTTGTGTAGAAATAAGGTTCTAAGTAAAGAAAGAAGTAGTGTCTGCAAACTTACCTAAACAGGAAGTTGGTTCTACAAGGAAGAAACCTCAAATCAGATTCCTATTCAGTTTTCATTTTTGAGAAAAAAATAAGGAACGATGAATAATCCTTTAATTTGAAAGCAAAGTGATCATCTGGAAAACATCAATTGGATTTTTTAAACATGTACTCAAGATTGGTTTCGTAGATTTATTAGCTGTGGTGCAGAGCTAGAGTAGCCGACCTCTGATAAGAAGATTGCAGGTTCAGTACCTGCCTTGCCACCCAAGTGTTGAAGTGTCCGGGGGCAAGACACTGAAACCCTTGAAGCTCTTGGTGGTTATAGATTGGCTCCAGTGTTCAGTGGCAGAGCCGCCATCAGTGTTTGAGGACTGTGACTATTAAGCTATGTAAACACCGGGCATTTGACGTGCGTACAAGAACGTGCTAAATGAAGGTTCTTGAATGTGCGTACAGTCTATTGCGTTCACACTGGACTAGGAGGAAGGGGCTTCTGTGAATCTCATGAATCTTGCTGCAGACATTTTCTTTCACATTTAGAAATAAAATAAAGACGTTTTCTTTTACAAAAGACTGGGTCTTATATAATTCTGACCGGGCACAAACTGCAATTATTGTTTCTCCACCACGATCCCTTTTCAAACAATTGGGACTTCCAGGAACTAAAAGTACACCATCCATACGTCACTGCCAAATCTGAGTGTTCAAAATTTGACCTGGTTTAACTTAAAAACTCACAGTCAATGTACCTAGAGCCCACAAACGGTCATGAAAACTTGCATACCTGCGAGTGAATGCGAGAGTTTTGAACGCAGAAGCCTAAAATGTGCATTTGCACAGACTTTTCATTGGAAGTGGACGCTTGAACATTCATTGGCAGGGGCGGTGAGAATGTAGCTTAAAGCGCTTTCAGCATTCAAAGAAAGCACAAAAGCACTATAAAAGTGTACCGCATTTACCATATACTGGTGTTAACATGCAGTGTAAAATTTGAAAAATAGGGAATAAGCAACATTTTTCTTTATCAGACTGTTTCAGAATTTTGGATCAACTAAGTACTTTTTACAGAACTGTAAGTAAAGCCTGATAATAAAATAGTCCAGTGTTTAAGAGACTATAGGGTTATCTTCCCTGTATCTCACTGAGACAGGACATTACTGGTTTCATACAGAGGAAAATCGTCATTTCTTGATTCCTTTTCTTGTCAAATGACTCCTAGGTTTTCAATCGTCATAGTGTAACACCATCCAGTACCAGGCAGTTAATTGTTTTGGTACTTAGGTCTTTAAACAGCCACCTCACTCTTAATTATGTGATTCCGTCATCTAAATTAAGTCGAAGAAATAAAAAGTCGTTGCCACTTTTTCTATTTGCAACATTCTTTGTTAGCTCGCTAGCTGGCTGACCTATTGAGATTAACAACAGTTTCTTGCTGATGAAACGTATGTTTACTTGCAATAAGTCATTCCTGACACCAGTTGTCAGATTATGGAATAAAATTAGGAATATTTGTCCCACTAAGCACTTTTTTTCTTCAATGAACACTTTGTAAAAGGGGATGAAAGACTCATTCCAATACCGTACAGGTGAATCACAGAGAGCAAAACCGCAGGTGTAATAAAATGTAAAAAATGATAAGCATCACAGGCTGTCTTGTACAAACCAAAGGCTTCACATATACATGCAAAAGTACACAGTTTTTTTAATGATGCAATTCACAACCTTGAATGAGGAGAGAAAATAGATTTTTCTGGGTTCTGTGAAAACGAAGCAGAAGTGCAGTGAGGAAACCTTTAGGAAAAATTTAAGTGTACTACAAGTATACTTAGTCTATAAAAGTGAGGCAATATACTTGAAGTTTACTTTTTATATTTTATCTAAAAATAGTAAATTTCAAATGTTCCAATTTAGTCTAAAGACATATTCAGTTATATGTCTATAGTTACTATAATTCTATTGAAGTATACTTAATAAAAAAAACTTCAAGTGTACTGATTTTTGTCAAAGGAAAATTCATAGAGACCATGATTCTGGGGGTTGTAAAACAAACTTTAGCCGAAGGAACTCATAAATACAAATGATGTTGCATAACTTCATCATACTCATACATTTAATGTTTTTTTTCTTTGGCCTGGCAACAATAGTTCTCTTCACTGAACATTCCTCAGATACACACCTTTTTTTTCCTGAATACTTCCAGTCTGGTATGTTAAAGTGGAAATGAAAAATCCAACAGGAATGCAACAGGCTGCCCAACCTTCAACCTCAGAACTCCCACCTTACTTGTTTTCCAGCCATTCCTGCCCTACAAACTGCAGATGAACTAGATCAGGCAGGTTCAGTCGATCGGAACCAGGGATCACCCATTTTCCCAGTTTGGCAGGGATGACTGGAAAAAGAGTGATCTCGATGACTTGGGGTCACAAACTGACAACCCAAAACAGGCGCCATCAAGGAAACAAATGGAGCAATCTCAGCCGGAGAGAAATAGTTGCAGATTTTTGTCAGCTTCTGGCAAACTTCATCTCCTTTCAGTTTTTAGAAGTTGTATAATCACACACATCCATCCGTGTCTCTTCTTTAATCACACAGGGAGGAGGATCAATAGTTTTTAAGGCGCCGTCTTTTTCTCAGAATGATTTTGTAGTTATGTCTGCAACACCACAGCTTATTTTTTTCTTTCTTTTCTTCGAATTGCTTCTTTTGCTCCTCCACTCCCATACAGTGGAACATGCTGTCATTTGTAGTTTTATTTTGGAAATCAGGGCAGTGCAAGCACCTGTTTTCACAAAAATGTATGTTTTTATTTGGGTGCACAGATGAAACTGCATGCTTCTGACCTCTGCACTTTGACTGGGTTGTTGCAGCAGCTTGGTTTTCCCTTCGGATCCTTTGTTAGGGATTCCTGCTGCTCTTATCAGGCTTCAGATTTAAATGGATTTACAATATTTAATAACCTAGCAGAGTTGAAAGTTCAATAAGTTGCCTTGTAGCCACAAATCCAGTCACTATCATTCCTGACAGTTCCCATGAGACATCTGTGCTCATCCGTGTTTGTGTGCTGCCCATTCCGATCAAATTACTCTTCACTTTGATCTCATCTTTCCAAAGTCTTTTGCTTCTCGGGATTTGTTCGGATGCAAAACATCCAAACCGAAACTTCTATGTTAATTTTAGAAATGAAAAGAATTTCCTCTGGTTTCTCTTCAAAGCAAGTCTAACCTGTTCAGAACACTTAACACACTAACCCAAACCGGAGGGTCTGAAATGAAGCTTTTTCAGATTTGACAGGTTTCTGAGTGACGCTCTGACCTTGGGGTGAAGGTCTCTGGGTCTGAACTGGAAGATCAACATTAAACTTCAAGCCAAAATCTGCAGCTGATGTCATATGTCCTCATAGCATTGTGCTAACGCAAACCGGAATCCTGCACGCATGCAAAAAACTGCAAAACAGCGTTCCCACAGATCTGCACACCTGCAGTTCATCAGGTGCATCACCATCTGCCTGCAGTCCGCTTGTGGTTTTATTATAGAAACTGAGGTTGCATTTATTTGCACAGCTTCAGGATTTTGCTTTGTCATGAAAATAGACAGCTCGCTATGTTAGAGATGGTTGATTTTCAAATTTAGTTGTGGAAATTAAAACAAAAAGTCTGTGAAAATGGGAAAATATATCATAAATGTGTGATTTTTTTTGCAGAAGAAAGCATTGATTGTGTTGCAATTTATTTAAATAAAAAAGAACTTTGCGCTGGAGCCAAAAATTGCAAGGATGTCAGTAAGTTGTCATTCGATCACAGTTTGGCAAGAACATTTCGTGTTTTTAAAGTTGACGCAGATCCTGCTGAGGTGTGGCAGGACGCCAGAACATTTGGAGGTGGATTTGTGGTTCAGACACGTGACGGGATTTCTGCAGTTTATCACCTTGTTGGAAAACTTTCTCGTAAAACTTTGAAGATGTGGTTTAATTATGAAAAAAGAAAAGAAGAAGGCAGTCATGAAGAAGTAAACACAAACAACAGAACACATGGTTGTTGTTCAAATGTCCAAAAATCGCGATGCCGTTTACAGTTAAAATAAAATAAAAAAACAGTTTTGTTTTCTAGGACAAAGTTTCTGCAGAGCGGCAGCTCATCAAAAATTTGCTTCTAAGTTGCCATTGATGGCATGGAGCAGCCCCGCCCCCTTTCCCGTCCGTTGCTCAGAGTTCACCCTCTCCAGCTAGTTTACAGCTAGGCACACCCCCAACCTAACATGGCAAGGTGCAAAAAATGGCGAGGAATATTGGAGCTATCCAGCCGAACAGTTTGATCCAGATTCCAGCTCAGACGAGGAAAACAAAGATGTACACAGATCTAGTTGTCTGCAAGTGGATGCATCGGAATGCATCGGAGCAGAGAGCTTTTTTTATTTTCTACAAAACAAATAAGCTCTTTTTTCAAATTGCATTCTTTCATCTACTTCTGAATGCAATTTTAAGCTTAATTTTCCTTATATATGTCCTCTATTATCAAAAAAATTCTAGAACAATTTGTTAAAAACAGAAACACAATTTTTTAATTTATTTTTTTATCAAAGTGAGGCTTCAAGACAAGAATGGATTATGATAAAAATCCACATGTTCCCACAGGTTGTCATATGAACCCGTATGCATTTTAAGTAAATTCTGAAAATTCATCTAAGAGCCAAACATCATTAAGCTTTCTCATGTGTAATATCTTTCTTACAGGTGCTTTTATTTCTTTTAACATAAAATCAATAGTAGTCAGAAGGAGAGATGCCTAATTTAAATTATTTTAAAACAATTTAAGGAGGTGCAATTTTTTGTTTTTTCTATAATGTAAACAAGACAGTTTATAAACTGCTTTAAATGACAGGTGAATGAAAAACAGAATTAGTAACACAAAAAGGAATAAAAGTTTCTGACTAATATCAATCAATTATAGCTAACACAGATTTATACCTGATGGTGTTTACTCTAATATTAAGTTTTTTATTGGCTATTTACTTGGGGGGCAACAATTAATCAACTTAATCGATTAATCAATTTAATTTCTTACGATCCATCCAGATCGATCTGAGGCAAGTTGTTAATTGAATCGACCTATACCATCATGAAATCTTTTTAAATTGAAATAAATTAATGATACGTGATATTGGAAATTACTATTTGAATTGAGACACGCTAGGGATAATGCCCGATCAAATTAGCGGACAACATGGATGCAACGCGTCGGACGGCTCAGGCTCCCATGTTGTTCTTTCATTTCTGATAATGGACACCTTGAAGGCCATTATCCCAATTATACCATGATCGTTACAAAATAAATAAATATTCAATCAATTTTTAGTCCTTTATTCTTTTTATTTTTTGGGTTTAAATCGCTCTTTCACAAAAAGCGGACTATTACGTGGTGCAGCGCGTTGTCATGGTAACGGCTGAGCCGGAACCGACCTCGACTGCAGTAGCAAAGGAAAGTGACCTCTATGCTGATTGTCACGGTGGGTTAAGTAAAGCATCAGTTCAGAGACAAAGTTCACCTCTTACTGTTTTTGTCCAAATGATGACGCTAAAGTTTGTTTAAAAAAAGCCATCGAAGTGATACAGAACATTTGGGCCTTGTGACTAGGCCTGGGCCGATATACCGGTAATTTTTTCCAACTGATACTGATAACCGATATTTCCCCTGCAACTGTGGACAAGAGCAGATATTTGCCGATACTGATACTTAAGTGTCTATAGTCACACAAAGTTCAGATTTGCTTTTTGTTTCTTTATAAATGCACAACTTTTCCTGGACAATCATACTGTACTTGACTTTTTTAACATACAGCAAAAGATCTCATAGGAACAAGTATCACTAAAACTATCACTAAAGCTCCCCATTGCCAGGGATCTTGTAGGAACAACATCTATCCCTATAAAAAATAATATTTACCTGAAAACAGTCAATTACTGACTATGACTGTAACATAAGATTCTCAATTAGGAATAAGTATACCTTTAAAAAATAAAGTGTTTCTGAAAACATGGAATATCTGTAGATTTTCTAATATCGGACCGATTCCGATAAACTCAAATTACGCAAATATCGTCCGATACCGATAATGGTAATGATATATCGCCCATCCCTACCACCAAAACTTCTTTTTAGGTGTGTATTATTCACCCTTACTATGGTGTGATGTTATAATAATGCTTGGATCATTTTAATGTGGAAAAACAACAATGGGCTAAACTTTATAAAACTAAAATATGGATGGATTTGCCATTAATTCTTGTTTACTTGTTTGTTTGTACACATATTAAATTTACTCTTGATTATCTGGCAAAAAACACAAAGATACCTGGAGAACTTCACATGCATTGTTCAGTATCCAGATATCTATGTCTGAGTCACACTGGTTGAAGTTTTGACTGAAGATGTCCTGGATCCATTTTAGGTCAGTGAATCAGATCCTTAAGAATACACCAATATTGACTATGAATCGTATCGTCAACCACTAGTTACGTTATGAATCGAATGGTAAAATGAATAAAAACACCCCTATTATTTACAGGACTTTGTAGTTTTATGAAATATGTGCTACCTTAAAACATCAGAGGTATGTTAATACTGGCTGCTCTGGCTTTATAGCCTGAGATTTTCCGTTTTTTAAGGTTCAAATATGAAAGAGGAAATAGAAGTATGCGTTGGTCCTGTCTGCATTTTTCGCAGGCTGCACACGGCGGCGGTGTGTCTGTGCGCTCCGGAGTCCGTTTTGTGTGTCCGCGTGAGTAATAGCGCTTCCCCGGTGAATGCGTCCCTCTAGCCCATAACCCATTATGTGCAGTCGGGGGGGAGGGGGGAGCGGCGCGCGGAAGCCAGCGGCACACACGCTCCATTAACGGCCCCACTGCCGCGCCGCTCCGCCGGTAATTTGCGTAACGAGGTTGGAGCGAGCCCCGCGCGCTCGCTGGCTGGCTGCTTCGAGAGGATTTTTTTTTCTGGCGAAAGGGGCGGGCGGGGGGTGTCAGTCACTGGCTAACGAAGAAGGTGGGGGCGGCGGACCCTGCGGCCGGTACGGCTGCCGTCAATCCCCGCCCGCAGCCTCTCAGCGCCTTCTCGGCTTCGCTTCAGACGCGGAGGACAGCCGCACTGGCTCGGGCTTCCGCTCCGAGTTCCGTTTTCCGTCGGTACTCAAGCGCCACCAAGTGGACGAAAAGAGTACGACAATGGAAAAAAGGGCGAAACAAAAGACGAAGAGAAATTGTCAGAGAACAGCCAATTACTGAATTATAGGAGAAAACACAGTTGTTGCTGCAAAATAACAGTTATATTAACTCCAACAACGCCTTTTCTTGTTCTTACTGACATCATCTTCTCCTTCTATTTTGCTTCCTTTCGTTATGTCCCACAGCAGTTCTGAACTGCAAGAGAACCAGGTTGAATTAATTCTTCTTACTTTCTGCGCCTTTGAGCAAAACTGACCAAAATGTACACACACCTAGTACCTGTTGAAAATAAAGTTTTGACATAGGTAACTACACCAGCACCACCACCAAACCCGAAAAAAACAACAAAAAAAACTGATGACATCACAGTGGAATAGACCATCCAATAACTGAATGGGAAAAAATTCTCTTATAGGGCTCAAAAACAGATTTCAAAATCCACTAACGAAACACAAAACCTTCATGTCGGGATATCCAAAGGAAAAAAATTGAAATTATTATGGGATGGCCACAGGGCGTAGGGCTTGGCGGCCATTTTGTGGTAAAGTGTGAAATTTGACGATTTTTGTACATTGCAGGAAAAGAAAACTTTACACATGCCGCCACATTAGGTCTGGAAGAATAACCGCAGTTGTGTTGACCTTTGACCTTGGAAAAGAGGCCACTATCTTGACTTACAGAGGGCCTGTATAATGCAAAATGTAGAATAATGTCAATTCCTCACAAAAACGACAACCCTAAAGCGGTATTTTGATCCATTCACGCATCTCTGAGTACTCCTCTAAAAACCTGCGCTCTGACCACCAGCTAGGAAAGCAAGCAGATCCTCACATTGATACATGAGTATGAAGGTAAAAATGCTCCAAAAAGAACACACTTGTAGATTTGATTTGAGAACTTGTAATATAGAATGTGAAAACTTGTGCATCAAAAATCTGCATCTGTGTGTAAAACTCGTCTGCTGTGAACTGACAAATTCCCATTTGCATGTGTTCATTTAGAGTTACAACTTGAAATCTGTGATTACAACTGCTCAAATGTGCTTCTGCGTGTGCTCAAATCTGCTAGCGCAAATCACAAGTGCGCTACAACTGGGCTCTGAATTCTGACACATTCCTTGCGAGAAACCTGTGTCTAAACTGATCTTTGTCCGAAAATGGAACTAGGGGGGGAGGGTAAGAGGAGGCGGAGTCAACCAATCAGAGTGCAGGACTCGGAGAACTTGGTAAAATTAGAAAGGTCTTCAGAGATCCGGACTTCCTGCTACAATAACTCTTCTGATAAACGTTCAAATGTGACAGCAAGTATCTTAATCATTTTGCATTAACACAGAGAGTGAACCACAAATGCATTTCTAAAGAAAAAAGATTGTTTTTTCCTGCATTTTAATGAGAATTGATCTCTTCGTGCTTTAAATGCAGACATGCAGCGAGACGGCTGTGAACGGACCGTCAACAGGAAGATCATCTTTGTTATAGCAGGACAACAGGGCCAGGGCTATTGAGCAGCTTTATTATAAATCATATGGATTAACATTTGAAAAAAATACATTAGATTAGATCAACGCGTTCCCTGTGGCTGTGGCGGACCCAGGTGACGGCTCGGCGTTTCACACACAGATGCAGATTTTTGATGCACAAGTTTTCACATTCTATATTACAAGTTCTCAAATCAAATCTACAAGTGCGTTCTTCTTGGAGCATTTTTACCTTCATACATGAGAAGCAGCCCCTCAGGGATCCAGTCGTCTTACTCACGGGTAGGAAAATGAGCTGCAGAAATAACTCACATTTCATTTGAAAAATGTTTGTAAGTGTGGCAAAGGTAAGATATGATAATTATAGATATGGATAAAGTTTACTCTGAAAGACTTAAAGCATGGCATAGGCCTTTTAAAGACACCGGCTTTCACAGACCAGGGTGGCAGGGGCCAAGGGGAAGAGTCGGGGCGCGAAGCAGCTGCCAGTGAGGGGCGGGTTGAGAATGGGTGGCGAGGGCGGGGGCAGGTGGCGGCCGGGGCCATACAACACCGCTCATGGCATTGATTTATTTAAATATTTTGGGTCGCAATCATTAGGCGATCCTATGCTTATTAAAAATGATAAAATAAGACTTTAAAACTTTTTATAACTTCATGATCTTTAAGGGCTAAGAAGAAATACACCACAGTATCTTCTGGAAAATTAATAAAATATTTAGAAATCCAGTTGACTTAATCTGAAAGTTTCTTACAGTTTTATTATAATCTTTATAAAGATTTGTGGCAATCCCTGCATAAGCGATTTGAGGGGAAGGCAACTTTAATCAGATGACAAATTCAGGATTCTGCCTAGCAACCCGATACTCTGTGGCCTTCTTTAGTTTTTTTAAGCATTTGTAAGCTTTTATTACATTACTTTTATGAACCACTATTTAGAATCAAGTTATTATTGGGCATTCTGTAATCATCTTTTTTTCAGTTTTTCATTTTAGGTGCCTTTTTTTAGCATAATTTACTTACTTTATTATGCAACGCTTTAAACATTTTTAATGTTTTATTAATAATTCAAGTTCCCAACAAATTTGGTGGCTAGTTTAATTACATTTTTTAAGGCTATTTTCAATTTTTCTGTGAATTTAGCTTCAAGCATCAATAATATCCTCATCTTCTTATGCTTCCTTCAGTTTTTAAGCAGCATTAAACCGCATTTCTGCAAGAAATGCAATTCACGGTTCACATTTTGTCGTGGAAAATTGAAAGTGGATGTAACCATCTATTCATCCGTCCACCCATCCATCCCCTGCAGAACCAACAATTTTAACGCATTCAGCAGAGATCTCCAAACTTCCTTCTCTTCTTCCCACTCAGCACTTCCTGGGAATGCTTCGGCACCCGTGGGGATAATCTCTCTCAAGTGAACGGTGGATCTGGGCCCAGGCCGTCACATGTCAAAATCAAGTCCTCTGGGGCCTTCCTGTAACACTTAGGGGTGTATTGGTCTTTTTAACTTGTGGTTTAAGGTTTGCTGAAGAGGAAAGTCACTGCTCATTTTAGGACATCATTATCAGCAGACGGGGAAAGCTCATGTGACTTCAAAAACCCCAACAAATCAGCACAATTTCCTATAAATATTTCATTCACTTTTGAGATTATGCTTTTGGATTTTTTTTTCTGATGTAAAAAACTTCCGTTGCAGGTAAACTAACGTGTTTTTTGTGTTTTGCATTAGGTGTTTGGAAGCCTGGTTGTAACTAAACAACTCTATTCTAAATGTTATCAGACAGCTGTTCTTGTGGCATTTTTCGATGATGGAGAACATATTAAGAGAAAATTAAGCTTAAAATTTGGTTTCTGTGTATTTCTTTATTAGATCCATGGATTTTGATTCCACTTGTAGACGACTAGATCCATGTAAGTATTCATTTACCTTGTTCAAGCTGACATCTGGCTCCGAACTGGACGGCTGCATAGCTCCAATATTGCCCGCCATTTTTGCTGGACTGGCAATGTTAGGTTGGGGGTGTGAGGGACTGTAAGCTAACGGGAGAACGTGTAAACAGATGGATGACGGGGAGTGGGGGCTTACTTAGGCCCCACTCCCTGCCAACAGTCTCACCCACAACTAAGAGGTGAATTTCTAATGAACGTTTGCAGACACTATGTCCCGGAAAGTGACACAGGTTTTTTGATTGGGGCTAAAAACAGCATAATTACAGTATAAATAAAAGAGCACTGGGAATGCTTTGAAATAGATCAAAAGAATTTAAAACTTTGTTTGGATCCAACTTAGAAAAAACAACATTTTCTGATGAAGTGAACAGTAGTTGGTAAAAAAAAAACTGTTAGTCAAATTTGTTTTAAAAGGAGCAGGAAATGTACATTTAAATCTGCTTCTACTTTTTTTTCTCTGCAAATGTAAATGCAGATTTTGTCCCTTTTTGTACACATGAAAAAACTGAAATCAACAATTTTTCAAATCAATTTCTCATCCATGTTTTTATGGCACTGTAAAGATTCTGTGGTTTTGTTCTTGGTCATGTTTTTGGTTTTATTTTTGTCAGTCACTCCAGTTTCAGGTTCATGATCCTCAGCTGTCTTCAGTTCAGTTAATTGCCCTCAGCCTATTTAGGTGTCTTGGTTTCTGTTCATCCTTGTCAGGTCATCTGCTCTGTTTTGTCACCGGTTTGTTTCTCCCTTTAGTTTTGTCATGTTTCAGTTTGTTTATTAAATTTTTATTTCCTGTCACCAAGCTTGGTCTCCTGCATTTTGAGTCCTCCACCACCAGTCCCTGACAGGCACTTTATTCCTGGCATCATTTCACATTTCTTGTAATGTTAGTAACTTGTTGACTTTTCGGCACTTCAGGGGGCGCCTCAGCTTTCAGAGATTCGCACATGTGGTTTCGGCAGAGGTTCTTAAACCAGACGTCCTTCCTGACACAACCCAGGCTGGGGACCGGCACAGGGAGACCCAGACTTGGGCCCTCTTATGGCTACATGGTTTAGGGCAGTGGCGTGAAGGGTCTTGCCTGATGAAGCTCATCGCGCCCCCTGGGAAACGAACCCCGATTGCCCACGCGCCAGTCCCACGTGCAGCTAACGGATTCATCCAGCTGCTGTTTGTGATTATAGTCATTTAAAGAGAATGTTTTGAGTGCATATATAAAAATTTAGGCTCGGATGTGTTTGGAAAATTTCAGCTCCTAAGGTTATTTATTTTTAAATCTAAATAAGTCCTGTTTCTACTGAGAACACAGTTGAACAGCTCATGTAAATGAACAATAAATGAGCAACTAGATGATCTAACATCCCAAAAAACCTACATAAACACATATGCTGACAAACCCACATGTATGTGAAGCAGTAATGGCAAGAATTCACTCCATAAACAACTGTTATTCTTGATTTTTATTAATAAGAACACTGATGGTGACTTCAGTCAGAGGTGGACAGCATGTTGCAATTCCCTCTGAGTGCCTATGGCGACCTCACGTGTAAGCTGGATGGTATTGCAGGTTAATATGTACAGAACAAAAGATTGGAGGTAAAACATACATTCACAAAATCCGATTTACAGTTTCAAAAGCAACGACAAAGTACTGAGCAGCACAGCAGGGGGGTCACAGAATGCAGATGCTCACTCTTACACACTCAAGGTAAAAACCGTCAATTAGATTAAACATAAAACCACAACAAAAAAAGAGTCACAGCAGGGGGTTTCACTGTAAACTAAATGCTAACAAAAACATCCTAAATACACTGAAACTGTGCGTTGTTCTCGGCAAAAAAATGAGCCACTATCATATTTTTAGTGCAAGTTTTCTATAAACTACCCAACAAATACAGATTAACAGCACAAAATGTGGATTCAAATCCGTGACACGGATACACCGGTTAGCATATTAGAAGGAGAAACATTACATCATAGAAATTACATTTCTGATTCATATCTACAGAGGAGGATGGAGGTGGAAGCAGCAGGTTGATGCGTCACACAGATTCTCACAAACACCTGTCTGCCTCCCATTTAAATCAGGTTAGGTTCCACCAGAAGAAAGCTGTTTCGGAATTTGTACTTGAATAATTTGGTTTGACTTATGCTAAAAAAAAAATCTTGTTTTTAAAAAAATCACATTTATTTGAATGGTTCAAATCAAGTGCTTCTTGGCTTGTAGAGCAGTATTTTTCATTCAACCGTCAGTTCTGGAGGAGAAGCAGCTCGTCCTCGCTTTACAATCAGATCCAACAGGGTTTCTTGATCTGTTTCTCCTGACAGAAACGGGCTGTTCATTAGGGTTTGTTAGGTTTGCTCAAATATTACTGAGTCGGAGAGGATGCATTCAGAGTCTGGAGAGACCAGGTCACAATGTTTTGCAACCAACCTGTGAGAAGAGGACTAGAGGCACTCTGAGGGGAGTGAGGTGAAGGTTCCGTTATATCCCCCTCCCTGATATTTTCTCATTTAAATGACTAAAATAATAAATCCTTGTGATGCTGCATTCACACCAGCCTCAGCAACGCACGTTCAAGCAACCGCTTCCAATGAAAAGTCTATGTAAATGTGTGTTTCGGGCTGCTAAGTTCAAAACTCTTGCGTTTACGTAAAGCTATGCTAGTTTTTAGTCTGTTTTCAGCTTCTACATTAAATGCCAGAATTCTATGACACCAAGTCTTTCATAAATCAGAATAGAGCTGTGAAAAAAATATCGTGGAGCAAGATTCATGATATTTGCACCACTACGACTGTAGGTAAGGGGTTAGTATGGGGTAGCGTATTGACACCATATTTTGGCACGTTCTTGAACGTGATGTGAACGATGGAGTGATACTGATCAATAAAATGTATGGATTTTCCTGTAATGCCATTTGTTCTTTTTCGAAAACAGAAAATGATTTTCCATTTAATATTGAAAAAAAATTTGAATGGAACCCAGTCAGCTTTTCATTGAATCACATTGTAACCTTGTAGAATGTGAATCTAACAGAATTTTAAATTAGGCCATGGACCCCAAGCCCACGTTAGAGAACGTCCTCCTCTGAATATTTCAATGACATAACTCAAACCATAGTATCTGCACTCATTAATAAGTACGACTGTGGACAAAGAAGCAGCTTTGTGAGCCAAAAACACTTAGCTTGAACCGTTTAGACGTTAGCCTTGGCACTGCTTCTTTGCAGAGAATGTCGAGGAAGGGCGCTGTGTTTGAAAACCAGAACTTCCACAGTTACTTCCTAAGTGTCTTTTGTTGAAATTCGCAGAAAAATGTCACGAGGTAAAGGAAAGAAAGTCAAGTGAAAGAAATGAAGGTACTCAGTCATTGCTTTGAATCTTCAGGAGCCCAAGGGCAGCACAGGAAACGGGAGTGGATAAATAAATCCGTATTTTGTGTCTCAAAACAGCTTTTGTTACGAAGCCCTCAGACTCATCTGAATGCATTTTCCCCTGATAAAGCTAGAAAGCAAACAAAGGTTTTGAGTGCATTTTGAAGTTAAAAAGTTTTGTTTTTTAAGTTCCTATCGACTTGACGTCACAGTGGAAGTTCTACAACACAATTCACATTTGTTAAATCCATCATAAAGCTTTAATTGGTATTCAAATTAAGTCATAATTTCCTGTCTAAATGTATAATTTTGGACAAAAAAATATTGTTCTTATCTTATTAAGGTAAAAAATACTCTAGATCTTCTTTCTCACCTGATACGTTGGTACACGACTCACAATCTTAGAAGTTTACAATGATTAGCAAGCGCAAATTTAAGTGCAAAACTAAATCAGACTACTACTAAAGGATTACTTTCAGGCTTAAGCTACCTCAGTCTGTACGAAAATGTGCAGCAGGTGTTTAAAGAAAGCATGGCTGTTGGCGCCTCAAACGTCTACATGTCACTGGCTTGCGTTGGAGCTGCACTGATCTGAGTTTCCTGTTTACGATGAACATCTTGTACGTAAAGAAGCGGTGCAATATGTGCTTGAAGCTTTGATGCAACTGCTGTGAGTCAAGGAATGGTGCTTTACAATAAGATACATTAAGATATTACATTAAGATCACGGGCTGAGAGACGGACGGTGGTAAATTCCAATCCAGATTCCGTTTGGGGAATTTCCTTGTCTTGTGCCAAGACTTGAATGCCTCTTTTTCTTCAAACCCCTGAAATGAAAACGTACAGGTAAGAGTTTTTTTTATTTCCATCCAGATTTGTTTTCCAACAAGTTCTCAGCTCCTACCTGCCACGTCCCACCAGCTAGACCATCTCATACTGGTTGGCTGTGATGATCCTGGACAGACAGCAGGCGAGCAACATGCCGATCAGCTGTAACACAAAAGGAAGAATGCAAAACTGCATCTGTTAATCCTCCAACCAAAAGTTTGTCACTCCTTTCTTCATACTCACCTGCGAGAAGGCAATTCCAAACGTCACCCCTGCGATGATGGCCATGTTGGTTTCCATGAAGGAAGTGACCAAGTCAAAGCAGCCCTGAAACACAGGGAGCAGGTTAATTGGCGGGGGATTTGGGGACATGTTATATGTGCAAATGAGGGGAAGGACGTGTTTGTGGGAGAGTATCTGCAGGTAGGTGTTAGTGCATGGAGGAGATACATTTTTAAAAAGGTCAGACATTTTCAAATCAAAAGGAAAACCCACCTGGTGGTAGACTTTACTTGGGGCCACAGTTGCATTGCGGAGGTCATCAGAGCTGCAGTCAGAGGAGTTAAAGCAGCAGCTTGGAGGAATGCCTTTGGCGGGGTAATACACACTAGCAAACCAGCTGGTGTAGTTGTAGACTCCACAACAGCGCAGCTATGAAAAAAGAGGAAGAGCACATTTCTGCATGTGGCCAAAACTCACGAGTTATTCACTGAAGTCCCACTCTGATCCTCTTTTGATCTGTTGTAAAAGCATCTCCAGTGGTCTTTTAATCCAGATTATGCCGTTTTTAGTCAAAATAAAAAAAAACATGTGGTTTTCTAGGACATAGTATCTGCAGAGGAGGAGTTTAATAGAAATTTGGCTGTGAGTTGTGGGCGGGGTGTTAGAGTGGAGCAATTTAAGTCAACAACTAACTTACAAAGCATCAACAGCATTTGTCGGTGGAGTTGTTCCTCCATTGAGACGAGAGTTGAGGTCACACACGTTTGTCTGCTAATGTGGAAAACCTCTTGACAGGTAGAATCAAATGGAGAGCACTGACTGAATTACCAGGTACCGGTACTTAAAAACTTAGAGTAAGACTGTTGAAGGAAACCACTACCAGGCGAGTGTTAAAGTGTTTC
Source organism: Oryzias latipes (assembly GCF_053564925.1). Taxonomy (NCBI): domain Eukaryota; kingdom Metazoa; phylum Chordata; class Actinopteri; order Beloniformes; family Adrianichthyidae; genus Oryzias; species Oryzias latipes. The sequence continues at coordinate 10,219,429 of NC_136257.1, read as the reverse complement.
TGGAGTCTGCCATGGGGTTTCCTTGGAGCAAACATGATGCGCTTTCCTCGAACATTAAGGTTGGTGTTTGCTTTATGACTACATTTTGCACTTACATAACATTCAACCATAACTAACACCATTTTGAAAAATAAAAAGTCAGGATGTGTATCACCCCATCTGACATGATTCCACACCTATCTCTATACATGGTCCACAAATCAATACAGAAAAGATCCAACTAACTTTTTGGGGATAACAGTCCAATTCTTATACCTACATGGATACGCAATCTAGATATTTATTATTTATTTGGCATTTAAAATGAAATCAAATGCCTTTTAACATAGAAATATATGTATACGTAATATAATATATATAATTACTCTGTATTTTTGGCAACAAAAACCACTTCAAACAGTAAAACTTGCCATTTTAGACTGTTTTGTTCTTTGTGGTTAAAAAAGTGTGACATATTAGATTAATTTATTCCGGTATGGTTTGAAGTGCTGTGGAAACAAAGGGTTATCATGGGTTTAGTGAATGCAACACACGACTCTCGCTGTCGTTCACCTTCAGCCAATTGTAATCGATCCGACTTGGTAGAGGGAAGTTTGTGATTGGACGTCTTTTTGTTTACAACAGAAAGAGAAAAATGACAAAGTAGAGCAGAAACTGATTACTTACCTCCCGATCGATTGTTTACCTTTATACCAACATAATCTTGTTCACATCTGTGGCTTTCAACATATACTGCTGTTTCTCTCAGTCCTAGATAGAGTATTTTAATAAATATAAGTACCCTTTACACCTCCAATAAAAATGTCAATAAGTAGTTAAAAAGTTTGAACTTATGAAAAATCCAAGCAGTGACAGCTCTGATTCATTGTGGGTGGTCAGATGAGTTTGTTGGATTCCTGTGGAATATTTTAATATAAAAAACTCAAATTGAGTCAAATGCATTCTTCAGTCCTCCTGAGCAGAAGCTGAACCTCACTTTGTTCAGTGTTGTAGACATTTTTGCATTAATGTGAGGACAAAAATTGCTGCATGAACAGGCTTCCTATAAAGGCTCTAAGGATAGATTGGTTATACTGTAATTTAACTCTTTCATGCCGGAGCTTTAGCTCCAGTGTTGACATTCCTTCAACTACAGTTAACTCTTCTACTGTTTATACAATTAATGTGTATGAGCGGATTCTGTCCAGGAGAAAAAGCTGCTTTGCAGCATTCTGCAACACTTTATGTTTGTGCTTTGCACTGATATGCTACAATATTCGTATGTAAAGTCTTAAATATGGGTGTTAAACTGGTATGAGAAGCAGTCAGAGTCAGCTGATTCACGGTGATCGGGTACATCAAAGAGCTGTTATTTCGATGTCGCCGGCGACATCTCCGGTGTTGAAGGGTACCCCTGTTTTCTGCTTTTTCACAAAGGCTCACCTTGTTCTGCAAATAGTCCACAGCTCGGCTCGCCTCATCCTGGGTATTGTAGTTCAGGACCGCATCGGTGTACGTTCTGCGAAAAGTTCCCTTTATCTGTGTAGCACAAACATATGTGCTTAGCACTACAGAGTTACACACATATGCTGTAAAATGATGCCACAAGCTCTCACTGACCTCATGGCGAAAGACAAATCCAGAGATTCCTGCCACCAGCTCGGCAAGGAAGACGAGGGACAAAAACATGGCATACTGTGCGGAGAGGAAAGAAGCAGCACATTTGCATAGTTTGCATGAAAAGCCTTTATTGGTGATTATAATTTGCATTATGGTCACACTCACACACAGACACCCTCTCATGACAAAAAACGTCCTGCAGCTTCTCTGGGACGTCTCCACGCCATAGAGGTTAACCATTATAGCTGGTGTGATGTAGCTTCAAGCTAATTAATCTTCCTCTGCTGCTCGACTGACTCTCCTGATGACAACATGCTCTCCTCCTGCAGCCTCTCACCAGTTTCAGCATCCATGGGCTTCCTCTGCAGGTGGCGAAGCATCCAAACAGGCCAAAAACGATGATGACAGTCCCGGTGCCGATGAGGACGTACGGGGCGTTGGTGGAGTTGTCAGCGATCAGAGAGATGTACGGCCCGAGCATCAGCTTCCCCCATACTCCTACTGCCAGCAGGATGGCTCCTGTTATCTAAAAAGGGGGGTGGAGAGATGGATGAGACAGATAAAGAACAGACAAGAACGGAAGATTTTTATCTGGTGTCACACCAAAACAACAGAGATTTTTGGAACGTTTCTAGGAGATGAGGAGAAAAATCGATCAAGGTGGAACAAGAAATTAGACGATTAAGGTGGAAAGGAGGAGACAGCAGGCATAAAACCTCACCAAACCATCTAAAAAGAGGTGTGGATCAGCTTTGTTGTGAACACGCCAGTCCTGACGCACACAGAGGCAGAGAGGGAAGGATATAGGACAAATCAAAGAAGCCCTTTGATCCAAGGCGAGACGCTTCCTCCTGTTGCGCCTCTCTTAGCATTTCAAATGAAGGGTACGGATGAAAGAGTGCGTTGTTCGAGCCAGCTGAAGCGGTGTGTGTCTCAGCTGGCACTGTAAAGACAGTGGTGTGAGGAATGGCTGCTGATTATGTGACACCATTGCGGGCCAACTCATACTGCTAACCTCCTTGAGTCTAAAGGCCCGTACACACCGGGACGAATATTCGCCAGGCGTTATTCGCCAGCGTTTTTCGCCACGTTTTTTGTGTTCACACCCAGGCGATTTTCGCTGACGGTGAGCCGAGCGAACATGCAATTTCATTCCCTGACATTAGATGGCGCATAATGTAAATAGAAATACTCCTGTACACAAGGTGGCGCTGCGCAACTTTACGATTCTTAAAGTCGCTTTTCACTCAGAAGAAGAGAGCAAGTATTTACGCGCTTGTCAGAATCATACAAAGAAAACATGAATTTTTCAAGCATCAGTAGCTCCAACTGGTACTTGGTAAGTGGATATTTAAGAATGTCCGTCATTATTTCTTCGCGGCAGTGTAGACGCTACTTGGCGTCTATCTTCTTCGCTGGTATGTGTGCTCAGCAAGGCAGTTTTGTGTTTGAGCGCCCCCAAGTTGTGTTTTACTGTAACTTCAGAAGCTCCAGACACGTGTGCAAAAGCGCCATTCTCATTGGTCGAATAGATTTCGACGCGACGCGTCGAAAAAAAAAAACGAACCCGAGGCGTTTTTTTTTTTTGACGCTTTGGCGCGTGGCGTTTTTTCGCGTCGGTGTGCACACTCTCATTGGTGCACTTTGTTTAGTCACGAGGCGTTAAACGTCGGCGAAAATCGCCGGCGAAATTCGTCCCGGTGTGAACAGGCCTTAAGAAGATGCTGCATCTCGTCCTGCTGTCGGAAAAATGAGGGACAACAGTCTGAGCAGCGTGTTTCCAAGCAACCCCAAATCTTAAAAAAGATGATGGGAATTCCTTCAGCTCTGCAGGCCGGTAGCAAGAAGGAGCAATAAATAAGATACACATAAAATGCACATTTACTGAAGATACCTTTTACCATTTGTAATTCAAAGCGTTGTGGGCGTGACTGCCGGCGCAGCTCTCTGTTTGCATGCTCTCTCTGTAGCTAACACCCCCTTAAACCCCCGACCTAACATTATTGGTGCAACAAAAATGGTAAGCAATATTAAAGCTATCCAGTGGTACAGTTTTGATCTAGATGCCAGCTCAGATCAGGAAAACAAAGACGCACATGGATCTAGTTATACAAGTGGATCAGAATGGAGCAGAGCAAGGAGCTTTTGGCCTGCCCAGCATATTAGAAATATATTTATTTCTCTTCTAAACCAGTTTTGTCCCTTTTGGGGTCACAGAGTTGCCGGAGCCTATTCCGGCCCCTTGTGAGGAAGGGCAGGGGACACCCTGTCCAGGGTGTCACACACCTATGCACACTCACATTCACACCATTTAGAGTAACCAATTAAGCTATGAAGCATGTTTTTGGCCTGTGAGAGGAAGCCAGAGTCCCTAGAGAAAACCAACGCATGCAGGAGAACATGCAAACTCCACACAGAAAGGACCCCCACTGTTGTTCTGTTGCAGGGGGCCTTCTTGCTGTGAGGCAAGAGCGCTAACCACTGCTACAAATACAATGTTTTTCAAATGTCATTTTTTGTCTGCTCCTGACAACAATTTGAATAAGAAATACTCAGAACTCAAAACTACAACTCAAAACACAACTTTCATAGGACTGGGTCTTTAAATCAACTGGAAGGATACTACCAGAAAGATATTTGTCAGTACTTCAAAAAACAAACCTACAAAAATGTAACTTTTTTGGACATTTTTGTAAATGTTTGAACTGTAATTAAAAAAAAAGTTCCAATTGTATTGTTGCTGTAAGGATTCAGTGGTTTGGTTTTCTTTGTCATGTTTTTGGTTTCCTTGTCAGTCACACCTTCAGGTTCATGATCCACAGCTGTCTTCAGTTCAGTTAATTGCCCTCAGCCTATTTAGGTGTCTTGGTTTCTGTTCTTCCTTGTCAGGTCATCTGCTCTGTTTTGTCACAGGTTTTTTTTCCCCTCATAGTTTTGTCATGTTTCAGTTTGCTAATTAAATGTTTTAGTTCCTGTCATCAAGCTTGGTCTCCTGCATTTGGGTCCTCCACCACCAGTTCGTGACAGTTGCTCATCCAATTGCTTCATCATACCGACTTCTATGGCACCATTATTCAGGACAAGATTAAAAGGTTTTAGAAGTAGCTAAAAAACGGTACATTTTGTTATATTATTTATATTAAAGAGAACAAACAAGCGAAGGTCTATTGTAGAAAATCATCATTTAATCATTTAATTGAAATTTACTGTTAGATGTTAACCTATGACACATGTCTTTGACCTGTGGGAAGAAAAGCCAGACATGCATGAGGAGAACATGCAAACTCCACATCGAAGGGTCCCAGAGGGGATTTAAACCAGGGTAGGGCATGGGCGCTAACCACTGCTCCTCAATGCAGCCCCCTTAGATGGGTTTCATCTTTGCAAAATGACAGAATTGTCTTCTACGCATCATTAGCTGCAGTTACATGGACAAAAGTAATCGGAATAAACCCTGATCAGAATAAAAATGCGTCATGTAAACACACCGTTTAGAATATTCTGCCCCGATCAGACTCATTCAGATCAAAATTTCCACACGATAGAGATTGGTGGGTTATGCCGATTGTTGATCCAATCGTCGTGCATTTAAACAGTTTATTCTGATTGTTGGTCAGAAGGAGGAGGAGGACCGCAGTCTGTCCGGGTGCTCTGCGTGAGCGAGCTTTGGGACGGCATGTGAGCTGGTGGAACCGGCTTTCGAATGCAGAAATGGGTCCCCGCACAGTCCTGAGAAACAGCGCCAACAATCGCGTGATTTTGTGTCACCAGTCGTGTCCCGACAAAATAAAGGCTGATGTCATTTCCACTTATTTACGAGTAGACAAGATGCAGGTTGCGACATTGCCCCCATGAACTCTTCTTCTGGATTTGTGCTATCAAGAATAAAGCGCTGGCCGCACATATTTAGAAAATTATGAGCAAACAGGCACTTAATAATAATCATAAAAATAATAAAAGCACCTTTAGAAGATCATCTCGGTCTATGCGTCTTTGTTTGTTTACAACGGAACTCGCTATTTCTTCTTCTACGACTGTTTCCGTTATTATAGAGAGTTCTGCTTATGTTAAAATGTTTTATTCCGACCGAAAGTGTGGCACATGTAAATGTTTGTTAAAAGTTTTTCAGGGCCCATGTACACAGTTCACTTCTAATCCGATCTTTGATCCAATCAAAGACATTTTGCACATGTAACCAAAGCTATTTTTAAAGACACCGTTTCAAAATGCATAGATAGATAAATGAACTGAACTTGAGGGGTGGAACCCAGCAACCCTGTAAGCTCAGTTCTCGGACGACATCAAATGAAAAAAAACTCCACCAACTGCTATCCTGATGACTCAGATTTCGTCTTGTTTTTTTCATCAGTTGAACTGGCAATGTCACAGTGTATTTCTGTCGGTGAAAGGTTAAAGAAATATTTCTTCCCTGTCAGTCTATCCAGAGCCTCTGTACACCACACCCCAACCAACAAGTGGAGATCTTGAGTTAAAAGCTACAATCATATGGTAATCGCTGGCCAGCTTCTCCACCAGCAGTCATGGATGCAGATTGAATTTATACATTGAACTTGGTTATATTCTTCCACTCCGAGTATCTACAGATTGAAGTACCCAACTCAAACTCAGTAGTAAAAAAGAAGATTGAACACTGGTCTTTTAGCAGTTTTTAGCCATGTCCAGTTGGTTTAACTGTATTGGTTTTGTTTAACACTTTTACACTAGAGAGTGTTGACATTCTTTTGACTACCGCAACTCTTCAACAATTTACGCAATTAATGTAATTCCAGCAGATTCTGAAGTGGAGAAAAGCAGCTCTGTGCTGGTATGCAAGAATTTGCAGTAGTGAAGTATTTACACAGTTGACGTAAATCAGTTGATTCTGTCGCAGGGAAAAGCGGCTTTGCGCAGTTATACAGTTCAAAGCTGATATGAAAAGCTGCTTTTCTCTGCATCACAATCAGCTGATTTACATCGATTGCGTAAATCAGGTGGGTCATAGAGCGTGTGTTTTCAGGTGATGCCTCCTGTGTTACGGGGAACCTTACTGTAAATTTATTACTGAAGCTTTTTCTTGTAGTGGCCTCATTCTTATTTTTAATGGCAGAAAACAAGAGAACCTCAGATTCTTCACTGCCAGCCTCCCCTGAGTGTAAAGTTTGAAACTCAATGCCCAGCTGGCCCACTTGCTTACAGAGCAGAGTTCAAAACAGGTCACTCCTTTTCCCCCTCGCCTCCTGCGGCTCACTGGAAGAAGCAGAAGGCGAAGTGATCAAATATGCTGGCAAGGACAGCGTGCCGTCTTCACCACCTGCTCTGCATTCCGCTCCCTGGTGTGTCGCTGCTGTGACACAACTTTTCCCACTCAAGACATTATTGGCCAGGACAAGTCGCTGACAGACAAACCAGGAGCTGACAGAGACATTTCTCCCTCTTTGAACCAAAAAGTCCCGGCCTTCTCTGTGCTTTGTTGTCTGGGGTGGAGGAGACTATCCCAGCTCGGAGACACTTCTGCAACCCGGCTGCATGAAACCTGATGCTGTAGATATCAACGTCCTACTAGAGTCCATCCAAGCCAGACTAAATATAAAAGCACATGTTGGTGGTAACACAAGCACATGTCCTCCGTGCAAAGTGCAGTTCAACTGCTTTTCAACCTCTCACGACTCATAATCTTAAACCAACAATATTTCCTGTGCTCACTTTAGATTCATTTCGTTTTTTTATAAGGCCACTAGCGATATTGTAAACGATCATCCTTTCTGACTTTCAGGGGAATGTGTGGGAAGCAGAACAAGTACACTTGACGCCCTAAACCCATTACATGGTGATAAATCTCCTCTGCAGTTTTTAATTAAATAATCCTATTCCAGTATTAAACTATAGCAGAGGAATGATCATAGAAAGAGTCACTATTGTAAAAAGGCAACTAAATCAGTTAGATTTTGTTCTAAACTTGACTGATGTGGCGTATCAAATGGTTTCTAGCAACAAGATCAGACAAAAATAACCCAACCACTGTTAGACAATGGTGGATCCAGACCAGTGTGAGTGAAATTTGATAAATTATGTTTTATTCCCAACTTCCCAATTAGTCTACAATAAATGAAATGATAACTGAGCAGCTCAGAAAGTAACTTGATGGAACTGATGGTTCTAATCCCATGCAGAATGCTCTTCACAGCTACACAGAATATTCTGATAAAAAAAAGATCAAATCAAAGATATGTGTGTAAGATAGGTGAACTCTATTTTATTTTAAGAAATTAAAAATATAACTTCTCATTTTTGTCACAATAGGAAAAACAAATATATTTAAACGTTTTAATTGAGAAAGGGTGATTGACAAGGTTAAATAAGCTGCCAAAGACTGCGTCCTTAGTCTTCTGAAGCTTCCAACACCTCTATACTTGTCGTTTTATGGTTAGTGCGTTTAAATTTGTGCGTGCCTTGGCTCTTTGTCCTATTATTTTGGTCAACCTTTAGTTGTTGAACAGATGGTTTCACACTCTTCAGCTGGATCATGTGATTCCAAGGTCTGGTTGAAGAAACACACCTGATCTAGGTGAGCAACAGTGAGGCTGGAAAACAAGTAAGGTGGAGCTCAAAAACCAGGGCAGCCCTGTCCTATGGGGAGTTCTAATACAAAAAAGTTAACTCAATGATGCACAGTTCTGGTTCAGGTACATATCATCACTCTCACACCGCCATGTTTGGTCATGTTTTAGGTAAATTAGAAGGTTGCATGTCCAAGATAAATGCTTAAAGTAGCATTTTGATACCACAAAAGGGTGGTATCGTAGGGTGACAAACAGTCTGCTCGCCTTCTGATGTTTAAAAACTATTTTCAATGTTTCATTTCAGTGTTTATGGGGTTTTTGGAATTACGTTTTTTAAATATGTTACTAGGGCAGAGTTGGCACGGTGGTGCAGTGGTTAGCGCTCTCACCTAGTGAAAAGGCTCTGGTTCATATCTTAGCCTTTCTATGTGGGGTTTGCATGCTCTCCATGTGCATTTGGGGGTTTTCTCCGAGAACTCCAGCTTCCCCCCACAGTCCAAAGACATGCTTCACGGGTTAATTGGGGAATCTAAAATTGCCCCTAAGGGGGGTTTGTGAGTTGCTGTGTGGCCCCGCAACACATTGGCAACCTGTGCAGGGTGTACCCTACCTTTGCCCGGAACAGGTGCCACAAACCCCATGACCCCAAAAGGGATAAGAAAATGGATGGATGCATGGATGGATGCATGGATGGATCAATCAATCAAACTTTATTTATATAGCACTTTTCATATAAAAGCATAACACAAAGTGCTTTACATTAAAACAAAATTTAAGAAATAATACAAATACAACCATGAAAATTAAAATAAACAAGCACAAAAGTTAAAAAATAGGGCCCCCCTCCCCATACCTACACCCCCCCCCCCCACTCCTTTCACTCCTCCCACCCCCCAACTGATGGGGAAAGACAATGAGAAATAGGCTGAGCACGAAAACAAGATGTTGGAAAAGCTAATAATTGGGACCTTTCTCTCTGAGAATAGCTGCATAGTCTGCCAGATGCAGCATCACAGGTGGGGACCGGCCCCACCACAGCTAAGCGGCGATGCAGGCCCCCATCTAGAGCTGCAGCGGCTGAACAGCAGCCGACCCAGAGGGAGAGGTTCCAGCTGAGGAGGCACCGGGAATAAAACATGACAACGACAGAGTACAACATACTGATAAAGGCAATAAACAATAAAACATTGAAATAAAGCATTAAAATTCTAGTGTAAATTCATAAAACAATATAAAATGGATAAATAAATAAATAAAATTAGTAAAAATGAGCTAAAAGCCAGTTTAAAAAGATGAATGAAGATGAAGAAAAAGGATGGATGATGGATGGATGGACAAAGTTAAAAAAAAGGGAGCATTATCCTTCCTCTATAGTATAAAGGAAGCAAAGGATAAAAAACAAACACATCACATACTGGAATACTGAAATGTAGGTGCTATTTAATATAAACAGTTGCTTACTGGAAGTTAGAAAGACAACACTGTTGCTACCCAATATTTAGCTTTGGTCCTTTCATTTTAGAGAAAAAACCTTATTTGTCTTTCTTTTAATAATAGTAATAAACAATTTTCTAAATGTTTTACACATATTTAGAAAAAATATACAGTGTTTGTGTTTTAAACAACTTAATGGTTAAAAACTTCTGAAATATAAAGTTTAGAGGTAATTTGTTGTTTGCTAGTACTGTATGTAATCAAATCAATTAATCATCTGTGAATATATCTTTTCCAAATTTATTTAGAAAGCTGGACACATTCAGTACAGGAGACATAGCATAGAGGAGATTGATTGACAAGGTCTACAGCCAATCAGGATGCAGAACACAGTTCAATGAGAAAAAACTATGCTAAATTGTACTGAAAAACAATCTACGAAACAATGACCGCAAAAGAGGAACAGCAATAAAGTGGGGGGGGGGGGGGGGGTTCTAATTAACTCCTGCTGGTCTGTAGAAACTATGTCCCAGAACATGACACATTTTTTTTAAATTTATCTTGGCTTAAAATGGGAAAATCATAATTAAAAGACCACTGGCAACGCTTTTACAATAGATCAAATGATGATCAGAGTGGAGCTTTAATGCAAGACTAGATCGACATAATTTCACTTGTTTACAGAAAAAATTGACCTTTTATCCACTTTTAGAAATTTCATTTTTTCATCATCAACTTTAATGGATGGTCACATTTTGGTCACATTTTTCCTCTAATTTTGAACAAAAATAAGTAATCGGGATACTTAGTAATCTTTCATTACTAGGTTTGGATGAATGTGAAAGTGCATAGTTTGGATGTGTTCCACTATTATTGCACTGATCTCAAATTTAGGAGTTATAATATCATATCGTTTTAAGATAACATTTTTAAAAAAAACTGTCATTTTCTAAAACATAGTGGAGCAGCAGTAGTTCATTAAACAATCACCTCTGATTTGTGGGAGGTACTGTTGGTGTGGAGTAAGCTCCCCCCCATTTCCCATCATCCATCAGTTTACAATAGCTTACGGTCCATACAACCCAGACCTAACATTATCGGTGCAACAAAAATCGCTAGCAATCTTGGAGCTATCTCGCTTTGATCCAGATGCCAGCTTGGACGAGGAAAACAAAGACGTAGATGGATAGTCGTCCACAAGTCGATGCATCAGAATGGAACAGAACAGGGAGCTTGTGGCCATTAGCTTTTCCAAAGTGCATTTTTGTCTAGCTTGATTTACAACAGTTTGAAAATAAAAAATACAAAAAAAAGGAGCAATTTTAAGCTTAATTTTCTTTATATATGTCCCCCATCATGAAGGAAAAGCCTCAAGAATACCAAAAACATGATTTTTCATTGGAGTGGATCTTTAAAACCTGGTCAGACGAATTAAACCTTGAGCTCTTTATAAGGGTTTGCTGGGGGGGAGAAGAGGGGGGGGGGTCTTCTCACTTTGTTGCTTTCACAGAGTGAAGCATGGAGGCTTTTCCAAGGAACCAGTTCATGGGGCCCAGGGGCAGTTTAACATGCCCCCTCCCTATTATTAATTCCTTACTTTTTAAACCTTCCGGTATAAAAATCAAGCAACAAATTAAATGTAATTTAATAAAAAAAAATAACGTTGACACAATAAAACATAAGATTATTTTAAAAAATACATATATATAATCAAGTAAATACAGAAAGGCTTTTCAGTCGTGAACAGCTGTTGTTGGGCTAGACAACCATAGCCCCCTCCCTTACATGTTGGGGCCCCAGGCAGAACCCTATTGTGACAGCCCAGCCCCACTCTCTTGCTTTAAACACAAATAAAACACATCTGTGTCCAGCTCCCCCGTTAAAAGCGCGCGGAAGCGGCTCCGAAAATGAAAAATTAGCGGTCAGAAAGCATCCCGAGCAGGCCTCTAGCGCGGCTCCCATCAGTCGCTGCGGTGATGGTAACATCCTGCACCTCGCTAACTGACAACAACCATGATGCTAGGAGGATGCGTGGGGCACGCGCTCACGCCCAGCAGCTCAAAGATATGAGTAGCCATCACCCCACTTATGTAATTCGACCGGCCAAACATCCCTGTTTTTGTCTGAACGTCAAGAAAAATGGGCTGCAGTCGTTTTTATTAAGTGAAAGTTTGTTAAAAAAAATGTAGTCCGTCGGTGATGCTGGCACCCTTTCATCATGCAAACACATACACCGCGGCGGACGGAGACGGACAGCCGTTATTGTCCGCAGCGTTGATGGAAAAACAACAAACAAAGGCGGCGCGGTGGGGGATACTTACCCAAAACACGAAGGAGTAGACGATGAGGAGGGTTTTAAGGCAGGTGATGACCGGCTTTGTCTCCATTGTAGACCGACGTTCGAGCCGCTGTGGCGATAACGGGAGCGGAAAAAAACACCGAAATGTCTCCGCGAGTTGTCGCGTTGCGCTCTACGCGAATGCGGCCGCACGGCGTCACTGGGTCCGTCAGCAGGTTATAGGATAGACTCCCGCGATGTATCACTGCGTTTAACACCAGACAACACCCTCCGCCGCTGGGGAGGGACGGCTTTAACGGGGGTTTAATGATCGACCGAACGGCGGGGGAACGATAATATCAAGCCCCTAGTTAAGCTAAAAAAAAAAAAGAGGTTTTATTATTTTATCATAAACAAAAACAAAGAGAGAGAAACCACCCCACAAATTTCATTTTTTATTTAAATAAAATAGTGCACTAATGGTTGCCAAAACATATGGAAGTTGTTTTTAACCCATAATTCAAAGTCACATTCAATTTTCAATTGAGAATATAATTTGGACTAATTATGCAATTTTAAAATGGATTTTACATTTGCGAGCTTGCAATGTTAAAAATGCATTTTGCAACATGAAAAGTTACAATTCAATTTTACACTTTTAAATACACAATTTTAAACAAAAGCAAAATCAACTGCATTTAATTGTTCATGGGTTTTGCTATTTACAATTCAGAATTGAATTTGGTCATGCATTTTAAAAAGGCATTTTGCAATTCAATATTTAAAATTTGCGTATGCAGTACTTGTACAGCGCTTTGCTACCTCCTTAGGCCCAGAGCGCATTACAGTCACAGTCCCATTCAGCCATGCACACACACATTCACACACTGCTGCCAAACACTGGCATCAACCTACAACCACCTAAACCAATTTGGGTCTTGGGCAAGACCCACATTGGCCAAGACCCAAGGTGTCTTGCCCAAGGACATTTTGACACATGGGCACAGAGGGCAGGAACTAAACCTGCGATCTATTGATCAGTGGTCAGCCGCTCTACCACTACACCATGGCCATCGCATTTAAAAAATGACATTTCAATACTGTGCTTGTCTTAAATTAATTTAACATACACAAAAATTGAAATATATTGGGTTGTCATTTGCTATGGGGTTATTGTGTCAAAATTTGAAAGAAATTGCTGAACAGCACCCTCCCTGTATAATGCATTTTCATTGACAGGGAGTTTTTTCCTGTCCCAGAATTGACCCACAAACATACTATTTTTGTCAGAAATACATTAATTTACAATATTCGCTTTATCATAAAACAATCTTATTTAATTTACTCAGAAATGAACAAATAAACATTTGAATTCCAGTCACTGTTAATTGACTTTAGGTCTGAAAGTCGTTCCGGAAAAGTTCACTTAGAATCACCCTAAAGCACAATTCGAGCTAAACTTTATGTAGTGAAAATAGTTTTAATTAATTTTTTTTTAAATGATCCTAAGCCTTTATTTTCCAAAATATTTAGTCTGTCAATAAAATGATTAAGAAAAAAACTTTAGGCAATTTACATGAAAAACCCTGAAGTGGCACATCTAATTTTTATCTAAATATATTGACACCTTAGTGGGGTTTATCGTCTGTTTTTCATGTACACAAGAAAGAGTAATTGATGAGTAATTACATTAGTGAGCATGTAAACACGATTTCCTGAAACTCCTTTTTTTATATTGAAGTTATCTGATGGTGAAAAATTGGATTAACATGCTGAAGTTTCTTTTCAATGGTCATTTTTCTGCATATACATGCCTATTTATCTGCTTTGTTCTAAAACATCTCCTCATGCTTCATCGGCCCATGCTTAAACTCCCATTTGTATCAAGTCGCTCAACACGCTTGTTTTTGCCCTTCTGGAACAAACAGCAGACCAAAGAGATGTGGAATTGTCACCTGAAACTCACTTACATATTTCTCTTCTTTGAGTTTGCTTCCAACAATGACAAGCCTGATATTTCTATGCCCCATATAATCACACTTCCTCCACCAAAATATGTTTTTCATATGTGTGCAGGAAATCTGCAGTGTTCTCTATGTCTTCTGATCCCACAATCTAACCTTGGTGGACAGAATGTGGATTCATTCCTGAACACAACACTCCTCAATGGCACTCCAGGCATCGGAGCAAACGGGCTTGACAGAAAAGGGAGCTGTGGCCCACCTCATGGCTGACTATAAATCTTCTGTGCAAAGAGTTGTCAGTCATGTCGTCTTGAAAACCTTCACAAGACTGTAGAAGACAACCTATGGAGACACAAGCTCACAGGAGAAGGACACGCTTTTCCTTAGCTGTCATCTTCTGTCTCTAATTTCCCATATCATATAGAACTTGGCCTGTTTGGAAATTAGAATAGCTTCAGTGCTGTATAAAAACGGCTTGAATTTACTCTTTTGCAGCACTTATAACTGGATTAGACCAGCTTGGGAAGTCAAATTTTTGAGACAGACACGTACTGAGTTCATGCTCACAGGTGTTCCCTGCTGTTTGCAGCTATTGCATCCATGAGGTTTAGGATCAATATATATATGACAGGCCGTTATTCTTATGAGTGTGCTGACACATTTTTATTTAGCTTCAATTCTGCTCAAAGTAATCATAATAAAAAAAAATAACAAGCCGAAGTTTTAGCTGGTTTTGTAAAAACAGCTTTATTTAGTGTGTATGTTTTTGTAACAGCATAGTGAGGTTATCATCTTTACAGCTGCAAGACAACTTGAGTTGTGCTTTTTGTTTTTCCAATACCCATCAACCTTTGACCAAATGGTCACAATAAATGTGTCAACACAATCCAACAGCAACTCTGCAGTAAATTCAGTTTTCTTGAGTTTCTGAAGGGTTTTGAGCACATGGGGTCTGCTACCTGAGGCATAGAGACACATTCGGTTCCTTTATCCCTTCATTGTTCCTCTTCGGCTTTGAAGAAAAAAAAAAAGGCCAAGGATCTGACTTAATAATGGGTTTGTAGCTTTGGTTAAATTTGTCCTAGTGAATGAAGTTTTGTGTCTAGATTTTTACATGTCCGATAACTGATGAAAGGTTTAATCTGCTTTCAGAATTTATTACTAGAGAAGCTTAAAGCAAAAATTCTGTAAAGTTCTTAACCTTTGTGCTATCTTAGATGACCCCCCCTTACATTGATGTGTTCTTCCTACCATGACAAAGGTGGATAAAGGTGGAAAGATTTCATGTAATCCATGGACACCAGTGAAGATCACAAATCATTGAAGAAAAAAGGTTCAGAACACTGACTAGTGGGTCTAGATGACCCAACTCCCAATATTAAAGTGACTAGGATAGTACAAGGGTTACAGTGTAGAATTGCAAATACATGTCATGTTCTACAACAATGTTGTCAGGTTTATATTTGATAGCAAAAGGAGAAAAAAAGATAAAAATGCATCAAAGTCATAATCATAGAAAATCTAACTCGGCTTTCTTTCATTTTTAATAAAGAAAAACCTGTATTTTATTTTAAAAAGGAATTTGTATTAACTGCTTTAAAAGTAAAGGAAGCTGAAATTGTTACGTATAGAAAATAAATATAACACTTCTGTGATTACATTTGAAATAATTAAAAGCTACATTTGATAAACTATTGGATTAATGGGCACATAAATATAAATACAGTACTTTTCTAAAGGATAAAGTGGAACTTTGCAGCTCTTTTTTCCAGGATTCTCTATGAACCAAAATGAGCAGAAGACGAAATCATGTTTTTAATTTAATGACAAAACATTTAGGTTAGTATTCAAAATTTAACTTATAACTAGTTCACATGTCAGGGGTTCACATTAGTCAAACCAACAGCACTAAAAACAAAAAGCAAATGTTAACACCAACAAAAACATTTCATTTTAATGACAGACACTGCTCTAAAATTCAAGTGTGTTAGATAATTAAGAAAATACATTCAAGGTGTTGACATTAGCTTTATTAATGCTTTTAAAATTATGCATAGACTGACATCCAAACATTAGTTACAGTGTTACACTCCAATTTATGAGAGGCAGAAATCCAGGAATATCCTCAGTGTGGAGTCTCTGTTTACAGAGGACGGTCATCCAAATGCTTCTGAATGTTCGTCAGCTTTGTGAAAACAAGCATTGCTTCACGCAAACGGAAACATGACGTTGAAGCCTCTGCCTGTGAGTCTTCTGATGCCAGATATTCTTGGTCGATGCCTTCCAGGCCCTTAAGGTCAGCCATCAATAGATGATTGGCCCCTCCGTATGTGACATTCAAGGGGGAGAACATGTAAAAGAGGAAGACATCCACTGACGGTCTGCGCAGATGCGTCTTCCTGCTCGCATGAATTGCTCGCTTGCTGAATTCCTTTTCCCGCAATACTCTAAACGGACCCAAACTCGGCCATCCATGCTTCGTATTTTTCCAGGTCAGCAGCAGAAACGGACTTTGAGATCTTCTTGAGAGTTTCGTTAAAGTCCTCCATGGTGACGGGCATCTGCAGCTCATCTTTGGACAGGGCTCGTATCTCTTCAGGACTCAGGCCATGGATGCGGCGACGCATGGCCATCATGGAGGCATCTCTGAGTAAGAGGCAGAAATGGACAACAACTTTTATCTCTAAACTGTTAAATTCTATTTTTAAAGCCCCACTCTGATCATCTTTTGATTTACTGTAAAAGCGTTCCGAGTTGCCTTTTTTAGCCAAATAAAAAAAAAAAAAACAGAACAGTTTCCTAGAACACAGTTTATGCAGATCGGCAAGATCAGAAATTCACCTGTTGCCACGGAAGTAAGCCTCTACTGATTTCCCAGCATTGCTTTGGTTACACGCTCTCCCGCTAACTTCCAGCCCCTCACAACCCCAAGCAAACAATAGATGTGCAACAAAAACGGCAAGCAATAGCTGAGCTACTCCAGATGCCAGCTCTGTCGAGTAAAAACAAAGACGTTCACGGATCTAGTCTTCTAAAAGTGGAGCAGAGCAGGGAGCTTGTGGCACCCCCAGCGTACTTTCTATGTCAAAAATACGCCCTTATTCAAACCAGATTACTTTTCCGTCTGGTCCTGATTCGCAATGATTTGAATTAAGCAATACTCAGAAATGCAATTTTAAACATAATTTTTCTAATATATGTCCCCCATCATCAGAAAAATGCCATAAGAAAACATTAGAAATGCCCAAAACATGATTTTCATTGGAGTGGGTCTTTAAGGTAAAAATCCTTCAGTCTCAAGGCCTGTTCACACCGGGACGAATTTCGCCGGCGATTTTCGCCGACGTTTAGCGCCTCGTGACTAAACAAAGGGCACCAATGTGAGTGTGCACACCGAGGCGAAAAAACGCCAAGCGCCAAAGCGTCAAAAAAAAAAACGCCTCGGGTTTGTTTGTTTTTTTTCGACGCGTTGCGTCGAAATCTATTCGACCAATGAGAATGGCGCTTTTGCACACGTGTCTGGAGCTTCTGAAGTTACAGTAAAACACAACTTGGGGGCGCTCAAACACAAAACTGCCTTGCTGAGCACACATACCAGCGAAGAAGTTAGACGCCAAGTAGCGTCAACACTGCCGCGAAGAAATAATGACGGACATTCTTAAATATCCACTTACCAAGTACCAGTTGGAGCAACTGATGCTTGAAATATTCATGTTTTCTTTGTATGATTCTGACAAGCGCGTAAATACTTGCTCTCTTCTTCTGAGTGAAAAGCGACTTTAAGAATCGTAAAGTTGCGCAGCGCCACCTTGTGTACAGGAGTATTTCTATTTACATTATGCGCCATCTAATGTCAGGGAATGAAACTGCATGTTCGCTCGGCTCACAGTCAGCGAAAATCGCCTGGGTGTGAACACAAAAAACGTGGCGAAAAACGCTGGCGATAACGCCTGGCGAATATTCGTCCCGGTGTGTACGGGCCTTCAGTCCTAACAATATGCCAGTTTGTGTTGTAGTTACTAACAAGAAAAATGACCATAAATAGGTGACTCAAAGTGTTTATATATAGATCTGAGATCATTCTTTCCACTGAACATTTCCAATTTAGTCTGATATAAAAGGAGACAGAGAAGTTGTAGGGTAACATACTGCTTCAGAAATCAAACACTAAAAATGGAAAGAGTGCGATCAACGTCAGCGACAGACCTGCAAACGTTGGTGATGTCTGCTCCTGAGTAGCCCTCGATCTTCTGGGCGATGAGGTCCAGTTCCACATCAGGGGCCAGCTCCACCTCTTTCAGGTTGATCTTTAAAAGCTCCACACGGCCCACAGCTGCACGCACAGACAAGCACAATCAAAGCACTGATCACAAGTCCAAAATCTGAGCAAGACATGAAACTGATTGATACTGTTAAATGTAAAATTGAAATTGTGATGCAGATTTCATACAGACAATTCAGCAGCTAAAATGAGCTCAGATTAATATATAATATATTGAGATAATATTGTGTTCCTACTGAACTTTCATAATGCCACAATTCCATGTATGTAAATATTTTATCTAATTTTCTTTCTACCTTTATTGTAATAGTTCTTATGTTTTTATTGTCCAGATTTTTACGCATTTCTGGTTAAGCTCTATGCTAGGTCTATGTCATGGTGCTCTGAAGGCTTTTTTTAAAATGCCCCTTGTGAACCAATAAGGTTTATTGACTTGAATGGAATCCTTTTTTATTGTTTTCCCACAATATTAGATAATAAATTGTTTTATTTGTGTCTTAAAAATCTGGTTTTGTTCAAATTCCCTTGCAGAAGGGGGTCACCTGTTGGCAGGGGGATGTAGATGCGTTTCTCTAGTCGCCTCCGTAACGCCTCATCAATATCCCAGGGGAAGTTTGTAGCAGCGAGGACCATCACCATTTTGGAAGGGTCATCGTTCTCCTGGGCTCCTCCCACTCCTGCATTCAGCACGGACACAGTTAAAGCAGAACCTCTAGTGTCAGTGAAAGCATACGGAGTGGATTCAGTTTTAATTCAAAACTTCCTGATTCAACCGACATTGAGACCCAATATCAGTTTTTGTTTTGTATGAAATATGAATTTTACATAATTACTCGTTTAAACTAGACAAAGGCATGACTCTTCATAATAATTCCTTATGTTAAAAACGTAAGAAAAAAAATGAGCAAAAAAAGGCCCAAAAAATACTAGTTAAAAGAAAATCCAATTAATGATTAATTGATACTGATGTTTAAAAATAGAGATCAATTTGATGCTGATTACTATAATTTATTTTTAAAGACCCAGCTGGAAATTTTTGCTGCAGCATTTATGCCTTAGAGTATTTTTACTAATTCATTCTTAACCCTTGTGCTATCTTAGATGACCCCACCCTTACATTGACGTGTTCTCCCTACCATGACAAAGGTGGATAAAGGTGGAAAGATTTCATGTAATCCATGGAAACCAGTGAAGATCACAAATCATTGGAGGAAAATGTTCAGCGCAAGTCACAGGAATTGTATGAATTCTGTCTTCACATTAATTGATCAATTTTAATAATTCCATTATTGCTAAAGTCCCACTCCAAGCACCTGTTGTTTTAAAAGTATTCCGCTTACACACTCTCCTGCTAACTTACAAACCCTCACACCCTGAACTAACGTTACCGCTGCAACAAAAATAGCGAGCAATATTGGAGTTATCCAGCCGTACAGTTCCGATCTATATTCCAGCTCAGACGAGGAAAACAAAGACGTATTTGAAATCTACTTGTCTGCAAGTGGATGCATCAGAATAGAGCAGAGCTCATGGTCTGTCGATTATAGCTTCGACGTCACAACGACAAGCTTTTTCTAGCTGTATTTTCTGCTCCTGATTCACAACAATTTGAGTAAAGAAATACTTAAAAACGTTTTCATCTTATTTATCTTTATACATGTCCTCTATTGTGAGAAAAATGCTACAAGAACTTACTAAAAACACCAGAAGCACAATTTTTTTCAGAGTGGGTCTATAAACTACAATTCCTCTGCTCCACTAACCGTCCATCTGAACCAGAAGTTCTGATTTGACCCGGCGACTGGCTTCGTGCTCATCAGATGTTCCTCTCCTGCCGCAGATGGAGTCGATCTCATCTATGAAAATAGTTGCTGGCGCATAAAACCTGGCCTACAAAAAGGGGAACAGGAGGTTTTTTTCAACAACATCGGGTTGCTTACATCAGGAGCCCACTGATGGCGCCCACTCACCATTTCAAACAGCAGTCGAACAAGTTTTTCAGACTCGCCCCTGTATTTGGAGGTGAGGGTGGAGGAGGAAACATTGAAGAATGTTGTCCCGCACTCTGTGGCCACAGCCTTGGCTAGCATGGTCTTACCGGTCCCCGGTGGCCCAATCATTAACACTCCCTAAGAAAATAGGTAGACAATTAAAAAATGTTGAAAAACTGCTAAATTAGAAATTAGATACAAACAGATGTCACCAAGGATGTTTAAGCATAAGAGAACTATAAAGAGAGCAACATGTTTCTAAGGATGTGCAGAGAAAAGCCCAATTTATGACTACATCAATGCAAGCTTCCTGAAAACTATCATCACTGCCAACTTCAAGGCTAATTTTGCTGCGTCTGATTTGTGTCTGTTGCTATGGCGATTACATAAAACACAGCGGAATGATCAGTGATTCAGACTAACTTGGAGCCAAACTGCAGATGGAGTCTCAGCAAGAGGGTTAGGAGTGGCCATGCAGTGATAAACAGATGTGAAGCTGGACCTAAACGTAACGCACATGAAGTGACCTTTTCCCCAAACAAACTTAGTAGTTTTTCATTTCACTGCAGTCTGGGAAAAAAAAAATGAATGTAAAGTCTAATTAAGGTCAGATGTGAATAAAAAGAAAAAAAGATGAGCATGAGAATGTCACAGTTATGCAATGTGCAATGTTAGCTGCTTTAAAAAACTGTCTCATGAGTTGGAGCTTGTGGGAAAGCGGGGTCACATGAGGAAGTTCAACAAAGGATGTTAAGAAATGGATAGAGAAAAGGCCTGCTCTATTATATGGATAAGAAAATATCATTCAAGTAAGGAATAATGCCCAACGAGGTGTCCATTATCAGAAATTAACGAGGCGTCATCCATTCATTTCTGATAATAGACACCATATTGGTCATTATCCCACTTATATGGTCACATACAAAAGATAACTATTAAATCAATTATTAGTACTTTAATCTTGTTATTTTTAACATTTTAATAGTTTAGGGGACCATTTATTATGAGGCGTGATGCGTTGTCATGGTGATGGCTCCTGCAGCTCGCTCTGCTGTGGCTGCCGAGTGAGGACTAACCAGCAGAGGAAAGTAGTATAAATGCTAAACGTTGTGTGAAGGGACCCAAAGCCTCGTTTCTGAGGGAAAGTTCACCTCTTCGCGCTCGTTTTTGACCAGATGATGAAGCAAAAGTTTGTTGTAAAGAAACAAAGTCCATGAGTAGTTTTCCTATATCACTTTTATTGAATTCAATATTAACTCTGTTCATTAAATCTGTATTAACAAACAATTACATTTTCCAATTACCGTATTTTCCAGACTATAAGTCGCCCTTTTTTTCATAGTTTGGCAAGGGGTGCGACTTATTTTCCGCAGCGACTTATATTAGAAATAAATTGAAATAAATACGTTGTTAACCCTCCTGTTATGTTCATTTGTGAGGAACAGAGATGATGTTCCTGGGTCAATTTGATGTATGAGGTATGTTAAGTGTTAAGAGTATGTTAAGTGACTCAGAAAATCAGAAAACTTTTTTTTACAGTATGATCTTGAAGGCTAACAACATAATATTCTATTTTCCAATGATTTCATAGATTCAGAAATGCAATAAAAATGACAACTGTTTCTACAAATACAGGATGAAAACAGAGTATTATTTGGCTAATGATGCTTCATGAAAGGGATAAATAAATAAGTATGAGAAAGAATTACTGTGAAATTGAGATAAACAGTCTGCTATGATTGTCATATGAGGCTGTGCAAGTTAATAGTTCTTGGTCTCAGATTTTGTCAAATAAATTTCCCGTCAAAATGCGATTTATAGTCCAGTGCAGCTTATCTGTGTTTTTTTTCTACTTTATAATGCATTTTTGGGCTGGTGCGACTTATACTCCGCAGCGACTTATAGTCCGGAAAATACGGTACTAATAAAAAATTATTTATAAAAAACATATTTTCTCTGTGTCAAGGAATAAGATAGCAGGACACAAAGACAGGGAACGAACTATTTAAAATTAAAGGCAGCATTAATGTTAAATGGTCATCAAGTTAGTAGAGATTCTGTCATGTCCATCATAGAGACATTTGAAGGACTCCTTGAAGTGAATTCATGTGCGTTTTGTTGTCCGCCATTCTGGGAGTCAAGCAAAAGTGTCCATTATCATTTTTTAATGAACCAAATGTTCCTCCGGACCGTGGTATGAATGACATTCAAAGTTTCAAACCGCTCTGAAGCAGTCATTTCATTTACCTGCTTGACCTAAAACTGTTTTTATGATATGATTATCATAAAAACAGTTAGAGTGAAATGATCTCCTTGTGAACACACAGCTGCATATGTTAAACGATGCGTTTGGGATCATGCGTTTTGTGTACCTTCCAAGGCCGGCGAATGCCCTTAAAGAAGTCTGGCATCCACATAGGTAGCACCACCGCCTCCCTCAGCAGCTTCTTAGCATCTTCAAGATCAGCAATGTCCTCCCTGTGGTTTATAAGAGGAAAACGTTCAGCAGTGCAGAGATCTGCATCAGAAAAACATCAAACACACTGCTGTCCTTACCAGTGTATATTTGGGTTACGGGACACGATATCTCTCTCCAGTGACTCCACTAAGTTGCTGTCATATCCTGTTCCATCAAATCTCTTTTGTTCCACATCTCCTTGTGGGTCAACCTTTTTTCCCTGCTTGAAAAGTACATTGGGAAACATGATGGGTTTGGTTTTGTGAGGTGGGTACCAATCAGCTGCTTTTAATCTAGACCTTGTCGTCTTTGGTTTTTGAGCTTCGGGCTTCTTTGTTTGCTGGCCGCTCGGCTTTAGGATTGGTCGGACCCCGTCCACCTGGTGCAAAGCCTCTCTGCAAACCAGGAGACTCCTTCCGCTGCTGCTTCGCTGCACTGCTGGGCCGCTTTATTGCAACAGGATTCCTATAAAAGACACAGGAATGAGGTATCAAGCTACGTTCCCACCAGGCATGTGATGCGCGTTCAGGAACGAGCATTCTCGAACGCACACATCCCTTGTGCTATCTTGTGGGGTCAAGAAGACCCCACCCTTACATTGATGTGTTCTTCCTACCATGACAAAGGTGGATAAAATTGGAGAGGATTTCATGTAATCCATGGACACCAGTAAAGATAAAAAAGGAGTGAATATAAAAAAAGGTTCCGTGCACTGTCCAGTGGGGTCTAGATGACCCCACTGGACAGTGCACTGACCCTTTTATTTATTTATTTTTTTCTTCTTTTTTTACTTGTTCTGTCCATCAGCTGAGCAAACAGATTAGAGCTGAAGGCTTTTTGTGTTGGACAGGTTTTACTATCTCAAAAAGAGGTTATATAGCTTCAAAAAACTAGAGTGTAGATTTGTATAAACCCCTTTATGTTGTATTATTTTTTATTTATTTGTTACATTTAGTGTGTGTGGGGAGGGGGGGGGGTGGAAGAGAGTAAAAGGAAAAGAGATGAAAAAGTGGGGGATACAAGTACTGATTTGAATAAGTTATTATTTTAAGCTGTAACAATTATACCAGATCTGCTGGAAAGACAAATATTACATCAAAGGTGAAATTCTGACACTAAGATGAGTGGAAAACATCTGACCCTTTTTTTAACGTGCCTTGGAGGTACGTTAACGTTGGGAGTGGGGTCATCTGGACCCCACAAGATAGCTCAAGGGATATAGACTTATTCACACTGGTCTCTTACTACCCGATACTAGTGCAAGTCTGCCACCTACAGTTGGAAGAAGTTTGGTGCGAAATGTGTAAGGCTACGTTCACACTGCAGGGCTTAATGCTCAATTCCGATTTTTTGAAAAAGTTCGATTTTTTTGCAAGGCCGTTCCCATTTCTAATTAAATGCGAACTTTTGTGATCTCCTGTGTGACCGTGAAATGACCCAGAAGTGACCCGCATGCGCAGAAGAGGACTCAACGGTGAACGACGTCACTCGCTGTTTGCGGAAGTAGCTAACCACAGAAGTAGTCATTGATTCATTTACTTTTGTTGTAGTTGTTGTTTTTCAATTTTAAATTGTTTTTTGTTCCTGAACAGTTGTTTGTTTTTGTTCTTGGTGTGAACTTCATTAGTTATTTCTGTATTTTGAAAAAATTTGTAATGTTTTTTTACAGTTTACATGTTTTGCAGACCGCATGTTTTTTACACTTTTGCAGCTGTATTTCTTTAATATTTATTTCTTTATTTAATAAGAATCTCATTTTTGATAATAATTTTTCATAATAATTTTAGTAATATTTTTAATTATCTAATATAAATGTAATTTGTGATGTCCTTTATTGATGTTATATTATATAGATTATTTCTGAATGTCATGTTGATGCCACAGATAAATGAAATTTCCCCATTGTGGGATTAATAAAGTCATCTATCTATCTATCTATCTATCTATCTATCTATCTATCTATCTATCTATCTATCTATCTATCTATCTATCTATCTATCTATCTATCTATCTATCTATCTAACGTTAACAATGGATGTCAACAACAGTGTTGTCAACAGTGGAGCTCTTTTTGCATTATTACATTTATTTTCACAAAGGAGCAAGCACAATTAGAATTTTCTCATTTTGAGAAGGCATTGGAGCCAGGATCGTCTGTACTCACTGTTGTGGAATGGGGAAATAAATCCTTCATTACGTAGCAAAGCAGAGAAAGAAAAATCTAGAATACATAAAGAATGGGTGGCAAAGGATTTGAAACTAAACAGCTATGTAAACGTTAAAAAAGTCCACTAAGGGTTGAATTTGTTCATGGAGCAACATAAAAAGTCTGATAAATCCATTTGTAATCTGCTCCAGAATGATGAAAGCACCAGGGTGACCACAGATGAATTGAAGTGGGTCAGGGCTCAGATTAACATTGTACTTCTTTGAGGGGGTTTTTTTGGCCAGCAATTTATATTGACCAAAAGAGAGAAAAGAAATGTCATTTTTTGTTCCATATAATAAAAAACATTTTTTTCCATAATGGTACCTCTTGAACATTGTCACGTTACCTTTTAGGAGGCGGATTGAACATCTCAATCAGAAGAAACCAACATTTACCAGGGGTCTGAAACATTTAAAGCTCTGTGCGAGAAATTAGCCCGAATTATCTCAGAACTGGCAACACAAACACACACCTGTGCTCTGCAGGGATGGGTGGGGGCCAAACTGTTGGATCCCCAGGGAGCTCTTCTGGATGAGGAACAAAGACGTCCATTGGCTTTTCAGACTTGAAACTATCAAGGGTTCCCATGATGCCTTTCACCTGCTCACACTCCTCGGCTAGTACCTGCTTCACCTGGTAGAGGAAGAAGAGGACTGTAAATGTACACAAGTGATGAAAAAAAACTTCAAAACATTTTTACTTAAAGTTTCCGACACTCCAGAGCTTAAAAGTTATCCAAACACAGAATCTAACTTCAGTCTCTTCAAAAGAACTTCCTTTATTGTGGTCATAAAAATTATCTTAAAACGTCTGAGCTAAAACCGTTCATGCACTTTTTACAACCATGCACTTGTTTGAAGGTTGGTCTTTTAAAAAAAGCTGATGTCCTAAAGTAGGGCTGCCCAACCTGGATCTAGCTGATGAAGTTGTCTCCTCATTCTGATTGGCTGAACACATCTGATCCAGGTAACCAGAAGCAAGGCACACAGGTTGAGCTGGTTAACTGGTAGGCTGGTAGGATTGAGAAGCCCCGTCCTTATGCTTTTCAGTTGGGTCCACTAGTTTAGTTTAGTTTATACTTAAAAACCTTTACAAGCTTCTCTCCAGGTTTTTTATTGTCCTTGCGGCCATCTGAAAATCTCATGACTGAAACAGGAGTGGCTCGATAACATTCCATGACTGTTATGTTGACTTCTGGGTATGTGTCTTTGCCCTCTTAAAATTTAGCTACTATAAAATGAATAGAAATTTTCTGACAGATCCGCTTGATTTCCTTGGAATATAAAAGGAAATATATTGTATTTTGTTTACAGTGAAGATTAATCAATTTGTCAATTTGAGTTATTTATAACAATAAAAGAGGAACTGATAACCGTGTCCAGTTTTAGCTGTTACTGTCTTTATTGGTAAACTAAAGCCAATTTCATAGCTTTGTTGTTGTCTTAAAACAATTTATTGATAGAAAAAACAAAACTGCCCTTTCAGAGCACAGACAAAAAGCCTGTTTTCTCAACCACAAAAATCTGGTAATCAGATTACTCCCTCCCCCAACTATCTCAGTGTGAGTTTACTTGTTTTTTATGTTTTAGTTTTGTTGTTCTCTTATTGTTAATCTGTTTTTGAAGGACATGTGCTTAATTTTAATTTTTTACATGTAATGGGTGCAGTGGCTTCCCCACTACTCTATTGTGGACTATTTTCCCACCACTTCTGGGTCTGTAGCGGTCTGCGGGTCCATCGTTTACAGAATCTATTGTTGCTTGGCAACAACAAAAAAAGAAAACAAAAAGGAGAGGATGAGGAGTCCTTCAGAGTTTCCAGGACTCTTAAAAAGTTTTTATGACGGCGTTGTTGCATCTGCCCTCTCCTACGGTGTGACCTGCTACTGGGGTGGTGGGGGTGGTGTTTGCACTGACAAGAACAGGAAGATGATCGACAGACAGGTTAGAAGATCCAGCTCCGGGTCTGGGATGTCCCCTACAGTCTGTGACTGTGGTGCATGAAAGGATGACGTTACGGGAACTGGAATCCATCATGTGCGATCCTCTTCATCATCATCCTCTGCATGACATCATTGGTGCACGGTGGAGCTCCTTCAGTCAGAGACTTGAACACCTCTCGGCAGGAAGAAGCTTTCTTCCTGTCAGCTATTAGACTCTACAACGCCTAATAAATGCACTGAAGAAACCAGTTTATTCAAAAACATTGGTAACCTTCAATCTATAATCTGTTTTTATTTAGAGTTTGTGTATTCTCAAGTTAAGACTCAAATGTTCTGTTACATCTGAGCTTTGGTAAATGCAGTTATGCCGACCTCAGAGTTTTCCATGAGGATGCATAGGTCTGCAAAATAGGTCACAATAATTTATTTTATTTTTAATTCCCTAATGTTTTCAGATATAAATAAAAAAATAAGTAGGTATACAAGCTAGAAGAATTCAGATTATAGATGAGAAATCTAGCTGTGGTAATCAGATTTCTCATAATCAGATGGCAGACAGTCAGATAAAGACAATCAGATTATCCAGATTACACAATCACTTAAATCAGTCAAGACATCAGACATTTATTATTTTGCTCTGACTGTATAGTTGCTCTTAAACATTTGTAATAAATGAGAAACATTTAGGTAAAATAAAGAGGTTTTTAAACAGAAGTGGGCTCACCTGATGCCATTTGACTTTGAGAGCAGGGTCTCTGAGGGACTGACAGTGCTTGTGGATCTGCTGCAGGACGCCCTGGTAGTACACCGCAGAGGTGTCATAGTTTCCCAGCAGAGCGTACTCCCGAGCCTTTTTGGCGTTGTCACAGATTTCGGCCAAGTTCATGTTGAATGAGCAGCTACAGAGAGATATAGCACACGGACTTTGAACACACAGCGGTTCCGACCATAAACGGGATATTTCCAGCAGTAATTAAAGTTCGTCTTAACGGTGAGGGTAAGCCAGCAGCCTACGAACGAAGTGGAGCTCAAACACCTGCTCGTCGTTATGCTTAGCTTGCTCATGTGAAGGATTTATTCAAAACAGCTTTTTTGTTTCCGGCCATGCTCTTATCTAATCGATGCTAGCTATTTTTGCTAGCTTACTGCTGTAACTGCTAACAGAGAACCGCGCATCCCTAATCCTCTGAGTATTTTAACATTTATGTTTAAACACAACAACTGCCAGCCGAAAACATAACTATGTACATTTTTAAATAAATGTTTTTTTACGGGAAAATCCTCATACCTACATGAATATTGCTTGCTTGGGGAGGGTTTTCTGTCCGATGAACGGGGCTCGGTGTTACCATGGCCGCAAAGACGCCAGTTGAGGAATACAGACTTCTCATCTTGATGCCTTCACTGACACGTGGAAAGCTGCTAAATAACACTATTAAGCCTTCGTTGTATCAATTTATTATTGTTAAATAAAAAAAACGGTACAGAAAACCTTAAACGAATGATTAAACATTAAAAATGTTTAATGTGATTTTTTTAAAATACGCAGATTAATGTTAAGCGGAGGATAGCTAATAGCGATACACTGTGTGCAAATATACGTGAGTTCTTGAATGCATCAGCAGAGCTCATTGTAAGCCGAAATTGGAAATTGAGGTAAATTAAAATAGCTTTAGCCTTTAAATAAAGGAGTAAAAATGTCTCAGCTTTACTTTAATTTAAAGCTACACAAATGTACACACACACACACAGATAAAAGAAATGCCGTTTTCCCCATTGGGAATTAATTGGAAACTTTAACAGCAACTATTTCTCCATTGGTAATTTCATATTAGAAATTTTTGTTAATAGACTTACATTAAAATGGTGCTTTTAGGGTTTTTTACATGTTCCTGTGGCATTTCTAATGAACTGAAACCGCTCCGCATATCTAATTTTAATTTCCATACCTAAACTTTTTCTGAAAAGCATAAACAGTCTAGTATTTTTACCTATTCCATTAATACCTGAAGGCCCTCTATGACCAGGTGCTGCTGCTCGTCCATTAAGTGACGTCGTCTGTTCAAGGGTGTTAGAAAAATGAACTTGGAATGACTGACTGGCTTAATCAGCTTTTTATACTCACTGAATGTTATCATTTAAAAGGTTTTTCTGTTCAATTTTTTTCCAGATTTGTCCCCAATAAGTAAGACACACTGTAAACGGTGAGACCATGATGTAGATGTAGAAAAGACATAATTGTGTCTATCACCCCAATTCAAATTTTTCACTTTTACACAATGTCCCCAAGTATATTTATTTGAAGTGGATCAGTGTAGCTTCCTGAAACACTTCCAATTTCCAAACAAACCAGTAAAGAAATTCTAATGACAAAGTACAGATGTGAGCATTTTATTGATTTGCAGGTTTATACTGACTGCTCCCAACACAGCTGAAAGGTCTTCAAATCACACATGATTTCATCGTTGAGGAAACGGTTTTCTGAACTTCAAGTGACACAGATTTGACATTCAAACATGCAGTCCAAATGAACTGTGTGGATTTGCATTTAACCAAACACGCCAGCTAAATTTCATCACTTGGGTTATTGGGTTTAATGTGTGCAAAAAAAGCTAAGTAATAGCACCAACATTCATGCAATAGTCATCCCAAGAACTGGAAGAAAAAAATCACAAAGATTTTAAAGAATGTTCTCATTTTTTCAAAGTTTCAGTCCTTTTTTCCCTGTGTTTTAAGTTTTTCTCTTCGCGTAAAGTCTTTAAACAAATAAGGCATTAGTATGTGGATATGGAAGAGTCCAGTATTGGAGCAATCACAGCAAACCCATTGCTAAATATTAATCTTAGGTGCAAATGCTTGCGATAATTCTGGTTTGATATTGTGCAAACTCGTGCACCAAGGGCCCCACATCAGCAAAGAAACATTAAAATCAACATAAAGTCTTTCTAAAAAGTCGTGTTTTTGTTTAAACCATTATGACTGTTTTAATCCAGCACTGCTGGAGGATGTAGCCCCTATAGTGAGTCCATTCAGTGAGGCGGCGCTGACCTCAGCATTGACAGAGCCCCTCCTCCTGCTCTCTCTGGCTCAGTTGCCTGGCGCCGCTCTCACTCAGCTGCTTTAGTCTCAGAGGTTTGTGGCTCTTCAGCCTGTACGCTAAGGTCAGGAAGATGGCATCCACATGCTCCTTCTCAGACGGCTCCTTGGCCGAGGTCTCAAATAGCGGGTAGTTGTAACTGTCAGCGAGAAGCTGGGCGGACGATGCGGGCACCTCCCGCTGCTCCCTCAGGTCACACTTGTTTCCCACAATGACGCGGGGCACCAGCGGCCCCACCAAGTGGCGACTGCACTCCTCGATCCACTCAGGGATGCTTTCGAAGGAGGGGAGGCTGGTGACGTCGTAAACAAAGATGACGGCGTGGACGCTGCGGTAGTAGTGCTCCACCATGCTCTTCCGGAAACGCTCCTGACCCGCTGTGTCCCAAATCTGCAACTGGAGGAGAAACACAACCAGACCAAACATTAGGATTTGAACCGCGACACCGCGCCCCCTGGTGGTTCGTCACCGCGGTGATGAAAAATTCGACACCGTCACAGCTCTACTGGCTAGGCCACTCCAAGACCTTGAAATGCTTCTTATGAAGCCACTCCTTCGTTACCCGAGTAGTGTGTCTGGTATTGTTGTCATGCTGAAAGACCCAGCCACGTTTCATTTTCAATGTCCTTGATGATCAAAGGAGGTTTTCACTCAAAATCTGACGATATATGGACCCATTAATTCTTTCCTTTAGACGGATTAGTTGCCCTGATCCCTTTGCTAAAAAACATCCCCAAAGCATGATGTTACCACCCCCATGCTTTACAGTAGTACTCCCAACCCTCTTCTGGATCATCCAAATGCTCTCTAGCAATCTTTAGATGTGCCTGCGCATGAACACTCTCTCTCTCTCTCTCTCTCTCTCTCTCTCTCTCTCTCTCTCTCTCTCTCTCTCTCTCTCTCTCTCTCTCTCTCTCTCTCTCTCTCTCTCACTTCCCTCCTATCATCCTCTCTCTCTCTCTCTCTCTCTCTCTCTCTCTCTCTCTCTCTCTCTCTCTCTCTCTCTCTCTCTCTCTCTCTCTCTCTCTCTCTCTCTCTCTCTCTCTCTCTCTCTCTCTTCTCCTCTCTCTCTCTCTCTCTCTCTCTCTCCCTCTCTCTCTCTCTCTCCCTCTCTCTCTCTCTCTCTCTCTCTCTCTCTATGTTGTGATGATTTTGACCTCACCGGATGAGATCTTGTGGGGAGCCCCAGATGAAGTGGTCTTGTATGTCTTCCATTTCCTAATAATTGCTCCCACAGAGGATTTCTTCACACCAAGCTGCTTACCTATTGCAGATTCAAACAGGGGTTCAACTAGTTACCATTAATACAGGTTACTAGTGGAGGACAGAAGAAGACGTTACAGGTCTGTGAGTGCAGAAATCTTGCCCAAATACTTATTTTCCACCATAATTTACAAATAAATTCTTTAAAAATCAGACTAGGAGATTTTTCCTGACTATTTTTTTTACATTTTGTCTCTCATAGTTGACATATATCCATGACGGAAATTACAGGCCTCTCTTCCATCTTTTTAAGTGGAAGAACTTGCCCAATTCGTGCTGCACGATATGAGGAAAACTCGCGATATGCGATATTATTGATCCATATTGCGATGACGATAGAACTTGCGATAAATGAACTAGCAAAAACAGCAAAAACATTTCCATTTCACTGCAAAAGTTTAATTTGAATAAAAGTCAAAATACCTTAAATTATTCTCCAAATGACCCTCGTCTAATTAGAAGGGCAACATGTAACATAAGAGGTAACTGTAATTTTTTACATGATCACAATATGTTTGATAAATTTAACACAAAAAGACTAACAATATATTTATGTTTTCTGTAGCTACACAAAAAGTGAACATGTTGAAGTTTTATTAGTTTTTCTTTTGTCTAATCAAAAATGAAGTCTTTGAAAACTTTAACAAATATGTTTTATTTCTTTTTAGATGATTAAATTGTTTCATTTTAGTTTAATTGTGTCTGTTGGCCACTTCACCTTAATCCTGTTTCTTAAATGTTGGTATTACTTCTTCTTCTTAAGTTTAACATATAAAATAATCCAGATGTTATTACAAAAGTGTTTCAGTTAGAAAGATGACTTTGGACCAAACTCTGGGATGTTCGGGTGTTAATAAACACAAACCTTTGAAGGAGAACTAAACTGTTGACCTCTGATTTCATCAAGAAGATTTAAAAACTGTTTCATGTGTGTTTGTTGCTGTTTCAAGACGTGTAACAGGGAAGACTCATTTTACGCTGAGACGCTGTCACTTTAACAGGATGCATCATGGGAGATGTAGTGCGAACACTCTCTGAGCTTCATGGTTTTGTTCACTTGTTCCACGGTCTGACATCGGATCCCGCGGAAAGCTACACCACTAAAGATGAGCTTTAGCTGATATTTTTGTTAGAACTGAAGCGAGTTTATGAGCAGAATCAGAACAAGGAAGTGAAGACTTTAACCACTTCTGATTGGTCAGACTGATGACATGTGATTAAGCCTCCAAGAATGATTGGTGGAGACAGTTGAATGGGTGGGACTTTTCCAAAAACGTCTGAAGCTACGGCTAAAACGCTGTACCGTCATTCTTATCAAAATGTCTTTAATAGAATCAAAGAAACACAAAGAAAAAGGTATTCTTTTTTTTTTTTTAAACTTGACCCGTCCAACAGCTAGGCAAACAGATGAGAGCTGAGGGCCTCTTGTGTTGGACATATTTTATTTTAACAAGAGGGGTTATTAATCTTCAGACAAACCAAAGGTATGTCTGAATAAACCCCTTTTGTAATTGAGGCCAAACTTTATTAATTTCAATCATGTTTGAAAATCTTTGGTGTTGGACCGGACGGAAAAGGAAAGAGGGGAAAAAGAGAGAGGGACGTTAGAGAGAGGGGGGGGGTAGGAGGGTGATAAAGGAGGGGAAGGGGGGTAAGACCATGAAGCAGCATAGAGCAGACAGGCTTACTGGTTGTTTATCATTACAGTACGGTTCAAATGTAGTACAAAAAGGGCGGGGCCTGTTCACAAACGCATACCTATGCCTTAAAACCAACTAGTGTGAAATCTTTCATTCATTCAATCATGCAAACTATTAGTGCAAAGGTGAGCTAACACCTGTGTTCAGGTGAGTGTTTATGTTCTTCTAAAATGGATGGTGGAATGTGAAAAGAAGGAGGAGGAGCGCCCAGCCACCCCCACACCCAGACCCCCGCCGCAGCAGCAGCGGCAGCCGGAATTCCCCCAACGCCACACAGGAACAGGCAGAGAACAATCGCCCCCCGGGCGACCAAGACCGCCACCCAGGCCAGAGCCAGCAGGACCGCCGCGAGGCCCCCAGAGCCAGAGAGCAGGGAGGCGCGGAGGGAAAGAGAGCGCCGCCCCAGCCCAGCCAGGAAAGCAGCCCCCCCGCCGCGCCGGAAGAGCCCAACGCAGGGCCCCACCGGAGAGGGACGCCCACAGCCCCAGACGAGCACCCCACCACCACCCAGGAGTTCCGGGCATCCCCCCGCCCCGACCCCAGGTACGAGCCAGGACCCCCCAAGGGAGACCCGCTCCGCACCCCAGGCAGCCACCCACCCGACCCACGGTTGGTCCAGGTAGGAGCAAGGCAGGGGCCCGCCGCCCCCGCCCAGGAGGGGGGAACCCCGGGGAAAAAAGGGCGGCCCACAAGGGATGTTATAAATATGGCCCGACCAGGCTCGGCCATGTTGGAAGTTTGGCGGGGCCCAGCGCCCAGGGGCAAGGACCAGGACCCACCCCCAAGGGACACGAACACCCCCGGCTCAGGTGTAATATGAACCCCCCCACCGTGCGGAGAGAGCACCGCCGGGCCCAGGGAGCCGGCACCCAAGGGACACGGCCGCCATCGCCAAGGGGCCCACACCCCCCACCAGGGAAGGGGTAGGGGACAGATGGACCCAGGTCCCACCGTCCTTGTAAAATGTGTGTGCGTGTATGGGTGTTTGACAGGGAGTGTGTGTGCATGTGTGTGTGTTTATGTTTGAGTGTATATATTGAAGGGGGAGGGGTGTGTGTACTAAGGGGGGTGCAGTTAAAATTGGCGAGTAGGGCACTAAGGGGACATCTCCTGATTACTCACAGTGATGTCCCCTCACCCTCCACACCAAGGGGCCCTAAATGTCTAAGGTGCGGTTAAAATTGGCGGGTAGGGTGCCAGGAGGACATCAGCTGCTTGCTTGCAGTGATGTCCAAGCACCCCCCCTACCAAGGACCCTACATGTCTAAGGTGCAAATAAAACCGAAAGAGGGGGGGCCCACTCCATACGGCAACCATAGGAGGGGGGGGGGGCACTGCCAAGTAGCCCCCCCCCCCAAGGCGCATCGCAGGCTAGGCCCCCCACCCCCTCACCCTAATATGAGGTTATATGAGGAAGGGGGTAAGTTGGGGACAGCTGGTAGACTGTCCCCTGGTGGTCAAACAGCCGTCCCCCAGCCCCCCCCCCCAGCAAAGGGGCCAGGGCCACCCAGCCCAAGGGCCCCACCCCCGGAGGCGCCGACACCCCAGGCCCGGCACCACCCACCCCACACAGAGAGAGAGGAGCCAGAAAGTGTCGCCCCCCCCGGAGCAAGCCCAGGCCCCCACCCCCAGACGCCAGCCCTAGAGGAGCTCTGGTCAGGCCTCGACGGGACCGAGGAGGCCAACCGGCCGAGGCAACCACCGATTGCCTCAGCGGAGACCCCGACCCGTTAGCCCCCCCGACCCGTACCAATAATGGGCCCCCCCTCCCCCCCAGAAAAAGGTATTTTATGATCTTTCATATTCCTAACTACTCTGTGTTTTATCAGGGCCTGTTTGGATGAACAAAGAGCCGATATCCTGGAGATGGTAAATGTTTTTAGATCAGTTAATGAGGGCAATTTCTCACGGCACACCTGACCATATTCACGGCGCACACTGGTTGAAAACATTGTTATAATGTTCATTCCTCACAAAAAGAAATGTAGAGCAATGCGAACAGCCCCTTCCCAGGAAGAGTCTGTGATGCCAGCACCGCCCCCACACACTTTCTCCTCAGAGTTAGCAATGATCGGCAAAGCAGTTTCCTTTTGGATGCACAATATCCACATCCCTCTTTGCAAAACTTTGGATGTAGTTTGTTTTCGTGGGAGAAACGCAGTCACGCTGCCGAGGCCGACTCTAGGATGACGTCATGAAATGTCCGGCACCCAAACGAAGCAAAAGGCGGAGCCTCAGAGATCAAGTCGTCTTCCTTCCAGGTAGGAAAATTGCTCGCAAAAAATAACTAATGATAATATAATAAAAAATAAATAATAAGTTTTAAAAAATTGTATGCTAAAGGTAATATATTATTATATACATGGATATTTTTTTGCTAGAAAAGGCTTAGGAATAGCATGATATAGGTCTTTTAATTAATTTGTCATGCAACCGGGGAGGCAGGGCTAGAGAAGGGGAGACAAAAAGCACAGCCACTCAGTCAGTTGAGGCTGGGTCAAAAGGGAATGGAGAGCGCCTGCAGGCCATAACTCTAATTCTAATGAAGATTTGCAAAATGCAAACATAAATTATTTTAAATTCAAAGAAAAAAAAAACACAAAAAAGTTGTTTATTTGAAAGAATACTAGAGGAATGTGTATTTTTGCAGCAAAAAAACTAATACAAAAATATAATCCCAGACAGACTAACTGGAATTAGCAAACGGGGAGGCAGCAGGCAGGCCTCAGGGATTCAGGGAAGTGAATATTTTAAGACCAAGCAGCAAAAGCAGGATATTTTCCCCTCTAATATTTCTACATTTGTAACATATTTGAGATCCAAGCATAAAATTGAACAAGAGTGTTAAATATGCAAAAACATGCAAAATAAAAATAAAAAATAAGACAGCCCCCAGGAGGGGGAAAACTAATCGCATAACTGAGAAAGTAACAGGACTTTGGTGATAAACAGTTGCAAACGTTACACTGCACCTTTGAGCATGAATCTCCATTCAACTTTTTATGCTTTTGTCTTTATTGATATCCCCTTTGTGGGTCAGGCCAGCTGTTTGTTTTCCTAAAGTACAGACTTGCACAGCGTTACTCTAGACAAATCTCGTACATTAATGGATAAAATACGAATATGTGTTGTTGCTAAAGGTCTTCTCACCTTGATGCTCTCTCCATCCAGCTCTACCGTCCTCTCCCTGAAGTCCACCCCGATAGTTGCCTCTGGGTTCGTGAGGAAAGCGCCGCCGCAGAACCGATAAGTCAGACACGTCTTCCCCACGTTGGAATCCCCTATGACTATGATTTTAAAGATCCGAGCTCGAGTGGGGCCGTAGTCGTGCTGGGAAGAAAGCTCGACAGAGTCCGTCAGACCGAAAACGGTGTCAAATTCTTCCTCAGCTTTGTTTTCTGTTGCCATTTCTCAACATCTCGCGGCTTGAACGTGATCGTGGAGTTGAAATATCGCGATAACGATCAGTATAAGTAGAGAAGACACCACTAGATGTCGCTAAAGACAAGCTTCTGTCATACATTTCAAATCTGAGGATTTGCAGCAATCGACAAAATCTGAAGAATTTAAAGAATCAAGGAGAAATTACACATATTTTTGTGTTGGCAACTAAACAGTTAATTTACCATAAACATTTTCTATGTTTTATAATACTGTAATTGAACTATTATCTTATTCCTGCATAAAAACGTTCTCATTATGGCTCACCTGTGGACTTCATGTAAACAAATTGTAAATAATGGAGCAAAAAGTAAAATACTGGTTTTTCCACACCACACAAAGCTTAAATTGCATCTTTTTAATAATAAAAAAAAAGAATAGAATAACATATCCAACAAGCAAATCAAATAGATAAAATATTATTTTGTTTCATACTTTAAATTATGTAATACAGAAGATGACAAAACATTTAAATGAAGGGATTTTTGTTTCAAAGTAGCATTTGACTCACTTTTTAACATTAATTTCACCAAAATAACATGTTAAGCAATGTTTACTGCAAAACTCTGAGACAAATCCCCAATAAGAATAAAAGGTTATTTTTTTGCACATCAGGTTCTTAACATTCACAGAATAAATTACCATCATCTCATTTCATCATTAAGGTTAAATATAAGGTGGCACCACAACAGAAATAAAATAAAACAAAAACCAAAACAAAATAGCCGGCCTAAACACCTATTTGTACATCCATCCATTTTCTGAACCCGTTTGTACATAAATACAACAGAAAATAAATAATTCCTCCTTTTTCTTTTGGATGCACACATTTATCTGCAGCTGCACACAAACATCCAGAGGTCAGGAGTTTTGCAAACTGCACAAGAATGTAGAGTTTAAGTTCAGCTGAGAAAAAAAAAGAAAACTGAGCAAACATACTTTTCAAATCTTGAGTTTAAATTTCAAAAAGGATTTAAAGGGGGAAAACAATATTCACTAAAAACAATGTTTATTAAATACGACGTACTGCCTAACGGTACCAAACATCCAAAAAGAAACCCATTCAAGAAAAGAAAAGAGGCTTATGCCGAAGCCCAAACCTGAGAGTTCCCCAGTGTAGCTTCACGTCACACCATGATGTGAAATGATTTAGGGAGCCCTGGATATGACATTTAAAAACATTTACACTGAATTCACTCAAATTGAATATTTGTGGCCATAAAACAGCAGTTTGTGGCCACATTTGATTTCTATTAGCATTTTGAGGCAGAAATTGGCTTTTTGGGCACAAAAATTATTGTTAGGGGCCTCAAATAGCATTTTATTAGCTTTTTGGGGCTCAAATTAACCTTTTAACAGCTTTTCAGGGCACAAATTAGCATTTTGTTTGCATTTTAAGGGAACAAATTAGCATTATCTTAGCATTATGAGAGCACTTATTCACATACTGTAAATAAAATTTGTAATCTTTTTATACAAATTTGCATTTTATTAGCATTTAAAGCACACAAATTAGTATTTTTTGCACAGCAATGAGCATTTTAAAGCAGAAATTAGCATATTATGTTCATAAATTAGTATTTTGTGGCCACAACTTAGTTGTTTGTAGACACAACATAGTAGTTTATGCCTAGAAATTAGTATTTTGTGTGCATTAATCCACAACATACCAATTTGTGCCACAAAATGCCAATTAAAAATTTCAGGTCAGCATTTTTTTTTTTTTTTACAAATGTCATGTCTGGGGCTCCGTAAATTTTGCCGCACAAACATATGAGTACACAACAAACAGCTTCTGCACAATTCCAAACACTGATTAAAGTTTTAAAGCATTCCTGACTCAAGTCCATGACTTCTTTTATGCGACAAACGTTTTTTCATGTTCGTTCTTTGAGATTCTGTCTCGCAGCTTAACCTAACAAAGTTCATGGTTTCCTACAGCATTTCACAGCAATTCAAGTTTTTTCTGGAAAATATTCAGACTTTGAATCTAATAGAGAACAATGGCCTTCATTAATGATCGCTTTTTGCTGTAAAATGTGTTTTTATAACCAGCATTTTTAATTAGAAAAGTATAATAAGCACTCTGAGCTCTCAATGGATGCTTCGTCTCAAAACTTAATATTTACAATAAATGTATGATGCATCATAGTTACTCTGTCACCTTCCATCTGAAGAACTTACATCTACCTGAAGTCGACAGTCATCAGCATTTTAAGAGTTTGAAGAATTAAGATTAAAAATACTGAAAAGAAATGTAATGACTAACGAAATATACAAGTAATGCTGATTTTTCAAAATAAAAGTTTGGCTTAATCTGGAATGAAATTGTTGAGGTTGAGATGTTTATAATACTGAAAATTCAGCTTTTATGAAATCGCTTCCGCACTTTTGAGAAAAAGCTGTTTCCATCTCTGATTAGCTCGTCCTTTATCTGCAAGAAATGACAGACATTCGGCTCTTTAAAAGGGATTTTACTGCTGTTTTAGGTTTTCTTTTCAAAATAAAAGAATGTTCTAGTTGGTCATTTAAGTAAAAAGCCCAGAATTTAGTGAGTTTAGCATCAGTAAGTCAAAACAATGTAGGTAGTTTCCTCCCATTTCTTATGATTTATTGTGACATGGCGCGTTGGGACAGGAAATCTAATGTCATAGGATGTCTGGGAGGAAAATATGGATATTGGTGGGACCAGATTTACCAGATGTGATGGGAAAATCTCCCATTTTTCCAGCCTGTAACACCTACTCTTCCTCCCTGAAGTCTTTTTTGTTTCCTTTATTTAACCTGGTGCACAGACCATATCTTGAGGGATGCTCCTCAAGAAGTACCCTGGAGATTGCCATGATAAAGCTGAAGTAAAGCAAAGGCCTTATTGGTACCATCTGTGGTAGGATTCAAAGTTTCTGGCAGTCACAAGCTGGTGTCTTTAAAGTACTTAAAAGTATTGTCATCCCATCAGAAAGACTTGGTAAGTAATTTAATTTCCTTTTTTTTTTTTACCAGTTCTCATCTGAGAAAGAGCTCGAGCTGCCAGAATCTGAGTCTGGATCTGTCAGCCCGTCCAGGTCCCAGTCGGCGCTGGAGCCGCTATCATCCTCCTCCTCGGTGGAGAAGCTGTGAGCAGAGCCCAGACACGCTGGGTACACGCGTGTGGACACACACACGGGTCCTAGCGTGGACACATACACCGCCATGATGTTCTTCCACGCGTCCCTCTCGGGGTCGTACTCGTGGATCAGGACTCTGTTCTTGTTGTGCTGCAGCAGAGTCTGGGTGAGGAGAAGCAGCTTGCTGCTGTGCTGGATCACCTGGTAGTTCAACGCCCGGCTGTCGATGGGGATGTCCCCCAGCCTCCTCCACTCCCCCCTGGTGGGGCTGTAGGCTTTCACCACCGGGATGTCGCAGACGCAGACGATCTGCTCCTGGAAGACGCAGGCCTTGTGAAGCTTGTCCCTTCTCAGCGAACCGCAGTGCCGCCAACGGTTCCTTTTCGGGTCGTAGCAAAGCATCCTCCTTTTATTTACCACGTACAGCTGCTCGTTCAGGGCAACTACCTGCATTTTACCCAAAGAGTGAGGCAAAGGGGCAACGAAGGTCCACTGGTTTCTCTGTATGCTGTAACACTCCACCTCCTTCAGTCTGGCGTCGGTCACCGGATTCCTTCCTCCGATCAGGTAGACGTGGCCGTTGAGGTAGCCCATCCCGGAGTGGATCCTCCCCAGAGGCCGCTCCGCCAACTCCTGCCAGCTGTTCAGGACAGGGTTGTACAACCAGAAGTGTCTGGAGAAGTGCGAAGCCAGGTACAGGTTGTTCTCAGGTGTGGCACAAGCGATTAAGGACTCCATGGTGGATCGCTTGTAATCCTGGCCGTTGAGATCCTGTAAAGGAGGATTCATGAAGTACAGGTCCTCTGAGTACGGGTCGCAGCACATGATGTTGTCGTTGGGGAGGCCGAAGAAGAGGATCATCTCCTTCGCGCTCATGCCGACTCTACATTTTGGTGAATCGCAGGCTGGGGACAGGCAGCCGCCTTCCGTGGACGGGTTGAAGAAGGACGGCAGGTGCTTCTCCACGAAGGGCTTGGTCACCAGATCCTCCAAGTAGCACTTGTCCCTCTCGGTGAAGAGGTTCCAGCGGACGCACTTCAGTGCCTGTAGCGCGTCCTCTTCATGCAGCAGCGCGTTGGCCTCGATCCACTCCAAGGCCGCCGCGCAGACCTTCTTCTCACTGTCCACGTCCAAGATATCCAGAGACAGCAGCTCCTTCAGCTGCTCCAAGCTGAGTTCGCCGAGCTCTCCTCCGTGACACACCTGGCTGAAGTTCCTGGCTATGAACGCCATGGCGTTCTCCTTCAGCTCGGGGTTGTCGTAGGTGTCTGCAAACTTCAGGATCCCAACACAGTTGGAGACCTCCAGCCGGCGCGTCATGAAGCTGGAGCTGGCCTTCCTGATGTACTCCAGCTGGAGCATGTTGGCCGCTGCGTACAGCCTCTGGACGTTGCTCTCCGTGATGGTCACCCTGCCCGTGTAGCAGTAATCCACGATCACGGACATGGACTCGGAGTCCACGCCGCGGATGACCACTCTGTCCTGCATGGACTCGTTCAGCCCCCCGGTGAACATGCTCTTAAAGTAGGGGCTGGCGGCGGACAACACGTTGCGGCTGCACAGGAACAGCTGTCCGGTTCTGGTCGCTTCTGGCTCCGGGGTTTCCTCCTCACACTCCACGGCGATGGTCACGTCCCCCAGCAGGCGCGAGTCGTACAGCAGCTTCAGCTCCCTCATCAGAGCCCGAGCGTGGCCCACGTCCTCCAGAACCTCCGGCCCCGAGAAGCAGCTCAGAACCGAAGCCATAGCGGCAAACGACGTACAGTCTGAACGCCGGGGGGATCACACGACGGGCCTCCGCGCAGACACGGACACATCCGCCTGGAGCTCAAACCGCTCGGATTAAACCCATTACCAGCGCCTAACAGCTGCGGCGACGGTCCAAAACACTCCGGTTCTACTGGTTCTCAAAGCGAACATATTATCCGGTACGAACCGCGGATCATCCAGTCACCAGAACCTGGAGGTTAGTCATCAGACCGGTGACAGTTTTCATTGATTCCGTTTGTTTTGAGCGTGGAGGAACTCGGACAAAAAAAGATAGAGCGCAGGTGCCGCCGCACTTCCGGGAGAGAATGACAAAATAAAAGAGGTTTTGTCTGACGATAAAACAAACAAACCTAAAAAACGAACAAAAAACCATTAAAATAAACCAGAAGTGTATTGGAAAACAAATTATTTACATTCTGAATAAATTAATGCAAAGAGCGGTTTACCGAAAACACAAACGTAGAATAAAAACTGAAACACAAGTAAAGCAAATGATTACATTTGGAAAAAAAAAGTTAGGTTTTTTTTTTTTTATAATTTAAAAAAGTAATCAATAGAAAACTAAAATGTTTGGAATAAAACAAGTGCAAAAAAGCAGTTATTATAACATACAAAACTCAACCATCCTAATAATTTTTCCTTCTGCAAGACAAGAAAAACAGTGAGTGGTGTTGTTTCTCCATGTTCAGAATGAAGAGGAGTGACTATTTCTCTTTCCCCTTCAATGACCTACTTCTAAAAGTAAAAGAAGAATTGGGCCCACCAACCCATTGTGACATGGAAAGAGATAATTGTCTGAAAACTAAGATTCATGTAGTTTTTTTTCCTCTGCCACATTAGTTTATATGTTCAGAATATAGACATAAGTCTTGAGCTATCGGATTTAGAAGATGATCAACATATTTAAATTTTTGTATTTGTTTAGATGCGGTTTAAATAAAACCTTTATTTTGAAGGCAGTAATTTATGGCTTCCGCTTTGGCTCTGATCGCTCTCACAACCTTGCTAAGCAAAGGATTAGCCCTTTTCATTGGTCTGTAAAAAAAATGGGTCATCAAAGTTTGGTTGCTCTGCTGAAGCCAGTAACTGTAACAAATTAATCTGCCTTAGGCTAAAAGTACATAATAGTAAGTAATATTCTGTTAGAACGGCTTTACATTTAATTAAAGGTAGTATTTAAC
Organism: Oryzias latipes; assembly: GCF_053564925.1. NCBI lineage: Eukaryota > Metazoa > Chordata > Actinopteri > Beloniformes > Adrianichthyidae > Oryzias > Oryzias latipes. The sequence continues at coordinate 10,177,153 of NC_136257.1, read as the reverse complement.
ATTTGAGGTCAATTTAGAAGTCAACGGTTTAACATTTTTTCCAGAAAGAAAGAACAAAAAAGAGAAAATGGATGAAAAGCTACTACAATGTGGCAAAAAGCGACTAATAAAGAGGTCAAAAGGAAAAACTACAATGAATGCAATAAAAACAGATAAACACAAAACAATAAAAAGGCATCAACCTTTTTCTAGACACCATAATAGTTTAAAATAGGAATCAACATGGAAATTACAAACAAAAAATCTTTATATATTGAATATGAAAAAACAAACAAACCTATTTTTAATATCTCATACCACAACTTTTGCTTCTGGAATTTCAAAACTGATAGAAAGCTGATGTTTGCATTGACTTTAAGTCTCAGGAAACAACTTTGAACTTTTAAATCATATTTTGCCTCATTTGGAAAATTCGTTGCCCAATTCTAAGCTAAATGAGCCATTTTCAATCAAATGAACAATGTCATTAAATGAATTCTTTTCATCCATGAGGTAAACAGTTGTTGATGTTGTCTTCTAAATACACTTGAGGAGTCACATTATCTGAAATGAAAGATTAATGAGAGTCAGTTGATTTTTAGATGCAAACGTGTCACAGCATTAGGAGTTTTTTGCTGAATGCTCTTCCTGACACTACCCTGTGCATTTACCAGGCGTGGGACCAGCACAAGATGAAGCTGCTTTATTATTTATCTCTTTTTTATGTCTGTCTATTTGTCCGTCTGTCTATCCCAACCTCTTTTGTCTTTTATTTTATTTCAATTTCTTTTTTTTTTTTTTTACATTTGATTGTTGTCTTTTGTTATTTTTTTTTGTTTGTTTATTTGTCTTTTCGTGAGTTTTTTCTTTTGAAACTCTTTAGTTCTTTCGTTAATTTAGGATTTTTGGGGGCGGTGGGGATGGGGGTGCAGTCACAGATTTTAGGGGGGAATTGGCCCCTTTTGCCCTATTTGTCTATATCTGGCCTTTTGTTTGTAGACCTCAAACAGGCTTCAGCGTTATTGTGTTGTGACTTAAAGTGTTGTGTTGTGAGTTATTGTTTTGTGTTGTGAGTTAATTTTTCTAGTGTTGTGACGAATTGAAGTGCGTTATTTTGTGTTGTGTTGCGAAATCTAAAGTGTTGTGACCCTTCTGGGTCACCGTATTCAGCATTGAGTTCAGGGTGATTGAGAGGAAATGATCTTCCTACATTAGCAGTGAAGTCCATTCTAGAGCTGATTCTGTCTTGTGATCTATTTTTGGGGGATGTACATTATTTTTAGCGCTGCAGAGACAGACTTTGATATGATTACACATAAGAATATCACTCCCTGACTGAACTGAACGCTGTTGGGTTTTTCTGCTGTTTCTGCTTCCACCAAACGTCAGGTGATAGAACATATTTTAAACAAGTCTTGCAACATTACTGTCACACACTGTGCCAACTCCGATTTAATAGATAAAGTCAGCATATTTGGGAATTTTCCTTCTATCCATCTTTAGGTGAACCTGCCGCTCAAGTCGTTGATTCTTCGCAGGGCGTCCTGGTTGCGGATGGTTTTGTGGACGGTGATAATGAAGGGGAAAGCCGAAGGGAGCTCCACCTTTTTGCTCAGCTTCTGGTGACCCCAGTGGAGGCAGCGCAGTTTTTCAGCCAAATCTCGTCTGCCCGCTCGCTCCAGACCGTCTTGAAGCAGTTTGGTTTTGTTGGGTTTGTCCCACGACCGTTCATACCTGGACATTTATGCCCATTACACAAGAAACAATTGTTTTAGATTCATACATGTATATATTTTCTTTAGCACAAATTGGATCTAATTCATGTTAAGACAGCCTGTCTACCAGCTCTCCAACATGGTCCTGGCCTGCACAATCCTGTCTGCAGATCTGGCATGGAACCGTCCTATCTCAGATCGGCAGAACCCAAGCTCACACGCTAGAACCCTCCACTCAAAGCCAAGCTGTGTAGAAAGTTCATGCAGCGTCTTCAGGTTAATCACAGCATCCTGAATAAAGCAGAGGACCCTTTAATCATGTTCTGAGGAAGTGATCCACGCGGCAGAGATGATGAAACCTGCCTGCACTTACCTCTTGGGCTCTGTTGGGCATTTTCTGGGATTCCAAGTGATCTCATGCAGACGAAGTGGTCTTCAAAAAGTCAGATGTACATTTATAGTTCAGGTTCAGGCTAAACGCTCACCAGAGTCTGGGAAAATGCACATCTGATGGTCTGTTTAAGAGTTGCCGGGGAGACCGATGTTGGACACACCAGCTGGTTAAAGATTAGACAGTTTTCAGGGTCTGCATTACAAAAGTACAGTGAGGTTACTTTAACCACACATTAGTTTTGTTTTAGATGTAACAAAAATCAAATTTGTCAGGAAAGTGAAAGAAACATAAAAGAGGGTATTGAACATATTGTCAATACTTCCTATGATGTAATTTTCCTTTATGGATCAGGAAAAAAAAGAAGAAATTTCACCAACACATGTATGCACATGTTAGCACATGTATCGCAAAAGTCAGTCCACCGATCAAAAACATTAATTACATTAATTTATTTTAAAATATTCTGTGACACAAATTTATCTCACAACTCAGTTCAAAGATTTAATAGAAAAAAACTCAAGATGAAGTAAAATTTTAATTGGTTCAGTATGATTTTTATTTAATAATCTTTTAATAATAGGTATTAATAATGATATTTTAGTATTTTGTCTTGTATAATATAAAAATGTACTGAAAATAATAAGAAACGGATGTTTCTGTCAGTCTTTGATGTTTAAATATTTACTCAAACTTTACAACTAAAGAAAATGAAAAAGAAACTAAAGATTAACAAGCAGATATTATGCAACAACTTTAAACGTGTTTTAAAACATTGTTTGTGTGTAAAAATAGCTCTTATTTGTACTTCATCACCATGAGAGCTTATACATACCAAGCTAGGCTTGTTGGAGAACAACTTAATCATAATTCTTTTAAAAAAAAATATTTTTCAATCAGTAAAAAAGATTAGTGTTAAGTAATTCTAAAAATGTAAATCAAAGGTTTTGTTTGAGATGACTAAACTTTTAAGAAGAAAATGTGATTATTGTAGTAACACACTACACTACTGCACTACTACTGCTTCTATTACTATTGGTAATAATAAAAATAATATCGGTACAACTACAACAACTACTTCTACTACTACTAATAATAATACCAGTAATACCAGTACAGCAAAAAATACTAATAATAACAGTAAAAATAATAATACCGCTACTATCACTAATAGATGGGGCTCAGTGCAGAATATTTGTACGTTTTGTTTTGGTCAAACATGGTTATCTTATGGAGCTTACTTTTTATAACTAAAAATAACATAGACAGAACACAAAATGCTCTGAAAAGCTTTATTGGTTTGAAAAATATTGTCTCTTTAACTTTCCTATCATCCATGAAATGCGTGAGGCTGTTTGCAATTTGACTGCAGCTGTTATGTTGCTCAAAAGAACGTTACAAATTGAAGGAAACTATACATATGATATCGTTTTCTTTAGCATCCTTGTCGGAACAAACAAAGCAGATCTTGAATGCATTTCTTTACATTTCAACCCAAAGTGCTGCAAAGTTTAACTCAGGCTCAGGTGAAATCCCACTTCCTGTTTCAGGTTAACCTCACATTCAACATCAGAATTCAGCAGAAAAAATGAAGAAAAAGAAAAAACAGTCAGCAGATGGAATAATTGAAAGCATATGCAAAAGCAATGTCTGTTTTTACAAACTTTTATTACGAGATTTATTTTATATGTCACTTAATTAAATTGCATTCACAATGATGAAACAACAACAACAGAAAAAAAACATTCCAGAGAACCTATTTCAAATTTAGAAAATGATTATGAAAGTATTGCCAGTTGTCATTTTGCGTTGATCTTAGTTACAAACAGGATGGTGCAGATCCAGCCAGCTGGACCTCAGTTCTTCGTCCTTCAGTAAAGGAAACTTCCCTTCATTTCAATAACAGTCTTTTTTTTTCTCTCCGGGCTTTCCTGGCAGCAACATTAAAGTCCGTGCGATCCCCTGCAGTGTCCTCACACTGTGGCTGGTCTGGGCTCAGTAGCATCCATCTTTCCAGCTGCCGTCCCTCAGGGCGCTCAGGGCAGCCAGGCTCTTTGGAGGAGTCAGCAAACTACAGCCAGAAAGAAACAAAAACAACTTCGGTCAAATCATGCATCTGTACATCAAATTCACTTCAAAGTTTCAGTTTTTCTGCAAAGTTGTGCTCTGTTTCTTCTTCAGGGAGGCAGGAGAACCCCACATCCTGTCAAACGAAACAGACTTTTTCAGAAATAAATATGTTCTGCTTGTATATCATTATCTCTAGGGAGTAAATCATCTTTTTTTATAACTTGCAAATAATTTTGAGGAACTCTCTCATGGAAATGTATTAGAGGGACAATAAGGCACGATGTGGAAAGAAGCTCCCAGTTTGTTGCTGTCTTGTCTAAAATCTTATCTTGTGTATTGGTAAGGAAGTTCTGAATCTGGCATTTCCGGTTAAAGTCAAGATCCTAGAGTCTGGAGGAAAAAAGGAGAAACCAAGGAGTTTATTTTCCAGTGGGTCTTAGTTTCTCCCCTCAGAGCAAAAAGCACAGATTCCCTGTTTATGGGACGTGGTTATCATTATCGTTGATCGGAAAAATGTGGAAAAGACATGAGACAGTAGAAACTGTAGAAAGGTAGAGGGGTTCCTATGCCTTCAGCAGAACCACAGCTGCATTGCTGCAATCACTCAATGCAACGTGTGCTGTAACAGAGTACTCACATCTATGCATGTTCATTCTGTCAAAGAGTCTCAGAGTGCCATTCATTTTCCTACCTTTATTTTAAATAGGATTTAAATCTGGTGAGAAACTGAATTTGGGTTTTCATTATAAATAGAAAACATAAACACTTGAAATCTATCAGCCAGTGTGTGTCAAACTTACAGAGGTCAGTTTTGCTATAATATATTAAATATCACAGAAGTTTATGGAATGTATGAAAGAATCTGCAATATTATAAAATTGTATGTAGTATCAGGAATGCATCTGCACATGGAAAAGTGGTTATTGCACTATATACAGTGGCGTACATGATGTACCCTATATTACATCTTTGCTAAATTCCTTTAAAAAATGAGTATTTATGATTTAAATACTAAATAAGTTTAAAAGTCGGAAACGTTTTTTTTTCAAAAACAACGAACTATTTAGTATATTTTTCATAGTTTGAGGAACATGAAATACTCCAGTCCAGTTCTGAATTACTTATTGAAAAGATTGATCAAACGTATGCATCAATGTGTAGTTTTTGAGGGTTTTTTTTTGTGTGCCAATCGTTAAAAAAAAGGAATTTTCCTCAAACAGAATGAGGAGCATCAGCTGCTCTTCTTTCAAACTCTGGGTCTTTTTTCCTACTGACATTCAGAGAACGAATTCCAGGTCTGACCTTTAATCCAAAGCCTAAACATACTTGTTTAAAGATCTACTCCAATGAAAATGGTGTTTTTAACATGTTCCTGTTGCATTTCTCTGTCGATGGAGGACATATATCAAAGGATTCAAGATTAAGATTGCATTTCTGATTATTTCTTTATTCAATGGATAATGAGCAGATAAAAAACTGCCGCTTGAAAAAGCTCTCCGTTGTGACGTAGATACTGAAATGGGTGGGCCAAAGTCTACGTTCACACTGCAGGGCTTAATGCTCAATTCAGATTTTTTGAAAAAATCCGAATTGTTTGCTAGACCGTTCACATTTCCAAGTAAATCCGAACTTTTGTGATCTCCAGTGTGACCGTGACACGACCCAAACGAGACCCGCATGCGCAGAAGCCAGAAGAATACTCAACGGTGAACGACGTCACTTGTTGTTTGCGGAGCAAACGTTAACAATGGATGTCAACAACAGTGTTGTCAAAAGCGGAGCTCTTTTTGTAATATTAAATTTATTTTCACGAAGGAGCAGCACAATTACAATCTTCTCATTTTAAGAAGGCAATGGAGTCGGGATCGTCTGTACCCACTGTTGTGGAAGAGGAATGTGTATGTGTTGGGCCCGCGCGCCCGCGTGTGTGTGCAAGCGGGTGCCGCGATAGAGAATGGGGGGAGGGGGGGGGGGGGGCAGTGTGTGCGCGCATTCATGTTGTGTGTTACGGATGACGGTAATAAAATGGCGTTTACTTGTATACTTGTATAGCGCCTTTCTTCCTACAAGGACAAAGCGCTTTACAGTCACAGACCCATTCACCCAGTCACACACACATTCACTCACACATTCACACACTGATGGCGGCTCCGCTGCCAAACACAGGCGCCTGCCTACCACCAGAGGCAAGGTGGGGTTCAGTGTCTTGCCCAAGGACACTTCGACTCATGGGCGTGCAAGGCGGGAATCGAACCTGCAATCTTATGATCATGGGTCGACCGCCCTACCGCTGCGCCACAGCCGCCCCTGATAAAAGAAGGTTTCCCCCAGAATAAATGCTATGGACTCTTTATTAACCCGTTCTGGAGAATCTAAGGATCAGAACAGGGAGGAGGAGGGGGATCGCCTCGGGTCCCCTGCGCTTCTGAGCACGGTGGGAAAGGAGAAAGAAAAAAAAGTTATCGCGGGAAAGGTTCAACACCACGCTCTGCCATTTATCTGGAAATTTTTTCAAAAACCGCCCAGTTGCGATCAGAGCCCTGGAGTTTGGCCTTAAAAGAGCGATCAGCCCAAATATTAATCCAATCCGTGACCTGCTTCCCTTCCACGGTCTGATCTCAGCAGCATCATCCACCATGGTTGATGTTTACGTTCTCGTTCCCGCCTACTTCAACGCAAAATGATGACGTTTGTTGCGTGTCGATGACGTACAGTTCGGAATCAAGTCGCCTGGCCGGTCAGACGGCGGTCGCAATTGAAAAGAACGGCTTCAATTCGGAATCAGGACGGCAAACCCACGGGGCCTGGGTCGCAATTGAAAAGATCGGATCTGTGTCATTCAGACTGTCATGAAAAGATCGGAATTGGGCCGCTTAGGGGCAAAAAAATTCGGAATTGGGTCGTTTCAGCCTGCAGTGTGAACGTAGCCAAAGTCTCCCTGGCACCCTCCATTCCCATGCATCCACTTGTAGACAAATAGATCCGTTAGCGTGTTCATTTTCCTCGTCTGAGCTGCCAACTGGCTCAAAACTGTGCAGCTGGAAAGCTCCCATACTGCTCACTGTTTTTGTTGCACCGCTAATGTTAGCTTGGGGTTATGAAGGACTGTAAGCTAGCAGGAGAGGGTGTAAACAAAGGGATGATGGGATGTTAGCGGAGGGTTACTTCCATGCTAGCAGTCCCTCCCATAGCTCAGTGGCTAATTTCTGATGAACTCCTGCCGCTCTGCAGAAACTATGTCCCAGACAACAAAACAAGTTTTTGGATTTTTGCCTAAAGAAAGCATAATTGTCCCAAAACAGGCAGACGGCTGGTTCCAATTGCAGCAGCTATAATAATAATCATAACTAAAAGAGCACTAGGAACACCTTGAAAATGGATAAAAAGATAATTGGTGTAGGACTTTAAAATGATTGTTTGTTTTTTCTTTTTTACAATCTGGTGCTCCATATGCGTAGATTTTGGTTGTGCTCATTGATCTCACATTCAGTTTTTGTGGCACATGGCACACAGTCAAAATGTTTCAGTACAAGAACCAAAAAACACAAAAGACGATTAAGTCAACCAAAGTGACGATTTGACTGCAGAAGAGCACACCTAAAGCAAGTACAGAATTCCCCAAAAAGATAAAGCAGATGACAGAAAATATCCTTAAACTATGTTTTTTTTGTCCTGTCCTGCAGGTGGGAAAAGTTTACAGCTGGATGGCTCAGGATTTGGTTCGATTCCCAGGGGCGTGATGAGCTTCATCCCGTATGAGTTCCTGGGCAGGACCCTTCACAACACTGCCTAACTACGTAGCCACAAGGGGGCCCAAGTCTGGGTCTCCCTGTGCCGGTCCCCAGCCCGGACCGGGCTTTATAAAGTTGTGACAGGAAGAGTATCCAGCGTAAAAATCTCTGCCAAACCAACTGTGAACCGTGATGTCATATATATAAAACACATACATGTAGTGTGTGAAGTTATTTTCCTTTACCTCCGAGTGGGCTGTGAGATTTTACTCGCACGTGGAGGTGCACCTGCGATGAAAGAGGCTGGGCGGGGGAGGGAACTGCGGGGGGCGGAGGACTGGATGAAGCTGCCCTTCATCGGCTGTGGGAGCAAGCTGCTGCCGGGTTTGAGGGGGTGACTCGTGGCGGTGGCGCTGCTGATGCAGTTGAAGCTGCTGGAGGAGGACAGGCAGGTGGGGGCGGGCCCCTGCTGCACGGTGGGGCTGACGTAAGCCGTGGCTTTCAAAGGGTGCCGTGGAGCGGTGGGGAAGTTCCCCACACTCTGGACTCGCTGGCTGAGCGGGCCTGGAGGCGGAACTGAAACACAGCAAGACAAATGTTGAAGGAGGGGGCGTTCCATAGAAATAGCTTTCACCCCCCCACTACCAACTCCCAGTTCAGCTCAAACTGTGACAAGAACAAAACTTTATCTATTAAAGTCTCACTCCATTGAAAGGTTTTTTAATTTGGTACCAGTTTTGGGTTTACATTTTTCTTTTTACTCAAGTTTTAAATTTACATTTTTTTTCTCAAATTTTCAATATTTCTTTCAACTTTACAAAATTATTTTTTTCAAATTTAGATTTTTGTTTTCAATTTTTTTAAATAAATGTTTTTAATAATTCCATTAAGTTTACAATGTGTACTTTGTATATATATATATATATATACATATATATATATATATATATATACATATATATATATATTTCTTCTTTTGTTGTTTGCATTATTCTCGGTTATAGATGGCCCAAAATGACTTCTTCCTCAGTTTTTAATTTCCTGTAATACCCAATGATTGATGCAGAGGAATCTGATTCGGTTCTAATCTTTTGAATCTCTGGCATGTAATAGATCGCAGGATTAGGGCATAAATTGCATATTTTCAAGATAAAAAGGCTGAAGTTGGCTACAGAGAAATTGCAATGACAAATGTTTAAAGTTTGACTTGACAATGTGAGACTTCAAATGCACACGACAGCACAATAGTGAGTATTTTTTAACAGACCTGGTGGGCCTCTATTAACTTAGACCTCTTAGACCTTACCTATAAAGTTACAGGTATCAAAACTGACTGAAAAAGGAGATTTTCCACCTATGAATGTCTACTTCACAGGATTGTCACTCAAAAGTCTTTCACCTGATTTCAGAAAAATTAAATTACATTGTAAATGGTGTATACTTATATAGAGCTAGAAGGCCCAAAACACTGTACAGTCACGTCCCATTCAACCATGCACACACACATTCACACACTGCCGAACACTGACGCCGACCTACAACCACCAGGAACAAATGTAGGGTTCAGTGTCTTGCCCAAAGACACTTCAACACAAGGCGGGAACTGAACCTGTGATTTATAGATCAGAGGACGACCATCAAACATGTTGTGGTAACCGAGTTGGATTGCAGCAACATTTTTCATATAAAATTGTATTTGAAAACAGAGGACATGTTGGAAGCAGTGCCACACATTTTGTCAAGAAACCAAACCAAACCACAAGCTTTGCTGGGTTGAGGAACTCATGAACAAGCAGCAGACTTCTTACTGGAGGACTGGAGACGTGCGAAGCCGCTGGAGGAGTCAAAGCTCTGGCTGCTCCGCATGGAGGGCATCGCTGGTAAAGAGGAGGGGCCGTGGGAGGGCGGGGTGGAAGGGGAGGCCACGCAGGGAATACTGGGAACACTTGGCATGCTGGGAGCTCGCATCAGGTTGGGCATGCTTCTCCGTAGCTTGTCTGTGCAACAGCATCGACAATTCTTATCAACTCATGCAATGTACAAAGAACACTTCAACATCTGGAAGTTTGCTATGTTTGTCTTCCATAAAAAATATACTTAAGGAGCATTTACTTTGTTTTTTCATTTGTTTTTAGGCATGATAAATACCTATGTTTAAACAGTACATTTAAAATGTCATAAGAAAAGTCTAAATAAAAACTGCAGGAGAGAAGATAGAGCTCAGAAAATGTTTTAAATCCATTTTAGGATGATTTGTAAAAAGTAAAAAAAGAAAGATTTACCTTATTTCTAAATAAATGGGAACTAAAGTAGAGAATATGTCAAGTGAAGCAGAGGGAAACAGCAGTGTAGTGGTGTTTTCCAGCCTCACACTACTTTACTTGGCCAATTATAAAGAGCAGAATGCGGGACTAATTCTCTTAGAGAGGTCATTTGATGTTAAAAAACAAACCTCTGAAGGTGTATCTATCTGTCATTGTACAAACGTCAGCTGTAATTTCTACGTTTTTTATGAGTAGATCAAAGTTGAAACAAGTCTAAGGTCTCCCAGAGTGATTTCTCCTTCAAACATGTAGTAAACTGCTACTACTACTGTTAAAACTTGAAGGATTGAAAGTAATCACCTCTAGTGAGAAGACGTTTACATTGTAACATTAAAACCCTTGTGCTATCCTAGGCACTTTACCGTTGGGAGTTGGGTCATCTAGACCCACTAGACAGTGCTCTGAACCTTTTTTCTTCAATGATTTGTGATCTTCACTGGTGTCCATGGATTACATGAAATCTTTCCACCTTTATCCACCTTTGTCATGGTAGGGAGAACACGTCAATGTAAGGGTGGGGTCATCTAAGACAGCACAAGGGTTAAAGATACTGATTCAGGATTAAGGCCATTGACTGTATATCAGAACTGGACTGAGTGACATCACCCATAAAAAATGCCTTACTTCCTGTTCCAACTGCACAAAGTCAATACAGCCGTCATACGGATGCCGCCATGTTGGAGCCAGAAATTGTCAGTTAACAGTGATTTGTCTGAGTCAACATTTCTATGTCAACCGCTTTCACCAATCAGGAGCTTGTTGGAAGGCCACACCCCTACCACTAGAGAGCGGGCTTGAGCTATCTGTCAATCAAGTGAACGTTTTATTTGAGACCACATGCTTTTATTCAAGGCATCTGATTGGTCAGTTTATGACTTGAATAACTTGCACTACAAAAAAAATATCATGACAAAAATAAGGATTATCAAGAAAATGTAAAAAAAAAAAAAGGGGGGGATTGGAGCAAGAATGATTGTTCTGACAAATAGAATGACTGAGTAATAAAATCAGTAGAAGTCTATGGGATATTGGCTTCTTGGAGCCAGTGGGTACTTCCTGTTTGGGGGTGAAACAGTAAAAAAACGGTTGAGGTAAACAGTGAATTTCAATGCTTTGATTTATTTTGTCACAGTTTGTGTTTCTAACACTGGGTGGCAGTGTTACCCATTGATGCTTGAGAGTCAATTCCAGATATTTTCTACTGTTTAGACTGACTGTAACCTTGATTTTTGGATGGGTTTACCATCCCTGAAGTGTGGCTTATAAGTTATTTAACATATATTTTGAATTTTCTACATGCAAAGGTTTCAAAAATGTATTTAAAAACACAAACAAGCCAACATAACACAGCAGCTTGCAAGCACTAAAACACATTTAGGTTTCTTGGGCGTAAAAAGGGCAAAGATGTCAATAAACACCCACCTGTGCTGCTTCTGTATGCTGTGTGTGCTTCTGTAATCAGACTGGAGGGTCCAGAGAACTGAGAGAGCCCACTGTGCGAATAATGAGGAGTGGCAGAAATGCGTCTGCAGTCTCTGATGCTGGAGAAGGTGTGAGAATGGGGCAGGCTGACCCGCTGCATAGACCCTGTGCGAAAGAGTCGAGGCTGAGGCGGAGGGAGCTGGTCGTAGCTCTCATCCTCTTCATCCTCCTCTTCCAGGTCCAAATCGTGACGCCTGAGGGACTGTAAGGAGAAGCTGGATCTGCGGCGGCTGGATGGGGCGGTAGAGGAGGTAGAGGCAAAGTCTTGTCGAAGACCTGCAAGGTAACGGATGAACACTTTATTCTGAGGAGAACATGAGCTGAAACTTCCTATAGAATGTCCTACTTTTCTTCTTCTTATCTGGTATACATACGTTTTTCTAAAATGTAAGAGCTCCATACTAAAGTTCATCTGTTCAGATCTTAAACGATCTACATTTGTCAAGAAGGAAACCTTATTCTAATCCAGTCTCAGTGCATCAGAGGCTGGATGTAGGGAACAGCACCATCTGCTGGTGAAAGCATGCAACTACTCAGAAAATATCAGCCCCATTGCTCATTTTGACAATTTTTGGTTTAAAAACAAAATAAAAAGGCAGGAAAATGTCTGAAAATTATAAACGGATGATTGTCAGTATTAAACCTGGTCTATTATTGGAAAGTTTCATAAAAATCGATAAACTTAATCCAAGAAAATATCCAAATTCTGTACTGCCTACTCTGACCTCCCTAACATTTTCCTCATTCATCAGCTCTTCAAAGTTTACATTCCATCTTCCCATCACACTTGTGGAACTCTTTACATAAGTCATTTCATTCCAGATGATTCACCAAGACACTTCCTTCCGTTCTCCATGATCACTAGCTGCTGCTGTCCAGTCATCTGGAGGAACCTCCTGATCTTCCAAAGCCTGATTCATTTCCTCCATAAAACCCACACAGAACTCGTCCTCTTGAACATCTGCTGTGCCCCTGTCCTCTTCTTCACCACCAGAGTTAATAAGCCCTAACCTTCCATTCTCAAATATAGCTACAAAAAAGAAAAAAAAAGGACAAAAAGTTGCAGTTCCAGCAGAAGATCTGGTGCAGGTGTAGGATTGTCTGACATTGTTGTATCAAGATTATTCTTTTAAAAAAATGAGCTAAATCCAGCAGGTTTAATAGTTTGTACTACATTGCTGGTAAAAATGAAAAATCCGATATAGTGGAGTTAATAAATTGACCTTAAAGAAGAATTTTAGACCATTTTGCTTAGAGCTCTGCTTTAGGTTCACTCACTCTCTTCCTGTAGACGAGCCATGACCTCCACGTCAGTCATGTCCTGCAGCTTGTAGCTCATCGAGATCGACTCGTCCTCCAGCTCTGACACACCCGCTTCACTGTCCAGGGAAGACTGAGGCGTGATGGCGGCATGCCGCCGCCCCGTGTCTGCGAAAACACAGGAGACACACACATCTCTGCCACGATGCTCCGCATTCCTTGCACCCTTCTGGCTGTTCAGACTAATGTCACATTCATGGGGAACAGTCACAGTCAGTATCTGTCAGATGGTGAGTCTCGCATTTTACTAAACTGCAGAAACTGACAGGTCAAAGAGGACGTTAATGGTGAGAACTCACTGTGAGGTGTGGAGCTTGATAAGAAGGTGGGCGCTCTGTCACTGAGGCTGCAGCTGCTTCTAGAGAGGACAGTCGGCTGGAGAAATGATTGGCCAGACGACAACAGAGGGGCTTTGAAGAAGAGTAAGAAATCAAAGGAGAGAATATTTAGTCTGCAATGATGATTTTTTTCCAATGTCAAATACAGAAAAAGAGGCAGAGTTGTTAGTTTCATACTCAATCTGAAGAGTTTACCCACATAATCTGTTCCCTGTAATTAATTCTCTGTCATCTGAGAGTGAAACTACAAGGTTATTTAAGAAACTGGATTATTTTCATGCAGTAATCTGGAATATTCTGGTAAATCTAGATGTAACAGCCCTCCATTCCCCTCCCCCCAAAACAGAAATCTGGTTTGTTGGCAAAAGTCAGTGCAGAAATGACAAGTAGAGCAGTTGGATTTAACATAAATGACATTTGACACTTCAACTTTCAAAATAAAAGCATGCAGGAAAGAGGCCTGAATTGAGGAAGTCCGTGGATGTAGGGAAGGACGACACGAGGGTGGATGGAGTGAACAAGGAGGATGTAGAAGATGGCGACCCCTATAGGGCGGTTTAAAGTCAAGGAAGAAGTTTATTAGAATAAAAACGTTGGTCATATGGAAATCCAGATATGTAAAGACAAACAGAATTTTCACATGGTACAAGTATTGAAATTATTTTCGAGAGTTTCATGGCTGTTGGACAGAAATGAAGAGTAGAGCCTTCTCTGGGTCAGTAATAATGAACCTCAGCTGGTGGAGTAATTATTCCCCCTATAATCCTAATCAGAACAAATAAAAAAAATGATGGATGGATGGTTTATCAAAGCCAAAGTTACCTGGGGTCTCAGTTAGTGCAGCAGGTTTAGTGTAAGGCAGGTTGGGGAAGCTGAGGGAGGAGAGCCCCTCAATGCAGCTGTAGGGACGGATGGAGGAGAGTCCTCGGCTCCGCCTCGCTGGAGACAAGATGTTAGCAGAAAAAGGGTGATTGAAGTCTTTTTGAATTAAACAAGCATGTACACCCCTTCAAACCCCCACTGTTTGACGCACGGTCGGATCACTCTAATCTGCTTCCGACAGATCAGCATTGCTCTTGTAGATGATTGGTCAGAAGAGATGCAGGGTTTAGAAAAGCAGCATATTGGGCTAAACACTGATGCTTTTATTTATTTATTTTTTTGGTCGGATCTTATCTTAAGCAGGGATTGGACATGTAGGTTACAAACCATTCCCAAAAAGGGAATTATAGCTGCAGTCCTATTAACTTTTTTGAGGAGGTTACAGTATTACTGCTTTCATATTCCTAATCTAAAGACTTTACAAAGCAAAGCGGATTGAATCTTTATAGGATACTTAAAATGGGTCACATAATGGTAGAAACCAGAATTTATGGCTTTTAAAGCTAAATTGCTGCTTCTTTAACATCTATTTCAGATTTCATATTTTATAAGGTCTAATTCTTTCTACCACAGTTCAAATCATTAAAAAAAGCATCTTGATAGCAAGTATTCATAAATTGCGTATATTTATTTGACCCACAGCCGCTCCCAATTACGACCTACGACCTGCTATTAAGACCTAATATCAAAACGGTGCGTTTGTTCATATTAGTAGGATTATCTGTTCATTTTATAGCTCTCCTCCAACTATTAAATAGAAGATGCTAATGCAAACACTAGTGAAAAAAACTTGCTACTGTACGTGGACACAAAAATGCACTCAGGTCTGTCATGAATGGAATTTATTGAACTTAACTTTAGAGAAGGAAAATAATCTTAAAATCTACATACCCACAGGACAAGGACCAACACTTCTGCCTTATTAGGCCGCAGAGTAGAAACACAATACTGTGACATTTCCTACATTTCCTATCACGCAGTGAGAGGAGTTTATTTTTTATTTTTTATAAAGACTTATTGAGCAAATCTTCAAAAAATCCATTTGATGGAAGCATGGTTTCTATGGTAACCGTGCATGGGAGGAATGGACGATCTAAAAGTGGGTCTGGCAGCGAGTGCTATTCAGCAGCAAACAAGTGTAGCGGGTATGATGTTCACATAAATCTGACATGATCATTTCTGAGATCCCCATAATCCCATGAACCAAATTTCTGAAGAGGCTTGGCACATAAATGACAGATCAGCGATTCTGGACTGGGGCCTTTTGTAGTGCTGATAGGCATCACCAGAAAAATGAGTGAAGGTGAATGAATTAGGGATGCTATCTGTTCAGTTTTTGGTTTGGGTTATTAAAATGCCATAAAAAACGTATTGTTTTCATTTAGCTTAACTTCGAGTTAAGCAAACAACCGTGGAGGGGTGATGCATTCACAAAACCAGCTGGTTTGGTTCTGACTAAGATGAGCGTTCACATACTTAATGAGAAGGACTCCGTTGACTATTATACACCTTCATCTTTCACTTCTTAAAGACATTTGTCAACTTTTTGGAGCTTCAGTGTTGGCTGTTTTATACTCAAAATGCACATCATGTTTCTTGTTATTGTATGATTACTTTTCTGCTTTATTTTAGCACCAATTACTCCAAAAAAAGATCCTAGTTGGTGAAGGTCACACTCACCAATGAAGGTAAAGAAATATATGAAAAACGTTTGTTTCTCTCTTGATTCACTGCCAATCTTTGGTCTGTTTGCATTCCCACTGTTGTTGAACATGTCAGGGTTCTGTTGCTTAGCTAAAACCCCACTCTGAAAATTGTGTTTTTGGTGCTTTTAACATGTTCTTGTGGCATTTCTCTGATAATGGAGGACATATATGAAGAAAATGAAGTCTAAAAAAGCATTTCTGAGTATTTCTTTATTCTAATTGTTGTGAATCAGGAACAGGTGAAAAAAAATAGATTGAAAAAGATCTGATTTCTGATGCTCCATTTTGGTGCATCCACTTAGATAGATAGATAAATAGATCCATGAACGTCTTTGTTTTCCTCATCTGACCTAGCATCTGACTCAGAACTGTACGGCTGGATAGCCCCAATATTGATCGCCATTTTTGTTTCACAGGCATTGTTAGGTTGGGGTTTTGAGAGGCTGTAAGCTAGCAGGACGGTATTTAAAAGGGGTCTCTCAGTTATGGATGATGGGAAAAGGGGGTAGGGTTGCTCCCATTGACTGTTTTTGAACTCTTATGTACAGCCAATGGTTGCTCCACACCAATGGTTCCGCCCACAACTCAGAGGCAAATCTGAACTATTGCTGCTCTGCAGATACTATATCCTACAAAACAACACTATGTTATTTTAACTTAGGAACCATTTGATAGTTTTACCTCCCGTCCAACCCCTTAGTGCGGAGTGTCAAGCATGAAGGGATTGGGCCCCCTTTTTAAAGTCTTTGAAATGACTTGACCAAGGATTTGAACTCACAACCTTCCAGTCTCAGGGCAAACCCTTTATCACTATTCCACTGAGTGGGTTGAAAGACTGCTTAGTTGGTTTCAAATGAACTGATACACTTGTTCACAAACGTAAACTAAATTACCCAATCTGAGAACACCTTCCACATGGAACTCCAGAGAAAAAAAGGAAAGCAGTGGATGGATTATAACTCCAATGCATTCTGGGTACAAACACAAATACCCCACCTTGAAGAAAGCAGGCGGTGAAAATGATGTGGTGTTTCAGTACATGAAAGCGGTTCTACACAACTGGAAATTCAAGCCAGGAGGATTTTACTTTTAAAAATGTGCATTTGAATAAAAGAGTTTATGGTACCTATTACTTTAAAGACCAATCAAAGTGCATCCACTCATGGCTGATGCTAATTAATTACAACAACAGGCTGAAATGTTACAACCCCATTACACTCATTTACATTGAGAGCAGTGGGCAGCCATTCAACAAGGCACTGTTTTACAAACCCATTAAACTTATGTTAAAGACTCTAGAGAAGCTAAGAGTGCAAATGGGTTTATCCAAGTGCAATACCACAGACATAATCGCTCTGGAAAAGAAGGTATCTCGTATTTAGACCGCAAGCAGGGAGCGTTTATAATTTGCCCCAGAAACACTATGGTGTGAAGAAGTTTTAGTTGAAGATCACATGATGCAGAGAGCCAGATGTTAACATGTTGAAATCCTGTTAATCTGTGTTAAAAATGACTCGTACCTTGATCCAGTCTGTGGCAGAAAGTCATCTTTGCTAGTTCCACTTCAGGCCCAGGGTGGTCCAGGACCTGCCTGCACCACTGGAGAGGACTTAGGGCACTTTCACTCTGCATCTTAGCTTTAGGACTCACATACAACCTAAAATAGAAAGAAGAGAAGCACAAATCACAGTCAGAACTACAAGTTAAAGTCAGAGACACAACATCATGAAGCTTGAGTGCAAATCAAATGAATTATCTTAATGAGTTTCAGGATTCTTGTCAAAAGTGCAATAAAAAGGTACCGTGAGTACTGAACGTTCAAAATTTGTGTGCAGTGTTGTTGAACATCATTTGGATCCCATTTTACAACTTACCCGTTTCCTTTTTTTTTATTTTTAGAATTTTGTACAGACATTTTTAAAATAGCTTTGAGCAAAATACAGACAGGTAAAATTTGTGTTTTTTACATCTCCTTGTGACTTTTTCAAATGATGGAGGACATATATAGGGAAAACTGATTCTTTATTTCAGACAGTTGTGTATCGGGACCAAACGAAAGAAAGCAGTTTGAAAAGGCTGTATTTGTGACGTAGAAACTACAATTACTGGGTCACCAGCTCCCTGAACTACCTCTGGATGAAAACGGTACGGCTGCATAGCTCCAGTATTTCTCACCATTACAGTTACACTGGTAATGCTAGGTTGGCGGTGTGAGGGGCTGTGGGCTAGCGGGAGAGACTGTAAAAAGATGGTTGATGGGAAGTGGGGGAGGGCTTACTCTGCGCTAACAGTTTGAGAGGCAAATTGGGTCTCAGCATCTGGTTAACCGAACTGAGCGAACGGCGGCCCCTGGTCCGTGGACAAAGCTCGAGAAGCGCGTGCTCCTGGACAACACTGCTGCCTAGTGGGCTCAGATCCCCCAGGAGGGAGCCGTAGAGCCGGCAGCAGGCGGCATGGCAGGTCAGCTGGGTCAGACGGGGCACGTGAGGCGACTTGGGCCACAATAAATACTCCTGCGGGTCGGAGTGGTCTTCCGCCGGGGAGTCGCGCAGCGTGCCGGTAGTGGCTTTCCAATGGCAGACAGAATTTGTGCTCAGTGTTTTTAAACACGCACGTAAACAGACTTATCTCTCAGAGGATGTTTGATTGGCTATTCTGCATGTCAGTCAAGTGCCGTACTTCTTGGTTGAGGAAGATGATTCGTTGAGGGATTTTTAAAAAACATTGTTTTATTTTTTTGGTTATTGATCCACAATGGCCTGCGATTTAACCACATGGTCGATCCCAAACGACGTAATGAGCACCCCAGATTTAGAGAAACCAATTAACCTCAACCTTTTGGACAGTGGGAGGAAACCGGAGTCCCCACAGAAAACCCACGCATGCACGGGGAGAACATGCAAACTCCGCACAGGAACGCCCCCATTTGGTGATTTGGTTTCAGACCCCCCAGCCAGGACTTGAACTGCTGTGAGCTAGCAGGAGAGAGTGCGGATGGATGACGGGAAGAGGGGGCGGACCTACGTCCTGCACACAACAAAGAGGTACATTTCTAATGAACTTCTGCCGCTACGCAGAAAATAGGTCCTAGAAAACAACACGTTTTTTGAATTTGGCTGAAAATGGCATAATCATAAAAGACTACTGGGAACACGTTTACAATAGATCAAAAGATGATTGGAGTGGGACTTTCAACTGAAAAAAACAGCTTAAAATAGCTTCAAGAGCGACAAGACTGTGTCTTTAATCATGGAAGCACGTCCTTATTGAGGAAATAAAGCTTTTGCTATTTGTAAAAAGCAACATTGTAAAATATTTTCTTGTTCTGATTGTATTCTAAACCGAAGAAATAGAAAAAAACTGATGTGTCACTGTGGCACAAACCAGGCTGCACAGACCTTTGATTCAGCAAGTAGGCTACAGTGTTATTACACACTTTAAAGGGGTCAGCTTGTCATGTTAAAAAAGATACAAGGCAGCAGTGAAGCCAGGGCTGCCGGATCAGGGCTGCACTCAGATGTGTGCTACTTTTCTAACACCATCACATTAGACACAGCAAGCTGGAAATGCTTCAGCCGTCCGTCTACTGTGAACTCAGAGTCTGCTGCTAATGTGCTTCAAAGTGTGTGAGGCTGCCTGGGGCTGCAGGGAGCAGAGCTGCCTGATCCTCCTTCCTTGTTTCTAATTTCATCTCAGAAATGTCACTCAGCTTTGCAGAGATGCTCTGAAAAGGTGCCCCTTATCCTAAAATAGGGATTTATCCGTTTTCTGTGCACCACAGGGATGATCAATAGTGTGATCAATAATATTCAAGTGTAGAATTACATGAAATAAAAACAACACAGTGCAACATGCGCGCGCTCATAAAACAACGGATAGTTTTTTTGTTTCTGCAGAATTAAAGGAGATGACATGCAGACCAGCTGTCCGGCTCTCCGACTGGCAGCTTCTGGAGGTCCAACACTTCCAGCTCATCCCAAAGCGTCTCCGCAGCCCCGGCGGTGGCGCCTCCGTCCTCCGCGGCGTCTGCGGGTTCCGAGCTCGGCTGGAAATAGGCGAACGGCTCGTCCGCCGCGGCCGCGCGCAGCAGACACAACGGCGGCGGCGTCTGGAAGCGGGGGCCGACGGGACAATTGTTTACGGCGTTCGCGCGGCTCCGCAATTGTTCGTTCTGCTTCTCCAATTTGCGGACCAGCTCCTGGAGCTTCAGCACCTCCAGCTCCGCGCCGGAGATGCTGCTGTTGCCGTTTACGTCGGCGGCCGTCCTCCGGGGGTTCAGCACCTCTGCCTCCATTTGGGAACGCGCACATGGATGGACGGAGGGGCGCGGGAAGCAACGGCCTGGCCGTGTGTGTCTGTCTGCGGGGGTGTTGTGCTCAAAAATGAGAAGGTGTCCAGATTCACCCCCCCCCCCCCTTTTTAAAGCTACAACCCACACGGACTCGCGCGATGGTGCACAGCCCACTTCTGATTGGTCAGCAGCCGGGGAGCTGAACTCCCATCACTCCTCTGCTCAGGAAGTGTCTGTCAGGAATGGTGATGTGGAGCAAACATACTTGGAAAACTGGATAAAAAACATTCAAGATAACTAATGAGCAGCATTATAATTTTAAATAAATCATAGAACAAGGGTGCATGCAGTGATGAAAATGGTTAAGAGGGGTTTAAAATGTTTTTGTTATTGATTCATTTTTAAAAATATTTATTTATCACTACTAAAGAAAAAAGGAATAGGGAATAAACCACTGGGCACAAGATGACTATTTAGATAACGAAAACATATGTCTACAGGACATGTCAGACACTTCAATTTTTTTACTCTACAGAACCCTGGTAATGACATAAAGATTATTTTAAAATATCCCTCAAATTAATAGTTTGTGACCGTGAATTAGTATTTTGTGCCTAAAATAATATTTTGTGGCCACAAATTAGCATTTTAATAACTTTTTGTGCATACAAATGAGTATTTTAGTATGAGCAGTTCCCACTACTATGTGACCACAAAATGCTAATTTGTGGTCACATAGTTTTGTGAACACAAATTTGCATTTTGTGCCCGTAAAAACTATTTGTGTGCAAAAATGTATGCCTCTACTACTGCTCCTACACCTGACTGTGGATCCTGTCTCCGGCTCGACTCGCGCCCCTGACTGTGCCCCCAACTCCGTCTGGATGAAGCTCGTCTGCTGGACTTTAAATGTGTAGTTGTAGCGTTAGATAAGTTAATTCTTCTCTAAGAGTTCTGGTAAATCGCCTGTCCGTCCTGGGGGAGGATCCTTCCTTCATGTGGGCACCCCTGAGGTTTCTTTGTTTTCTCCGGAATCCGTTTTTTTAGGAGTTTTTCCTTACCGCGAAGGAGGGTCTAAGGACATGGATGTCCAATTTAGCTTAGTAAGTTTGTTAGTTCAATTTAGTATTTTCCTATTGATTCTATGTATTTATGATCCTTTTGACTTTATGTTCCACTTTTTCAATTACCAATACGAAGCCCATCGAGACGACTGTTGTTGTGAATTTGGGCTATACAAATACAATTCAATTCAATTCAATTAGTACCATCAGGTCATCCCTGAGCATTGCAGATCTTGTTTATTGGAGATTTTTTTTAACTATGTTCGCTTTGATTCACATACATATAATTTCCGTTCAGTTTGTTTTGAAGTTTGGATCATTAAAACATCTGCTCATCTGTTAACAGTTCCCGTCATTGTGGTCAGCTCTATATTCAGTTCTTAATCCATTTAGATCTATACTTTATGCAAGTATTTTAGGAATACCTTTAGAAATTCAGATTAACCATGAAAAAGAAACGTTTTTTTTTTATTTTTACCATTCCAGAATCTGACCAAAGTGAAAAAGCAGTGAGGACAAAATCAGAAATTTGGAGAGTTTTTATTTTTTATTTTTAACAAAGAAATTACATTTCCTTCATTGCACAATGAAAAATCCCCCGGCCCTCAACATTACCATATTTTATTATCATGTTAGGTCCCCATTAACAAGTTTCCATTAGTACATAGAGAAACTCATATTCTGTATCGAAGTACACACAGGTATACCTTAACACCACAGGTTCAACAGCAGAATACTTATTTGAGTAACATGCATCATATTATAAATCCATAATGTAACCATAATTTGAGATAAAATCCTTATGAGGAAGTGTCAACTTGCTATAAGAGTCTAAGAACCCATGTCACCCATGCTGATAAGATGGTGTGCATCGTCTCTGTGGTTCCTCAGCATCTCCATTTCCCTGTGGAAAAAGAAGAAAAAACAAGTTTATATGCAGAAGATGTGTGATTTATACAGGTCTGATGATATTTTCTGATTGATTTTTTACCTCTGGTGCTCTCAAAGCAGTTCTCACAGTGAACCCTGCGTTTGTAGATCCACATGCTGTCACCTGCTTTCATGTGGGCCAGAGAGCAGTTGCATACATCACACTGTAACGACACAAACAGACAATTACGGCATGATTTTTTTTCTAGGGGTGTAACGATTAATAGACTTAAACTATGAATTGATTTATATTCTTACAACTCAACCAGATTGATCTGTCTGAGGCAAGTTGTTATTCATTCATTCATTCATTCAATCTTCTACCGTTTATTCCCTTTCGGGGTCACAGGGCTGCTGGAGCCTATCCCGGCCACTTGTTATTGAATAGACTTATACTATTATCAAATTGCTTCAAAATGCTTCAATTTAGAAAATACCATTTGGATTGAGGTTTATTTAATTAAAATGTAAAAAGGTTTAAAAAAAAGAAAAGTGTCATCACAGCGGACAACACACACAAAAAATGATTAAGCCAGCATCCCAGTCCAATGTGTGGGAACACTGAATTTTTACATGTGACCATACAGTGTGGTACAAAGTTCTAATAATGTATCATTTGGATGTGGAAAAACAACAGTGGGCTGAACTTAAGGAAACTAAAATATGAATGGATTTGCCAATAATTCTTGTTTCTTTTTACATATATCTGATTATCTTGCAAGAAATACAAGATAAGAAATACATGCACTGTTCAGTACCAGGTATTTATTTCTGAGTCACACTGGTTGAAGTTTTGGCTAGAGATGTCCTGGATCCATTTTAGGTCAGTGAATCGTATCGTTAAAATGAATCGGTACACCCCTAGTTTTTTCACATTGTACCTCTTTGGTTTGGGTGGGTGTTTGCGTGCTAAGCTGTTCTAGGAACCGTTTAAAACCAATGCTTCCTTTAGTAGTGCAAAATGAGATAAATCCCATCCTTCAAAATAAAGCTCACTTTAAAGCAGGTAGCGTGGCAGTTGATCTTCATGTCATCCAGAACCATCTTAGCGTCTCCGGTGAACGGCTTGCGGCAGTAAGTGCACAGGTCTTTCTCAAGCACCGGCCTGTGATGGAAAAAAAACAATCAATTTGGTACTAAAATTGTGAAGGGTCTTTTATTTCTTTTCTCAAAAGTCGTATACATGTATGAACTGCACATGTCAACTTCTGCTTAAAGGGTTTTAGAGGATTTACATGCATGTGTCACGGTTCAACTATACCTTTCAGAGGATCCATACACACTCGTCCTGGAAGACTTTGAGGACATTGAATCTGTCGGGATATCATCAGGCCTAAGGGGGACACAGGTTTTCATGTTATATTTTGTGCACCACTATTGCCAGAAGATCCCAAACAGGGAAAACACAAAGACAGAGTTCAAGGAATGCAACTAATATTGTTCTCAAGTGCCTTGATTTTAGCAGCTTTCACCTCAGCAAGTTAGCAATATAAAAACAGCATTGACATTTTTTCATTTTGCCTGATCCACCAAAAAGTCAAGGTTGAGTGAAGGTCAATATTAACGTCAAGACTGATGAGAAAATGCCGTTGACTGCACGCGAGAACTGTACTGAGTGACTCCTCCCCCCCGGCGTTCCAAACAATAGGTAAAAGCCAAAATCAATAGACCTCTATAGAGAAATAGAAAGCGAGTAATTATGTTTGTCAGAGCAACCTGATACCTTTTTTGACAATTTCTTGCTAACCCTATTTATTTCATAATATTTCGTCTCTGTTAGAAGTTATTCAAGTTATAATCAAGATGCCTCCATAAGAGTGTGAGGTCTCACATCCAACGTTCAAAACGTTTGATTGACAGATTCTTCCAAGCCCACTTTAAAGTGGTAGGGGTGTGGCCTCTTAACAAGCTCACTCCTGATTGGTGAGAGTGGTTGCCATAGAAATGTTGACTCAGATTTACTGACCAATCATTACTTCCTGAAGATGTCTGGCTCCAACATGGCGACGTTGGTATTGCAAAAAAAGACGACTGAATTGACCTCATTTGGTTGGAGCCTGAGGGCATTTTCTATGGGTTATGTCACGTTTCCTGGTGCTAAAAAAGTGAAAATTGGTTTTATGTGGTTAAAGTCTCACGTCACCATAAAAGATATGCGTGGGAGGTAAACATTAAGATCACAGGAACTTTATGATGCAATTTGTATGTTTGTTCTTTTCTTCTCTATTGTATTTGTTCATCATTGTAAAGATCATGGGTTTTTTAAGAGAGTGCTGTCAAATTTGCAAAAGACCACCTATTATACATCTTAAAGTGTCTGATGTAAGATCAGACAGAAGAAAGCTGTTAATGGCAAAAGTATCCGAGATTTAGAACAGCTTTGTCCGTTTCTAAGCTGTGTGGAACTTTGTTTGTGACACTGACTTCATAAAAGGTTTACATTAATAAACAAATTCTCGTTTTTTTTAATGTAGGTTCTTCCACTATTTGTAAAATAGAATTACAGTAATGTGACGTGAGGCAAGGGAAGTTTCTGGCGTTTTATTTTGAAAGTTTATCAGGGTTTTTCAGGATTTTCTGTTTTCTGATTCACTTTCTATGTGATATTTAAGATAATGAAGGAATTATCATGGGTATCTAATGTAAGTGGTACAAAAGTGAGGGGGGCCACAAACAATGTCCATTAAACCGCCAAATAGTATTTTGAAAGTCTGCATGTGTTTGATACCTCTTGTAGGATGTTGAGGTGTATGTAGAAGGGCTGGTGATGCTGGTGTACTCATAACTATGTAAAAAAGCAATGATCAGAAGTTGCATGTTAAAAATGAATATGTGGTTTACAATAAAGATCAAAAACAACTTTTCCTTTAATTGTTGTGCTTCCTACCTGGAGTCTGGTTTGGTGTATGAGTAGGAACTACTGTAGCTGTCATTGAAAATATAGAAAACAATAGATTACGTACAGCAAAAAAATCATGTAAGTATTTTTAATAGAATTAATCAAACGCTTAGGCCAAAATCTTTTAAAAAATGGGGGGAAATAGATTAAATATTATTAAACGGAAAAAAAGTCAGCAGCTTACTAAATATGTTCTGATTTAAAATAAAATTCACCATTACATTGTGTTTTGTGAAGTGTTGTTTTCCTTCCTCTTCCTCTTCTTTGTCTGGTAGTTTCACGTGAGTTTCATTTATGCAATATAAAGATTTATGACTCCAATTTTAGTAATAAGTGTTTTAGACCTGATCACAGAGGTTTGACTTTGTTTTGCAACCAGAGGTACTGCTAGTGTTTGTAGGCACACATGTACATAAGGGCCCTCCAAACTGTGTTCTGATACAATAAATATTCAATAATTAATAAAAGAAATTCAAAGAAAATACCTATACTACGTAAAAAGTAGTGAGATCAACATTGAAGCACAAAACAAAACATAAAAAAAATCTAAACTGCAGAACTAGCTAAACAACTGAAACCAGAAAAACAATGTTGATTATAACATTAAACTGACTGTATTAAAGTAAAAAAACAAACAAACTAACAAACACCAGAAACATTTTAAAAAGTGCTTTTAAAAATGGGTGTCCCATGTCTCTGTCAGAAGTCAGAACTCTGTCTCCCCCTCTGGTCATCGGCAGGAACCATCTCCAGAGTTCTATCTCACTACATCTCCCAGCAACCTGGTTGCCACACACCTGACTCTCATTTCACCCAATCAATCACAGAATACTTAAACACTGCACTGAGCCAAGCTCAAAGTATTACTTGTGCCACTCTGCCTTTGTTACTGAGTGGTGTATCTGGAGCTGATCTTCTGTTTCATGAACCTGTCTCTGACTCCGTTTACCTGCCCTGACTCTTGCCTACATCCTGACTACTCCCGTCTCTTTTCTGATGCTCCCATGCTCTTTATTGACCCCTGTCTGCCTGACCCTGATTTAGCTTTGTGGACGTTTGGCTGAGCTAATAAACCTGCTGGATTTGGATCCAGTCGTCTGCCTGTTCTAGTGACAGTCAGTTGAACCTCATGTTATTATGAGAGCACAAACATCAGTTTAGTCTTTTTGTTATTGATTTGTTTTTTATAGGTTTGTGTAACTGTGTATGTAATGACTCACTGTATCTATTATTTGTCCCCATAATTGTCTTGGACATGAATGCTCAGATCTTTCATTTAAATGTTGGTTTTTGGTAATAAACAAAAAATGTTGGTATACACTTTTTTTCATGAAGCTCAATGTAAAAAAACGGTCAGAAAATCACTTAAATGATCATTTTCATGGGTGATCTGTTGGATTATGCAGGAAATGATTTAGCTGCTCACCTGTTGGTGCGTGAAAAAGAAGGTGAGGTCAAAGTTGGGCTGTCTAATCTAAAAAAAAAAGACATCAAAATTGATCAAATTGAAATAAAATATTCATTTCAACTAGTCAAAAGATCTTTTTTTTCCTTCCAGTCAGTTTGTAAACTCACCCATTGCTGCTGTCCTTCTTAGTGACGCTGGATCTGCTTAGAAAGTGATGGAAACATGAATGACTGAATGGATCCTGCTGCGTTTAAACACATTACTGGTTACTAAACTGACCTGACAGGAGAAGAGGAACCAGAGGTGATGGAGTTGGGCAGGAGGGTTTTGTACAAGTCATCTTCAGTCCTTTTTATGAAATTAAATGGTTAATATACAGAGAAGGTAAATTCTGATTTACAGACATGATCAGAAGAGTTGCATCCTACGTGGAAGAGGTTGAGGTCCTTGATGTGAGTGGGGTTTTAGTGGAATTTCTGAAAAAAGTGTTTGACTTTATTTTTGCAACCAGAGGTACTGCTAGAATGTGTAGGCACACATTTACATGAGACCCCTCTTACCTGTGTTCTGATACAATAAATATGATTAAAATAATAAAACAAAAGACCTATACTATATAAAAAAAAGTAATGAAATCAATAATGAAGCCCAAAACAAAATAAAAAGAAACAAACTCTAAACAGTTTAATGAGCTAAAAAACTGACACCAGAAAAATAATGTTGATTTTAACATTAAACGGACTGTTTAAAGTAAAAAAAAACGAAATAACTGAAATTTCTTAAAAAACTGCTTTTAAAATCGATTACAAGAAGACCTCCAAATGACAACAATTGGGCGGCTGAGGTGCAGAGGTAGAGTGGTTGACCTCTGATTGAATAAATTGCAGGTCTGATTCCTGTCTAGCCCATCCATGTGCCGAAGTGTCCATTGGTGAGACACTGAACGCCACATTTGCTCGTGGTGGTTACAGGTCGGCGCCAGTGTCAGTCAGTGTGTGAATGTGTGTGTGCATGGGTGAATGGGACTGTGACTATAAATCGCTTTGGGCCTTCTGAGAATGTAGTAAAACGCTGTACAAGTAAACAGCGTTTTCCATCTATCAATGATTAAATCATAAAGATTTAAGGGGGTCCCATGTGTCAGCGGAACCTCGTGTTATTATGAGATCACCAACATCAGTTTAGTCTTTTTGTTATTGATTTGTTTTTTATAGGTTTGTGTAACTGTGTATGTAATGACTGATTGCATCTATTATTCGTCCCCTTAATTGTCTTGAATTGCTCAGATCTTTCATTTAAATGTTGGTTTTTGGTAATAAATAAACAAAAAATGTTGGTATACACATTTTTTTCATGAAGCTCAATGTAAAAACACTGACACGGTCAGAAAATCACTTAAATGATCATTTTCAGTGGTGATCTGTTGGATTCCGCAGCAAATGATTTAGCTGCTCACCTGTTGGTGCGTGAAAAAGGTGAGGTCAGAGTTGGGCTGTCTAATCTGAAAAAAAAAAGACATCAAAATTGATCAAATTGAAATAAAATATTCATTCCAACTAGTCAAAAGATCCTTTTTTCTCTACCAGTCAGTTTGTAAACTCACCCATTGCTGCTGTCCTTCTTGGTGACGCTGGATCTGCTTAGAAAGTGATGGAAACATGAATGACTGAATGGATCCTGCTGCGTTTAAACACATTACTGGTTACTAAACTGACCTGACAGGAGAAGAGGAACCAGAGGTGATGGAGTTGGGCAGGAGGGTTTTGTACAAGTCATCTTCAGTCCTTTTTATGAAATTAAATGTTTAATATACAGAGAAGGTAAATTCTGATTTACAGACATGATCAGAAGAGTTGCATCCTACGTGGAAGAGGTTGAGGTCTTTGACGTGAGTGGGGTTTTAGTGGAATTTCTGAAAAAAGAAAAAGAACAGGATTTATTTTTTTGTTATTGCAGTCTTGCATATAACAAAAGCTGACCTTGCGGAGACTCACCCGTAAGGGATGCTGTAGTCTGTGTTAGTCTTTGTGCTTTCCCCAGTGGTTTTGCTGTAAAAAACACCAAAATCATCAAATATTCCATCAGTGCAGTTTTCTTCTCGGAAAAAACTGAAAATGCATTTGCAGTGAAACCTCACCTGTCTGTGACATCACCTCTCATAGCCTTGGGAATGAGCGAATCATAGAGTTTGTTCTCAGCACTGCAACAAAAACATTTACACATTTGTTTGGCAGTGCTTATTACAAGCAGTCTTTCAGAAGAAAAAAATGTTTTAAACTTTGTGAACATTTTCAGTCAAATGTGCAGAAATGTTTGTTTCTGTTACTAAAATGCAGCAGCCAATCGTTAAAAACACACCAAATTTCTGCAAATCAATGTTTAATGTTGTGCATTGTCTCTTATTTTATAATTTATATGGCACTATAGAATGAAAAACACATCTGTCCACCTGACTTTTAGACAGTCCACAAGGGAGGAGCTGAATGTAAAGGCCATGTCACACAACCACCATTTGGGAATATTGCACAGATGAAAATTGGTCATAAGTGGAAAAAGTGAGATAAGTTCTGGATTTTACACGAAATTTTCACAGATGTATCACGAATGAACCACGTTAAAACCACAGAAGAAGTACTACTAAACCAATCCACGAATCGTGTAGAAACCGTGGGTGATTATTGAGCTGTTTATCAGCAATTCATTGGTGATTCATACGTCAGATGCGTCATTTGAACGTGAAATGTGCACCGTGTACGCGATATAAAAATTACACATCAGTGGTAAATGCGTGAAAAGTTTGCTAGTGTTTGTGGAACAATTGTGGAAAGCCACAAACTTGCCAACGCATCTCGCAAAAATCATACATTTAAAAATGCCTGTTTAGGACATCTTCAACACTCATGTAACTGTTTTTGATTTAATTTGATGCTTTTTTATTTCCTACCCCTTAAACTAACTGC
Source organism: Oryzias latipes (assembly GCF_053564925.1). Classification (NCBI taxonomy): domain Eukaryota; kingdom Metazoa; phylum Chordata; class Actinopteri; order Beloniformes; family Adrianichthyidae; genus Oryzias; species Oryzias latipes. Next base: position 10,147,663 of record NC_136257.1, on the reverse strand, counting down.
TTGTAATAAATAAATGTTTGTGTGTTTATGTGTGTGTGTGCACGTGTTCGTTGTCTTGTATATTTTAAGTTTGCTTGTTTTGTTGTATGTCGAGGACCCCCCCTTGAAAACAAGATGACACGTCTCATGGGGCTTGTCCCACAAACGAATAAATGGGAAAAAAATACACAGTTGTGTAAGCTTTACATAATAATTGTGTATAAATGCTGTAAAATACACGTAAACTACGTAATTCTCAACCAAACCAAAAAGTTGGAGCAGCTCAAAATCGAGTTCACGTAAAGACCCCTTCAGCCAAAAACCCTGACGGACATCTGCTCACATTGACGAATGAGGAATGCAATAAATACTCATGAATTACGTAGATCACGCATGTATCATGAAAGACCAAAATTTCACACGTAGAAAATGCCCTGGAAGGATTGATTGTGGAAGTGAAATGTTTTTCACTGTTTCTGTGTTTTCTTTTCGTATTTACGTAGTAGATGTGAGACACGGGCTGAAAGAGGCTGTAGTAGAGATAATTGTGCTACAGCGAATCTGGTACGGATGTCAGAGTTTGTCACATCAAATCTGGTACAATATAAAAGAAATTCTGAACATATGAACATTTAAATTAAAAAAAAGATGCACAAATGCATGAAAGAAAGAAAGTCATAAAGAACAAACAAAACGGAAAAGAAGGATGGAGAAGAACACTAAAATGATTAAAAAAATAAAAAAAAGAGAAGAAAAAGTACAAAAATGAATTAATTCATAAACAAACACCAAAATAACAGTGTGAAAAAAATGAAATGAAAATAAATATTTTAAAGACTACAGAAATATAGAGAGATGAAGAAATGAAACATGTAAAAATGAGACAAATGAAGAACAAATGACAGATGAAATAAAAATCAAATAGAGGGAAAAAAGGTCAAGTCTAACTCTGTGCTGTCTTTGCTGCTCTCCACTGTGGTCACGCTTGTCTTTGTCACACTCGATCTGTTGAGACAAAGACAAGAATTTATTTTCTACATCAAACTGGCTAAATTGATATGTTTTTTCTTTTTTTAAATAGAGTTATAACTACTGAAAACTTACTTGACAGGTGAGGATGAGTCGGATGTTTTAGACTTAGACAGAAGTGTGTCGTACAGATGATCTTCAGGCCTTTAGATGGAACAAAATGAATTGATTTACACTGACAGAAGCTGCAACATAAAACATACTAAGTGAAATATACTATTTAAGAAGTCTAGGATAAATCCACTGTATAATGCAGACAAAAGTTCATCTATTTTCAGATGTGGACTCATTTGATTGAGTTTTGGCCATTTAACCCCTTGATGCCAACTGACACACATATGCATTAAAGCGCCTCTGCTTCAAATTTACATTAATTTAGACTCTGCTTAAAAGCAAAAAAAATAAAAAAAAGTTTTTTCCATAGATGGAAAGAAATTCAGGCATCAAAAGATTAACCTCTTGATGCACACTGGGTAGTTTTCTGGAGACTTTAAAGGTCTCCACTCTAAGGTTCTAATGGAACTTTAAGGGCAAGATCAAAATTTGCTTCAGTATTTAATCTTATTCTTTGACTGTAAGAGTTGTAACTTACAGTTAAATTTGTCAGAATATAAACTTGTAGTCTTAAAATTATTTTTTATTGATTTATAATTTTGATTTTAACAGGTTTTTAAAATAATCAGAAACGTTACAGCATTCATTTTGCTGTTATTTCAAAGGTCATTTAGGTCCCTTTACATTTTTTTGTTTTGTTTCATGTAATTCCAAAACATCAAACACTTAATTAAATATATTTTTCGCCTTCGTTTGGTAGAACTTTTTTATTTTTATTTTCTGTGTGTATTTTATATTTTTCATTTTGAGTGGGTTTTTCCTTTTTTTGTATTTACCAGCAGCTAAAAGTCTTCAGTTTTATTGCATTTTTTATCTTAAAAATGTACTACAAAAATAATGATGAAAATAAATAATAATAATAATAATAAAAATAATGAACCAAAAAAATCTAAACATTTCAGGAGTGAAACTCACTTGACATCAGTGCTGCTCCTTACTGTCACAGTTTTGGTTGTGGTGGTGGTTGATTTACTACAGACATAAACACTTTCAGTGCAAAAGCCCTAAATAAATTTACAGTTTTTAGTCAGTTGACGGTGATGATGTCACCTGTCTGTGGTTGATGGATCCCTCTTGACAGACGAGGGGGTGAGAGAGTCAAACAGCTTGTCCTCAGCTCTGCACAGGTTTACGGCGAGGTGTTAGATGGATGGAATTGACTTCCTCTGAACTTTGATTTTGTGTGAATGTCTTACTCTTTGGTGCTGCTGACAGGTTTCTCAGTCACTGTTGGTTTGGTGGGTGAGTAGGGGGGGTACTGGGCCCTGTGTGGGAAACATGCATGTCTGGATGAGAAAAGGAGTCTTCTGATGTGTGTCAGCATGCTTTTTTTCTGGGGTAAAATCATTTAAGAGGTGCACATTACATTTAAAATCTACAATGACCACATAAGTATACCTGTACTAAGTGGAAAAACTGAATGTCTAATTGTTCAAATTTACTGTATTTTGAAATCAGTTTTACTTTTAAGATTTTTGGACAAAGCTATTGCAGATTTCAGTTTGTCTGACAAAAAGTTAAAAATATAAGGAAAAGCAAGAACTCCACAGAAACACAACATAAATGTCTGACTGTGGAACAATGGCTGCTCTTCTGGTTTAATCTCTGACCTGAAATAAATAACTTAGTATACTGACCTCCAGTAATGGAAAAATAACTATGATCATCTTTTCTAAAGATCCATTCCAATCATCTTTCGATCCATTTTTAAAGTGTTCCCAGTGGTCTTTTAATTTTAATTACGCCATGTAATGTTAGCCCCACTTCCCATCACCCATCTATTTACATGCCTCCTGCTAGCTTACAGCCCGTCTTACCCCCAACTAACATGACCGGTTAATGAAACAATAATAGATCCATCAGGATGGAGTGGAGCTGGGAGATTGTGGCTTCTACGTCAAAACTACAGGCTTTTTCAAATTGCATTGTTTCGTCTGCTCCTGGTGCCTAACAATCTGAATGAAGAAATACTCAGAAATGCAAATTTCAAGTGTAATTATAATTGATATATGTCCTCCATCATCAGAAAAATGCTACAAGAACATGTTAAAATCACCAAAAACACCATTTTCATTAAAGTTAATCCTAAAAGGTTATGTGGTTATACTGATTTAAAATGCTGGATTGTTGAACTTTATTTCTTTGCTAACACCATTAAAAAAGATGCTGCTGTCCCTGACACCACTGGAAATGTATAAACCGCAGAGAGATTGAGTGAAACTAATCTGAAAAAGGGATTGAAGTGTCACCTTTGTACTCACGTGAGGCATGGACACATGCAAATAAAAAATGTTCTTACTGGAACAAAAGTGCAAACTAAATTTTCAGGCTTGCATTTTCATGCAAAGTAATATTAAAACAGTCTAGTGTCTAATGTTTTCTCAAATGTTTCAGAAGGGGGTAGATCTCATTTCCACAATTATTAATAAATATGTATGAAAGAGCATAAACAAGAACACACCTTAGCTATCTCAGTATAAATGTACAATTTAGTAATATCAGTTGACAGTTTTATTGAATTTTGCCAACATTTGCTGTATTTACATCTGATTTAAGTCTATTACCTGAACATTATAATTTACTATGGTGTGAGAAATACCTTATCATTAAAGCTAAAAGATTAAAATCTCTGCTAAATGAATGTATTTGCACCCCCTTCTTGTCTATTTTAAACCAAAATTCTATCAACTAATGCTTGTAAAACAGCTTAAATATGTTTTTTAAAACAAAAGAACCGGATCACTTTGGCTGTACTGTGAAGTTTTTACCCTTTGCTTGAAGACTTGACGCGCTCAGAGAAGGTCTCAGTCTTGGGGGAGGATATGGTCTCAGGAGATCTATTGGAGAAAGTAAATTATTATTGCTTTGATGAACACTTTGTGGGAACTTCCTTCTCTTTTATGAGTGCTGTTTTCATACTTCACGCTCTGGGTGGTGCTCGTGGTGGTGCTGGTTGTCTTTGTGGAACCGTCATCTTTGGTGACTGTAGAGGTTTTAGTGCTACAAAAGCAGATCCATTTTATTTTTAATGAAAATCATCCCCAGATATATTTTTTAATAGCTCAATTTATGCTGAAATTTAGTTTCAAACCTCGTTTTTGTCTCCGCTTTGACCGTAGATGGGCTGCAGTTGAACACCATAAAATTAGTCGCCTGCTTTTTAAATGTTTTTTTTACATTTTTTTATGGTGACAACGCAGAATAAAGTGGAGCATACCTGCTTGGAGCTTCTGGTTTCACACTTGAATATCTGACAAAATAAATAAATATAAAAAAATTACGATCTACCTTAAAAAAAATCCTCATCAGACTTGAAAATGTGCTGCACTTTTTAAAAAAGAAAGAAAAAAAAAGATCTACCTCTTGGTGTAGGGGGATGTAGACTTGGTGGTAGGGGTTGGGCTGCCAGCACAAAAAAAAAAAGCATTTTAGTTACAATTAAAATTAATGTTTCTTTTATATAAATAAATAAACATGGAACAATAATCATACCTGGTCTCGGGATCTTGAGGAGAACTGAATCTGAAGGATAGAAATTTCTGGTTACAAGGTTTGATTTTTTTCCCCTCTTTTCATATAAAATACAAATTAAAGGTTTACTTTTTGCTGAGAGCCAGGACAGATGCTGATGTTTTCACAGGTTTGGTGGTTTTTGGGTCCTCTTGTGCTGAACTGCTCCAGAGAAAAACAATAACTTCTTAGAAAAAGGTTTAAATCTCCTTCACAGCAGGAAAAATACCCTTTTTTTCCTGAACTAATTTTTGCTTAGTAGTTGTTTTTTTTTTTACCTGGTAGAAGTTTCATTGGGCTTGTATCTTCCCAGCACACTTCTGCCAAAGTTTGGGTCCCGACTGTCAGAGAAAACATTGAACGCACACTTTCATGTTTCACAATTCAGAAAAGGAATTTTCTGAACTCTAGCTAACTGAGTGTCACACCCAAACCTTTCATGCAGATATGTGTGTAAGTCTGGCGTTTTTCCTGTTTGTGTGACTTACTCGACAGATTCATCTTCATCATCGAGTTTTCTGATCCAGCTATTGTCTTTAAGGAGGCTGGTCTTCTTTTTGCTTTCCTCAACCGCCATGCTGGGACTGCTGCTTTTAACTGCAAGCACAGGAAATATTTGCTGTCACTTTGGTGCTGGCACACGTTGTCCATGTGCTTATGGGTTTATTGCAAAATAATATAAAATATCAATGAAAAAGTTTTTTTTTTTTTTGTCACCAAATGGGAGTCATCAATTGTTTTACAGATAAAACACAAATATTTAAAATTCATATTAAAAAGAAAAAAGACAATTATGTAACATTTTAATTTGATATCTGGCAAAAAACTAAAATGAAAATTTTCACACAATTAAATGTTTAGTACAGGAAAAAACACACAAAAATATCAATAAAATTGCTTACAGGCTTAGCTGAATAACAGCCTATTTGAACTTCAGTCTAATTGACTGGATTGCAAAAATAGAATGAAAATAAATTCCATTTTTACCTTTATTAAATCAATTGAGAAAAAAATTCTTATTTACAATAAGTACATGGACTTAAATAAGGCATGTTTTTGCTTTATTTACTGTTTTATTGCACTATTTGTGCAGAACTGCATATAAAATCTATTATTTGAGGTGTTTAACTGCACTTTATAAACACACTTAATTTAACCAAATATTTGTTTGTTTGTTTGTTTGATTCAGTAAAAGTCTGTCTGTCTTCATAAGAATCTGTCATGGTCCCATTAACAATAGATATAGTAAATCTGTTGTAGATAGTTATACTTGTTTGTAGAAATCAGCTTGAAACGTGAAAGTTTAGCTCTTCCGACACATGGAATAGTACATCCAAAGAGCTCCAGAACTTTTCATCGACATTCTTTTATGGTTTCTTTTATCATTTCGTAGTCACAGCTTTACATTTATTCTGGGGTCAATCATTTCAAAGTTCATTAAATCAGATTTGGCTTTGCAACAGAGTGGCGGCCTGTCCCCTCGCCAACCGTAGCTGGGACAGGCTCCAGCAACCCCAAAAGGGATCCAGCGGGTGGATGGCAGGATGAAATAATTTTTGATTTCTTTTCTTCTATTTTGGGTTTGAGGAATGGTTGATTTTACACCTGTGACTCTGCCTTCAGGAGTTCCTAATGAAGTAAGTCTACCTGAATTAGTGCAAAAGGGCCTAGTAAGCTGTGTCATCTACCTCAGCTTTCAGCTCATATGGCAACACAACCAAACCCGATTATTCATGTCAAACAGCGCAGGAGCTTCTGATTGTTTAACAGTGCTTCATTGTTATTTATTTATTTTTTTCTTCATTGTTTTTAAAAGGTTTATCAATCTGCTTTTTTTTTTATTACTCTGCTTACTGTGTTGTGATTGATAAAGTTATCTTTATTATAAATATTGATTAATGCTAATGATTTCTCAAGATCATATAAAATGAAAAATTGCATTAAAATCCTCAAAAATACACAAAAACATTAAAGTTTCATATTTTTTACCCTTTTAACTTGATGTTAAAACATTTGTTACGTCAACACTATATGTGGACAACATCTCAATGATTATGTTTGTTCCTTATATTTTGATTCATTTTACACTTGTTTTGTTTATTTTGTGTGTTGTTATTATTATTATTATATTAATTTATTGTGGTACTTACTTTGTGTTGAATACCGACTCATGTTGGAACTTCTTCTGAAACGGGGACACAGAACAGATTCAATCAAGAGGAAAGCACAAATCAGCCACTAGGTGGCACCACACTCCAAGGCTGTTCCTGCTGAAAAAGAATTTCACAGCACAGCTAATGTTTTTTTTGAATGTATTTTATTGCCATATTTATGCCATGTTCTTTCTCAGTTTAGACAACGTTTCACCTTGCAGGTATTATGAACCTGTTGGGTCTGTAAGTACAGGAAACTGCACAACCCCTAACCTGATGATTCAGTGAACTGGTTGGTCTTGATCGTACCCTTATGAAGACACACCCGCCGCCGACAACACACCCTCTCCAAACATACCATAGTCAGAATAACAGAGGGGCGTACAGTAACATGGCAACAAGACACTAGTAATTGATGACTTGTGTGTTACCTTTCAAATTCCACCACTAAAAGAGAACTCAAAGAAAAAAATTTGGAATAAATAGTTGTTGCCTTTTTTTTTAATTCTATCAGGGAAAATTTCAGGTTACAAAATGTTAACGTTAATTAAACTGCACCTAAATATTTTAAAAAGTGACTTGTGACCACATGTTGCCAAATTTGAAACAATTTGGTTTGTAAATAAATAGCTTTTATTGAGCCAAAGTTCACATGTTAAAGTGCTACACCTGTACAGACTAACATTCATTCATGTTGCTCGCCTCTCAAATGTTTGTTCGTATCAACTACTTTATGAAAACACATCAATGTAGACATCACAAGGATAAAAAATTCAAATTTAAAACTCAATCCAGAGAGAATAACCCATTTTAGATTAAAAAATACCAACAAAATAAAAGCTACACTAAAAGAAAACAAATATAGTTTCATTTAAAAATCAAATGTATTCAGTAAATGATATGTGATGACACTTTGTTTTACAAAAATAAAAGCTCTTCCACTGTGATATTGACTTGATTTTAATGGTTTAAAAATGCGTCCATTAAAAACAAAGCAAATATAGTCACACTTGTACTTACGCCTGAATTTATTTCCAGCTATGAGAAAAAATTCACTTAAGTATTTGCCGTGAAGTAGATGCTGCATTTACGTCATTTTGGAGCCGAAAGTGACTTGTCGCACATTTGTGACTACAGGCCTGAAGGGGTTCATTACTGTTTATAACACTGCAAGCTCATAAAAAATGAAATAAAATAAAAGCAAATGATCGATAGTCAAGAATTATCAAGAGCTTTGCTACATACCTGCACAGGTGGTTCAGTGACTGGCTCTGATCGTGTAATCACCTCGGTGTCGTTCAGGCCTGAATACCTGCCTGTCTGTCACACCCCAGCTGCTTTTAACCTCACAAGTCCACCCAAGGGAGTGGCTTCTGCAAAAAAAAAAAAAGAATTCTGGAAAAAAAACGTCTTTTTTGTTCTCGTCACTCAAGATGCTTGTTGCTCCATCCTCACCTAAGATAAATAGTTTCTGCTTGGTGGCTGGAAATGAATGGCAACTGGGTGGAGTGTCTAAAGAGTGTAGCTTGTGTAAAATGTCGGAATTTTAGCTTTGAAATGCAGTTTAACAGGCTTTACTGTCAAGGTGCAATTTCTTTTTGTTGGTGTGGGAACTTTTTAAAGTTTGACCCTGCAGCAGCAGATAGCTGCTGACCTTTTAAAATATTATCACACTAAACAGACTTTGCACTTCATAAGGCAATAAAAGCACAAGATGCTTCCATTTGTCCACTCCGCAGAAACGTACATAGTTTGAAGTAAATTCTGCTGAACAACAATAATACTGTTATAAGTACTGCTACAGGTTTTGGAGGTTCAAACGACAGAAGACACTCAGTTGCTCTGAGATGACAGACGTCAGATTGAAAGTGACTGAGATTTTTATTACTGGGTGTGTCGAGTTCGACATGATCGCAGGTATGAAAGGTGCATAGCAGGCCGGGGCGTGACAGCCTGCCACGCCCCTGTTATGCTGACACTGACAGCATAACAACGAGAGACCAGCACCTCCTAGTTACTGACTGTAAGGAATGCAGACTTTCCTGTAGTGACACAACACAATGGATGAGCGAAAGCAGTCAGAGGGAAACCTTTCAACATAAACATTTGCAAACTCAAATCAGATTCAGATTTAGTCAAATTGGATGTTTGTTCACATCAGTAAGAAATATTCCCATGAATGAGTTACTTTCATGGGTTTTAATGTCTGTTCCACAAGTCTCTGCAAAGACGAATGAAAACAGAATGGTGGTGCTAAGCATAAAGAAGTGTTGCTTAATGATTTTTCTTAATATAAGAGATTGTGTTGTGTTGTGAGTTATTGTTTCGTGTTGAGAGTTATTGATTCGTGTTGTGAGTTGTTGTGTTGTGAGTTATTGTGTTGTATTTTGAGTTAATTGTTTATTGTTGTGTCGATTTTTATTCTGTTATTTTGTGTAGTGTTGTGACCCTTCTGGGCCACCGCACGTATGTGTTTAGGAAACGCACAGCTGCACATTTAGTGATGAAACTGTTCTAACTCTGACTCATTTCTTTAGAAAATCTGAGAGTGAAGCAACCATCCACACAGGTGAAAAATCTCATTCCTGACCGTTTGCTTTGGAAGTATTTTTACTTTGGATTCTGTTTGTAGTTTCAGACCGAGACTGATTTGACAGATTTGCCCATTTTTACCTGCAGACAGAAGGTTTCCACCTGGAAGGACAGCGGCGACTGAGGCACATTGGGGCTTTGTTTTAGAGCAGAGGTGGGCAATTCCAGTCCTCCAGGGCCAGTGTCCCTGCAGGTTTTTGGTGTTTCCTTGCTTTAACACAACCACAAAAACACGACATTAACAGAGTTGTGCAGACCTAGTTAATGTGTGGATGATGATTATTATTAAAATCAGGTGAGTTGAAACAGGGACATTTCTAAAACCTGCAGGACACCGGCCCCTGGGGGCCAGAACTGCCCACCACTGTTTTAGGGTAAGGCTTTGGTAACTCTATAGACAGAGTAAACTTCAACCATGATAATGTCTCATTTCATTGTTCTTTCTTTGTGTGAATTGCTCTTAGTCTGGCCCATCCTCTTGCATCAATAGACCCTGGCAGGGGCTATCAAATGGGGATTTTTTTTGGGCACGCAAACCCCTCCACCGCGATAAGGTGGCAATTCAAGGAGGGGGATTTTTTTTTTTTTTTTTTGCTTTTTAATTTTACTTTTAAGATACATAAAACTTTAACACTTAATTTTTTTATTTTATTGTATTTATTTTTTATTTTAAGTATTAGTGGACTAGAGTTTGAGGGGGTTTTTTTTGGACAAAGGGAGAAACCAGAGCACCTGGAGAAAACCCTGTAGTTAAAAAACGCTTTTATTTGCTATTTATTTTATTTTATTTATTTTTTATTCTAAGTATTAGGGGACTAGAGTTTGGGGGGATTTTTTTTGGACAGAGGGAGAAACCAGAGCACCTGGAGAAAACCCTGTAGTTAAAAAACGCTTTTGTTTGCTATTTATTTTATTTTATTTCATTTTATTTATTTTTTATTCTAAGTATTAGGGGACTAGAGTTTGGGGGGATTTTTTTTGGACAGAGGGAGAAACCAGAGCACCTGGAGAAAACCCTGTAGTTAAAAAACGCTTTTGTTTGCTATTTATTTTATTTTATTTCATTTTATTTATTTTTATTCTAAGTATTAGGGGACTAGAGTTTGGGGGGATTTTTTTTGGACAGAGGGAGAAACCAGAGCGCCTGGAGAAAACCCTGTTTAGATAAAAGGAGGGCGGGGGGGGGGAACACACTTGCCTAACCTATGACAAAAATATAACTGTGCTATCACTAAAATAAAATATTTTTTTTTATCACCAAACAAAATAAAAACTAAGATAAAAAGTAAAACAGAACCAAAGTAGTTAAAGAAAACCTAACTAGGCGTAAAAGGGGTGTCGTGGAAAGTTACCTTTGAAACAATAAAATAAAAAATAGACTAAAATATACATATACAATATACAAAAATATACAATATACAAAAAGCCACAGCAGTTTTTACCCACACAACAATAATTAAATGTTTAACTCTTTAACACTGGAGCTTTTCCTACAGTTTGGCCGTTCTTGGACGGTCATAACTCCATCTAAGGTGTTAAAAGAGTCAAAGCCTAAATGTGTGTGGGTGGTGGGGGCTTAGTGTGTGTGAGGGCTGTGGGGGGGCTTAGCGTGTGTGAGGGCTGTGGGGGGGCCTGGTGTGTGTGAGGGCTGTGGGGGGGGGCTTAGTGTGTGTGAGGGCTGTGGGGGGGCTTAGTGTGTGTGAGGGCTTGGTGTGTGTGGGGTCAATGGCGTATACTTATAAAGCGCTTTTTTTTACCTTTTTGAAGGTCCAAAGCGCTTTACAGTCACAGACCCATTCACACACACATTCACACACTGGTGGCGGCTCGCTGCTGACATCTAGCGCCAACCTTCCACCAGAGGCAAGGTGGAGTTCAGTGTCTTGCCCAAGGACACTTTGACACAAGGGCGTGCAGGGCAGGAATTGAACCTGCATCTTACGATCAGGGGTCAACCGCCCTACCGCTACACCACAACCGCCCCAGGGTCGTTGTGTTGGGGGGGGCTGTGGTCGAGGTCCACTCAGTCCTTTTTTCTAGACCTTCTAAACAGGTTCAGGAACCTCCGACCAACACTTTTCTTTGTGGTCTTCTCTTTCAGCTCATCCACCTGCTGCTGTAGTTGATGAATTTGGACCTGGAAATCCTCTTGAGTTTTTCTGATGATGGTCTTTTTCTTCTTGACAACTTTCTTCAGGTGAGCGATTTGTTGTGAAAGGGTGGACTTTTCTTCTTCCAGCTGTTGTCTTTCTTGTTCCAGCTGCTTCTGGCCTTCCAGTTCTTTCTGGACCAAAGCAGCTCTTAATTTGGTGGACTCCTTTACCTTCAGGTCAAAGCTGAGTTTGGCTACATTTGTTTTGATCCTCTCTTGTTCAATCCTTTCTTGCAACAGGTGTATTTCCCTGCTGAGGTCCATTTTATTCTTGAGAGCGGCCTGTGTTATTGTCTCAAGCTGTTGGTCTCTTTGCTCCAGCTTTTTGCTCCAAATGACTTCAGACTGGCTTATGATGGCATCTTTTTCTCTGATGGTTCTTTGTAATTTTTCCATCTCCTTATTTTCAGTTCGGTGACATGCTGCCTTATGCTTCTCACAATTTCTTTGTAATTCACCAATTTCTTCCAGCAGGGAGTCTTTTTCCTCCTGACATCTTTTTATTTCGCCTTCCATCTGATCCATTTGGGAATTTAACTTCCTATTATAGTGTTCTTCAAGATCCTTTCTCTCCTTTTCAAAATTGTTGATGAGACCCGTAAATTCCTTCTCGTGCTCCCGTTTTAGTCCCTCAATCTGACATTGTAGCTTGAAGATCTCACCACTTGAGGCTGCATTAGAATTTTTTATTGCGGCCTTTTCCTCCTCATGAACTTTTCTTAGTTCAGCCATTTCTTGCTTGAGGGAGAGGTTTTCTTCTCTTTCTTTAGCCAGCTGATTATATGCTTCTGTTAATGTCAGCTCATGGTAGTTTAGAAGACACTCTTTCTGCATTTCCAATTGGCTGGTGAGGTCCAAATGTTCCTGCTCATGCTGCGCTTTTAGGTCGTCCATCTGACGGAGTAGTTGGACATTCTTTTTCTTGGAGACTCTTTTAGATTTGGTCACCTCAGTCTCCTTGTCCTTCAGAGCTGTCTTTAGATGAGCAATTTCTTGTAAGACGGAGGACTTGTCTTCCTGCCATTGCTGTCTTTCTTGGCTCATCTGTTCTTCAAGGTGTTCGGCTTTCCCAGCAGCTTCCCGCAGCATGTAATCTTTCTTCTGTTGCTCCATTTTTAGGTCGTCAATCTGACCGAGTAGTTTTACGATCCTTGTCCTGGAGACCTTTTCAAATTTGCTCATGATGGTCTCTTTTTCTGTGATAGTTTCTCTTAACTGTTCCATGCTCTTCTCATTTTTAGAGAGCAATTCCAAAAACTTCTTTTCAGTGGCGGCCTTATCCTCCTCATGAGCTTTTCTTAGTTCAGCCATTTCTTGCTTGAGGGAGGTGTTTTCTTCTCTTTCTTTAGCCAGCTTATTTTGTGCTTCAGTCATGTGGCTCAAAGAGGTTTCAGCTTTTGGTAAAAGTTCTGTCTTGTGGCTCATCTGCTCTTCAAAGTGATCAGCTTTCAGCTTTTCAGCATCCGCCAGCTTCTGATCTTTCTGCTGGAGAAGCTCCTTCAGACACTCTACTTCACTTTTCACAGCAGTGTTCTCTACTTGAAGTGCTTCTGCGTTCTCCACTGAGGTCGACTCAGATGTTGAAGTCGGCTCATCCAAAGCAGTTGTAGTTTGTTTTCCCTTTCCCAAAGGTTTGATTCCCTCAGGCTGAGTTGATTTAGGGACAGACACCGGCTTCACAGGAAAGAATGCAATTGGGCGAAAGGAGACGATTGGAGCAATACTTAAGGGTTTCAACCCTAAGGTTTGGTTTTGCGGGCAGGTTTTTGGCTTGGGGTTTTCCCAATCCTGCTGTCTTTTTGGTTCAGGAAATTCTTCCTCCTCATTTTTATAAAGGGGAGAATAATCATAGTAAGGAGTTTCTGGAGTCTCAGGAAATTCCTCTTCATCATCAGAAGGGGGGGGAGAGTAATCATTGTCTTCGTCAATGTCATCCCAGTCCATGAAAGTAGAATGAAACCCAAATTCAAAAGTGGACTCGTTCTCCACAACAGAATCCAAATTGCTGAGTTGAAAATTCTTTAGGGATTTTCGGACAGAACGGTGTCTTGATGATTCCATGATACTTTTTATTGAAAATTCTAATCAGTTTGACAGCAAAGGTTATTTGTAAACAAAGACACTTGTTAAACTTGGTACTTTGTTCTTTGCGATATACGAAACTTGCGTGCAACAATTGATCAGAATCTCAAGGTTTTTGCTCCTATTTGTAAACTTTTAACACTAACTCATGACAGATAATGTTAAATCATATGACATCATTTGACATCAAATGTTTTCATTTGAAGTCATGTGACATCATTTGACATCAAAAGTTAATCTGATGTATCAATTACATCATTGGGGGTGTGATGCTTAGTGATGCAATCGGCTCTGAAATGGGGGAGGAGCTTGTGTTTGGAGGGGGCGTGGGGGGTTATTGCACACGCAGACACACATAAACACACCTTAGATAAAATGTTGCACAAAAAGAAATGTCATAGAAAAATATAAAAACCAACCAATGAAAACCTTGCAATAGACAGTCACAGGAAGTGTGCACTGCAGCAGCTTTTAAATCTCTCTGTAGGTTGTTTTAAAAAGTGCTGACGGAGCTGCTAGAGCTGGCGTCATAAAACAGCCTATTCCATTGATTTGCAGCTGGGAGCTGATTAGCCAATATGGGTATCACTGTCTGTAGTATTATTAGAGTTTCTGTTTTGAAGAAAAACATCCTTCCTTTCTTCTAATTCAATCTGATTTACTTTTATTTATTTATCCATTTATTTGTCTCTAAATGAAATCCGGATGATTCTCACTTTTTCATTAAATATTTTATTCTGCTTTTAATGTATTGAAAAATAAATTGCAAAAACTCCAATTGAAACCAAACAAACCTGCAATCTAGATTCAGAAGCCTTTGCAGGTCAAACTGTTTTTCATGTTGTGCAATTTCTTTTGCACACACATGATAAAAATAACAGAAAAAAGTGGTCAGAAACTGTCTGTTTCCTGTTAATACGAAGATTTGTTTCTTTTTTATCACAGGGCCTTGTGGCATTGATCATATGTTATTGCAGCGCCGTGTGGCTGTAGCGGCACACCATCTTACCCGTACAAACGGCACCTGTTCTGCCTCTGCGGCCGTCTGCAGAGATTTAACAGAGATCTGTTGATGTACACTCAGCGCTGCAGAACGGCTCCTTCTTTCACACAGAACAGTGAGTGGACTGTGGCTCATCAGAGGCAGAAGACAGTGACGGTGTGAAAGCAGCTTTCCTTAACATGAGGCTACAAATGTTACAGACATAAGAACATCCATACCTGGTAATAAGAGCAGATTGAGTTAAACCATGCTGTATATGCAGGTTTAATAACAATTTTAACAAACAATTTAAGTTTTATTATGTTCTAAACTGTTTTCTGTATTGCTCTAAGGTGTGTCATATTCCAATATGTTGCTATTCTTTTTTCTGACCTGACAGATTGCAGAATACCCTTTTTTTTACTATTGTTTTTTTGTTTTATTTTTATTTTAATTTATTATTAATAAAGGCATATTTCTGTGTTTGCAAAAATGATTTTATAAATAAATCCCAATTAAAACCTTTTTTGGTGCATGTTCCAGGAGCAATGATAACAAAAGCTGGAAAGTAGCTGCTAATACTGTTGTGTTTGTAGTTACATAGTTACTTCTGTATTATTGGAATGTCAAATAATATGAGTGATACACCGAAGACAGCGTGTCTGCCCTCCAGGACCAGCCTCAGCTCTGAGACGTATTAGTTACAACTTTCATTCTTGCCAGAACTGCTCATGTTTGTTTCCTGACCTGTGGTCTCATCTTGGCCTAGAAAACTCCAGCCCTCCCCCCAGTTTATGTGATGCAACTGGACAGAACTGAAACAGTCAGAGATTCACAAAGCAGTGCCTGGATGCGGCTGCAGCCTCAAATTACACCATTTTGTTTGAAAACCCTGTGTGAAGACCACAATGACAGTTTATGTTCTGGAAGATTATTTTTTACATTGATTGCTTCAGTTCAATCATCTCTGTGGGCTTCCTGAGTTTGCCCTCATTGACTGTATAAGAGAGAGATTGCTGACTGTCCCTTCTTCAAAGACCCACCCTGAGGAAAATTGTGTGTTTTTTTTTAATATATATTTTTATTGTCATTTAAGCATAGTTTTTCACAAACTCAAACATCGCTCAGCACAACACTGGTCCACAATTACGTACATTTTTGCAGAAGTGTATTCCAAAATAAAGTTCCTTATTAAAAAAATAAATAAAAACAAATGAAAATAGAAAAAAACAACAATAATAATAACAAAAATAAAGTTAGTCAACAATTACACTGTTTAGTATGGAACCAGTGAGACTGGTAAAGCGGAGATAGGGGTCCATGTTTTCATGAAATCACTTTCAGTTGAGTGGAGCAGACAGGTCAAGTATTCCAGATGAAAATGTTCCATGACAAATCTATGTGCTCTTTGAGTTTTTAACATGTTCTTATGGCATTTTTCTCATACATGCTTAAAATTGCATTTCTGGGTATTTCAGTATTCAAATTGTCATGGATCAGGAGCAGACAAAAAAAATGACGTTGGAAAAAAGCCTGTAGCAGTGAGAAAGTACAATCAGCAGGCCACAGTCTCCCTGCAACGCTCCATTCTGATGCATCCACTTGCAGACAAATAGATCCATGTACGTCTTTGTTGTCCTTGTCCGAAATTACATCTGACTCAAAACTGTACGCCTGGATAGCTCCAATATTGCTCACCGTTTATGTTGCACCGGTAATGTTAGGTTTGGGGTGTGAGGGGCCATAGGCTAATGAGAAAGAGTGTAAAGAAAAGGATGATGAAAAATGAGGGCAAGGGTCAAGCCCACAACTCAGAGGTAAATTTCTAGTAAACTACTGATGCTCTGCAGAAACTATGTCCTACAAAACGACATTTTTTTTAAAAATATTTTGGCTAAAAACTTTGTAATCATGAAAAGATCACTAGAAAGACTTTTACAATAGTACAAGATACAATTTAGAGGGACTGTGAGTGCACCACTGCGGAACCCAAATGCAGAAAAATCACTGAATTTGGGACAAAACCCACTTTCATTGGGGACATTTTTTCCAGTGACAGTCTTCACCATCATTTCCTTTCAGGGGGGCAGTGGGATGCCCTTTTCCCCAAAGGTGCATACAAAGCAAATCCCATGGAGACTCCTCTTCTGCCCTCCTGTCCTGAGAAGATGCCCTTGGTCCGAGGATATCACTGGGGCTCTCCTCTTCCTCCTTTACGGGCTTCTGGGATAAATCTCAAACCGGTTGCTGAAAGATGTCTATAAAAAAAGTTCACCTGATTCAGATTTCTTTTGCTTATGGCCACGATCACCTGGAGTATTTCCGAGCAACCCTCTTCTTGACTGGATTTTGTTTTCTTTTAGTTTAATTAAAAGTGAAAAAGCAAACAATTTGCACTCCATATGCGAAAGTGCAATAGGAACACATCACCATCTATACAATTGTCCCCCACTCATCCGATAAGTGTTACTGTTCAAGAAAAACACAATATTTATTGTATTCAAGGAAAGCACATTGAGGCCAAAAGGCAGACCAGGGAGCAGCAGGCCTCGGCTCCTGTGATGGATATTTATAAAGTTTTTCAGAGTGCAAGTCTATTTTCAGAGGCTCTGTCTCTACAAAGCATCTCTGTGTGCTAATTTGGGATCACTGCAGTAAGCATGGATGGATAGTGAGATGAAAGGATTAGCACAGAAATGTAGGTATTCATGCTCTTTTTTTAAAAAGATGTTCTTGTCTGCTATGAATCCCTCTATCAGTTTTTACTGCCCTGTTTTAACTCGCTTGATTCCAATTTTCAAAACTTGGTGGACAATTTCAGCTCTGTTTTCTTGGGGGTGAACAGGCCTCTGTTATAATTAGCATAACATGTTGTTTGGGGGCATAAATAAACATAGACATTAAGACTGTTGTTAGAGCTTCTCAACTATAAAATGGTAAACCGAACCAACTAAATGTAAATCAGAGCAAATAAAGTGAACCTTACCATATTTTTCAGACAATTTTCAATTTTCGGATAAAACCGTTTGGGTTTTTTGGTGTTTTAACATGTTCTTCTGGCATTTTTCTCATGATGGATGACAAATACAAAGAAAATTAAGCTTAAGACTGCATTTCTGAACATAGATTGAGGTGACTCAGGAGCAGATGAAAACATTTTGTTGGGAAAAAGCCTGTAGCAGTGATGCAGGTGCTTCCTTCGGCACCCATTCCACGCCCTGCTCTGCTTCATTCCGATGCCTCCACGTGCAGACAAATACATGAATGTCTTCATTTGCCTCGCCTGGGCTGACATTTGGCTTAAAACTGTTCGGCAGGATGATAGCTCCACTATTGCTCGCCATTTTTGTTGCTCCACTAATGTTAGAGTGAGGACGTGAGGGGCTCTAAGCTAGCTGGAGTGAGTGTAAAAAAAAGGGATGATGATTGATTATAAATTATTTATTTCATTTTGGAATGATTTTATACTGGTATGGATCGATTCGATTACAAAACATGCCTCAAAGATAAATCTAGTTGGATTTTGGGAGTAAGAATCCAATATTCAGTTATTCATTACACTCCTATTTAACAGTATTTTGTATCTCTCTTGGCTATTTGATGTACATTTTGGTAAGATGTTTTGAGTTTTTAATTTGACTTCAGACTTTTTGTCCATCATGATAGTCATCCCTCTGCATCTCTCTGTGGCTCTTCTCTTCTGTGTTTTGTTTAGGTGATCCTGCATCTCAGTTGTTCTGACCTGGAGATTTCCAAACATAATCTTAAACTCTAGTTTCCTTTTGGAACATTTTCCTGGAACAACACGATCTGGAAGAATGAGGATCTCCTTAAACGTAACAAAATAGGCTTTATTTGTATCTATTTTTTTAATGAATGTCCACTAATATAATATTGATGTGATGCTGAAGTAAATGAAACTGTGACTGGGTTCTGCAGGGGGCATCTGAGTGAATAAATCAGCCCCGGCTCAGCATGACTGCCCCGGCATGCTGGCAGCGACGCAGGGCTCCGCCCGGGAGGGGAGGGATGATGGAGTTAAGATGGCAGCTCGGCTGAGGTTGCTGCCTCTCGGGGCTCAAAAAATAATCAAGGAACGAATGAAAAACAAAAGCGACATTGGTTTGGAGAAGAGTCGCGCCTTCTAGAATTCTTTTTTTTTCTTTTTTTTGTGGCGATGGCCTGAGAAGGTTTTTTCAGGAGCGCGTTGGCTGAGCTGGAATCGGATTGAAAGCCCATCGCAGCACTGTGACTGTCAGAATCGGCAACAACTGCATCTGCGTTTAAGAACCGAAAGCCGTGGATGCTAATTGTTGTGTGGGTTTTTTTTCTCTCCTCCTCCTGCTGCTTGGGGTGAACAAATGATGTGACATGTGGCGGGTTTGGTGACAACCGGATCGCATCTGATAAGCTAGATCTTGTCTGGCGGAGTTATACCCAGCGTGTTCTATATGCATTGTTCTGCAAAACGATGATGTGTGCTGCTGCGGCAGCGGCGGCCGCCGGTGGAGGGATTCTGCCTTCCTTATCGCCCTCGATGGGGCTGGGTGTCAGGGTCATTTCTGGAGCTGGAGCCGATGTGCCCACCATCGGTTCGGGGATGGGATCTTGCCCTATACCCGGAGCCCAGTCTGATTGTCGGACTCGGTACCAGCTATTACTCTCAGGACGAGCCCTTGCGGAACGATACAGACGGATTTATACCACTGCCATCAACGACAAGGAGCAAGGATTAAACCAAGGAAGGTGAGTGGGGGAAATGATTATCAGGAGCTGCTCTGTCATTTGAAGGGCTAACCGTACTAAGCTAACCCTTGCTATGCAGTATGCTAATGTTAGCATGCCAATTTAGCTATTTAATAATTTATCCATTTGTCCTATTAACCACCTGACCAAGTATAATTGTTTGCAAAATTTAAAAAAATACAACAACGCAGTTGAATTGAAACTGTGTTTTTTAATAATTTCGCTATCTGACATATTTATATCTGACTTCCTTAGCTTGTGGAAGCAGCAGTCACCGCTAGCGATGCGATGCTTCACAATTATGGCACAATTACGACTAGCATCGTTTTAAGTCGTGCTTTTGGTGTTAAACATGTAAACAAGTGCATACAATAGACTTTTCCTCTAAACTGATAACATCTTGCAGACACTTTGCATTTTAAAGAAGTTAATTAAACTGTCTTAATAGTAGCTTTAAGTGGTGTGTCACCAAGCTAAAATACAAACAAGCGAAGCTGTAGGTTTATGCTATTCTTTTCTAAACTATTTGCTGGGTTTCTCAGGTTAGCTTAACAGCACCTTGTACTTCGCGTATAGACTGAAATGAAAAGTTTGGGTTTAGGCCCAACGGCGTCACGGCTAGCTGGAATTATCAAACGTTACAATGAATTCTTCTCTGGCCTCCCTTTCAAGTTATTACTATTTTTATTTTAGAGGAATGGAGAGTTGGGAATAGCTCTACACTTGCAAACGAACCGGATTATTATGGCACACTGGGTTTTTGTAAAATGTCACGAGCCATGTTTGGGTTAGGATACTAGGGATGAACTCACGAGCGGTAAACAGTTACGTCATTGATTACAGGCAGTTTTTTTTCCTCTTTTTTTGAGCATCTTTATGACAACATTCCCCCTTCACAACAACAATACGATTAATAATTCACTGTTATTTAAATTATTTGGCCGTTTCGATTCTCAAGAATACAAATTTGTGCGGTTTGGGGTTTGTTTTGTTACCAAGCCTCCCACCTCCAACTGTCCATTTGTTCTTTGCTCATTTTTGACACAGACAGCCTTTTGTCTGTTGTTGTAGAAATAAAGACTTTGAGGTATTATGCATATTGTTTGACCATTATGCCTGCCCTCCTATTACTTTGAAAGCATTTTTGGCTTATTGCCCAAAATAAAGCTGTCATACTCACAACCATATCCACAATCCAGTAGTGTGTCAATAACTAATAAAAACAGATGATCCTTCAAATACATCATTATCTTGCGTGCTGCAGTTGACTGTCTCTTCTATTTATTTTCTGTCTGCAGTTGAAGAATCATATCAATTATGGGTCCCTTTTCCAAGAAATTGGCTTCTGGGCTGCCCTTGAGTGCCCTACTTTTCACCACTGAAAGTAGGGCCTAAACAGCAGCATTGTGGGGATACTATATCCTCAAAATAAGCAGGGTAGCAACAACAGTGCTTTTAAAGTCACCATATACTCACCGGTTGGGACTTGCTCCCTATGCAAAGATTTCTGATGAGATAAGTGCTTTAAAGTCCCACTCTGATCATCTTTTGATCAATTGCACAAATGTTCTCATTGGTATTTTAATTATGATGGAAAAAACTGAAATGTGAAAAAAAAAGGGAAATATTATTTATTCAAATTGTTAGCATTTTTAAAGCAATAGAGCCATATTGGAGGGAAAAAAAGAGCCTGGTGTGGTTTTGGAGCCTCAGGTTGCAGACCCGTGTTCTAGATAGATAAATAATAACTATAACACATTTAATTAGGGATGGGTATCGTTGGGGTTTTAACGGTACTACTACTCTTATTGATGCTGCTTATCGATCCGGTATTTTAACGATACTCTTATCGATACTTTTTGAGGACGAAAAATAAATAAATAAATAATAAAATAAAAAAAAAAACAGTGTTTTATTTCCTCATTAAGGAGCAACCTTGTTTTTTTAACAAAACATTTTACCTTATACATGATAATGTTACAATAAAAACCTGGAATGCACGTGGATGTGCTAGACCAGGGGTCTGCAACCTGAACCTCTCAAAGAGCCATTTGGATCAGTTTCCCAATGAGATGAAAGCACAGGGAGCAGCAACACTAGGTGTGTTTAGAAAAAATGTTTTTGCCGCTATATCATGATAGTTCATTTGGCAATACTTGTATTGATTCAAAATGCTGTCAGGATATTTATGTAATTATTTAATCTAATTATTTTTATCCTCTATGAGCGGGATGTTTCCTTTTGATCTTTTGTCCATTTTCCACAACCTTGAATAGACTTTTCTGTCCGTCACCCAGAGTTAAGATGAATGACATGATGGAAACAGATTCACTTCGTTGCAGACTGCTTTCTATTTATTATTTTTCTTTAAATATCATAAACCCAATAAATTATATAAATTTTATTGATAACTATTTTTTTTTGGAAGCAGCGGTTAGTTTGTCTGGAATCATAGGCGGTGAGTCTAAGCCCCGCCCCCGCCTTTCTACCTGTTTGCTGTTTTCCTCCGCTTGCAACCCCCCCAGCGTGTTCTACACAGACAGTCCAACATACGGTCATCGTAGCAGCAAAATGAGAGGATAGTAAGGGCGCCCTAACACAAATTTAATTAATTTTATGCAGAAATGGGTGGTTTTAGTCTAGGGGGATAAAAGTTTTTTTTTTTTGGGGGGCGCTTACGTGTCCCCTACAAGATCGCCACTGACTGTCTTTCCAGAAAAACTTCCCATCCCATTACAGACTCTGGTCGGCGTTCACACCTGCAGACACGCCCCCTCCGCGTGCTCACACTGCTCTCTTCCTCCTGCCTGCTCTGACGGTGTTAAAGGCACCACGACAATCTGATAGTTATTTTACTAAACCACAGAGAGCAGCAGCACAGGGAGAAAAGAGCCGCATTTTGGACTGTTTAGCTCTTTCTGCCATCGTATATCTTTGGTAGTGTTCCTGTGTGCCCCGCGCCGCATACTGTCTGAACAACAGCCCCGCCCCCCGTGCACACAAATAGCCAGACAGACCTCTCATCTTTAGCGACAATAGCGAAATTAATATCATTAATTAGTTGACTGACTTGGTGAGTTAAATATGGCAGATAACGTTTATATCTTGTGGGACACAAAAAAGTGCGACTTCTCCAGTACCGATAATAGAACCGTTGAGGTCAGATCTTAACGGTACTGCCATCTTGAAAAATGTTGCTCCGGGGCTCGTTCAAAACCGGGGCTCGGTACCCATCTCTACATTTAATCCAGTTATATATGTATGTGAGTTATCTTGGAAAACAGCCTCTGGATGTTGGATTACAGTCTAAAATATGTTTGTCTACAGTGTCTTAAACAGACGAAACCCTTAAAATGATTTTTTTGTTGCAATTCATTCTAGTATTATATCTGTAATGCTTGTAAATAGAATTCTTACTTATAATCTGTTGGGTTTATTGGTGTGGTCTTTTTTTTTTCTTTTCGACAGAAGTGAATCTATTTGTTTGACAAACTGAGTTTGTGCCACTACACAATTAAAAGTTATGTAGTTACATTTTATAAACTGTTTTTGTACAGATATTTTTGTTCTTCAAGATGGTGTATGTTTTTAAGTAAGTTTTTATAATAAGGTAACAACTTGATTCACAGTATCCAAGCCCTTTGGTACACAGAAGTGTGAAAATCCCTCTGAGGATGTGTGAAAGAAATCATTGACTCTGAACCTATCAGTTGTATTAAAAATACTAGATTATGTCTTTTTCTGAGCTTGTTTTTGTATAACAGCACAGAAAAAAAGAGTAAATTACAGGAAATTATGGATTAGAAAATCAATTGTACTAAAGTGGATGTGTTAACAAGCAATCAATCCTCATTTTAACAAGTGAATAATGTCAACGTGTCCTAATGATTAAGTTCCAGCTTGTATCACATTTTAAATCAGTTTTCCAGAATTAATATTTAAAATGACTTTCTTTTTCTAAAATAATTTTTCCCTCCATGTTTGTACAAAGTGTTTATTGAAAAGAGTGTTTGTGTTGTTTATCAAACAACTGCTTTGTACATCATGTCTTACGCAATATTTTATTGTTCTTTGTTTTTCATTGGTAGAATGCAAATTTCCATTAAATCTTTAGATGATCAAAAAGATTTATCTAAAATTTGCATTTATACGGTGTGATCTTTCCCTGCCTATGTTGGATTATACCAAAAATATTTGTTGTTCAGTGTAGATTTACTGATTGACAAAGGATTTTTATTTGCATCCAGTTCTTGATAGATTCTCTTTAACCCTTTCTTCAGCTGTTTTTGGTGAATGTCTTTTTTGGTATTTTAGTTTGCTTTTACAAATTACTATATTGATCTCATCATTTGCTTTGCTGCTTTGGTTTATCACTTTTTTACTATAGTTGGAGCAGGTCGTTGATTTTTGACATAAGTGACTAGGAAAAACTAAAATGAGATATATTTGTGTTTTGTTTGCCTCTTTAAAGACCCACTGCGATGAAAATGGTGTTTTTTTTGCATGTTCTTGTGGGTTTTTTTCCATGATGGAGGACATGTATAAAGAAAATTAAGCTTGGAGTTGTATTTTGGAGAATTTCTTTGTTCAAACTGTTGAGAAAGAGAACCATACACAAAAATGGAGTTTGATAAAGATTGTCTTGTTATTTAGAAAATACAATGGGCGGGCCTTAGGCTCCCTGCTCTGCTCCATTCTGATACATCCAGTTGTAGACGACTAAATCCACGAAGGTTTTTGTTTTCCTCATGTCAGCTGGGATCTGGCTCGTAACTGTACGGCTGGATAAATCCAAGATTGTCACACCGGTAATGTTGTTTGGGGGTGTGAGGGGCTGTAAGCTAGCAGAATTTGTAAACAGAGAAAATCTCAGTTATGAGTGACAGGAAACGGGACAGTGTTGCTAATCCTACCCACAACTCTGAGGCTAATTTCTAATGAACTACTGCCATTCTGCAGAAACTATGTCCTAGACATGGGCACAGGTTTTTGGATTTTTGGCTAAAAACGGCATCATCATAAAGAAAAGACAGCTGGAAACGCTTTGACTATAGATTAAAAAATGATTGGAATGGTTCTTTAAACTCTACTTTTAATGACGAGTTTCTTTCATTTGGCATTTTCCAGAAACTTCTTAGCTCTGCAAACACATCAATATCTTACTGGCTAATGTGTTTGTTAAAATGCAATGTCTTGGTTGAATGCCACAATTCTTTGTTGTTGCAAATCTTTAAAATTCGTCTGTACTTCCAGGGGTAAAAAAGCTTTAAGTAAGAAGAAACTGAAGAGGCGACAGAAGGTCAAGTCAAAAGTCAAAACAAGATCAAAGGTAAGAGATGAACCTATATCTTTGTTTTTTCATTCAATGTTATTTCCAATGTTGAAAGAAAAATAACACACCTACATAATTGTTTTTTTTTGTGTGAGCAGATATACATTACCACAGCAGATATACATTACCACAGTGAATTTCAAACAAAACTACTCAGATGCCATTGAAGTGCAGACTCAGCTTTTATTCCATGGGTTGAACGAAAACATTGCATAAAAATGTGACAAACTAAAGCATTTTTTAAACACAATCCCTTGATTTTATGGGCTCGTAACTAATTGGACAAATGAAATAATGTCTGAAGTTTAGTCTTCAACAAGTGAAATGCTGCTCAATTGGTTTCAGATCAGGTGACTGACTTGGCCATTCAAGAATATTCCACTTCTTTGCTTTAATAAACTCCCGAGTTGCTTTGGCTGTTTGTTTTGGGTCGTTGTCCATCTGTATTATGAAACGCCGCCCAATCAGTTTGGCTGCATTCACCTGGATCTGCACAGACAGTATGTCTCTGAACACCTCAGAATTCATTGGGCTGCTTCTGTCCTGTGTCACGTCATCAATAAAGACTAGTGTCCCAGTGCTACTAGCAGCCATGCACGCCCAGACCATCACACTGCCTCCACAGTGTTTTACTGATGATGTAGTGTGCTTTGGATCATGAGCTTCTCCACGCCTTCTCCATACTTTTCTCTTGCCATTATTCTGGTAGAGGTTAATTTTAGTTTTATGGGTCCAAAGAATGTTTTTCCAGAACTGTGTTGGCTTTTCTAGATGCTTTTTAGCAAAGTCCAATCTAGCCTTTCTATTCTTGAGGCTTATGAGTGGCTTGCATCTTGCAGTGTACCCTCTGTATCTACTTTCATGCAGTCTTCTTTTGATGGTAGACTTGGATATTGATACGCCTACCTCCTGGAGAGTGTTCTTCACTTGGTTGGCTGTTGTGAACGGGTTCCTCTTCACCATGGAAATGATTCTGTGATCATCCACCACTGCTGTCTTCTGTGGACGTCCAGGTCTTTTTGCGTTGCTGAGTTCACCACTGCTTTCTTTCTTTCTCAGGATGTACCACACTGTTGATTTAGCCACTCCCAATACTGTAGCAATTTCTGGCATGTTTTTTTTCTCAGCTTAATGATGGCTCCTTTTACCAGCATGGAGAGCTCCTTTGACCGCATGTTGTCTGTTCACAGCAAAATCTTCAAAATGCAAGCAAGAGTCCTCTAATCAACTACAGGCCTTTTATCTGCTTCACTCATAATGACATAACAAGGGAATTGCTCACACCTGCCCATGCAATAGCATGGAAGTCCATACATATATATATATATGGAGTATAGTATATGTGGAGTATATATATATATATATATATAAAATCTCTGAGGGCATTTAGCAGAACAAATGCTTCTATCGATTGGTTTTGTCAGAGGCCAGTAAGCCCGTCCACACATGAAGCTGCTGAGATGGAGAGGCTGTACACATCGGGAGTGGCTCCAACTTGCACATGAAGGGCTGTTGCCGAGCGACCTAATGCTTTTCTCATCTCCACGGCAACAGTTGCCTACCTAAATCTCTTTCATCCAAAGAGGGAGACAGACCTGTGTCTGTTTTTTATTTATTATTTATTTATTTATTTGATTTTATTATCTTGCAAATGCTCAGTAGATGTTTTAACTATGTTAAACACACTTTATGGTTTTATTTCGTTTTTAAAAGTCTGCCTTGAATTACAAGCGTGGTCTCATATTTTAAACTTAATATTAATATTTCAAATTTTTAAAAAGAGATTGGCAAAAGATAACACAAATGTAGATAATTCAGTACAATATACAATAATTTGTTAAGGCCTGTTAAAATTGCATTGTTCAATTTGTCCGTGTCTTGTAGTCTTGTCAGGAACCATTTATAAACAGAGATATCAGGAATAGGCAGAGGGGGCTGGCAAGCGTGCACATACCGTGGGTTGTGGCAACACGACAGTCTTGATGCATTTGTGTTCACTCCTGTTCTGACACCGTCATGACAACAAAAGCTAAACATTAACACACTTTTCTAAAAGGACAGAATGAAAAGTCTTATATTTTTAGAAAAATTACCCCAAAAAAGTGATATCCATGCTCCTGTCAAGTGTGACTGTACAGGTTTGATCTTCTATCAAATAAACCTGTTTTGGGTGTTTTCATGCTTGATTGTTACATTGACGTGAAATTAGAACTGCCAAACAACATTTTATAAGTGCCAAATAATGGAAACGATTCTGTAGCATAATTAAAAATAAAAGTCAATACCAGAAATGCCTTTTTTATTTTCAAAATAAAGCTGCATTTTTGACTCAAAATTAAAATTAAAAAAGCAATCGGCGGTTATTAAGTAGAAAATGAAAAAGTATTTTGAAGTATTGATTTTTCATTTGGGGCTGCACGGTGGTGTAGTGGGTAGCGCTCTTGCCTCACAGCAAGAAGGCCCTGGTTCAAGTCCCGGCTGGGGGACATGAAAAACACAACATCAATGGGGACCTTTCTGTGTGGAGTTTGCATGTTCTCCTCGTGCATGCGTTGGTTTTCTCCGGAATCTCCGGCTTCCTCCCACCGTCCAAAAACATGCTTCATAGGTTAATCGGCAACTCTAAATTGTCCATAGGTGTGAGTGTGAGAGTGAATGGGTGTGTGATTGTGGACATTCTACCCTGCGACAGACTGGCGACCTGTCAAGGGTGTCCCTTCTTTCGCCCACAAGTGGAGCGCCGTGACCCCGAAAGGGACTTAACGGAATAGAAAATGAATGAAAAGGATTTTTCTTTTTAATTTTAAGTCATTTGATGCATTTACATTTTGAAAATGAAAAAGCATTTCTGCTAATCCATTTTAATTGTCAAAGTAGACATTTCTAAATGAATGTTGCTACACATTTACCAGAGAACATTTTGAAAAGGAAATGTCAAATACCAATTTCTTTATCATTTAATTAAGTGACAAAATAAGCAGTGTTGAAGTAGAAAAGGAAAAAGCAGTTTGAACGATTGCTTTTTCTTTTTAATTTTAATTAAAAAAAATGCAGCTTTATTTTGAAAATGAAAAAGCATTTCTGGTATTGACTTTTATTTTTAATTATGCTACAAAACCGCTTCCATACCAAATGGCATTAAAAACTATAATAAAATATTTGAAACATCACCTCTATAGATGGAGAAAAAAATTCTTGTTGGAGAGGTTGGAAGTTCAAGGTTAAAGTCCCACTTCGATCTTTTTTTGTAAAAGCTTCCCAGTGGTCTTTTCATTAGGATTATGTTTTTTTTAGCCAAAATCAAAACCCCTGTGTCTTTTTATAGGAAATAGTTTCTGCAGAGAGGCAGGAGTTCACTGAAATTTGTCTCGATGTTGCGAACAGGACCGTTTACGCAGATTAATCCCGCCCCCCCTTCTTGTCACCCATAACTGAGCTCTCTGTTTACACGCTCTCCAGCTAGCTTACAGCACCTCACAACCCCAACCTAAAATGTGCACCAAAAATGCCAAACAATATTGGAGCTATCCATCCGTACAGTTTTTGAGCCAGATGCCAGCTCAGACGAGGAAAAGAAAGACGAAGATGGATCCGGTCGTCTATGAATGGACGCATCAGAATAGAGCAGCAGAGCAGGGAACCTTAAGTATTTTCTACGTCACAAATACAATCTTTGTCAGACAGGTTTTTGTCGTCTGCTCCTCATTCACAACAGTTGAAATAAATATTTAGAAATGAAATTTTGAGCTTAATTGTTTGAATATATGCCCTCTATTATCAAAGAATTGTCATAAGAACATAATGATATATGATTTTCATCGAAGTTGGTCCTTAAACCTCTGATTGGAAGTCAGTATTTTATGTTTTCCAGTTTTATCCTCATTGAGTAAAGGCTGGTTGAGCCTTGAAAAAACCTTTAAGAAATCAATCTGACTTTGACACAGAGTCAAAGGGATGTGTGCTTACAGAAGACAGCAAGGTCCCTTCCTCCAGAAGACCTTATGAATGTTTTTGACATGTTTACGC
This sequence comes from Oryzias latipes, assembly GCF_053564925.1. NCBI lineage: Eukaryota > Metazoa > Chordata > Actinopteri > Beloniformes > Adrianichthyidae > Oryzias > Oryzias latipes. The sequence continues at coordinate 10,118,966 of NC_136257.1, read as the reverse complement.
TCACTGTTTCAAAAGTTTAGACATAATATTTTATTATTAGTTTATGACTTGGGTAAGAAGTGGAGGATTTATTTTGGAACACTTTATATTCAGTAGATGTTCTGATGTTTGGACTAATCTGCGGTAAATGAAGGAGGGGGTGAGATGGGAATAGACAGATTTATTAGATGGGAGTGGAAGTGACATCCTCCTGTCTGGTTTAGCTGACAACAAATGACCTTCCTACCCAAACAGATGACATCATTCTCTGAGACTGTGAAACCAAAGCCAGTACATTGATCTGTATGAGTTTCGAAAAGATTTAAAATCATTTTGGGGGTGACACTTGCAGTGTCGTTTCTGTGGATTTGCTTGACTGTATTTTATCATTGGGGTAGAGTTTCTGTTTAGTTTTATCACTAAAGAGCCCCTGGGGAAGCATAGAGCTCTAAATATCCTAGTGTATCCTGTTTGTGTACATTTTACGTCAAGTTTTTGGCTTTTTTGTTTGAACTTTTAATCTTTTCCTATAAATGCTACACCTGAAAAGTGAATATTATTGATGTACAGGCTACATCTAAATTATAATTAAACCAGCTTGTTAAGACTAGGTCCAGGGTTCAAGTCTCCCCCATGGCCCAGTTCCAGATACCGGTATATAAAAGGATGGCAGAAAAAACTCACAAACAGGTTGATGATAGTTTCTTTTGTACCTTTGTGTCATTTATTATTCCTGTACATTTGATTCTCATTTGTGAAATCCTTAAACTAAGGTCATATTTTTGTTGTCTGAGAAGTTATTGTGTCTGGGTATCGGCCAAAGACTCCAGAATCCAGGAACCAGTAATGGACCAGCACTTGAAAGCTCTTTTCTCACAGTCTAATCTTGATAGCATTAGCTGCACATCAGTGTGTAGTTGCAGAGGCAGAATGGCTGAAAGGGCCTGAAGTTGATGTGCTGATGTTCGTTGGGGTAATCACTCTGTCAGCAGCACCGCTGCTGGGTTTGCTTTGTGGAAGCGCTCATGTGATGCAGAGCTACCCCGGCTTGAGTCAGCAGTTGCATTGTGACAAAAATGTTTCTTAAAACTACAGTAGTGGAGACAAATGCAAAATGTGTGAACTCGTTTGATTAAAGAAGCAGTAAAAGTCGTCTGTGATTTTCATGTAATAGGCATTGTATCTTTTATTTTTGCTCTCTAAATGCTGGTATTCAGATTTTTCCTGGACATTTTGTGTCGTCTTATTTCTATAGCCCGAGATAATTTCTTGTGTTTTCCATCAGGGATGTAATACAGATTTTTTTTTCTTCCCCATTCTCTGTTTTTCTCCAGGCTGAAAGTCTCGATGGAGCTTTCTGTGTACCCGACATCAAGCTTCACAGCAACCCATCCGCATTTAATGTGTATTGCAATGTGCGACACTGTGTGCTGGACTGGCAGCAGAGGGAGGCCTCCCTGGCGCTGGCCTCCAGGAGCTCTGTGCAGAGCGGGGACTCGGACAGCGAGGAAGAGGAGGAGTTTCGCGAGCCAGCTGTGAAGCTTCCAAAGGTAAGAGTAGAAAGCACCACAAAGCTGTCAGGTGGTTTAAGTTTTTACATCGTTCGCAGTGCTGGTCATGCACTTTCAGGCTTTTAAGCTGAAGCCATTTTGTCTCCTAATGCTTTTTGCTTGGATTAGTCAGCTTGTTTATACTTTAGCAAATAGTTCTAACTATAATAGTGGGTTTGTGTTATAAGGTTTTACAAGTAATCTAACATGGTGAATCAAGCAGGTGTATGAAGCCGTGGACACTGGGCAAGAACGCGTTAAATGCGGGTTCGTGAACACGCATATAGCCCATGGTGTTCACACTGTACAAGCTGGGAGGGGCTTCCTCTTCTTTTTCCTTTTCTACACTTAACTAGTCCATATCTGTCACTTACAGTTGGAAGAGGCTTTGTGTGAAATATCAAAGTGGTGCAAAGTTCTGGAATTTTTCTTCAGGCTTTTTCTTCAAATGGTTCGCACTTCCGTGAATTAAAAGGGACACCATCCATATGCAACTACCAAGTGCCTGACTGGTCAAAGTTTGCCTAGTCTAACTTTCAATGTGCGTTCAATAGCCTCATGCTTTGAACGTAGAGCCCTAAATCTAGGGCTGGGTTCATAGAATTGATCAATCTGAATCCATCCTAGCTTAATGAATCAAAAATCAATCCATAAAAGTAGAGATCAATTTTTTATGCCTTTCCTTTTTCAGTGACCTAATGCATAACAATAAACTCAAAATCTGCTAACTTGATTCTAACCCGTAATAGAATTGGATGGCTAATGCTAACGCTTGTATGACCAAAACATACATTTGCTGACTAAATGAACATCTTTATATACGAATTTTCCGATCTGTTTTAAGGAAACATTTTTTTTAAGGTAACCATTTGTGGTCTAATGCCATTTTTTGCTCAAATCTTCTGGAATAAAGGGGAATGCATGCAGCTCCACTTAGTGGCCAAACCGAAATACAGGTTCCGTAACCGTCTACACATTTTGTTGTTGTTGCTGAGGGTGGTGATGTGTGGCACTGTAGCCGTCTGCAAATGAGTTGTTTTGCTAATGCAGTATTGAGTTTTTCTATAAAATATGCATTAGAAAGATTGCCTAACAAATCTTAAAAAAACAAACAAACAACTTTCTTGTGCATGAAGGATGAAATCAGTTCAAGTAAATATGTTAAGCTGGGCCTGCAGGGATTGGCTCTGGAAGGTCGTTCTACAGCTGAGGATTTTACTATCACCTGTCACTCAAAAGCTCACTTATCAATCTCAAATATAAAAAACATTATTATTCACATAAAAATTAACCAAAGGTACAGTTATTTGTTTAGATTTATCTTCTTGAAGAGTGTCTTTCTCCTTTTACCAAAAATATTTGGTCAATGAGCCAGTTCTGGTCAGGTTGTCACTGTAACCCCACATTTTTACCCAGAATCTGGTCTTCTTTGGTGTTTTTAGTGGACTCGGTACTGGCAAGATTCTTTAGTCTTTTGGAAAACCAGGCCCCCCAATGAAACCATTGTGCTGTTTTATTGTTGCCTATGTTTAGCTTTACATCTCATGGAAAACATTTCAGCTTGAATCTAGATGTCATTAAGACTGAGACTTGTAGTTCATTTGGATCTAATGAAAAGAAAACTTAAAGTGTATTTCCTCTGTCAGCCGAGATTAAATGTTGATTTTTCTATTTGTTTTTGAATTATGATATCTACTCAGACGAGTGTGTGCCACCTTTTATGCCTTACTTTAATAAGAAATAAATGAATTTACAAGAATAAATGAAGTCATTTCAATATACTTGTTCCAATGAGAATGAAAGCTGAATGTAGTTCATTTCGATGAGAAGCACAGGTTAAGCTAAATTTGAGTATCCATGGGTTTTGCTACAGTGGTCTCACAAGTTGTCTCAGCATGTTAATGTTCTTTTTTCCTATAAAAAGTGTTTGTTTTGTGCTTTTACAGATCATTGGAATTGGCCTGTGTGGGGTTTTTGAGCTCATCAAAGAGACTCGCTTCTCGCATCCCTTACTGTGTTTGAGAAGCCTGCAGGCTTTGCTGGACATGCTGCAGGGTCAACAACCAGAGGGTTTTCAGACGGAGCCCCCCGATGTGCTTGGTAACACGTCTATGCACCGGCACATTCACCACCTTTTGAAGCACCACTTTTTTTCTTCACTCCATTTGCAACACATAATAATTTTTCTGTAAAAGCGATTTGTCAAACATTATGTGCTAAAAGTTTTGTGTGGTCTTTTTAAGCAAATGCTGCGTGCTTTTTCAGAGTCACTGTTCCAGCTGCTGCTGGAGACCACAGTGCGGAGCACGGGTCCCAATGACCCGACCGGACAGGCCATCACCGCCCTGTCCTGTGCCTGCCTCTTCAGCCTTGTGGTGGCCTGGGGGGACACAGGCAAAATACTGCAGGCCGTCTCTGCCATTCTCACCAATAATGGTAGCCACGCATGCCAGACAATACAGGTAAATTGTCAAATCAATGATAGACTTTTATAGAACTGGTAACTACACAAATCCAAATCCTTAGTGAAAATTGTTACTCTCTTTTGAGTAGGCTTGTACAATAAATCGCGATATTTATTGTTATCGCGATATCAAGCTGTGCAAAAGTCGGCGAAAATTGCAATAAATGGTTTCCTTGGATTTCCTAAAACAAACTTATGGCAGCTTGAAGCATTTAACGAATCAAATAAATCCCTTCATGCATTTGACAAATCGGATGGACGCCTTTAAACTTCTCTGTTTACATGCTGTCCCAGTAGCTTACAGCCCCTCAAACCTTCAACCTAACATCCTACCTAACATTACTAGTAAAGACGAAAACTGTGAGCTGTTTTGGAGCTATCCAGCCACACAGTATTGATCCAGATTCCAGCTCAGACAAGGAAAACGAAGACATATATGGATTTCTCTATAAGTGGATGCATTAGAATGCAGCGGAGTGGGGAGCTTGTGTCCCACCCATCGTATTTTTTACGTCCCAAATGAGATCTTTTCAAGCGGCATTTTCTGGACTGCTCCTGAGTGACAACAATTTGAATAAAGAAATACTTAAATATGAATTTTTAAGCTTAATTGTCTTTATACATGCACTACAGCATCCGAAAAATGGCACAAGAACATGTTAAAAAAGCCAAAAACACTCTTTTTCGGTAAAGTTTGGTAAAAAGTCTAGTTTCTCTGATGCCGTTGTTGTGTTCATACTCATGGATTAGTTGGTTTGAGTAAAGTTTAGCCAGATCAATGAATCATGAATCCAGGACTGAAAAAAAAGACATAAAAGTATTTTATTCAGTAATATTCTGACAATTCCTCTCAAATAGTCAACACTCTTCGTCATGTCTTGTTAAGATTTTTTCTCTTGTGACATCCAACCAGGTTCCCACCATTTTGAACGCACTGCAGAGGAGTGTCCAGGCAGTCCTGGTCGGGAAGATTCAAATCCAGGACTGGTTTGGAAACGGCATCAAGCGGGCCGCTCTGATGAACAAATGGGTTTTAAAAGAGGTCGCCATTGATGAAGATGAGCGTTGTCTTCTACAGACTGATGGTTCCTTTCTGTATTTGCTCTGCAAAGATGGCCTCTACAAAGTCGGCTCAGGATATAGTGGTACTGTGCGGGTATGTAAGGCTTCAGACTGTGGTGGTTAGGCCTGTTTTACACCTCAGAGAATCCTATTTGGTAAAAGCAGGGCGTCGACCATTTAGTATAAATGACTGAAAAAACGTCATGTTTTCCAGATTTGATCAGCTGAAGAATCCTTTATTGGACAGTCCCAATCTTTGTTAAAATTTTAGACATGCTGCTATGTTTAATGGCTTTAATTTGAAAAAGTCTGCTCTTTTGCCCGACTTCATTTTAAGAGCAGTCTATCTGCATACATGTGTTGCTCCACAGGGTCACGTGTACAACTCCACCTCTAGAATCAGGAACCGAACAGAGAAAAGATCATGGCTGGGCTTTGCTCAGGTAAGTGACAGAGCCGTTTATTTGGGATAGAAAACTTTACATAATTTTATAAGAAGGTCACATTTCCCATTTGGAGCTTCAGACCTATAAAAGTCAAATATATTATTCATTTTTAGATTTTTTAAACTCCAAGGTTTTACCAAATGCTTATAAAATATGAATGAAATATGTTTTGTTTTTGTTTTTCCAAGGGGTACTTGCTGTATCGCGACACAAGCAACCACAGTATGTCGGCCATCAAGATCAACCCTGAGACTCTGGAGCCTGAGGGGGCGGTCACCATGCCGGGTGCGTTTGGTTTGTTTCACGGAGCTCCCACACTGTCGATTTTCAAATTCAAACCTTTATTTGGTTTTGTGTAATTACACAACCAATGATTCCACCTGGAAATGTTTTTGCCTTCACTCCTTTATTTAAAACTGAAAACTAATATTAAAAACAGAACAGAAAATAATCTGACCTTTTTGTGCTTTTTCCAATTAGTTCCTGTTTTATTTTTTTCTACACTCTTTGGTACACCCCCGCTCACTTCAGATGTGTTTGGGTCTGTCACACCCGAGTTTAAATTAGCGTTCCCACCCGCTGAACAAAGTGCACAATCACAGGAAGTGAGAATAAACAGCGTGATGCATACCGACCCAGCCAGTGTGAAAGCAGAGATTTTTAATGGAAGAAGCCAAGTGGACCTAATGCCAACTAACACCAGACTCCCTTTATCTTTTCAGGCCAACACTCAGACGGACAAAACATCATCTTTACAGATGGAGAGTATATCAACCAAATCGCAGCCTGCAAAGATGTACGTTTTTAAAGCCACCTACTACACATGAAATCTTACCGTCTTTGTCACCATGATCTACGTGATAGCAGGGAGGATCAGGATAAAAAGAATAGTTGCTAGCACAGACTTTGAGCCTTTTTAGAGGGGAGATTTCATTTGTTGTTGCTTTAAAACCCATCATTGTGTTTGCCGTAATGGGAAATTTCCTTTGTGGCTGTGCTGGTGTTTGTCCCTTGTTTGAGAAGCATCTGTCACTGACTCAGGAGAATCTTTCCCCCAGGGGAGGAGCTGCAGCTTTGTGCCTAAGTGTGCATCTGTGTTTGGGTGGGGTGGGGTGGGGATGCCAGTGGCACCACATGTGAATATTCTCCAGGGATCATAATCTCACAGACAGTTATCTGCATAAGCACTCTGTAATGTGCGTGGGGGAGGGAGCCATTGAAAAGTCATATATCTGCTGTGATTGCAGGGTTAATCGAGGGTGCAAAGGACTGCTGCTGATTTGTGGTGTGATGAATGGAGAACACACTCAGAGTTCCATTTAGATTGTCTGACAAATATTTGTTAAAATTTGGAAATGAAAGTACAATGAACTATCACTTTGTTCTTGTGGCATTTTTCTGATGATGGAGGACAACATATAAAGAAAGCTAAGCTCAAAATCCATTTCTGAATATTTCTTAATTTAAATCATTGAGAATCAGGAGCAGACCAAAAATGCAGTTTATAAAAGATCAAATTTGTTTCATAGAAATTAAACTCCCCACTCTGTTCCATTCTGATTCATCCACTTGAAGGAGAAATAGATTTATGAACGCCTTTGTTTTCCTTGTCTGAGCTGGAATCTGGATCTAAACTGAACAGCTGGAAAGCTCCTCGATTGCTCACCATTTTTGTTGCACTGCTAATGTTAGGTTGGGGGTGTGAGGGCCTGTAATCTAACAGGGAGGGGAAGGGCGGATGGGTTTGTTCCATGTCAGACCTGCCCACAACTCTGAGGTGAAATTCTACTGAACTCTTGCCGCTCTGCAGAAACTATGTCCTAGAAAACCACACAGTTTTTTCTTTAAATCTTGGCTACAAACAGCATTCTCATAATTAAAAGTCCACATGAGAATGCTTTTACAATAGATCAAGAGATGATTGGAGTGGGGCTTAAATTAAGTTTTTGATTATTATTCATTGTTTTAAATCTAAACTTGTTTTCTTGAGATGACAGGTTACCACAGGCACAGCCGCTTTAACGTTTTGTAGATCACCACAGCTGCTGTTTTTGAAAAGTCTAATCTTCTGCACAGCGCCTGCTGGGGATTTGTTGGCTCCCATTGTGTTTGGATGCCCCAGTTGTGAAGCAAAAAAAAAAAATAGCTGCTTGTGGTTCTGGCGATTTAAGACCTTTTACTGATGTTTTTTTTTTCTTTTCTTATTCTGCTATTATTCTCTTTACAAAAAATGTTTTCAACGTTAGAAAACCATCAGTGAATATTTCTGCCAATAATCAGATCTTAATCTGAGTATTAATAGAATGTATAATATGAGAGATGGCCACTTCCTATTCAGGATGAGCAAATACTTTTTTTCTCATAGTAAATTATAAACAAAAAAAGTGATTTTATTATTTTGGAACTAATCCTTAAGGTAAAGTGATTTTTTTAGTTTAAACATTTATGCAGACTCTTCTGGGCTGTCTTCTAATGAAAAGTGGTCTAATATGACCCCACATCCAGAAAGATTACAATTTCAAAAGTAATATGTGATTATCATAATACCAAATATAATATTTAATCATCTGGTCAATTAAATAATGATTAGTGTTTTTTTTTTAACAAGTTCATTTATAAAGATGTTATTTTCATTTGATAGCACAATATTGAGAATATATTCAAACATGCCAATAAAATATTGCTTTTGCTGCAACAAATATAAACAGTTTATAGTTAAACATGTCCTTAATTGAATCCCATTACAAAGGAGTTGTTGGGGCCACAAATAATAAATTTTGTAAGAGACACAGCAGCCGGATTGCACCAATTATGATGCATATAGTCTTATGAATGAAAAAGGTAGTGTATGGTGATTAGAAAGGTGGCAGAGTTTTTTTCGCAGGGTCGTCCTGTTTTCAGATGGACTCTTAAGTTTTTCACCATCAACAGTGTTGAGTTTGGGTGTTTAACGCATTCTCCCATGTTTGCCCACCCTCCTGCAGGATGGCTTTGTCGTGCGGATCTATACGATGGGTTCAGAGCCAGCTCTGCAGCAGGAACTGCAGCTCAAGCTGGCAAGGAAATGCCTGCATGCATGTGGTATCTCTCTGTTCGACCTCGAAAAAGACCTACACATAATCAGTAAGAGCTTTAACATACTCATACGATAAGCTTTGACTGGCCCATGTTTCTGTGCGCCTGCTACACAAATCTCAGTCTCAAGGTTTCTCCTAAGCTTGAGTTTCTTTTAATCTTTTATCTTTATTTCAAATAATATGCGTCTGATTCATTGAAATGTGACAAATGTAAATGAATAAAAACATAAAAATCCTTTTTTTCACAATGCAAGTTTAAATTTAAACAGTTGCAGCAGAAAACTACTAAAAAAATGTCACTAAGATGTAACCTTTGGGTGAAAGGTCTGGGTTGTAACCAGTTGGATATTCTCTCAGGTACAGGCTTTGATGAAGAGGCGGCATTGCTGGGAGCAGGCAGGGAGTTTGCTCTGATGAAAACAGCCTCAGGAAAGGTAAGTGGTGTGTTTTACTCCAACTTATTGAAAGGTCGTGGAACTTTCTCCACAAATGGGTTCAAACCTTGATTTTGGGGTCAAGGTTTTGTTTCCGGCTTTATTTGTGTATTTACAAAACAAAATATGAGGATAATCCTTTTTTAAATGTATTAAAAAGCAAGTAACCATAAAGAACAACCTTTCTTTTAGCTTATACTGAGCCTAGTGTAAAGTAGTAAAACTACATAAAACGTATTAAATTGATCACAACACACGTGTTTGACACTTCAACGTAGTCATATGTAAGCGTATGCAGTATGGATGCAACAATTTACTTGCCCCACGATTCAGTTCAATGGTGTAACTTAAGGTACGGTTTTTTACTTAAAGATTTGAAAGAACCCAATGTGTTTTTTTTTTCCTAAATCGACCCCTTTCATGTGACATCTCGGTGCCTGCGTGAACACCGGCACGGAAAAAAAAAGGCGTTTTACAGATCAGAACCAACGTCTGATTCCTCTTCGCCAACACACAAAAACACAAATCAGGGCAGCGGGGCCGTGAGGAAGAGGTCGCAGTTCGCATGGTGACAGGCTGGGTTACATATCATTCAGATTTATTCTCATATATTGACAAAATACTGAAAGCTTTTATGTTACAACAATGCAAGGAGCATCAATTGCATTAACATTGCAATGATATCTTATCATTCACATGGCATGGGTGGGGAGGACGGGGACTTTAAACAGCTCAGGCACATTCAGGCTCTGCCGGAACCTGTGTTGCTGCCGCTTCACATTTGTACGTGTTTGCATGTTTCTTTTCCACTACTCAATCACAGTAAAAAAAAAAACAACAAAACAAGTACTGGTCCCAGCATCGTTGAATTAACAGCCCCTTTTTAAAAGAGACGGATTGGCACCGGCACAGGATAAAATCTAAAAAGTACCCATTCCACAATATGTGTCACTTTTAAGACAATTAAAATGTGTTGTAGACCTACGTGAGACAAAATGTTCACTGTAGAGCAGGGGTGTCAAATATACGGCCCGCGGGCCTTATCCGGCCCGCCAGGTGGTTTACTCCGGCCCACACATGAAGAGTGAAAATCATAAGAGTGATTAAAAAAGAAAGCAATTTTCTAGTCCATTCCTGTGGCGAGTTATGATTTTTTTAAAGAAATAACCGAAATGTGCAATTCCGCCACTAGGGGGATCAAAGGAAAGGCAAAAACAGTTGAAACAGCATATCTCTGCACGTGCCAAAAGCGAAACATATGAGGGGCCGTATAAGACATTATTTATTCTGAACCATTCACATTCATACATTCTTGCTCTCACAGTCATATATACTCTCTTTCGCATACATATATTCTCTTACGCATCCATATATTCTCTCTCTCACATTCATACATTCTTGCTCTCACAGTCATATATACTCTCTTTCGCATACATATATTCTCTTACGCATCCATATATTCTCTCTCTCACATTCATACATTCTTGCTCTCACAGTCATATATACTCTCTTTCGCATACATATATTCTCTTACGCATCCATATATTCTCTCTCTCACATTCATACATTCTTGCTCTCACAGTCATATATACTCTCTTTCGCATACATATATTCTCACTTGCACATCCATATATTCTCTCTCTCGCATGCATATATATTACTTTACACATACATACATTCTCACTCTCATTGTCACTCTTAAAAAAGAATGTATGTATGTGAAAGACAAGTATATATGAACGTGTGAGGAAGAGTTTATATGTGTGTGTGAGAGAGGAGTATGCATGAAACGGAAGTGACTTTGGATGAAAAGGAAGGCACTTTGAATGAAAAGGAAGGCACTTTGCATGAAACGGAAGGCAGATGATTTCTCGTGCTCTGATTGGACGAGAGGCCGCCACCTCCCATTTTGAACAGACGCTAACACGAACCAATAAGAAGGCCATCGGAACCTTAAGAAATATTTTATCTTCACCTCAAGTGGTCACAAATCTGTCTGCATCTCTAGAGACACAAAGGAATGTCTCAAATACCAATAATGGTAATAGAAGTGCCACCGAAACAGAAAATCCGTATCCACCTTATTCCTAGCCCCCATGAGCCTTTGCGTGAATTATGGGCGACACTTCCTGTAGACGCTGGAACACGCATTTACATTAAAACAAATTCCTCTTGTTTTCGATCCATAACTACATATAAATGTGGGAAAACCAGCTGTCATTTCTTAAAAAAGGCAACGGTGAGGTGGAGATGAAATATTTGTTAAGGTTCCGATGGCTGCAGGACCCCCGTGGCTACTTCTTGCCGGTTCGTTTTTTTTTTAAATAAACTTTATTAACAATATCTTGCACATACAAAATACCAAACACAAAACTCCACTGTGTGCAAAATACAATCTTCACGTTCGCCATGAGAATGAACAAAAAAAACATAATGATAACCATGTAAAACAGGTTATGCAAAAAGAAAACAAAAATAATAAGGCAAAGGAATCTGTTAAAGTTTCAGGAGAGACCATGTTTCAACTGTTCTGACAGCTTTTTTGTTAGTGGAAGATTTAATACTGTTCACATACAAAACCATTTCTTTCTGAAAAACATAAAACACGTTTTTTTTGTTGGCATATTTACACTTGTGTATAAAGTATTTAGCCATAATCATAAGTAAATTAACTACATATATTTTTTCTGCATTAAGTCTTTCTTGTGTAAAATATCCAAAAATAATATGCTCGTAAAATAATCTATAATCTTCACATAGATGAGTTCTTATAAAATGTATCACATCTTTCCAAAATAGTTGAGTGAAAGAGCAAAACCAAAAAAGATGAGGCACAGTTTCTGGTGAGGAATGACAGAATGAACAGTTTATGTCCAGATCTTTTTTAAACTTAGTAAAGAAATGTTTCACTGGATAAAATTTGTGAAGAATTTTGAAAGAAATTTCTCTGATTTTATTGGTGATGAAATACTTTTGTGGCAGGGTCCAAACCTTTTCCCACTGAATTCTACATCCAAAGCTGTTCCAGTATGAGATAACATACGGTTTTGTGGCAATCTCATTTTGAAACAGAGAACGGATACTTTGATTATTCCTGCTAGCTGAAAAACATACCTTTCCACACCACAAGTCTGTTAATTTGGGATTTCTTGCTGGTTCATGTTAGCGTCTACACTGTAATCCCTAGCGAGTTGACTGAACTTAAAAATTATTGTGTAACAGATTACGCAACAGTTAAGTTATATTATTAAAACTTTTAAGTTAACATTTATTAAAATTCATATTGTCAGTTGGCTTACATTTGTATTATTTCATATAAAAAATATTAAGATTCCTCAACTTATAAAAGAGAGATTATTTACTTAAAGTTTTTAATATTTTCCAACTAAAAAACGCTTTAACTAACTATATTTTTATATTACTCAACTCATAAAATATGTAAAATTCACTCAAATGCTTTATAAATTTTTTAACTCATTAAATGTGTAGCATTGAAAATATTTAAAATTCTTCAGCTTAAAATGTATTCTAAACAGAGATATTGATACTGCCCCACTACATTTTAAAAGGCTAACATTGATAAAAACCAACAAACGTGAAGGCCACACAATAGTGATTGCATAATACACTTTTTTTGATTGCTCCTTAAAAAAAAGCACAAATATCAAGAGGATGAAGAAACAATAAGTGCAATAAAACTGCATTATAAGAGTGCCACACAACATATTGACAAAAAGAGTTGGTTTTGTATTGTACGGCAGAAAAAGCATATGATCACAACAAAACACATTAGTTACATAACACTTAAACCAACAAATAGTCCATTCTGGAAGACTCACTCAACGAAACATTCTTCAGCGTCAATAAATGTCCTTTCAGTGGTTTGCTGTCCTCAAGGTTCAAGACAGCATTCTGAATAAATATGAAGGCAAGTTCAAGTTTTTTGGGGTGCTGTAGGTCCAGAGCATAGATGTCCCCGAAGAGTTAGAAGAGATTAGTCAGCCAGATGTGTGGGACCACTGACGGCAGCATCAGGAGCGTCACCACGACAACTGAGAAGATACCCACAGCAGTGTCTGTGAGGTCTGGTATTCTGGAAAATACAAAACAAAAAACACAGATGAGTTCAGACCCTCAAAGATATTCATCATAATAAAGTCCAAAACTGACATTCCTGCCATCTGTCAATGGGAATCTTTTCATGCTAACATTCTGTTAGCTTTTAATCAACTGGCTATGATGTTTTAAGGACCAACTCCAATTAAAATTGTGTTTTTAAAAAGTTCTTTAGCATTTTTCTGAAGGAGGACATTTATAAAATAATTTAAGACTAAAGCTTCATTTTTCTTTATTCAAATAATGATGGATCAGGAGCAGAAAAGGTAAACGAAAATGTTCCCACTCCTTCCAATCAGGAGTCCCTGATGTTCGTCTCATCTTCCATCTCATTTTTAAAACCATTTAAAAATATCACTCAGTTTACAAACTACAAACAATTGCCCTATTTATTATGTCACTCAATAAAATCTCAATCAATATTAAAGGATTAGTGAAAACCATTGACAGGGAGTCGTTTGCACTTACTGTACAGGTCTTGAAGAAGTTGGAGGCATCTTCATGCAGATAAACAGGAAGTGCAAGGAGGACAAGTGCCCGTCTCATGTTCACGTCACGCTGGTCCTAAAAGAATAAAAAGAAATATCCATTACCTTTGAAGCAAATGCAGAGCAAACACTTCCAATATTTATTTAAGGAACTTTAAGAAATAATAAAATGATACCTTTTCTAGATGTCTATTTCTAGTGAGAGTACAATACAGTGTTCATGGCATGATCCACTTCAGGTCAAAGACCCAAAGTCATTTTTAAGGCAAGTTACACCTTGGCTTCTTACAGCTGTTATCCGTTTTTGAATTATGCACATTAGAAATTCACCTGGAGGTCATAAATCCTAACCAAGCTGGCCAGTTCCTGTCTGTTTTGGTGGACTTAGTCTCAGAAAAGGGCAGCTTTAAGTTACACAAACATGTAAAAACTGCACAATTTCCTCTGACTGCATCTACTCTACATAAATCCATTTCAGATCTTGACAGATGAGTTTTCATGGTTTCAAATGATGGAATGGTGCTAATGCAACATCATTTTATTATTGTAATATACTGTCATAAAGACATGACAATATTCCAAAGTGTTTCCACATACATGGCAGTGGAAACACTTTGGAATATTTGCTATGTAGTACTGCAGTATTATATGTAGTACTGCATAGTGCCAAAGTAACAGAACACAACTTGCACCTCCATTCCATTGTGCCACCTTCAGCCTGCAATCTAAATATGTTTAGTTCAAATGTAAATAATTTCAGCTCTATTTAGACCTTTGGCTAGTTAAAATGTGCATAAATGTTTCCATGCTGCCGTATAAATCTAATAATGGTAATAGTTCAGGATGAATATATTAAATAAGTATAAAACTCACCCACTGACACCTCTTTTCTGGTGAAATGGTGACTTTCTGGTGAACTTTCTGAAGTTCAGTTTCTGAAGTTCAGTATCTGAAAAAGTCCAAAAGAGATTTTTCAATGTTAAAAAATGTTTCAATTATATTCTGATCAAAAAACATTTATTGCACTACACAACCTATTGCATTTTTTGTTTTTTTAAAATAGCTCTAGACAAATAACTGATCAGGAGACAAGTTACCTGGCTGGCCTTGGCGTCTACCTGAGGTGAAACACTGAACACTCTGTAGTTCGGTACCTGAACACAACACGAGCACGTTGATTAATTTATTTTTACAAAAACCTTTTTTATAACGGAGATCAGTGATTTATAAAAGCTTAAAGCTGCATTCAAAACCCAATGCTTCCATGTAGCAACCAGGCCTAAAACTGTTGGCGGTAGCTCCTCCCACACAACCGTTAGAGGCTTTGAGTGACATTTTTGGACAAATGTCCAGCAGCAAACTTTAGCCACAGACAGAGGCCTCCAACGCGAATTTCACACGCGGATCACGTTTAGTGTGATTGCAGCATAACAGATCATTTCTACCTCTGAAAAAAAAAAAAAAACCTCATCACTGTCGTAACTTACGGGCAGAAATGCATTTTGGGTTTGGCTCGCCATACGTCTGCTAATATGACAAACTAATCATGTATGCATTGCCACATTAAGCTCTAAAACAATCGTAACACACATATGTTTAAACAACAGTAAACCACATTTACGGTAGTATAAGAGCATTCTTAAAGCATTCATTCAAAATAAACCATGAACGATACTTACCAAATTAAATCAGGGCTGAAGACAAGACGGCACCATCAGCGATGAGGCGGATGAAAAAAAAAAACCCGAGGTTGGGGCGTCTTGAAGCGGGACGAAATAGCAACGCTTTGCAGAAAAATAAAATGCTCGACTTTCAATTTCAAACGTCGCATACTCGCATTCGGCAAATCCAACATGGCCACCTGAGCTAACGTAGAGAAAACGAAAGACCCTCCCACCAGTACGTGATGACGTCATGACGCTACTTCAGGGATCTTAAAATTTTTGAGTGCTAGATACAAATAAGCTTTAAAATATTTAGCACTGTTAAGTTAAATTTGAAAAAATCTTGATAGAGCTTAATACTTTATAGTTGAATCAACTACAAAATGACATTTAAGTTGTGTAACCTTAATAGTTATGAGTCAGTACAAGTGATAGGGTTTAGAGTGTGTTCAAAATGGGAGGTGGCGGCCTCTCGTCCAATCAGAGCACGAGAAATCATCTGCCTTCCGTTTCATTCAAAGTGCCTTCCTTTTCATTCAAAGTGCCTTCCTTTTCATCCAAAGTCACTTCCGTTTCATGCATACTCCTCTCTCACACACACATATAAACTCTTCCTCACACGTTCATATATACTTGTCTTTCACATACATACATTCTTTTTTAAGAGTGACAATGAGAGTGAGAATGTATGTATGTGTAAAGTAATATATATGCATGCGAGAGAGAGAATATATGAATGTGCAAGTGAGAATATATGTATGCGAAAGAGAGTATGTATGACTGTGAGAGCAAGAATGTATGAATGTGAGAGAGAGAATATATGGATGCGTAAGAGAATATATGTTTGCGAAAGAGAGTATATATGACTGTGAGAGCAAGAATGTATGAATGTGAATGGTTCAGAATAAATAATGTCTTATACGGCCCCTCATAGAAACATAACAGCTCTGCGTCTGGGTAAGATGCACCTTTATGAGCCTTACCGCTATTATCTTGCTATAAGGATGATCATTAGCGACTCCCTAATGATCAAAATGTCAAACGTGAAGTGGAGTGGGTGGCCGTGGTGCAGCGGTAGGGCGGTCGACCCATGATCGTAAGATTGCAGGTTCGATTCCCGCCTTGCACGCCCATGAGTCGAAGTGTCCTTGGGCAAGACACTGAACCCCACCTTGCCTCTGGTGGTAGGCGGGCGCCTGTGTTTGGCAGCGGAGCCGCCACCAGTGTGTGAATGTGTGTGTGACTGGGTGAATGGGTCTGTGACTGTAAAGCGCTTTGTCCTTGTAGGAAGAAAGGCGCTATATAAGTATACCTCATTTACCATTTACCAAGAGCCTTCCAGGAAAAATGGACAGAGTTTTTTCTTTCTTTCACGAAGCTGAATGCAAAACCCAAATGCTTTGTATGTCATCAAAATCGCAGTGCTCAAAGAATATGACATTCAGCACCACTAAGAGACTCACCATAAAGAAAAGTTTCTGGATAGCTTCACTGTCAGGTGTAAAATATTCAGTCTGTATAAAATTAAATAGACCAACTTTTCTTCAATTGAAATTAATTTTATTTGAGATCCATTGGCCCCAAGTGATTAGGCTACTATGTTGATTGAGGCATTTTTTCCAACTGAGTAAAAAACTAAAACAAAGCTGTTATTTTGCTTTTATGTTACTGGTCTGGCCCACTTGAGATCAGACGGGTTAAATGTGGCCACCGAACTAAAATGAGTTTGACACCCATGCTGTAGAGTCTTCTGACAGCTGTAGGCTGCCACACTTCCCATTTGACTGCGGGGATCCATCGTTTTCTGTCTTCATCCCACAGAAATCTGTTAAGAGAGACGCTTGAATTTGGAATCTTTCTGTTGTAACGACCAACCGTAAGGCATGTGTACCATAAAGAAATTTGGTGGCTATTTCTCTACACCAAAGTCGCTGGATGTATCTAAATAATGTGGGTTTGACTCCCAAAATGGCAGACAGTGATGCATGTGTGACGACATTGCAAGGGGTCAATTGTAGGTCAGGGAGGTTGTTGTTTGCACATTTTTCTTGTGCTTTTGTTTTTTTTATTAAATCCCAAACTTGATGTGGAAGTAACACCAACCAAGAATGGCAGAAAGTAGGAGCACCTGTCCTGTCTTGACACAAAGATGTCTCATGACGTGGACTTGATTTTGTCAGGTATGTTGTTAGTGACAGATTGCTAAAGCCTTGTATTTGTTATGCAGAGGGTATAACTTGCTCCTTGTTGGTGCTTTTTGCGTGTGAAAGTGAATTGTAGAAGTATGAGATCTTCTAAGCATTGTTTGTGGTTTTTTTCATATATGCAAATGTCAAAAAGTAGTAAAACTGCAGCAAAGCTTCAAATTCATTTAATTTTTCATGGCTGTAGTTTTGAAGAACAGTACCATTGTTTCTTTCCCTTTGGTATGTGTAAAAATAATTGTCATCTCTTTTCATTTTAGATTTATTACACTGGGAAGTATCAGAGCTTGGGCATAAAACAGGGTGGCCCATCAGCAGGAAAATGGGTGGAGTTACCCATCACAAAGTCTCCTAAAATTGTTCAGTTCTCAGTCGGCCATGATGGTTCCCACGCCCTTTTGGTGGCTGAAGATGGAAGTGTGTTCTTCACTGGCTCTGCAAGCAAGGGAGAGGATGGGGAGTCGAGTAAGAGAGTTTATAATGATTATAATTTATAATTTTTTTCAAAATTTAAATCTGATTTTTTGTTGGGTTTTTTTTCTCCAGCCAAAAGTCGCAGACAGCCCAAGCCTTATAAGCCCAAGAAAATGATCAAGTTGGAGACAAAGACAGCCGTCTATACAGCATGCAACAACGGCAGCAGCAGCATCGTCACCAAGGATGGAGAGCTGTACATGTTTGGCAAAGATGCTATTTACAGTGACAGCACCTGTGCGTCCTCAAAATCATTTCAAAGCTTTTTTTCCAATATACCTTAGACAAAACACTTTTAGCTTGTCGATTGATATTAACCTCCCTTACATCTGCTTCTCATCACAGGTCAGGTGTCGGACCTGAAGGGTCACGTTGTAACTCAGGTGGCAATGGGTAAAGCTCACACCTGTGTTCTCACCAAGAATGGGGAGGTGTGGACATTTGGAGTGAATAACAAAGGCCAGTGTGGCAGAGATACTGGAGCCATGAGCCAGGCAGGAAAAGGTGAGCAGACTAGCAGGAGAGGAAACGACGGTAACCTCATACAATCAGTATCCTGTTCTGATTGTATTTCTGGGTTTGCCTGCATTACAGCATTTGGAGTAGAGAACATGGCAACAGCCATGGACGAGGACTTGGAAGATGACATAGAGGAGAAGGAGGAGAAGAGCATGATGTGCCAGCCAGGCATGCACAAGTGGAAGCTGGACCAGTGCATGGTTTGCACCGTTTGTGGAGACTGCACCGGTTATGGTGCCAGTTGTGTCAGCAGTGGACGGCCAGACAGAGTGCCAGGGGGGTAAGTCACAATCGGCAGATGGTCATAATCCCCATTGTTGATCATTCTGACTAAATATGCTTATTTTTCTTTCTTTTTGTTTATTAGTATCTGTGGATGTGGGTCTGGAGAGTCTGGCTGCTCAGCTTGTGGCTGCTGCAAAGCCTGTGCCAGAGAGCTTGACGGTCAGGAGGCCCGGCAGAGGGGCATCTTTGATGCTGTGAAGGAGATGATTCCTCTGGACCTGCTGCTAGGTATTTGATTCTTAGTCCTTCTTGATTTCATAGGATGAAAACAGAAACAGTTTCTGTCATTTTAATTGCAACCAATAAGGTGTGTTCTAAAAATTGGGATGCTGGTTCATCTCTGTCAATATTGGTTTGATTTTATCTTTTCATGTGTCCTTTGAGACTTTAAGCCACTCTGGAAATAGAAATTAGGAAACAAATTCAGTGCAATAAATACATTATAACAAATTAATATTATCAAGGTTACAAAGGGGATTTCTATCAAATTCTTTTTAAATTGTTTAACACCAAATACTAGTCGAATTGAAGAAATTAAGGATCTTCTTGAGAAGACAAAGTTTATTTAGGTAAATAAAATTAAGGTTTGACAATACAGTTTGTGGGGAACAGTTTAAATGTTTCATCTTTTGGAGGGACACTAGTTGCAACCATCGGCTGTATAAAGAACTGGACTGATTGAGTGTGACGTCACCCATAAAACAATGGCTTACTTCCAGCTCCGACAAAATTAAGTCAATTCAGTCGCCATTAATTTGCAGATGCCGCCACGTTGGAGCCAGACAAATCAGTAAGCATTGCTTGGTCTGAGTCGGTTTGAGCCTATGGCAACCACAATCACCAATCAGGACTGAGCTTGTTGGAGGTCCACACCCCTACCACTTGAAAGCGGGATACAAAAAGTCGTTTTGAACATTGGACTTGAGGGCCAGCAGAAACCATATAACCCTTTTAGTGAGGCCTCTGGTCAGTTTATAACTTGATTAACTTGCAGTGAAGAAAAAAAAAATCTTGAAATAAAAATTTGGATTAGCAAGAACACAGTAAAAAAGAGCAAGAATGGTTTTTTGGACACATATAATGACTGACTAAAAGCTGTTCGTTTCTCAGTCGAAGTTTATGGGATTATGGCTTCTTGGAACCAGCGAGTACTTCCTGGGAGGGAGGGGTCACTCACTCCAGTTCTCATGTACAGTCAATGATTACGATGCATGCATGGAAAATGGTATCTTCCACCTGATCTAATTCATTATGGCGGACTCACGGTTCAAGCAGACATTTCACCTGAAGTTGTAAACTTTTATTAAGCATGTAAATAGCATCCCTTGTATTTCAGGTTATTTTGCTGTTCTAACCAAAAAAGCATGTGTTGACATTGTTGCACAAACATACGTTGTTGCTTTTGCTTGAAGGCTCTTCTCTTCATGCTGTTGTGGCCTCCCATCCTTCTGTTATAACTGCTGATGAAAGTCGTTGCTTTTCGATCACGCCTCCCCATCACTCATTGATGTGTGTCTCTTCTGTTCTGCTTCATTCTCCCTCCTCCTTTTGCACCATGCGCCGGTGCCCTGTGCCTGCCACCTTTTTTTTGTTTTCAGCTGTGCCTGTCCCTCCCCTTCCAGGCGTGAACATCGAGGAGCACATTCAGATCCGTCAGGAGGAGAAGCGGCAGAGGATCAACCGCCGGCATAGGTTGGAAGAAGGAAGAGGTATGAGCCTCAAAGAGACTGGAGGAATTTAAAAAAACACTTTTGGGGGGGCTCAAACCTCTATGCAAGGCTTTTCCAAAGCCCCCATGCTCCTGGTGCTAGTCCTTGGATGTAGTCCTTTGGTGTCCTCCCCCTTGCTTGTGTCTACATAATTTCTTAGTGTGTGCTTGTGTGTGTTGTGCTGTGGTATTATCATGTGTTCTTTCCCATTTGTGAGCATTGTGCATGCATGTGAAAGTTTTTTTCTCCCCCAGGCCCCCTTGTTTTCCCCGGTCCCATTTTTATGAACCAGCGTGAGCAGGCCCTAGCCAGAGTAAGACCCCTTCAGACACTAAGGCATAAACGGGACAAGCACAAAGGTACTTCACTAACTTAGCAGCTGCAAAGGCACCCCCTTTGGTTCATCTGCCAGTCTGGCTGTCCGTCCCGCCTGCCTCCTCTTTCACTTTTCTGAAAGCAGAATTTTGTGTCCTCACTGGGTCTGGTGGTAACAAACCGTGGCGCTAACTTTTTGGGTTTTACCAAAACTCACAGGGGATGAATGACACTGGAGTCTTCGGGTTTGATTGAATACTACTGAGAACAACCCTAGCTTGATATGTGACATAAGAAATGTAGCCTTAGTGTGATTTATTTATTTATGTTGTTTTTTTGTGTCAGATAGTGAAGTTACCTTGGAAACAGGGTTTTATATGTTAAAGACCCACTCTGCTCATCTTTTAATCTATTGTAAAAGTGTTCCCAGTGCTGTTTTCATTAAGATTATGCTTTTATTTATTTTATTTTATAGCAAAAATCTGTCATAATCTTGGACATACTATGTGCAGACCGGCTGTAATTCATTAACAACTCACCTCTGAGTTGTGGGGAATGTCTACTAGCGTGGAGCAACCCTGGCCCCCCCTTTCTGTCATCCATGACCAAAAGTTATTTGTTGACATGCTCTTTTGCTAGCATTACAGCCCGCCACTCCCCCAACCTTACTGATGCAACAAAAATGGCGAGCAATACTGCAGCTGTCCACCCGTACAGCTTTGAGCCAGATTCCAGCTTAGCCACAGAAAACAAAGACGTTCATGGATGTACTCCTCTACAAGTGGATGCATCAGAACGGAGCAGAGCAGGAGCTTGTGGCCCGCCAATAATATTTTCTACGTCACAAAGAGGTTCTTTTTCCAACTGGATTTTTTTGTCTCGAGTGTTGAGATGCAATTTTAAGCTTAGTTTTCTTTAAACATGTGTTCTTTCATCAGAAAAATGCCACAAGAACCTTTTAAAAATGTCAAAAACACAATTTTCATCTGAGTGGGTCTTTCAAGAAAAGTGATTATTTCAACACACAAACATTAATTTTATAGTTTTGAGATGATCTTAAACTAAATCGTCTCATTTGTATTTAGTTTTTTTAAATTCAGGCATTTAAACACAATTTAAGTATTTTTGTTATTTTCTTTAGACTTTTATACTGTTAAAAAAAGTTTATTTTACCAAGAAAAAGCATTTCTGTTCTTTCTAAAGCAACTCCAGTAATCCTGTAAGGCAGGAAACGCACCGAGACCAACTGTCACACCTCCATTAGGAAGCTTTTATCACAAAATTCCCAAGAAAAGCTGTTGAAACACAGGTGTCTCAAATGATCTCCCTGATCTTTCTTAAAGTGGGGATCATCTGCTGCCTATCTGATCTATATTCTACTACAAAAGTCATTATTTTAATATCCTTTCAGAAACTGCAACATAAACGTTCAAAATGTTCTCTGGAGACAAAAAAAATTCTGATTGACGTTCAGCTGTGTTAACTTTTGTCATGAACAAAAAGGTGCTTTCTATACAAGTCTCTATGAAATGAAAACATTAAGAACCAGCTCAGTGAGCATCAGTGGTTTCTGAAAAGATCCCCAAAAAGACTTTGTGTTCATAACCGAACATGTTTGTACTAATGTTTGAGAGTTGTGTGCTGAACTTTTCACTCTGCAGTTCAAAGCTTTGGTGTGTAAGGTATTCACTGTTTACCCACTGGGAAGATTTGATATTTTTCTTCTTCACCTGACTTCTGCTGCAGAAATGACTGAAATTTTCAGAGTCCCAGTCAAATGAGAAGTGATGCTCATGTTTATAGATAGATTTAAACTAGATTTGAGTCACCTTGTCCACTGCACCATCTTCCAGTCTTTTCCTGGATAAGAAAAAAGTGTAACGTATTAAAGAATAAGGATGTCAAATCCTTTGCAAAACTGTCTTACAGTAATAATCCAACTTTTTACCTAAAGCTTCTTTGCTGCAGAGCTAATATTGCCTTTTTTCCTTTCCAGCATCGTTTCCCCTTTATCCCTCCTTCTTTTTTGAGGCTATTTTTCCCCTCCAGCTGTTTTTCAGGATTGTGCTGAGACTTCCTCCTCAGCGGTCTCAAACTTTAGGCACGTCTCAACTTTCTCCTCACACATGTTAATGCTGACGCTTGTTTTGTAGATGGCAGCAGTGAACGTGGGGAGAAAGACGCCAGCAAAATTACCACCTACCCGCCTGGGACGGTGAGGTTTGACTGCGAGCTGCGGGCTGTGCAGGTCAGCTGTGGGTTTCATCACTCAGGTAGGTTCTTTAGACATAAGAAGACAAGATTTGATTCAAAGAATTTCGCAGAACTACAGTAGTGGTTATGTTTTTGTCCAGTGGTGCTGATGGAGAACGGTGATGTCTACACGTTTGGATACGGCCAACATGGACAGCTTGGACACGGAGACGTCAACTCCAGGTACCAGGGACTTTGATCTTTTTGAACTTTCGGGACTAAAGTTGTCCTTTCTTAACCTCTTAATTGAAATGTTTTTCTTTCAGGGGTTCTCCGACTCTAGTGCAGGCTCTTCCAGGTCCAAGTATCCAAGTCACAGCAGGCAGCAACCACACGGTGGTCCTCCTCATGGACGGGCAGGTCTTCACATTTGGTAGTTTCTCGGTAAGAAGTTGTTGACATCTATACGGTGCTGTCTGCACTATAAGGTGCACTTGAAAGCCTTAATTGTAGCGATGCATGAACGCTGGACTTTTGAACGTGGAAGCCCAGCTTATCCCTTGTGCTATCTTGTGGGGTCCAGACGTTGTGGGCTCCCAACGTTAACGTGCCTTGGAGGCACGTTAACGTTGGGAGCGGGGTCATCTGGACCCCACAAGATAGCACATGGGTGATAAATGACAAAATTTGGAAAATAGACCATTCATAGCGTGGAAAATACAGTAACAATTTAAAAACATGC
Organism: Oryzias latipes; assembly: GCF_053564925.1. Classification (NCBI taxonomy): domain Eukaryota; kingdom Metazoa; phylum Chordata; class Actinopteri; order Beloniformes; family Adrianichthyidae; genus Oryzias; species Oryzias latipes. The sequence goes on along the minus strand of NC_136257.1, from coordinate 10,095,245 downwards.
ATATTATCTGTTTGACATCATCTTTTCTAATTGGGTCCAAATGTTCCATCACTTCTCAGAAAGGGCAGTTAGGCAGACCCATCCTCGACATGCCCTACTGGAACGCCAAGCCATCCCCGATGCCCAACATTGGAGCAAAATACGGACGAAAGGCAACCTGGATCGGTGCCAGCGGAGACCAGACGTTCCTGCGGATCGACGAGGCTCTCATCAACTCTCATGTCCTTGCTACGTCAGAAATCTTTGCCAGCAAACACATCATCGGGCTGGTTCCCTCCTTCGTGTCGGAACCACCTCCGTTTAAGTGTTTGCTCATCAACAAACTGGATGGCAGCTGCAGAACCTTCAATGACTCTGAGCAGGAGGATCTGCAGGGCTTCGGCCTTTGTTTGGATCCAGTTTATGACGTCATATGGAGGTGACACAAGACCACTACCTCTTATTATTTCATCGACTTAATTAGCAAAATGCTGTATTCAAATTTGTGCACAATTTTACTAATGTTTTATATATCTTGAAGGTTCCTGCCTGCCTCGAGGGAGATGTGGTGCTACAATGCTGTGATAGCCGATGCCCGGATGCCCTCCGTGACAGATCTGCAGGATCGCTGCAGCATTCTCAGTCCAGAGCTCGCATTGCCCTCAGGATCACATGCAACCACGACGCGCTCGCATGGAGCCCTGCACATTCTTGGTAATTTTGAATTCCAATACATTCAACCCAGTAACTCATGATTTATGGTAAAATTTTTTCTATTTTCTTGTAACAAAGAAAAACAATGTAAATGTATTATTGCAGGCTTTAAAGGGTGTTCCGATCGTTTGTGGAAATATTTTATTTCTTTTCATGTCTTCACATCTTATCTTTTCATTAATGTTAGACGATTATTGGATTAAGACTTGATGCCTTCAGTAGAGTGTTTTAAAAGCTTAACCATCATTTTCTTAAAAAAAAAAACAACCTTTAAGGCTGCTTGGACACGCTGGCAGCCATGCAGGAACTGAAAATGGGCATATCGAACGCTGAAGAAGAAACCCAGGCAGTGATGAAAGTTTACTCCAAAGAGGACTACAGCGTGGTGAACCGATTTGAGAGTAAGGGAATTTTATACTTTTTGAGTGTAAAATCAGTAAAGAAGCAGAGGCTTATTTAAAGTTAATGTACATTTATGGACAAATATATAATGGTCTCAAATATTATAATTGAATTATCTCTAGTTACATGAAGAAACACCTGAGCGTCTTTGCAGTGTGCTAAGCTTCTGTTAATGTGCGACCTTGCAGGCCACGGCGGTGGTTGGGGTTACTCGGCGCACTCTGTGGAGGCGATACGCTTCTGCGCGGACGCAGACATCCTGCTGGGTGGTTTGGGTTTGTTTGGAGGACGTGGGGAGTACACTGCCAAGATCAAGGTGAGCAGTCCTTTAATAGTCTCACAAATTTATGAATTGTTTTGCTTTATATTTTTTTCTCTAACGCCCATATTGCTAATTTGTAAAACTGGATCTTTAGGGTTTTTGTGCTGGAATTGGTAGATTTTTTAATGCTAACATTTAGAAAAAAAAACAAGCAGCAAAGCAGTTTTTCTGTTGCGAAAAGCTAGAAATGGCATTAAAGGAAAACGTATTCAATTTTATTAATTGGAAATTGTGGTGAAAAATATAAACAAGATAATAAAAATGCACCAAATTCTTATTAATGTGTACAAAAATCAAGTTTTAGTAGGAATTTTAACTTTGAAGAAATATTTATCTGTTAACGTGCCTCCAAGGCACATCAACGTTGGGACTGGGGTTATCTGGACCCCACAAGATAGCACAAGGGTTCAAATAAATGTGTGTGTGTGTGTATCTATATGTATGTATATATATATATATATATATATATATATATATATATATATATATATATATATATACATACATGAATTATAAAACTTTTTTTCAAAATTGGTAATATTGTGTAGCTGTTTGAACTGGGACCTGATGGGGGCGATCATGAGACAGATGGTGATTTGCTGGCTGAGACAGACGTTCTGGCTTACGACTGCGCTGCCAGGTAAACTCCTCATCCACACCTTGTTATTCTGAAACCATCATCAAAATAATTGACAGTTGTTGATAAATGATATTTCATTTTGTAGAGAGAAATATGCCATGATGTTTGATGAGCCGGTGCTGCTTCAGCTGGGATGGTGGTACGTGGCGTGGGCCCGGGTCTCTGGTCCCAGCAGTGACTGTGGCTCCCATGGACAGGCTACAATCACAACTGATGACGGGTAAAACTTAGCAGTTTACAAATTAAACAAATATTCTCAAAATACATAGATTTGTTTCTATTAGCAAACAGAACTACCAGTCACTTTATTTCTCTTATAAGATCATTCTTTGATTGTGTCTTCTTCTGTTTTTTTTTTTTTTTTCCAGTGTGGTCTTTCAGTTTAAAAGCTCCAAGAAGTCAAACAATGGTACAGATGTTAATGCGGGTCAAATCCCTCAATTACTTTATAGGTAAGCAAATTTTTATACATGTATTTAAAGGTTTTAAAGCAAAAAAAAACAGTTTTTCTTTGATGATAAAATATTTCAACGCTTCTTGACTTTAGGCTTCCTTCAAACGATGGGAATGCGTCCAAAGGGAAACAACAGACGAGTGAACCGGTCCACATCCTCAAACGCTCTTTCGCACGTACAGTCTCAGTGGTGAGTAACTCCTCCTTTTTTTTTGGTCTGTCTTTACGTTGCTGCTCATGGCTCTGAATGCCTCCCGTAGGAGTGTTTCGAGTCTCTGCTCAGTGTCCTCCATTGGAGTTGGACCACTTTGGTTTTGGGGGTTGAGGAGCTGCGAGGCCTGAAGGGTTTCCAGTACACAGCCACCCTGCTAGACCTGGAGAGGTTGCGCTTTGTTGGCACATGCTGCCTCCGCCTGCTCAGGGTCTACATCTGTGAGATCTTTCCAATCGCTGGTAGGCGCGCCAACCTGTTTGATTTGTTATGAGGAAATTGTACTTTCAGCTCCAGATGTTTTACATGGACAAACACAATTTCCGATACATTAAAGCCTTTTTTTAGGTTACTTGGTATAGAATATATAAACAAAAGATTACTGTGGATATAAAGTGTCTGTCTTCTGATGGTTTCTAGCCAGCACTAAGGCTGTGGTGGAGGAGTCCAGTAAGCTGGCAGAATGTGTGGGAAAGACACGCAGTTTGCTGAAGAAGATTCTGTCCGAAGGCATGGACAACTGTCTGACCAAACTGGACAACGACCCTCAGGGCTACTTGTCTCAGCCTCTCACACTGCTGGAAGCCGTGCTGCAGGAATGCCACAACACCTTCACCGCATGCTTTCACTCCTTCTATCCGACTCCAGCACTGCAGTGGGCTTGCCTCTGTGATCTGCTCAACTGCTTGGATCAGGTAAAACGATTTCACAAAAGATGTGTGGTCTCTAGAATTTCAGAAGACTCGCATGTTTAAAACGTTTCTGTCTTTGTGTTTCAGGACATTGCCGAAGCCAATTTCCGCACATCGAGCAGTCGTCTTCTGGCAGCTGTGATGTCAGCTCTGTGCAACACCTCCGTCAAGCTGACTTCCATCTTGCCTATTGCATACGATGGAGAAGTGCTGCTGCGTTCACTGGTCAAACAAGTCAGCACCGAGAACGACTCCGCCCTTGCTCACCGCTTCCCTTTACTAGTGGCTCATATGGAGAAGCTAAGTCATGTTAGTTGGCTGCTAGCCTTTCAATTCAACAACATTATAATATGTGTGGTCAGTCAGTAAACACAAATGTGTTATGCTACGTTCACACGCACACGACGAGCGAAACGTGACATGTTGAACATGTGTTTTACCCATGGTGTTCACACTGGATACGCATGGAGGGGCCTCTTTTTCTTTCTTTTTCTTCTATTTATTAGTGCGTGTACACCACCTACAGTTGGAAAAGGCTTGCTGTGAAATGTCAAAGTGGTACAAATCTTGCTCCAGACTTTTTCTTTCACAGCACAGCTCTATTCCGATATACACAAAAAGGAATTTCTCCTCCGTGATCAATTTTCAAATGGTTGGTACTCCCAGAAACTACATGGGAACGCCATTCATACGTCACTATCAAATCAGAGTCCCCTGTGGGTCAAAATTTTGCCTAGTTTAACTTGTAACGCACAATCACTGGCTGTGCATTTTGTACGTAGATCCCAAAAATGATTGGAAAGCCGGAAACGCATGTTTACGTAGACTTTTCATTCAAAGTGGTCGTTTAATCGCGCTTTGCCGAGGGTGAGGTGAACGTAGCTTTAGATAATAAAATAAATAACGGAAAATTTGACATTATCATTTTATTTGAACAGATTTGAATATTCTGTTCATTAAGTACTCTGCACTGTGGTGTTTCTGATTCTCTTAGACGGAGGAGAACCTAATGGGCATGACCAGTTTCCGCGAAGTGCTTGAGAAGATGCTGGTGATTGTGGTGCTGCCCGTCAGAAAGAGTTTGAGGAAGGAGTTGGAGCTTTTCTCTCCCCACCTGGTCTCAAACACCTGTGGTCTGCTGGCCTCCATCGTTTCAGAGCTAACAGCTTCTGCTTTGGGATCTGAGGTTAGCTTATTCACACAGATTTTCCACACAAACACACAACATTCATAACGTGCAGAAACTACACTGAGTACCTCAATGTTAAAACTCCTTTGGTTGCTAATGGGATCTATCTGTACAATCTTTTGCTAAAAGCTTTCTTATCACTAAGGTATCTTTTTCAGCTCCAGATGCCATATTGTGCAGAGCACGATTTTGTTTGTTGTCCTTATAGTATGCTGAGTCACAAAGTGGGAGTGCCAGATGTCTCTCATCCTCCCCCTAGCGCATTTTAATTGAATTATCATAACACACTGTGCTGCAATTGGGACTCCTGTTACCATAGAAACTTGATTTCACAGCAGCCCTCCAGACCCCCGTTTGTTCCCAGTCTGTTGTCAGGGAAACGGCTCTCTCCTCCCTTGAGTATCTGGATGGGTCTCTCTACATCTGTGTCTGACTCTGAAGTCATTAGTCTGGTATGAATAGTAACTGACAGTTTTGAATATAAAACGCCAAGAGGAGGACATTTTATGTTTTTAGGACTGGTCATCGCTGGCTTTCTCCTTTTGTTGGGTTATTGGACAAAACAAAAAAATGATATAAGCTCAAATTTGTTGCATTTAGGTTGTTCTTTGTTCAATATTCTCATTTAACTAGTGTGTTTAACCAATAGTATAGTATTTTTCTGAGTTTACGTTGCTATTATTTGCAAAGTTTGGCTGGGGGGGTGGGTACTCTAGAGCAGTGTTTTTCAACCAGTGTGCCGCGGCACACTAGTGTGCCGTGGGAGATGGTCAAGTGTGCCGTGGAAAATTGCCCTCAATAACTGATCTAAAAACATTTCCCATCTCCAGGATTTCAGCTCTGTGTTCATCCAAACAGGCCCTGATAAAACACTGAGGAGTTAGGAATATAAAAGATCGTAAAATACTTTTTCTTTGCGTCTATTTTTTCTATTTTATTAAAGACATTTTGATAAGAATGACCGTACCACGATTCAGCTGCAGCTCCGGCTGTGTTTGGAAAAAGTCCCGTTCCTTTGACTGTCTCCACCAATCATTCTTGAGGGGCTTAATCACATGTCATCAGTCTGACCAATCAGAAGTGGTTAAAGTCTTCACTTCCTTGTCCCGATTTAGCTCGTAAAGTCGCTCAGTTCTAACAAAAATACCAGCTAAAGCTCGTCTTTTGCGCTGTTGCTTTCCACAGAATCCGGTATCAGACCGTGGAACAAGTGAACAAAACAATGAAGCTCCGAAAACCGATCTCCGGCCGTTTTATGCACTACATCTCCCATGATGCATTGGGTTGTGAGAGTGACAGCGCATACGGAGATCTGTTGTTAAACGTCTTGAAACTACTGAGCCCGTGTCCTGACATTAAGATATAAAAATATATCTTGTTCCCACAGATTAATATCTTGTTCCCACAGGTTATTATGTCGTTTGCACGAAATACTATTCCGTTCCCACAAGATACTATTCCGTTCCCTCAAAATACTATTCCGTTCCCTCGAAATGATTAACTCGTGCGAACGCAATAATTATGTCGTTCGAACGCAATAATTAATCCGTTCGAACGCAGTAATTATTCACGTCATGATAAGTCATTCACGCGGATATGCTCTATGTACGCCGGCAAAAAAAGCCGCTTTCAGCGGTAACTTCCGTGTCTCTGTGACCCATATTCGTTCAAAAAAGGAACATGAAAAACAAAAATGATCACTTTATTACCGTCTCAATGAATATAAGAAAAATATCAATAGATTTATGATAACTAGGCAGCTTTGTCATAAGATAGCTCCTGCTAGGCTACTACTAGCTCCGCCGCAGAGCTCTCTGATGTATGCCGGCATTTGGGCAACTGGCTGGTCTGTTGTCAGACAGCTGATATTGTAGTTTAGGGTCGAACAGGAATAATAATATTCAGGACTTGTCTTTTATTAACTTTAGCAGTCAGTCGCTTTACATTCGAAGGATATAAGGATACATGCTAACTGAATAGCCGATCATTGATCCTGTTATTAATTTACGTCATAGATTTACAGCAGATACCTTCACATTTCTGTCTGTGTGTGTCTCATTACATTGCATTGAAGACACGGAGGATGTTTAGAAAACAGATTTATTTATTTCAAAAAGCACAAAGCATCCATCGTATTCACGTTCATTCACATGATGATGATCTGTGGTACACCCTCAGTCATCTTGCTGCAAAAGCCGCTTCCTGCCGCTACTTCCGTGTGTCTGTGAGCATTCAATAAGGGTAAAAATAAAAGCAAGAATGGTCGATCTGTTATTGTCTCGATGAAAATCTGAAAAATATCATATTAAGATGGCTGCTTCGCCGAAAGCACTTACCTTTAGCTTGTAGCATAACAACAATGGCAGTACGTCACGTTTCCCAGAATGCTTTGCGGCCAACCATTGGTCTTCGCACGAGTTAATCATTTCGAGGGAACGGAATAGTATTTTGAGGGAACGCAATAATATCTTGTGGGAACGGAATAGTATTTCGTGCGAACGACATAATAACCTGTGGGAACAAGATAATTAATCTGTGGGAACAAGATATATTTTTATATCTTAATGTCAGGACACGGGCTCCGTATGAAACCAACGAACACACATCAAACTATTTTTAAATCTTCTAACTTAACTTTTATTGAATCTTTTAGAAAAAAACAGCTGCAGTTTCCAGCTTTTTCTGCAACAATTATCTCAAAAATGCATGTGAGATTGTGGAGGGGCTGTAGATCAATACAGACTATGAGTTTCTCCTTCTTTTTTTTAAATTTTTGGATGCCGGTGTGCCGCGGGATTTTTTTTAAGGTTAAAGTGTGCCGTGGCTCAGAAAAGGTTGAAAAACACTGCTCTAGAGCAACTTCTATGTGTGTGTTTTTTTTTATTAATAACAACCACAAGAGGGTACTGTAGGTTTGTGTCACTATTTGCTACAGACAGCAATGCAGAAGAAGTGCTGCTCAGTCTTACACTGGCCTTGGTTGAATTGTTCCAAAGCAACACAGAGGATGAAGAATTCAACAGATTTAGTGATTTAAAGTGATATAAAGAGTTTAGTTGACTTCTTAGCATGTTTTTTATGCTCTATTTGTCTGAAAAAATTGTTCATATGTTGTGCTAATATACTAGATTCCCCCAATGTTTCACAAAGCATAAAAATCATCAATTTGTTACGGTAGTGAAGCATGCAGATATTCAGTCTATTAGTATTATTATTCTGTTATCATTATTTTCCTTTCAATATAAAATGTTTGTTCCTGTCTCTTGTTAGCTACATTTCTCGTAAAAGTGCGATTTGTATCTAATTGTTTTCTTCTTTACCGTGCCTTTTTTGGCTGCTGTGATTTATAATCTGGAGTGACGTATAGTCGGAAAAATACGCTACCTATCTGCTGTGGTTCTCACTATGTCCCTGTTCATTAGATCGATGGACTCAACTCACTCCACTCTGTGAAAGCATCACCCAACCGCTTCACCAAAACAAGCCAGGGCCGCAGTTGGAACACAGGCAACGGCTCCCCAGATGCCATCTGTCTGACCGTGGACAAGCCAGGGGTTGTCCTGGTGGGCGTCTGCGTCTACGGGGGCGGTGGCATCCATGAGTATGAACTGGAGGTGCTGGCTGATGATGTAAGTGCTGGTGATCGTATATATTTTTTTGTCTCCGTCTGTTTTGTGGCTTGCTTTGGTTCAGTTATAGAATTTTTTTTTTTTCTGTCCTTCAGGCTCAGACAGAACACCCGGGGGACTCGGCGCATTCTCACAGGTGGACGTCACTGGAGCTTGTGAAGAGCACCTACAGCACAGATGATTCCCCCAGTGACATTGCTGAGATCCGCCTGGACAAGGCTGTACCACTCAAAGTGAGTAAGAACCCTTCCACCAGCCTGGTGAATGTCACCAGGAGCAGCCCGTCTAAGTGAATACTGCCTGTTGCAGGAAGGGGTGAAGTATGCCGTCCGACTGCGAAACTACGGGAGCAGGACGGCAAACGGTGATGGAGGTATGACCACGGTGCAGTGCTCTGATGGTGTGTCCTTCACCTTCAGCACCTGCAGCTTAAGTAGCAACGGGACCAACCAGACCCGAGGTCAGATTCCTCAGATCCTCTACTACAGGTAAGCATTTTCAAATACTTTTGAATTTTTTTTGTTATCTTTTACAAATTTGACCGGAGATATTCCTTCTGCCGAAGGAGTGAGTATGACGGAGATCTGCAGTCTCAGCTGCTGAGCAAAGCCAATGAGGAGGACAAAAATTGTAGCAGGGCTCTGTCTGTAGTCAGTGCTGTAGTCAGAGCTGCAAAAGACCTCCTCCACAGAGCTTTTGCAGTTGATGGTATGAACATTAAGCATATATTTTAAAGCCAAGTCATTTCTCAGATATCTGAAATAATAATTTGGTCCTTTCTCTTTAAGCGGACGATATTCCTGAGCTGTTAAGCTCTTCCAGTCTGTTTTCTATGCTCTTGCCCCTGATTCTGGCCTACATCGGCCCAGTTGCTGCATCTGTGCCAAAGGTACGAAGACTAAAGGAGAGTTGTGAACTTTTTTTCTCATAGTAAAAACGGCTTGTCGTGTGATAATGTTTCCCCTCCCTCTTCTGCTAGGCTGCTGTTGAAGTTTTTGGACTTGTTCAAGAACTGCTCCCTGCTGTCTCTTCTCTGAACCAAAAGTACGCCCCACCCACTTTTAACCCCAATCAGTCAACTGACAGCACCACCGGAAACCAGCCTGAACAGGGCCTGTCTGCCTGCACCACCTCCAACCACTACTCTGTGATCGAGAGCGACCATCCCTACAAGCAAGCCAGTGTCACTCAATACAGGGTAACATGCTCTTTGCCATGTTGACCAGCTGGGTAGAACCATTGACTTTACATGAGAACTGGATGGAGTGAGCGTGACGTCATCCATGGACAATGGTTTCAACCAAAAAAGTCAATTTTTAGTCACCTTTCTTTGCGGTATGGATGACACCAGTAAGAAGTGGTTGGTCCAAGTCGGTCAGAGAGGTCATTTTTACTATTGCAACCACTCTCTCCAATCAGGAATGAGCTTGTTGGAAGTCCACACCCGTACCACTAGAAAGCAGGCGAAACAAATGGTATCAATCAAGCATTTTAAGCGTTGGGTGTGAGACCACATAATTTTATTGTGGCATCTGATTGATCAGTTTATTACTTGAAAGAAAAAAGAATAGAAAAAAAAGAATAAAGAAAAGTATGAAAAAAAAATCCGGATTAACAAGAACTTGTTAAAAAGGTAACAGAGCAAGAATGGCTATTCTGACAAATAGAATGACTGACTGAGTAATGGCTCAGGAGAAGTTTATAGGATTTTGGCTTCTTCGGACCAGCAGGTACTTCCTGTTTGGAAATTAAAGAGGAAGAGTCACTCAGTCCAATTCTCCTACACAGTCAATGGGGAGAAGTAACTGGGTTAAGGGATCTTATGGCTGTTTTTTTTTTTTCATTTCTATCCCATTGCTCCTGACTCTTTCGCAGGTATCATTCCCAGACTGTGTTCGGTGGACCACCATTGAGTTTGACCCACAGTGTGGTACTGCTCAGCCAGAGGATGTCCTCCGTCTGCTCATTCCCAGCCGCACGCTCCACCTGTCCAACCTGGGAGGAAAACGTTTAATCCATGACACCATCAACACCTGGACAGAACTGAAAAAGTTCTCGGGTTCCACAGGGTGGCCCACCACCGTTCTCGTGCTGCCAGGTAAGAAAGGCAGTTAGCGTAGGCTTTTTCCACCTAAAGTTGTTTTGTTTCCGTCTCTGCCTTTTTATAGAAGTAGTTTCAAATCATACCATTTGCCACGTTATCACCTTAGTTCTTATATCTATTTGTGTAAAACTTCTCCAGATCCTGTAATATATATTTAGTCTAGATTTTCACCTGAAGACAGCAGGGTTTGAGGTTTTTTTATGTGGAAGAAAACCCTCTATATATAAAGCCGAAAAGGCAAATAAAAAAACAACTAGAAATGGAGGAAACAGACAGTTCTGTTTTAAATCAGGTTCTTTACTTGCAGTCTAACCATAGTAATTCCTGTGAAGCATAAAGTGGTTGTTGCAGGCAACACATCTAACTTTAATCCAACTTTCATACCCTAAATCAGCGGCCCCCCAACTGGTACCGGGTCGCAGAAATAAATACAACCTACAACTTTTCTAAAAGGAAATCTACTGGATTCTCTCAACCACATCTGGATCATTCTTGATTCACATCAAGTCGCCCCAAAAAAATACACCCACTACTTTCTGAAAGCGGCTGTGCTGACTGCTGAATTTGAACTTTTAATCTAGCAGCATAAAAACAAAAAACAAAGGTATTTGGAAAGTTTCTCTTGGCAGAAATGAGCCAGTGAGGAAACAGAAGAAAAGCCTTTATCGTCGAAATAAAATAGCTGCATTTAACAGACCAGGAAAATCTGTAGTCTTTACTCCAAATATAGATTTATCGTGACAGTTGTTCCCACACCATAACAATAATAAAGCATAATATTTAGCAACCAGCTGTCTAATGGTGCGTGGATGCTGCTAATAAAGTTGCTCAAAAAAATGTTGGTGAACCATTGACCTGAGTGCTTTGTTTTTGAAAGTAGGAACATTGAATGATGCTCAACTCCTGGCAGTTGATACATTTTCAGAAACTGAATTCTGCCAGCTGTCTCTTTTTACATTCCTTAATGCGTTTTCATTCTTCTCTGCAAAGGAAATGAAGTCCTGTTCTCACTGGAAACGGCCTCTGATTACGTGAAAGATGAGAAAGCTTCCTTCTATGGGTTTAAATGTGTGGCTGTGGGTTATGAATTCAATCCCGGTGTTGATGAGGTAATGGACGCTCTTCATCTGAAGAGGCTTCTTCTCCAGCGTTTGGCCACACGAGTCATGCCTGTTGTTCCTGCATTTTTAGGGGATCATCCAGTTGGAGAAAGAGTTGGCTTATCTGGGAAGTGTTTGTGCTGCAGCTCTAATGAAGAAAGACCTGGCTCTCCCCATTGGTAAGACGAAATCAGTTATTTAGGAAAGATTGTACATTTTTTGAAACATTTATTATGCATTTGTTATTTTTATTTCTAGGCAATGAATTGGAGGAGGATCTTGAGATTCTTGAGGAGGCCTCACTTCAGGTTTACTTTAGTCTCGAGAATGAACTAGTTGTCTTGAAATGACAAAGTCCTCACCCCCCCCATCTTCCTCCCCAGGTTTGCAAAGCACACTCAGGGATTCTGGGGAAGGGCCTGGCCTTGTCTCACTCTCCTACCATCATGGAGGCTCTGGAGGGGAACCTGCCCCTGCACTTGCAAACCAACGAGCATTCGTTCCTGGAGGACTTCATCATGTGTGTACAGAACTCAAGTGGTGGGCGTCTGGCCAGGTATGTTTGTCCTATTAAACCTCAGGAGTGATATGAACATCTTACAAAAGTTCTTTATGGAAGGGCTAAACACAACCATTTAGAATGTTGCATCACCTAAAAAACATGTGAAGCTACGTTCACACCGGGAACGTGATGCGCGTTCAAGAACAACTAAACCCGCGTTTAGCATTCGGTTTTCCCACTGGGCTCAGCTACGGGATGGATTTTAAGATACGACTTGTTGTTTTGAGATATCTTAATGGGTTAGGTCTTGTTTATCAGATCTTCTTCAATCTTATAAACCACACAGAGCTCTCAGATCCTCAGGTACTGCTCCTATTATTGGTACCCGCTATTAGAAGGAAGACTCATGATGAAGCTTCTTTCCAGTTCCTTGGTCCTCACCTCTGGAACAACTTACCTGAGGATCTGAAAGTTTATACCTCATTGGATTTTTTAATGCAAATTAAAAACACATCTTTTCAACTTAGATTTTACATATTCGTTCAATTACCTTTTTTGTATGAGTGTTTTTTTGTTCATTTTATGTGACAATATACATTGTTGTATATTGTCACTTTTACACTTAATGCATTATAAATGTGTGTAGATTATATATGGGTTAATATGTTCTTGTTTTTTAACTAGTAACGCTTTGATGAGCTATTATGATTATGATGATTATGTTTGTGTTGGGGGGGGGGTTATTGTTTGATTGGTTTTGCGACTTTACAGTTTTAACCAGTTTTTTTCAATCTTTTTCTTTTTATGTTAAAGACATGGTGCTCTACATACATAGGATGAAAGGTGCTGTACAAATAGTGATTGATTGATTGATTGACTGACCCTATCCGATACTAGCACGTCTGCCACTTACAGTGGGAAGAGGCTTGGTGCGAAATGTCAAAGCTCATGAATCGTCCTCCAGGCTTTTTCTTTCACACCTCTCTTCCGATATATATGACAGACTTGGCATCATAGAATTCTGTTCGAACTCAAACTGTAATTAATAATTTTTCCGTCATGATCAATTTACAAATGGTTGCCACTTCTGTGATGTAAACGGAACTCCATCGATACGCTACTACCAGGGTACCTGATTGGTAAAAGTTCAACCTGGTTTAACTTACAACTCGTGTTTAATGGCCATTCGTTTTGTACAATGAGCCCGAAAACCGTCGTAGAAACTTGCATGAACGGAAGAGCGAAAGCCCAAAACGCTCATATACGAGCATTTACATACACTTTTCATTGGAAGTGGTTGCTTGAACTCTCGTTGCCCTGGGGGATGTAAACGTAGCTTACCTCTCTTCAAGCAATCCTTGTAAATCCGCTAAATCTGTCGTCTGGTGTTGAAAGGTTATAAAATGGAATAGTTCTTCACTGATCATGGTTTGAAACCCAACAACAGCCACGACGCCAGACATCTTGTTGTCTTTTATAGGTTTTGTGTTTATAGGAATTTCTAAAACGTGATCTTGAGTAAAACAAATGAATTTGCTTGTTGTATTTTCTCTTGGTCAGATGGTTGCAGCCAGACTCTTATGCGGATCCTCAAAAAACGTCTTTGATCCTGAACAAAGACGACATACGCTGTGGATGGCCGACCACTGTGGTTGTTCAGACCAAAGACCAGTATGGGGACGTGGTGCATGTTCCTAACATGAAGGTAATGATGACTGCTTCCTGTTCCTTTTTGTATTTGCCAGATCTTTCCTACCTGTTTTTAACCTCGTCTCGTGTTCAGGTGGAGGTGAAGGCTGTTCCAGTTTCCCAGAAGAAATCCGTGCAGCCAGATAATGTGAAAAAGCTGCAGCGCCTTCCTGGAAGCTCCTCGCCTTCTTCCACTGGCCCGGACCTGACCTACGGAGGTTTACCGGTGCCGAAGTTGGAGGCGACGTATGAACCCATGATCGTGAAAGAGGCACGATACATTGCCATCACAATGATGAAGGTGAGCATTGAAGCTGCTGCTTCTTTCACTTCACATTTTTTGATTTTGATTTGAAATGGTTTATTTCAAGCAATCAAATGATACACAAAGCAAAATACACAAAAACAATACAATCATCAGTTATACATTCATACAATAACTAATCAAACTTGGAATAATTAGACATAAAATTAAATATTGCTTGAAAGGGAGTGGAAGGAAGCGAACTTATATAATCCCACCCCTATTCTACTGTAACCATTTTATTACACGATTTATCATTATTCGTTTCCTAGAAAGCACATGACAAAGATGAATTACTTAAATTATTTTGTAAAAAATAACTTTTAGAAATCAACATGGCAATGAAGAATCCAAAATATATGCAGATTATGTTACTTATAAAAGTCATTGATATGATTAAAAAATAGTACTACATCAGTAAAATAGACATAACCCTGTTTCAGGAATTTTCATAGCAAAATTTGGTCAAGTATCAAAAGTTAATAATATGTGCAAAATTATGTTACATTAGAAAAATTCATGAATCAGCTTATCCATTTTTTGGAGCAAGTGAAGTTATATTACAAAAAAAGTTCCAGCTGTTTATCAAATTTATTGGTGTATAAATATTATAGTGTATTATAGAAGTTTTTGAAAGAACTTGGAGTTTCTATCAAATTTTCTGTAAATATTTTGAATAACAAAGACTATTTTATTTACATTTGTTATGTCAAATTTGAAATACTCAATTAGCATATATGTAAATTAAGAGAAAGGATTTATGTTTTGAAATAAAACTACCGGTGTACATTTCTCCAGATTAGAAGTATTCTTCTTTGTCCTCTTCAGGCTTACGAAAACTATTCCTTTGAGGAGCTGCGCTTTGCCTCCCCCACCCCAAAGAGGTAATTGAGACCTTACAGACCTACAACAAACCTCAAAGGGGCAGCAATTAAACCTATTGATCTTTCCTCTAAAGACCCAGTGAGAACATGCTGATCCGTGCCAACACCGACGGAACCTACAGCGCCAACTGGACTCCAGGAGCTGTGGGGCTCTACACCATCCACGTCACAATCGATGGCATTGAAATTGGTACTTCTCTTCTCTCACGGTTACGTAAACAAATATCAGCTAAGCCTAAGTCATATGCACCCTATGGGGGTTGGCCCCTACGGGTGCTGTGGGGTTTTGGGTTGTCCGGGCCTGTGGAGGGTCGTAGCCAGAAGTGGCTGCATCTTAAGGCGAGCACAGGTGTTTCTTGCATTTAGTTCTCTTGAGGTTCGTACAGTCACCTTTAAGGGAAATCATGAAACTGGAACGTACTGTTGTCATGCGTGTGGTAATTGTAAAGAAAATGTAAGTTGCAGGTACTTAGGATGTATAGTTGCCTCTGTCGTACGGTGCTCCAAAGCCATATTCTAGTCGCTATTAAGGTGCAAGTACTGACTCCAAGTCCGCCGTACGGATAGTGTGCAGATGATACACAAGTACTCATTGGACACTTGTAGGAGTCCCACACAAACAACACTGTCTAATTTCTTAATTGCTAACAGCCAGGCTGCACACAAGAAGCCCGCAAGCTTGCAGTCCTAGCAAAAACACAGACCATAAAATGTAATTTCGTCCTTATGCAGCACTTATTATGTGATCATCGTTTACAGGCTCCTCTTGCAGTCCACAGGTTTTTGGTGGTTGAAAAAAAGGAAAAAAAAGTCCGTACGACACACCTGTGTCTCACTTACGTCACCCTTTCTTTATCCTTGTTTGTTGTATTAAGCTAGGTTCACACCACTCTCTGCAATGCACGCTCAAGCGTCAGATTCCCTGTGTGTTCCCAGTGTCAGGCTTAACATCCCATAGTGAACCCTTTTTTTCGAAGATCTCAAAACTAATTTTTTCAAAATCTTATTCAAGATGCTGGTTTAGAGGTGGAAGTGAAAGACCCTCCCAAAGGCATGATCCCACCTGGAACGCAGATGGTCAAACCAAAAGCTGAACCTCAGCCCAGCAAGGTGAGCTTTTCTGCCACTTGATCTTCCCAAGATACAGGTATGCACAAGACTTTAAGACAAAATTATTCACAATTGCAAATTACATTGCACACATCATCTAAGATTACATCTGTGCAAGCTCACAGTCGCAACAAAAACACTGACCATAAAAAGGTTGTTTTGTCCTTATGCAGTCAAATGCAGAGTTCTCTTCAATTTATGAAGCTCGGTTTCTATATGTTTAAATTGTATTCCATTTTCTTTTTGAATATTATCTTGACAAATCAAACAAATGTTACTATAAGGTTATGTAGACTAAACTACAGTCAAAAAATACATTTTTTGCACATAAATGAAGTATTTCCAGGCAAGCTGAACAGAAGGATGGATGACTGAGAGTGTGCTTGTTTATGGTGTGCAGATAACTGCTGTACTGGGTTCCTGAGTTTTGAGCTATAATTTAGAGCCTGAGTCTGAGAGAGTTGTTATTTAATTAAAGAACATGCATCAGACTGCCAGTAGGCACATCGGTGTCAGCATTTTCTTAGACTTTTGTAATTTAGTTCTGCTGTCAGGGTCGGGGAAACAAGCAGCATCATGTGCATCTTAAGTGTCTCTTTAATCTTAAAAACTTGAATGCTTTTTTTTTTCATTCTTCAGAGTGAAAGGAAATCATAATTTATCCAGATTTTCCCTCTATAAGACCGAGGTCTAAACTGTCCTTTCGTCAAGCCTCTGGTGTTGGTCAACGCATGCCCTCTTGTTCTCACAGCCTCTCCTGTTCTGCTACTCTAGTTTCAGCTTCAGCTTCTGCTCTTTGCTCCAGCCGTTCACTGTCTCCATCTTCCTTTTACTTCTCTCAGGTCCGCAAATTTGTGTCCAAGGACAGCGCAGGCCTGCGTGTGCGTAGTCACCCCTCCCTGCAGAGTGAACAGATAGGCATAGTGCATGTCAATGGCACCATCACTTTCATTGACGAGGTAATTGATGAAAGACCTGACAGAAAATGTAAAAGCTGGAAGACTCGCTCTCATTTTCACTGTATTTCTCAATTTCTTCCTCTTTGCATTGTGTAGACAGAATTTCTCCAGCTTAACATAGATGATGTCATTTTTATGTATCTAATGATATGATTTTCTTTAAAGATCAGTGCTTTATGACTTTTATATTTCTTGTTTGCAAGTCTTTTAAAAGCAATCTGAGGCTGCACGAAAGTTTTAGGACTTTTCTCATTAAAGGGCTATTAGTGACATTTCAGGCTCAATGCGCCGTGTTTGAGATTTGAAACTCAAGTTTTTTGAGGTCAATATAAACAATTAGGATCATTTAGGACACGTTTCAAATGTTCTACACAAAGAGTTCTCATTTCAAAAATTATAACTAACTTTTCAAACATCTCTTTCTTTTAACTTTAGCAGCTATTTTAGTTTGTTTGATTTAGAAGAGTAAAATGCTATTTTCAACAGATTTTATTATTTCTCTCGTATTCAATCGCTTGTTATTGAACCATATGGGAGACGGACTCAGAATGGTAATGTGAGAATTTAAAGATCCACTCCAAGGAAAATTGTTTATTTTATGTTTTGAACATGTTCTTGTGGCATGCTTGTGATGATGGAGGACATATGTAAAGAAATTTAAGCTTAAAAATAAATTTCTGAGTATTTCTTTACTCCACTTGTTGTGAATCAGGAGCAGAAAAAAAATCTGTTTATAAAAAAAAATTGCTTATATGTGACGTAAAAATACATGTTGGGAGGGCTACAAGCTCCCTGCTCCGAGCTCTTGGCAAAGGGGTGGGGAAGTGGGGGCGGGGTTGCTCCACACCGAGGGTCCTGTCTACAATTTGAGGTGAATTTGTATTAAATTCCTGCCGCTCTTCAGAAACTATGTATGACAGTTTTTTTTCTTTTCCTTTCACTACAAATGGCATAATCATAATTAAAGACCACCAGGAATGCTCTTTAAATGGATTAAAAGATGATCGGAGTGCGTCTTTAAGGAAAAAAAAACTCTTCCTCTGCAGCTGAAGAATTTTAGAATGGATCAGAGAAGATCTCTGTGCTCACTTCCATGCAACAAAAAAACAAACTGCTTTCCAAAAAAAAAAAGATTGATTTGGCCTTTTTTCAGTAAATATAAAAATGTGATGGTCATTAAATGGAGAAAATGCGCATCCTGATGGAACCGGTAGTTTTTCCACCTGAAACTTTCCTGCAGCCGCAGTGGTTTTGACTTTGTGTCTTAGTTGCCAACCTTCTGTTTTCGTCCGTAGTAACAGGACAGCGTGGGTGTGCTCTGCTCTGTTGCTTGTTTTCCCCTTAGATCCACAATGATGACGGTGTGTGGCTCAGGCTCAATGATGAGACTGTAAAGAAGTATGTTCCTAACATGAATGGGTACACAGAAGCCTGGTGCCTGTCTTATAATCAGCACCTGGGCAGGACCTTGCTGGTCCCAGCAGACGTAAGTACCTGAAGGTCTCCTGAGTAGATTGTTGAGCCAAAAGCTCTCTGATCTGTCCATTTGAAGACAAAGTCATCTGTGTGTAACCATGCCAGCGTTTTGAGGAAGAACTGGTGTTTGGCATTCACTGCACAAACATCTATGAAGCATGTTGTTGGTCTCTTGCATGAAATCTCCATCTGGGCAGCCTCGAGTTTGAAAGCCTCACTGGCGGTCTCTGAAGAGGCGAAGCAGCTGAACCTTTGATCGTTACGCTAATTCTGAAGACTAAAATGCTTCATCTCAGCGGATGAGCTTCTCATGAGACTAGGACGTAAACACAAAAGAGCACTGGTGTCTTGTTGCTTATCAAAAAAATGGCTAACAGTTGAGTAGAACTTTTTAACAGTTCATTAGGGGTGTAACAATTTATCGACCTAATGAAATATTTGTATTCCTACAATCCAAC
Source organism: Oryzias latipes (assembly GCF_053564925.1). Lineage (NCBI taxonomy): Eukaryota > Metazoa > Chordata > Actinopteri > Beloniformes > Adrianichthyidae > Oryzias > Oryzias latipes. Next base: position 10,076,427 of record NC_136257.1, on the reverse strand, counting down.
CAAATCGATCTGAGGCAAGCTGTTAATTGAATCGACCTATTATAATCAATATCAGAAAATACCATTTGGATTTAGGCACTTTAGGTTTATTTTACTATAACGTAAAGATTAGTGACTGTAAAGTGATCAGTCCAGCATTACAGTCCAATGTGTGGAAACACAAAGGGTGTCTCCAAATTCGAGGGCAGCATTCTTCCTGGGCTGCATTTGTAGTCAACAGCTCCGCAACAAGTGCTGTCCAAACTCAGCGGCCAATGAATACGGCCCTCTTTTTTCCCAATTTCAAGGATTGCTCTTGTGTATCCTTCTATGCTGTCCATATCCCAAGATGCATTACGGCAGAACCCGGAGATTTTCTGACAATGAGTGTCCCCCCACTGTGAAGTGGGACCCGGAGTTGGAGATGATTACACCTTTTTATAATTACACCTCCAAGATTAAAAGTTGGAGCAAATGAGCCAGAAAAATTTTGAGCACAGTGTGGTAGAACGTTCTAATAATGTTCTGTTTATTTTAATGTGGAAAAACAAGATTGAGCTGGACTTTATTGTAACTAAAAAATGATTGGATTTGCCATTAATTTTACTTGTTTGTTTGTATCCATATTTAACCCATTAGAAAAATTATGTAAGATGTACCGCAGACCAAGTACACCACAGAAAACCTTTTTAATGTTTTTGTTGTTGGGTTAATTTACACTTGATTGTCTTGCAAGGAGTCTGGAAAACTTCACCCGCACTGTTCAGTTATCCAGGTATTTCTCTCTGAGTCACATTGGTTAAATTTTTGGCTGCAGATGTCCTGGATCCATTTTAGGTCAGTGAATCGGATCATTCAAAATGAACCAACGTCGACTGTGAATTGTATCGTCAACCACAGATTATGATATGAATCGTTAAAATGAATTGTTACACCCCTTCTGATTATTGTTAAAATGTGTTGCTGTGCCACCCTGGAGACGTCTGATCTCAGCTGCTAAGCAGAGTTAGGCCCAGTTAGTCTTTGTATGGGTGACCACCTAGAACTAGCAGGCACTGCAAGGTACTGTAACCACAAGGGGGTGCCATCCAGTGTTTCCATGTAAAATGCAACTTTGGGCAAGGATTGGGGATCGCTACTGAAGCTAAATCAAAAGTGTGAATTGTGGGGCTTTTTGCTGTGAAGGGTTAGCAAAACAGAAATAAAAAAAATATTTTGCGTTGGTGACAATGGTAGACAGGAAGCAGTCGCCAGTCCACTAGTTGTACCACTGTTCATTAATTCCAACTCTGTATTGGAATGCTTGGTAGGAGGCTTCCATGTAAGGTATCTGTCTGAACAGCATGACACACTGCATCATCCATGTGGGGAAGTTTTTTTTTGGAAGACTTTTTTTTTTTGGTTTGTTTATTTGGGAATTTGTACCTGGATTTGGGGAAAAATATTTTTAGATAAATCTAGTAGAGGTGAATTTGCTTCAGGGCAGTTCACTTTTTTAACCTTTTTAAAGACTGGTCAAATATATCAATGGCATGACTTTTACTCAAAGCGTATTTCAAGCTTTTTCATTAGTGTTCAAAGGGTCTTTATAACTCGGCACTAAATATTCAATCCTCCTTTGTTCTCAAACCAGCTCCTCTTCCGGAAAATCCAAACCTTTTTGTGCTTCCAAAAAAATGGGTTCACTTTCCCCCTTTGCTTCTTTGTCGTCACCTCTGAGTGGTCTGCTGTTTCTTGACTGTCTTGCAATTTGTTGGTCAGAATGTCTTTAATGCCAGCCAAGGAGTCAGGGAAATCGGCTTTTTGTCTTGGACCCCATTAACTATTCTCCCACCTCAGGTGAGTTGTGGAAAGGCGGGATTAGTAGTTTTACTTGCTCTTAGTGTATTTGAATCCCACTTGTCCTTTTGAGCGCCCTGTAACTTTGTTGTCTTTCCATATTGTGCATTTCAGTTGTGAGAGGTCCAGCTGTAGCTGCATGGTTGTTTGTACATTGGTGTACATCTGTGTAGATTTTGGCAAAGATTTTATTTAGAAAGACGTTCTAACTTGTGAATTGCATGGAATATGACAACCTGTTGCATGAGTTTCTGGGAGACAGGCCTGTTGTTTACATTATGGTTCTGTATTTATGTAAATGCATGTATCCTTAAAAATAATTTTAAAATAAAAAAAAGGGGTTGTTGTTTGAGTTTGTGCTAAACCAAAGTGTTCTTGGGTAAAATACGTGTCAGATGAGGTTTTTTTGGTTTTGCATACAAAATGCTGCAGGTATGTGTAGTTACTATTTATATATGTTTACTTATATCTATACCAAACCCATCAAGGGTGTGGCTGTAGACCAGTTAGCTGAAATGCTGTCTTCCAGCCAAACAGTTTGGGTTCAGTTACCACGTCAGACAGTGAGTGTGACGTCACCCGTAAAAACTGGCTCCAACGAAATGAATTCAATTCGTTGGAGTCCATTTTTCTTGTAATGGACTACACGCCACCATGTTGGAACCAGACGGTGCCAATAAGCAGTTGTTGGTCCAAATCGGTGAGAGAGGTCGTTGTTACAATTACAACCACTCTCACCAATCAGGAAAGAGCTTGTTTGAAGTCCTCACCCCTACCAATTGAAAGCGGGCTACAGGACGTCTGTCAAACGTTTGATGGAGGCCACATGCTTTTATTGATGCATCTGATCAATAAGTTTAGAAGTTGAAAACTTGTAATACAGAAAAACTATCACAAAAAATAAGATTACAAGAACTTGTTAATAGAGGTATAACAGAAAAAATTGTTATTCTGCTAAGCAGAACGAGTAATGGCCATTTATTTCTCTGTAGAGCCAGTGAGAACTTCCTGTTTGGAATGCCAATGGGGAGGGGTCACTCAGTCAAGTTTTCATATACAGTCAATGGTTACAGACCACTCTCTTAAGTGGTTATTACTTGCCAAAAAATAATGTTTATAGTGAAACCTAAATAATTTATTTTCTTAAGTCATTAATTCGTCAACACCTATTGGCTCAGTTGTGTTCACCCTTGAGAACCAGTTTTGATTGGTCTAACCTGACTGTAACTCGTGCCCTTTACTTTTGCAGGAAGCCAGGGGCCAGTCGGAGGAGAAGGTAAAGGAGGTGAGCAGCTGCCCAACTCACGAGGCCCCCATTCGGGTGCAGAGCAGGACAGGGCAGGGTGGCGGCCCGGGGCTTTATAAGGTAGTGAAGACTGGCCCCTCTGGTCACAACATCAGAAGCTGCCCTAACCTTAGGGGTATCCCCATTGGAATGTTAGTTCTTGGCAACAAGGTCAAGGCCATAGGCGAGGTACGCACTCACCCCAAATAATCCACTGTTTTTTTCTATGGCTGTAGCAATATTTATTGGATAATGTTATGTAGCAGAAACATACCTTTTTCTTTTTCCTTTTTTTTAAAAGTAATTTAGTAATTTTGGCCTAATATGCAATGACACTTTTGGTCAATACAAGTTGCTTTCTGGGCGTGAATGTGCGTTTTTCTACTTTTCTCCTTTTGAGGACTATTAACCTCTTCTTTTCCTACTAATTTTAGTTTGTGGATGAATTTATATCAGTTTCAGGGCATGATTTTCCACTTTCTTTGGGACTTTTTCTTAGAAATCTAACTGCAGAATGATGTAGCCTCTCTGTGCCTTGACTGTATTATTCTTGGCGTTGTAACAGCTGTGTAATTCTCCACTAAAACTCACACATTTCGACATGTTGGTGTTGGGCCGCTCAGTCTTTGGTTCTGATCTCTCATTGGCTGATGCGGTGTGCCATGCTGTTCAGTAGTTTCCTGAGCCTCTGGTTGATAGTGTGGATGTTGGAGCTGCTGTCTGCAAATACTAATATTTCCACCCCTCTGTTTTTCCACAACGAGGAAAATCCAACTTCATGCATTTACTTTTCAAGAACAGTTTTTAAAAATGTTTTATTTCAACTTCAGTTTTGTTCAGCTGTCTGCGATTTGTTAAAGCAGTTTGAGTTCTACTCCTGTGACTTTGGTGTAAGTTGAACTTGCTCGGCATTTGCATGTTTTGGATCTTCTGTGGATGCTGCTTTTCTTGCTTGTGTATCACTAAGCTGAATAATGAGCAGGTGAATAATGGAAACGGCTGTGAATGGTTTTGGACTGTGCACTTGTTATTATGGATAAAGAGCATTGTTTGTGCATCAGGTGGTTAACTCTGAGGGAACCTGGGTGCAGCTGGATAAGAACAGTGTTGTAGAGTTCTGTGAGAGCGATGAAGGAGAGGCCTGGTCACTGGCCAGAGATCGCGGTGGAAACCAGTACCTCCGTCACGACGACGGTAAGACACGTCTTGCGACCGGTGGATTCTTTTGGGACACAGAGTGAAACAATAAATGCTTCAAATGTTTTGCAGAACAAGCATTGCTGGAGCATGGGAACCAGACCCCACCGCCTAGCCCTTTTTCAGTTCAAGCTTTCAACAGAGCAACTACTTCAAATGGAGCACAGGGCTTTGACTATGGCATCTCCAACAACAAAGGTAATTAATACAGCCTAGAAAATGTTGTCATTTTACCGAACCCTGATACCCTCAGTGTGCAACTCAGTCCCTTTAGAGTCACAGGAAACTGCCTGTCATGTAGCCTCTTTTTTGTTGTTTCTGCCTGGTTTTTTTTTGTGTGTGTTCCTGCTATGTGTAGGGATATGTGTTGATATCGCCATAAAATCATGTTTTTTGCAATACAGTTGTTGATACGCTGGCATAAAATATGGATGCTTCACTTAGAGCTCTTGACCCGAAAGTGAAAGCTAAAGAAATGAATAATAACCCTAAACATGTTATCCAAAATAATTTACAAGATGCTTAAATCAATGTTCAGATCCATTGGCTGTAGTATTCTTAACTTTGACCAAATTATCAATTATTGCATGCCCATGTTGTCCTGTTTTGGGCCATGTATCACAAACTGTATCCTGGTGTGAGGCAGCCTGTGATTCGCGGCTCCACTGCTGTTGCTGTTCCATGTCTGCCATGCTTGCATTGCCAGGCGCTCATGTGCATGCCTGTGTCATTTGGACTTCTGTGGGCTCTGCAGCTAAGTGAAATCTCTGGCTCTAGGTACCTCTCCTATCCTAACCAATTATGTTGCTGTGATTCAATCATCTACCAAACATTTGATCCGGTATAAAGTGCAGATGAGGACAGAGGATTTTACCTCACTATACTCTAAGCCTCAAAACTTTAATAATACGTGCCTCATCCAGCCTGAGTGATGTGATTTTAGTGTGAAGTTGGGTTTGAAAACTAGATGCAAACAAAGATAATGAGACCCACCACCTTTACTACCTATTAATATTCTCAAGCTGATTCGAACCCAACAGAAAGTTTTGTGCAAAAAATGATATAAGATGTGTCTGCCTTGTATTGTTTTGCTTCTAAAGTGGTTAAAAAATGTTTGTTAGTGCTAAACTGCTAAAACTAAAAAACAAAAAAAAGAATTTAGCTTGAAACTAGTAGATTCAGCTTCATTGTGACTTCGCTGCATCAACTGAATATGAGAACTGGACTGAGTGAGACATGACCCGTAGAAAATGACTTGCTTCCATTCAAACCAAACAACGGAAAAACAGTCACAATTTTTGTGTGACATGGACGTCGCCATGTTGGAATCAGATGACGTCAGTAAGAAACGATTGGTCCAAATCGGTCTGAGTCATCGTTTTTATGGCAACCACTCTTGCCAATCAGGAGTGAGCTTGTTGGAAGGCAACATCCCTACCATAGGAACTGAGCTCACGAAAATCAAATGTTTCTAAAGTTCAATGTGAGACCACCAACTTTTATTGATGCATCTGATTGGACAGTTTATAGCTTGAAAAACTTGGACTACAAAATTAAAAAAATGATATGAAAAAAACAAAGCGAATGCTTCCTGTTTGAAACGTGAGGGAGGAGGGGCTACTCAGCCCGGTTCTTCTATATAGTCGATGCTTCACTTGTCACATAATTTTAAGGTTTTGCTCCTTCATAATCTGTCACAAAAATTATACTTTGCTTCTCGTCTAGAGTAAGAAGCAGCGTTTACAGTCATGTAAACACCTGATTGTTCCCCATTAAGACCTAAGAACCTCCAGAACGGAACCAGAAGCGTTTGAAAACAGGGTTTCATGCATTGAAGCCTCTTGAATCCTCTTTTAGAACCACATTTCATAAGAAGCTAATCTTTGCCCCTCTCCATTTGTCAGCCCCTCCACTTTAGATCTTCTACATAGGGTATTTAAAGTTCAGATATGGAAAAGCCATTCAGTTTGAATGCACTGTTGAGTAGAGATCACGACTGACACAAACTCCCTCCACACCTGATCTAGACCAGGATCTTTTGTTCAACAAAGAGTTTTGAGCCCACTCAAGCCCTTGTGCAATCTCCCCCCCCCCCCCCACTTTTGGCCCTGCACAAGACTTCATGGAACTTATATGCCCACAATAACTCCTCACATCCAATGTGTTGCAAGAGATGACCTCACGACTAGATGAAACTTGAACCAAGTCACATTTTTTTTACCCCCACTGGAATCCTCAAAGCATAGTGTAAGCTGTAGTGTCTCCCCTTCCTCTGTCTCCACGTTTGCAGGTGACCGGCTGAGTGCCATACTGAATTCCATTCAGTCTGCGCCTTTCCTCTCAGCAGCTCCCTCTGCCTCCATATTTGAGCAAGCTGCCCAACCTCCTTCCTCCTCCTCCTCCTCTTCCTCCTCCCTTGTCCACAGCCCATTTGTGTTTGGACAATCCCCCTCCCAAGTGTCTCAGCCCCAGCTTCTGAGTAAGTCTGTCCTGCTTTCTGACAGTACTTGCTGACACAGGTGTTGACTTGTTTCCACTTGATCTTTATGTTCTCATATTTTAGGACACAAACAACAAGCAGCACATCAGATTACAGAGAGTTTATAGCCAAGCTTGGATTTCTTAAAATCCTGTTTCTGAAATAAAAAATCAGCATGGGTTGATGTTTTTTATTCTTCAAAACAAGATTTTTTTTAGGCTCAGAACAAAAAACTCCTTTTATTTTTTCTTTAATGTCTTGTTTTGCTACATCATTTCTGCTTCATACTGGCTTTTCTTTATTCAGATCTCCAGTTTTCATCATTGAATGATGCTTTGTCTGTTTTCCTCTTTAACCACCCGGACGCTTCTGAAGAAACTGTTGATTTCTGCCACCGTTTGTTGGGTTTCTGCATTCGTTCCCAAATGAGCAGAAATGTAAAAGTCAAAGAAGAGTTTCTGCTTCCAACAACAGAAGAGTGATGCTAAAATTAGATTGATAGGGTTCTTTTAAGGGAAAAGATCCTGGTCTGTGTGTTTTTCTGACGTCTTTTCAGCATTTGATGTATGTTTTGTCATTCTGATGTGCTACTTTCTCTGCTTGGTTTTTGTGGCATTGCTGTAAATGAATTGCAGAGTCCTGAAAGTTTTTTTTTTACAAAGAAACAAAAATTCTACAAACTAAATATTCTATGAACTAAATTTAGCCCTGAATTTCCCTTTCTTCTGTAAAGTTTAAAGTAGTGATACATGATAATGAATATTTATACCTAATACCAGTAACCGATCATTTCTTGTTTCTTGTATCCAATAGCGATAATCTACCGATAATTCTTTTTGTTTTAAATACTTGAGAAAAAATATTATTTGTAAGTCCAAATCTAATCTTTTAACCTTGTGGGTATGTCTTCTTTAATTTTTTTTTTTACATCTACGTTAACACTGGTGGCAGCTTTGTATTCTTTCCACACGACGCAGTGATGGATTTTCAGACGACGTATGATTTGTGGCGATAAAGCCCAACTTTATTTTATTTATTTCTTAACCCCCTCGTGGTCCTTTTGTTGAACATATCTTGCAAAAAGCAAGTGAATCATTCGTCTCCAACGCGAGGAAATGCAGTGTCATGTTTGAGGTTGCGTCCAAATTCCTAATTCCTTCATAAAAGGTTCATTTTTATTAGGCTTTTACTTTGGGGTATTGTTGATGTCATATTTGCCATTTAAAAAAAAAATAGTAAGCATGTGTCTGAATTGTTTTTAAAGTCCAGGGGACTACATAGGTCTGCACTTTATAGTTTATCAGTAGTTCAGGAGGTTGAATTGGGCATAGCCCCAGAGCGCTCAGCAGACGCTGAGCTGTGACATCACTAACATGGGGCGGTGGCTTGCAGGAAGGGCGGGGTGAGGAGGAGACATGAAGAAAGGCTTATCAGAGAGAGGGAAATTTGAGGTTTTAACTATCGGCCCATTTTGCTGCCAAACTTTTACTGATGAGAATAATTTGGATGGTGCCATAATTGTTCATTATTACCCAATTTTTATCCTGCATCCATAGTTTGAAGTTGTTTTGAGTTTTTTCTATTTATCAGAACTGTATTTCTAAATATACGCAAACATTTAAATACTGGTAAATCCTTTTTCCACTGCTAAAGTTGAAAGTAAAAAAAACTTATAAAATAATATTCTCTCAAAACTTCTATTTTGTTGACCAAAACTTTAATATTTTTACTTGTTTTCCTTTTACATCCCTCCCCTTTTTTAATGCAATTAGCCATAAATTTACAGTCTTCCACCAAAGGAAATCTGAGTAAATAAAACATTCACGACTCTTTCATTTTGTGTGTTTTTCATTGTGTCTCTCTTCGTGTGTCAGCTTTACATGTCGGTCTTCCCCGTCATTTGTAACATGTTGTCGTGTGTCGTTCTCGTTGTCGTTGCTGCTTTGAACGTCCTTCTTTTCTTGGTGTGGTTGCCTCCTTGCATTCCATGTCTGGCTTGTTTACTTGCTCCACTGTTTCCCGCTGTAGATGGTTCATCACGCAGCCTTGCTTCTCACGAGCGTGTGCACAAAAGCAGTGTGTCCCTGGCTGGGCATGGCACTGCTCTCTCATCTCTCGCTTTAAGGCAAAAGGGTGGGTAATCACAGAATGCATAACCCCCCCCCCCCCCCTCAGACGGAACAGAGGGGAGGGGGATGAACCTTAAAACCAGAAGTGGCTTGAAAACTAAAAAGAAAAAACACAATTAGAAAATGTAGTGATGCTAGTAGAACACTTATAAAATCAAGCTTTGTCTCAGGAAACGCATTCAATTTTAAACAAGATTTTATTACATTTTAGTACCTTATATTAGTATTTGCTTAATTAACTCTAAAAATAGTTTTAAGGTTATATATCGCAACACATATCTGTTTTTGTCCCTTTTGTATGTTTGTCTACTTGGGGGTAAAAACTGTTTAGAAGTAGCTAATTTAAAAAAAAGGGCTAGTACTAAAAATACTAGAATTCTAGTAAAGTTTAGATGTACTTTAACTAGCTACATGCATTTGCAGTTCTGGCAATTTGATTTACACTAATGTCTTCTGGGTCTGAAGGTTTAAATTGTACATTAAAATAAATTCCAGGAATGACGATGGTAAAGGAGCGATCATTAAAAAAATACACCATAAATTTAACAGCTGGGCATTCTGGATTTTTTGTTGTTTCTAAAAATCCTAAATTTAAAATAAAAAAAAAACTAATTCTGAAGAAGTAAATTTTATCCTCAGTTTTTTTTTCTATAAGCAAAACGCAAACTGTTTAAAATAAATAACTTAAATGCAACAAGGTACAGTTACTGCAGACTCTATATTATTCCTTTCATGTTTTTTGATGCACCCTAAAACCATCAAGAACATTTTTTTTTTCATTTTACTTTTTAATTGTCATATTTATTGAAATGTTACCAATGTTTTTGCATTTTACCCCTTTTACCCCTTGTTTAGATTCGTCATTTATCATTAGGCAGTTGAAATAATTCGCTTTCAATCGAAAGACTTTTATTCATCCCTGTAATGAAGTGGTTTTTATACATTAACAAGTTAGGTTCCTTTTTTTTTTTCTTCTTGTGAATTTTCTTCAAAATCTTTTCTGAGGTTTAGGTCTAAACATTACCTCATGTTTCCTCTGTTTTTCTTCCTTATGTTTTCCTGATTTAACCAAGGCATGATGTCTAAAGTCTACAGCCTTATTGGTTTTCTGATTATTAGCCCACTTGTTTGTTTACCTCCTCCCATTTGGTTCTTCTGCAAATATAGAAGACAGCTGATTGAAAGACGACACTAAATTTGATCAGACACTGATCAATTATATTCCTAACATGGTTTTTAATTATTTTTAATCTTGAAGATAATTAAATATTTTCGTATTTTTTTTCTTTTTGAAGTGCTTCAAAAAGTCATAAAACCTTATTAATTTATTCATTTCCCTTAAAGATTCAGTTAATCTACATTTCTAGACAGGTTTTTGTACATGTCTGGTAATTCTTTTACACTGCAAAGTCATTCCATGACTTAAATTTATTCTAGAAATTTGTTTGCACATCTATTCAGCAATTTTTTATTAAACCTAAAATGTTAAGCTGTGAAGTGACAAGACTTTTTTGTGCAAAATAATATATGTCATTTACAAAGCCATAACTTAAACTCCATGAGCTCATAATAAAATGGAGGAAAAGGAAACTTGGCTTTCAATAATATGAAATTGTACTTAGAAAAACAAATTCATTGGTGATGATATAGATGTTGGGATTTGTTATTAATTATGTCATTATTAGTCAGTTCATCCTTACATACAGTAAGCACGAGTTGCTGGTCTCCATTCTTCATCAGCACCGTCATGGCTCTGCAGCTTTCATCATCCACATCAGTTAGTCTGACAGCAGACAATACGTTTGCAAAAACATTCAGAAAAAATAAGAAGTTGTTGCTTTGCATTAAACAAACTCGTCTTTGACTTTTTTTTTTGTCTTCACTGTATTGTACTGCTACGTTCACATTGAATGCAATTTGCCTGTAAAAGTTGGCATCCGCTGCCTTTCTTTCGACCCGTGTCAATTCTGCTGCTGGACGCTTGTCAAAAATGTGTTCAAAAACGTTATGCTCGCGACGCGTGTGGGAGGAGCTACTGTCAAAAGCTTCATTGTAACATGGAACCCTTGACGGTGGATCTCATTGCAATGCATGCAAGACACGGATGATGTTGAGAGATCAGGTTTTATTTCTTTTATAAAAAGCTCTACAAAAGCATTGGTAATCACGTCTCCGTGTTCTGGGTTCATGACATCATTCAGAGATTCTCCCGGGTCGGTGATGTTCACTATGTTGCAGGAGCTGTGTCTGAATGACTGCTGCTTTCAGCGGTACATCCATCTCTCTGTGACCCAGTCAACATGCTGTCCCGCATGAGTCTGAGGAGAGAAAAAATATAACTAAGATTAAAATTATGGGACCTTTTTATTATTGTCTATACAAAAATGAAGCATCGCTTACAGATCAGGAATTAAAATAAGTTTCTCCTCCGTGTTGGTTTTTGGACTCCACCCACTAATCACATCATCAACACGTCACGTGCAAAAGTAGTCGGATAAGACGACTCTTTGCGTAATCCAAAGTTCAGAAATTTGAACTCTGAATTCAAGGCAACGCCAAAAACGCGCTGCTGCCACGACTTCAGGACCTCCGATCACGCATGTACATTGTCTTAGCATTCGAGTTTCTGATATGTAACTCCCGTCTAGTGTGAACATAGCTTTATGGTGCTCTCAAAAGTTTCCACTTAAAGTCTTGAGACCCAAGCTCTTGTTTGAAATGCCTTTTTTTATTCCGTAGTCACAGGGCCCCAGGGAATCGGAGTTAACTACAGTTGTTAATAAAACCCACAATGTGATGTCCTTGTATGTGGACACCAGGTCTCAAGAGTTTAAGGTATAAATCCCTCCACAGATGGTTGTTACTTTTGTAACACTGTTCAACTTGATTATGTTTAGGTGAGCGTGGGAACCCGATGTCCGCTGCGCGCTCAGTGTCCTCGTCCTCCAAACAACACCAGGAGAACCGTTCGCCCAAACAGGAGAGTCGAGGGAGCCGCTCATCTGAGCAGAGTCGGCACAAATCGAGCGAGGGGGCCCGGTCGGCCAGCGAGGCCCTCATTCTGCGCTCGGATACGGCCAAACTGAGATCTGACTCGCACAGCCGCTCCCATTCACCCAACCACAACACCCTGCAGGCTCTCAAGGCGGATGGTAGAACCTCGGGAGTGCGGGCGGAGTCTCCAAACCCTGGTTCTCGCTCTTCGTCTCCCAAGCAAAAAGCCGTTTCCTCCTCAGGCAGATCAAGTCCTTCGAGTGCCTCCTCACAACACTCTTCCTCAACCTACATAGACAAGAACTACCATCCTAAAATCAGCCCTTCTCCTAAAGCCCAACTTGATCCTCCCAGAGAGAGATCCAAATCAGACTCGTACACCCTGGACCCAGATACACTTAGAAAAAAGAAGGTCCCACTTACAGAGCCTCTTAGGGGCAGATCCACCTCCCCCAAGCAGAAACTGTCCCCTAAAGACCCAAATAAAGGATCCATCGAGACTACTGAAAACCGGGCTCCTTCTCCCCATGTGACTCAAGAGAACCTGCACAGTGAAGTGGTAGAAGTCTGCTCGTCCAGCGCCCTCCTCTCCAACGAGGATGCCAACGACGAGAACGCAGAGGTTACCTATTCGGATGAAGGTTCGTGTAAGGTGCATTTCAGCATCGGTAAGGCCCCTGTTAAGGAGGAATCTGAGAGTCGCTCTTCACCCAAAGTCAGTCGCAAAACCTCCAGTCGTCACACTCGCCCCAAGAAGGAAAAATCTGGGCCTCTCTTTAAAACTGACAGCACTTCAAAGGTTACAGAACCCGCAAAACAGGCTATGTCACCCTCTGTGGCAGAGTGTGCTCGCTCCGTCTTTGCTGCTTTCCTGTGGCATGAAGGAATTGTCCACGATGCCATGGCCTGCTCCTCATTCCTTAAGTTCAACCCAGACCTCACCAAAGAGCACGCTCCCATCCGCAGCTCCATGGGAGGACAGGGAGCCGAGGAGAAGGAGAGCAAGCTGAAGAACCGCCATTCGTTAGAGATTTCCTCCGCACTCAACATGTTCAACATCGCTCCACATGGTCCAGACATCTCAAAGATGGGCAGCATCAACAAAAATAAAGTCCTATCCATGCTGAAGGAACCCCCACTGCCAGAAAAGTGCGAGGATGGAAAACTGGACGCAGCTCCCTACGAGATGACCTCCCACAACTCTATAAGGACAAAATCGATCCTGCCCCTAACGTTGCAGCATTTAGTAGCATTCTGGGAGGACATTTCAATGGCCACAATCAAGGCAGCAACCCAGAACATGATATTCCCCAGCCCAGGCTCCAGCGCCATCCTAAAAAAGAAGGAGCACGAAAAGGACAGTAAGAAGATCAAAAAGGAGAAGAAGAAACGGGAGAAGGCAGAGGTGCGACCGCGGGGGAATCTGTTTGGAGAGATGGCTCAGCTGGCCATGGGAGGACCGGAGAAGGACACCATCTGTGAACTGTGTGGGGAATCTCATCCCTACCCTGTCACCTACCACATGAGACAAGCTCACCCAGGTGAGGGTGAAGTTGTGCTTCATGCAGCATTTTAAAAAGAAATGGTAAAAAATGCATTCAGTTTTTTCTTTAACCATCTTTTACGTCTTTTGGTTTCAGGCTGTGGCCGCTATGCTGGGGGCCAAGGCTACAACAGTATTGGTCATTTCTGTGGAGGTTGGGCTGGAAACTGTGGGGACGGAGGCATAGGAGGCAGCACCTGGTACCTGGTGTGCGATCGCTGTCGGGAGAAGTACCTCAGAGAGAAACAGAGTGCGGCTCGGGAAAAGGTAACCCTTATTCAGAGGACTTCATCTTGTAACCTTCAGTAGTCTCTAAACTCACCAGTAGGTTTGCCAATAACCTGTATACAAAGATGTTGGAATGGCACAGACAACCCAATGGTATAGTTTCAATTCAAAGTTAACCTTCAGGTTTTAAAAAGTTTTTAAGCTTTGAATTCTTTGGTTTAAACCTAACATAGCTAGAGTTATGACAAATAATTAGGATACCCCTTGGAATCCCTGAGTGGAGCTTCACATAGTTTTGACCTGGTCTTTGCTTCGTTTATGGATTTATTCATTTTTATTTTATTTTCTACAAGTTTGATCTTTTGTTTTTAAAACATAAAAACAGTTAGATCTCAATTTTTGTGATTTTTGCAGTTTAAAAAATCATAATTTACTACTCAAAATTTAGTCTTTTGGACAATTTCTTGTTTGTTGTGGAATTTTTGTGTAATATAACGAAAAATACCTGCACAAAAAAGAAGCTGGGGTTTTACTAAAAAGATTGGTATATAAAGCATTGCAACAAAAATACATTTGTAGGTAAATAAATAAAGCATACTGTAGAAAAAAAAAGCTAATAAAGGCCACTAACTAACTAAGGTTTCATCTTCATATTAGCCTTACAGTAAATCTTCCCTTTTAAAAATAACCCTAATCTGCACATTTTCCAACCAGGTTAAGCAGTCAAGAAAAAAGCCTTTGCAAGTGAAGACCCCAAGGGCCCTCCCCACTATGGAAGCCCACCAGGTGATCCGGGCAAACGCTCTGTTCCTGCTGTCGCTTAGCAGTGCAGCAGAACCCAGCATGCTCTGCCACCACCCTCCTCGACCTCCTTACTCCCAACTGCTCCCCAGCCTGAAGGAGGGCGTGTCAGAAGAACTCCCCAATAAAATGGGCTGCCTCTACCTGCAGACACTAGCCAGGTATTTCAAAGCTTTTCTGTTTTGGGTCCTGAAAGCATTGCAGCAATACAGGTTTTGTGTTAAATGTGTTGCGTGTCTGTTGCCATGTCAGGCAGCACACTGAGAACTTTGGGGGCTACCAAGACGACAACCTCTTCCAGGATGAGATGAGGTATTTGCGCTCAACATCTGTTCCTGCACCCTACATTTCTGTCACCCCTGACGCCTGCCCCAACGTCTTTGAGGAACCAGAGAGCAACATGAAATCCATGCCCCCCAGGTAAACGCATCTTCACACAAACTAGGGATAAATGGATGGACTTTTACCAATTTCTGGTATATATAACCCTTTTGTTGTTGTCAAATGAAGATACAAAACCATTTTAAAACAACTCATAATTCCATTGTGGGAGTAATTAAAATATAAACCAATGTTATATAGCAGAAAAGATTTAAAACATTCTTCCTTTTATCTAAAAGGCTTTCTCAGTTCTGAATTAAACTGGTGAAGGAAAAGGCTGATGACAATTTAGTTACAGAAACCTGAGTGGCTTTGGGAAACACAGATCTGGGAGTTTAATTTAGCGTTACATAAAGCATGACTTCAAAAAACACAATTTAAATCACTGACTTTTTTGTTTAAAAAGTCAGATTTTACATCCAAAATGACTTTTCTATTCGTGACAAATGTTCGGGATGAATTTTATTTTGTAAGATCTGTCAGATCTGTCATGCTGATTTTTTTAGGGCTGTAATTTGCTCAGATTTAGATGGTGGTGGGGGGGATTTTTAATTGACAGATGGGCTGAGCCAAGAGATCTTTAAACTTAACTTTGTTTCACTTTTTTGGGACCCCGTTTTTGGGACTGGGGTCAATGCAACCTGGATTTTGGCTGTCTAGAATTCAATGGCTGACATCAGAAATGATAAATGTCATACGTCTCCATTGTTTTAGTTGCTGTTTTATTTCTAACTTTTTAATGATCAGCATAAACTTTTCTTTTGACATTAGAAATTAGGTCATCTCGCTAAACATTTTGTGCACTGATGTCCTAAAATAAATGTCACTACTTACAGGTTTTTGGAAACCACGTGCCAAACTGTGTTTTCATCGTTTTCCTGCTTTGTTTCAGTCTTGAGACCAGCCCGATCACAGACAGCGACACTGCGAAGCGAACCGTGTTCCAGAGGTCCTACTCGGTTGTGGCCTCCGAGTACGACAAGCAGCACTCGCTGTCTCCAGCTCGAGTCAAAGCTGTCCCCAGACGCAGGGTTCAGAGTGGTGATGCAGGTGATCCTTCATGACCACATTATGACATATCACACAAACAAAAGTGCAAGAACACTTTAAAAATGACACTAATCTACTCTTCACATAGAAGTAGGCTCCTCCCTCTTGCGGCATCCATCTCCAGAGCTTTCCAGGCTGATCTCCGCTCACGGATCCCTCAGCAAAGGAGAGAGGAACTTCCAGTGGCCCGTTCTGGCTTTTGTTATCCAGCATCATGACCTGGAGGGGCTGGAGGTGGCAATGAAACATGCTCTGCGAAAGTCTGCCTGCAGGGTGTTTGCCATGGAGGTCTGTACAGCTGAACATTCTTCTATTCTTAGAAAATACGTATTTGTGTTCAAATGTGTTGTAGCAATTTTGTTTATTGAGCTGATCCATTATTGTATTGATTTTGATTCTGTCAGGCCTTCAATTGGCTGCTCTGCAATGTGATCCAGACCACCTGTCTGCACGACATTCTCTGGCATTTTGTGGCATCGCTCACGCCGTCCCCCTCTGAGCCAGAGGATGAGGAGGAGGAGGAAAACAAAGGGAACAAAGAAAACGTCGAGCAGGTTGGAGCAGCTTAAACTCGCACCGTGCGGCTCTGCTGTTGTGTCTTGGAGTTAAGTGAATGCCATCAACACACAGGAAAGAGACCTTGGCGTTTGTGAGCACCCGCTGTCGGACATTGTGATCGCCGGCGAGGCCGCCCATCCTCTGCCCCACACCTTCCACCGCCTCCTTCAGACCATCTCTGACCTCATGATGTCACTTCCTGGTGGCAGTTCATTACAGCAGATGGCATTAAGGTAACTTTGACTCTTTAGCCTCAGAATCTTTTGGGGACATTTTGTTTTGTAGTTTCTGGATTCTGGATTTGGTTATGATAATTGCGGTTTGTTTTAATAGATGCTGGAGTCTCAAGTTTAAGCAGTCTGATCATCAGTTCCTCCATCAGAGCAACGTTTTCCATCACATTAACAATATTTTATCCAAGTCGGATGATGGAGACAGCGAGGAGAGCTTCAACATCAGTGTGCAGTCTGGTTATGAAGCATTGAGCCAGGTAAGGAAGAAAATCTCTGTTTTTGTATGGGTTTGCATTAGATCTACGGTTTCTCCAAAGTCTGATCAAGCTGTGTGTGTCTTTCCAGGATCTGTGCTTGGTTACCTGTTTAAAAGACCTTACCAGTGTGGTAGACATGAAGACATCGAGCCGCCCCGCCATGATCGGCAGCCTAACAGACGGTTCAACAGAGACCTTCTGGGAGTCTGGAGACGAGGACAAAAATAAAACCAAGAGCATCGCTATCAGCTGTGTGAAAGGCATCAATGCATTCAAAGTGTCCGTTCATGTGGACAACTCCAGAGACATCGGGGTATAGAACCACAGCACAGTCACAATGACAGATTTAGTCCCTCCCTTAACTGTTTTAGCCGTGTTTTGCCG
Organism: Oryzias latipes; assembly: GCF_053564925.1. NCBI lineage: Eukaryota > Metazoa > Chordata > Actinopteri > Beloniformes > Adrianichthyidae > Oryzias > Oryzias latipes. Next base: position 10,059,090 of record NC_136257.1, on the reverse strand, counting down.
TAGAACATCAGTACAAAAGCAGATTTGGTTGAGATCAAACCCAGCATCATGTGACGGAAGAAAAAGATAATTTAGATCATTGAAAAATATTCAAAGCAAAATGAGGGTTTATAAGTGTTTGTTTATATTTTTCATTTTCGCTGAACTTGCAGAACAAAGTCACATCAGTGACGTTCTTGTGTGGAAAAGCCATTGAAGACCTCTGCAGAATCAAGCAGGTTGGAACTTTTTTTTTACTGTTCGAGTTCAGAGTATGTCACTTTTCTACATTTACAGAGCTGTAAACTTATTTTGAAGTAAGGAATACTGTAAAAAGGTGCTACTTTTTCAATGAAAACCACAAAAAATAGATATTCTAAAGTGAAGCTTCCCACATCTGTTGTATTAAGATTCTTGATCTCTTCCCAGGTGGATCTGGACTCGCGCCACATGGGCTGGGTGACCAGTGAGCTTCCAGGGGGAGACCATCACGTGATCAAAGTAGAACTGAAAGGTCCTGAAAACACCCTGAGGGTGCGCCAGGTGAAGGTTCTCGGTTGGAAAGAAGGCGAAAGCATCAAGATACCTGGACAAATATCAGCCAGCATGGCCCAACAGAAGAACTGTGAGACTGAAACCCTGAGAGTTTTCCGCCTCATCACCTCACAGGTAGGCACTGCTGTCCTCAGCATTTTCTTTGCACACATTAGACATTTAAGGGCTTTTTTGAAAGCGTTCTCCTCTTGCACTTGTAGGTTTTTGGAAAATTAATCTGTGGAGATGCAGAACCAACTCCAGAGCAGGAGGAGAAAAATCTGCTTTCATCACCAGAGGGAGAGGACAAGGTCTTCATCTCTTCTTTGATTGTGTCATATCTAGTGATGTGCAACCATACATGCTAAGCATTTTACCCTGCATTTCTGCAAACAGGTACCATCTGATGCAGACCTGAAAGAGCACATGGTGGGAATTATCTTCAGCAGGAGCAAACTGACCAACCTGCAGAAACAGGTACAGACTCCGCGAAATGTTCAACTCTGACATCCCTGCATGGATTTATGGTGTTACAGTAAACCTTTCCCTTCAGGTGTGTGCACACATCGTCCAGGCCATTCGCATGGAGGCCACGCGTGTGAGGGAGGAGTGGGAGCATGCCATCTCCAGTAAAGAGAATGCCAACTCTCAACCCAGTGACGACGATGCGTCCTCAGACGCGTACTGCTTTGAGCTCCTCTCCATGGTCCTGGCTCTCAGTGGCTCCAATGTCGGCCGTCAGTATTTGGCTCAGCAGCTCACGCTTATGCAAGACCTGTTTTCTCTGCTGCACACTGCTTCACCGAGAGTCCAGAGACAGGTGGGAGAGGATCCAAACTTTTAACCTTATCACAATCGCCTCTGTTACTGTTTTTAGGCAAGATTTGCTCATTTGGAATAAGGCAACCTCAGTTTTTAGCATCACAAAGCTGGTTCCCCCTTTTTTGAGATGATTGATTTACCCTAACAGAAGCATGATCAACATTTTATACTAGCAGCGATGCACTATGAGGAGGCTATTTAAAAAAAAAGGAAAAGAAAAGGATTTTCTACAGCAATTTTATTTTAGAACATTTGTGTATTTTTCTATTTAGCTACAAGATGATCAATTTTTTACCAAATGACTTGTGTTCAAGGTTTACTTTTAGCTTTATGAAGAGCATGGTATATTAGTAATGTCATTTAACTTATTTTACTGTGTTAAAAAGGAAGAAATGTTGTCAGATCGACCTTTATTGGTAGGCTGGGGGAGTTTTGTTTAACAGGTGAGTTTCCTTTCCTCAGGTGACATCTTTGCTCAGGCGGGTCCTGCCTGAAGTGACGCCGGTGCGTCTCGCCAGTATTATCGGGGTGAAGGCTCTGCCGCCGGCTGACATCAGTGACATCATTCACTCCACGGAGAAGGGCGACTGGAACCGACTTGGGATCCTTGACATGTTCCTGGGCTGCATCGCCAAAGCGCTCACGGTGCAGCTGAAAGCCAAAGGCACCACCATCTCCGGCACAGCCGGCATGTCTGCAGGGAAGGGCGTCACAACCGTCACGTTGCCTATGATCTTCAACTCTAGGTGAGCCAGAGGATCCCACAGGTTGACATACTAATAATCTTTTTACATTTCCTTTAGGTTTCTGAACAACTGAGATGAATCTGGAAATGGGTTAGGAGCTTGCTCAGTCCAAAACCTTTCAAAAGTTTGGACAAAGTAAATTTATGTTTTGTTTAGTTTATCTATTATTCTGATATCCTGTCAATTAAAAGAAATTCAATAAATCTCATGATTGAGTTTAGATTAAAATAAATTATACTCCCCCTCCAATCGACATGGATAAAAAGCAAAGCAATTGAAAATAAAAATGAATTCTAACCAGGCTATGCACAAGTCTTTTTTGGGTGTAAAGTTAGACTCTTTTATATGGAAGTCTATGGGAAATTGCTTCCTTCTGAAACCAGCTTCCAGTGGTCATTTAAGGAACTACAACATTTGGTAGTTATGCGTTTGCTCCAAATTTGTGAAGATAATGTGATGGCCTCAAAGTCTTGGTTAGTGGATAAATGTCAGCTTCTCTGCGTCTTCCTTTCAGCTACATCCGCAGAGGCGAGAGCCACTGGTGGATGAAAGGCTCCACCCCTCCACAGATCGCTGAGATCATCATAAAGCTGGTCAAAGACATGGCAGCTGTGAGTTCTGTGGTTTGTTTCCCAGTATTATGTCAGAATAGCACCGAAAGGATCTCTAAGGGTTATGGGTTGTGTTTTTTTAGGGTCATCTGTCAGATGCCTGGTCCAGAGTTACCAAAAATGCAATTGCTGAGACTATCATAGCCCTCACCAAAATGGAGGAAGAGCACCGTTCTCCTGTTCGCTGCATTGCAACAACTAGGGTATGAAAGGGATCTTTTAAGCAGATTGTGACTTTGCGCTTTAAAAAACAGTGAATGATGGGTTCCTTTTTGTGCTTCTGGCTGTCAGCTGTGGCTGGCTTTGGCCTCTCTCTGTGTGCTGGACCAGGATCATGTGGACAGGCTGTCTTCTGGTCGCTGGATGGGGAAAGATGGACAGCAGAAGCAGATGGTGAGAGCTGGATTCACAGCTACAGTAAACCAACCGCTTGGCATGAAATCTGTTTCTAATTTATTCCCTCCTGTCCCACCCACAGCCTATGTGTGACAACCATGATGATGGAGAGACAGCAGCTATAATCTTGTGCAACATGTGTGGAAACCTTTGCACCGACTGTGACCGATTCCTCCACCTGCACCGACGCACACGCTCTCACCAAAGACAGGTGAGAGCGTGATCTTTCCTGACCCCAATACAAACCAGTAAAACTTTATTTCAAAGAAACAAAGTACTTCCTGAAATTGGAGTTCATATCTGTGCCTTTTTTCCAGGTGTTCAAGGAGGAAGAGGAGGCCATAAAGGTAGATCTCCATGAGGGCTGCGGGAGGACGAAGCTCTTCTGGCTCATGGCCCTGGCGGACTCAAAGACGATGAAGGCCATGGTAGAATTCAGAGAACACACAGGTAACACTCTATATAATGTAAAGAAATCGTGACATTTCTGCGCACAACAGGTTCTACAATCGGATGTGTTTGCAGGTAAACCAGCATCGAGCAGCTCCGAAGCTTGCCGGTTCTGCGGAACCAGAAATGGGACCGAGCTGTCTGCAGTGGGCAGCGTCTGCTCTGACCCAGACTGTCAGGTATTGAACCTCAACAAAACACCACGCCTAAAGTTTCATCGTCATCAGTCCAAATAACGTTCTTTTTTTTTTTTACTATCTAAGGATCCAAATAACATAACAGAAACAAACAATAACATGTGTTGAGACCCTTGAAAATACACAAAAATAAAAAGTGGATTCAAGTAGACTGGGGGCGATATAACCGAACACATTCAGGGACCAAAAAAAATCAGTCCAAAACAGTAGACACTCTTTTTGAAAACTGTCAACTTTCCGCCGTAGTTGGGCAGTCAGACACTCATCACGTCATATAGACACGTTTTAACTTTTGTTTCTGCTGAGCTGTAGTTGATGGGCAGGGTCTAAACCAGTTTAGGGGAGGGTCTAAACCAGTTTAGGGGAATGGTCTTTCCTGCAACCATCAAAAACATGGTAAATATAACATTGATCGCTGGTATTTGATAACTTAGGGGTACTTAGATGTCAGGCCATGTTGAAACCATTTTTTTTAAACGAGGATTATTTTATTCATTTCATTGATGAGAGTATTTGAATTGATCTATCGGACACTCCATAACTTTGGGGGGGGGTTAATTTGTTTATTGGAAATATATAATTTAAAAGATAATAGTAAGAATCTTGTTTTGCATAATGACTATTTGTAATTTGATCAATAAAAGCTATAAGAAAAAGAGGGGGAAAAAACTTTGATCTTTGGTGAGCGATTATGTAATATATTATATAATGTAATATGTAAATACAAAGAACATTGTCGATAAAACACAATGTTCCCGTTTAATCATATGCATCATTTTATAAAAAATACATTTGTTTGTATCTTAAATTTAAGAAAAATTACTATTTGATATTCATGGGGACTTCCCCTTCTGCTGTCCTGTAACCGGTAGCAAACCTAAAGCATAAATAACGAGTATTACTGGATGAATTCCATCTTTAAAGATACTTGTTATGGTAACACAGTTATATATTAAAATGGAAGCAGAACAGCTGACAGAAAATGATGACAAGAAGGCAGTAGGTTGGCAGCAGGTGAGAACTGGAGCAGAGAGGGTGTCATATTCAGTGACGATCGCTCTGATTTATAACGAAGCATGTACCGGTACTCATCTGTTTGTATGTCTGAGTGCAGTGGAAGCAAAATACCCATCAGAGGCAGCTCCGACAGAAGGATCCATTTGACAAAAAAACTGGTTTTAAAGGAATTAAAATAATTTCACCCACTAATCAGCTCAATCAGTTACTTGTGCTTTAACCACAAGAAAGTTTGTAAATGAACCATGCATTTGCATGTTTTATGTTTTCCCAATTTAGCCATGTTTTTTATTAGGGATGCAACGGTTCAAACCTCCTTTTTTTTTAAATCATAGTTTTATTTTGATTCATTATATGATTTGTGTTTTATAAAACAACAAAAAAAGGAGTGAAAAAAATCCCTTCTACTGTCCTTAGTGGAATGATGATGAACTACAGGGCAACAACATGGACCAAATAATATACAATGGACTTACACGTAACGCTTAAAACCCACAAAAGCCACCATTGGAACAACTAGAATGGATTTTTTTTTACTGGTTTCTGTGCACCCTCTAATGTGCTGATGGGTTTGTGGTCAAATGAATGGAATATGGGGAACTTGCACTTTTAAATTCTGGGACACTAGTAGCTTTTTTTTTATTTTATTTTTTACAAGACGTCAAGATAATTCAATAATGTGGTTTAGAGGCGTCCAACTACCAAACATATAGATTTAGATGGCTCGAGCAACTTAATAGTGTTTGATTATTTCATCTCTGTGCCTTTTTATCTGGAAAAATCAGTGCAACTGTATAAACTGAGCAAATATTTGCACATTCAGGTGTTAAGGGCTTTACCTTAACAGAGTCTGTAAAAAGATTGTTTAGCGTTGCGCCAACGGTGAAGGGATTTCTTTTTAGCTGGTTTATTGTGTCGTGTTGGTCTGTTTTTTCATCCCGGCATCTCACCTGGTGGTGTTTCCTGTCAGGAGTATGCCAAGCTGGCCTGCTGCAGGACCCATCCCTGTGGACACCCCTGTGGAGGAGTCAAGAACGAGGAGAGCTGCTTGCCTTGTTTGCACGGCTGTGATAAGAACACCGGTTGTCTGAAACAGGATGCAGACGATATGTGTATGATCTGCTTCACAGAAGCCCTCTCCGCTGCTCCTGCCATACAGGTAGCTCTCCCCTTTTAAAGTTTGTTCAGAAATGTTTTTAGAACATTCTGCTCAAACTGTTGGATTTTTTTTTTTCCAGCTGGACTGCAGTCACGTGTTCCACCTCCAGTGCACTCGGCGTGTTCTTGAGAATCGCTGGCTCGGGCCCCGGATCACTTTTGGGTTCATGCTGTGTCCTATTTGCAAGGTTTGATGCTTTTCTTGCACCACTTGGTTAATTGAGCTCGTTTGTGCCTTCGAGTCATCGGCCACACAAACTAACTTTGACATTTTTTATCTTTTGTTGTTGATTCAGAACAAAATCAATCACTCTGTGATCAAGGACCTGCTTGACCCAATTAAGGAGCTCTATGAGGATGTGAGGAGGAAGGCTCTGATGAGGCTCGAGTACGAGGGTCTGCACAAGAGCGAGGCCATAACCACACCCGGCGCACGCTTCCACAACGACCCTGCCGGCTTTGCCATGAACAGATACGCATACTATGTCTGCTACAAGTGCAAGAAGGTGCTGGATGAGCAACACAGAGCGTTTCACTTTGATGCGCAGGCAGAGATCTGATGACGTCTGTCTTTCACAGGCATACTTTGGGGGAGAAGCCCGCTGTGATGCAGAAGCAGGACAGGGCGATGACTATGACCCCAGAGAGCTGATCTGTGGAGCATGTTCAGATGTCTCTCGGGCTCAGGTTGGTTTTTGAGAAACTGCAGCCGATCTGAAGAGTTGAATGAGCCGTGTGAAACGGTGGTCCCCAACCCCCAGACAGTGACTCGATCCTTGGGTCATTTATTTACCAGACAAAAACCTGAGCCTTTACCCGAAATAGGAATTTATTGAGACAGTCGTCCCAATTACCAACCCCATTCTATAGAATATGCATCGACTAGCTAATATGATGCTGCTAACAAAGTTTCAAACATGGTGGATTCACATTTATTATTGTGTGAAGAAAATACCAATTTTTGTGACATTAAACTATTCTAGTTAGTTGTATTTATCTGCCAGGCCTTCAGAAAACGCAGATGTTGGCGTTCAGTTTTTTAGCTTCCAGTTTGACTGTTAAGGGCAAAGTTAAGCAGATCACATTTTAATGGGTCTTTCACAAAATCCAGTGAACAATGACAGTGGGAAGCAGCTACAGTTATTTTACAGAGGATGAAGATTAACTTCCCTCAGAAGTTATAGGAAACCTGAAGCTTAAAAGAAAATCAGACACCGACTTCAACTTTCTACAGGCTGGTCCATGAAAACATTGTCTAACATTAAACTGGTCTGGGGCCTGAAGAAGATGAGGGACTACTCCTGTAAAACATTGTTTTGCAGAAGAATTAGAATATTTTCTGCTTCTTAACGCTACACAAAAATCTAGTGTTTTGTTTATTTAAACTGAATGTAAACTTTGAAAATTGAACGTTTTTTTGCTCTCTTTATTAGGCATTCCACTTATGTTTTAAGTCAGTGGTTTTCTTTTTAGATCATCTTAATTTTTTACTTCCTTCATAATCATTCAACATTGCATCAGAAATGGACCACAATAAATGTATTTAACCCTGGAGAAACCACAGAGTCAAATTTGGCCGCTGTTTTTTAATTCTTAGATTTTATCCATTTATTTTTTATTCTAAAAATTTTTTAATGAACAAAGTGAAAGTGAAAGAAACAAAAGAAATGTCAAATGAACTTTCAAAGCCTAGAAGAAAATTCTCCGGTTCTCTGGAGTGATGGGAAAAAGTGGAGTTCCTTTTCTGACCCCTGCTGTGTTGATTCAGATGTGCTCCAAGCATGGCACCGACTTCCTTGAGTATAAGTGCCGGTACTGCTGCTCCGTGGCGGTTTTCTTCTGCTTCGGCACCACGCACTTCTGCAACGCCTGCCATGACGACTTCCAGAGGATGACCAGCGTCCCCAAGGAAGAGCTGCCCCATTGTCCCGCAGGTGATTTGTCGTCCACTACAGGTCTAAGCTCAGACTCTAATGCCCGCTTTATACTTCACAGCAATTCCCTTCTGAGGCTGCCAGAAGGGAATTGCCCAAATGGCTGCAAAATGCAACTCCATTGTGATGACATCATCTGCGATTGGAATTTTACGCACATAGTACAATCACATGCATATGGCGCCATTTAACCTTTACTTATTTTTTAACCACTGCGGAGAAAACTCCATCCAGAAAAGTGACGTTTCCACCTCCCTGGATTTTAAAAACACGGCTGCTATTACTGCATTCTAAAGACGAGGATTTGAACATTATTTCATTCTGACTCCATTCTTTTTTTTAAACTACCGTATTTTCACAACCATAGAGGGCACCGGGTTATAGGGCGTGGTCTCAGTTATGGGTAATTTCTTTGATATTTGACACATACAAAAGGCACACCGGGTGTTAAGGCGCAGGCATGTTAACATGTTTTGGAGGAAAACCTTATTTTTTTAAATTACTGTTCTCCCTAACTGAGTAACACAAACTGACACTCACACACTCACTAAGCTGAGTGTCTGCCCCCTCCTTTTGATAATGCTGGAGCGCAGAACGCAGCAACTCAGCACACACACATTTCAGCACACACACACATTGGCTTGCGCTGAGTGCCTGCCCCCTCCTTTTGCAAACAGGGAACTCAGCACACACATATTCACATTCATTGTGGAAAAAAGCAGCGGGAGAAAAACTGAGTTAGCTCTGCCGTCTTCTACTACTCCTCTGCCGGAAATCGAATACAATTTTATTAAAAATCGGAGATTTTATTTTTAGGCCATATCGCCCAGCCCTAGGTAGTTGATATGTTGAGACTGTTAAAAAAAACTGACAGTAGTGAAGTGTTTATATAATCATCTGATTCTGCAGATTGAGCGGTTTTGGACCGTTGTGTAACACTTTACATTAATACTGTGTTGCATATCAGTTCAGAGCTCAAATGAAAAGTTTCTTTTCTGCGTGTCAGAATCTGCTGATTCACTTCCTGCCATGGTAAATGGCGTATACTTATATAGCGCCTTTCTTCCTACAAGGACAAAGCGCTTTACAGTCACAGACCCATTCACCCAGTCACACACACATTCACACACACATTCAGACACTGGTGGCGGCTGCCAATGCTCCACGTCATCTGTGCCTATATATACATATATGTATATATATATATATATGTATATATATATACATATATGTATATATATATATATATATATATATATATATATACATATATGTATATATATATATATATATATATATATATCATATTTAGGCAGATTTCACAACTTTTTTGCATTTAATTTTTTTTTATTAATTTTTATTCACAAAGAACCAGATTGTTTTAACTATCTAAGGAAGTAACTCTTCTCCTCTCTATCACAGGGCCCAAAGGGAAGCAGCTGGAAGGTACCGAGTGCCCTTTGCATGTGGTCCACCCACCAACAGGAGAAGAGTTTGCTCTGGGTTGTGGCGTGTGCAGGAACGCCCACACCTTCTAAAACACCAACCACCTGACTGATAGCAGTGTGTTCACTGTGATTACTGGCCGCCGCCGCCACTGCTGCTGCTGACGCTCGGTGGCGAAGCGTTGCTCTAACGCCATGGAGGCCCCTGGATGCTGGACCAGGTTTCTGCTAGACGCCAAGTGTACTCCCGTCTGCTCCTATACCATCATCAGTATCCGGGCGCTGCTGCAAGCGAGGGCTGTAGCTCTTTGGGATTCCCCAGTGGAAGCAATTACAAAAAAAGAAGAAAAAAAGACAAAGAAGAATAAACCAATTTAATAACTTGTGATGTGTTTGCATGCAGCCGTTGTATTCCCTCGGCTTCTATAAACGTTACACATCCCAGTCACTGAAATGTAACAGATTAAACATCAAATATGAAATTATTTTGCTTAAGGGCAACTTTGGATAAGTGTGGGTTTGAATAAAAAAAAAGGATTGAGCTGTACTGTCAGCTTCCCCAACTATAAATTTAAAAATATCATTATATGTAAACATTTTTTTTTCTTAATCTTGTACAGTACTGTACAAGTGCATCTTGGGTGATGAACAAAAGAAATGAATTGGTGGAAAAGACTGTTATGAACGGAAGAAAATAGTGTACGATTTACTTAATCTTGTATATAAAGATAACATTCAAAATAGCTGTATTCCGAAATTGCTCTCTTCACTTCAGTTTCCTTTGATATTCTGGATGATGTTTTGGGCCAGAACTTTTATTGAAGTGCAATACTAGGTGTGCCTCCTATTTTGAAGCTGTTTAACCTATGGAATGTATGTCAAATAAAGCCACTGTACATTTTTATACAGTAGATAGTCGTAATTTCCCCCCACTCTAAATGTTTTTCTTCTGTTTGTCTGGAAATGAGGAGGACCCTGGCACCTGCAGTGAATGATGGTGGATGTACATCCTGTTTGCAGCTCTTAGAAATATTCCAAAAACCAAAAAAATCAAACCTAAACAAAGGAGAGCAAACACCTCGCCGCGAGACTGATTGGAATGATTTGGGAGAAAACGGCTGCTGTTAAAAAAAAGAAGGAAAAAAAAAAAAAAGAAAAAGCTTCATACTTGTGAATCTTCTGTAATATCTGTGGTGGATGGAGTTGAATGGTAATAAACCTGATTCTCTGTTTGGCAGCGGTGCAGTGTGTCATCCTTACTGAGCAGTGATGTTAAAGTAACAGATGAACTTATGCAAAAGCAAACTCAATATTTTAGCTTTTTATTTAACATTTGCCTCTCAACAGATTTAGTGCTCTGCTTACCTATGTGACTATTGATGCAATTTCTGTGAACAAAATGCTTTCCAAAGCAAAATCTAAATCAAATTCTTCTGTACCACTTCTCGGTCAATGTTTTCCATGTTGCCCTGCTTGAGTGTGCCTGATTCAGCTCGTCATTAAGCTCTGCAGAAGCCTGATGTTGCAGACCTCAAAGGCAGGTGTAGGATTGGAAAAGTGCAGGATGGTGTTCCCAGAGGACCAGCACTGGGAAATACTGTTCTAGGTACACCTGCACTAATTTTTGTTTTTTGGAATGAACTCAAATGGTAGGTCGTTCCAAACATCTTGGAAAACCAACCTTGGATCTTCTGTGGATGTAGAGTATCTCATATTCTTCATTTTCTTTGTGTAGGGTGTGCCATCACTTCTTGTTCTTCCTGCTGAAAATGGTCCCCAATGACTGGCTTTTTGTTTGGGGTGGGGCGGGGCCAATCAATCATGATGGTATTGCATGATTGATTAGCAGAGTTTGGCTAATCCTTTACCAGTGTAAGCCTCCTTTGCAGCTGTTTATGTTCCATTCATGACTGGGTTTCAACCTATGTGACACTGATTATACCACCTGTGTGGTATAATTTATTGATCATTCGCCTGATTAAAATCCTACAATATCCCTGACTTGTATTCTAGTGTCTTCTAGTGTACCTAGAAGAACTTATGCTGGTTTGTTCTAGTAATTTATCATTAGCGTTTTTTCCTGTTAGAAGATCAACTATGGAAAACAAATGACAGCCCGAGCTGCTTTACGCTCATAGTGCACATTCACACACAGATGGAATCTCGTTTTCCTTACACTGATGCCCACCCGGAGCAATTTGGGGTACGCTTTCTTGCTTTGACACAGACGTGTGTTTTTCTGATCAATGGTAGACCGCTCAACCAAAAGCACCACGCCCACCCCCCATAAGCTTTTAGTTATGCATCGCCTTCTGCCTGTAACACAACTGAGATGAAACTGTCATATTTAATTCCCCTTTGTGCATTTTCTGTTATAAGAAGCAAAAAGAAGAGTCTTTCAGACAAATTCTTATAATTTATTGCTATTTAGAATCTTAACTATTCTATCTGAAGTTCTGGTTTTCTTAACATTGTGTTTGTTACTTTTTATTGTACTTTACTTGTCTTTGTTCTGTTGTTTAACCCTTTTGCTTTTATGACGTGCTGTTGAGCTCTTAGCCAAGCTGCCCATGAAAAAGATTTTTTTCTTAATGTTTTTTTTTTCAGGTTAAAAAGCTTAAAAAAGCAAAGGTAGTGACACCAATTATTAGTTTGATTAGGATTTTTCTTCTGCTGGCTAACTTTTCATTTTGGAAATCTGCTCGGTCTTTGAGGTGTTTATCCAAAAGGCTGGAATATCTGTTTAAAGACCCACTCCCATCATCTATTGGTCTATTTTCTAAGTTTTCCCAGTAGTCTTTTAATTATGATTATGCTGTTTTTGGCAAAATCAAAAAAACGGTGTCGTTTTCTCGGACATAGTTTCTGCAGAGCGTCAGGAGTTCGTTCGAAATTCACGTCAGAATTTTGGGCAGGACTGGCACAGAGCAACCTTGCCCCATGACCCCTGCTCGTTGCTGAGAGCTCTCTATTTACATGCCTACAGCTCTCACACCCCCAACGTAACATTACTGGTGCTACAAAAATGGTGAGTAATATTGGAGCTATCCAGCCGTACAGTTATTAGCACAGTGATACCAGGTCAGACGAGGAAAACAAAGACGTACATGGATCTAGTCGTCTAGAACTTGAATCAGAATGGAGCAGAGCAGGGAATTTGTGGCTTGTCTGTTTTCTGTCACAAATACAATCTTTTTTGCAAACAGAATTTTTTTTCGTCTGCTTCTGATTCACAGCGGCTGGAAAAAACAACTACTCAGAAATGAAGTTTAAATCTTAATTTTGTTACCAAATGTCCACCGTCATCAGAAAAATGCCACAAGAACATGTTAAAACACCAAAAACACAGTTTTCATGGCATAAAACTAAGTTTTGATGTTTTAAGTTTTGTTGTTTTTAGGTTTTATGTAGAGAAGGAAAAATACATATACATATTTTTTGTTGTTTTGTTTCTGTGAACTAGTAGGGGAGACCCCCTCTGAATAGTTAATTGTCTGTTCTAAAAGAATATAAAGCTGCAAGTGAGCAAGATTACCAATGATCGAGTTTTTAAAACTTATAAATATTTTATTATTCAAAACCAGGTGAGTCCTCCATTCAACACAGACGATCTTTGCAAACAGCCATTTCGCATTACGTTTCCCATGATGCATAGCTGCTGTCAAAACAACGCTTCGCCATTTCAGGTTAAGGGGGAATTAGGTCAACCCAGCGGAGGTGGCATTTATTTTCCATTCCGAACGATTATTTTGCTTTCTGTCTTTGAATCATTGGTTTCCGATGAGTGTTTCCTGGTTCGTGCGGACGAGTTTTTCCTTGATGGGTCCGGGTTGAAGTGTGTAGTCCGCGCTTGAGTTTCCCTGCTAACAGCCAACGAAGCTAGCTGTGTGTGTAAACAACGAGGTAGGAGGCTCGGCCGAGCTGTCTTTTCTTGCTGCAGCTTAACGAACACATAACTTCCGAACATTGAGTGAATATTTGACAACTCGTGACATGGTAACGTGGTCGATATCTGTTTTTTGAGATGGTAAATTAAATAGAATAGAAGACGACGCTCAAAGCACACAACATGATGCTAACTTAGTTAGTAGTTATTAGTTAGTAAACGGGTTAAAAGTAACATACTAGAAGGGATACTTCGCGAATGTTCCACATATGCAGTTAGTTTCTCGCCAAAGCATTGTGTTAGCTACTAAACTGTGAGTTTTGGTGAGTGTTCTGCTCCTGAACTGCATGCTGCTGCATATTGAGTGTCTGTGACAGAAGCTGACGTGCTGCTGCTGCTTTCCTCAAAGCTTCTCTGTCTGTCTAATTCCCGATCATGCTATCTGGCGACAGACCACCTTCAAACAGGCTAAAATTCCCCTGTAGAAAACCACATTTGCCTGTCACTTTTAAGAATTAATACAACGATTAGCACCTGTTGCCCATTTAAACCTAATTACCTTTTGTCAATGATTTTTGTGTAACCCATTATAACATCAGTGTAACAGAAAATATATCAGAAATGGATCTAGGGTGGTAAAATACACATAATTTTATTTGAAAGAATAAATGGGTTACTGTATAAAAAACTGGAGCTTTTTGATTGTTTACGGAAAAGCTAGTGGAAATAATCTTAATCTAGGGTCTTTAGTGCAAGAAAAAGGCAATATAAAACACCTCTACACATAGTTTTCTTTATAAAGTTACTTAATCTCAAATTTAGGATGTTATCAAATGAGTGTTAGATAACTTACTGTTGTTTTCTCTTGATGTAGTTTCACAGCGTCATTTTTCCTTATCTAGAAAGGTGCTCCATTCATATTTTCTTCTCTGAAGATAATTCAAAACCGAGGAAATCAAATAGTTTTGTGTGTGTTAAACAGATGCAGTATCTACAATAAAGGCCAAACTCTGAACTCACTTTAGTTTCCAGATTTTTAGCTTGTTGGTCAAAAAGGAATTGATGTAGTTTGATTCTTTAAACCTTTTCTATTAATTGACATTATATTAGTTTAATACTGTTATTTCAACTATAAAAATGATAAACAACTGATAAAAATAAACAAATCATCCATCTACATCCATCAAAGTTAAGACGATGTCTAACTTAAAAGTTAAGGGGAAATAAAGGGGGTTGAATCTCCACTGACTCTCACTGCTAACTAATTTTAGCTCCAAAAAAAGTAATTTATAGTAGCTGTTTTTAAAAAGTAAGGCTAACTAAATAAGCTCTGAGAATCATTTTTATAGCTGAACTCATGTAGAGGTTTTGTTGTGGAAAATTCACTTCTAGACAAAATGTAAAAAATTCTCTAAAAGGAAAAATCAGACAAATGAGCAGTTAAAAAGTGTTTTGGGAGGTTTGCAAGCGTCCAAATGAGCTGAACAAAGATGTTTAGTAAACATGAAGCTTCAGCGGGTTTTCATTTGTCGATGGGAACTGCAAACAACCCTCCTGATCTACAGGCTCCACCGTAATGACACGGCTTTTAGTGTTTACATTCGTGTAGCCTTTTCTGAAGTACTCAGAACACTTTTGAAATGAAAAAAGAGAATTGTTGTTTTCAGTTATAACAGATAAAGAAGGAATCTTAAAGTGATGAGATGTAATTCTGAAAAGGGTTTTTATTCAACAGTGTTCTGAGACATTCTGCACATTCAAAACGTTTTTTGTTTCTCAGAATGAAACGGGTGAAAGGAGGAGAGGAGGGAAGCAACGGCTCCTGCAGTGAAAGCCCGCCGCCGGAGGCCCGCAAGAAGGTGCGGAGAGAGCTGAGCGAGGCGTCGGAGGTGGTCCCCGCTAGGGACGTGTCGGAGTACGACTGGTCCCGGCTGCCCCAGGAGCTCCTGCTGCACATCTTTCAGTACCTGCCGCTGCTGGATCGCGCCTACGCCTCCCAGGTGTGCCGAGGGTGGAACCAGGCTTTCCATATGCCGGAGCTGTGGAGATGCTTTGAGTTTGAGCTTAATCAGCCGGCCAGCTCCTACTTAAAAGCCACACATCCAGACCTTATAAAGCAGATTATAAAGAGACACTCCAACCACCTGCAGTATGTCAGCTTCAAGGTGAGAACGCAGCTCTGGATTCTGCTCTTTTCATGCTTAACTGAATGGAGAGTATTGTCTTTAATTCCTGAAATAACATTGACTCTGTTTCTTCCTGGCAGGTTGACAGCAGCACAGAGTCTGCAGAGGCTGCATGCGACATTCTCTCACAGCTGGTGAACTGCTCCCTGAAGACCTTGGGGCTCATCTCCACTGCCAGACCCAGTTTCATGGAGGTTCCCAAGGTAGAATCATCCTTTACAAGGACCATTATTGTGTCATTTTTGTCTGTGTGCAAAGCAAAAACACAAACACAGCATCCTTCTCTCCGTCAACTTCCTAAATTCATGGATTCTGTCATGCAGTCAAGAATGTCACAAAACAAAAAGGTGTTATCTGTGGTACATTTGTTTGTGCACGGCGACCGCCTGTCATGACAGAGAGCAGAATGCTGTGACCTGGAAAGCAGTCAGTCGCACGTATTCCTTCAAAGACGACGGCATCGCACAAAAGCGCGAGCAGCCTTTTGGAATGCAGAGATCTGAAGGCTGTGTGGGAAGTTTACAGCCCAGAACCCTGCAGATGCTTCGCTCTGGAATTATTCTCACACACCTAAAGCTGATCTATTTTTTATTTTTTTATTCTTGCTTTGCAAATTTTTACATTTATTTTGGTGTGATCTTTTATTTCTGATTCTTTTCTATCTTCTTTAAAGTCCCACTATGATCATCTTTTGATCTATTTTCAAAGCATTTAGTTATGATTTTGCCGTTTTTATGCAATAATCTTGATTTTCATCGGAGTGGGTCTAATCTTGTTGTCGTGTCGTCTCTCCTGACGCCAAATGTTTTTGGTTCTTCAGAAAACAAGAAATAAATGTCTCTTTAAATGCTTTTAGTTATTCCAAGTTCAAGTTGTTTATATTTTTGTGCTTTACAGGATTGACATTCTGTATTTTATTATAGTAGAATGTGAAAACTAACATCCGTATGTCAGAAGACGCTCTTCATCCAGAATTCCTCCAGAGTCGCTCGGATCAAATCTGAAAAATCATGTGGGCATTGTGGTCGTCTTGTCTCGCAGTCCCATTTCATCTCCGCTCTGACCGTGGTGTTCGTCAACTCCAAGTCGCTATCCTCGCTGAAGATTGACGACACCCCTGTAGACGACCCCTCCCTGAAGGTGCTGGTGGCCAACAACAGCGACACCCTGAAGCTGCTGAAGATGAGCAGCTGCCCTCACGTCTCCCCTGCAGGTACGCTCTGGTTCACCACAGTTGAATGATTTAGATTTGGGTTTTTTGGCGTCTTTGCTCCCTTTTTGTGGTAGCAGGTTGTTTAACAGCAGGGTTCCCACACAATTTGCCACGCGAGCTCCTCTTGAGACAACAAGCTCAGAAAGTTCTACATTTATCTAGATCAGTGTTTTTCAACCTTTTTTGAGCCACGGCACACATTAACCTTGACAAAAATCTCGCGGCACACCAGCTTCCAAAAAAAGAAAAGAAAAAAAAAGGAGAAACTCAAAGTCTGTATTGATCTACAGCCCCTCCACAATCTCACATGCATTTTTGTGATAATTGTGGCAGAAAAAGCTGGAAACTGCAGCTGTTTTTTTTCTAAAAGATGTAATAAACGTTGAGTTGGAAGATTTAAAAACTGTTTGATGTGTGTTCGTTGTGGTTTCAAGACGTTAAGAGGAGAGACTCATTGTGCGCCGGGACGCTGTCACTTTAACCCAATGCATCATGGGAGATGTAGTGCAAAAATCCGTCGAACGCAGAAAGACAAGCGTCTCTGAGCTTCATTGTTTTGTCCACTCGTTCCGCGGTCTGACACCGGATTCTGTGGAAATCTGCACCACTTAAGACGAGCTTTAGATGTTATTTTTGTTAGAACTGAGAGACTTTATGAGCAGAATCAGAACAAGGAAGTGAAGACTTTAACCGATTCTGATTGGTCAGACTGATGACGTGTGATTGGACAGCCTCCAAGAATGATTGGTGGAAACAGTTGAAGGGGCGGGACTTTTCAGAAAACGGATTTAGTTGCAGCTAAAACGCGGTACCGTCATTCTTATCAAAATGTCTTTAATAGAATCAAATAAACACAAAGGAAAAAGTATTTTACGATCTTTCATATTCCTAACTACTCAGTGTTTTATCAGGGCCTGTTTGGATGAACACAGAGCTGATATCCTGGAGATGGAAAATGTTGTTAAATCAGTTAATGAGGGCAATTTTCCACGGCACACCTGACCATCTCCCACGGCACACTAGTGTGCCGCGCCATACTGGTTGAAAAACACTGATCTAGAAGTTCAGCAGCTTGCTGAACTGGAACCCGTGTGTACTTGTCAAGGGCGTTGCGGCGCACGGTGTGCCGACAACAGAAGCGTCCCGTGTCTGTTCTGTTCGTGGTTCTTTTTCAGTGACTGACCTCTGGCCAGTCGAGAAACAAAACGTCATATCAGCAGCTACATCCACGGTTTGGAATCTGACTCTGGTTGCTCACACCTTTCTGAGGATTGGGAGGAAGAAAAACTCCATATCTGGTGCTCATCTTTTTTGAGCCTAATTTTGAGACAAGCTACTGGAAGGATAAATCAAATAGCCCTAGGAGCTACATATAAAGAATGTAAAGAAAATTATGCTTAAAGTTGCATTTCTGAGTATTTCTTTATTCAAATCCTTGTGAATCAGGAGCAGACAAAAAATGCTGTTTGAAAAAGCGTATTTGTAACATAGACAATGCACTGGGCGGGCCACAAGCTCCCTGCTCTGCTTCATTCTGGTGCATCCTCTTGCAGACAAACAGATCCATGTACATCTTTGTTTTTTCTCGTGGGAGCTGGAATCTGGATCCAAACTGTACGGCTGGATAGCTCTAGTATTGCTCGCCATTTTTGCTGCACCTAATGTTAGATTGGAGTTGTGAGAGGCTGTAAGCTAGCAGGAGAGAGCGCACACAAAGGGATGATGGGTAAAGGGGGAAGTCCCACCCACGACTCAGAGGTTCTAGTGAACTCCTGCTTCTCTGCAGAAACTGTCCTATAAACAGGTGTTTTAATGTTGCCTATAAACAGCATCATCTTAATTAAAAGACTGCTGGGAACACTTCTCAGTAGATCCAAAGATGATGGGAGTGCCTCTTTGCCCTGAATTCTGTTGCCAAACAATCCTGATAGTTGTTTACATTTTCGGTTTCTAGAATGAAATGGATTTTCTTGGAATGGGTCTGAATTTCCAGCTGAAGTTTTCTGCTTGTTGAGCGTTCCGGAGTCTTGAATGAAGTGGAAAAACTGGACTTCAGAGTGTTTGAATAAACGGTTCTGTTCTGCCTTCAGGGATCCTGTGCGTGGCGGATCAGTGTCACGGGCTCAGAGAGCTGGCGTTGAACT
Source organism: Oryzias latipes (assembly GCF_053564925.1). Taxonomy (NCBI): domain Eukaryota; kingdom Metazoa; phylum Chordata; class Actinopteri; order Beloniformes; family Adrianichthyidae; genus Oryzias; species Oryzias latipes. Next base: position 10,040,372 of record NC_136257.1, on the reverse strand, counting down.
ACCACCTCCTCAGTGACGAACTCCTGCTGGCCCTCTCCTCTGAGAAACACGTCCACCTGGAGCACCTGCGCATCGACGTGGTCAGCGAGAACCCGGGCCAGCACTTCCACACCATCAAAAAGAGCAGCTGGGACGCCATGGTGCGGCACTCTCCCAAGTTCAACCTGGTCATGTACTTCTTTCTCTACGAGGACGAGTTTGGCCCCTTCTTCAACGAGGAGATCCCCGTCACGCACCTCTATTTCGGCCGCTCCGTCAGCAAGGAGGTCCTGGGCCGCGTGGGTCTGCACTGCCCCCGGCTGGTGGAGCTGGTGGTGTGCGCCAACGGCCTGCGGCCGCTGGACGAGGAGCTGATCCGCATCGCCAAGCACTGCACCCAGCTGTCGGCCATCGGGCTGGGCGAGTGCGAGGTGTCGTGCAGCGCCTTCGTGGAGTTTGTGAAGATGTGCGGCAGGAGGCTGTCCCAGCTCTCCATCATGGAGGAGGTGTTGATCCCCGATCACAAATACTCCCTGGATGAGATCCACTGGGAGGTGTCCAAGCACCTGGGCCGGGTCTGGTTCCCGGACATGATGCCCACATGGTAGAGGACCTCCGGCGTGTGCGGTTGGTGTTGGACAGCTTTCATCTGCTCAGCTGTAGTAAACAGAGCGCCGCCCAAATTGTAGACTTTCTGTCGACACTGCGGACACTTTCCTCGCCGGCGTGGAGACGGAACTCTTTGAAGCGGTTTTCCCTGTCATTAGAGTAAAGTAATCAGCGTTTTAACACCCGCTTATTCAGCTGTGTGGACTTCAGCTCGCCTGCCTCTGTGTTTAGAGAGATTAGCGTGTGCGGGAGGTTTTCTTTTCTGAACTCAGTGGAGTCAATCGGGACAGCTAGGTGCATGCGTGCTTGGTTTCACACCACCTTTTGGCCTACATTACTCCACTCAGAAACCAACTCTTGGCTCTGTTTTTTTTTTTTGCAGGAAGTCAAACAGCTGCGTTGTGAGACGGGTTTTAAATCATCAAGCGTTCCTGATGTTTTTTTTTTTTTTGGGTTGTTTTTTTTGCAGAGGAGTGGCTGGCTTCCGACGCCTCTTTCCACACAGAAACTGAAGATGCTGACAGTGACGGATATATGTATATAGGTCTTAATGTTTGTGATGTGAAGGTGTACAGTGTTGATCCTTTGTTATTTTTTTTAAACTTTTCTGTGTGTATATTAGCTCAACACTATTTTCTTTACGTTTCAAAAGCTTCTGTACAAACATAGATGGAAAAGCGAGTCCCTGCAGCCAAATGGAGCAAAGCATCTGCTGATTGTTTATTCTGTGTATCACAAAGTATAACTACTAACTGGAAAACCATGTAAATAGGAGAAGCAGGGCTGTATGAGTGGGAGCTACGCATTAGTCTGCTGCCCTTTTATGGCTGACGGCACACAGCGAACCGCTTCAGCGTCACATGATTTAGTTTCTCCTGCGCTCCCATCCACCCTGCAGACCAGGACGTCGCGTCCGTCCCACGCTTTCAGAGAAGCGACGTGCTAAATCAGATCAGTTTTTCTTTCCCATAAGAGGAAAGTTCAATGCATTTGTATGTAAATATATATAAAATGCTGTGTGTTTGATTCTAGAAACGTACTTATTTCTTTATTTAATCCTCGGTCTGGGTTCCATGTTTGCTTAACCTAACAGGCTAAAGCGAGTTATCCTTCAATAGTTGGAGCTTTTTTATGCTTTAGTTGTTAAGCCGTGTAATTTATTGATTTGGCAACTGTTTTATTGGAGGATCATGTTTCTAAATCAATGAAAGGAAGTTCGTTTTTTTGTTTTGCTTTTTTTGGTTGCCAAAGGTGCTCGGAAAAGTCCCCTCCTGCAGGTTTACCGCAGGAAAGTTCCTGTTACACCTGTGGGTCTGTCTGTGCAATCAGAAGATCGGAAAACTGACCTTCAAAAGATCAAAAATCCGTACTTTAATCTGAGATTTTGTTGGATTAATTACAGAAAAAGTGCATTTCAACAGCTGAGCTTCTACAATAACATTCTCACCTTTCTAAATGTCAACATCTACTTTTCAGCACTGAAGTATTTTATTTTTTGTCTAAAAGTGTTTTAATAAATTATTAAAACAGCTGAAAACCTTCATATTTTTAGTATTGTGTAAAAACACATTGTTTTGCTACCAAACTTCATTCCTTGACATTTGAGTTCTGCTCTGCAGTTCCAGGAGGCACAGCTCATCTCTCCGGTTCATCACACCTCTCATGCTTCGGTACAGACGCATATCAGCTAAAAGCTTTTGTTTTCTTTCATCTGCAATTTGGATTTTCCTGTTTTGTGAAACACCTCAGGTTGCAAATGAGAAGCAGCGGGTATTTAAGTCATCTTAAACGAGCCTCTCATTACTATTTGTTTAGAAATGTCTAAGTAATCAATCAACAGTTAACCAGCGCTGATTTAGTTTGGCTTCTGTACGGGGGGGGGGGGGAATGATGATTGTTTTTGCTTTACTGGTCACCAGTCTGAATCCATATACAAACATGTGCTCTTATGAAATAAAAGTATGTGAATGTACTTTATTTGTTGTTTCAACTATTCTCTAATTTCCAAATACAAAAAAATATATTCGTTATTTTTTTTTCTTCTTGGTCTCAGCTTGATTTTTAGTGAGCGTGGAGCTACAGAGGAAACAGTTTCTCATATAAAACCTTACCATAAACTAATACTGGAAGTCATTTTTAACGAATTGGAGGCTAAAAACACTAAAAAAAACAATGTGAAAACTGAGAAAAAGATGTATTTCAAAATGCAAAACAAAACAAAAATAATTGATCTCAAACAGTTTTCAGAGCTTTACAAAAATCCTTGGACTTTAAGAAAAAATGATGAAATTTCAAGCTACGATCTTGTGCCAGAGAATCAATTTTGATTTGATTCTTAACCCTTGTGCTATCTTAGATGACCCCACCCTTACACTGACGTGTTCTCCCTACCATGACAAAAGTGGAAAGATTTCATGTAATCCATGGACACCAGTTAAGATCACAAATCATTGAAGAAAAAAGGTTCAGTGCACTGTCTAGTGGGTCTAGATGACCCAACTCCCAAAGTGCCTAGGATAGCACAAGGGTTATACCACAAAGTTGGAGGAATCTCTGACAGAAAAACTGTTCAGAAAGGAAAATGGTTTCTTGGTTTTAAATTGAACTTGATTTGCCTTTTTTCTGCTCAAACTGTCCCTGAGACAAACTCATTTCACCAACCTGCTCATAAAATTCCTCTGCAAGTCAAATCAAATTTCAGGTAAAGAAAAACATTTCAAGCATTGCCAGCAGTCAATACAAACGACTGTTATATTTCAAGCCATCAGTTTTTCAGTCTATCAGACACATCCAAAGAAGCTCTTAAAAATGATTTTTTTTATCCAATCCTTTTTTAATTTATCGCAATCATTCAAGAGGTTTTAGAAAAATAACAATTCACAATGTAAATTTTGAGGATAAAAGAATTGCTTGTGTTTTTTTCCCCATCTGATATGAAAAAGTTCTGGATCAGACGTGAATTTTTAAAAAGCCACATGAATTGTCAGGAGTTGGAATTGCTCACTTTTTCCAGTAAAAGACATGAAAACCCTAAAAACTCTCTGTCTTTCTAGACTGTTAAGGCAAAGGCACTTCTTCATAAACTATCTGCATGTACGGATACTTCATTGGCAGATGCCAATACTCAAAGTTGTAGTAAAGGTAAAAAGTCTTGTCCAACACGATCTTCTTGTAGGCCTCCAGCAGGGTGAAGGCGAAGTCTACGAATGACTGGTGTGGCCTGAAGGTGAAGTAGAACTTGCGGATGTCCGCCGCCAGGTTCTGCAGCGCCGGCGTTCCGAATATGGCGCTGTCGTTGCCCAGGTACGTGGGCTCTCCGCTGTACAGGTAGATCTTGGTGTAGTACGTCGGCGAGCGGCTGGACAGTTTGGCGCCCAGCTCCTTCAGCTTCCTGTAGGTTCGGTGGACGAACTGGGAACAGTCGTAGGACTCGAACCACACCGTGGAGTTGGGGGCGGGGTCAGAGCGCACGGTCCAGGTCTCATAGTAGATCCCAGTGCGGTTGTCATCCTGCACCCACTGAGCCATGTGGTTGAACTGACTCCCTAAAGAAGAAAACTGCGTTGAACTTGAAAACCAAAAAAAACCAAATCTACTTTTAACATTAAAGCTGCCTAAAGTAAATAAATAGGCATACATTTGGTACATATCATGTAGCTCCTATACAAAACTTTAGAATGACTCAAAAAAAAGGTTTTTTGAGCCAAAGACTTTGTACGTTTTATGCTTTTGGAAATATTTTTTGGGGTTTTTTGATTCTTCGTCGAGGAAGACAAAAGATTTAGAACATTTATATAAACAATTATTAACATTAACCTTAATATTACTGGTATCTTAAAAAATTATTTAAAAAATGAAATAAAAAATACACACATACACACACATAGAGACAGGACAAAGAAAATGTTTGGGCAAAAAGTAGAAGACATGTTTCTTCAAATTCTCTAGCTTCTCACAAGTGGAAAACTGTCTAAAATTCTGTAATCTTCCTGTATTTTTCTTTCTGTAAATATCGCACACACGCACACAAATAAATATAAAGACTATATATAAATACTTTTTTTTTTTCTTGTGTTAATCTGGTCATAGATCTATTTCTAAAACGTTTTTTACTTCCTGTTTTGATTTCTTTCGATGTACATGGCATTATTTTTATTACAGATTATCTTTACAGTTCTGCAATTCTTGATTATCTACCTATTTTATATATTACATCAAAGCTCAAAAAGAGTTAAAAAAAAAGAAAACAGAGAAGATTCAAATATTTCCACCTAACTCCATCAATTAGAAAAGTCTACAACTTCTAGTTTTTCTAAAAAAAAATGTTTTGGTAAATTTGTTGTAGCTGCTTTTAGACATCATTGTTAAATAATCTATTGGGATACATTTGAAAAATTACAATTGAGAAAAAGTCCCTCACATGAACCAACAACTTTAGATTTGGATTGAATTATTATTATATTTTCTATTTAATTTGTGATTATGGCCCCTTAACATGACTGCAGTCTAACAAGGCGGTGTACATTAAAAGCTCAAAACATTCAAAACAACAACTAAAAGGTTAAAACGATTAAAAGTGAAATGGTATAAAATAAGAAACATAGTAAAGCTACTGATAAAAGCAAAAACAAAATAAAATACAGCAGCCGTGTCAAAAGCCTGGCAATAAAACAGGTTTAAGAAGCCTCTCCGAAAACTCACAGTCAAATATCAATAGTTTGAATTGGACACAGATATTTTTCGGATGACTTCTGATGAAGAAGATTTTGGAATTCAGTGTCTCCTATTTTCTTTAGCGTTTAAATGAATGCCATTCAGAGTATTTGATGAGACAGAGTAGGAAACTCAAAGAGCCGTTTGTGACCATCAGAGGTTTTCTCTGTGCGCCACTTCCAACCTTAAAGCAGGCAAGCAGGCAGAGGAAAACCCTCTGAGGACCTTCCTGTCAGCTTAAAAAATGAACTCAAGGCTTTGATTCAACCTGTCCGACGAGTCTCATGGCCAGGTGGGAATTTAACCCAGACAGCATGACGGTTTGCATTCATTCTGCCATGTGTTTCATCAGTGAAGGATTTCTTTTTATCCACAGTTTCAACAGACATTATTGTTCACTGTATTATCGTAGTATTTGTATTATTACAGGCTTAGAGACGCGTATGGAGCTAACTTTTAGAGGACACACCTTTGACCTTAAGGGTGGTTGAAGGGTGCCTGCAGGCGAAAAATGGGCAAACCTGTATGGAGCACAGGAAATAGAAAAAATGCTCGCGCACATTTTTTTTCTTTGAGCATGCTGCATGCACACACCATATTCAGGCATGGTGTGCGGCCTTTCATCTCCTACAGGCACTCGCGTACGTGCATGAGTGCAGCATTGGAGTGTGGTCAGAGACGAGCCAGTTCTCGCACCTTACTGACGACTAGAGTGCGATGTAGGGACACCATGACAATGGTACGTTCCATTTTCAGGTCGTCCCTTAAACTACGTTCGCACACACCCCAGCAACGCACGTTCAAGCCACCATTCTTAATGAAAAGTCTACGAATGGTTGGGGTGTAAAATCCTCCCAAGCCCCAGAAATGCAAAAAAACTATGCTAACTGTGCTCTGCTACTTGATTTTTCTTCAAGGCTTTATGTTGGACATTTCTGACACAACCCTCAGCGTTTACCCGGGCTTGGGACCGGCACAAATGTGACACTGGCTTATGCCCTGTTGAGACTATATATTTTTTTTACATTTATTTTTGAGTGAGTGAGTGAGTGAGTGAAGTGAGTGGAGTGAGTGGAGTGAGTGAGTGAGTGAGTGAGTGAGTGAGTGAGTGAGTGAGTGAGTGAGTGAGTGAGTGAGTGAGTGAGTGAGTGAGTGAGTGAGTGAGTGAGTGAGTGAGTGAGTGAGTGAGTGTTTTTGGTTTTTATTTATTTTAAGCCAGTCTGTCTGTTTATCCATCTCTGTTCTGTCTTTACTTTATTAACATCTTATTTATTTATTACATACTTTGTGTCACTTGTATTTATCTATTTTTAAGTTTATCTTTGTGGGTAGCTACGCACATTTTTAAGACCCTTTTCGAGATCTACATACAAAACATGCGCCCATTGAACGTGCATTGACAAATAAACCAGGATAAACTTTGACTTGGCTTTGGTTAAGGACGTATGGATGGCGTGCGTCTCAATCCACAAAAGTGCCAACCATGAATTTGGAAATTGTGGTTTGTGCCCAGCTGGAATTCTAAGACACCAAGTTTGTCATATCATGGAATAAAGCTGTGAAGGAAAAAGCCTGGAGGAAGATTCACCAGATTTGCAGCGTTTTTCACATTAAGCCTCTTCTAACTGTAGGTGGCGGACAGGTGCTGGTAAACAGTAGTAAAAAGACGCCCCACCCTTCCTGTCCTCCACATGGGTACATGTGACTACGGCTGTCGTCTAAATGTCCTTATGGTCAAATCATTTCCAGTTTTTTAAGGAGTTTCATCTTTCTTGCTTCATTTCTGTTTACAACCATTTCAGAATCAATGTATGCTTTCCATAAATTGGTTTTCAGTAAATTTGTATTTATCATCACCTTTAAATGACACCAGTGAACACTGTGAGGTTTTATTTGTCCTTAACAGTTTTGTTGACCTCTAACCTGTGACTTCTCCTATTTTCTCCAGGGTGCCGTTCTGCGACCAGTGCAGGTCATCGATGCCTTCGAAGAAGCAGGCCGCTCCCTGGTTGCACCAGAATGGTGCGGGCGCCTCCTGTCTGAGGTGAGGGAAGGTGCAATTGCCCAGCTGAAACAGCTCGTACCACTCCATGGTGTAGTTGGCTCCTGTGTGTGAACTGCTGAAGCCGATGGCATCGTGCATGATGTGCTGCAAACAGAAACAGGTGGGAACTGGGCACTGCTGGGCTTTGTGGATAAAGTCACCCAGCTGCATTTCTGACAGCTTCGCTGGATTTCATCTCCTGGCATACTCTGATACTCTACCAGGAACTGGTTTGAGAAGATCATCTGACACAGTCATCTGTACAAATGTTGTTTCTTTCCTTTTAAATAACAGCTACCTCCAGATCTACTTCAAACCTTTCTCTTTGACCTCACCAGATGCATCCACAGTATTGCGTGTTTCAGGTTTTATTATTGCAGAAAAGTGATCCACTGCACTCATGGCGTGTTTTCATGGAGAAGAAAAAAAACAAAAACACTTACAACTTTGCCCAGCAGATCGCCATACTTGAATTCCCACACTGGCGTCTGCAGCCTGTACACGGAGATGACGTCATCTTCTCTCATGTAAGGTATGCGACCATCTCGGTCTCCAGTTGGGCAGAACGGGTACAGAGCTTCACAATAAGAGTCTGCAGTCGGACGATGATCGAAGCGTCTGGTAGAGAAAGCGAAGATGACGATCACCCAACCTCCTGGATTTCTTTTGCGGTCATTGAGTTATGAAATCAGTGCTACATTAGTATTAAACAGAGTTTTCAATGTATGTCTCATAAAGAGAGTCCCTAAAATTAATGAGCTACAATTTGGTATTAAGACAATTCGTTTTTTTATTGCATCAATACTTAAAATACTAAAGGTAGCATTCAGAAGCATAGTTTTCTTCACATATAATCAAATATAAGCATATAAACTATAATCTTCAGATATTTCAACAATCTGGCCTCAAAAAGTTCACAGAATTCCTACTTGCATTTTTGTTTTTTCCACTTTTCCTTCCAGAACATTGTCTTCTTTAGTTGATATAAACTTTGAGAATTTTTCAGTTAAAAAGGCCAAACAATATTTGCAAAAAATTAGATTTTTGCTTACCTTTTAACATTAATTGTTGTATTTAAATAGCCACATGAAGGAGTTCTGCATCTGGTAACTGAGTTATATTCAATTTATTGTAGTATTTTATCATTTAAGTTTTTAATAAATCATTTATTATTATTATTATTTAGGCAAAATATACATTTAGTAGTTTTTTTATACATTTTGAGATTTTAGGGAATTTCTTAGGCTTCATTTAGTTCTGAAAGCTAAATTAAAACGTTTTAAAAATAATTTAGCATCTATGAGTTGATTTTTCTATTTCTACAACTAACATCGGTTGCCACTGTACTTCATTTTGGCCTCAAAGTAAATGAACATTCATTAAATATGTTAAAAAGTCAGTAATTGGATAAAAGCATTGCAGAGTCCAGAGTTTCGTGAGTCACTTGAACGCCGCACAGCTTTCATAGCTCGTCGTTTTTGTGAGGCTGTTAGACTTTCAATGCTCCCCTTAATGCGGTGACACAAGAACTCGATTTAAAAAGGGGGAAAACACAACAAAACATGCGTAGGACAGCTCGAATAAAGTCGAAACGGTCGGTCACATGACCTGGCACCCCGTAAATCCTACCTGTACGGTACGGGCCACTGCTGCTGTCCGTCAACCCCGAACCGAGCAGCCGCTTCGAGACACAGCAGCAGCTTCAGAAGGACGGTGAACTCCATGTGGGAAAACCTGAAGACACCAAAAGTCAGCGAGAAGCTGTGAAAGCTGCTTTTGACTCTAATCTAAGTTTACTTCCTCAAAGTTGAACACGTGGTTTTGTTTTGAATCACGTGACATATCTGAGGGAGAGGAATAAAGTCCTGAACTGTTGGATTCATCAGAAAACAGGCACATGAGAGCTTTACGTTATTTTACGTTACATTTTAGGTATTACATTATTAATTATTCATAGATGTTAATTGCTTATTTGTGTATTATTTTTATTTTAGTTTATAATGCAATTTGTTAAATAATCTATGAAGAAAACCTCAAATTTGGGGTCTTTTTTGATAACCAAATACAATTTTAACAACATTTACATACTTGTTCGTGCGTGCGTGCGTGTGTGTGTGAGTGAATCTGTGTCTGTCTATCTATATGTGAACTATTAATGGGCTATTGACATCATCCTAGATCAGGGGTGTCAAACTAATTTTGGGTCGGGGGCCACATTCAACCCCTCTGATCTCAATTGGGCCGGACCAGAAAAGCAAAATAAAGCAGCTTTGTTTTTTTGTTTTTTACTCAGTTGAAAAAAATGCCTCAACCAACATGGTAGCCTTATCACTTATTATTACATATAAATTCATTCATTCACAGAGGCCAATGGATCTCAAATTAAATGCATTTCACTTTTCTTAAAAATCGGTTTGTTCAATTTTATGCAGACTGAATATTTTACATCTGACACTGAAGCAATCCTGATAGTAACCTCAAAAGGGGGCTACGGAAAAAAATGAAACCCCCTGCCAAAAATCTAAATGTGCAAATCAATGAAAACTTGAACTAAATTAATCTTGAAACATTTGTGAACATAACAAGAATTTGGAGTTAACCTCCCTTTCTCTCCTGAAACTTCACCTGGCCATCAATATCAGGATTCAGATCCATTTTAGGTTGATTGATTGTGTATTTTGCAAAGGTGTGTTTTTGTGTGTCTGCGTGTGCTTCTTTACCCTAAAAATAGATTTTTGGTAAAAACAATAATTACACCCCCCCCCCCCCCAAAAAAAAAACAAAAACCTTCCCCCATTTCAGAGCTGATTGCATCACTAAGCATCACACCACCAATGATGTAATCGATACATCAGATTAACTTTTGATGTCAAATGATGTCACATGACTTTAAATTAAAACATTTGATGTCAAATGATGTCATATGATGTAACATTATCTGTCATGAGTTAGTGTTAAAAGTTTACTAATAGGAGCAAAAACCTTGAGATTCTGATCAATTGTTGCACGCAAGTTTCGTATATCGCAAAGAACAAAGTACCAAGTTTAACAAGTGTCTTTGTTTACAAATAACCTTTGCTGTCAAACTAATTAGAATTCTCAAAAAACGTATCATGGAATCATCAAGACACCGTTCTGTCCGAAAATCCCTAAAGAATTTTCAACTCAGCAGTTTGGATTCTGTTGTGGAGAACGAGTCCACTTTTGAATTTGGGTTTCATTCTACTTTCATGGACTGGGATGACATTGACGAAGACAATGATTACTCTCCCCCCCCTTCTGATGATGAAGAGGAATTTCCTGAGACTCCAGAAACTCCTTACTATGATTATTCTCCCCTTTATAAAAATGAGGAGGAAGAATTTCCTGAACCAAAAAGACAGCAGGATTGGGAAAACCCCAAGCCAAAAACCTGCCCGCAAAACCAAACCTTAGGGTTGAAACCCTTAAGTATTGCTCCAATCGTCTCCTTTCGCCCAATTGCATTCTTTCCTGTGAAGCCGGTGTCTGTCCCTAAATCAACTCAGCCTGAGGGAATCAAACCTTTGGGAAAGGGAAAACAAACTACAACTGCTTTGGATGAGCCGACTTCAACATCTGAGTCGACCTCAGTGGAGAACGCAGAAGCACTTCAAGTAGAGAACACTGCTGTGAAAAGTGAAGTAGAGTGTCTGAAGGAACTTCTTCAGCAGAAAGATCAGAAGCTGGCGGATGCTGAAAAGCTGAAAGCTGATCACTTTGAAGAGCAGATGAGCCACAAGACAGAACTTTTACCAAAAGCTGAAACCTCTTTGAGCCACATGACTGAAGCACAAAATAAGCTGGCTAAAGAAAGAGAAGAAAACACCTCCCTCAAGCAAGAAATGGCTGAACTAAGAAAAGCTCATGAGGAGGATAAGGCCGCCACTGAAAAGAAGTTTTTGGAATTGCTCTCTAATAATGAGAAGAGCATGGAAGAGTTAAGAGAAACCATCACAGAAAAAGAGACCATCATGAGCAAATTTGAAAAGGTCTCCAGGACAAGGATCGTAAAACTACTCGGTCAGATTGACGACCTAAAAATGGAGCAACAGAAGAAAGATTACATGCTGCGGGAAGCTGCTGGGAAAGCCGAACACCTTGAAGAACAGATGAGCCAAGAAAGACAGCAATGGCAGGAAGACAAGTCCTCCGTCTTACAAGAAATCGCTCATCTAAAGACAGCTCTGAAGGACAAGGAGACTGAGGTGACCAAATCTAAAAGAGTCTCCAAGAAAAAGAATGTCCAACTACTCCGTCAGATGGACGACCTAAAAGCGCAGCATGAGCAGGAACATTTGGACCTCACCAGCCAATTGGAAATGCAGAAAGAGTGTCTTCTTAACTACCATGAGCTGACATTAACAGAAGCATATAATCAGCTGGCTAAAGAAAGAGAAGAAAACCTCTCCCTCAAGCAAGAAATGGCTGAACTAAGAAAAGTTCATGAGGAGGAAAAGGCCGCAATAAAAAATTCTAATGCAGCCTCAAGTGGTGAGATCTTCAAGCTACAATGTCAGATTGAGGGACTAAAACGGGAGCACGAGAAGGAATTTACGGGTCTCATCAACAATTTTGAAAAGGAGAGAAAGGATCTTGAAGAACACTATAATAGGAAGTTAAATTCCCAAATGGATCAGATGGAAGGCGAAATAAAAAGATGTCAGGAGGAAAAAGACTCCCTGCTGGAAGAAATTGGTGAATTACAAAGGAATTGTGAGAAGCATAAGGCAGCATGTCACCGAACTGAAAATAAGGAGATGGAAAAATTACAAAGAACCATCAGAGAAAAAGATGCCATCATAAGCCAGTCTGAAGTCATTTGGAGCAAAAAGCTGGAGCAAAGAGACCAACAGCTTGAGACAATAACACAGGCCGCTCTCAAGAATAAAATGGACCTCAGCAGGGAAATACACCTGTTGCAAGAAAGGATTGAACAAGAGAGGATCAAAACAAATGTAGCCAAACTCAGCTTTGACCTGAAGGTAAAGGAGTCCACCAAATTAAGAGCTGCTTTGGTCCAGAAAGAACTGGAAGGCCAGAAGCAGCTGGAACAAGAAAGACAACAGCTGGAAGAAGAAAAGTCCACCCTTTCACAACAAATCGCTCACCTGAAGAAAGTTGTCAAGAAGAAAAAGACCATCATCAGAAAAACTCAAGAGGATTTCCAGGTCCAAATTCATCAACTACAGCAGCAGGTGGATGAGCTGAAAGAGAAGACCACAAAGAAAGGTGTTGGTCGGAGGCTCCTGAACCTGTTTAGAAGGTCTAGAAAAAAGGACTGAGTGGACCTCGACCACAGCCCCCCCCCCCCCCACACACACACACAACAATTCCAGGTTCAATTCCCGCCCTGCACACCCTTGTGTCAAAGTGTCCTTGAGCGAGACACTGAACTCCACCTTGCCTCTGGTGGAAGGTTGGTGCCAGTGTTCAGCAGTGAGTCGCCACCAGTGTGTGAATGTGTGTGTGAATGTGTGTGTGAATGGGTCTGTGACTGTAAAGCGCTTTGGACCTTCGAAAAGGTAAAAAAGCGCTTTATAAGTATACGCCATTGACCTCACACACACCAAGCCCCCCCAAAGCCCTTACACACACTAAGCCCCCAACACCCACACACATTTAGGCTTTGACTCTTTTAACACCTTAGATGGAGTTATGACCGTCCAAGAACGGCCAAACTGTAGGAAAAGCTCCAGTGTTAAAGAGTTAAACATTTAATTACTGTTGTGTGGGTAAAAACTGCTGTGGGCTTTTTCTGTTTTTCTATTCTAAATGTGTATCTTGTAAATATGTATATTCTAGTCTATTTTTTATTTTATTGTTTTAAAGGGAACTTTCCTTGACACCCCTTTTACATCTTAGCTAGGTTTTCTTTAACTACTTTGGTTCTGTTTTACTTTTTATCTTAGTTTTTATTTTGTTTGATGATAAAAAAAATATTTTATTTTAGTGATAGCCCAGTTATATTTTTCTCGTTGGTTAGGCAAATGTATTGCCCCCCCCCCCCCCCCCGCCCTCCTTTGATCTAAAAAGGGTTTTCTCCAGGCGCTCTGGTTTCTCCCTCTGTCCAAAAAAAAATCCCCCCAATGTCTAATCTCCTAATACTTAGAATAAATAAATAAATAAAATGAAATAAAATAAATATCTTATAAAAGCTATTTTAACTACAGGGTTTTCTCCAGGCGCTCTGGTTTCTCCCTCTGTCCAAAAAAGCCCCAAACTCTGATCTAATACTTAGAATGAAGAAATAAATAAAATGAAATAAAATAAAAAAATAGCAAAAGTATCATGTATCTTAAAAGTAAAATTAAAAAGCAAAAAAAAAAAAAAAAATTCCCCCTCCTTGAATTGCCACCTTATCGCGGTGGAGGGGTTTGCGTGCCCAAAAAAACCCCCCATTTGATAGCCCCTGCCAGGCTCTATTGATACAGGGGATGGGCCAGACTAAGAGCAATGCACACAAAGAAAGAACAATGCACTGAGACATTATCATGGTTGAAGTTTACTCTGTCTATAGAGTTACCGAAGCCTTACTCTCACACCGCTGTCCTTACAGGTGGAAACCTTCTGTCTGCAGGTAAAAATGGGCAAATCTGTCAAATCAGTCTCGGTCTGAAACTATAAACAGAATCCAAAGTAAAAATACTTCCAAAGCAAACGGTCAGGAATGAGATTTTTTACCTGGGTGGATGGTTGCTTCACTCTGAGATTTTCTAAAGAAATGAGTCAGAGTTAAAACAGTTTCATCACTAAATGTGCAGAAGAAAAAGTAAAGCTCTCTGCTGTGCGTTTCCTAAACACATATGTGCCGTGGCTCAGAAGGGTCACAACACTACACAAAATAACAGAATGCGATTTGTCACAACACTAAAATATTAACTCACAACACAAAACAATAACTCACAACACAAGAACTCACAACACAATAACTCACCACATAATAACTCACAACAAAAGAACTCACAACACAAAACAATAACTCACAACACAAGAACTCACACACAATAACGCACAACACAAAACAATTAACTCACAACACAAAACAAGAACTCTCAACACAATAACTTACCACACGAAACAATAACTCACAACACAAAACAATAACTCACAACACAAAACTATAACTCACAACACAAATCAATGACTCACAACACAAATCAATAACTCTCACCACGAAACAATTAATCACAACACGAATCAATAACTCACAAAACGAATCAACAACTCTCAACATGGAGCAATAATTCTCAAAACGAAACAATAACTCACAACACGAAACAATGACTCACAACACGAAACAAAAACTCACAAGACATATCAATAACTCACAAAACGAATCAATGACTCACAGCACGAATTAGTAACTCAACAAGAATCCATAACTCTCAACACGAATCATTAACTCTCAATACGAAACAATAACTCACGAAACAATAACTCACAACATGAAACAATAACTCACGAATCAATAACTCACAACAAAAATCAATAACTCTCAACACAAAACAATAACTCACGAAACAATAACTCACAACACGAATCAATAACTCTCAACACGAATTAATAACTCTCAACACGAATCAATAACTCTCAACACGAAACAATAACTCACGAAACAATAACTCACAACATGAAACAATAACTCACGAATCAATAACTCACAACACGAAACAATAACTCACAACACAAATCAATAACTCTCAATACGAAACAATAACTCACGAAACAATAACTTACGATTTGAAACAATAACTCACGAATCAATAACTCACAACACGAAACAATAACTCACGAAACAATAACTCAACACGAATCAATAACTCTCAACACGAATTAATAACTCACAACACAAATCAATAACTCTCAATACGAAACAATAACTCACGAAACAATAACTTACGATTTGAAACAATAACTCACGAATCAATAACTCACAACACGAAACAATAACTCACGAAACAATAACTCACAACACGAATCAATAACTCACAAGACGAATTAATAACTCTCAACATGGAACAATAACTCTCAAAACGAAACAATAACTTACAACGCGAAACAATGACTCACAACACGAATTATTAACTCAATACGAAACAATAATTCACAACATGAAACAATAACTCATGAAACAATAACTCACAACATGAAACAATAACTCATGAATCAATAACACACAACATGAATTAATAACTCTCAACACAAAACAATAACTCACAATACGAATCAATGACTCACAACACGAATCAATCACTCTCAACACAAATCAATAACTCACGAAACAATAACTCACGAAGCAATAATTCACAACATGAAACAATAACTCATGAAACAATAACTCACAACATGAAACAATAACTCATGAATCAATAACACACAACATGAATTAATAACTCTTAACACAAAACAATAACTCACAATACGAATCAATGACTCACAACACGAATCATTAACCCTCAACACGAATCAATAACTCTCAACACGAAACAATAGCTCACAACACAAATCAATAACTCTCAACACGAAACAATAACTCACGAAACAATAACTCACGAAACAATAACTCACAACATGAAACAATAACTCACGAATCAATAACTCACAACACGAAACAATAACTCACAACACAAATCAATAACTCTCAATACGAAATAATAACTCACGAAACAATAATTTACAACATGAAACAATAACTCACGAATCAATAACTCACAAAACGAAACAATAACTCACAACATAAATCAATAACTCACCACATAATAACTCAAAACAAAAGAACTCACAACACAAAACAATAACTCACAACACAAGAACTCACACACAATAACGCACAACACAAAACAATTAACTCACAACACAAAACAAGAACTCTCAACACAATAACTTACCACACGAAACAATAACTCACAACACAAAACAATAACTCACAACACAAAACAATAACTCACAACACAAATCAATGACTCACAACACAAATCAATAACTCTCACCACGAAACAATTAATCACAACACGAATCAATAACTCACAAAACGAATCAACAACTTAAAAAAGAATCAATAACTCAGAACACGAATTAATAACTCTCAACATGGAGCAATAATTCTCAAAACGAAACAATAACTCACAACACGAAACAATGACTCACAACACGAAACAAAAACTCACAAGACATATCAATAACTCACAAAACGAATCAATGACTCACAGCACGAATTAGTAACTCAACAAGAATCCATAACTCTCAACACGAATCATTAACTCTCAATACGAAACAATAACTCACGAAACAATAACTCACAACATGAAACAATAACTCACGAATCAATAACTCACAACAAAAATCAATAACTCTCAACACAAAACAATAACTCACGAAACAATAACTCACAACACGAATCAATAACTCTCAACACGAATTAATAACTCTCAATACGAATCAATAACTCTCAACACGAAACAATAACTCACGAAACAATAACTCACAACATGAAACAATAACTCACGAATCAATAACTCACAACACGAAACAATAACTCACAACACAAATCAATAACTCTCAATACGAAACAATAACTCACGAAACAATAACTTACGATTTGAAACAATAACTCACGAATCAATAACTCACAACACGAAACAATAACTCACGAAACAATAACTCACAACACGAATCAATAACTCTCAACACGAATTAATAACTCACAACACAAATCAATAACTCTCAATACGAAACAATAACTCACGAAACAATAACTTACGATTTGAAACAATAACTCACGAATCAATAACTCACAACACGAAACAATAACTCACGAAACAATAACTCACAACACGAATCAATAACTCACAAGACGAATTAATAACTCTCAACATGGAACAATAACTCTCAAAACGAAACAATAACTTACAACGCGAAACAATGACTCACAACACGAATTATTAACTCAATACGAAACAATAATTCACAACATGAAACAATAACTCATGAAACAATAACTCACAACATGAAACAATAACTCATGAATCAATAACACACAACATGAATTAATAACTCTCAACACAAAACAATAACTCACAATACGAATCAATGACTCACAACACGAATCAATCACTCTCAACACAAATCAATAACTCACGAAACAATAACTCACAAAACGAAACAATAACTCACAACACAAATCAATAACTCACCACATAATAACTCAAAACAAAAGAACTCACAACACAAAACAATAACTCACAACACAAGAACTCACACACAATAACGCACAACACAAAACAATTAACTCACAACACAAAACAAGAACTCTCAACACAATAACTTACCACACGAAACAATAACTCACAACACAAAACAATAACTCACAACACAAAACAATAACTCACAACACAAATCAATGACTCACAACACAAATCAATAACTCTCACCACGAAACAATTAATCACAACACGAATCAATAACTCACAAAACGAATCAACAACTTAAAAAAGAATCAATAACTCAGAACACGAATTAATAACTCTCAACATGGAGCAATAATTCTCAAAACGAAAAAATAACTCACAACACGAAACAATGACTCACAACACGAAACAAAAACTCACAAGACATATCAATAACTCACAAAACGAATCAATGACTCACAGCACGAATTAGTAACTCAACAAGAATCCATAACTCTCAACACGAATCATTAACTCTCAATACGAAACAATAACTCACGAAACAATAACTCACAACATGAAACAATAACTCACGAATCAATAACTCACAACAAAAATCAATAACTCTCAACACAAAACAATAACTCACGAAACAATAACTCACAACACGAATCAATAACTCTCAACACGAATTAATAACTCTCAACACGAATCAATAACTCTCAACACGAAACAATAACTCACGAAACAATAACTCACAACATGAAACAATAACTCACGAATCAATAACTCACAACACGAAACAATAACTCACAACACAAATCAATAACTCTCAATACGAAACAATAACTCACGAAACAATAACTTACGATTTGAAACAATAACTCACGAATCAATAACTCACAACACGAAACAATAACTCACGAAACAATAACTCACAACACGAATCAATAACTCTCAACACGAATTAATAACTCACAACACAAATCAATAACTTTCAATACGAAACAATAACTCACGAAACAATAACTTACGATTTGAAACAATAACTCACGAATCAATAACTCACAACACGAAACAATAACTCACGAAACAATAACTCACAACACGAATCAATAACTCACAAGACGAATTAATAACTCTCAACATGGAACAATAACTCTCAAAACGAAACAATAACTTACAACGCGAAACAATGACTCACAACACGAATTATTAACTCAATACGAAACAATAATTCACAACATGAAACAATAACTCATGAAACAATAACTCACAACATGAAACAATAACTCATGAATCAATAACACACAACATGAATTAATAACTCTCAACACAAAACAATAACTCACAATACGAATCAATGACTCACAACACGAATCAATCACTCTCAACACAAATCAATAACTCACGAAACAATAACTCACAAAACGAAACAATAACTCACAACACAAATCAATAACTCACCACATAATAACTCAAAACAAAAGAACTCACAACACAAAACAATAACTCACAACACAAAAACTCACACACAATAACGCACAACACAAAACAATTAACTCACAACACAAAACAAGAACTCTCAACACAATAACTTACCACACGAAACAATAACTCACAACACAAAACAATAACTCACAACACAAAACAATAACTCACAACACAAATCAATGACTCACAACACAAATCAATAACTCTCACCACGAAACAATTAATCACAACACGAATCAATAACTCACAAAACGAATCAACAACTTAAAAAAGAATCAATAACTCAGAACACGAATTAATAACTCTCAACATGGAGCAATAATTCTCAAAACGAAACAATAACTCACAACACGAAACAATGACTCACAACACGAAACAAAAACTCACAAGACATATCAATAACTCACAAAACGAATCAATGACTCACAGCACGAATTAGTAACTCAACAAGAATCCATAACTCTCAACACGAATCATTAACTCTCAATACGAAACAATAACTCACGAAACAATAACTCACAACATGAAACAATAACTCACGAATCAATAACTCACAACAAAAATCAATAACTCTCAACACAAAACAATAACTCACGAAACAATAACTCACAACACGAATCAATAACTCTCAACACGAATTAATAACTCTCAACACGAATCAATAACTCTCAACACGAAACAATAACTCACGAAACAATAACTCACAACATGAAACAATAACTCACGAATCAATAACTCACAACACGAAACAATAACTCACAACACAAATCAATAACTCTCAATACGAAACAATAACTCACGAAACAATAACTTACGATATGAAACAATAACTCACGAATCAATAACTCACAACACGAAACAATAACTCACGAAACAATAACTCACAACACGAATCAATAACTCTCAACACGAATTAATAACTCACAACACAAATCAATAACTCTCAATACGAAACAATAACTCACGAAACAATAACTTACGATTTGAAACAATAACTCACGAATCAATAACTCACAACACGAAACAATAACTCACGAAACAATAACTCACAACACGAATCAATAACTCACAAGACGAATTAATAACTCTCAACATGGAACAATAACTCTCAAAACGAAACAATAACTTACAACGCGAAACAATGACTCACAACACGAATTATTAACTCAATACGAAACAATAATTCACAACATGAAACAATAACTCATGAAACAATAACTCACAACATGAAACAATAACTCATGAATCAATAACACACAACATGAATTAATAACTCTCAACACAAAACAATAACTCACAATACGAATCAATGACTCACAACACGAATCAATCACTCTCAACACAAATCAATAACTCACGAAACAATAACTCACGAAGCAATAATTCACAACATGAAACAATAACTCATGAAACAATAACTCACAACATGAAACAATAACTCATGAATCAATAACACACAACATGAATTAATAACTCTCAACACAAAACAATAACTCACAATACGAATCAATGACTCACAACACGAATCATTAACCCTCAACACGAATCAATAACTCTCAACACGAAACAATAGCTCACAACACAAATCAATAACTCTCAACACGAAACAATAACTCACGAAACAATAACTCACGAAACAATAACTCACAACATGAAACAATAACTCACGAATCAATAACTCACAACACGAAACAATAACTCACAACACAAATCAATAACTCTCAATACGAAATAATAACTCACGAAACAATAACTTACAACATGAAACAATAACTCACGAATCAATAACTCACAAAACGAAACAATAACTCACAACACAAATCAATAACTCTCAACACGAAACAATAACTCACGAAACAATAACTCACACACAAATCAATAACTCACAAGACAAATTAATAACTCTCAAAACGAAACAATAACTTACAAAACGAATCAATAACTCACAACATGAATTAATAACTCTCAACACAAAACAGTAACTCACAACACGAAACAATAACTCACAACATGAAACAATAACTCACGAATCAATAACTCACAACACGAAACAATAACTCACAACACCAAACAATGACTCACAACACGAAACAATAACTCACAACACGTTACAATAACTCTCAACACGAATCAATAACTCACAACTCGAAACAATAACTCACAACACAAATCAATAACTCACAAAACGAATCAATAACTCTCAACACGAATTAATAACTCTCAACACGAAACAATAACTCACGAAACAATAACTCACAACATGAAACAATAACTCACGAATCAATAACTCACAACACGAAATAATAACTCACAACATGTTACAATAACTCTCAACACGAATCAATAACTGAACACGAATCAATAACTTTCAACACGAAACAATAACTCCCGAAACAATAACTCAACACGAAACAATAACTCACAACACAAATCAATAACTCTCAACACGAAACAATAACTCACGAAACAATAACTCATGAAACAATAACTCAAAACATGAAACAATAACTCACGAATCAATAACTCACAACACGAAACAATAACTCACAACACAAATCAATAACTCTCAACACGAAACAATAACTCACGAAACAATAACTCACAACACGAATCAATAACTCACAAAACAAATTAATAACTCTCAACATGGAATAATAACTCTCAAAACGAAACAATAACTTACAACACGAAACAATGACTCACAACACGAATTATTAACTCAATACGAAACAATAATTCACGAAACAATAACTTACAACATGAAACAATAACTCACGAATCAATAACTCACAACACGAAACAATAACTCACAACACAAATCAATAACTCTCAACACGAAACAATAACTCACGAAACAATAACTCACAACACGAATCAATAACTCACAAGACAAATTAATAACTCTCAACATGGAATAATAACTCTCACAACGAAACAATAACTTACAACACGAAACAATGACTCACAACATGAATTATTAACTCAATACGAAACAATAATTCACAACACAAATCAAAAACTCACAAAACGAATCAATAACTCACAACACGAATTAATAACTCTCAACACAAAACAGTAACTCACAACACGAAACAATAACTCACAACATGAAACAATAACTCACGAATCAATAACTCACAACACGAAACAATAACTCACAACACGAATCAATAACTTTCAACACGAATTAATAACTCACAACACAAATCAATAACTCTCAATACGAAACAATAACTCATGAAACAATAACTCACAACATGAAACAATAACTCACGAATCAATAACTCACAACACGAAACAATAACTCACAACACAAATCAATAACTCTCAACACGAAACAATAACTCACGAAACAATAACTCACAACACGAATCAATAACTCACAAGACAAATTAATAACTCTCAACATGGAATAATAACTTTCAAAACGAAACAATAACTTACAACACGAAACAATGACTCACAACACGAATTATTACCTCAATACGAAACAATAATTCACGAAACAATAACTTACAACATGAAACAATAACTCACGAATCAATAACTCACAACACGAAACAATAACTCACAACACAAATCAATAACTCTCAACACGAAACAATAACTCACGAAACAATAACTCACAACACGAATCAATAACTCACAAGACGAATTAATAACTCTCAACATGGAACAATAACTCTCAAAACGAAACAATAACTTACAACGCGAAACAATGACTCACAACACGAATTATTAACTCAATACGAAACAATAATTCACAACATGAAACAATAACTCATGAAACAATAACTCACAACATGAAACAATAACTCATGAATCAATAACACACAACATGAATTAATAACTCTCAACACAAAACAATAACTCACAATACGAATCAATGACTCACAACACGAATCAATCACTCTCAACACAAATCAATAACTCACGAAACAATAACTCACGAAGCAATAATTCACAACATGATACAATAACTCAAAAAGAATCATTAACCCTCAACACGAATCAATAACTCTCAACACGAAACAATAGCTCACAACACAAATCAATAACTCTCAACACGAAACAATAACTCACGAAACAATGACTCACGAAACAATAACTCACAACATGAAACAATAACTCACGAATCAATAACTCACAACACGAAACAATAACTCACAACACAAATCAATAACTCTCAATACGAAATAATAACGCTCTCTGCTGTGCGTTTCCTAAACACATATGTGCCGTGGCTCAGAAGGGTCACAACACTACACAAAATAACAGAATGCGATTTGTCACAACACTAAAATATTAACTCACAACACAAAACAATAACTCACAACACAAGAACTCACAACACAATAACTCACCACATAACTCACAACAAAAGAACTCACAACACAAAACAATAACTCACAACACAAAAACTCACACACAATAACGCACAACACAAAACAATTAACTCACAACACAAAACAAGAACTCTCAACACAATAACTTACCACACGAAACAATAACTCACAACACAAAACAATAACTCACAACACAAAACAATAACTCACAACACAAATCAATGACTCACAACACAAATCAATAACTCTCACCACGAAACAATTAATCACAACACGAATCAATAACTCACAAAACGAATCAACAACTTAAAAAAGAATCAATAACTCAGAACACGAATTAATAACTCTCAACATGGAGCAATAATTCTCAAAACGAAACAATAACTCACAACACGAAACAATGACTCACAACACGAAACAAAAACTCACAAGACATATCAATAACTCACAAAACGAATCAATGACTCACAGCACGAATTAGTAACTCAACAAGAATCCATAACTCTCAACACGAATCATTAACTCTCAATACGAAACAATAACTCAGGAAACAATAACTCACAACATGAAACAATAACTCACGAATCAATAACTCACAACAAAAATCAATAACTCTCAACACAAAACAATAACTCACGAAACAATAACTCACAACACGAATCAATAACTCTCAACACGAATTAATAACTCTCAACACGAATCAATAACTCTCAACACGAAACAATAACTCACGAAACAATAACTCACAACATGAAACAATAACTCACGAATCAATAACTCACAACACGAAACAATAACTCACAACACAAATCAATAACTCTCAATACGAAACAATAACTCACGAAACAATAACTTACGATTTGAAACAATAACTCACGAATCAATAACTCACAACACGAAACAATAACTCACGAAACAATAACTCACAACACGAATCAATAACTCTCAACACGAATTAATAACTCACAACACAAATCAATAACTCTCAATACGAAACAATAACTCACGAAACAATAACTTACGATTTGAAACAATAACTCACGAATCAATAACTCACAACACGAAACAATAACTCACGAAACAATAACTCACAACACGAATCAATAACTCACAAGACGAATTAATAACTCTCAACATGGAACAATAACTCTCAAAACGAAACAATAACTTACAACGCGAAACAATGACTCACAACACAAATTATTAACTCAATACGAAACAATAATTCACAACATGAAACAATAACTCATGAAACAATAACTCACAACATGAAACAATAACTCATGAATCAATAACACACAACATGAATTAATAACTCTCAACACAAAACAATAACTCACAATACGAATCAATGACTCACAACACGAATCAATCACTCTCAACACAAATCAATAACTCACGAAACAATAACTCACGAAGCAATAATTCACAACATGAAACAATAACTCATGAAACAATAACTCACAACATGAAACAATAACTCATGAATCAATAACACACAACATGAATTAATAACTCTCAACACAAAACAATAACTCACAATACGAATCAATGACTCACAACACGAATCATTAACCCTCAACACGAATCAATAACTCTCAACACGAAACAATAGCTCACAACACAAATCAATAACTCTCAACACGAAACAATAACTCACGAAACAATAACTCACGAAACAATAACTCACAACATGAAACAATAACTCACGAATCAATAACTCACAACACGAAACAATAACTCACAACACAAATCAATAACTCTCAATACGAAATAATAACTCACGAAACAATAACTTACAACATGAAACAATAACTCACGAATCAATAACTCACAAAACGAAACAATAACTCACAACACAAATCAATAACTCTCAACACGAAACAATAACTCACGAAACAATAACTCACACACAAATCAATAACTCACAAGACAAATTAATAACTCTCAAAACGAAACAATAACTTACAAAACGAATCAATAACTCACAACATGAATTAATAACTCTCAACACAAAACAGTAACTCACAACACGAAACAATAACTCACAACATGAAACAATAACTCACGAATCAATAACTCACAACACGAAACAATAACTCACAACACCAAACAATGACTCACAACACGAAACAATAACTCACAACACGTTACAATAACTCTCAACACGAATCAATAACTCACAACTCGAAACAATAACTCACAACACAAATCAATAACTCACAAAACGAATCAATAACTCTCAACACGAATTAATAACTCTCAACACGAAACAATAACTCACGAAACAATAACTCACAACATGAAACAATAACTCACGAATCAATAACTGACAACACGAAACAATAACTCACAACATAAATCAATAACTCACAACACGAAATAATAACTCACAACATGTTACAATAACTCTCAACACGAATCAATAACTGAACACGAATCAATAACTTTCAACACGAAACAATAACTCCCGAAACAATAACTCAACACGAAACAATAACTCACAACACAAATCAATAACTCTCAACACGAAACAATAACTCACGAAACAATAACTCATGAAACAATAACTTACAACATGAAACAATAACTCACGAATCAATAACTCACAACACGAAACAATAACTCACAACACAAATCAATAACTCTCAACACGAAACAATAACTCACGAAACAATAACTCACAACACGAATCAATAACTCACAAGACAAATTAATAACTCTCAACATGGAATAATAACTCTCAAAACGAAACAATAACTTACAACACGAAACAATGACTCACAACACGAATTATTAACTCAATACGAAACAATAATTCACGAAACAATAACTTACAACATGAAACAATAACTCACGAATCAATAACTCACAACACGAAACAATAACTCACAACACAAATCAATAACTCTCAACACGAAACAATAACTCACGAAACAATAACTCACAACACGAATCAATAACTCACAAGACAAATTAATAACTCTCAACATGGAATAATAACTCTCACAACGAAACAATAACTTACAACACGAAACAATGACTCACAACACGAATTATTAACTCAATACGAAACAATAATTCACAACACAAATCAAAAACTCACAAAACGAATCAATAACTCACAACACGAATCAATAACTCACAAGACAAATTAATAACTCTCAACATGGAATAATAACTCTCACAACGAAACAATAACTTACAACACGAAACAATGACTCACAACACGAATTATTAACTCAATACGAAACAATAATTCACAACACAAATCAAAAACTCACAAAACGAATCAATAACTCACAACACGAATTAATAACTCTCAACACAAAACAGTAACTCACAACACGAAACAATAACTCACAACATGAAACAATAACTCACGAATCAATAACTCACAACACGAAACAATAACTCACAACACGAATCAATAACTCTCAACACGAATTAATAACTCACAACACAAATCAATAACTCTCAATACGAAACAATAACTCATGAAACAATAACTCACAACATGAAACAATAACTCACGAATCAATAACTCACAACACGAAACAATAACTCACAACACAAATCAATAACTCTCAACACGAAACAATAACTCACGAAACAATAACTCACAACACGAATCAATAACTCACAAGACAAATTAATAACTCTCAACATGGAATAATAACTCTCAAAACGAAACAATAACTTACAACACGAAACAATGACTCACAACACAAATTATTACCTCAATACGAAACAATAATTCACGAAACAATAACTTACAACATGAAACAATAACTCACGAATCAATAACTCACAACACGAAACAATAACTCACAACACAAATCAATAACTCTCAACACGAAACAATAACTCACGAAACAATAACTCACAACACGAATCAATAACTCACAAGACGAATTAATAACTCTCAACATGGAACAATAACTCTCAAAACGAAACAATAACTTACAACGCGAAACAATGACTCACAACAGGAATTATTAACTCAATACGAAACAATAATTCACAACATGAAACAATAACTCATGAAACAATAACTCACAACATGAAACAATAACTCATGAATCAATAACACACAACATGAATTAATAACTCTCAACACAAAACAATAACTCACAATACGAATCAATGACTCACAACACGAATCAATCACTCTCAACACAAATCAATAACTCACGAAACAATAACTCACGAAGCAATAATTCACAACATGATACAATAACTCAAAAAGAATCATTAACCCTCAACACGAATCAATAACTCTCAACACGAAACAATAGCTCACAACACAAATCAATAACTCTCAACACGAAACAATAACTCACGAAACAATAACTCACGAAACAATAACTCACAACATGAAACAATAACTCACGAATCAATAACTCACAACACGAAACAATAACTCACAACACAAATCAATAACTCTCAATACGAAATAATAACTCACGAAACAATAACTTACAACATGAAACAATAACTCACGAATCAATAACTCACAAAACGAAACAATAACTCACAACACAAATCAATAACTCTCAACACGAAACAATAACTCACGAAACAATAACTCACACACAAATCAATAACTCACAAGACAAATTAATAACTCTCAAAACGTAACAATAACTTACAAAACGAATCAATAACTCACAACACGAATTAATAACTCTCAACACAAAACAGTAACTCACAACACGAATCAATAACTCACAACACGAAACAATAACTCACAACACAAATCAATAACTCTCAATACGAAATAATAACTCACGAAACAATAACTTACAACATGAAACAATAACTCACAAATCAATAACTCACAAAACGAAACAATAACTCACAACACAAATCAATAACTCTCAACACGAAACAATAACTCACGAAACAATAACTCACACACAAATCAATAACTCACAAGACAAATTAATAACTCTCAAAACGAAACAATAACTCACAAAACGAATCAATAACTCACAACACGAATTAATAACTCTCAACACAAAACAGTAACTCACAACACGAAACAATAACTCACAACATGAAACAGTAACTCACAACACAAATCAATAACTCTCAATACGAAATAATAACTCACGAAACAATAACTTACAACATGAAACAATAACTCACGAATCAATAACTCACAAAACGAAACAATAACTCACAACACAAATCAATAACTCTCAACACGAAACAATAACTCACGAAACAATAACTCACACACAAATCAATAACTCACAAGACAAATTAATAACTCTCAAAACGAAACAATAACTTACAAAACGAATCAATAACTCACAACACGAATTAATAACTCTCAACACAAAACAGTAACTCACAACACGAAACAATAACTCACAACATGAAACAATAACTCACGAATCAATAACTCACAACACGAAACAATAACTCACAACACCAAACAATGACTCACAACACGAAACAATAACTCACAACACGTTACAATAACTCTCAACACGAATCAATAACTCACAACTCGAAACAATAACTCACAACACAAATCAATAACTCACAAAACGAATCAATAACTCTCAACACGAATTAATAACTCTCAACACGAAACAATAACTCACGAAACAATAACTCACAACATGAAACAATAACTCACGAATCAATAACTGACAACACGAAACAATAACTCACAACATAAATCAATAACTCACAACACGAAATAATAACTCACAACATGTTACAATAACTCTCAACACGAATCAATAACTGAACACGAATCAATAACTTTCAACACGAAACAATAACTCCCGAAACAATAACTCAACACGAAACAATAACTCACAACACAAATCAATAACTCTCAACACGAAACAATAACTCACGAAACAATAACTCATGAAACAATAACTCACAACATGAAACAATAACTCACGAATCAATAACTCACAACACGAAACAATAACTCACAACACAAATCAATAACTCTCAACACGAAACAATAACTCACGAAACAATAACTCACAACACGAATCAATAACTCACAAGACAAATTAATAACTCTCAACATTGAATAATAACTCTCAAAACGAAACAATAACTTACAACACGAAACAATGACTCACAACACGAATTATTAACTCAATACGAAACAATAATTCACGAAACAATAACTTACAACATGAAACAATAACTCACGAATCAATAACTCACAACACGAAACAATAACTCACAACACAAATCAATAACTCTCAACACGAAACAATAACTCACGAAACAATAACTCACAACACGAATCAATAACTCAAGACAAATTAATAACTCTCAACATGGAATAATAACTCTCACAACGAAACAATAACTTACAACACGAAACAATGACTCACAACACGAATTATTAACTCAATACGAAACAATAATTCACAACACAAATCAAAAACTCACAAAACGAATCAATAACTCACAACACGAATTAATAACTCTCAACACAAAACAGTAACTCACAACACGAAACAATAACTCACAACATGAAACAATAACTCACGAATCAATAACTCACAACACGAAACAATAACTCACAACACGAATCAATAACTCTCAACACGAATTAATAACTCACAACACAAATCAATAACTCTCAATACGAAACAATAACTCATGAAACAATAACTCACAACATGAAACAATAACTCACGAATCAATAACTCACAACACGAAACAATAACTCACAACACAAATCAATAACTCTCAACACGAAACAATAACTCACGAAACAATAACTCACAACACGAATCAATAACTCACAAGACAAATTAATAACTCTCAACATGGAATAATAACTCTCAAAACGAAACAATAACTTACAACACGAAAAAATGACTCACAACACGAATTATTACCTCAATACGAAACAATAATTCAAGAAACAATAACTTACAACATGAAACAATAACTCACGAATCAATAACTCACAACACGAAACAATAACTCACAACACAAATCAATAACTCTCAACACGAAACAATAACTCACGAAACAATAACTCACAATACGAATCAATATCTCACAAGACGAATTAATAACTCTCAACATGGAACAATAACTCTCAAAACGAAACAATAACTTACAACGCGAAACAATGACTCACAACACGAATTATTAACTCAATACGAAACAATAATTCACAACATGAAACAATAACTCATGAAACAATAACTCACAACATAAAACAATAACTCATGAATCAATAACACACAACATGAATTAATAACTCTCAACACAAAACAATAACTCACAATACGAATCAATGACTCACAACACGAATCAATCACTCTCAACACAAATCAATAACTCACGAAACAATAACTCACGAAGCAATAATTCACAACATGATACAATAACTCAAAAAGAATCATTAACCCTCAACACGAATTAATAACTCTTAACACGAAACAATAGCTCACAACACAAATCAATAACTCTCAACACGAAACAATAACTCACGAAACAATAACTCACGAAACAATAACTCACAACATGAAACAATAACTCACGAATCAATAACTCACAACACGAAACAATAACTCACAACACAAATCAATAACTCTCAATACGAAATAATAACTCACGAAACAATAACTTACAACATGAAACAATAACTCACGAATCAATAACTCACAAAACGAAACAATAACTCACAACACAAATCAATAACTCTCAACACGAAACAATAACTCACGAAACAATAACTCACACACAAATCAATAACTCACAAGACAAATTAATAACTCTCAAAACGAAACAATAACTTACAAAACGAATCAATAACTCACAACACGAATTAATAACTCTCAACACAAAACAGTAACTCACAACACGAAACAATAACTCACAACATGAAACAATAACTCACGAATCAATAACTCACAACACGAAACAATAACTCACAACACCAAACAATGACTCACAACACGAAACAATAACTCACAACACGTTACAATAACTCTCAACACGAATCAATAACTCACAACTCGAAACAATAACTCACAACACAAATCAATAACTCACAAAACGAATCAATAACTCTCAACACGAATTAATAACTCTCAACACGAATTAATAACTCTCAACACGAATCAATAACTCTCAACACGAAACAATAACTCACGAAACAATAACTCACAACATGAAACAATAACTCACGAATCAATAACTCACAACACGAAACAATAACTCACAACACAAATCAATAACTCTCAATACGAAACAATAACTCACGAAACAATAACTTACGATTTGAAACAATAACTCACGAATCAATAACTCACAACACGAAACAATAACTCACGAAACAATAACTCACAACACGAATCAATAACTCTCAACACGAATTAATAACTCACAACACAAATCAATAACTCTCAATACGAAACAATAACTCACGAAACAATAACTTACGATTTGAAACAATAACTCACGAATCAATAACTCACAACACGAAACAATAACTCACGAAAAAATAACTCACAACACGAATCAATAACTCACAACACGAATTAATAACTCTCAACATGGAACAATAACTCTCAAAACGAAACAATAACTTACAACGCGAAACAATGACTCACAACACGAATTATTAACTCAATACGAAACAATAATTCACAACATGAAACAATAACTCATTAAAACAATAACTCACAACATGAAACAATAACTCATGAATCAATAACACACAACATGAATTAATAACTCTCAACACAAAACAATAACTCACAATACGAATCAATGACTCACAACACGAATCAATCACTCTCAACACAAATCAATAACTCACGAAACAATAACTCACGAAGCAATAATTCACAACATGATACAATAACTCAAAAAGAATCATTAACCCTCAACACGAATCAATAACTCTCAACACGAAACAATAGCTCACAACACAAATCAATAACTCTCAACACGAAACAATAACTCACGAAACAATAACTCACGAAACAATAACTCACAACATGAAACAATAACTCACGAATCAATAACTCACAACACGAAACAATAACTCACAACACAAATCAATAACTCTCAATACGAAATAATAACTCACGAAACAATAACTTACAACATGAAACAATAACTCACGAATCAATAACTCACAAAACGAAACAATAACTCACAACACAAATCAATAACTCTCAACACGAAACAATAACTCACGAAACAATAACTCACACACAAATCAATAACTCACAAGACAAATTAATAACTCTCAAAACGAAACAATAACTTACAAAACGAATCAATAACTCACAACACGAATTAATAACTCTCAACACAAAACAGTAACTCACAACACGAAACAATAACTCACAACATGAAACAATAACTCACGAATCAATAACTCCCAACACGAAACAATAACTCACAACACGAAACAATGACTCACAACACGAAACAATAACTCACAACACGTTACAATAACTCTCAACACGAATCAATAACTCACAACTCGAAACAATAACTCACAACACAAATCAATAACTCACAAAACGAATCAATAACTCTCAACACGAATTAATAACTCTCAACACGAAACAATAACTCACGAAACAATAACTCACAACATGAAACAATAACTCACGAATCAATAACTGACAACACGAAACAATAACTCACAACATAAATCAATAACTCACAACACGAAATAATAACTCACAACATGTTACAATAACTCTCAACACGAATCAATAACTGAACACGAATCAATAACTTTCAACACGAAACAATAACTCCCGAAACAATAACTCAACACGAAACAATAACTCACAACACAAATCAATAACTCTCAACACGAAACAATAACTCACGAAACAATAACTCATGAAACAATAACTCACAACATGAAACAATAACTCACGAATCAATAACTCACAACACGAAACAATAACTCACAACACAAATCAATAACTCTCAACACGAAACAATAACTCACGAAACAATAACTCTCAACACGAATCAATAACTCACAAGACAAATTAATAACTCTCAACATGGAATAATAACTCTCAAAACGAAACAATAACTTACAACACGAAACAATGACTCACAACACGAATTATTAACTCAATACGAAACAATAATTCACGAAACAATAACTTACAACATGAAACAATAACTCACGAATCAATAACTCACAACACGAAACAATAACTCACAACACAAATCAATAACTCTCAACACGAAACAATAACTCACGAAAAAATAACTCACAACACGAATCAATAACTCACAAGACAAATTAATAACTCTCAACATGGAATAATAACTCTCACAACGAAACAATAACTTACAACACGAAACAATGACTCACAACACGAATTATTGACTCAATACGAAACAATAATTCACAACACAAATCAAAAACTCACAAAACGAATCAATAACTCACAACACGAATTAATAACTCTCAACACAAAACAGTAACTCACAACACGAAACAATAACTCACAACATGAAGCAATAACTCACGAATCAATAACTCACAACACGAAACAATAACTCACAACACGAATCAATAACTCTCAACACGAATTAATAACTCACAACACAAATCAATAACTCTCAATACGAAACAATAACTCATGAAACCATAACTCACAACATGAAACAATAACTCACGAATCAATAACTCACAACACGAAACAATAACTCACAACACAAATCAATAACTCTCAACACGAAACAATAACTCACGAAACAATAACTCACAACACGAATCAATAACTCACAAGACAAATTAATAACTCTCAACATGGAATAATAACTCTCAAAACGAAACAATAACTTACAACACGAAACAATGACTCACAACACGAATTATTACCTCAATACGAAACAATAATTCACGAAACAATAACTTACAACATGAAACAATAACTCACGAATCAATAACTCACAACACGAAACAATAACTCACAACACAAATCAATAACTCTCAACACGAAACAATAACTCACGAAACAATAACTCACAACACGAATCAATAACTCACAAGACGAATTAATAACTTTCAACATGGAACAATAACTCTCAAAACGAAACAATAACTTACAACGCGAAACAATGACTCACAACACGAATTATTAACTCAATACGAAACAATAATTCACAACATGAAACAATAACTCATGAAACAATAACTCACAACATGAAACAATAACTCATGAATCAATAACACACAACATGAATTAATAACTCTCAACACAAAACAATAACTCACAATACGAATCAATGACTCACAACACGAATCAATCACTCAACACAAATCAATAACTCACGAAACAATAACTCACGAAGCAATAATTCACAACATGATACAATAACTCAAAAAGAATCATTAACCCTCAACACGAATCAATAACTCTCAACACGAAACAATAGCTCACAACACAAATCAATAACTCTCATCACGAAACAATAACTCACACACAAATCAATAACTCACAAGACAAATTAATAACTCTCAAAACGAAACAATAACTTACAAAACGAATCAATAACTCACAACACGAATTAATAACTCTCAACACAAAACAGTAACTCACAACACGAAACAATAACTCACAACATGAAACAATAACTCACGAATCAATAACTCACAACACGAAACAATAACTCACAACACGAAACAATGACTCACAACACGAAACAATAACTCACAACACGTTACAATAACTCTCAACACGAATCAATAACTCACAACTCGAAACAATAACTCACAACACAAATCAATAACTCACAAAACGAATCAATAACTCTCAACACGAATTAATAACTCTCAACACGAAACAATAACTCACGAAACAATAACTCACAACATGAAACAATAACTCACGAATCAATAACTGACAACACGAAACAATAACTCACAACATAAATCAATAACTCACAACACGAAATAATAACTCACAACATGTTACAATAACTCTCAACACGAATCAATAACTGAACACGAATCAATAACTTTCAACACGAAACAATAACTCCCGAAACAATAACTCAACACGAAACAATAACTCACAACACAAATCAATAACTCTCAACACGAAACAATAACTCACGAAACAATAACTCATGAAACAATAACTCACAACATGAAACAATAACTCACGAATCAATAACTCACAACACGGAACAATAACTCACAACACAAATCAATAACTCTCAACACGAAACAATAACTCACGAAACAATAACTCACAACACGAATCAATAACTCACAAGACAAATTAATAACTCTCAACATGGAATAATAACTCTCAAAACGAAACAATAACTTACAACACGAAACAATGACTCACAACACGAATTATTAACTCAATACGAAACAATAATTCACGAAACAATAACTTACAACATGAAACAATAACTCACGAATCAATAACTCACAACACGAAACAATAACTCACAACACAAATCAATAACTCTCAACACGAAACTATAACTCACGAAACAATAACTCACAACACGAATCAATAACTCACAAGACAAATTAATAACTCTCAACATGGAATAATAACTCTCACAACGAAACAATAACTTACAACACGAAACAATGACTCACAACACGAATTATTAACTCAATACGAAACAATAATTCACAACACAAATCAAAAACTCACAAAACGAATCAATAACTCACAACACGAATTAATAACTCTCAACACAAAACAGTAACTCACAACACGAAACAATAACTCACAACATGAAACAATAACTCACGAATCAATAACTCACAACACGAAACAATAACTCACAACACGAATCAATAACTCTCAACACGAATTAATAACTCACAACACAAATCAATAACTCTCAATACGAAACAATAACTCATGAAACAATAACTCACAACATGAAACAATAACTCACGAATCAATAACTCACAACACGAAACAATAACTCACAACACAAATCAATAACTCTCAACACGAAATAATAACTCACGAAACAATAACTCACAACACGAATCAATAACTCACAAGACAAATTAATAACTCTCAACATGGAATAATAACTCTCAAAACGAAACAATAACTTACAACACGAAACAATGACTCACAACACGAATTATTACCTCAATACGAAACAATAATTTACGAAACAATAACTTACAACATGAAACAATAACTCACGAATCAATAACTCACAACACGAAACAATAACTCACAACACAAATCAATAACTGTCAACACGAAACAATAACTCACGAAACAATAACTCACAACACGAATCAATAACTCACAAGACGAATTAATAACTCTCAACATGGAACAATAACTCTCAAAACGAAACAATAACTTACAACGCGAAACAATGACTCACAACACGAATTATTAACTCAATACGAAACAATAATTCACAACATGAAACAATAACTCATGAAACAATAACTCACAACATGAAACAATAACTCATGAATCAATAACACACAACATGAATTAATAACTCTCAACACAAAACAATAACTCACAATACGAATCAATGACTCACAACACGAATCAATCACTCAACACAAATCAATAACTCACGAAACAATAACTCACGAAGCAATAATTCACAACATGATACAATAACTCAAAAAGAATCATTAACCCTCAACACGAATCAATAACTCTCAACACGAAACAATAGCTCACAACACAAATCAATAACTCTCATCACGAAACAATAACTCACACACAAATCAATAACTCACAAGACAAATTAATAACTCTCAAAACGAAACAATAACTTACAAAACGAATCAATAACTCACAACACGAATTAATAACTCTCAACACAAAACAGTAACTCACAACACGAAACAATAACTCACAACATGAAACAATAACTCACGAATCAATAACTCACAACACGAAACAATAACTCACAACACGAAACAATGACTCACAACACGAAACAATAACTCACAACACGTTACAATAACTCTCAACACGAATCAATAACTCACAACTCGAAACAATAACTCACAACACAAATCAATAACTCACAAAACGAATCAATAACTCTCAACACGAATTAATAACTCTCAACACGAAACAATAACTCACGAAACAATAACTCACAACATGAAACAATAACTCACGAATCAATAACTGACAACACGAAACAATAACTCACAACATAAATCAATAACTCACAACACGAAATAATAACTCACAACATGTTACAATAACTTTCAACACGAATCAATAACTGAACACGAATCAATAACTTTCAACACGAAACAATAACTCCCGAAACAATTACTCATGAAACAATAACTCACAACATGAAACAATAACTCACGAATCAATAACTCACAACACGAAACAATAACTCACAACACAAATCAATAACTCTCAACACGAAACAATAACTCACGAAACAATTACTCATGAAACAATAACTCACAACATGAAACAATAACTCACGAATCAATAACTCACAACACGAAACAATAACTCACAACACAAATCAATAACTCTCAACACGAAACAATAACTCACGAAACAATAACTCACAACACGAATCAATAACTCACAAGACAAATTAATAACTCTCAACATGGAATAATAACTCTCAAAACGAAACAATAACTTACAACACGAAACAATGACTCACAACACGAATTATTACCTCAATACGAAACAATAATTCACAACACAAATCAAAAACTCACAAAACGAATCAATAACTCACAACACGAATTAATAACTCTCAACACAAAACAGTAACTCACAACACGAAACAATAACTCACAACATGAAACAATAA
The DNA here is from genome assembly GCF_053564925.1 of Oryzias latipes. Classification (NCBI taxonomy): domain Eukaryota; kingdom Metazoa; phylum Chordata; class Actinopteri; order Beloniformes; family Adrianichthyidae; genus Oryzias; species Oryzias latipes. Next base: position 10,002,189 of record NC_136257.1, on the reverse strand, counting down.
CTCACGAATCAATAACTCACAACACGAAACAATAACTCACAACACGAATCAATAACTCTCAACACGAATTAATAACTCACAACACAAATCAATAACTCTCAATACGAAACAATAACTCATGAAACAATAACTCACAACATGAAACAATAACTCACGAATCAATAACTCACAACACGAAACAATAACTCACAACACAAATCAATAACTCTCAACACGAAACAATAACTCACGAAACAATAACTCACAACACGAATCAATAACTCACAAGACAAATCAATGACTCTCAACATGGAATAATAACTCTCAAAACGAAACAATAACTTACAACACGAAACAATGACTCACAACACGAATTATTACCTCAATACGAAACAATAATTCACGAAACAATAACTTACAACATGAAACAATAACTCACGAATCAATAACTCACAACACGAAACAATAACTCACAACACAAATCAATAACTCTCAACACGAAACAATAACTCACGAAACAATAACTCACAACACGAATCAATAACTCACAACACGAATTAATAACTCTCAACATGGAACAATAACTCTCAAAACGAAACAATAACTTACAACGCGAAACAATGACTCACAACACGAATTATTAACTCAATACGAAACAATAATTCACAACATGAAACAATAACTCATTAAAACAATAACTCACAACATGAAACAATAACTCATGAATCAATAACACACAACATGAATTAATAACTCTCAACACAAAACAATAACTCACAATACGAATCAATGACTCACAACACGAATCAATCACTCTCAACACAAATCAATAACTCACGAAACAATAACTCACGAAGCAATAATTCACAACATGATACAATAACTCAAAAAGAATCATTAACCCTCAACACGAATCAATAACTCTCAACACGAAACAATAGCTCACAACACAAATCAATAACTCTCAACACGAAACAATAACTCACGAAACAATAACTCACGAAACAATAACTCACAACATGAAACAATAACTCACGAATCAATAACTCACAACACGAAACAATAACTCACAACACAAATCAATAACTCTCAATACGAAATAATAACTCACGAAACAATAACTTACAACATGAAACAATAACTCACGAATCAATAACTCACAAAACGAAACAATAACTCACAACACAAATCAATAACTCTCAACACGAAACAATAACTCACGAAACAATAACTCACACACAAATCAATAACTCACAAGACAAATTAATAACTCTCAAAACGAAACAATAACTTACAAAACGAATCAATAACTCACAACACGAATTAATAACTCTCAACACAAAACAGTAACTCACAACACGAAACAATAACTCACAACATGAAACAATAACTCACGAATCAATAACTCACAACACGAAACAATAACTCACAACACGAAACAATGACTCACAACACGAAACAATAACTCACAACACGTTACAATAACTCTCAACACGAATCAATAACTCACAACTCGAAACAATAACTCACAACACAAATCAATAACTCACAAAACGAATCAATAACTCTCAACACGAATTAATAACTCTCAACACGAAACAATAACTCACGAAACAATAACTCACAACATGAAACAATAACTCACGAATCAATAACTGACAACACGAAACAATAACTCACAACATAAATCAATAACTCAAAACACGAAATAATAACTCACAACATGTTACAATAACTCTCAACACGAATCAATAACTGAACACGAATCAATAACTTTCAACACGAAACAATAACTCCCGAAACAATAACTCAACACGAAACAATAACTCACAACACAAATCAATAACTCTCAACACGAAACAATAACTCACGAAACAATAACTCATGAAACAATAACTCACAACATGAAACAATAACTCACGAATCAATAACTCACAACACGAAACAATAACTCACAACACAAATCAATAACTCTCAACACGAAACAATAACTCACGAAACAATAACTCACAACACGAATCAATAACTCACAAGACAAATTAATAACTCTCAACATGGAATAATAACTCTCAAAACGAAACAATAACTTACAACACGAAACAATGACTCACAACACGAATTATTAACTCAATACGAAACAATAATTCACGAAACAATAACTTACAACATGAAACAATAACTCACGAATCAATAACTCACAACACGAAACAATAACTCACAACACAAATCAATAACTCTCAACACGAAACAATAACTCACGAAACAATAACTCACAACACGAATCAATAACTCACAAGACAAATTAATAACTCTCAACATGGAATAATAACTCTCACAACGGAACAATAACTTACAACACGAAACAATGACTCACAACACGAATTATTAACTCAATACGAAACAATAATTCACAACACAAATCAAAAACTCACAAAACGAATCAATAACTCACAACACGAATTAATAACTCTCAACACAAAACAGTAACTCACAACACGAAACAATAACTCACAACATGAAACAATAACTCACGAATCAATAACTCACAACACGAAACAATAACTCACAACACGAATTAATAACTCACAACACAAATCAATAACTCTCAATACGAAACAATAACTCATGAAACAATAACTCACAACATGAAACAATAACTCACGAATCAATAACTCACAACACGAAACAATAACTCACAACACAAATCAATAACTCTCAACACGAAACAATAACTCACGAAACAATAACTCACAACACGAATCAATAACTCACAAGACAAATCAATGACTCTCAACATGGAATAATAACTCTCAAAACGAAACAATAACTTACAACACGAAACAATGACTCACAACACGAATTATTACCTCAATACGAAACAATAATTCACGAAACAATAACTTACAACATGAAACAATAACTCACGAATCAATAACTCACAACACGAAACAATAACTCACAACACAAATCAATAACTCTCAACACGAAACAATAACTCACGAAACAATAACTCACAACACGAATCAATAACTCACAACACGAATTAATAACTCTCAACATGGAACAATAACTCTCAAAACGAAACAATAACTTACAACGCGAAACAATGACTCACAACACGAATTATTAACTCAATACGAAACAATAATTCACAACATGAAACAATAACTCATTAAAACAATAACTCACAACATGAAACAATAACTCATGAATCAATAACACACAACATGAATTAATAACTCTCAACACAAAACAATAACTCACAATACGAATCAATGACTCACAACACGAATCAATCACTCTCAACACAAATCAATAACTCACGAAACAATAACTCACGAAGCAATAATTCACAACATGATACAATAACTCAAAAAGAATCATTAACCCTCAACACGAATCAATAACTCTCAACACGAAACAATAGCTCACAACACAAATCAATAACTCTCAACACGAAACAATAACTCACGAAACAATAACTCACGAAACAATAACTCACAACATGAAACAATAACTCACGAATCAATAACTCACAACACGAAACAATAACTCACAACACAAATCAATAACTCTCAATACGAAATAATAACTTACGAAACAATAACTTACAACATGAAACAATAACTCACGAATCAATAACTCACAAAACGAAACAATAACTCACAACACAAATCAATAACTCTCAACACGAAACAATAACTCACGAAACAATAACTCACACACAAATCAATAACTCACAAGACAAATTAATAACTCTCAAAACGAAACAATAACTTACAAAACGAATCAATAACTCACAACACGAATTAATAACTCTCAACACAAAACAGTAACTCACAACACGAAACAATAACTCACAACATGAAACAATAACTCACGAATCAATAACTCACAACACGAAACAATAACTCACAACACGAAACAATGACTCACAACACGAAACAATAACTCACAACACGTTACAATAACTCTCAACACGAATCAATAACTCACAACTCGAAACAATAACTCACAACACAAATCAATAACTCACAAAACGAATCAATAACTCTCAACACGAATTAATAACTCTCAACACGAAACAATAACTCACGAAACAATAACTCACAACATGAAACAATAACTCACGAATCAATAACTGACAACACGAAATAATAACTCACAACATGTTACAATAACTCTCAACACGAATCAATAACTGAACACGAATCAATAACTTTCAACACGAAACAATAACTCCCGAAACAATAACTCAACACGAAACAATAACTCACAACACAAATCAATAACTCTCAACACGAAACAATAACTCACGAAACAATAACTCATGAAACAATAACTCACAACATGAAACAATAACTCACGAATCAATAACTCACAACACGAAACAATAACTCACAACACAAATCAATAACTCTCAACACGAAACAATAACTCACGAAACAATAACTCTCAACACGAATCAATAACTCACAAGACAAATTAATAACTCTCAACATGGAATAATAACTCTCAAAACGAAACAATAACTTACAACACGAAACAATGACTCACAACACGAATTATTGACTCAATACGAAACAATAATTCACAACACAAATCAAAAACTCACAAAACGAATCAATAACTCACAACACGAATTAATAACTCTCAACACAAAACAGTAACTCACAACACGAAACAATAACTCACAACATGAAACAATAACTCACGAATCAATAACTCACAACACGAAACAATAACTCACAACACGAATCAATAACTCTCAACACGAATTAATAACTCACAACACAAATCAATAACTCTCAATACGAAACAATAACTCATGAAACAATAACTCACAACATGAAACAATAACTCACGAATCAATAACTCACAACACGAAACAATAACTCACAACACAAATCAATAACTCTCAACACGAAACAATAACTCACGAAACAATAACTCACAACACGAATCAATAACTCACAAGACAAATTAATAACTCTCAACATGGAATAATAACTCTCAAAACGAAACAATAACTTACAACACGAAACAATGACTCACAACACGAATTATTACCTCAATACGAAACAATAATTCACGAAACAATAACTTACAACATGAAACAATAACTCACGAATCAATAACTCACAACACGAAACAATAACTCACAACACAAATCAATAACTCTCAACACGAAACAATAACTCACGAAACAATAACTCACAACACGAATCAATAACTCACAAGACGAATTAATAACTCTCAACATGGAACAATAACTCTCAAAACGAAACAATAACTTACAACGCGAAACAATGACTCACAACACGAATTATTAACTCAATACGAAACAATAATTCACAACATGAAACAATAACTCATGAAACAATAACTCACAACATGAAACAATAACTCATGAATCAATAACACACAACATGAATTAATAACTCTCAACACAAAACAATAACTCACAATACGAATCAATGACTCACAACACGAATCAATCACTCAACACAAATCAATAACTCACGAAACAATAACTCACGAAGCAATAATTCACAACATGATACAATAACTCAAAAAGAATCATTAACCCTCAACACGAATCAATAACTCTCAACACGAAACAATAGCTCACAACACAAATCAATAACTCTCATCACGAAACAATAACTCACACACAAATCAATAACTCACAAGACAAATTAATAACTCTCAAAACGAAACAATAACTTACAAAACGAATCAATAACTCACAACACGAATTAATAACTCTCAACACAAAACAGTAACTCACAACACGAAACAATAACTCACAACATGAAACAATAACTCACGAATCAATAACTCACAACACGAAACAATAACTCACAACACGAAACAATGACTCACAACACGAAACAATAACTCACAACACGTTACAATAACTCTCAACACGAATCAATAACTCACAACTCGAAACAATAACTCACAACACAAATCAATAACTCACAAAACGAATCAATAACTCTCAACACGAATTAATAACTCTCAACACGAAACAATAACTCACGAAACAATAACTCACAACATGAAACAATAACTCACGAATCAATAACTGACAACACGAAACAATAACTCACAACATAAATCAATAACTCACAACACGAAATAATAACTCACAACATGTTACAATAACTCTCAACACGAATCAATAACTGAAAACGAATCAATAACTTTCAACACGAAACAATAACTCCCGAAACAATAACTCAACACGAAACAATAACTCACAACACAAATCAATAACTCTCAACACGAAACAATAACTCACGAAACAATAACTCATGAAACAATAACTCACAACATGAAACAATAACTCACGAATCAATTACTCACAACACGAAACAATAACTCACAACACAAATCAATAACTCTCAACACGAAACAATAACTCACGAAACAATAACTCACAACACGAATCAATAACTCACAAGACAAATTAATAACTCTCAACATGGAATAATAACTCTCAAAACGAAACAATAACTTACAACACGAAACAATGACTCACAACACGAATTATTAACTCAATACGAAACAATAATTCACGAAACAATAACTTACAACATGAAACAATAACTCACGAATCAATAACTCACAACACGAAACAATAACTCACAACACAAATCAATAACTCTCAACACGAAACAATAACTCACGAAACAATAACTCACAACACGAATCAATAACTCACAAGACAAATTAATAACTCTCAACATGGAATAATAACTCTCACAACGAAACAATAACTTACAACACGAAACAATGACTCACAACACGAATTAATAACTCAATACGAAACAATAATTCACAACACAAATCAAAAACTCACAAAACGAATCAATAACTCACAACACGAATTAATAACTCTCAACACAAAACAGTAACTCACAACACGAAACAATAACTCACAACATGAAACAATAACTCACGAATCAATAACTCACAACACGAAACAATAACTCACAACACGAATCAATAACTCTCAACACGAATTAATAACTCACAACACAAATCAATAACTCTCAATACGAAACAATAACTCATGAAACAATAACTCACAACATGAAACAATAACTCACGAATCAATAACTCACAACACGAAACAATAACTCACAACACAAATCAATAACTCTCAACACGAAACAATAACTCACGAAACAATAACTCACAACACGAATCAATAACTCACAAGACAAATCAATGACTCTCAACATGGAATAATAACTCTCAAAACGAAACAATAACTTACAACACGAAACAATGACTCACAACACGAATTATTACCTCAATACGAAACAATAATTCACGAAACAATAACTTACAACATGAAACAATAACTCACGAATCAATAACTCACAACACGAAACAATAACTCACAACACAAATCAATAACTCTCAACACGAAACAATAACTCACGAAACAATAACTCACAACACGAATCAATAACTCACAAGACGAATTAATAACTCTCAACATGGAACAATAACTCTCAAAACGAAACAATAACTTACAACGCGAAACAATGACTCACAACAGGAATTATTAACTCAATACGAAACAATAATTCACAACATGAAACAATAACTCATGAAACAATAACTCACAACATGAAACAATAACTCATGAATCAATAACACACAACATGAATTAATAACTCTCAACACAAAACAATAACTCACAATACGAATCAATGACTCACAACACGAATCAATCACTCTCAACACAAATCAATAACTCACGAAACAATAACTCACGAAGCAATAATTCACAACATGATACAATAACTCAAAAAGAATCATTAACCCTCAACACGAATCAATAACTCTCAACACGAAACAATAGCTCACAACACAAATCAATAACTCTCAACACGAAACAATAACTCACGAAACAATAACTCACGAAACAATAACTCACAACATGAAACAATAACTCACGAATCAATAACTCACAACACGAAACAATAACTCACAACACAAATCAATAACTCTCAATACGAAATAATAACTCACGAAACAATAACTTACAACATGAAACAATAACTCACGAATCAATAACTCACAAAACGAAACAATAACTGACAACACAAATCAATAAGTCTCAACACGAAACAATAAATCACGAAACAATAACTCACACACAAATCAATAACTCACAAGACAAATTAATAACTCTCAAAACGAAACAATAACTTACAAAACAAATCAATAACTCACAACACGAATAAATAACTCTCAACACAAAACAGTAACTCACAACACGAAACAATAACTCACAACATGAAACAATAACTCACGAATCAATAACTCACAACACGAAACAATAACTCACAACACGAAACAATGACTCACAACACGAAACAATAACTCACAACACGTTACAATAACTCTCAACACGAATCAATAACTCACAACTCGAAACAATAACTCACAACACAAATCAATAACTCACAAAACGAATCAATAACTCTCAACACGAATTAATAACTCTCAACACGAAACAATAACTCACGAAACAATAACTCACAACATGAAACAATAACTCACGAATCAATAACTGACAACACGAAACAATAACTCACAACATAAATCAATAACTCACAACACGAAATAATAACTCACAACATGTTACAATAACTCTCAACACGAATCAATAACTGAACACGAATCAATAACTTTCAACACGAAACAATAACTCCCGAAACAATAACTCAACACGAAACAATAACTCACAACACAAATCAATAACTCTCAACACGAAACAATAACTCACGAAACAATAACTCATGAAACAATAACTCACAACATGAAACAATAACTCACGAATCAATAACTCACAACACGAAACAATAACTCACAACACAAATCAATAACTCTCAACACGAAACAATAACTCACGAAACAATAACTCACAACACGAATCAATAACTCACAAGACAAATTAATAACTCTCAACATGGAATAATAACTCTCAAAACGAAACAATAACTTACAACACGAAACAATGACTCACAACACGAATTATTAACTCAATACGAAACAATAATTCACGAAACAATAACTTACAACATGAAACAATAACTCACGAATCAATAACTCACAACACGAAACAATAACTCACAACACAAATCAATAACTCTCAACACGAAACAATAACTCACGAAACAATAACTCACAACACGAATCAATAACTCACAAGACAAATTAATAACTCTCAACATGGAATAATAACTCTCAAAACGAAACAATAACTTACAACACGAAACAATGACTCACAACACGAATTATTAACTCAATACGAAACAATAATTCACAACACAAATCAAAAACTCACAAAACGAATCAATAACTCACAACACGAATTAATAACTCTCAACACAAAACAGTAACTCACAACACGAAACAATAACTCACAACATGAAACAATAACTCACGAATCAATAACTCACAACACGAAACAATAACTCACAACACGAAACAATAACTCTCAACACGAATTAATAACTCACAACACAAATCAATAACTCTCAATACGAAACAATAACTCATGAAACAATAACTCACAACATGAAACAATAACTCACAACACAAATCAATAAGTCTCAACACGAAACAATAACTCACGAAACAATAACTCACAACACGAATCAATAACTCACAAGACAAATCAATGACTCTCAACATGGAATAATAACTCTCAAAACGAAACAATAACTTACAACACGAAACAATGACTCACAACACGAATTATTAACTCAATACGAAACAATAATTCACGAAACAATAACTTACAACATGAAACAATAACTCACGAATCAATAACTCACAACACGAAACAATAACTCACAACACAAATCAATAACTCTCAACACGAAACAATAACTCACGAAACAATAACTCACAACACGAATCAATAACTCACAAGACAAATTAATAACTCTCAACATGGAATAATAACTCTCAAAACGAAACAATAACTTACAACACGAAACAATGACTCACAACACGAATTATTAACTCAATACGAAACAATAATTCACAACACAAATCAAAAACTCACAAAACGAATCAATAACTCACAACACGAATTAATAACTCTCAACACAAAACAGTAACTCACAACACGAAACAATAACTCACAACATGAAACAATAACTCACGAATCAATAACTCACAACACGAAACAATAACTCACAACACGAAACAATAACTCTCAACACGAATTAATAACTCACAACACAAATCAATAACTCTCAATACGAAACAATAACTCATGAAACAATAACTCACAACATGAAACAATAACTCACGAATCAATAACTCACAACACGAAACAATAACTCACAACACAAATCAATAAGTCTCAACACGAAACAATAACTCACGAAACAATAACTCACAACACGAATCAATAACTCACAAGACAAATCAATGACTCTCAACATGGAATAATAACTCTCAAAACGAAACAATAACTTACAACACGAAACAATGACTCACAACACGAATTATTACCTCAATACGAAACAATAATTCACGAAACAATAACTTACAACATGAAACAATAACTCACGAATCAATAACTCACAACACGAAACAATAACTCACAACACAAATCAATAACTCTCAACACGAAACAATAACTCACGAAACAATAACTCACAACACGAATCAATAACTCACAAGACGAATTAATAACTCTCAACATGGAACAATAACTCTCAAAACGAAACAATAACTTACAACGCGAAACAATGACTCACAACAGGAATTATTAACTCAATATGAAACAATAATTCACAACATGAAACAATAACTCATGAAACAATAACTCACAACATGAAACAATAACTCATGAATCAATAACACACAACATGAATTAATAACTCTCAACACAAAACAATAACTCACAATACGAATCAATGACTCACAACACGAATCAATCACTCTCAACACAAATCAATAACTCACGAAACAAGAACTCACGAAGCAATAATTCACAACATGATACAATAACTCAAAAAGAATCATTAACCCTCAACACGAATCAATAACTCTCAACACGAAACAATAGCTCACAACACAAATCAATAACTCTCAACACGAAACAATAACTCACGAAACAATAACTCATGAAACAATAACTCACAACATGAAACAATAACTCACGAATCAATAACTCACAACACGAAACAATAACTCACAACACAAATCAATAACTCTCAATACGAAATAATAACTCACGAAACAATAACTTACAACATGAAACAATAACTCACGAATCAATAACTCATGAAACAATAACTCACAACATGAAACAATAACTCACGAATCAATAACTCACAACACGAAACAATAACTCACAACACAAATCAATAACTCTAAACACGAAACAATAACTCACGAAACAATAACTCACAACTCGAAACAATAACTCACAACACAAATCAATAACTCACAAAACGAATCAATAACTCTCAACACGAATTAATAACTCTCAACACGAAACAATAACTCACGAAACAATAACTCACAACATGAAACAATAACTCACGAATCAATAACTGACAACACGAAACAATAACTCACAACATAAATCAATAACTCACAACACGAAATAATAACTCACAACATGTTATAATAACTCTCAACACGAATCAATAACTGAACACGAATCAATAACTTTCAACACGAAACAATAACTCCCGAAACAATAACTCAACACGAAACAATAACTCACAACACAAATCAATAACTCTCAACACGAAACAATAACTCACGAAACAATAACTCATGAAACAATAACTCACAACATGAAACAATAACTCACGAATCAATAACTCACAACACGAAACAATAACTCACAACACAAATCAATAACTCTCAACACGAAACAATAACTCACGAAACAATAACTCACAACACGAATCAATAACTCACAAGACAAATTAATAACTCTTAACATGGAATAATAACTCTCAAAACGAAACAATAACTTACAACACGAAACAATGACTCACAACACGAATTATTAACTCAATACGAAACAATAATTCACGAAACAATAACTTACAACATGAAACAATAACTCACGAATCAATAACTCACAACACGAAACAATAACTCACAACACAAATCAATAACTCTCAACACGAAACAATAACTCACGAAACAATAACTCACAACACGAATCAATAACTCACAAGACAAATTTATAACTCTCAACATGGAATAATAACTCTCAAAACGAAACAATAACTTACAACACGAAACAATGACTCACAACACGAATTATTAACTCAATACGAAACAATAATTCACAACACAAATCAAAAACTCACAAAACGAATCAATAACTCACAACACGAATTAATAACTCTCAACACAAAACAGTAACTCACAACACGAAACAATAACTCACAACATGAAACAATAACTCACGAATCAATAACTCACAACACGAAACAATAACTCACAACACGAAACAATGACTCACAACACGAAACAATAACTCACAACACGTTACAATAACTGTCAACACGAAACAATAACTCACAACACGAATCAATAACTCACAAGACAAATCAATGACTCTCAACATGGAATAATAACTCTCAAAACGAAACAATAACTTACAACACGAAACAATGACTCACAACACGAATTATTACCTCAATACGAAACAATAATTCACGAAACAATAACTTACAACATGAAACAATAACTCACGAATCAATAACTCACAACACGAAACAATAACTCACAACACAAATCAATAACTCTCAACACGAAACAATAACTCACGAAACAATAACTCACAACACGAATCAATAACTCACAAGACAAATTAATAACTCTCAACATGGAACAATAACTCTCAAAACGAAACAATAACTTACAACGCGAAACAATGACTCACAACACGAATTATTAACTCAATACGAAACAATAATTCACAACATGAAACAATAACTCATGAAACAATAACTCACAACATGAAACAATAACTCACGAATCAATAACTCACAACACGAAACAATAACTCACAACACAAATCAATAACTCTCAACACGAAACAATAACTCACGAAACAATAACTCACAACACGAATCAATAACTCACAAGACAAATTAATAACTCTCAACATGGAATAATAACTCTCAAAACGAAACAATAACTTACAACACGAAACAATGACTCACAACACGAATTATTAACTCAATACGAAACAATAATTCACGAAACAATAACTTACAACATGAAACAATAACTCACGAATCAATAACTCACAACACGAAACAATAATTCACAACACAAATCAATAACTTTCAACACGAAACAATAACTCACGAAACAATAACTCACAACACGAATCAATAACTCACAAGACAAATTAATAACTCTCAACATGGAATAATAACTCTCACAACGAAACAATAACTTACAACACGAAACAATGACTCACAACACGAATTATTAACTCAATACGAAACAATAATTCACAACACAAATCAAAAACTCACAAAACGAATCAATAACTCACAACACGAATTAATAACTCTCAACACAAAACAGTAACTCACAACACGAAACAATAACTCACAACATGAAACAATAACTCACGAATCAATAACTCACAACACGAAACAATAACTCACAACACGAATCAATAACTCTCAACACGAATTAATAACTCACAACACAAATCAATAACTCTCAATACGAAACAATAACTCATGAAACAATAACTCACAACATGAAACAATAACTCACGAATCAATAACTCACAACACGAAACAATAACTCACAACACAAATCAATAAGTTTCAACACGAAACAATAACTCACGAAACAATAACTCACAACACGAATCAATAACTCACAAGACAAATCAATGACTCTCAACATGGAATAATAACTCTCAAAACGAAACAATAACTTACAACACGAAACAATGACTCACAACACGAATTATTACCTCAATACGAAACAATAATTCACGAAACAATAACTTACAACATGAAACAATAACTCACGAATCAATAACTCACAACACGAAACAATAACTCACAACACAAATCAATAACTCTCAACACGAAACAATAACTCACGAAACAATAACTCACAACACGAATCAATAACTCACAAGACGAATTAATAACTCTCAACATGGAACAATAACTCTCAAAACGAAACAATAACTTACAACGCGAAACAATGACTCACAACAGGAATTATTAACTCAATATGAAACAATAATTCACAACATGAAACAATAACTCATGAAACAATAACTCACAACATGAAACAATAACTCATGAATCAATAACACACAACATGAATTAATAACTCTCAACACAAAACAATAACTCACAATACGAATCAATGACTCACAACACGAATCAATCACTCTCAACACAAATCAATAACTCACGAAACAATAACTCACGAAGCAATAATTCACAACATGATACAATAACTCAAAAAGAATCATTAACCCTCAACACGAATCAATAACTCTCAACACGAAACAATAGCTCACAACACAAATCAATAACTCTCAACACGAAACAATAACTCACGAAACAATAACTCACGAAACAATAACTCACAACATGAAACAATAACTCACGAATCAATAACTCACAACACGAAACAATAACTCACAACACAAATCAATAACTCTCAATACGAAATAATAACTCACGAAACAATAACTTACAACATGAAACAATAACTCACGAATCAATAACTCACAAAACGAAACAATAACTCACAACACAAATCAATAACTCTCAACACGAAACAATAAATCACGAAACAATAACTCACACACAAATCAATAACTCACAAGACAAATTAATAATTCTCAAAACGAAACAATAACTTACAAAACGAATCAATAACTCACAACACGAATTAATAACTCTCAACACAAAACAGTAACTCACAACACGAAACAATAACTCACAACATGAAACAATAACTCACGAATCAATAACTCACAACACGAAACAATAACTCACAACACGAAACAATGACTCACAACACGAAACAATAACTCACAACACGTTACAAAACTCTCAACACGAATCAATAACTCACAACTCGAAACAATAACTCACAACACAAATCAATAACTCACAAAACGAATCAATAACTCTCAACACGAATTAATAACTCTCAACACGAAACAATAACTCACGAAACAATAACTCACAACATGAAACAATAACTCACGAATCAATAACTGACAACACGAAACAATAACTCACAACATAAATCAATAACTCACAACACGAAATAATAACTCACAACATGTTACAATAACTCTCAACACGAATCAATAACTGAACACGAATCAATAACTTTCAACACGAAACAATAACTCCCGAAACAATAACTCAACACGAAACAATAACTCACAACACAAATCAATAACTCTCAACACGAAACAATAACTCACGAAACAATAACTCATGAAACAATAACTCACAACATGAAACAATAACTCACGAATCAATAACTCACAACACGAAACAATAACTCACAACACAAATCAATAACTCTCAACACGAAACAATAACTCACGAAACAATAACTCACAACACGAATCAATAACTCACAAGACAAATTAATAACTCTCAACATGGAATAATAACTCTCAAAACGAAACAATAACTTACAACACGAAACAATGACTCACAACACGAATTATTAACTCAATACGAAACAATAATTCACGAAACAATAACTTACAACATGAAACAATAACTCACGAATCAATAACTCACAACACGAAACAATAACTCACAACACAAATCAATAACTCTCAACACGAAACAATAACTCACGAAACAATAACTCACAACACGAATCAATAACTCACAAGACAAATTAATAACTCTCAACATGGAATAATAACTCTCAAAACGAAACAATAACTTACAACACGAAACAATGACTCACAACACGAATTATTAACTCAATACGAAACAATAATTCACAACACAAATCAAAAACTCACAAAACGAATCAATAACTCACAACACGAATTAATAACTCTCAACACAAAACAGTAACTCACAACACGAAACAATAACTCACAACATGAAACAATAACTCACGAATCAATAACTCACAACACGAAACAATAACTCACAACACGAAACAATGACTCACAACACGAAACAATAACTCACAACACGTTACAATAACTGTCAACACGAAACAATAACTCACAACACGAATCAATAACTCACAAGACAAATCAATGACTCTCAACATGGAATAATAACTCTCAAAACGAAACAATAACTTACAACACGAAACAATGACTCACAACACGAATTATTACCTCAATACGAAACAATAATTCACGAAACAATAACTTACAACATGAAACAATAACTCACGAATCAATAACTCACAACACGAAACAATAACTCACAACACAAATCAATAACTCTCAACACGAAACAATAACTCACGAAACAATAACTCACAACACGAATCAATAACTCACAAGACGAATTAATAACTCTCAACATGGAACAATAACTCTCAAAACGAAACAATAACTTACAACGCGAAACAATGACTCACAACACGAATTATTAACTCAATACGAAACAATAATTCACAACATGAAACAATAACTCATGAAACAATAACTCACAACATGAAACAATAACTCATGAATCAATAACACACAACATGAATTAATAACTCTCAACACAAAACAATAACTCACAATACGAATCAATGACTCACAACACGAATCAATCACTCTCAACACAAATCAATAACTCACGAAACAATAACTCACGAAGCAATAATTCACAACATGATACAATAACTCAAAAAGAATCATTAACCCTCAACACGAATCAATAACTCTCAACACGAAACAATAGCTCACAACACAAATCAATAACTCTCAACACGAAACAATAACTCACGAAACAATAACTCACGAAACAATAACTCACAACATGAAACAATAACTCACGAATCAATAACTCACAACACGAAACAATAACTCACAACACAAATCAATAACTCTCAATACGAAATAATAACTCACGAAACAATAACTTACAACATGAAACAATAACTCACGAATCAATAACTCACAAAACGAAACAATAACTCACAACACAAATCAATAACTCTCAACACGAAACAATAAATCACGAAACAATAACTCACACACAAATCAATAACTCACAAGACAAATTAATAACTCTCAAAACGAAACAATAACTTACAAAACGAATCAATAACTCACAACACGAATTAATAACTCTCAACACAAAACAGTAACTCACAACACGAAACAATAACTCTCAACACGAAACAATAACTCACGAAACAATAACTCACAACACGAATCAATAACTCACAAGACAAATTAATAACTCTCAACATGGAATAATAACTCTCAAAACGAAACAATAACTTACAACACGAAACAATGACTCACAACACGAATTATTAACTCAATACGAAACAATAATTCACGAAACAATAACTTACAACATGAAACAATAACTCACGAATCAATAACTCACAACACGAAACAATAACTCACAACACAAATCAATAACTCTCAACACGAAACAATAACTCACGAAACAATAACTCACAACACGAATCAATAACTCACAAGACAAATTAATAACTCTCAACATGGAATAATAACTCTCAAAACGAAACAATAACTTACAACACGAAACAATGACTCACAACACGAATTATTAACTCAATACGAAACAATAATTCACAACACAAATCAAAAACTCACAAAACGAATCAATAACTCACAACACGAATTAATAACTCTCAACACAAAACAGTAACTCACAACACGAAACAATAACTCACAACATGAAACAATAACTCACGAATCAATAACTCACAACACGAAACAATAACTCACAACACGAAACAATGACTCACAACACGAAACAATAACTCACAACACGTTACAATAACTGTCAACACGAAACAATAACTCACAACACGAATCAATAACTCACAAGACAAATCAATGACTCTCAACATGGAATAATAACTCTCAAAACGAAACAATAACTTACAACACGAAACAATGACTCACAACACGAATTATTACCTCAATACGAAACAATAATTCACGAAACAATAACTTACAACATGAAACAATAACTCACGAATCAATAACTCACAACACGAAACAATAACTCACAACACAAATCAATAACTCTCAACACGAAACAATAACTCACGAAACAATAACTCACAACACGAATCAATAACTCACAAGACGAATTAATAACTCTCAACATGGAACAATAACTCTCAAAACGAAACAATAACTTACAACGCGAAACAATGACTCACAACACGAATTATTAACTCAATACGAAACAATAATTCACAACATGAAACAATAACTCATGAAACAATAACTCACAACATGAAACAATAACTCATGAATCAATAACACACAACATGAATTAATAACTCTCAACACAAAACAATAACTCACAATACGAATCAATGACTCACAACACGAATCAATCACTCTCAACACAAATCAATAACTCACGAAACAATAACTCACGAAGCAATAATTCACAACATGATACAATAACTCAAAAAGAATCATTAACCCTCAACACGAATCAATAACTCTCAACACGAAACAATAGCTCACAACACAAATCAATAACTCTCAACACGAAACAATAACTCACGAAACAATAACTCACGAAACAATAACTCACAACATGAAACAATAACTCACGAATCAATAACTCACAACACGAAACAATAACTCACAACACAAATCAATAACTCTCAATACGAAATAATAACTCACGAAACAATAACTTACAACATGAAACAATAACTAACGAATCAATAACTCACAAAACGAAACAATAACTCACAACACAAATCAATAACTCTCAACACGAAACAATAAATCACGAAACAATAACTCACACACAAATCAATAACTCACAAGACAAATTAATAACTCTCAAAACGAAACAATAACTTACAAAACGAATCAATAACTCACAACACGAATTAATAACTCTCAACACAAAACAGTAACTCACAACACGAAACAATAACTCACAACATGAAACAATAACTCACGAATCAATAACTCACAACAAGAAACAATAACTCACAACACGAAACAATGACTCACAACACGTTACAATAACTCTCAACACGAATCAATAACTCACAACTCGAAACAATAACTCACAACACAAATCAATAACTCACAAAACGAATCAATAACTCTCAACACGAATTAATAACTCTCAACACGAAACAATAACTCACGAAACAATAACTCACAACATGAAACAATAACTCACGAATCAATAACTGACAACACGAAACAATAACTCACAACATAAATCAATAACTCACAACACGAAATAATAACTCACAACATGTTACAATAACTCTCAACACGAATCAATAACTGAACACGAATCAATAACTTTCAACACGAAACAATAACTCTCGAAACAATAACTCAACACGAAACAATAACTCACAACACAAATCAATAACTCTCAACACGAAACAATAACTCACGAAACAATAACTCATGAAACAATAACTCACAACATGAAACAATAACTCACGAATCAATAACTCACAACACGAAACAATAACTCACAACACAAATCAATAACTCTCAACACGAAACAATAACTCACGAAACAATAACTCACAACACGAATCAATAACTCACAAGACAAATTAATAACTCTCAACATGGAATAATAACTCTCAAAACGAAACAATAACTTACAACACGAAACAATGACTCACAACACGAATTATTAACTCAATACGAAACAATAATTCACGAAACAATAACTTACAACATGAAACAATAACTCACGAATCAATAACTCACAACACGAAACAATAACTCACAACACAAATCAATAACTCTCAACACGAAACAATAACTCACGAAACAATAACTCACAACACGAATCAATAACTCACAAGACAAATTAATAACTCTCAACATGGAATAATAACTCTCAAAACGAAACAATAACTTACAACACGAAACAATGACTCACAACACGAATTATTAACTCAATACGAAACAATAATTCACAACACAAATCAAAAACTCACAAAACGAATCAATAACTCACAACACGAATTAATAACTCTCAACACAAAACAGTAACTCACAACACGAAACAATAACTCACAACATGAAACAATAACTCACGAATCAATAACTCACAACACGAAACAATAACTCACAACACGAAACAATGACTCACAACACGAAACAATAACTCACAACACGTTACAATAACTGTCAACACGAATCAATAACTCACAACTCGAAACAATAACTCACAACACAAATCAATAACTCACAAAACGAATCAATAACTCTCAACACGAATTAAAAACTCTCAACACGAATCAATAACTCTCAACACGAAACAATAACTCACGAAACATTAACTCACAACATGAAACAATAACTCACGAATCAATAACTGACAACACGAAACAATAACTCACAACACAAATCAATAACTCACAACACGAAACAATAACTCACAACATGTTACAATAACTCTCAACACGAATCAATAACTGAACACGAATCAATAACTTTCAACACGAAACAATAACTCCCGAAACAATAACTCAACACGAAACAATAACTCATGAATCAATAACTCTCAACACGAAACAATAACTATCAACAAGAATCAATAACTCAACACAAATCAATAACTTACAACACGAAACAATGACTTACAACACGAAACAATAACTCACAAGACAAATCAATAACTCACAAGACAAATCAATAACTCTCAACACGAATCAATAACTCAAAACACGAATTTATAACTCAATACGAAACATTAATTCACAACATGAAACAATAACCCACGAAACAATAACTCACAACATGAAACAATAATTCACGAATCAATAACTCAAAACATGAATTAATAACTCCCAAAACAAAACAATAACTCACAACACGAATCAATGACTCACAACACGAATCAATCACTCTCAACACGAATCAATAACTCACGAAACAATAACTCACGAAGCAATAATTCACAACATGAAACAATAACTCTCAACAAGAATCAATAACCCTAAACACGAATCAATAACTCTCAACACGAAACAATAACTAACGAAACAATAACTCAAAACATGAAACAATAACTCACGAATCAATAACTCACAACACGAAACAATAACTCACAACACAAATCAATAACTCTCAACACGAAACAATAACTCACGAAACAATAACTCACAACACGAATTAATAACTCAATACGAAACAATTACTCACAACATGAAACAATAACTCACGAATCAATAACACACAACACGAAACATGAACTCACAACACGAATTAATAACTTTCAACATAAAACAATGACTCACAACACGAATCAATGACTTACAACACGAATTAATCACTCTCAACACGAATCAATTACTCACGAAACAATAACTCACAACACAAATCAATAACTCACAAAACGAATCAATAACTCTCAACACGAATTAATAACTCTCAACACGAATCAATAACTCTCAACACGAAACAATAACTCACGAAACAATAACTCACAACATGAAACAATAACTCACGAATCAATAACTGACAACACGAAACAATAACTCAAAACACAAATAAATAACTCACAACACGGAACAATAACTCACAACATGTTACAATAACTCTCAACACGAATCAATAACTCAACACGAATCAATCACTCTCAACACGAATCAATAACTCACGAAACAATAACTCACGAAGCAATAATTCACAACATGAAACAATAACTCTCAACAAGAATCAATAACCCTCAACACGAATCAATAACTCTCAACACGATAAAATAACTCACGAAACAATAACTCACAACATGAAACAATAACTCACGAATCAATAACTCACAACACGAAACAATAACTCACAACAAAAATCAATAACTCTCAACACGAAACAACTCACGAAACAATAACTCACAACACGAATTAATAACTCAATACGAAACAATTACTCACAACATGAAGCAATAACTCACGAATCAATAACTCACAACACAAAACAATAATTCACAATACAATAACTCACAACACAAAACAATAACTCACAATACAATAATTCACAACGCGAAATAATAACTCACAACACGAATCAATAACTCACAACACGAATTAATAACTCACAACACAAAACAGTAACTCACAACACAAAACAATAACTCACAACATGAAACAATAACTCACGAATCAATAACTCACAACACTAAACAATAACTCACAACACGAAACAATGACTCACAACACGTTACAATAACTCTCAACACGAATCAATAACTCACAACGCGAAACAATAACTCAACACAAATCAATAACTCACAAAACGAATCAATAACTTTCAACACGAATTAATGACTCTCAACACGAATCAATAACTCTCAACACGAAACAATAACTATCAACAAGAATCAATAACTCTCAACACGAATCAATAACTCACTACACGAATCAATAACTCACAACACGAATCAATATCTCTCAACATGAAACAATAACTCACAACACAAATTAATAACTCTCAACACGAATCAATAACTCACAACACGAAACAATAACTCACAACACGAAACAATAACTCACAACACGAAACAATAACTCTCAACACGAATCAATATCTCACCACACGAATCAATAACTCTCAACACGAAACAATAACTTTCAACACGAAACAATAACTCACAACACGAAACAATAACTCACAACACGAAACAATGACCCACAACACGAATCAATAACTCTTAACGCGAATCAATAACTCTCAACACGAAACAATAACTCAATAACTCTTAACGCGAATCAATAACTCTCAACACGAAACAATAACTCACAACACGAATTAATAACTCACAACACGAAACAATAACTCACAACACGAAACAATAACTCACAACACGAAACAATAACTCACAACACGAAACAATAACTCTCAACACGAATCAATATCTCACCACACGAATCAATAACTCTCAACACGAAACAATAACTTTCAACACGAAACAATAACTCACAACACGAAACAATAACTCACAACACGAAACAATGACCCACAACACGAATCAATAACTCTTAACGCGAATCAATAACTCTCAACACGAAACAATAACTCACAACACGAATTAATAACTCACAACACGAAACAATAACTCTCAACACGAATCAATAACTCTCAACACGAATTAATAACTCTAGACACGAAACAATAACTCACAACACGAAACAATGAATCACAACACGAATCATTTTCGCTAAGATCTTGTAGTTTTGTGGTGTAGAGCTGCTCAAAGAGGCTCCGTGTGCTCTGCTGCTAACTAGCGTCAGGGGTTTCAGTGGAAAACAACAGTCAGATGCTGAAGGACGCTCAATATTGATTAAATAAATATCATTTAGAAAAGATTTTGAATCGATACAAGTATCAGCAAATGTGCCCAAAAAAAATCCCCATTTGATAGCCCCTGCCAGGGTCTATTGATGCAAGAGGATGTACCAGAAGTTTACTCTGTCTAAAGAGTTACCAAAGCCTTACCCTAAAACAGGGGTGGGCAGTTTTGGCCCCCAGGGGCCGGTGTCCTGCAGGTTTTAGAAATGTCCCTGTTTCAACTCACCTGATTTTAATAATAATCATCATCCCCACATCAACTAGGTCCGCACAACTCTGTTAATGTTGTGTTTTTGTGGTTGTGTTAAAGCAAGGAAACACCAAAAACCTGCAGGGACACTGGCCCTGGAGGACTGGAATTGCCCACCTCTGCTCTAAAACAAAGCCCCAATGCGCCTCAGTCACAGCTGTCCTTACAGGTGGAAACATTGTTTGTAGGTAAAAATGGGCAAATCTGTCAAATACCTCCCGGCCTGAAACTGCAAACAGAGCCCAAAGTAAAAATACTTCCAAAGCAAACGATCAGGAATGAGATTTTTCACCTGTGTGGATGGTTGCTTCACTCAGAGATTTTCTAAAGAAATGAGTCAGAGTTAGAACATTTTCATCACTAAATGTGCAGAAGAAGAAGTAAAGCTCTCTGCTGTGCGTTTCCTAAACACATATGTGCCGTGGATCAGAAGGGTCACAACACTACACAAAATAACAGAATACAAATTGTCACAACACTAAACTATTAACTCATAACACAAAACAATTAACTCATAACACAAAACAATTAACTCACAACACAACACTAACTCACAAATTTTGTATTTAAATAGCCACATTAAGGAGTTCTGCATCGGGTAACTGAGGTATTTTCAATTTATTGTGGTATTCTATCATTTAAGTTTTTAATAAATCATTTAGGCAAAATATATATTTAGTAGTTGGTGTTTTATAAATTTTGATATTTAGGGAATTCCTTAGGCTTCCTTTAGTTCTGAAAGCTAAATTAAAATTGTTTAAAATAATTTAGTATCCATGAGTTGATTCTGCAATTTCTACAACTAACATCGGTTGCCACTGGACTTTATTTTGGCCTCAAAGTAAATGAACATTCATTAAATATGTTAAAAAGTCAGTAATTGGATAAAAGCATTGCAGAGTCCAGAGTTTCGTGAGTCACTTGAACGCCGCACAGCTTTCATAGCTCGTCGTTTTTGTGAGGCTGTTAGACTTTCAATGCTCCCCTTAATGCGGTGACACAAGAACTTGATTTAAAAAGGGGGAAAACACAACAAAACATGCGTAGGACAGCTCGAATAAAGTCGAAACGGTCGGTCACATGACCTGGCACCCCGTAAATCCTACCTGTACGGTACGAGCCACTGCTTCTGTCTGCCAACTCCGAACCGAGCAGCCGCTTCGAGACACAGCAGCAGCTTCAGAAGGACGGTGAACTCCATGTGGGAAAACCTGAAGACACCAAAAGTCAGCGAGAAGCTGTGAAAGCTGCTTTTGACTCTAATCTAAGTTTACTTCCTCAAAGTTGAACACGTGGTTTTGTTTTGAATCACGTGACATATCTGAGGGAGAGGAATAAAGTCCTGAACTGTTGGATTCATCAGAAAACAGGCACATGAGAGCTTTACGTTACTTTATGTTACATTTTAGGTATTATATTATTAATTATTCATAGATGTTAATTGCTTATTTGTGTATTATTTTTATTTTAGTTTATAATGCAATTTGTTAAATAATCTATGAAGAAAACCTCAAATTTGGGGTCTTTTTTGATAACCAAATACAATTTTAACAACATTTACATACTTGTTCGTGCGTGCGTGCGTGTGTGTGTGAGTGAATCTGTGTCTGTCTATCTATATGTGAACTATTAATGGGCTATTGACATCATCCTAGATCAGGGGTGTCAAACTAATTTTGGGTCGGGGGCCACATTCAACCCCTCTGATCTCAATTGGGCCGGACCAGAAAAGCAAAATAAAGCAGCTTTGTTTTTTTGTTTATTACTCACTTGAAAAAAATGCCTCAACCAACATGGTAGCCTTATCACTTATTATTACATATAAATTCATTCATTCACAGAGGCCAATGGATCTCAAATTAAATGCATTTCACTTTTCTTAAAAATCGGTTTGTCCAATTTTATGCAGACTGAATATTTTACATCTGACACTGAAGCAATCCTGATAGTAACCTCAAAAGGGGGCTACGGAAAAAAATGAAACCCCCTGCCAAAAATCTAAATGTGCAAATCAATGAAAACTTGAACTAAATTAATCTTGAAACATTTGTGAACATAACAAGAATTTGGAGTTAACCTCCCTTTCTCTCCTGAAACTTCACCTGGCCATCAATATCAGGATTCAGATCCATTTTAGGTTGATTGATTGTGTATTTTGCAAAGGTGTGTTTTTGTGTGTCTGCGTGTGCTTCTTTACCCCAAAAAATAGATTTTTGGTAAAAACAATAATTACCCCGCCCCCCCCCCCCCCCCCCCAAAAAAAAAAAAAAAACCTCCCCCATTTCAGAGCTGATTGCATCACTAAGCATCACACCACCAATGATGTAATCGATACATCAGATTAACTTTTGATGTCAAATGATGTCACATGACTTCAAATGAAAACATTTGATGTCAAATGATGTCATATGATGTAACATTATCTGTCATGAGTTAGTGTTAAAAGTTTACTAATAGGAGCAAAAACCTTGAGATTCTGATCAATTGTTGCACGCAAGTTTCGTATATCGCAAAGAACAAAGTACCAAGTTTAAAAAGTGTCTTTGTTTACATATAACTTTTGCTGTCAAACTAATTAGAATTCTCAAAAAAACGTATCATGGAATCATCAAGACACCGTTCTGTCCGAAAATCCCTAAAGAATTTTCAACTCAGCAGTTTGGATTCTGTTGTGGGGAACGAGTCCACTTTTGAATTTGGGTTTCATTCTACTTTCATGGACTGGGATGACATTGACGAAGACAATGATTACTCCCCCCCCCCTTCTGATGATGAAGAAGAATTTCCTGAGACTCCAGAAACTCCTTACTATGATTATTCTCCCCTTTATAAAAATGAGGAGGAAGAATTTCCAGAAACTCCTGAACCAAAAAGACAGCAGGATTGGGAAAACTCCAAGCCAAAAACCTGCCCGCAAAACCAAACCTTAGGGTTAAAGCCCTTAAGTCTTGCTCCAATCGTCTCCTTTCGCCCAATTGCATTCTTTCCTGTGAAGCCGGTGTCTGTCCCTAAATCAACTCAGCCTGAGGGAATCAAACCTTTGGGAAAGGGAAAACAAACTACAACTGCTTTGGATGAGCCGACTTCAACATCTGAGTCGACCTCAGTGGAGAACGCAGAAGCACTTCAAGTAGAGAACACTGCTGTGAAAAGTGAAGTAGAGTGTCTGAAGGAACTTCTTCAGCAGAAAGATCAGAAGCTGGCGGATGCTGAAAAGCTGAAAGCTGATCACTTTGAAGAGCAGATGAGCCACAAGACAGAACTTTTACCAAAAGCTGAAACCTCTTTGAGCCACATGACTGAAGCACAAAATAAGCTGGCTAAAGAAAGAGAAGAAAACACCTCCCTCAAGCAAGAAATGGCTGAACTAAGAAAAGCTCATGAGGAGGATAAGGCCGCCACTGAAAAGAAGTTTTTGGAATTGCTCTCCAAAAATGAGAAGAGCATGGAACAGTTAAGAGAAACCATCACAGAAAAAGAGACCATCATGAGCAAATTTGAAAAGGTCTCCAGGACAAGGATCGTAAAACTTCTCGGTCAGATTGACGACCTAAAAATGGAGCAACAGAAGAAAGATTACATGCTGCGGGAAGCTGCTGGGAAAGCCGAACACCTTGAAGAACAGATGAGCCAAGAAAGACAGCAATGGCAGGAAGACAAGTCCTCCGTCTTACAAGAAATTGCTCATCTAAAGACAGCTCTGAAGGACAAGGAGACTGAGGTGACCAAATCTAAAAGAGTCTCCAAGAAAAAGAATGTCCAACTACTCCGTCAGATGGACGACCTAAAAGCGCAGCATGAGCAGGAACATTTGGACCTCACCAGCCAATTGGAAATGCAGAAAGAGTGTCTTCTTAACTACCATGAGCTGACATTAACAGAAGCATATAATCAGCTGGCTAAAGAAAGAGAAGAAAACCTCTCCCTCAAGCAAGAAATGGCTGAACTAAGAAAAGTTCATGAGGAGGAAAAGGCCGCAATAAAAAATTCTAATGCAGCCTCAAGTGGTGAGATCTTCAAGCTACAATGTCAGATTGAGGGACTAAAACGGGAGCACGAGAAGGAATTTACGGGTCTCATCAACAATTTTGAAAAGGAGAAAAAGGATCTTGAAGAACACTATAATAGGAAGTTAAATTCCCAAATGGATCAGATGGAAGGCGAAATAAAAAGATGTCAGGAGGAAAAAGACTCCCTGCTGGAAGAAATTGGTGAATTACAAAGGAATTGTGAGAAGCATAAGGCAGCATGTCACCGAACTGAAAATAAGGAGATGGAAAAATTACAAAGAACCATCAGAGAAAAAGATGCCATCATAAGCCAGTCTGGAGTCATTTGGAGCAAAAAGCTGGAGCAAAGAGACCAACAGCTTGAGACAATAACACAGGCCGCTCTCAAGAATAAAATGGACCTCAGCAGGGAAATACACCTGTTGCAAGAAAGGATTGAACAAGACAGGATCAAAACAAATGTAGCCAAACTCAGCTTTGACCTGAAGGTAAAGGAGTCCACCAAATTAAGAGCTGCTTTGGTCCAGAAAGAACTGGAAGGCCAGAAGCAGCTGGAACAAGAAAGACAACAGCTGGAAGAAGAAAAGTCCACCCTTTCACAACAAATCGCTCACCTGAAGAAAGTTGTCAAGAAGAAAAAGACCATCATCAGAAAAACTCAAGAGGATTTCCAGGTCCAAATTCATCAACTACAGCAGCAGGTGGATGAGCTGAAAGAGAAGACCACAAAGAAAGGTGTTGGTCGGAGGCTCCTGAACCTGTTTAGAAGGTCTAGAAAAAAGGACTGAGTGGACCTCGACCACAGCCCCCCCCCCCCCCCCCCCCCCCCACACACACACACACACAACAATTCCAGGTTCAATTCCCGCCCTGCACACCCTTGTGTCAAAGTGTCCTTGGGCGAGACACTGAACTCCACCTTGCCTCTGGTGGAAGGTTGGTGCCAGTGTTCAGCAGTGAGTCGCCACCAGTGTGTGAATGTGTGTGTGAATGTGTGTGTGAATGGGTCTGTGACTGTAAAGCGCTTTGGACCTTCGAAAAGGTAAAAAAGCGCTTTATAAGTATACGCCATTGACCTCACACACACCAAGCCCCCCCACAGCCCTTACACACACTAAGCCCCCAACACCCACACACATTTAGGCTTTGACTCTTTTAACACCTTAGATGGAGTTATGACCGTCCAAGAACGGCCAAACTGTAGGAAAAGCTCCAGTGTTAAAGAGTTAAACATTTAATTACTGTTGTGTGGGTAAAAACTGCTGTGGGCTTTTTCTGTTTTTCTATTCTAAATGTGTATCTTGTAAATATGTATATTCTAGTCTATTTTTTATTTTATTGTTTTAAAGGGAACTTTCCTTGACACCCCTTTTACATCTTAGCTAGGTTTTCTTTAACTACTTTGGTTCTGTTTTACTTTTTATCTTAGTTTTTATTTTGTTTGATGATAAAAAAAATATTTTATTTTAAAGATAGCCCAGTTATATTTTTCTCGTTGGTTAGGCAAAAGTATTGCCCCCCCCCCCGCCCTCCTTTGATCTAAACAGGGTTTTCTCCAGGCGCTCTGGTTTCTCCCTCTGTCCAAAAAAAATCCCCCCAATGTCTAATCTCCTAATACTTAGAATAAAGAAATAAATAAAATGAAATAAAATAAATATCTTATAAAAGCTATTTTAACTACAGGGTTTTCTCCAGGCGCTCTGGTTTCTCCCTCTGTCCAAAAAAGCCCCAAACTCTGATCTAATACTTAGAATGAAGAAATAAATAAAATGAAATAAAATAAAATAAATAGCAAATAAAAGCTTTTTTTTAACCACAGGGTTTTCTCCAGGTGCTCTGGTTTCTCCCTCTGTCCAAAAAAAACCCCTCAAACTCTAGTCCACTAATACTTAAAATAAAAAATAAAATGAAATAAAATAAAAAAATAGCAAAAGTATCATGTATCTTAAAAGTAAAATTAAAAAGCAAAAAAAAAAAAAAAAAAAAAAATTCCCCCTCCTTGAATTGCCACCTTATCGCGGTGGAGGGGTTTGCGTGCCCAAAAAAACCCCCCATTTGATAGCCCCTGCCAGGGTCTATTGATACAGGGGATGGGCCAGACTAAGAGCAATGCACACAAAGAAAGAACAATGCACTGAGACATTATCATGGTTGAAGTTTACTCTGTCTATAGAGTTACCGAAGCCTTACTCTCACACCGCTGTCCTTACAGGTGGAAACCTTCTGTCTGCAGGTAAAAATGGGCAAATCTGTCAAATCAGTCCCGGTCTGAAACTACAAACAGAATCCAAAGTAAAAATACTTCCAAAACAAATGGTCAGGAATGAGATTTTTTACCTGGGTGGATGGTTGCTTCACTCTGAGATTTTCTAAAGAAATGAGTCAGAGTTAAAACAGTTTCATCACTAAATGTGCAGAAGAAGAAGTAAAACTCTCTGCTGTGCGTTTCCTAAACACATATGTGCCGTGGCTCAGAAGGGTCACAACACTACACAAAATAACAGAATGCGATTTGTCACAACACTAAAATATTAACTCACAACACAAAACAATAACTCACAACACAAGAACTCACAACACAATAACTCACCACATAATAACTCACAACAAAAGAACTCACAACACAAAACATTAACTCACAACACAATAACTCACACACAATAACGCACAACACAAAACAATTAACTCACAACACAAAACAAAACTCTCAACACAATTACTTACAATACGAAACAATAACTCACAACACAAAACAATTACTCACAACACAAAACAATAACTCACAACACAAATCAATGACTCACAACACAAATCAATAACTCTCACCACGAAACAATTAATCACAACACGAATCAATAACTCACAAAACGAATCAACAACTTAAAAAAGAATCAATAACTCAGAACACGAATTAATAACTCTCAACACGGAGCAATAATTCTCAAAACGAAACAATAACTCACAACACGAAACAATGACTCACAACACGAAACAATAACTCACAAGACATATCAATAACTCACAAAACGAATCAATGACTCACAGCACGAATTAGTAACTCAACAAGAATCCATAACTCTCAACACGAATCATTAACTCTCAATACGAAACAATAACTCACGAAACAATAACTCACAACATGAAACAATAACTCTCGAATCAATAACTCACAACAAAAATCAATAACTCTCAACACGAAACAATAACTCACGAAACAATAACTCACAACACGAATCAATAACTCTCAACACGAATTAATAACTCTCAACACGAATCAATAACTCTCAACACGAAACAATAACTCACGAAACAATAACTCACAACATGAAACAATAACTCACGAAACAATAACTCACAACACAAATCAATAACTCTCAATACGAAACAATAACTCACGAAACAATAACTTACGATTTGAAACAATAACTCACGAATCAATAACTCACAACACGAAACAATAACTCACGAAACAATAACTCACTAGGGTTGGGCGATGTCCCTTAAATTGGCCGTTGACGATGTTTGCTGTCAACCATCGGGATGGACGATGACATCGTCGGGGGGGGGGGGGGGGGGGGGTATTTTTACATTTTTCGTTCTTATCTAACTGCTATTCGTTTTTTTGGCTTTTTTCATTTTATTTCCCAACTGATGACTAATCGGCGATGATCCAGTATAAACTGAGGGAAGTGACTTTAACAAAAAAAATAACAAACAAAATAGAAAAGAAGTAGTCCGCTAGTAGAACCGGGTCTAAAAGTGTGTGTCTGTGCACAGCTCGGATCGTCAGCACACACAGCGGTTTGAGCTTCAAAGCAGAAATGTCACTCAGTCCTTAGAAAACATTCAAACAATCACACGGATTTGTGTTTCCAGTCGTGTCCCGACTAAATAAAGGCTGATGTTATTCTTACATGTTTACGTGCAGCCAGCAAGCAGCGCCACCCAAAGCTAATGTTGTTAGCCCGTGTTAGCATACTGCTAATCCTGGCTTCGTTCAGAAAAAGCACTGACAACACGGATTAAAATTCAAATGATGAGCGAACAGGTGTTTCATAATAACCGTAACATTATTAAAGGCACGTTTAGAAGACCGTCTCGTATATTACCGAGCTGACATGTCAATGTATATAGCCGCTCGGCGCTGTTTAACATTGTTTTGTATTGAATTGTTACATACAATAAAGTTTGAAAAAAAAAGACGCTCGGCGGAGTTTATATCCTTCCGTTTTTCAAACCCTACTGCGCATGTGCGAATGATTTATTCCGACGGAAAGTGTGACCTTAGTGAACGTTTTTATATTCTGAAAACATTTTTCTGGGCCCATGTACACGGTTGGATTCTAATCTGACCATTGATCCCATCAAGATATTTTTCACATGTAACCGCGGCTTATGGTGTCGACGCGCAACGTGCCGGGGGCGTGGCATCACGATGGTGGTCTCTCCATCGGGATGTCAGTCACCCATCACGATGGACGATGATATCGTCCATCGGCACAACCCTATAACTCACAACACAAATCAATAACTCACAAAACGAATTAATAACTCTCAACATGGAACAATAACTCTCAAAACGAAACAATAACTTACAACGCGAAACAATGACTCACAACACGAATTATTAACTCAATACGAAACAATAATTCACAACATGAAACAATTACTCATGAAACAATAAATCACAACATGAAACAATAACTCATGAATCAATAACTCACAACATGAATTAATAACTCTCAACACAAAACAATAACTCACAATACGAATCAATGACTCACAACACGAATCAATCACTCAACACAAATCAATAACTCACGAAACAATAACTCACGAAGCAATAATTCGCAACATGATACAATAACTCTCAAAAAGAATCAATAACCCTCAACACGAATCAATAACCTTCAACACGAAACAATAACTCACAACACAAATCAATAACTCTCAACACGAAACAATAACTCACGAAACAATAACTCACAACATGAAACAATAACTCACGAATCAATAACTCACAACACGAAACAATAACTCACAACACGAAACAATGACTCACAACACAAAACAATAACTCACAACACGTTACAATAACTCTCAACACGAATCAATAACTCACAACTCGAAACAATAAC
Source organism: Oryzias latipes (assembly GCF_053564925.1). Taxonomy (NCBI): domain Eukaryota; kingdom Metazoa; phylum Chordata; class Actinopteri; order Beloniformes; family Adrianichthyidae; genus Oryzias; species Oryzias latipes. The sequence continues at coordinate 9,969,255 of NC_136257.1, read as the reverse complement.
TCACAACACAAATCAATAACTCACAAAACGAATCAATAACTCTCAACACGAATTAATAACTCTCAACACGAATCAATAACTCTCAACACGAAACAATAACTCACGAAACAATAACTCACAACATGAAACAATAACTCACGAATCAATAACTGACAACACGAAACAATAACTCACAACACAAATCAATAACTCACAACACGAAATAATAACTCACAACATGTTACAATAACTCTCAACACGAATCAATAACTGAACACGAATCAATAACTTTCAACACGAAACAATAACTCCCGAAACAATAACTCAACACGAAACAATAACTCACAACACAAATCAATAACTCTCAACACGAAACAATAACTCACGAAACAATAACTCATGAAACAATAACTCACAACATGAAACAATAACTCATGAATCAATAACTCACAACACGAAACAATAACTCTCAACACGAATCAATAACTGAACACGAATCAATAACTTTCAACACGAAACAATAACTCCCGAAACAATAACTCAACACGAAACAATAACTCACAACACAAATCAATAACTCTCAACACGAAACAATAACTCACGAAACAATAACTCATGAAACAATAACTCACAACATGAAACAATAACTCATGAATCAATAACTCACAACACGAAACAATAACTCACAACACAAATCCATAACTCTCAATACGAAACAATAACTCACGAAACAATAACTTACAACATGAAACAAGAACTCACGAATCAATAACTCACAACACGAAACAATAACTCACAACACAAATCAATAACTCTCAACACGAAACAATAACTCACGAAACAATAACTCACAACAAGAATCAATAACTCACAAGACAAATTAATAACTCTCAACATGGAATAATAACTCTCAAAACGAAACAATAACTTACAACACGAAACAATGACTCACAACACGAATTATTAACTCAATACGAAACAATAATTCACAACACAAATCAAAAACTCACAAAACGAATCAATAACTCACAACACAAATTAATAACTCTCAACACAAAACAGTAACTCACAACACGAAACAAAACTTCACAACATGAAACAATAACTCACGAATCAATAACTCACAACACGAAACAATAACTCACAACACGAAACAATGACTCACAACACGAAACAATAACTCACAACACGTTACAATAACTCTCAACACGAATCAATAACTCACAACTCGAAACAATAACTCACAACACAAATCAATAACTCACAAAACGAATCAATAACTCTCAACACGAATTAATAACTCTCAACACGAATCAATAACTCTCAACACGAAACAATAACTCACGAAACAATAACTCACAACATGAAACAATAACTCACGAATCAATAACTGACAACACGAAACAATAACTCAGAACACAAATCAATAACTCACAACACGAAATAATAACTCACAACATGTTACAATAACTCTCAAGACGAATCAATAACTGAACACGAATCAATAACTTTCAACACGAAACAATAACTCCCGAAACAATAACTCAACACGAAACAATAACTCACAACACAAATCAATAACTCTCAACACGAAACAATAACTCACGAAACAATAACTCATGAAACAATAACTCACAACATGAAACAATAACTCACGAATCAATAACTCACAACACGAAACAATAACTCACAACACAAATCAATAACTCTCAACACGAAACAATAACTCACGAAACAATAACTCACAACACGAATCAATAACTCACAAGACAAATTAATAACTCTCAACATGGAATAATAACTCTCAAAACGAAACAATAACTTACAACACGAAACAATGACTCACAACACGAATTATTAACTCAATACGAAACAATAATTCACGAAACAATAACTTACAACATGAAACAATAACTCACGAATCAATAACTCACAACACGAAACAATAACTCACAACACAAATCAATAACTTCCAACACGAAACAATAACTCACGAAACAATAACTCACAACACGAATCAATAACTCACAAGACAAATTAATAACTCTCAACATAGAATAATAACTCTCAAAACGAAACAATAACTTACAACACGAAACAATGACTCACAACACGAATTATTAACTCAATACGAAACAATAATTCACAACACAAATCAAAAACTCACAAAACGAATCAATAACTCACAACACGAATTAATAACTCTCAACACAAAACAGTAACTCACAACACGAAACAATAACTCACAACATGAAACAATAACTCACGAATCAATAACTCACAACACGAAACAATAACTCACAACACGAAACAATGACTCACAACACGAAACAATAACTCACAACACGTTACAATAACTGTCAACACGAATCAATAGCTCACAACTCGAAACAATAACTCACAACACAAATCAATAACTCACAAAATGAATCAATAACTCTCAACACGAAACAATAACTCACGAAACAATAACTCACAACATGAAACAATAACTCACGAATCAATAACTGACAACACGAAACAATAACTCACAACACAAATCAATAACTCACAACACGAAACAATAACTCACAACATGTTACAATAACTCTCAACACGAATCAATAACTGAACACGAATCAATAACTTTCAACACGAAACAATAACTCCCGAAACAATAACTCAACACGAAACAATAACTCATGAATCAATAACTCTCAACACGAAACAATAACTATCAACAAGAATCAATAACTCTCAACACGAATAAATAACTTACAACACGAAACAATGACTCACAACACGAAACAATAACTCACAAGACAAATCAATAACTCACAAGACAAATCAATAACTCTCAACACGAATCAATAACTCACAACACGAATTAATAACTCAATACGAAACATTAATTCACAACATGAAACAATAACCCACGAAACAATAACTCACAACATGAAACAATAATTCACGAATCAATAACTCACAACATGAATTAATAACTCCCAAAACAAAACAATAACTCACAACACGAATCAATGACTCACAACACGAATCAATCACTCTCAACACGAATCAATAACTCACGAAACAATAACTCACGAAGCAATAATTCACAACATGAAACAATAACTCTCAACAAGAATCAATAACCCTAAACACGAATCAATAACTCTCAACACGACACAATAACTAACGAAACAATAACTCAAAACATGAAACAATAACTCACGAATCAATAACTCACAACACGAAACAATAACTCACAACACAAATCAATAACTCTCAACACGAAACAATAACTCACGAAACAATAACTCACAACACGAATTAATAACTCAATACGAAACAATTACTCACAACATGAAACAATAACTCACGAATCAATAGCACACAACACGAAACATGAACTCACAACACGAATTAATAACTCTCAACATAAAACAATGACTCACAACACGAATCAACGACTTACAACACGAATCAATCACTCTCAACACGAATCAATTACTCACGAAACAATAACTCACAACACAAATCAATAACTCACAAAACGAATCAATAACTCTCAACACGAATTAAAAACTCTCAACACGAATCAATAACTCTCAACACGAAACAATAACTCACGAAACAATAACTCACAACATGAAACAATAACTCACGAATCAATAACTGACAACACGAAACAATAACTCACAACACAAATCAATAACTCACAACACGAAACAATAACTCACAACATGTTACAATAACTCTCAACACGAATCAATAACTTACAACACGAATCAATAACTTTCAACACGAAACAATAACTCCCGAAACAATAACTCAACACGAAACAATAACTCATGAATCAATAACTCTCAACACGAAACAATAACTATCAACAAGAATCAATAACTCTCAACACGAATAAATAACTCACAACACGAAACAATAACTCACAAGACAAATCAATAACTCACAAGACAAATCAATAACTCTCAACACGAATCAATAACTCACAACACGAATTAATAACTCAATACGAAACATTAATTCACAACATGAAACAATAACCCACGAAACAATAACTCACAACACGAAACAATAACTCACGAAACAATAACTCACTAGGGTTGGGCGATGTCCCTTAAATTGGCCGTTGACGATGTTTGCTGTCAACCATCGGGATGGACGATGACATCGTCGGGGGGGGGGGGGGGGGTATTTTTAAATTTTTCGTTCTTATCTAACTGCTATTCGTTTTTTTGGCTTTTTTCATTTTATTTCCCAACTGATGACTAATCGGCGATGATCCAGTATAAACTGAGGGAAGTGACTTTAACAAAAAAAATAACAAACAAAATAGAAAAGAAGTAGTCCGCTAGTAGAACCGGGTCTAAAAGTGTGTGTCTGTGCACAGCTCGGATCGTCAGCACACACAGCGGTTTGAGCTTCAAAGCAGAAATGTCACTCAGTCCTTAGAAAACATTCAAACAATCACACGGATTTGTGTTTCCAGTCGTGTCCCGACTAAATAAAGGCTGATGTTATTCTTACATGTTTACGTGCAGCCAGCAAGCAGCGCCACCCAAAGCTAATGTTGTTAGCCCGTGTTAGCATACTGCTAATCCTGGCTTCGTTCAGAAAAAGCACTGACAACACGGATTAAAATTCAAATGATGAGCGAACAGGTGTTTCATAATAACCGTAACATTATTAAAGGCACGTTTAGAAGACCGTCTCGTATATTACCGAGCTGACATGTCAATGTATATAGCCGCTCGGCGCTGTTTAACATTGTTTTGTATTGAATTGTTACATACAATAAAGTTTGAAAAAAAAAGACGCTCGGCGGAGTTTATATCCTTCCGTTTTTCAAACCTTACTGCGCATGTGCGAATGATTTATTCCGACGGAAAGTGTGACCTTAGTGAACGTTTTTATATTCTGAAAACATTTTTCTGGGCCCATGTACACGGTTGGATTCTAATCTGACCATTGATCCCATCAAGATATTTTTCACATGTAACCGCGGCTTATGGTGTCGACGCGCAACGTGCCGGGGGCGTGGCATCACGATGGTGGTCTCTCCATCGGGATGTCAGTCACCCATCACGATGGACGATGATATCGTCCATCGGCACAACCCTATAACTCACAACACAAATCAATAACTCACAAAACGAATTAATAACTCTCAACATGGAACAATAACTCTCAAAACGAAACAATAACTTACAACGCGAAACAATGACTCACAACACGAATTATTAACTCAATACGAAACAATAATTCACAACATGAAACAATTACTCATGAAACAATAAATCACAACATGAAACAATAACTCATGAATCAATAACTCACAACATGAATTAATAACTCTCAACACAAAACAATAACTCACAATACGAATCAATGACTCACAACACGAATCAATCACTCAACACAAATCAATAACTCACGAAACAATAACTCACGAAGCAATAATTCGCAACATGATACAATAACTCTCAAAAAGAATCAATAACCCTCAACACGAATCAATAACCTTCAACACGAAACAATAACTCACAACACAAATCAATAACTCTCAACACGAAACAATAACTCACGAAACAATAACTCACAACATGAAACAATAACTCACGAATCAATAACTCACAACACGAAACAATAACTCACAACACGAAACAATGACTCACAACACAAAACAATAACTCACAACACGTTACAATAACTCTCAACACGAATCAATAACTCACAACTCGAAACAATAACTCACAACACAAATCAATAACTCACAAAACGAATCAATAACTCTCAACACGAATTAATAACTCTCAACACGAATCAATAACTCTCAACACGAAACAATAACTCACGAAACAATAACTCACAACATGAAACAATAACTCACGAATCAATAACTGACAACACGAAACAATAACTCACAACACAAATCAATAACTCACAACACGAAATAATAACTCACAACATGTTACAATAACTCTCAACACGAATCAATAACTGAACACGAATCAATAACTTTCAACACGAAACAATAACTCCCGAAACAATAACTCAACACGAAACAATAACTCACAACACAAATCAATAACTCTCAACACGAAACAATAACTCACGAAACAATAACTCATGAAACAATAACTCACAACATGAAACAATAACTCATGAATCAATAACTCACAACACGAAACAATAACTCTCAACACGAATCAATAACTGAACACGAATCAATAACTTTCAACACGAAACAATAACTCCCGAAACAATAACTCAACACGAAACAATAACTCACAACACAAATCAATAACTCTCAACACGAAACAATAACTCACGAAACAATAACTCATGAAACAATAACTCACAACATGAAACAATAACTCATGAATCAATAACTCACAACACGAAACAATAACTCACAACACAAATCCATAACTCTCAATACGAAACAATAACTCACGAAACAATAACTTACAACATGAAACAAGAACTCACGAATCAATAACTCACAACACGAAACAATAACTCACAACACAAATCAATAACTCTCAACACGAAACAATAACTCACGAAACAATAACTCACAACAAGAATCAATAACTCACAAGACAAATTAATAACTCTCAACATGGAATAATAACTCTCAAAACGAAACAATAACTTACAACACGAAACAATGACTCACAAAACGAATTATTAACTCAATACGAAACAATAATTCACAACACAAATCAAAAACTCACAAAACGAATCAATAACTCACAACACAAATTAATAACTCTCAACACAAAACAGTAACTCACAACACGAAACAAAACTTCACAACATGAAACAATAACTCACGAATCAATAACTCACAACACGAAACAATAACTCACAACACGAAACAATGACTCACAACACGAAACAATAACTCACAACACGTTACAATAACTCTCAACACGAATCAATAACTCACAACTCGAAACAATAACTCACAACACAAATCAATAACTCACAAAACGAATCAATAACTCTCAACACGAATTAATAACTCTCAACACGAATCAATAACTCTCAACACGAAACAATAACTCACGAAACAATAACTCACAACATGAAACAATAACTCACGAATCAATAACTGACAACACGAAACAATAACTCAGAACACAAATCAATAACTCACAACACGAAATAATAACTCACAACATGTTACAATAACTCTCAAGACGAATCAATAACTGAACACGAATCAATAACTTTCAACACGAAACAATAACTCCCGAAACAATAACTCAACACGAAACAATAACTCACAACACAAATCAATAACTCTCAACACGAAACAATAACTCACGAAACAATAACTCATGAAACAATAACTCACAACATGAAACAATAACTCACGAATCAATAACTCACAACACGAAACAATAACTCACAACACAAATCAATAACTCTCAACACGAAACAATAACTCACGAAACAATAACTCACAACACGAATCAATAACTCACAAGACAAATTAATAACTCTCAACATGGAATAATAACTCTCAAAACGAAACAATAACTTACAACACGAAACAATGACTCACAACACGAATTATTAACTCAATACGAAACAATAATTCACGAAACAATAACTTACAACATGAAACAATAAATCACGAATCAATAACTCACAACACGAAACAATAACTCACAACACAAATCAATAACTTCCAACACGAAACAATAACTCACGAAACAATAACTCACAACACGAATCAATAACTCACAAGACAAATTAATAACTCTCAACATAGAATAATAACTCTCAAAACGAAACAATAACTTACAACACGAAACAATGACTCACAACACGAATTATTAACTCAATACGAAACAATAATTCACAACACAAATCAAAAACTCACAAAACGAATCAATAACTCACAACACGAATTAATAACTCTCAACACAAAACAGTAACTCACAACACGAAACAATAACTCACAACATGAAACAATAACTCACGAATCAATAACTCACAACACGAAACAATAACTCACAACACGAAACAATGACTCACAACACGAAACAATAACTCACAACACGTTACAATAACTGTCAACACGAATCAATAACTCACAACTCGAAACAATAACTCACAACACAAATCAATAACTCACAAAATGAATCAATAACTCTCAACACGAAACAATAACTCACGAAACAATAACTCACAACATGAAACAATAACTCACGAATCAATAACTGACAACACGAAACAATAACTCACAACACAAATCAATAACTCACAACACGAAACAATAACTCACAACATGTTACAATAACTCTCAACACGAATCAATAACTGAACACGAATCAATAACTTTCAACACGAAACAATAACTCCCGAAACAATAACTCAACACGAAACAATAACTCATGAATCAATAACTCTCAACACGAAACAATAACTATCAACAAGAATCAATAACTCTCAACACGAATAAATAACTTACAACACGAAACAATGACTCACAACACGAAACAATAACTCACAAGACAAATCAATAACTCACAAGACAAATCAATAACTCTCAACACGAATCAATAACTCACAACACGAATTAATAACTCAATACGAAACATTAATTCACAACATGAAACAATAACCCACGAAACAATAACTCACAACATGAAACAATAATTCACGAATCAATAACTCACAACATGAATTAATAACTCCCAAAACAAAACAATAACTCACAACACGAATCAATGACTCACAACACGAATCAATCACTCTCAACACGAATCAATAACTCACGAAACAATAACTCACGAAGCAATAATTCACAACATGAAACAATAACTCTCAACAAGAATCAATAACCCTAAACACGAATCAATAACTCTCAACACGACACAATAACTAACGAAACAATAACTCAAAACATGAAACAATAACTCACGAATCAATAACTCACAACACGAAACAATAACTCACAACACAAATCAATAACTCTCAACACGAAACAATAACTCACGAAACAATAACTCACAACACGAATTAATAACTCAATACGAAACAATTACTCACAACATGAAACAATAACTCACGAATCAATAGCACACAACACGAAACATGAACTCACAACACGAATTAATAACTCTCAACATAAAACAATGACTCACAACACGAATCAACGACTTACAACACGAATCAATCACTCTCAACACGAATCAATTACTCACGAAACAATAACTCACAACACAAATCAATAACTCACAAAACGAATCAATAACTCTCAACACGAATTAAAAACTCTCAACACGAATCAATAACTCTCAACACGAAACAATAACTCACGAAACAATAACTCACAACATGAAACAATAACTCACGAATCAATAACTGACAACACGAAACAATAACTCACAACACAAATCAATAACTCACAACACGAAACAATAACTCACAACATGTTACAATAACTCTCAACACGAATCAATAACTTACAACACGAATCAATAACTTTCAACACGAAACAATAACTCCCGAAACAATAACTCAACACGAAACAATAACTCATGAATCAATAACTCTCAACACGAAACAATAACTATCAACAAGAATCAATAACTCTCAACACGAATAAATAACTCACAACACGAAACAATAACTCACAAGACAAATCAATAACTCACAAGACAAATCAATAACTCTCAACACGAATCAATAACTCACAACACGAATTAATAACTCAATACGAAACATTAATTCACAACATGAAACAATAACCCACGAAACAATAACTCACAACATGAAACAATAATTCACGAATCAATAACTCACAACATGAATTAATAACTCCCAAAACAAAACAATAACTCACAACACGAATCAATGACTCACAACACGAATCAATCACTCTCAACACGAATCAATAACTCACGAAACAATAACTCACGAAGCAATAATTCACAACATGAAACAATAACTCTCAACAAGAATCAATAACCCTAAACACGAATCAATAACTCTCAACACGAAACAATAACTAACGAAACAATAACTCAAAACATGAAACAATAACTCACGAATCAATAACTCACAACACGAAACAATAACTCACAACACAAATCAATAACTCTCAACACGAAACAATAACTCACGAAACAATAACTCACAACACGAATTAATAACTCAATACGAAACAATTACTCACAACATGAAACAATAACTCACGAATCAATAACACACAACACGAAACATGAACTCACAACACGAATTAATAACTCTCAACATAAAACAATGACTCACAACACGAATCAATGACTTACAACACGAATCAATCACTCTCAACACGAATCAATTACTCACGAAACAATAACTCACAACACAAATCAATAACTCACAAAACGAATCAATAACTCTCAACACGAATTAAAAACTCTCAACACGAATCAATAACTCTCAACACGAAACAATAACTCACGAAACAATAATTCACAACATGAAACAATAACTCACGAATCAATAACTGACAACACGAAACAATAACTCACAACACAAATCAATAACTCACAACACGAAACAATAACTCACAACATGTTACAATAACTCTCAACACGAATCAATAACTGAACACGAATCAATAACTTTCAACACGAAACAATAACTCCCGAAACAATAACTCAACACGAAACAATAACTCATGAATCAATAACTCTCAACACGAAACAATAACTATCAACAAGAATCAATAACTCTCAACACGAATCAATAACTTACAACACGAAACAATGACTCACAACACGAAACAATAACTCACAAGACAAATCAATAACTCACAAGACAAATCAATAACTCTCAACACGAATCAATAACTCACAACACGAAACAATAACTCAATATGAAACATTAATTCACAACATGAAACAATAACCCACGAAACAATAACTCACAACATGAAACAATAATTCACGAATCAATAACTCACAACATGAATTAATAACTCCCAAAACAAAACAATAACTCACAACACGAATCAATGACTCACAACACGAATCAATCACTCTCAACACGAATCAATAACTCACGAAACAATAACTCACGAAGCAATAATTCACAACATGAAACAATAACTCTCAACAAGAATCAATAACCCTAAACACGAATCAATAACTCTCAACACGAAACAATAACTAACGAAACAATAACTCAAAACATGAAACAATAACTCACGAATCAATAACTCACAACACGAAACAATAACTCACAACACAAATCAATAACTCTCAACACGAAACAATAACTCACGAAACAATAACTCACAACACGAATTAATAACTCAATACGAAACAATTACTCACAACATGAAACAATAACTCACGAATCAATAACACACAACACGAAACATGAACTCACAACACGAATTAATAACTCTCAACATAAAACAATGACTCACAACACGAATCAATGACTTACAACACGAATCAATCACTCTCAACACGAATCAATTACTCACGAAACAATAACTCACAACACAAATCAATAACTCACAAAACGAATCAATAACTCTCAACACGAATTAAAAACTCTCAACACGAATCAATAACTCTCAACACGAAACAATAACTCACGAAACAATAACTCACAACATGAAACAATAACTCACGAATCAATAACTGACAACACGAAACAATAACTCACAACACAAATCAATAACTCACAACACGAAACAATAACTCACAACATGTTACAATAACTCTCAACACGAATCAATAACTTACAACACGAATCAATAACTTTCAACACGAAACAATAACTCCCGAAACAATAACTCAACACGAAACAATAACTCATGAATCAATAACTCTCAACACGAAACAATAACTATCAACAAGAATCAATAACTCTCAACACGAATAAATAACTCACAACACGAAACAATAACTCACAAGACAAATCAATAACTCACAAGACAAATCAATAACTCTCAACACGAATCAATAACTCACAACACGAATTAATAACTCAATACGAAACATTAATTCACAACATGAAACAATAACCCACGAAACAATAACTCACAACATGAAACAATAATTCACGAATCAATAACTCACAACATGAATTAATAACTCCCAAAACAAAACAATAACTCACAACACGAATCAATGACTCACAACACGAATCAATCACTCTCAACACGAATCAATAACTCACGAAACAATAACTCACGAAGCAATAATTCACAACATGAAACAATAACTCTCAACAAGAATCAATAACCCTAAACACGAATCAATAACTCTCAACACGAAACAATAACTAACGAAACAATAACTCAAAACATGAAACAATAACTCACGAATCAATAACTCACAACACGAAACAATAACTCACAACACAAATCAATAACTCTCAACACGAAACAATAACTCACGAAACAATAACTCACAACACGAATTAATAACTCAATACGAAACAATTACTCACAACATGAAACAATAACTCACGAATCAATAACACACAACACGAAACATGAACTCACAACACGAATTAATAACTCTCAACATAAAACAATGACTCACAACACGAATCAATGACTTACAACACGAATCAATCACTCTCAACACGAATCAATTACTCACGAAACAATAACTCACAACACAAATCAATAACTCACAAAACGAATCAATAACTCTCAACACGAATTAAAAACTCTCAACACGAATCAATAACTCTCAACACGAAACAATAACTCACGAAACAATAATTCACAACATGAAACAATAACTCACGAATCAATAACTGACAACACGAAACAATAACTCACAACACAAATCAATAACTCACAACACGAAACAATAACTCACAACATGTTACAATAACTCTCAACACGAATCAATAACTGAACACGAATCAATAACTTTCAACACGAAACAATAACTCCCGAAACAATAACTCAACACGAAACAATAACTCATGAATCAATAACTCTCAACACGAAACAATAACTATCAACAAGAATCAATAACTCTCAACACGAATCAATAACTTACAACACGAAACAATGACTCACAACACGAAACAATAACTCACAAGACAAATCAATAACTCACAAGACAAATCAATAACTCTCAACACGAATCAATAACTCACAACACGAAACAATAACTCAATATGAAACATTAATTCACAACATGAAACAATAACCCACGAAACAATAACTCACAACATGAAACAATAATTCACGAATCAATAACTCACAACATGAATTAATAACTCCCAAAACAAAACAATAACTCACAACACGAATCAATGACTCACAACACGAATCAATCACTCTCAACACGAATCAATAACTCACGAAACAATAACTCACGAAGCAATAATTCACAACATGAAACAATAACTCTCAACAAGAATCAATAACCCTAAACACGAATCAATAACTCTCAACACGAAACAATAACTAACGAAACAATAACTCAAAACATGAAACAATAACTCACGAATCAATAACTCACAACACGAAACAATAACTCACAACACAAATCAATAACTCTCAACACGAAACAATAACTCACGAAACAATAACTCACAACACGAATTAATAACTCAATACGAAACAATTACTCACAACATGAAACAATAACTCACGAATCAATAACACACAACACGAAACATGAACTCACAACACGAATTAATAACTCTCAACATAAAACAATGACTCACAACACGAATCAATGACTTACAACACGAATCAATCACTCTCAACACGAATCAATTACTCACGAAACAATAACTCACAACACAAATCAATAACTCACAAAACGAATCAATAACTCTCAACACGAATTAAAAACTCTCAACACGAATCAATAACTCTCAACACGAAACAATAACTCACGAAACAATAACTCACAACATGAAACAATAACTCACGAATCAATAACTGACAACACGAAACAATAACTCACAACACAAATCAATAACTCACAACACGACACAATAACTCACAACATGTTACAATAACTCTCAACACGAATCAATAACTGAACACGAATCAATAACTTTCAACACGAAACAATAACTCCCGAAACAATAACTCAACACGAAACAATAACTCATGAATCAATAACTCTCAACACGAAACAATAACTATCAACAAGAATCAATAACTCAACACGAATCAATAACTTACAACACGAAACAATGACTCACAACACGAAACAATAACTCACAACACGAAACAATAACTCTCAACACGAAACAATAACTCACGAAACAATAACTCACAACACGAATTAATAACTCAATACGAAACAATTACTCACAACATGAAACAATAACTCACGAATCAATAACACACAACACGAAACATGAACTCACAACACGAATTAATAACTCTCAACATAAAACAATGACTCACAACACGAATCAATGCCTTACAACACGAATCAATCACTCTCAACACGAATCAATTACTCACGAAACAATAACTAACAACACAAATCAATAACTTACAAAACGAATCAATAACTCTCAACACGAATTAATAACTCTCAACACGAATCAATAACTCTCAACACGAAACAATAACTCACGAAACAATAACTCACAACATGAAACAATAACTCACGAATCAATAACTGACAACACGAAACAATAACTCACAACACAAATCAATAACTCACAACACGGAACAATAACTCACAACATGTTACAATAACTCTCAACACGAATCAATAACTCAACACGAATCAATCACTCTCAACACGAATCAATAACTCACGAAACAATAACTCACGAAACAATAACTCACGAAGCAATAATTCACAACATGAAACAATAACTCTCAACAAGAATAAATAACCCTCAACACGAATCAATAACTCTCAACACGATAAAATAACTCACGAAACAATAACTCACAACATGAAACAATAACTCACGAATCAATAACTCACAACACGAAACAATAACTCACAACAAAAATCAATAACTCTCAACACGAAACAATAACTCACGAAACAATAACTCATAACACGAATTAATAACTCAATACGAAACAATTACTCACAACATGAAGCAATAACTCACGAATAAATAACCCACAACACAAAACAATAATTCACAATACAATAACTCACAACACAAAACAATAACTCACAATACAATAATTCACAATGCTAAATAATAACTCACAACACGAAACAATAACTCACAACACAAATCAAAAACTCACAAAACGAATCAATAACTCACAACACGAATTAATAACTCACAACACAAAACAATAACTCACAACATGAAACAATAACTCACGAATCAATAACTCACAACACTAAACAATAACTCACAACACGAAACAATGACTCACAACACGTTACAATGACTCTCAACACCAAACAATAACTCACAACATGAAACAATATCTCTCAACACGAATCAATAACTCACAACATGAATCAATAACTCACAACACGAATTAATAACTCTAGACACGAAACAATAACTCACAACACGAAACAATGAATCACAACACGAATCATTTTCGCTAAGATCTTGTAGTTTTGTGGTGTAGAGCTGCTCAAAGGGGCTCCGTGTGCTCTGCTGCTAACTAGCGTCAGGGGTTTCAGTGGAAAACAACAGTCAGATGCTGAAGGACGCTCAATATTGATTAAATAAATATCATTTAGAAAAGATTTTGAATCGATACAAGTATCAGCAAATGTGCCCAAAAAAAATCCCCATTTGATAGCCCCTGCCAGGGTCTATTGATGCAAGAGGATGTGCCAGAAGTTTACTCTGTCTAAAGAGTTTCCAAAGCCTTACCCTAAAACAGTGGTGGACAGTTTTGGCCCCCTGGGGCCGGTGTCCTGCAGGTTTTATAAATGTCCCTGTTTCAACTCACCTGATTTTAATAATAATCATCATCCCCACATCAACTAGGTCCGCACAATTCTGTTAAGGTCGTGTTTTTGTGGTTGTGTTAAAGCAAGGAAACACCAAAAACCTGCAGGGACACTGGCCCTGGAGGACTGGAATTGCCCACCTCTGCTCTAAAACAAAGCCCCAATGCGCCTCAGTCACAGCTGTCCTTACAGGTGGAAACATTGTTTGTAGGTAAAAATGGGCAAATCTGTCAAATACCTCCCGGCCTGAAACTGCAAACAGAGCCCAAAGTAAAAATACTTCCAAAGCAAACGATCAGGAATGAGATTTTTCACCTGTGTGGATGGTTGCTTCACACAGAGATTTTCTAAAGAAATGAGTCAGAGTTAGAACATTTTCATCACTAAATGTGCAGAAGAAGAAGTAAAGCTCTCTGCTGTGCGTTTCCTAAACACATATGTGCCGTGGATCAGAAGGGTCACAACACTACACAAAATAACAGAATACAAATTGTCACAACACTAAACTATTAACTCACAACACAAAACAATTAACTCATAACACAAAACAATTAACTCACAACACAACACTAACTCACAAATTTTGTATTTAAATAGCCACATTAAGGAGTTCTGCATCGGGTAACTGAGGTATTTTCAATTTATTGTGGTATTCTATCATTTAAGTTTTTAATAAATCATTTAGGCAAAATATATATTTAGTAGTTGGTGTTTTATAAATTTTGATATTTAGGGAATTCCTTAGGCTTCCTTTAGTTCTGAAAGCTAAATTAAAATTGTTTAAAATAATTTAGTATCCATGAGTTGATTCTGCAATTTCTACAACTAACATCGGTTGCCACTGGACTTTATTTTGGCCTCAAAGTAAATGAACATTCATTAAATATGTTAAAAAGTCAGTAATTGGATAAAAGCATTGCAGAGTCCAGAGTTTCGTGAGTCACTTGAACGCCGCACAGCTTTCATAGCTCGTCGTTTTTGTGAGGCTGTTAGACTTTCAATGCTCCACTTAATGCGGTGACACAAGAAGTCCATTTAAAAAGGGGGAAAACACAACAAAACATGCGTAGGACAGCTCGAATAAAGTCGAAACGGTCGGTCACATGACCTGGCACCCCGTAAATCCTACCTGTACGGTACGGGCCACTGCTTCTGTCTGCCAACTCCGAACCAAGCAGCCGCTTCGAGACACAGCAGCAGCTTCAGAAGGACGGCGAACTCCATGTGGGAAAACCTGAAGACACCAAAAGTCAGCGAGAAGCTGTGAAAGCTGCTTTTGACTCTAATCTAAGTTTACTTCCTCAAAGTTAAACACGTGGTTTTGTTTTGAATCACGTGACATATCTGAGGGAGAGGAATAAAGTCCTGAACTGTTGGATTCATCAGAAAACAGGCACATGAGAGCTTTACGTTACTTTATGTTACATTTTAGGTATTACATTATTAATTATTCATAGATGTTAATTGCTTATTTGTGTATTATTTTTATTTTAGTTTATAATGCAATTTGTTAAATAATCTATGAAGAAAACCTCAAATTTGGGGTCTTTTTTGATAACCAAATACAATTTTAACAACATTTACATACTTGTTCGTGCGTGCGTGCGTGTGTGTGTGTGAGTGAATCTGTGTCTGTCTATCTATATGTGAACTATTAATGGGCTATTGACATCATCCTAGATCAGGGGTGTCAAACTAATTTTGGGTCGGGGGCCACATTCAACCCCTCTGATCTCAATTGGGCCGGACCAGAAAAGCAAAATAAAGCAGCTTTGTTTTTTTGTTTTTTACTCAGTTGAAAAAAATGCCTCAACCAACATGGTAGCCTTATCACTTATTATTACATATAAATTCATTCATTCACAGAGGCCAATGGATCTCAAATTAAATGCATTTCACTTTTCTTAAAAATCGGTTTGTCCAATTTTATGCAGACTGAATATTTTACATCTGACACTGAAGCAATCCTGATAGTAACCTCAAAAGGGGGCTACGGAAAAAAATGAAACCCCCTGCCAAAAATCTAAATGTGCAAATCAATGAAAACTTGAAATAAATTAATCTTGAAACATTTGTGAACATAACAAGAATTTGGAGTTAACCTCCCTTTCTCTCCTGAAACTTCACCTGGCCATCAATATCAGGATTCAGATCCATTTTAGGTTGATTGATTGTGTATTTTGCAAAGGTGCGTTTTTGTGTGTCTGCGTGTGCGTCTTTACCCCAAAAATAGATTTTTGGTAAAAACAATAATTACCCCCCCCCCCCCCCCCCCAAAAAAAAAAAAAAACCCTCCCCCATTTCGGAGCTGATTGCATCACTAAGCATCACACCACCAATGATGTAATCGATACATCATATTAACTTTTGATGTCACATGACTTCAAATGAAAACATTTGATGTCAAATGATGTCATATGATGTAACATTATCTGTCATGAGTTAGTGTTAAAAGTTTACTAATAGGAGCAAAAACCTTGAGATTCTGATCAATTGTTGCACGCAAGTTTCGTATATCGCAAAGAACAAAGTACCAAGTTTAACAAGTGTCTTTGTTTACATATAACCTTTGCTGTCAAACTAATTAGAATTCTCAAAAAAACGTATCATGGAATCATCAAGACACCGTTCTGTCCGAAAATCCCTAAAGAATTTTCAACTCAGCAGTTTGGATTCTGTTGTGGGGAACGAGTCCACTTTTGAATTTGAGTTTCATTCTACTTTCATGGACTGGGATGACATTGACGAAGACAATGATTACTCTCCCCCCCCTTCTGATGATGAAGAGGAATTTCCTGAGACTCCAGAAACTCCTTACTATGATTATTCTCCCCTTTATAAAAATGAGGAGGAAGAATTTCCAGAAACTCCTGAACCAAAAAGACAGCAGGATTGGGAAAACTCCAAGCCAAAAACCTGCCCGCAAAACCAAACCTTAGGGTTAAAGCCCTTAAGTCTTGCTCCAATCGTCTCCTTTCGCCCAATTGCATTCTTTCCTGTGAAGCCGGTGTCTGTCCCTAAATCAACTCAGCCTGAGGGAATCAAACCTTTGGGAAAGGGAAAACAAACTACAACTGCTTTGGATGAGCCGACTTCAACATCTGAGTCGACCTCAGTGGAGAACGCAGAAGCACTTCAAGTAGAGAACACTGCTGTGAAAAGTGAAGTAGAGTGTCTGAAGGAGCTTCTCCAGCAGAAAGATCAGAAGCTGGCGGATGCTGAAAAGCTGAAAGCTGATCACTTTGAAGAGCAGATGAGCCACAAGACAGAACTTTTACCAAAAGCTGAAACCTCTTTGAGCCACATGACTGAAGCACAAAATAAGCTGGCTAAAGAAAGAGAAGAAAACACCTCCCTCAAGCAAGAAATGGCTGAACTAAGAAAAGCTCATGAGGAGGATAAGGCCGCCACTGAAAAGAAGTTTTTGGAATTGCTCTCTAAAAATGAGAAGAGCATGGAACAGTTAAGAGAAACTATCACAGAAAAAGAGACCATCATGAGCAAATTTGAAAAGGTCTCCAGGACAAGGATCGTAAAACTACTCGGTCAGATTGACGATCTAAAAATGGAGCAACAGAAGAAAGATTACATGCTGCGGGAAGCTGCTGGGAAAGCCGAACACCTTGAAGAACAGATGAGCCAAGAAAGACAGCAATGGCAGGAAGACAAGTCCTCCGTCTTACAAGAAATCGCTCATCTAAAGACAGCTCTGAAGGACAAGGAGACTGAGGTGACCAAATCTAAAAGAGTCTCCAAGAAAAAGAATGTCCAACTACTCCGTCAGATGGACGACCTAAAAGCGCAGCATGAGCAGGAACATTTGGACCTCACCAGCCAATTGGAAATGCAGAAAGAGTGTCTTCTAAACTACCATGAGCTGACATTAACAGAAGCATATAATCAGCTGGCTAAAGAAAGAGAAGAAAACCTCTCCCTCAAGCAAGAAATGGCTGAACTAAGAAAAGTTCATGAGGAGGAAAAGGCCGCAATAAAAAATTCTAATGCAGCCTCAAGTGGTGAGATCTTCAAGCTACAATGTCAGATTGAGGGACTAAAACGGGAGCACGAGAAGGAATTTACGGGTCTCATCAACAATTTTGAAAAGGAGAGAAAGGATCTTGAAGAACACTATAATAGGAAGTTAAATTCCCAAATGGATCAGATGGAAGGCGAAATAAAAAGATGTCAGGAGGAAAAAGACTCCCTGCTGGAAGAAATTGGTGAATTACAAAGGAATTGTGAGAAGCATAAGGCAGCATGTCACCGAACTGAAAATAAGGAGATGGAAAAATTACAAAGAACCATCAGAGAAAAAGATGCCATCATAAGCCAGTCTGAAGTCATTTGGAGCAAAAAGCTGGAGCAAAGAGACCAACAGCTTGAGACAATAACACAGGCCGCTCTCAAGAATAAAATGGACCTCAGCAGGGAAATACACCTGTTGCAAGAAAGGATTGAACAAGAGAGGATCAAAACAAATGTAGCCAAACTCAGTTTTGACCTGAAGGTAAAGGAGTCCACCAAATTAAGAGCTGCTTTGGTCCAGAAAGAACTGGAAGGCCAGAAGCAGCTGGAACAAGAAAGACAACAGCTGGAAGAAGAAAAGTCCACCCTTTCACAACAAATCGCTCACCTGAAGAAAGTTGTCAAGAAGAAAAAGACCATCATCAGAAAAACTCAAGAGGATTTCCAGGTCCAAATTCATCAACTACAGCAGCAGGTGGATGAGCTGAAAGAGAAGACCACAAAGAAAGGTGTTGGTCGGAGGCTCCTGAACCTGTTTAGAAGGTCTAGAAAAAAGGACTGAGTGGACCTCGACCACAGCCCCCCCCCCCCCCCCCCCCCCCCACACACACACACACACAACAATCCTGGGGCGTGGTGCAGTCATAGGGGGGTCGACCCCTGATCGAAGATGCAGGTTCAATTTCCGCCCTGCACACCCTTGTGTCAAAGTGTCCTTGGGCGAGACACTGAACTCCACCTTGCCTCTGGTGGAAGGTTGGCGCCAGTGTTCAGCAGTGAGCCGCCACCAGTGTGTGAATGTGTGTGAATGTGCGTGAATGGGTCTGTGACTGTAAAGCGCTTTGGACCTTCGAAAAGGTAAAAAAGCGCTTTATAAGTATACGCCATTGACCTCACACACACCAAGCCCCCCCACAGCCCTCACACACACTAAGCTCCCCCACAGCACTTTCACACACACCAAGCCCCCCCACAGCCCTCACACACACTAAGCCCCCAACACCCACACACATTTAGGCTTTGACTCTTTTAACACCTTAGATGGAGTTATGACCGTCCAAGAACGGCCAAACTGTAGGAAAAGCTCCAGTGCTAAAGAGTTAAACATTTAATTATTGTTGTGTGGGTAAAAACTGCTGTGGCTTTTTCTGTTTTTCTATTCTAAATGTGTATCTTGTAAATATGTATATTCTAGTCTATTTTTTATTTTATTGTTTTAAAGGGAACTTTCCTTGACACCCCTTTTACATCTTAGCTAGGTTTTCTTTAACTACTTTGGTTCTGTTTTACTTTTTATCTTAGTTTTTATTTTGTTTGATGATAACATTTTTTATTTTATTTTAGTGATAGCCCAGCTATATTTTTCTCGTTGGTTATTCAAATGTGTTGCCCCCCCCCCCGCCCTCCTTTGATCTAAACAGGGTTTTCTCCAGGCGCTCTGGTTTCTCCCTCTGTCCAAAAAAAATCCCCCCAATGTCTAATCTCCTAATACTTAGAATAAAGAAATACATAAAATGAAATAAAATAAATATCTTATAAAAGCTATTTTAACTACAGGGTTTTCTCCAGGCGCTCTGGTTTCTCCCTCTGTCCAAAAAAGCCCCAAACTCTGATCTAATACTTAGAATGAAGAAATAAATATAATGAAATAAAATAAAATAAATAGCAAATAAAAGCTTTTTTTTAACCACAGGTTTTTCTCCAGGTGCTCTGGTTTCTCCCTTTGTCCAAAAAACCCCCTCAAACTCTAGTCCACTAATACTTAAAATAAAAAAATAAATACAATGAAATAAAAAAAATAGCAAAAGTATCATGTATCTTAAAAGTAAAATTAAAAAGCAAAAAAAAAAAAAAAAATTCCCCCTCCTTGAATTGCCACCTTATCGCGGTGGAGGGGTTTGCGTGCCCAAAAAAAATCCCCATTTGATAGCCCTGCCAGGGTCTATTGATGCCAGAGGATGGGCCAGACTAAGAGCAATTCACACAAAGAAAGAACAATGAACTGAGACATTATCATGGTTGAAGTTTACTCTGTCTATAGAGTTTCCAAAGCCTTACTCTACAACAGTGGTGGACAGTTTTGGCCCCCAGGGGCCGGTGTCCTGCAGGTTTTATAAATGTCCCTGTTTCAACTCACCTGATTTTAATAATAATCATCATCCCCACATCAACTAGGTCTGCACAACTCTGTTAATGTCGTGTTTTTGTGGTTGTGTTAAAGCAAGGAAACACCAAAAACCTGCAGGGACACTGGCCCTGGAGGACTGGAATTGCCCACCTCTGCTTTAAAACAAAGCCCCAATGAGCCTCAGTCACAGCTGTCCTTCCAGGTGGAAACATTGTCTGCAGGTAAAAATGGGCAAATCTGTCAAATACCTCCCGGCCTGAAACTGCAAACAGAACCCAAAGTAAAAATACTCCCAAAGCAAACGATCGGGAATGAGATTTTTCACCTGCGTGGATGGTTGCTTCACTCTCAGATTTTCTAAAGAAATCAGTCAGAGTTAGAACAGTTTCATCACTAAATGTGCAGAAGAAGAAGTAAAGCTCTCTGCTGTGCGTTTCCTAAACACATATGTGCCGTGGCTCAGAAGGGTCACAACACTACACAAAATAACAGAATACGATTTGTCACAAAACTAAAATATTAACTCACAACACAAAACAATAACTCACAACACAAGAACTCACCACGCAACACAATAACTCACAACACAAGAACTCGCAACACAATAACTCACCACACAATAACTCACAACACAAGAACTCACAACACAAAACAATAACTCACAACACAATAACTCACAACACAATAACGCACAACACGAAAAAATTAACTCACAACACAAAACAAGAACTCTCAACACAATAACTCACAACACGAAACAATAACTCACAACACAAAACAATAATTCACAATACAATAACTCTCAACACGAATCAATAACTCTCAACACGAATCAATAACTCACAACACGAATCAATAACTCACAACACGAATCATTTTCGCTAAGATCTTGTAGTTTTGTGGTGTAGAGCTGCTCAAAGAGGCTCCATGTGCTCTGCTGCCAACTAGCGGTCAGGGGTTTAAGTGGAAAACAAGAGTCAGATGCTGAAGGAGGCTCATTATTGATTAAATAAATATCTTTTTTAAAAGATTTTGAATCGATACTATATAAAATGAATGTTTTTAGATCTTATTCTTTATTATATTGCAGTTTCATCTTTAGTGTAAAGTGAACTCATTTTCAACTCTTTTAGGACTTATTCTCCAGTGACCTTCACTTGTCATTTGTAGTTGCAGCAGCAACTAGGACTTCTTTGTGCAAATCTAGGAGTTTCCAGAGACGCAATAAATATGTCATGGACTACATTTCTACTATCTGGGTTGAACATCTTATCCTTGGGAAAGTGTTCAGATTCGTGTTCTCATGTGGAGGATGAAGCTTTGATTTGATTTGAAATGGTTTATTTCAAGCAATTAAGTAGAAATAATACACCAAAGCAATATAATCATCAGTTGTACATTCATAAAGTAACTCATCAAATGTATGGTAATTAGACATATTAATAAATATTGCTTGAAAGGGAGTGGAAGGAAGCAAACTTATATGATCCCACCCCGTTATACTATAACTATTTTATTACATGATTTATCAATATCCGGTTCCCAGTTTTTATCACACAGAATTAAAAATCATAAGGTATCGATAAAGCACATGACAAAGATGAATTACTTAATTATTATGTAAAAAATAACTATTTTAGAAATCAACATGACAAATGCAGATCAGTCATCTAAAATATATGCAGATTAAGTTACTTATAAAAGTCATTCATATAATTAAAACATAATACTATTTCAGTAAAATAGACACAACACTGTTTCAGGAATTTTCATAGCAAAATTTCATCAAGGATCAAAAGTTAAAAACATGTGCAAAATTATGCTACATAAGGAAAGATTTTTGAATCAATTTATGAATTTTTGGAGCAAGTGAAGTAATAGCATTTAACATTGATCAATTTAACCATTTTCAATAAGTGATTAATCATTTATTTTACTTTTTTTATATATTTCTTTTTTTTCTTTTTCTTGTGTGTGTGTAGGTCTTTTAACTTGAGAATCCAGATATCTGCAACAATGTCTTTAATGCGTGTTAGAACTATTGTCAGGGCAATAAACTTCGTGTATTTTTAATCCGGTTGAATCCTTGGTTTGCTTTACCACTCTCGAATCCTGAACGCGCACGCATGGAAAGATCTAAAAGCGTAAGATTTCTTTCCTACAATACAAGTATCACCAAATGAGTTATTGAGGTATTTCACTGAATTGAGGTTTTTACCTGCACCCCTACTTAACCCTACTGCCTACCTCAAAACCAATGAGAGACAAGTAAACCCAGGCTAAACAAAATAATAAAGAAAATCATTAAGATGAAATACCCTGCGACAGACTGGAGAACAGTCCAGGGCATCCCCTGCCTTCACCCACATGTGGCCGGGAAAGGCTCCGGCTGCCCCGTGACCCTGAAAGGGATAAAACCGTAGAAAATGAACGAATGAATTAAGATATTTTGGGTGTACCTCTAAGAAGTGCATGAAAAGGGTTCCACCAAAAAAAACAAAAAAAAAAACAAGAAAAGATCATGCAGAGAAAGTTACCAAATAAATCATGAAAAATGTTAATTTTAATATGAGATTGTACCTATGAGAATAAAGTATGCGTTTTTAATGGGTGTGTTGTGACGTCTCTGACATTAAACCAGGGCTTCTCAAATAGTTGGGCACGCGATGCGATGCCAGGGGGAGGCGCGCAGTAGTAGCGACCTTAGGCAGAGGTAATACCGGAATTGCCCGGGGTGCAAATTTAACGGGGGCGATGGCGGCAGCGGCTAAGTGCTTGGAAAGATCAATTTGCATTTAATATTTATTGATTGATTGAATTATTTTTCTCAGCATCAAATGGTTCAATTGGTCAAAAATATTTTTAGTTTAAATAAGGACTGACCGATTCCTATTTCAGGCACTTTAAGCTTCTTTTTTGTTTTAGACTATAAAAGGGTTTGTGTGTGGCAAAATAAATGTAATATTTGTTGAAAGTGGATTTAGCTTATTTTTGTTGATTTTAAAACGTACAATTTTAGGTATGCTTACACAATTTTCATAGATTCTGATTTTATTTATAGTCACCGCGGCGAGTGTTTGTGTGGTGGTGGGGGGGAAACATTTTCTTTTTCCAATGGGGGCCTTGGAAAAAATAATTGAGAAGCACTGCAGTAGACCAAAACGAGCTGCAGTTCTAATGTTTTACCGCAGGGTGGCAGTGATGCGCCGTGGCACCTGTGCATCAACTTTAAATTTGGAGTGCAGAAGTAGCAGTTGCGCACTGGGGGCGTCCATCATGCTCACTCTGCTCCACGGTTGTGGTAGAAGTCTGCTGAGCGCCAGAACACACCAGAACTTCCGCAAAAGTTACTACTCCGCACAGATGGCAAAGCGCGTGGCGGTGGTGCTGGCGGGCTGCGGGGTTTATGACGGCAGCGAAATCCACGAGGCCTCCGCCGTTTTGGTGCATCTGAGCAGAGGAGGAGCTACTGTAAGTCAAGTGCAGGAGCAAATTTAGGGGTTGAGGGTGACAGGAGGGGGCAGGAGGAGCGCCACACCTTCTTGACACCCTCCTCTGAGCCCTTTTCTAATGCACCTCTCCAGTTTTTCTTTAGTTAACTCAGGTGTGGTGTCAGTGACACCCGTGTGACCTCTAGAGCCTCTACTGCTGCTCAGTCATACTGTGTGCAGATCATTCAATGGATCACAAGTTCCTCTGTTTGACTGCTGCGGTGTCAACACAGAGAACATATAATATATATATATATATATATATATATATATATATATATATATATACACACACACACCTTTTACAAATAAAATTAGTAGGGAAAAAATATGGTGAAAAAAAAAAAAAAATTCAGTCTTAAATTAGATATCACCCCTAAATGGGTTTGTCATTTCCAGGAGGCAGTGCAGATTTACACAACTTAAAGACCCACTTCTATTAAAATTGTGTTTTTAGCATTTCCTTGTTGCATTTTAGCGTTTTGCTGACCATGGAGAACGTTTGTAAAGAAAATAAAGCTTAAAATTACATTTCTGTATTCAAATCATTCCAATATTTCTCACCAAGTTTGTTGCACTGGTAATGTTAGTGCGAGCAGTAGAACATGTGAACGGATGGGTGATGGGGTGTGGGGCGGGCTTACTTTGTGCCAACAGTCCCGCCCACAACTCAAAGAGGAATTTTTTGATGGCCTCATTGATTTCATATGAGAACTCATATAGCCAAAACTATGTCCTAGAACACGACTCCGATTTTTTTGAGTTTGACTGAAAATGGCATAATCGTCATTAAAAGAACACTGGAAAGGCTGGTTCTTTGAGAAAACCCAGTAAAGATGCAGAACTTATGAATCAACAGACATCATGGTTACATTTTTTGTGTGTGACTTTTCGGTATCAAATAAACTGCTCTTATGAATTTATAGTATGTTCATAATTAGTTCTCTTCATGGCCTACAAAATAAATTCTATCCCTGATTGTGTCCAAGTAAATGCATTTGTGATGAACAAAGTTTGATTCAACAGACATATCTGCTGCGTTGCAGGTTCAGATGTTTGCTCCCAACATCGAGCAGATGCATGTTGTGAACCACCTGAAAGGTGAGCCTGCCGAGGAGAAAAGAAACGTGCTCGTGGAGAGTGCGAGGCTCGCCCGTGGAAACATCCAGGATCTGTCTAAGCTGAGCGTCAAAGACCACGATGCGGTTATTTTTCCAGGTCTGGGTAACTTTCTCTTGTCTCCTTATATCTGGACAAAGATAAGCTAAAAGTTGAATCTTCTGAGTCCTTTTACTTCCTGCTCAGGTGGTTTTGGAGCAGCAAAGAACCTCTGCACGTGGGCGATGCAGGGGAAGGACTGCTCCGTTAACGGCGAGGTGAAGGCGGCTCTGCAG
Organism: Oryzias latipes; assembly: GCF_053564925.1. Classification (NCBI taxonomy): domain Eukaryota; kingdom Metazoa; phylum Chordata; class Actinopteri; order Beloniformes; family Adrianichthyidae; genus Oryzias; species Oryzias latipes. Next base: position 9,942,122 of record NC_136257.1, on the reverse strand, counting down.
GCGTTCCACGGAGAGGGCAAACCCATCGGCCTCTGCTGCATCTCACCTGTCCTGGCTGCCAAAGTGTTTCCTGGGTGTGAGGTCACTGTTGGCATTGAAAAGGACGAGAGGTATGTCGGATGGGTCTAAACCAGTGTGCAACCTTCAACACTAAAAGAGCTATTTGGGTCAAATTCTCACTGACTACAACCCAGTAGGAGCCACTTATTTACATCGCCCTTTAGAAAAATAAAACAAGGATTTGTATTTATGTTATTAGTACTATTAGGATGAATATAAATGAACTATTTGGTTTTTATGGGCATAAATAAAACAAAGAGAACATTTCCCAAATGTTTTAGTTATAGATTGTAACTTTTGGCTGAGGTTCACATGACTTCTTTTCAAAATAAAAGACACCGTATACCACATAAGATCATCTCTATGCAGCAAGTGTAGTAGTGTGATGTTAACAGTGATTTAAATAAGTTATTTTTACTGTTTGTGGTGCATCTAAACCAGAGATTTCTAAATCTAAATAACCAAGAACTAATTGACTCCTACTGTATTTTTTTGAACCTTTAAGGTGCACTTAAAATCCTTTAATTTGTTTAAAAATGTAAAATAAGCTTCATAATCCGGTATGCATGAGAACCCATGGTCACATCCGTGTAACATAAGAACATCAGAAATGTGATCCGTGGTCCACTTGGTCTGCCGTTCATCACACCTGGGTTCTTATGCATTAAGCAGGAATTCTGGTGGTGCTCACTGATCTCCAATTGATTTTCTGTCAATGTTGAGTCCGACTTTGTCAAACTACAAAGACGAACCGCTTGATTGTTGGAGCATCATGGGTACTATAGTCAGGAGCCTCGTAGATTGATGCGTTACTTTACTTTTTTTCCCTCTCTTAACTGCTTATTTACTTTTTGCTCTAAAGTTACTTTTTAAAATGAAAAACGCTTTATTTTTCTTTAACCTGAGAACCACAATGGAGTGGGAAAAGAGCCACAGCTTGCAGACCCCTGACCTAATTGAACAATATTGATTTATTTCAAGGACAAAGAAAAGGCTTTCCAGTGTTTTTGCTCCCTTTATAGACACACACATTGATGCATACGGTTCTGTTTTTGTTCATGTAACACCATAAAACATGTGTGGGGTTATTTCTGTCTCACTCTCTTCCTGGCTCCCCCAGGTATCCGGACACCAGTGACACTGCAGCAGCCATCAACCAGCTGGGCTGCAAACACGTCAGCAAGAGCGTGACGGAGAGCCACGTGGACGGGAAGAACAAGCTGGTCACCACTTGCGCCTTCATGTGCAACGCTCCCATCCACGAGATTTTTGACGGAATCGGGTCGATGGTTCAGGGTATCCTGAAACTCGCCTGATTTATTTCAGTTTGAATGACTACAGAAAATGGAGGGAAGTTGTAAAAATAGCTTTTGAAATTATTATGATCTGACAAATAGAAGCTTTGTGTTTTCCTTTATATTCAGATTTAAATGTGAACCAGATTTCCTTAAATTTACACCAGTAACTTTCTAAATAAAAACAGACATGAGCTTTTCCTTAGCAGAGTTTATTGCACATAAAATAAACAAGTACATCAAAAGTTTAGGTGTCCATCACTTCTTTAAGATGCTGCACTTCTGGCATAATCGTATAGTTCTTGTTCTGGACATCTGCTGGTGCGCCTCAGGAATGAATACAGATCAGAACAATCTGTGATCCTCTCAATGTTCCCCACCACATGGATCAGCCCCTCCACCCCTTCTGTATTCAGCACAGACGAGGCATTAGCCTGGAATTTGTCCACCAGGTCTTCCTGGCTCAGTGGCTTCCTCCAGTGGCCGTAGAAGGTATTGCACCTGGCGGTGTAGCTCAGCCCCAGGGTGGTTTCAATCTCCACCTGACAGTACATGTGATCAAAGCTGGGCCGGTTATCTTCAGGCGTCTGCACCTCCACTTTGGACAGAAGCTCCTTCAGGGCAGAGCGGTTGATTTGAGCTGGATGGTAGGATGCGACTGTCACCTTGTTGTCCAGCAGAGCTGAGCTGGCGTTGAACTGGAACGAGTGCCTGGCCTGGTGTTCTGAGTCAGGGAAGGGGCAGTTGATGTACTTGGATGGAGGCACGTGCAGCGTGACGCGGCTGATACGGCTGACATCAAAGCTCCCTTCTTTGTTTTGGAGCTTCCTGCGAGCTGCCAGACTGGCCTCCACAACCCAGTGCATAGCCAGGTGAGCGGGGATACGCTTGAACGCCACATCCTGCTCCTCTAGAATCCATTTAAAGACCCCGGAAGAGGAGTGAGCCATCACAGAGGGGCTGTAGTCTTTGTAGTAAACCCCAAAGCCGCTGCACATGTCAAGCATGGCCTGGTTTCCCTCCAGTCCAATCTGGGCCAGCTGAGCTGCCTCCAAGCCTCTCCGGGCCGCATTTCCTATGTGGAGGGGCTTGGTTTGTGTGGCGGCGTTGGCTAAAGGAGCCCCGGCGGAGGAAGCTGCAATAGCCAGAGCGTGACGGCACTGTGCGGGGGACAGGCCAAGGAGTTTAGCTGAGGCGGCAGCGCTCCCCATCACCCCCACAACACTGGGAGGGTGGAACCTGTCAACAGAGCCATGAGGTTTTATTAGTTGATCTTTAGAAACATTTAGGATGTGAGGGATACTGATGGGTATCAGAAAATTGCTCTAGCAATGAGAGTAACAGCAATATTGGTTAAAAATCACAGATTGAGATGCGTATCAAATCATGTGAGATGGGCAAATTACAAAACCCAGATAATAATAGATGTTTTTTTGTCAAAAAAGTAACATTAACCAATCACATGATCTCTGCACTCTTAAATATTTGCAAAACGTGAGTGTTCTGCTTTTATCTGTAGATTAAAAATTCTTTAAGATCTAAAGCAAATTAAGAAATTCTGAGGAATAGCTCCTGAACCCACAGACACATATTGATGCAAATATGCATCAAACCACTTTGGCTCCAAAATTACCTTAATTTAGCATCTAATTGAAAGCAAAAACAAAAGTGAAAGTGTTTTTTTTCTTCTTATTCAGGCATCAAGAGGTTAATAGAACATGAAATGCAAACATAAGTGCAGACCTCACCTCTCAGGGATGTTGTAGGCCTCTCTGGAGAACCTCATCAGCCTGCCCTGCACCTCGATGCCCACATTAAAGGCCAGCAGCAGGTCCAACCCAGTGGGCCTGCTGGGCATCGTCTCTGCCAGGGCCAACAGAGCGGGCAACACCGCCCCTGAGGGATGAGTGGCGGGGTGCCAGGTGTCGTCAAAGTCCATGGAGTGAACCTGATGCAAGACAGAGCTGAGAATCCACACCCAAAAAAAAAAGAAAAAGTGACTAAAAAGAATGTCTGTTGTAAACCTACTGCGATGCCATTGACAAATGCAGCGTAATGAGGAGGGAGGGTTAGGTCCGATCTGCCCCAAACACTGCTCCTCTGATCCGCCGTGAACGTCTGAATGAAAAGAGAAGGAAACGGTGATGAGTCACGACTGTGAGAAAAAAAACTTTTCACAAACAGTTGACAGTTAAGTCATTCAGGATTTTTCACAGATTGTTTTTAGTTTTCATTACAGTCTCAGTCCACTGAGGCTGCCGTTATGCAATATGTGCAGTTTCCTGTACCTGGCTGTACTTGAGGGCCTTGTTGAAGACAGTTGTTCTGGTTCCCAGCAGCCCAACACCCAGAGCGTCCAGCATCATCCTCTTGCTCCTGTGAATCACACCATCTGTCAGCTGGTTGGAGCTGAGGGCATGGATAGCAGCTCCAAAGCTCTCTGTGATACCCTGAGGAGGTGAAAGAGGGCCAATGCATGCAAAAAAGGAAGAAAAAAAAAGATTTAAAGTTAGAATTTAACTGGATGGAACACTGCATATCTTTAAAAATGAAAACTTCTCAAGTGAAATTCAGAACAATTCTCAACCCCACAAACCCATATGAGAACTAAGGAGGTACCTTTCGTAGCATTGTTGGCTCTTCAAGTGCCAAACTTCAGTGATTTGTGGTCTTTTTATATGTCATTCCAGCCTCTGAGGGCAGGCCTACAAATTTCCTAAGTGTCTAAAAACCAAATGATGAGAAGTCGGTACTTTCACAATGACTGGATGACTCCCTGTGACCCAAGAAAGCTAATAGTCATTTCTGTAAAATCCATACACCAAGTGGATCTTTGTTTGGCTTATTGCAAAGAAAAATGAACAAAAAGTGAAGAAAAAAAGTCTTGTAACGACTTAATTTGACATATTGAATTTGAAATTGTTATGCCATAATGTGACATAACTCTCTATAACTGCTAGACTTTAGGAGCATCTCTTGGACAAACATGGGAAAGGTGTGTGATCTCTATGTTTTTTTAGAACATAGTAGAAACATTTGTCAATTATTTTTGACAACAAATATACTAAGAAATGTAGATTTCTGCAATGGGGAAGTCTTGAAAAAGGAAATGGGTCACGAGTCTTTGCAGATTTACTGCAAAAAGACGGTTTATGTTTGACTGCAAACAGTTAAAAAGCAATCTTGAACCTTGCAAATATAAGATTTGTTGTTAGATTTTTTTAAATCTTATTTTCTTAACTAATCAGAAGTGCTCTCTCTACAAATCAAGTTTTTTTTACATTCCATATGTTTGTTTTTTTAAAGTGTGTATTAATTCGTCTATCTATCTTCCAAACCCACCTAATCTGTTTGGGGGTTATGAGGTTGCTGGAGCCTATCCCAGCTGCTGTTGGGTGATGGCAGGGTACATTTTGGATAAGTCACCAGTCTGTCCAAGGCCACACAACCACTCACACAAATTCACAGCTGGAGACAGTTTAGAATGACCAAATAACATATGAAGCATGTTTTGGTGAAGTGTTAAAGTCTTGCAGGAAACCCACACATGCACGAGGGGCACATGCAAACCCCACACAGAAGGAACCCAGCTGGGATTTGAATCAGAGCCTTTCAACTGTGGGACAAAAGTATTTTATCCAATCATCTAAAATTAGATTTTTAATTTGGGTTTCAGCATTGTAAATACCTGCAGATTGAAACAGTTTTTACAATTCTTTTAGGTTTTACTTTTGCAATTTGAAGATGCAATCACTCAGTCTTTAACACTAATCTGTCTTTAAAACATTAAGACAAAATTGTTCTTATTTTTGATTTAACAGGTTTACTTTAAAGTAAAGTGAAGAGAATTTAAAAACAGAACATGTACAAATCTTGTGTGCTTTTTCCTGCCTCTAAGTTTAATGATCAATAACTAGCAGACTGCAAACCAAAGCACAACATGATTAACACACTTTATTGCTTAGGATTGAAATGCATTGTACTTTGTTTACAACTATACATCACATTCAGAAGTAATTGAACATGGAAAACTGTTTTTTTGTTCATAGCTCAGGTTTTTTATTGTTAAATGTAGTTTTTATTTTAGTTTCATAAAACACTTAAAACTGAACATGGTAAAACTAAAACCTAAGAGTTTGTAATTATAAGGGAATATTTCCCTTTTGGCCACTTTGTGGTTTTCCTAGATTACTATATTACAGGATTGCCTCAGTGTCCAGGAGGAAATGTTTTATTTTTGGTTTTGCTTCCTCAAACAGCCTGTGAGGGTTGAGTGAGCATTATTGGACATTTGAGTATGCAGGAATGTCCAAGGTTTTGATTTTTACCGGTCAAATCCATGAACTCCCCACATCACACGGGGTGATTAACCCTTGTGCTATCTTAGATGACCCCACCCTTGCATTGACGTGTTCTCCCTACCATGACATAGGTGGAAAGATTTCATGTAATCCATGGACACCAGTGAGGTTCACTAATCATTGAAGAAAAAAGGTTCAGAGCACTGTCTAGTGGGTCTAGATGACCCTACTCCCAATGTTAAAGTGCCGAGGATAGCACAAGGGTTAATGCTGAACCACTGACTCAGGGTCAGTTTGCAAAAGTCACGCTGAACTCAAGGAACTTGCAACGTTTTGACCAAAAAGAGAAGTTCTCATGGAAATTTCTGTGACACATGCGAATCAATTACAAAGTCTGTATATGGATAGTTGACCTAACTTTAGGGGCCAGTTGTTCAAAAAGTTTGATCTGGATCAAAATGATCCGGATTTGGAAATGACATTTTTTCCTATGCAGGATCAGGTAATCCGTCTTACTTATATGCCGGTTTTTCAAAGCAACATTCGACTGGATCACCCTGATTCAGATACACAGTTTTCAAGATTACCAAATCCAGATTACCTGTGCTCTAAATGGGACAACATATCACAACACGGGCTACCAGCCCGTGTAGCTGGGAGTTTATGGAATAAACTCCCAGCTCATATAAGAGAGGCCGACTCAGTTTCTACATTCAAAGCTAGACTGAAAACATTCCTCTTTGGACAGGCTTATTGTCAGACTAGTTAGTATTCAGAGATTATTTAACTTAATGTTAGTTTGTTTAAATTAAACTTAATAATAACTATTTCTTTTAAAAGGCTGCTAGAAGTTGAAGCTGGGGTAACTATGGTACACTGGGGTTCTGTCCTCTTTCCTTTTTTACTTCTACCCTTCCTCTCCTCTATTCTTGATCATAATTTATCATTTAGTTCTCCATGCCTCTGTTTGGTGCAGTGCGATTCATGTATTGTCCCTCTTTTCCTCTCCCCTCCTGGGGAGTGGGAGTGCTTCCAGACTCCAGTTGGCTCATCCGTGCTCCAGTTCCTGACCGTTTACCTCGCCTTTGCTCCTGCTCCTACACCTGGCTGTGGATCCTGCCTCTGGCTCATCTCTGGCTCGTCTCTGCTCTGTACCTGACCGAGTACCTCGTCTCTGCTCCTGCTCCTACACCTGGCTGTGGTTCCTGTCTCCGGCTCGACTCGCGCCTTTGACTGTCCCGATAACCACGGCTGGATGAAGCTCGTCTGCTGGACTTTTATATATGTAGTTGTAGATTTAGATAAGTTAATTCTTCTCTAAGATTTCTGGTAAATCGCCTGTCCGTCCTGGGGGAGGATCCCTCCTTCATGTGGGCACCCCTGAGGTTTCTTCGTTTTTTCCGGAATCCGGTTTTTTTGGGAGTTTTTCCTTACCGCGAAGGGGGGTCTAAGGGCAGGGATGCCAGTATAGCTTAGTCAGTTTGTTAGTTCATTTTAGTATTTTTCTATTGAACTCTTTGTATTCGTGATCCTTTTGATTTCATGTTTTACTTCGAAGCCCATCGAGACGACTGTTGTTGTGATTTTGGGCTATACAAATAAAATTGAATTGAATTGAATTGAATTAAAAGAACAGGTAGAAGAGCCAACATAGGGTCACTGTAAGAGTTCGTTATTTTGAGAAAAAACACAAAAATAACAAACATCCCTCATGAGAGGGATTGGGAGTACATCAACCGAAAGGGCAGGCGCAGCATCAACATCCAACTTGTGGGTGATGCTGACCTCATCATCACAAACTGTGTCATGAAGTGGCCTGGGTCTGTTCATGATGCACGTATCCTGAGAGAGAGTGCTTTGTACAGAGAGCTCCAAAGCAACCGACCGGATGGCATAATATTAGGAGACAGTGCTTACCCACTCCTACCATGGCTGATGAGCTCTAAAGAGGCGCTTTGCATGCCTTAACTACTTGCGAGTGGAACCACAGGGAGCATGCAACATAATACTAGCATGTATCATCCTGCACAACATCGCTACCAGGCACAATGTCCCTCTCTGTGATTATGTTTATGATGCACCTGAGCCATTTGAAGAACCAGACCAACCTCTGGCATTCTGTCAGAATGAGGGACTGAGTGGACGTATAGTAAGGGATGCAATTGTTAGACATTATTTTTGACAGGCTCATCTTTGATGATTGTTTCTTTGAAATTAATAGACGGTGATGAATTGAATATATTATTTTTGTTTGTGATTGAAATCTGTTTTGGGGATTATTTCATATTTTATTGTTTTTACTTTACTGAATAGCTTAATTGGTAGCCTATGTCTACTATATCTACTTTATCACTGTTAAAACGGTTACACAAGTCAAGTCCAAAATATGAATAAAAGTATAAACACTAAATGAAACAAATGTATTATTTGACCAATTTTAAAGTTTTTCTACATTTCCCTCCAGGAATCCACCTTTAAATCCTACCCCCTGTTGGAATCAGGATAATCCAGTTTTTTTGGATCAAAGTTATCCAAATCCTACTGACAAGTTTTGAACAACACAAACTGAAGGTTTGATCCAGATTAGAACTAGGATTGGATTCTGTGATCTAATCTGATTTCAGATTCCTTCTTTCCCTTTTGAACAACCCATTTTCAAGATTTGATCCAATCTGATCACCAAAATCCGATCAGCTTACCTTTGAACAACTGGCCCTAGGCTTTTTTGTAATTTGAAGACTTACTAGAACTACACAACATTTATGAGGGGAAAATGTATGGAAATATTACATTTTTGTCAGTGTGTCCCCGTTTCTAGGGGTCATTGATGCTCAACACCCCCCCCCCCCCATATTTATTTATTTTTTATGCTCTTTATCTGGACCCTGTTGGTAAACCAGAGGATGTGACATAAGTGGCATCCAAAAACGAGATTAAAAAAAAAAGAATATTTTGAATCTGGAGAACTTTAGCTTTTGTTAACAAATGACACCTTGGACTAACTACAACATCACATTTGGGCTATAAAATACATTTTTCAACATTTCAGTCAATATGGTAGATGAATTATATTACATCTTTTATATTTAATTTGTTTACACATTTACAGCCGGACTGAGTTTTCATTGACTCATGGGGAGTCTATTTCAAAATATTGTGAAGATAAACATGAACACCATGAGCAGTAGATAGATTTCAGTTTGAATAAACTCCACCCAGACAAACAATTACCCCTGTTGTTTTTCTGTGTATTTTATTTCACTTTTTAACATCACATTCAAGCCAAAATAAAGTAAGAAATGTTTTGAGCCATTGAACCCTTTAACAGCCCAACCAAGGCAACAAAAAAAGTAAACCCAGAACTTTACCAAATAAAAAAATGTTTATTTAACAGCTTCTGTTTTGAATTTTCAACTTTTGTTTGTGCTTTGTTTCTTATTTGATTTTAGTCCTCAGTTTACAGTTTCAATTCAGTATTTTTAATTTTTCACTGCTGAGCCTAATGTCAGGTGGGGCTGGGGCTTTGAGCTCATACTGGGATCAATTAATGTGCTTTTTTACTTCAAATTTTTGATATGCTTTCAAGTTTAAAACTGTTTTCAAATTTTCTCTTGATTATTTGAGTTGTTGACTGCATCACAAAGAGGACATTTTTGTTAAAACATGGGAACCTTTCTTGTATATTGGATCTATATAAACTCTTTTTTTAACCCCATTTTCTTGTATTTGCTGCACGGTTTCACTATGACTCCTTGGGCACACAATCTATCCTTGTGTTCATGTGTTTAGTTGTTTTGTGTTTAAAAACTATTTTATACATGAAAAAACAACAACAGTAATTACAAAGCTGTGCTATATTTAGGAAATTATTTAACCCTTGTGCTATCTTAGATGACACCACCCTTGCATTGACGTGTTCTCCCTACCATGACAAAGGTGGATAAAGGTGAAGAGGATTTCATGGACACCAGTGAAGATCACAAATCCTTGAAGAAAAAAGGTTCAGCGCACTGGTAAAGTGCCTAGGATAGCACAAGGGTTAAGACAAGATTGAGGCTGAATAGCTCAGTTGTTAAAGTGCATGAGCTTCATCAAGTCCACTTAGCTATGTAGCCACAAGGGGGCCCAAATCTGTGCCTGTTCACAGCCCTCTTACAGTTTTTCTCAGTCGCTTTGGTACAATTCTCAGATCAGAATTGAAGTTTGCAAATACGTGTGTGCATTTCTCAAAACAATTTGTACAAACAGTAAAACACTATGGATTTCTTGCAAAAGCCTGTAACTTGCTCAAAATCTTTAGTTCATCTCTCAAAACTAAGTCTTTATGTCATTGAACATGTCAGTGCCATCAGAATGTCAAGTCCTTGTGTCATTGTCTACGAACAAAACAGTCAAATTACTTAGTCATGTTGTCAATATAACTGTGTACTTTAGAGGGAGGTTCTGATGTAAACTATGGCTAAAGTTTTGATGACAGTTAATGTAAGATGGAAGTTACACCTTTTTTGTTTGATTGCAAGAGACTGGACAATATTCGCATTTACACATTTATTGTTCATATTGTAATTTGTTGACAGACCATGTCATACCAACATAAAAAAACCCCACTGCAAACAGTAATACAAAGGGAAAAAAAGATAGGACAATATTCTGTCCAACAGTACAGGCAGTGCAGTAGGAATCGGTGTGGTCTTCCTTCACCTCTTGTCGTTCCTGTATGTTAGGCCACAAATTCTCATCCACATCACAGCGAATATCCTCTCTTGCAACGCAGCGAATTATGTTTGTCACATTATTACAACTTGGTCAACCAATTTGCAGTTAATGACTTATACGATGAACTAATGACTAGGTGTTTTGAGGAGTAAGACTATTGCACAGTGAACTATATAATACATTTTGATCAACATGACATAAACAATTGATAATGTAGCAAAGAGCAGAAAAGTGTACATAATCATTTGCATGGATGTACCAAAGCAATTGCAACTTGTTCAAAGAAGTGAGAAACTGCTTATATGATGTGCTCAAGTGACATCATGATGTGAAGATTGAACAAATAGTTTTGGGAATTTCATTCTGATCTGAGAATTGTACTAAAACGACTGAGAAAAACTGTAAAATACAGGGCTGTGCCAGGAGGGGCATCCAGCCTAAATATCTCAAGCCAAGTGGCAGCAATTGCTGCTGCCGCTTGACCAGGGCTGTGTCCGAATTACCGCCCTAACCCCTAACTACTAAAACCCTATATAGTGCGGCACTATATAGTTCTCTATATAGTTCTCTGAATTTTCAAAGCAATTCGGACACCCGTGCTCACTAGTTTTCTCTTTCGGGTGTTTTCAAATGGCGTTGGGCACGAAAACAAAGTGGCGCATTACCGCCACCACCTGGTCTGGAGGGGAACTACTTCTATTTAAAGCGGAGAATAACACCCATTTGTCAAAGTAAAAATATAATAAATATGAACATTTTATGAAGACTATTTATGAATCTGCTGTGTTCTGATCATGGAAAATGTGGCTGATTTATAAATAATAAAATTACAAACACATCGGTGTAGATTTTATGTATTTGCTGATAAATAAACCCTCATGTCATTAGTCTATGGCAATATTTATTTTTGTGCCGCTGAACGATTTACGGGCTCTTGCGAGGAGGCATTTTTTTCTGTAGTTTTCTCTTCTAGCTTACTGAAAATAGCTTTATATATGAATCTGTCCATGTTCCTGGCAATACTTCAACCCCTTTTCCGTGAGATCAAACCGAAAACGAGCAGATATGCAGCATCACAGGACAGCAAGGAGGAGAAGCAGACGTCTCAGAAGATTTCCTCTGGATGCCCCTGACCAGACATGAACAACTTGTGAGTTAAACTTAAAGTTTTTTTATTAGTTCAATTTAAGCATTTGTTACTAATTGTGCTCAAGGTTACACAGTCTGCTGGGTAAGACTTTAACATTCTTTTTCAACACTGGACTATGAACTGTATAGTCTAACTACATGAAACACTTTTGAGATCAAAGTTTAGTATTTTTTATTCAGAGTCAAACCATATCACTTGTTTTCAACAAAAATACTTTAATTTTTAAATATTTATATAAAAATCCAAAAACCCAGCCAAAAAAAAACCACGAGATTTTCCAGCCTTTATAAATACGTCATAAACTAAAATGTAAGACATCAGAATAAAATGAAACATTCAAAAAAAATCAGATTTAATTTTCTCAATGAAATAATTATTTTTCTATTTTACAGGGTCTTCCACGTCTCTGGTTTGCGGCGCCTTCCGTCCGTGAAACCCGGGTTCGACTCCTGCTCCCTGTTCCCTTCTCTACCTCTGTGCCGGTCCCAAGCCCGGTTTGAGAAGGTTGCGTCAGGAAGGGCATCCGGCGTAAAACATTGCCAAGTTTACCATGCGACTCATTCGCTGTGGCGACCCCTGATGGGAAAAGCCAAAAGAGAAACAACACAGGGTCTTCCACGTCTCTACTGCTTTGCCAACATAAAGGTGTCTGTCGTGGCCCTTCACGCTGACGGTCAGTCCGACACAAGACCAGACCGGCAGAACCGCAGATCGGTTGACCCGCAGGACCATTGAGCATCTGGTGGAGCAGCTTCGGGTTCCTCACACTCTGGGGGGGGGTACAGGAGACTGAGGTCCTGGTGTTTCTTTCCTGGCTGGCGTGTGGCACATCTTACGGTGTGGTACCCAGAGCCTTTGACATGCCACGGTCCACTGTGAGCGACCCATGAGGAATGTGGTTCAGGCCCGTTCCAACCAGCACCACGCCAAGGCATGCTCTGTGGTGGAGAGAGGATTTGGCATTATGAAGATGAGGAGGAGAGCAATATTTCTGGGGGCACTGGAAGTAAAACCAACCTTTGCAATGAAAATCATTGCCTGCAGTTCAGTTCTGCACAATCAGGCATCAGCGAAGGGGACTGCTTGGAGCCACAAATGTTGAGCCACAGCAGGAACCAGTAGGACGGGTAAAGTGGCGTCCGTCTGCGAGGACAAATCTCTGCTTTCCTTTCAGCTCCAACTGTGACACACATGACTCTAGAAGACCAGTATTATTGTTAAGATGTATAAAAATAAATGTTAACATATAAAACGAAAATGTAAATATGTACATTTGATATTTATATGAAAATTCTTTTGAGATTGTTAAAAATGGCTCAGATTTAAATAATACATGTAAATAATTCATTTTTGTTACTGCATTTATTAAACAAATTGCAAAAACAACGACGACGTTACATTTTGTGAACAATATTTTAAACTCAGGTAAGCTTAACAGACTCTCCTGTCACTCTTTGTCCCTTCGTGCTCTTTCCTCCTCTCCTCTTTCAACAACAACCTTTACCCCAACATGACAACGATTACAGTTTAATGATAAATAAATACAAATCTGATAAGTGTGTCTTACTCCCATCCGGCACGAGCTTGCCTGATAACAAACAGGCCATCCACAGATGGAACAGATTTTCCTTATCCTCGTCAGTCCCTACATATATAAACACATTTGAAAAATGTGTTAATAACTTATTACTATGGTTAGAACTCACTCATTTATTTATGTAATATCAACAGCGTTTGTTTTTAGCATTCGGCGCTAATTCGCGCTAGCGTTAGCATTACCGAAATTGAAGAGCTTCAAAACAATGTAGATAGTCGATTGAGGAATATAACATAGTAAACACATCATCTTACGTATTTACAAATATATTTTACAACAGATACTTGATACTTTTAAATGTACTTACATTTTTAAGTCCTCTTTCTTGCGCAACCGTCCGCCATCTTCGAATAATTCAAGCGCAGTGTATTGTGGGACACGCAATGAATTCTGGTATGAATGCAGTGCATTCTGGGCAATATTCGCCGATCGAGTGAGCATCGATCCACACTGGTTTTTCGTAGAGAATTCTGGGAAATTTCTAGTGCACATGATTTTTGAACTGTAGATTCGGACAGCACTACAAAATGGCGACCGCACTATATAGTGCACTATATAGGGGTTAGGGCGGTAATTCGGACACAGCCCAGGACTCCCTTGAAAAAGAGGTTTTTAATCTCAACGGGACTTTCCTGGTTAAATAAAAGTTAAATAAAAATAAATATCTCTGCCAAACCACCTGGTAACCAATCAGTGAAAGCTGATTCACTGTGGCGACTCTAGTAGGGAAATGCCAAAACGTGAAGAACAACATTTAGGACAAAACTGGATGTGAAGCCTATCGAGACGACTGTTGTTGTGAATTTGGGCTATACAAATCAAATTGAATTGAATTGATTGTGGACCTGATTGGTGTCTGAACTATTTTAACATTATGCATTTCTCGAGTTTGGTATTTTTCTGAAACTGATGTTGTTATTTTTTTTACACCTATTTTTTCAGAATTTTTGCAATAATCTTCAGCGAACTTTTTAACGATGTCATTCTGTAATGTGCCTTTTTTTTTTCCATTTTAAAATGGAAGGAAATTCTGTCCATCAATTTAAGCAGACTGCCGTTGCACATTCTGAACTCCTGCCAAGTTTTTAGCTTCGGCCACTGCAGCGACAATAATAACAGTAAATTACATACAACCAAAGGGGTTTTAAAAACTGAAACATGAAAGGCAGAATAAAATGAGACCAAACACTGGGGGGCCCAAGATTGGCCCTGGATCATGCCTTGGACACGCAGCAATGGACAACAGAGCCAAACAGGGCTGCACTTCCCCCTCACGCCAAAGGGGGTCACTTTTTCCCTACACGTGTGAGGAATCAGCTGGAATCAGCTCATGGACTCTGGTGTCAGGTCTTCCGTAATCCCATCAGAATGTGGGATTCTGTGCAGAACTGCTGAATGGGATGACATACGGATGGAGATAGAAAAATGCGCCCCCTCCTCCTCCCCCTCTCCCACAGATTTACTCTTTATCTTGAGTGGCATGGAGGGGTGGGCGCTGCAAAGACGCACGTTGCAAAACAGCCACTCAGTGGTTAAATGATTTGGCATCACTCGTGTGCACGCGCCCACACGCACGTCGTGGACTTCATAAGCCGCCACCAGTCTGCATCGCCGCGTTTCCATCGAATCATCCGTCCGTGGCGCGCAGACCATGGCACTGGCCGACACGGAGCGCACAGCGTCCAGCTGCGGGGATCCAAGCGCCGCGTTTTCAGAGATCATCGAGCTGAACGTCGGCGGTCAGGTCTATGTGACCAGACACAAAACTCTCGTCGCAGTCCCAGATTCACTCCTGTGGAACATGTTCAGCAAGAAGTCACCCAAGGAGCTGGCGAGAGACAGCAAGGGGCGCTTCTTTCTGGACAGGGATGGCTTCTTGTTCCGCTACATCCTCGACTACCTCCGGGACTTGAACTTGGTACTCCCGGACTACTTCCCGGAGAAAAGTCGGCTCCAGAGGGAGGCGGACTTTTTCCAGCTGCGAGACCTGGCGAAGCGCCTCAGCCCGCGGGTGAGTAAGGACAACTCCATCTGCGAGGAGATCATCAACCAGAGCGACACGGAGGACGGCGGGCTGCAGTGCTGCTCCACCTCCGGGGGCATCGACACTTTACGCGCCGCGTCCGTCAGCGGAGCCATGCGCTCCCCGTCCCTGGACTCCAGAAAATCCGGCTACATCACGATAGGATACCGAGGGTCGTACACCATTGGCAGAGACATCCAGACTGACGCCAAATTCCGGAGAGTGGCGCGCATCACCGTGTGCGGGAAGACCTCTCTGGCCAAAGAAGTGTTTGGAGAGACGCTGAACGAGAGCAGGGACCCTGACAGGCCCCCGGAGAGATACACATCCCGCTACTACCTGAAGTATAATTTCTTAGAGCAGGCGTTTGACAAGCTGACAGAAGCGGGCTTCCACATGGTGGCCTGCAGCTCCACAGGCACCTGCGCCTACACCAGCAACGATCCAAACGAGGACAAAATATGGACAAGCTACACTGAATATGTATTCTGCAGAGAATAACCAAAAGGGGGGCTTATTGTGTAAATATAAACATCACAATCTAGCAGGAGAAACAATAGAATAAATAAAAATATTCCTAAATTAGATTTGGGTTTTCCACTCTAGATGATGTGGAGGAAAAGGCTAAAGAAAGTGAGCCTAATTTGAATTGACTTTCATCCAAACCACCACATTAACATGATCTTCATTTCAAAGCTCAGTGTTTTCCTTCATATCTGACTCTGCTGTGAACTGAGATGAGCTTCAGTTAGTATTCAGTGTCCTTTCTATGCTTGTCGGACCAAATTTACCCTTTCAGAGAAGTTCTTTCACTGTCATGATTGTAAGTGTACCTGTTGTGTTGTATTTAGTATGTTCAGATGAAATAAAGTCATTTACTCTTTCAATATAAGCCCAAAAAAAAAGCCAACCATCTTCCATCACCAGCCTTTGAAATCCTGTGGTGAAGTAAGAATTCTCCTCAGACACAGAAATCCCAGCAGTTGTTGTGGTTCTGTTCACTGAACCAGCCTCCACATCTGAATATCGCTAACATGCGAACACAGAAAGAGGTTTTCTTTCTTTCTTTCTTTCTTCTTCTAGCTGAATCATTTTGTCACACAAATTCAGCTGCATGTGCATGCAAATAGTGCAGCTGTGCACACATGATGTCATTATCATTTGAAGTGTAAATAATGAAAGGGTCCAGCTGCACACAAACAGGAGGGTGCAGCCCGCCAGGGCCTGTGGATGAATGGAAGGTTGATAACAGCGCACTGATACGTCCAAACAGGATGAAAAAAAGCTCTAAGACATATAAACTATGGCTGTAATTAGAGGACACGAGAGGTCTGAGCATGCACTTGCAGAGCAATCCTTTGGAGATGTTCCATTCTGCTCACAATAGCATTATTTGGACAGCAACGCTGATTTTAATATCTTTGGACATGTCAGCAAATGAAGGTTAACTTAAACATCTATGACAGTGATGATCAGCTGAAGGCAATTTCAATTTAGATTACTGTGAAATGTCACAGCTCAAATAGAACAGCTTCAAGAAAAAAGCCCATATTTTTAAACACATCCTGCAGTTTCAAGGGAAAACACACCTCCTGTGAGAGAATAACATCATAAGACTCCAAGCAAATCATTATATGGTTGTCAAAAAGAAATGCTCAGTTAGATACGCCAAATTAATTTCAAATTAGATATTCATTTGCAACAGACGCTTTGGAACCAAAAGTGCCATCTTGCTTTCTTCAGCATCAGACAGACTAAAGCTGACCTCTCCATCAAAACAGTTAACTACATTTAAGCGATTTGAACCTCTGGAAAGGCGGAGCAACAGCTTCAATGGAAAAAACAACTATTCAATATTTTCTGAAGATCTCTGACAAGATCAAGTAATCAAACATGAGCACAGACATAAAAGTAAAAAGGGTAAATGTGAATACAAAAGTCAAAATAAATAGCTGACGTAGTAAGAAAATAATGTTATAAGTAATAAAGTAAATTTTTGTGTTTTCCTTTTTTCACCTAAATGTCTATTTTTCAACTGATTTTTTTTAACTTTTCCATTTAAAACATATCAAGTCATCCATCTCCATACCTTATCACTTCCCAGACTTAGAAAGTGACACAATGTGTCGCATTATTTCTGATTCTCCCCATTCACAGGGTTTATACATACATACTTTGAATGGACTCAAACCCTTCATCTGGTGATGGCACAGCCCACTGCGCCACAGCTCAGGGAGCACACATAACTATAGTTAAATAATGCACCAAAGGTTTGAAATGATTTGGTTGTTTACACATGATTACACATGAAAATATTTATTACTAGTCTTGGGATTCCAATTTTTTTTAATACAACAAAGATAATTTGTAAAGATGCAACTTTTGAATTATTACCTTGTCAGCAGTGTGAGGTGAGCTGCGTATTAAAATTAATAAAAAATGATTAAGTTTTTTAGAGTCAAATATTATTCTAAAGTTTAATGAAAAATATTAATTGAGAGTACTTCAGAAATACAGTTGTTGACAGAAACTTAAATGTGTGATTTGACTTCATTGATGCACAATTATGAACTTTTAAAATCATCCAGGTTCCTTTGAAGAATAGGGATCCACCAGCTGGGGTTTTCCGCATGTGTCAACAGGAGACTGGGTGTATTCATACTGGACACATTTTGTTCACCTAAAGTGAAGCAGAGTTCGTTTCCCCCAATAGTCTGGATCAAATTTTCAGTCTGAAAACTGGATGGGAGTTCAGGAGAATTGTCGCATTGATCCACCATATTGGATGTGTATTTTACCCGCTCTCATTAAAAGTGTTAGATGCCTTAAGTTTAGTCCCTGATTGATGCGATGCAGTGACATCCCCAGAGTTCATGTTTTTCAACTCAACTCTGGCACCAGACCATTGCTCAAATCATGCCACAGGATCTCAGATCGCATTTGTACCATTGACTGAACATTGAAACTGGCCTCCTCTGCCGCGCAAGTGTGAATGCAGCTTTACCACTTGTTGATGATGAAGCAAACTTTTTTTAAAGAAGCCAGCGTAGTGATATAGAACATTTGGGCTACGTGACAGGAACTTCTTTTTTAGGTGTGTATTATCCCTTTTTTATCCACACCCAGCAGGCAATCAGAATAGAGTATTCACCTGGACCATGGTATAAAGTAAAATAAACCTACGGTGCCTCAATCCAAATGGTATTTTCCATTATGGATATAATACATTTATTTCATTTTGGAACGATTTATAATGGTATAGTTCAATTTAATCAACAGCTAGCCTCAGACAGATTAATCTAGTTTGGATCGTAGTCGACTCAATGTCGACTGATTTCAATCCCAAACCCAGACTTTATTTATGAAGAAAATACATGTCTCTCAGTAAATCTCCTTTCTAAAGCAGCATCAAAGGTAAGTAATTATTTAGTGTTTGGTTTTCTGTTATTCTTTCATAACAATGCAAATTCAAAAACGCATGCTACATGTTTCTCTGATAATATTTTCCCTTCATCTCACAGGTCATTTGGGATCTATTTTATTTATTTTTTTGCTTTGACTTGAGTGAGAAAATAAAAATTGGGAGCTGTCCCATTGGTTTTAGGCATAAACACTTTTAAAGAAAAATATGCACACTTGTCATCGGGGAACTGACCAAACATACATTTATGTTTAAAACCTAATTTGTTAGAACAAATTAAGTCTTGGAAATTTAAGGGAAACTATTAAAAAGCATCATAGTGTCCACAAAATAACATTTTTTTGGTTAAAAACAGGAGTCAATTTAGAAATTCACTTCTACTTAGTATAAAAGTAGGGGTTAAAAGGTTTAGTTCAAAATGTTTGCCAACATTTGAAATAAAACTGTTAGAAACTACTAATCCAAACCAGTTTTTAACCTTTGTGCTATCTTAGATGACCCCACCCTTACTTTGTTATTCCTACCATGATAAAGGTGGATGAGGTGGAAAGATTTCATGTAATCCATGGACACCAGTGAGGTTCACAAATCCTTGAAGAAAAAAGAGCACTGTGTAGTGGGTCTAGATGACCCAACTCCCAACGTCAAAGTGCCTAGGGTAGCACAACGGTTAAAGCAAGAAACATCTGTGTCCCCCTGGCTGCAGCTTACTGACGGCCCAACAATATGTCCAATTAAACTGACAACGCTAACATGTCTGGTATTTCATTTCTAAACAAAGTGCTCAGTGTTGTGTCCCATGCAAATCCAGAGCCATTGTGCTTTCTCACGCAGTTCAGGCAGAGATTTCCTAATCCCCCTGGAGATGCATATTACTTATAATTTTTAATTAAATGATAAGCAGTCACTAATGTGAATGTAAGATGATACAGCTGCTGCTGCTGTTCTCTGCTGCAATTTCATGCAGCTCAGCATTCTGAGAGACCTTCAGGAAGTCGGTTCTGGAGTGTGGAACCAAACCTAAAAACACTGATGCTAAAAAAGAAGACCCATTTAAGTCTAGATATAACAGGTTATTATTATTTTATGTCTTGCTGATCGTCGTTGTTTTGCGGATAAAAAACATTGGGAAAACTTGGTAATCACAGGGAGATTTATCAAGGTTTTTTTGTCTTTGTCAATACCACATCTTCCCTGTCTATGCTGTAAACACCATCAGTTTTTCCTAGGACATTATTCAAGTGATTTAGCAATTTTTTATATTTTTTAGAAGATCGTTCAATATATTTTATAAGATGCTTTTCCTCTGCCGAGTGCAGTTTATTATTGTGTTTGTGGGGTCCGGATGACCCCACTCCCAACAGTAACGTGCCTTGGAGGCATGTTAACGTCAGATACACAAATGAAGACAGCTGATTGTAATGAACAACTTGAAGCTGGTGCTGTGAGGGAGGAACAGACAAGAAAGCAAAGTGCAGTCACACAGAGATGACTGTGATACTTGACTTCATCTTTTTCTATCACATAATAAACCTTTTAATTATGTTTTTGCTGTTTTTAACTGAAACAAAATAAAAAAAAACTGTGTTATTTTCTAGGATATAGATCCTGCAGAGCAGCAATAGTTAATTAGAAATTCACCTTTGAGTTGTGGGCAGGGCTGTAGACACAAAGTGAGTCCGCCCTTACTTCCCATTTGTTTACTCTCTCTTACGTTAGCATAAAGCCCCTCACAACCCTAACCTAACAATACCGGTGTAACAAAGCAAAAAAAAGGAGCATCCAGCCGTACAATTTTGAGCCAGATGTCAGCATGGATGAGGAAAACAAAGACGTTCGTGGATCTATTTGTCTGAAAGTGAATGCATCCGAATGGAGCGGAGCAGGGAGCTTGTGGCCCACCCACTGTATTCTCACAAATAGAATCTTTTTCCAACAGCCTTTAATAAACAACAACTTTAATGAAGAAATCAAGGCCATGTTAAAAAAAACACCAAAAACCACGATTTCTATTCGAGTGGGTCTCTACAAGTTGAGTCAAGAAAAAAAGACACAGTGTTTACACAGGATTAAAAATATAAAGTGCTTCTTCTTTATAAAAGAGGATGATGTTTTTTCCGGTCTGATATCCAGGAGCACTCAGGTGTCGATCTTAAAAGAAAAAAGTTTTTTTTTTTCCCATCAGCTCAAATCGTTCTTTGCTCAAAACTGCATGACCCTCATGCAGGAGTCGGTAGCAGAGATTCCTGCCACCTGAACACAAAATTATTTATCAAAAGATATCATAAAAGAAAAATTAGAGAGTTGTTTTTTAATAAAAAAAGAGAATGTTTAAAGTCCTATTTTAACAAATGAGCACCTTAGATGGACTGAAAATAAAAGCCTGACATGGTTTGACTTGAAGAGTCAGTGGCACACTCAGTGTTTAGCTGGAAGATGTTATTACTTAACAAATACTGTGAAACATGATTGTTTTTCTGATGGGACAGAATGTCTTTAAGATTTAGGATCAAAAATTTACAGTTAAATGTTTAATAATTAAAAATAACAAACAGATTAAAAATGTTAGATTTGAAAAGTAAAAACATATGTTTGATGTTGTTCCAAGAACTGAATTTTCTTCAGATAGCAACAAACAGCATTTTTAAGTCATAACCAAGACCGATTTATAAAAAAAAAACCTGCAGCTTTATGTATTTTTAACTTAAATACTTAGCCATTTCCCTTCTGTGTACTTAAAATCCGACACCCAAATTTTTCTAAAGATGAGACAAAAACGGGATGCACGATGGTGTCGTGGTTGGCCCTCTTATCTTACAATGAGAAGTTTCTGGTTTGAATCCGAGCTGGGCCTTTTCTGTGTAGAGGTTGCATGTTCTCCACGTGCACTCCTCCCTCAACCAAAAAACATGCTTATTGTTATTCTAAATTTCCCCTGTGTGTGCATATGGGGGTGTGGCTCTGCAAGCCATATGGGGGTATGGCTCTGCAACCGACTGGTGACCTGTTCCGGGGTGTTTCAAGCATTAGTCCAACAGCCCCGTGACCCCTAAACCGGATTCTGAAGATGGATAGTCAGACAAAAACTGGATGAACAATACAATGTCATGACTTAATCATGACTTAAAAATGATTAAATGACAGGAAGGCTGTGAGTCAAATTGTTCCAAGGGGAAAGTGGTGCACATGTGCTTATAGAAATTAATTTAAAGATGAATGAATAAGACTCTGTTTGCTCATCCTCTTCTTTTAGAATAACCATGTTCTCTGGTGCTGTTTTTGTCCCTGAAATGAAGCTCTGCAGATTAGATCAGCATCAGCTTTACTTCTTTTAGATCATTTCATTATCGCATGAACTGAGAGCTTCACTATTTAAATTAAATTCCAAGTCAGAAACAGGTTTCAAAGTTCTCAACAGTATGGGCTTAAATGTACACGCTGTCTCTAATTGGACAGTATCCTAATGTCTTTTATGTTATTTTAATGACTTTTATGTGACAACTGAACATCTCCTCAGATGGAGCAAAAACTTGAATTATGTATTAATAATATTTTACACATTTGTATACCGCAGTGGCAGTGTCCTAGGTTCTGCCCATTCAGCCAGTAGTTTGGGGCAAAAGACTTATAGGGTTCAGTTATTGGCTGAATGAGGGAAACAGGGCCTGGTGCGTGTTTAGGGAAATAGCCCTTTAACGCTGGAGAAGTTGTTGGCGACATCTGAATAACTTCGACATACCGTAACTCTTCCACCGTTCACACGATCATTGTGAATCAACTGATTCTGACACGAAGAAAAGAGGCTTTTCATATCGGCTGTGCGCCAACACTTTACATTTTCTCTGTGCCAGAATCAGCTGATTTACCTCGACACTTCACTGCAGTAAAGTATTGCATGTCACAGTAAAGCTTCTTTCCTCCGCTTCAAAAACTGCTGGAATTACGTTAAAGAATGCAAACAATAGAGCTAAAGGCCACGTCACACAGCCACTATGCACATTTTGCGCCTTTTCCACGTATAAATATTGGTCTTTCGGGATACATGCATGATATAGATAATTTATAAGTGTTGTGTTCGTCGTTTGTCAATGTGCGCAGGTGTCCTTTGAGGGTTTCGGATAATGGGTCTTTACGTGAAGTTGGTTTTGAGCTGTTCAAAAAAAATTTTTCAGTAATGAATTGAATGAATTGCGTGTATTTTATGTAGCTCTTATTTAAATGTTACTTAGATCTTACTCAATTGTGTGGGATTTTTGTGAGATGCACACACAAATTTGTGGCTTTCACATGCCGTTCCACGTATGACCACATGGCGCACATATTGCACATTTTGGGCCAGATTTGGCTTTTACCTCGATTTTCAGGTATGTGTGTTTTATTTGTACTTCGTCCATGGTATTAACGTGGTTCAATCGTTATACATTTGTGAAAATTTCACAGAAAGGCCACAACTTTTCTCACTTTTTCCACGCATATTCACATACGATCAATTTTCATCCGTGCCAAATGCGCAAATGTACATAGTGGCTGTGTGACATGACCTTTACACTCTGGTGTTAAAGGGTTAAGACTTTTGTGGAGCGTTCTTGAGAGTTGTTGGTCCAAGGCTGTACGGGGTTGGTTTCCAGCCTACAGTAAACACAAAACAAAGAAACCTAAAACCTTCTCTGAATCTCTGTGCAGGAAATAAATATATCCGTTGTTTAAACTTTACATCTGCATTGTTATGACTAAAGGTTCTAGTTCTTAAATGACAACAGTTTCATGTAAATTTATGTTTTTGTCCTTAATGCACAAAATTGTGAGTTTTTCAACATTTAGGAATGTGGTTAATTAACAGCCAAAGAAACCAGGAGAAGCTGCATCCTTTGTTAATGACTGTTACTGATCTCCTCTCTAAGTTAGCTTAAAGGCAGTAATAATTGCAAAGTGTTGACTTGTGTCATCAACTCTGCGATGCCCTGGAATAGCTACAAGCTTATTGGGCCTTTAATACATTATGCCGGGAAACAATTAGCACAGCTGTCTTGAATGGACAGCAGTTTGTAGAAACTGACAAAGAGGTGAAAATGGGTTCAAAAAGTTAACTTGCTGCTGCTCTCAGCTGAACTGGCCTTCTTTGCAAGGATAGACATGTGGATTGGCCCAATACAATGACTCCAAATACTCTTAATGATTATCATCTTTCCAGCATGAGGAAATAACACCCTGGACTGTGTCTACACCAACTAAAAAAATGCATACAGAGCTGTCCCCATCCCCATTTGGGCTTCTCCAACCACATCGCAATCATGCTGGTCTCTGCCTACCGCCCTCTCCTTAGGCGCCAGGCCCCAACACAGAGGACTTTCACAGTGTGGCCCAGTGATGCTGTCCCAGCTCTGCAAGACTGTTTCCAGCACATAAACTGGCAGATCTTCATGGAGGCACCCGCAGAAGTGAGGAGGACCCTCCAAAGGATTAATCCTCACAAAGCTGCTGGACCTGATAACATCCTGGACGGGTGCTGAAGGACCGTGCACACCAGCTCACAGAGGTGCTGAAAGACATTTTCAACACCTCCCTAAAGCAGGCAGTGGTCCCCACCTGCCTGAAAACCAGTACAATCGTTCCAATCCCCAAAACATCCTCAGTGACAGGTCTGAATGACTATTGGCCGGTGGCCCTTACCCCAATAGTCATGAAATGTTTTGAAAAACTGGTCATGACCCGAATCACAGATTCCATTGATGTCACCAAGGACCTGCACCAGTACACATGCAGAACAAACCAATCCACAGAGGACGCCATGTCCTCTGCGGTCCACACAACCCTCACCCACCTGGAAAATAAGAACTGGTATGTTTGTTTGCTGTTTGTGGACTTCACATCAGCCTTCAGTACTTTCATCCCACAGACCTACACTCAGACTGAGCTCCAATCTTTGCAACTGGGACTTGGACTTCCTGACAGACCATAGTCTGTGAAGATTCACGACGTCTCCTCTCAGGACTGTTCAAGCCACTTCCTGTTCACCTTGTTCACGCACGACTGCACAGCTAGTCACCCCAGCTGTCTGATCGTGAAGTTTGCGGATGACACAGTAGTGGTTGGATGCATCACCATTAACAACGAGTCTGACTACAGGCAGGAGGTGGAACGCTTGGAGGGCTGGTGCAAGGACCAAAGAGGTGATCGTGGAATTCTGGAAGGACAGACTACCCCCTCCTCCCCTTCACATCGGAGGGGCCGCGGTGGAAGTGGTTTCCAGCTTCAGGTACTTGGGTGTCCACATCTCCAACGGCCTTACCTGGAGCACCAACACATCCTGCATAGACAGGAAGGCACATGAGCGCCTCTATTTCTAATCAACAGACTGTAACAGAATTAATATGATTGTAATAAAAAAGGTCATTGATTCTATTGTTGACCCGCTAACCTACGTTTGCAATTTATCCTTTCAAACAGGAACATTTCCACAAAAAACGAAATTAGCCACATAATTAGCCAAGTAATTCCACTACACAAATCAGGGGACAAACACCAACTAACAAATTACAGACCAGTATCTTTACTCTGCCAATCCTCATAAATACTTGAAAAAGTGTTCCTCACTAGGCTGGAAAGTTTTGTTGAAAGACACAAACTAATATCCGACGACCAATATGGTTTCAGAAGAAACATATCAACATCAATGGTGATTAGACTACTAACCAAAAAATTATAAGTGGCACTGACAATAAAGAGTTCGCAGTAGCAGTGTTCATCGATCTGAAAAATGCTTGTGACGCTATTGATCATAACATTTTAATAAACAAACTGGAAAGATGTGGAATACGAGGACCAGCATTAAAATGGTTAAACAGTTACATTATTAACAGGCAACAGTTTGTCCAACTGGATGACTGTAAATCATCCCTGCTAAATTTAAGCTGTGGAGTTCCACAAGGGTCAATATTAGGTCCCACACTGTTCATCTTATACATTAATGACACATTCCTGCAGATTCAGAAATAAAAGTTGCCATTGATAACCATGATCTGGAAAGAGTGACTGAAATCAAGTTCTTTGGCGTAATTATGGATGACAAAATAAGCTGGAAACCACAAATAAAGCAGGTCAGAGCTAAAATTGCTAAAAGCATAGCAGTGTTGGGAAAAACGCGCCATACTCTCACTCAAAAGCCTGTTTACTAATATTTTCATCCGTAATACTACCATATTTACAGTACAGCATAGAAGTTTGGGGAAATACTTATAAAACAAACTTACAGTGTTTATATATCTTACAAAAAAAAATCTGTTCGAATTTTTTATGGAGTGGATTATGGGACACATGCAAATACTCTATTTTTAAAGTCGGGTTTATTGAAACTATGGGATCTAGTGAAAATGGCTCTCTTCATGTATAAAGCCAGATACAACTCACTTCCAATAAACGTACAGCAAATGTTCAAAGACAGAGAAGGGAGTTACAATCCAAGAAAACAACTGAATTTTCAAAAAGCACTGCATTCGCACAACAAACAAGAAAAATATGTTTAGCAAATTGTGGTGTGGATTTATGGAATGGATTGTATGAGGGTTTAAAACAAACCAAAAGTTTACATGTATTAAAAAAAAAACTACAAGAAGTCACTAATACCGTACAAGGCCAGCAACGATTAATTAAACAAGAAATGTCACTTTTGCACAGTTGCCATGCAGAATTGTTGAATGTTTTGTACCTATCTGTAAATAGCAATACGCGTATTGAATATGGACATCATCAGGTTTTGTTAAAAGGGGTGGGAGCAGACAAGATTTCTTTACAACCCACTGCTTTTCAAGCACACTGTATAATTTTATGTCTTTTTTAAACCACTGTGTTGATTTTTCATTAGTGTTTGAAATAAACTGAAACTGAAACTGAAGTTTTTCTGGGCCCATGTACACACTTATATTTTAATCCTACGACGGAGTATTAGGGCCACCAAAAAAAAAAAAATTAGAGCCAACAAAAAAAAAAAAGTAAAATTACGAGATTTTATCTCGTAAATTTAGGAGATAAAAACTCGTAAATTTACGACTTTTAATCTCATAAATTTACGACTTAAAATCTCATAAATTTACGAGAAAAAAGTCGTAGATTAAGGAAAAAACACTGAAGTTGTCCGTTTATCGGAACCTAGCTTGAAGATGAAGTATGTGGAGCCTTTTGTGAAGCTTCATTTCCGGATTATTATAGGTTTAAAACAAAGAGATTCTGAACCTTTTGGCGACTCAAAATCAGATCATTTTCCGTGTACCAGTCTTTCCGGGGTT
Organism: Oryzias latipes; assembly: GCF_053564925.1. NCBI lineage: Eukaryota > Metazoa > Chordata > Actinopteri > Beloniformes > Adrianichthyidae > Oryzias > Oryzias latipes. Next base: position 9,915,277 of record NC_136257.1, on the reverse strand, counting down.
CAGTGTCAGTAAATCGGAGTTTAATATATAAAATAAGGAGCTCAGAGACACGTTTGGGTGTAGACAATCGCTGCAGCCTTTATTCTCCTTTTCATTCACATATCCTGAAGTTCATTTGTCTCATTACGTCATGAACCTGTCATCCGAACACCAATGCGGAAGTAAACAGTGTTACAAACGCCCCCTCCTGCAGATGAAATGTCCCGTTTCAGCATAAAACAATAAAGAGGAATGAAAATAGTGTTTTATATTAGCTTTGGAACGTTGAAAATGCCAAAAAAAAGTGCTCCTCCTTTTGTGTGACGGAAACGTCCCACAGACGTAGAGTCTTGTCTTTGGTGAAGGAAGAAAGGATTCAAGCGAACAGCTGCAGGGACACCGACGACGGCTTCATCGGGCTGCAGAGATCCTGCAAACCAACCATCAATAAATAAAACTTTAATGAATCGTAAATCAAACAAATGACCTTCCAGACATTTGGAATGTTATCAATAAACATTCAGCTCACCTGTTCAACAAAGTTTAGTCGGTCTGCTCTGCTGCTGCACGGCGTTCACCTGCTGCTCTGCATGCTCACTTCCACTGTAATCTCCTAAAATTACGACTTTTTTTCTCCTAAATTTACGAGTTTTTATCTCCTAAATTTACGAGTTTTTATCTCCTAAATTTACGAGATAAAATCTCGTAATTTTACTATTTTTTTTTTGGTGGCTCTAATTTTTTTTTTTTTTTGGTGGCCCTAATACTCCGTCGTATAATCCCAATTTTGATACAATCAAAGACATTTTGCACATGTAAGTGCAGCTAGTGAGTACTACATATCTGTTACATGGTGTGTGATTCACATTACTGTTTACCAAAATCTAGAATGTTTTCTGAAGATAATCAATCATCAATGCTGATTGTAGCTTCTACGCAGCAAATACAATCTTTTTCAAACTGCATTATTCTGTTTGCTTCTGATTCACAACGATTTGAATAAAGAAATACTTAGAAATGCAATTTTAGCCTTAATTTTCCGTATATATGTCCTCCATTATCAGAAAAATGTCACAAAAACATGTTAAAAACACCAAAAAACACAATTTATTTTGGAGTGGGTCTTTGAGAAAACTGTTACCATTTTTTGTGGAAAGACACATGGTTCAAAAATATGTCAATTTTTCACAATTTTAGCCATTTTTTTATACTATTCTACTTGTCAAAACACATAGAATGTACTGTGCTAGTCAACATTATTAATGGTTTGGTGTAAAGCAGTCCAACATTTACTCTGTTAAAAACCTCTACAACTATCTACCATTTAATCATCTTTAAAATGACAAAGGCATATTAACAAATGATACCTCTTACCAAAATGTGTAAAATATAAGATGGATGTAGCTGAACATCTATTTCCTGGGAATTAACATTATAAGGAATGTTTTTTCTTGGGAACATTGTTGCGGTTGCTGACCTTCTGGCTGAAACTGAGCTGCGGGAGGCCTGTCATTTACAGCTCGACTTGAGGAAAATAAATAATTCAGCTTTCTGTTGATACTTCAAGGCTTTTCTTTTTCTAAGTTCTCTTAGGGAAAAAAAAACAAGAACCAAAGAACCAAAGTAATTAGTAATTACTAATTCTTTTCTCGTGAAGACTCTTCGCCTCGTTTGACAATCGAGAACAAAAAAATGCGATGTGTTACTGCAAACTGTGAGCGATAAGAATGAAGAAATATTTCGAGGAGCTACAAATCACAACCGTCCCATAAAGCCGATGCATCCACAGAGACATCTGTGGTGACGAGATAAAATGAAGCAAATGTGTGAATGTGTCATATCAGATACAAAGCCAAGCTGGAGAAAAAAAATAGTAATTCTGTACTCCACAATTCACAACTGATTTCATCCAGCTCGCTTTGAGCTGTGCTGCATTGCTCATCTGCACACACTGGCAGTCTGACAATCCTCTATTTGTAGCAGAAAAGACAAACACATACCAGAGGACTTGATGGGAACCCCTACAGATATTATGTAAGGCATGAAAAATCAATACAAGCCAGCAGAGGCAATACAGGTAGATAATGTGTCTTTTTCCACTTATATCAAGTGAAATAGCATTTTGACAGACTCTACTCTTTAAAGGAAAGATTCCAACCATGGTCTTATAAAGGCGTAAGGCGGCAGCAAGAACTAAAATTTAAGAGATAGTTACCTAATGAAGCACACTGGATAATTGGGTCAAACATGCCTCTTTCTCTTAATGAAGCCCAATAAAGATTTATTTTCTTCCTTTCTGCCAATGACACATACGGCAAGGATATAGAATATGTAAAAGGACCTCTTTTACATTCTTTGATGCTTGTTGAGTGTGTGTAACATTTTTCTCAGCTTAAGTTCAATGCCAATCTTAATATATAAACTTAGCTTCATGTTTTTTTTAGAGCCAAAAATGGTTCTCCTTTTATCTGTGAAAATCCAGATCCTTTTGAAAGGAAGCCTCATCCTTTGGGGCAAAGCTTAGACAGCCAGCTCTGGCAAGGAGCTGTGGAGGTATTTCAATGTTTGGAATAGATCCCAGCAGATAACTTTTGTTATATTTGTTTTATCATTCAACCGTTTTCTGTGCCATATTCCAGATCTAAAAACTGTGTTATCATTTTTACAATGTGATTTTTTTCGTTTGCATTGCACAAACTGCTGACAGAATCCTCATATTGCTTTGCCCCCCCCCCCTCCCCCCTCTGTTTTCCTGTGATAACTTTGAGTAATTTCTTTCTGTTCTCCTAAATAACCCTTCAAACTCCTGGCTTGAGTGACACATGCCCGGGCACACAAGTGGGCTTTCTTGAAGACCTGATAATGGGCTTGTCACCTGAAGAAGAGGTGAAAACAGATTCCCCTGTGCAATCTGTTAAGGAGGCAGTTAAAGAGCAGGACAATGGATTGATTTTGAAGTGAGAACGATCCAGGATGTCAAACAGAGCGACATAATCAATTGTGGATGTGTTATAAATGCTGAATTAATCATTTAAACACATTTCTCCTCTTATGTCAGTTTTTTTTCTCCCTTTATCAGTAAAATATTACTAGAAGCCTTCAAATGGGCACAGCAGTATATATATTTTTGGTGATTACCATCTAAACGTCCCATGGGAACTCAGAGGATGCTGGAGGTCAAGCATGCAGATGAGAGATACCTCATGTGGCTGTTAGCAGAGGCAGTCAGTTAATATGTGTGCTAGAGAGGAGCCTGCGTTGCAAAAAAAACACACAAAAAAAGACATTTCTGTGGCTTAATGTCAAAGCTGCTGTCACTTACAGGGTATCCTGTGTTGAAGATTCACAACACGGTTCAGTTTTACACACTGCTTAAGGGACACGCATCTTTCTGTGAAATTTTGTCCCTTTTTAGATTTCTTCAACTGGTTTCTAGACAGGACTTTGATGTAACTGCGTTGGAGTTCAGCTGGGTTCTGTTTGTTGTTTATATGATTTCATATTTAAATGAAAGCTTACTGAACTTTAAAAGATAAAGACAGTTTCTGCCTTTTTTTGTACCATTTTTTCCTCTTAATTTTGTCTTTCAAAAAATGACGGTGCACTTTATAATCCGGAGTGCCTTATGTATAGAGTATGGATTAATTCTGGTTGTGCTTAATGATGAACAAGTGATTTTGAGAGGTATCCCGCGCTCTGTCAAAATTTCAGTTTTTTTTACAAGGTTGAGTATTATTGTATACGTTAATGCGGCTTATATGTAGCGGTGGCTATGTCCAAATCCCTTCACTACTCACAACACAGCGCACTATATAGTGCACATGTGTCAAACTCAAGGCACGCGGGCCAAATGTGACCCGCCATGTCATTTTATGTGGCCCGCGAGAGCATAAAAAGATTTTAATTTCTTAAAATAAAATCTGTGTATTTACTCATATTTAGGGGAAATTGGACTTGAAATATCAGATTGGGCAACTATACATTAGGACTTAAACACTGTCCATATAACCTACAGTCCATCCTACAGACCATCAATATTTGGACAGAGACACAGTCTTTTTTTAATTTAGACTACAGTGAATTTTAAATGAAACAGCTCAGATGCCATTGAAGTGCAGACTTTCAGCTTTTATTCCATGGGTTGAACAAAAAGATTGCATAAAAATGTGAAAAACTAAAGCATTTTTTAAACACAATCCCTTCATTTCATGGGCTCATAAGTAATTGGACAAATGACTTCCATGCCATTGCATGGGCAGGTGTGGGCAATTCCCTTGTTATGTCATTATGAGTGAAGCAGATAAAAGCCCTGGAGTTGATTAGAGGACTGGTGCTTGCATTTGGAAGATTTTGCTGTGAACAGACAACATGAGGTCAAAGGAGCTCTCCATGCAGCTGAAAGGAGCCATCATTAAGCTCAGAAAACAGAACAAAACCATGCCAGAAATTGCAAAATCAACAGTGTGGTACATCCTGAGAAAGAAAGAAAGCAGTGGTGAACTCAGCAACGCAAAAAGACCTGGACGTCCACGGAAGACAGCAGTGGTGGATGATCACAGAATCATTTCCATGGTGAAGAGGAACCCGTTCACAACAGCCAACCAAGTGAAGAACACTCTCCAGGAGGTAGGCGTATCAATATCCAAGTCTACCATCAAGATAAGACTGCATGAAAGTAGATACAGAGGGTACACTGCAAGATGCAAGCCACTCATAAGCCTCAAGAATAGGAAGGCTAGATTGGACTTTGCTAAAAAGCATCTAGAAAAGCCAGCACAGTTCTGGAAAAACATTCTTTGGACCGATAAAACCAAAATCAACCTCTACCAGAATAATGGCAAGAGAAAAGTATGGAGAAGGCGTGGAGAAGCTCATGATCCAAAGCACACTACATCATCAGTAAAACACTGTGGAGGCAGTGTGATGGTCTGGGCGTGCATGGCTGCTGGGACACTAGTGTTTATTGATGACGTGACACAGGACAGAAGCAACCCAATGAATTCTGAGGTGTTTAGAGACATACTGTCTGCGCAGATCCAGGTGAATGCAGCCAAACTGATTGGGCGGCGTTTCATAATACAGATGGACAACGACCCAAAACATACAGCCAAAGCAACTCAGGAGTTTATTAAAACAAAAAAGTGGAATATTCTTGAATGGCCAAGTCAGTCACCTGATCTGAACCCAATTGAGCATGCATTTCACTTGTTGAAGACTAAACTTCAGACAGAAAGGCCCACAAACAAACATCAACTGAAAACAGCTGCAGTAAAGGCCTGGCAGAGCATTCAGAAGGAGAAAACCCAGCATCTGGTGATGTGAACTCAAGACTTCAGGCTTTCATTGCCAACAAAGGGTTTTCAACCAAATATTAGTTATAACATTTTGTTTTCAGTTATTTAATTTGTCCAATTACTTACAAGCCCATGAAATGAAGGGATTGTGTTAAAAAAATGCTTTCGTTTTTCACGTTTTTATGCAGTCTTTTTGTTCAGTGTAAATACGCCAATGCGTCTAACGGTTAGCAGCATCAGAATGTGCTTTTATATGAGTAACTAACAAGGTTGAAAGTTATTGTAAACGTGTAGCAGTGTCGGGCTGTATTTTTCTATGTTACTAATAAGGTGGGAGTTAGCGTAGTTACAGCAACATTTGTTTTAGTAGTATCAGCTTGCATTTCTTTTTTTTACAAATTCAAGCAAGTGTGGCAAGACGAGCGGTTCAGGCACACTAAATGAAAATGGGGACTCAACCAAGTGGAGACGTGGTTCCAACTTTTAGAAAATATTATAAATTAAAAACCGAATTAAAACCAGATTAAAATGATAAAACATGTAGGGCCTCAAGCCCACCTGTAAACAGAGCTGGTACACAACAAAAACCGAAAACAAAACAAAAACACCCCATTCACATGCAGATATACATTGTGAAAAATCAAATCAAACAAAAACAAACAAGTGAACTCCCACTTGTGTACCAGAGTCACTATTGCAGGTGGCCAGGGAGGAGTAGGTGGTACGAGTCCCAACAGGCCTCCAAATCCCAGGAGCACCTGCGCAGTCACGTGGTTGGCCGCAAGAGGGGTGAGCCTGGTCGGGCCATATTTATAACACCCCTTGGGGACCCTTGCTCCTCTTGGGCGTCCTTCTCCTGGGCGGGCGGCCGCCCCCTGCCTTGCTCTCTCCTGGACTAATGGACTAACCGTGGCCTGGTCGGGGGGGCTGCCTGGAGCGTGGTGACGGGTCTTCCCTGGGGGGCCCTGACTCGTGCCTGGGGCTGGGGCGGGGGGATGCTCAGGACTCCTGGGTGGTGGTGGGCCGCCTGTCTGTGGCTTGGGGTGCCCCCATGGGGAGCCAACAGATGTTTGTGGACAGGCCCCGCCCATTTTGGATTTTTCTTGGATCTCAACCTGTCAGTTGTGATTATAAAGCTCCAGCAACTTGTTGCTTTCTGACGCTTCATGATCTTACCCTTGCTACTAATTACCCCTCTACTCCCCCCCCCCCTTATCTGTCATCCCTCTCTCTTCTTTCATCCTTTTCTTTTCTGTCTGGTCCAACAAAAAATACTTACAAATATAATTAATATGAATAAAGTTTAGCTGAAATTACAAAAGGGGTTTATTTAAATATACATCTGGTGTATCATAAGATTCATAACCCCTGTTGTAAAAGTAAAATATCTCCAACACAAAAAGGCTTTCAGCTCTCATCTGTTTGCTTAGCTGTTGGACAGGACAAGTTAAAAAAAATAAACACACTTCCAAATGAAGGCCAAAAACCCGTACCAGCAGCAGCGGGTTCCCCCAAACAACCCTGTGGAGGCAAACCAGAGAGAGAGGCAGCAAGGCATTACTTCAGTAACCAGAGGACATGCAGGGTGAAGAGACAGACAGACACACACACACGTCAGTGGGGGATATCACAGAGAGGAACAGGAGCGATACGCTCCATTCCCACTTCACCTTTACTCTAGTCACACGCCGACCTGCTGTGTGACATGGAGTGGTGATATCCACGGCACTAAAACAAAAAAGGACACCACAAATGCAGCAAAAACGAAAGGGAGATTGTACAGGCAGCAAGACCGGCTACAATACCTGCACTGACAGGTGCAGGAACCCAGGGAAGCAATCTCAGCCAAGAATGACCAAAGCCAGCTCAGTCCCGCTATATAGGTGGCCTGGTGCTCATTAGCAGCACCAGGATGGGAGTCTCTACACCTGGGAGCCCAATTAACTCATCCTGCCAGACAAGTTTGGGTTTGTTGTTGTGAATGCGTGAACCCGACTAATGTGTGGTGTGTCAAAAACAAGTTCTAGAATTACTGTGAACGCAATGATGAAATCTGACTGACAGACTTTTCTCTGACTCTTTTTTTCTCGCTCAACCCTTGTGCTATAGGCACTTTGACATTGGGAGTGAAGTCATCTAGACCCCACAAGACAGTGCGCTGAAATTTTTTCTTCAATGAATTGTGATCTTAACTGGTTTCCATGGATTACATGAAATCCTCTCCTCCTTTATCCACCTTTGTCATGGTAGGGATAACACGTCAATGGTCATCTTGACCCCATGGGATAGCACAAGGGTTAATAGGCCTTATAGTTAGTTGTGCCTTGTATATGATGTAAGTTCAAAAATAGACAGTTTGTTGAGCATGTGCTTTTTAATCTAGTGCACTCTATGGTGCGGAAAATACGCTGCGGTATTTGTCTTTTATCTTTACAATTCTCCAAACTCCTGTTTTATTGTAAGAGTTTTGTTCTTTTGTTCAATTCTTTTTCCAACTCTGATCATTTATTGACACAGCTGCCTCCCATTAGTCATTCTTCTCCCTGCAGCCTATACCACCTAGGTTTCTTTATTGATTTTCTCCAACAGAGGAACTTTTTTTTTTAACCATTTCTATTGTTGTTTTTCTCTTGCTTGACTGCTGGTGGAAGCATCACCTTTGTTAGTTTTTACTAACTAAAATAGTTAACTTTAGTCCTTTAATGAACGTTTTTTCGTTAATGGAGACTCACAAAAGAAAATAATCTATTTAAAAAAAAATGTCCATATTGATCTTAGCCTACTTTTTATGTCCTACAACCTGTTTACAAGAACAATCCAATGATAAGGTCTCACTGGGAATGTTTGCACCATACATCAGGCATACAAAGATACAAAGTGATCCAAGATTAGAGCAAGAGAAATGCAGCAATAAAACACATGAGTTTACTCTAACTACCGGTATGCACATTTTTGTGGATGACAAATTTAACTTGAATGATTCAAGATGTTTTTATCTGTATATGTAGGAAAAAGTTACTGTATATGTGAAATAACAATTTAGAAGTGATTATTTTAGATGGATACATTTTTTACTTATAGAAATTGAAATCCGTGCTGTACGTACCCGTAGTTGTTTCCAGCCTCTCAGGTGCATTTTATTAATGTTTTGGTAAATAGACATAGATTTTTCATTTGTTTGACAAGATTTTTGTTTTCTAACCTCAAGTTTCAAAGCTTTTAAAAAGCCTTCAATCACCCAGCAGAAACACCTTTTTGATCATTTCCTTCGGCATGTAGTGGAGTCTTGAAAACTGCTAGTCCAGGTCAAGAAGGCCATTGCTACGGTTTTGAATGAAACACCTCGTTGCTGATGACGACATCTCGGCAGGTGGTCTAAAGATTTCCACTCAGAAAATTCATTTTTTTTCCTGAAAACGCACATTCATCTGAGAGAAGTGACCTTTAAATGACATAACAGCCGAGGAAGGTGTCTCTGGAAGTGGAAAGGTTGCATGACGCCACTCTAGCTAAAAATACTAGCAATGTCTGCATGTCAGAAAACAAGCTGAATGAAAAAATGCCTTTTTAAATAAAGATTGTAGATAGATGTAATCATAACAAAATTAAAATTTGTGAAGTCATCTAACAAGACAGTTTTCTGTGAAGTAAATATGTTTCTGGTGAAAAACAGTTGGGTTTAGTGGCTGATGTGTGACATGCAGGAGATACAGCAGATAAAACGTGAAAACAAGGATGGAGAAAAGTTTGTGAGTAATCCTTTGAATTTATCCTTTTAATTTGAAACGAAAACCTGCGTGTATATTCAGTCAGTTGGCTGATGTCAACATTTGAAGAATTAATTCATAAAGCAACAGCAGTAAATGGTAAATGGCGTATACTTATATAGCGCCTTTCTTCCTACAAGGACAAAGCGCTTTACAGTCACAGACCCATTCACCCAGTCACACACACATTCACACACACAGTCACACACTGGTGGTCGCTCCGCTGCCAAACACAGGCGCCCGCCTACCACCAAAGGCAAGGTGGGGTTCAGTGTGTTGCCCAAGGACACTTCGACTCATGGGCGTGCAAGGCGGGAATCGAACCTGCAACCTTACGATCATGGGACGACCGCCCTACCGCTGCACCACGGCCGCCCAGTACACAGAGAAGTTTCAGAAGTACACAGTGTGACTTATGTTATTCCACTACTATAAATGGGTTTTAATTGAGTAGTACAGAGACTGTGTCTTTTTCTGTGGTAGATAACAACATTTATTGACAATGATACCAGAATTATTTGTACAATTATTGCTATAATTGGTGGGCAGTCAGTGGGCTGAACCAATGGGTTCCAGCTGCCCGGTAGACAGCATAGAGCTCCGCTGACCACTGGGCGACATTAAATCTGAGTTTGCATTAAATCTTAGCGTAACTATCCAGCTGCCTTCCCTCCCCCAGCTGCCCTGCATGGCATCCAAACCAGTTTTTAAACAGGTCTGACACCAGCTCCCCCTCCCTCATCAATCCACCCATTTATCCACTGAATGACCACTGGACTCCTTCCACTCACCTTCCAGGGCCATCATCAGCACCACTGAAATCCCCACCCCCCCTCCCCACAGCTGACATCTTTCACAGACCCTACCCCCACCTCCCAAAATGGACTGCTCATCACATCCACTCAGGTGAGGAGAGAGCTGGAGAGGCTCAACCAGGGAAAGGCTGCTGGACATGATGGCATCAGTCCCCGGGTACTCAAAAACTGTTCCAGCCAGCTATATGGTGTACTTCAGCACCTGTACAACCTGAGCCTATACCTTCAGAGGATCCCAGTGCTGTGGAAGACTTCCTGCCTCGTCCCAGTGCCAAAGAAAAACCATCCTGAGGCCCCCAGTGACTACAGTCCTATAGCGCTGACCTCCCATGTTATGAAGGTCATGGGGCTGGTGCTGGCACATCTCAGACCCCTGGTGAGCCCCTTCCAAGACCCTTTGCAGTTTGCATACCAACCCAAGGCTGGAGTGGAGGATGCACCGATATACCTGCTACAGAGGGCATACTCCTCCCTGGAAAAGCCAAACACCACAGTGAGGATAATGTTCTTTGACTTCTCTTCAGCCTTCAACACCATCCAACCGAGACTGATGAGGGAGAAGTTAGGGAAGATGCAGGTGGATGCCCCCCTGGTCTCGTGGATTGAGGACTACCTGACAGGTTGACCTCAGTTTGTGAGACTGCAGAGCTGTGTGTCTGACACCCTGATAAGCAACACAGGAGCCCCTCAGGGAACCGTGCTGTCCCCCTTCCTATTCACCACATACACAGCTGACTTCCAGTACCACTCTGAGCTCTGTCACCTCCAGAAGTACTCTGATGACACAGCTGTAGTCGGGTGTGTGAAAGATGGACGGGAAGAGGAGCACAGGAGCCTAGTGGAGCGTTTCGTCAGGTGGTCTGGGGAAAATTACCTGCAGCTAAATGTGGCCAAGACTAAAGAGATGGCGATTGACTTTAGCAGGAGAAAATCTCTGCCCTCCCCAGTCTGTATTGGTGGGACGGATGTGGAAAGTGTCTCATCCTACAAGTTCCTGGGTGTACATCTAGACCAGGGGTCGGCAACCTTTTATACTCAAAGAGCCATTTGGGACCGCCCCTAATGAAAAGAAAGCACCCGGAGCCACAACCCGTTTAGACAAAATTATATATATTATGCATGTATATATTATATCAAGGGTGCTCATTACGTCGATCTTCAATGACATGAGTGTAGATCGCGGGCCAGAAAAAATAAAAAAAGTACTTCTTAAAAATCCACCAGCCAATCAAAATCCTCACCGAGAAGTACGGGACTTGATTGACATGTAGATTGGCCAATCGGACATCCTCCGAAAAATACATCACTGCAAATGCACATTGTGTTCTTAAAAGGATGATACCGCGGTCGCGTTGGGAGGAGCCACCAGCTGAAGTTATGGTCTGATCGCAGCATGGAGCGATGTGTTTATCAATGCATGGTAGAAACTGAGAATGTGGAGAGATCAGGTTTATTATTTTGAAGAGTTATACTTGGTAATTATGTTTCCATGTTTGAGTTCATAAAATCATCCCAGGGAAAGTCTCTGCTTCAACTCCCGCAGTGAAAGCTGCGTCTCAATCTGACGCCCGTGTTTCCATTCTCTCTGACAGAGTTTGAAGCCAAAGCCCCTCCTCTGCCTCTTTACCTGCTTTTCCTCTCTACCTGTTCACCTGTTCACATCCTCTGCAGCTGAGAGTTGGTTGCCCCGGCGCTCCTCAGCGTGTCCTACACAGAGAGTGCAAAATACGATAGTCGGGGCGCTCCAGCACAGCACAAAGATGAAAGACCCGGACGCAGGTTATAGCGGGGATAGAGCGGGTTAAGCAAATGAATGGAAGAAGGCGGCCCGCTGAAGAAATATTCAATATTGTACACATTTTATTATTAGTCTGAACTATCTTTTATTTAGAAAAATCTTTTATTTTGCTTAATCAGTCCAGTGCGAAAAAAAACATCAACAAATGTTATGTTGGGCGGTTTTTGGCTGGGTCTGGCGGTTTTCAGATGACTTTTGGGCTGGAAAACTGTGACTCTATCTGGCAACACTGGCGCAAACTCTCAGTCTGTCATCAGTGAGTTGCTCTCTGCCCCGCGGCACGTCAAGTTCCCGGCAGAAGATCACTCCGGACCGCGTGTGTCCTCCTGCTATCAGCTCTGCAGTTCTCGCCCGATAAATACAAGCTCATTTAGGAAGCTGGTTTTGTGGTATGCGCTTCGTACGGAGCCAGCAGATGAACAAACTAAAATAAAATTTAATTATTATAAAAGACTCATTATTTTCCAAAGTCACAGGGAGCCACAACAAAAGGATGAAAGAGCCACATGTGGCTCCGGAGCCATGGGTTGCCGACCCCTGATCTAGACGATAAACTGGACTGGTCCACAAACACTGAGGCGGTCTACAAGAAGGGCACGAGCAGACTTTACTTCCTGAGGAGACTCAGGTCCTTCAATGTTTGCAGTAGCATGCTCTACATGTTCTACCAGTCTGTCATGGCGAGCACCATCTTCTTTGCTGCAGTGTGCTGGGGTGCTGGCATCAAAGCAAAGGACGCCAACAGACTGAACAAACTCATTAGAAAAGCAGGGTCTGTTATTGGCTTCAAGCCTGCCAATCTGGAAGAGGTAGTGGGGGACAGACTACTGGCTAAACTGGAGACCATCATGGACAATCCCTCCCACCCCCTCTTCAGGGAGGTGGACAACCTGAGAAGCAGTTTCAGCGGCAGACTTATACACCCCCACTGTGCCAGAGAACGATACAGGAAGTCATTCCTGCCATCAGCCATTAGACTCCACAATTCATCTGGCAGACTTGGATGTACATGAGAATTCTAGAGTTACAGACTATACAGTTATTCTATTATTATTTTATTCAAATTTTTCCTCTTTTCTTCCCTGTATATTTTGTGTCTGTGTCTGTCTTTATCCCCCCTATTTCCTTAGTGCTGCTACTGCATCTAAATTTCCCTTCGGGGATTAATAAAGTTGTTCTTGAATCTTGAATCTTGTTTTCTTAATCCAATGTGGACAAAAGAGCTGAGGCCACCACGGAAAGTGTGGACAAACAATTTCGGGGCCCACATTTACTGCCCACTTTTAAACAATTTGGGGCCCACTTGGCCTTGCTGGCTGGAAATTTCTATGGACTTGTTTGGTAAAAGAAATTCCCTGGATCTGCAAGCTGTGACAGACATTGGAGTCTTGGTTTAAACTCTAATCATAAGGTTAAGAGTACATGAATACCTACACATGCCTTCTACAGCTGAAAAAAAGCATGACAGTAATAACAGCTGAGAAGCCTGCAGATGTAGTCTGACAACTCTAAAGGAAAATTACTCTTATCTACCAGGGGTGTGTATTGGCAAGAGTCTGGTAATACAATATGTATCACGATACGCAGACAGAATATCAATACGTTTTTCATTGTAATAAAAATGGAAAAATTAATTTTATGTAATGATCACAGCATTAAGCACTGCAACTGCATCTCATATCCAAGTTTCTTTTACCCAAGCAAATTCCTGGTGCTTTTCTTTTGGTAAATTGAGAAATATTTGTTCTTAAAAGGAACAGTCAATTGTCCAATTTCCACATCAAAAATATTTGTATAAGAAAAAAAAATTAATCTGTCTTAACTAATAATGTTCTAAAAGTATAATTAAGGAAATAAAGGGCTGTTTATTTCCAACAATGCTAAATATAACCAGTACTTTTAAACAGTTCAGGAGCCTGAACTGTGCTAAAAAATAGACAGAAACCCCCCCCAATTCCTTTCAGAAACATTAAAATGTGATGAGGCAGCATGACAGGGTGAATGAGAACGCTTTAATGTGGCTAAGATGCTTTATTTACATGACACAATACTGCAGTGCTGTAGCTCAGTTTTCTCGAGCGTAGAAGTAAACACGTATTTCGCCGCTCATCGTCACAACTTTGGCCTTTTTTCCAAGCGTTGTACTCATCGCTCTAATACTTCAGGTTGCTGAACTAGAATCTATTTCTGTGAGGTTCCGCAGAACTTTGGCCCCCTTTGCAGACAGCATTTCGGCTAATGCACCGTGCAAGAGCCGCTGCGCAGCTGCACTGCTTCACTCGTTCTTATCTGAGCCCGCTACAAAGCACCGCAATCATGATAGACGATACTGACAGCAATTTGGCACAGACTTTGTGTTCGGTACCCATCGCAAGTACAAATGTCTCACAACAACAAACAAGGCTGACTGAACATGTAACATGAGCTGATTCTCGCGAGATCTTGTAGTAGTTTTGTGCGATGTGGAGCTGCTCAAAGAGGCTCAGTGGGCTCTGCTGCCCAACAAGAAAACAAGAGACAGAAGCTGAAGGACGCTCATAAATAATTAAATAAATAACGTCTGGACAGCATTTGAAATTGATACAAGTATTGCCAAATGAAACAGTGCCGAATCGATTTTTTTGCAAAGATGGTTTGGCAGGTAGTTTTATGCCAAACGCCCTTCCTGACACAACCTTATATTTTTAAGGGACAGGGAGGCCCAGATGGGCTGGCATAAAGGTCCCTAAGGACTGTTGCAGCAGCGTAAGGCCTTCCCAGGTTCGGATGGTTAAGGACATCAAAAACCTGATGTGCAAATGGAAAAGAAAAATCAAAAAAGAGAGTGCATGAATTTTTTAACCTTTTGTAAAAGGGAATGCCAGGGGTATCTACAGAAAGAAGTGCTTCGTTTCTGCTCTGATCGGCTCTGGTCTGAGGTCCCCCTCACGGCAAGCAGGTTTTCTACCTAACATGTGTAAATCAAGTCATGGCAGACAATGGCTCTGTGTCTATCCTTACAAGAACGAAGAGACCAGCCGTTCCTGGTACGAATGATGGCATCCCATCCGCACAGACAAATAACAGACACAGGTTTCAGCGGTTGCTTTACACAATGTTCATGTAAATAAAGAACTGAGTAAATGCATAATCAAAAATTATAATACAATATGTGATACTAAAAGGCATAATCATACCACAGGACCCACACCCTGGGAATCAAACCCAGGTTTCCTGGATGACGGTCCTGCACCCAGCGAACTGTTGCTTTGATACCAATAGGACACAATTGAGTTTGATAAATCATCCATTTTTTTTAGTTCACCAATAATATCTGATGCTTTTTAAGACTTAAATGTTTTCGAAGAACTGTACTGAATCAGTAAAACTGAGAAAAATATAGTTTTAGCAGCGTTTTTGTTGTTAACTTTACAACAGTACTGTGACTTACAAGAAAAAACGAGAACTCTGATCAGTAATTTGGAGATTCTGAATGGCCTCTTAGAAGTGCTGGCATTCAGTCAAGAACTGGTGGGTGAAGACCAGACTCAAGCAGAGACTCAAACTTTTAACAATAAACGTGAACATGACAAAACCAGAATGACAAAGCAGACAAAGATGAGCTGAAAACCAGACCGAGGAGGATGACATCAATTAGGACTGAAATGAAACCTGGTGAGACCTTGATGGAAGGGAACGACAAGTCAAGAAAACAACTCAACTCAACTCAACTCAACTTTATTTATAAAGCACTTTAAAAAGAACAAGGTTCACCCAAGTGCTGAACAATACAAAAATTAATAAAAGCACATGAAAATATAAAGCATAAAACACATAAAATAGGTCCGGATTCCAACTCAGTTAAAAGCCAAAGTGAAAAAATATGTTTTAAGAGCAGATTTAAAAATACTGAGTGAGTCTATCTGTCTGAGGTACAGGGGCAATTCGTTCCAGATTTTTGGTCCGAAGACTGAGAAAAGCAAAACAAAAGGCTCAGTCCCATGATGGTCTTCTGACACAAGAAGGGTGTACTTTGACAACAGATAAAAGCAGGATAAGATCACAGCAAGTCTCCAAGAAATGGTAGAAAATGACTGGATGACGAAAAATCTGAATTGTGTAAAAATGTAATTTTTACCATGTCTTAATCTTAAAGTTTGTATTTAGTTTATTCTTAGGAGTCAAAATGTGATTTAACATGTATGCATCCTACAAGTCAAAAATGGGAAGAAAGTCTGAAAAATACTGGTATAAGAGTGTGGCTGATTGAAAATGAACACATTTATAAAGAATGGGTCTCGGAAATCCGTTATCTCTAATGTTATGTGGATTGTAGCTGTAAAACGAGAAGGTTATTAAGCTAGATCTGTACAGCTAACTACTTAAGGTAAAAACACTGCATGAAAATAATTTTGATAGCTTTTTTTCCCTTTTTTTCATGAAGAAAATGTTGGTATTCTTTTGAGATCCCGCTATTGCTTCCTGTCAGTTATGAGAACATAAATAGACACTTGCAGCTTCATTTAGAGCAGCCACCAGTCACTTCCCTCTTTTATACCCTATTGGGAATCAAACGTGTCTGTCCGCCACCACTGTTTGCAGGTCCATTAGATCAATAAAACACCCTAATGGAAGAAGTTCTTATACTCAACACCACACAGTCAATCATTATCGCACCCTTCCTTTTCAGAGCTTCTTCCTCTATCTGTCCCTTTTGTTGTTTTTAACAACTGGGTTCCGAAGGGTTGCTGGTGGTGGTGGGGGGTCCCATTTTATTCCATCAAAGACACCAGTCAAACATGAAGACACAAATGTTCACTGACTGCTGAAAGCAGCCTGACAAAGATCCAGACAAAGATGTTGCCTTCGCCTGTTCCTGTCATCTTCAAATTGCTTGTATTTGGTCAAACGTACATTTCATCTGTGATGGTATATCCAATAAATAAAAGTTCAATTCTTTAAAAGCGAAAGGGTGTAGATGCTAATTTACAGACCCACTCCAATCATCTTTTGATCCAAGCTGCTTCAAAAGAGAAAAAATCCCAAACTGGCTGTTGACGCAAGAAAATAAAGCAAGACCTAGATACCAACCAAGCTGTGCATAAATGGAGCTGTGTTGTTGTTCTCCAAAAACCCGGCTCTCATTTTTCATTGACAGTCAAAGTTGATGAGAACTGAATATGCAATAAGCTGCTTTGATCAGCCAATCAGGGAACAGACAAAGAAGATGCCAGCAGAGAAAATAAAAGTAAGCACAGTCAGCATACAGCAAAGTTGCAGCAATAAAAAATTCTAGAAATGGGTTTCTTAGGAAGCCTCAGCTCAGACATTTCAAAACTGGATATCCGTACATCACACACACCAGTGTGTGTTTGTGTGTGTACAGGCACCACAACTGTTGCCACAGTTTTGGGGAAGGTTTTTGTCTTTGTTTCAGAAGCACAGGGTGACACAGCTTCTATAAAAAAATGAAATATGACTCATTTGATGGACTTTACGCCTCATTGCATCACAACTCAGTGACAAATAAATCTGTTTCTCTTTAATTATCAGGGAAAAGGGGAAAGGAGCATGTGTAGGCAGGTTGAATCAGGTGAAGGATGGTTTCAGGTGTGATGAGTGACAAAAGAGAGTCAAGGTGTAGACTGTGGAGATAGGGGCTAAGTTGTTGGTTTAGAACAGGGGTTCTTAAAGTGTGGCCCGGGGGCCACTGGCGGCCCGTGTGAAGATTTTTTGTGGCCCTCAATAAAAGAGAGCCAGAGCAGGTTCCTTTGAGGAAAAACATTGTGTTGGCAAGGAGAAAAGGCGCTTTCAAGCTAAGTGGACAAATGTTTACTTTGTCTTACCTCATGGGCTGGATAAAGTCATGTGCCTTATTTGCAAGCAGGTACATGAAATGCTCAAAGTATACAATATAAATCATCACTATGTTACAAATAATAAAAACTATGACAAATTTACCGGCGAGGAGCACAACAATCAGCTCCAACAGCTACAAAGAGGCTGTGCTGCACAACAGAAAATGTTTACAAAAATGGCTAAATCCAGTGACGCTGTGACAGAAGTTGTGGCTTAGGAAATGAGTAGAAAGCCCTTAAGTGACAGGGAGTTTGTAAAAAGAACGTATGGTAAAAGGAGCTGACATTGTTTGTCCAGAGCAAAAGAAAGTCTGGCAAATGATACAATTACTAGACAAGTAGAAAATCTAGGCAGCAACCTCCGACAGCAACTGGGAAGACATTTGGAAGGCCTGGTTATCTGTACAAATGACACTTGGTCATTAAAGTTATTAGAAACAACCTTTTCTGTTTATCCATTTTTAACACCAAAATTGGCCCCCCGTCTAATGTCGAGTTCCTAATTTGGCCCTCTGCCACAAAAACTTTGAGAACCCCTGGTTTAGAGACTCTGACAAAGAGACAGGAGGCAGAGCTGGAGGTAACAAAGAAGATGATGAGGAGTGACGAAGATGGGTAGAATCAGGAATAAATTCAGAGGTCCAGATCATAGTTTATGTTTTGGAGATAAATGTAGAATGAGATGGTTTGAACATGTTCAGAGGATGATACTGATGATGTTGGTAAAAAGATGCCGAGGTTAAAGAAGAAAAAGGAGGAAAAGAAAGGAGGACGGGGGTGGTTGACCAAGGAGGATGCAAAGGGATTAGATGGAGGTGGATGATTCACTGTGGCGACCCCTAAAGGGAGCAGCTGGGAGGCAAAGAAGAAAAAAATACTGTGGTGACAAAAATCAAAGCGCCCCATTGTCAGCCTCAGGGAGCAGAACGATCAGTATGCTAAGATGCCAGCGATGCAGCTTTCGGCACAGACACTTAACAACTTAACTGCAAAAATATTATATTAAAAATACATTACTGCTGCATATTTTTGCCGCGTGAAATATGAAAGAAACAGCATTAAAATGTGTAACAGCATGTTTTGGGGTGTCTCATGCATGATTCTGTATCGTTTTACAAACGTGTCTATCCATTTCAGTTGATTTTTTTCCTGATAAAATAAAATTACAAACGTTTTCCAACTTTTTTTGTGCATCTCTAATGCAATTTATCTTGAATTTCAAAAACAAAAAAACGAGAAAAACAAGACAGGATTATTTATTACAAACAAGATGTTAAAAATGCTAAAATGACCATTTACAATGAATTTAACCACTTATTACTAAATATTTGTTTTATTCACAGTAACTCACTCAGTAACATTGAATCAAAAACCCAAACATCCAACCTAATAATTGACAAAGTGCTGTGCACTTCTTAAATTTGCTTCAACATCAGTAAAAACAACCAGAATTAATCCATATATAAGACACTTAGGATTTTAAGGCACACCGTCAATTTTTGGAAAAAAATGAAGGCTTTTAAATGTGCCTAATAGTGAAAAGAAATACAGTATTTGCCAGTTAGTGGAATATGGCTGCTCTAAATTCTAGGTGTCCTTCTTTGCGTGCAGGACATGTGCCCAGAAAGTGATTTAAACCAAATTAGGATCCACTTCCTGGATTCTGACCTGTGTCACATGCAGTTCAACCTCTACAATTAATGCTTGCTTGAGCTAGTGAGGAAGCCAATTGAATTTACAGAGACTCAATTACCGGCCTGTGTTTCCGAGTACAATTCTTTCAGAGTGTTGTAAGTAGTCATGCTGTGATTTTATTTTTTTCTTAAACGACGATAATAAACTCTGATGAACTCTTCAGTTGTTATCTTCAGATGTGGTACAAGTCACATGTTTAGAGTGCTGCAAATCAAAAATAATATGTTTTTTTTCTCCTACTTTATAAAAGTGATGAGTAAATTTCAAATGCATGAGCTTTCCTGGAATTCAAAAGGAAAATCTCTTTTTCCATTTGAACATATTTCCCAACAGATTATTTGGTTGCCGAGAAATCATTTCAGCTGGAGGAACTCTTGATTCTTCATACGTTCAGGCATGAAATACGCAATAAGGGTGGAAAAAGATAAGTCAGAGATATGACGTTGAAATGCAGTTGTGGGTTGAGATTCAGTGAGTCATCGGGGAGCAAATCCTGCTGTAGTGACACGATTACCAGCTATGTGTAATGTATTGTGTGTTCTGGAGCCAACCTTTTCATGGGATCACGGTGGGATATTCATGGTGGTTTAAACTACAGGTATAATCATGTCTGACTGGTACTTGGCTGTCAGCTCTGTTTATGTCATTAGAGAGCAATTATATAATAATAAGAAAAGAATTATATAATGGCAGAATAATAGGCCAGGAAATATGAAAAAGCCATTCACACTCTGATCAGTACCTTCCAGTTGCTGTGCAATTTAGTTACATCACTTGCTCTTGACATGAATTAAAAAGATGCAAATTTTCAGGTAAAAAAGGAGAGATTTAGGCTAATTTGGTTAAAAATGTCAGAAACAGCAGAGTGTTTGTATAACTTGCCCTCTCATGCTGTATTTTGTCTGAAGACAGCATTGGAAAATTTTCACTGAGTTCCATTAGAACTAACTGTTACGAGTGTAACGAAATCCGTTTTTTCAAAAATTTGAGTATGAATATTTGCGAGATCGCTGATTCACGATCTTTATAAACCCAGTTGAATGTAGTAGCAATATAATGTTGGATTTTAAGTATATAAACTAGGGAACTGAACGCGCCACTGTCACCGGAAGACAATAAAACTTCAAAGTAAAGTGTCAGTGAAAGTCGTCATTTTCAAAGTAAAACCATCAAGTTTTAGATATCGATTTACAAAAGAGAGTTTATCAAAGTAAGTTCTGAAAAAGATAAAATTAGCTTCAAATATATGAAAAATTGATTAGAATAAAAATATGATGAATATGAATTTAGGAATATTACAAATATCTTGTGATCAATTACTTCTAAAGTCATCTTCAACTGTAGTCAACAGAGCTTTGAAGATAGAAAAACTGTGGGGAACCTTTTGTTTACTTGTGAAGTTAACCAGGAAGTTGAAAGAATAATTTTTTGATTGGGACATCGTTGAAAATGACAAATTCCATTTCTTTATTTCAAAATCTTTGTGATTTTATCTGCTATGTTTTGTTGATTCTGATCTCTTGTTTATATTAAAAATACAAATGGTGAATAAGTACATATTCATTCATAATATAAAGACAAACATGTAGCAACTGTTCTGAAATTTTTAGATTAATTACTAAGAAATGTGGTTTGATCTATGGCTCGTTGATC
Source organism: Oryzias latipes (assembly GCF_053564925.1). Lineage (NCBI taxonomy): Eukaryota > Metazoa > Chordata > Actinopteri > Beloniformes > Adrianichthyidae > Oryzias > Oryzias latipes. The sequence continues at coordinate 9,894,439 of NC_136257.1, read as the reverse complement.
TTGATTTAAATCAGATCACCATTTAAGTAACCATCCACATTGATAATTAGAATCCAATAATGGCAAACCACTTCACAGGAGACAAATATTTTATTTCCCTCTGAAAACCAAATAATTTCACTCTTGGACACCCATTTAGCCAATAGAGAACATTTTGCACCAAGGCTAATGGCTGACGGTGCTCCATATTAGTTGTATTGATTACTCATTAGATTAGACAGGGTTTGTCAGGAAGACCGAGGGTGGCATTTTGTAGGAAATGCCTCCCACAGCAGCTGTGATCCTGCTGGCAAATCAGCTAAAAGCTGCTCTGCCAAGACTTACAATCAGAAAAAAAAGACAGTGAACCCTCAAAAATCTGTTAAGAGTTAAATCTAACTCTGCAGCAGAGGTCAACAGCTGCCTCTCCTCAGTCGGGAAACGAAGCCAGCTGGGGGAGATTACTAAAGGGCACAAGGGGATTAATGAGCTCCACAAAAGACAAATACAGGAGCTTTTACCTGCTATAACCTAAGCAGAAATAAGGTCTGAATGAAGCTTTTTCTTAATTTAGAACAAACAATTACTGTAAAATATATTTTTGTACTGAATCCACTCATATGTGTTAAAAAAAATACTTTTTCCTCTTTTTTTTCCTGCTGCTATTTTCACAAGCTCAGAAAAATAGGTGTCAAGTTTATTTGAAATTGTCTGTGAGAGTGAGCCTGCATGGTTGTTTGTCTCATTAGTCTCTGTTCAGCATGGTGATAGAACCTGCCTAAAAGACACTTGGTAAAAACATTTTTGACGGAAAGAAACACAAGGGATTGCTTTTTTTTTTTTTTTAGGTTTTCATTCCAAATGTTCTTTACTCAAGCTGGAGGTTTCTTTGTTTGATTAAGACTGAAATAAATTAACCAAAAATATTAGAACTTAGTAATTAAAATGGCTACACCACCCTTTACGCTCAATAATGAACTGTTAGTAGAACTATTGTATTAGTTCATGTGTTTGCATCAAGCCCTCCCTATTTATGACCAACCCCAAGAGCTGCAGTTCATTAAATGACCACAGGAGGCTGGTTTTTTGAAGGGGCAAATTTTTCTTATACTCTGTTTTGATTTAATGAAGCTCAAATTTATCCTCATTTAAAGTCTGTTTTTGGATTAACAGGTGGTGGACTCATGGAACCTCTCAATTTCTTCCCTCCCAATCATCCAATTATGAGAACATTCTTGTGCTCCTTCTGGCTTCTTTTTTACCATCCAGAATCCCTATGATATACAAAGAGTTCAATAGGAAAATACTAAAATGAACTAACAAACTGACTAAGCTAAACTGGACATCCCTGCCCTTAGACCCCCCTTCGCGGTAAGGAAAAACTCCTAAAAAAACGGATTCCGGAAAAAACGAAGAAACCTCAGGGGTGCCCACATGAAGGAGGGATCCTCCTCCAGGACGGACCAGAACTCTTAGAGAAGAATTAACTTATCTAACGCTACAACTACATATTTAAAGTCCAGCAGACGAGCTTCATCCAGCCATGGTTGGGGGGACAGTCAGGGGCGCGAGTCGAGCCGGAGACAGGAACCACAGCCAGGTGTAGGAGCAGGAGCAGAGACGAGGTACTCGGTCAGGTACAGAGCAGAGACGAGCCAGAGACGAGCCAGAGGCAGGATCCACAGCCAGGTGAAGGAGCAGGAGCAAAGGCGAGGTAAACGGTCAGGAACAGGAGCACGGATGAGCCAACTGGAGTCTGGAAGCACTCCCACTCCAACTCCCACTCCCCAGGAAGGGGAGGGAAGAGGGAAAGAGTGACAATACTTGAATCGCACTGCACCAAACAGAGGCATGGAAAACTAAATGATAAATGATGATCAAAAATAGAGGAGAGGAAAGGTAGAAGTAGATGAGAAAAGAGGACAGAACCCCAGTGCACCATAGTTACCCCAGCTTCAACTTCTAGCAGCCTTTTAAAACAAATAGTTATTGTTATTAAGTTTAATTTAAACACATTAACATTAAGTTAAATAATCTCTGAATACTAGCTAGTCTGACATAAGCCAGTCCAAAGAGGAATGTTTTCAGTCTAACTTTGAATGTAGAAACTGAGTCGGCCTCTCTTACATGAGCTGGGAGCTTATTCCATAAAACAGGGGCTTGGTGGCTAAACACTCTACCTCCAACCGTACTTTTACTAATTCTAGGAACCACAAGCAGTCCTGCGTTTTGCGAGCGAGAAAAGGAAAAATAAATTGTGCACTGATTTCTTTTTCAGACACAATAAAATCTTTTTTGTGGGGAATGATTGTCTACTAATGCCCAGTAAGATGAAAAGCTATGATAAGGTAATTCAATCGACAACTTGGAGAATCTCAGTATAATGTTGTTTGGTGCTTTCTATTATACTGTAATACATTTATCTATGTGAGCATTTATTTAAAAAAAATGTAATATGCTTATATTATTTTTGGTGAGGCAAGTATTGTTTTAAAACCAAGGAACAACTGAAAATTTCGAAAGATGGACATCCAGAGGTCTGCACAAGTGAAATCTGGCACCTATGGTTACCATGACAACAGTAAAGAAAGCTATGGGAGCTGAGGATTTATTGAGGTTTTTTTATTTTTTTAAATCTTTTAGGCAAAAATGTTACCTGCAGGAAAATGAAACGCTTCAAATTAACATTAAAGCAAAGATTGTCACATCTGATACTAAATCTCAGAGCCACGAAGCTAAAAAATGAAAATGATTGTGTCGTTTAGGGCTTTTTCTGCAAATCCTGGTATAAAATGCATAAAAACTTAAATTTTAGAGAAAGAAAAACCTAGCAAACATGTTTTACCCTTTAGGAGAAATACATCCTGAGTGAAAGGTATGCAAGCATGGGTTGCTTAGTGACTGCACAGATCAACTGATGCCAGAAAATATTTACACACCCCTGGCAAATTTTGGAAATGTCACTTTTGGTTCAAAATGTAAATAAAAGCTAATAATATTTCACTGAGTACCTTTTGCACACCACCCTCTTACCTGAAAACAACTTCTTGTTGCTGGGAAGAATAAAGCACACTACCTTGAGTTTTTTTTTTCTCTTAATGCTTTCAAACATACCTTAATCCAAATAATGATTGTTTTCTTTAAACAACAATAAAAAAGAAATCTGATCCAGTTAATCAGCAGTATCAGGTTTGTTTGCTACAATTTGACTTGTGTTGCTTTTCGATGATTAAGCCTCAATATTTGATAAGCAACTGTTAGTTTAGTATACTCCAGTGCAGGTCTTTACCTTAAAAAAGTCTATGTTACCGTGTAATGAGGGAATGTCCATTTCCCTGGTAGATGGCAGTGTTATCTCAAAAAAAGCCCACTTATGCTACACTTTACTCAACAGTGATTGGATTCAGACAAAACACTGAGTCACATCCATGCAACAGCAAAGGATCTCTGAGATTTAGAACCCAGGCTGTGACATTTTGACACGTTGAATTCTTTGATGTGGTATAGTGGACTCACATGTGCCCTGTGTGGCAAAGGGATGCTCTGTTCTCAAACCCGCATGTCATCTCTTCCTCAGGTCATAAAGCATCAGTTCATGAGAGCATGAAATTGGGTTTAGAGATAAATAGACATGAGTGACGTTTTTCATGAGCAAACACCAAGGCCATTAGCAAGTTAACAAACCAAACACTCCTAATAAGCTAAGCTTGTCGATGTGTGTACAAGACAGGAGTCAGGGTTTAATAATGAACACAGTACAAACAGATAATAAACCCAGATGACAGCATAGCCAAGGGAGAACTGGCAATCTTACAAAAGATATGTTTATTTTTTTCAATTTAACTTGAGTAATAAACATACATGACATTGGAAGTGTGTTTTCACATCTATGCAGAATGACAACAACACAAATTATCCAAAGCAAATAGTAAAACTGGAATTTGGTATCCAGAGCTCTGGAGGAATGCCTTTAGGTAACTCTGTTCCAGCTCCAGCTTTGTGCCCCCCAGGACCTTAAGTCAAGCGTGACGAAGCAGCTGGGGTATCCATGCACTCAGGGCTTGAAGTTTTTTTTAAGTTTAACTCCCTCATTCAAGCTTACAAGTCTAAATGAATCCGCCACCTCTGACTGAACAAATATAAAAATAATCTAGTTTTTATTTTCACAATAAAGTCTTTTTGGCTTGTTTTGACCCCTCATACAGCCCACGAGGATGCACTTCTTCGACCGTGTAGTCTCACCGGAGGTCAATTCTTCAATAGTCGGAGACGCAATACCTTTTCATGCTCAAATCTATCATCAGCATCCATTTTTCTGTCTTTGTATACACAAGGCGCAAGGCTGCCTTCAGCAGGGCTGTCATGAAAATTACTAATATCAATATCTTGGCACCAGCTCTGCACCTCTGTTACAGCACGAACAAAGCAAGAAGCTTACAGTGCAGGAAATTATGTGTTCTCAAAGGCTATTCAGCATACAGAAATCACATCTCTGCAAGACGGATAATGATGTTAAATGGACCACAAACAAAGGGGTGGACTGACAGCTTCACACGCAGTGATGTTTCTCAGATAAACTATCGCTTGCTTGCTGCGGTGGAAAAAATAAACTCCCATCCCTACCTGTTTCAGAATTCAGTTTTCCGCACAGTCTTTGGAGAGACTTAAATTCAACATCAAAGGCATATTAAGCAACTTGAGAGAAATCTTGGAACACATCAGAGGAAGAGAAAAAAAATTGCTTTTTATTCATCAAAAATTCACACCTCTTGTATTTTCTTCCCTTTTATTTTAAAGATGTATTTTCCATTAACATATATAATCAGTGACTACTTTATTAGGCACACCTGTCCAACTTCTTGTTAATGCAAATTTATTATCATTCAATCACATAGCAGCAACTCATTTAGTCATGTGGACATGGTCAAGACGAACTGTTGCAGTTTAAAACGGTTATTTCAGGGACTTGGAACGTGGCATGTTTGTTGGTGCCAGACGGGCTGCTGAATATTTCAGAAACTGTTGATCTACTGAGATTTTAACCCACAACAATCTTTAGGGTTTACAGAGAATGGTCAGAAAAAGAGAAAATATCCATTGAGTGGCAGTTCTGTGGGCAGAGAAGAATGTCCAGACTGGTTCCAGCTGATAGAATTGCAACAGTGAGTCAACTGAGGTCTGTAGAAGAGCATCTCTGAAAACACAACACGTCCAACCTTGAGGCAAATGGGCCACAGCAGCAGAAGACCACAGCGGGGGTCACTATTGTCAGCTAAGAACAATAGAAGATCAGAAAACTTTACCTGGTCTCAAACTCAAACTTTATTTATTTGTATAGCGCCTTTCATTCCATTTAAAAACACAAAGCGCTTTACAAAAAAACAAATAAAATAGTCATAAAGTATGAACATTAATTATAGCAGAAAACACAGGACAATCACACACAGTTGGAACCATTTCCTCACCAGAATTCTCCCTCCACTCACCCAGTTCTCCCATTATAACCCTGAACAAAAACACAAGAACTACAGCTTAAAGAAACAGTCTGGCTTGGTACTGCTGTGCAGAAACGATATAATGGGGATCCATTTAATCCAAGGCCCAGCCAGACCACGAGGGTCATTGCCACAGCGCCAGCCTAACACAGCAGCTCAGGGCCCACTTTACGGCTATTAGACCACAGAGCGGGACCTTTGCCGGCCTAATGAGAAAGAGCACTGCAGCAACAGCATTCCCGTCAGGTGAAGCCTGTAGTACCCCAGAACAATGGATCCCCAAAAGGTCTGATGAGTCTCCATGTCTGCTCTAACATTCAGATAGGATGGTCAGAATTTGGCATCAACAACATGAAATCATGGATCCATCTTGCCATGTATTGAAGGTTCAGGCTGGTGGTGGTGGTATAATGGTGTGGGGGATATTTTCTTGGCAAACTGTATGCCCCTTAGTACCAATTGAGCATTGTTCCAACACCACAGCCTACCTGAATATTATTGCTGACCATGTCCATCCCTTTATGATCACAGTGTACCATCTTCTGATGGCTACTTCCAGCAGGATAATGCATCATGTCATAAAGCTGCAATCATCCCAGACTGGTTTCTTCAACATGACAATGAGTTCACTGGACTCAAATGGTCTCCACAGTCACCAGATGTCAACCCAATAGAACACCTTTGGGATGCGGTGGGACAGGAGATTGACATCATGGATGTGCAGCCGATAAATCTGCAGCAACTGTGTGATGCTGTCATGTCCACATGGAGCTAACTGTCTGAGGAATGTTTCCAGTACCAAGGATAAAAGCAGTTCTTAAGGCAACAGGGTGTCCAACACGCTACTAGCAAGGTGTACCTAATAAAGTGGCCGGTGATTGTACATTTTGACTGTAAGACTAGACATCCACTTTGCAAGCAATAGTGTTAGAAAAAGGTTTTATTTGACAGCAAAAGACAGCAGAATAAAAACCTAAAATAGGTGTAGGATAGTATAGAAGTAATACTACACTGGTATCTTAAAATACAGACTGGCATGGTGTCGACAGCTCATCATTTTCAGGCAGCAGTCTCCCTCTCAGGAACAAAAAGTCCTGCTTTGTGTCTGTGATGTCTTCAACTCTGAGAATATTCGCTGACAAAAATATGTCTCAAATGGACGTGTCATTGCTCTGTCTGTAAACAGCATGAATAAAATGCTCTGCAGTACTTGCAATGTTAAAAAAACAACTACTTTGCACTTATACTGACAGAACAGCTTGAGCAAATCAGTAACTAAAAGCATTCCTGGCAAAAGGAGAGAATGCAATTTAGTCTTTAAATGCAATCATTATAGGAGAATAGGTTATTTTTAGCCATGCTTTTGGATTCATGACATATGAATAAAAAAATTTATTGTTAGTGTTTTACATGTTTCCAGCTCTTTTACTGCTTATTATTGAACTAACTTCAACAACAGGGTCACAGAGTTGGCCTGTTACCCAGAGATGAACAGGTAGTGTGAACAGAGGATTTTTAAGGCTTTGCAGCCACAAGCTAGACCCAGAATGGTGCAGAAATTAGCTCAATGTTAGGGTGAAGAGCTCAACAGTGACAAGAATGTATTCTTTAAAGCTCAGAGCATAAAAAACAATCCTCTTAACTTGTTTTCTCGTGATATGCTTTCAAACAAACTTTTAGACTAATTCAGTATAACTTTTTTTTTTAAAAAGATAACTAAAAAGAGCTTAATATAGTGGGTTGGCTTGGCTTAGTTAGCTAAATTTTTAACTATGCTGATTTTAGCCAATTAAGCTCCATTTTTAAGGCCCACTCACAATGATCACAATAAAAATTGTGTATTTGTTTTTTTCACATGTTCTTGTGATATCTTTCTGATGAGTGAGGACATAAAGAAAAGTAAGCTCTATTTTGCATTTTCTGAGTAGTTCTTTATTCAAATCATTGCGAAAAATACACTGGGCAGACCACAAGCTCCCGCTCTGGGCTCTCCACAACAGGGAGAGTAAAGGGGGCGGTGTAGGTACCATAACCATTCGGTCTGCAACTGTTCGGGGTCCTTCGACTAGTGCTGACGTCACATTATGTGATTGGCTGTCCGTTTGTCCGATGACGTATCAGATAGTGATTGGTCTGGACAAATTACTACCATAGAAGAAGATATTATGCGGTCCATTGTAAACAAACAGAGCTCAGACATGGAGCGAGATTATCTTCTGAACGTACTTTTATTATTGTTATGATTATTATTAAGTGCATTTGCAGCCGTACGGTCAGCGTTCTGAACCCTTCTCCGGACCGCACACTGTAACAAAGCACCTTCCCTGCCTGCAAACACAAAGCTACGACACTCCAGCTGCTCTTCTCAGAGACACGGTTCGCTTGTGTAGAGCACACAGTAGATAACTGGCAGCTCAGTAATTTACGAGATGATCTTCTAAACGTGCTTTTATAAATGTTATTAATATTACGCGCCTGTTCGCTCATCATTTAATTTTTAATCTGTGTGGTCAGTGCTTTTTGTGTGGAAGAACGCCGTGTTTACGTGACGCATTTTTCTTCCGATCAGGCGTTCATTCCGATTACTTTTGTCCATGTAAACGCAGCTACTGTGCAATGACAATGACAATGATGATTTGTTTGCAGAAATCACTGTACCTTGAGCTTTTGCATCTGTGATCCACACCTCTTCCCCAGGAACCAGTGGTTCCAGGTTTCTAGCTTTGTGTCGCTTGTCAAAGGTTCTTGCATCTTTCCACCTCTTCTCCCTTTCTTTCGCTCCCAACGTGTGGTAGTCAGGCAGAGCTGGATCCAACAGGGACGGAAGGGCAGGAGCAGTAGTGCGAAATCGACGCCCCATTAACAGCCCAGCTGGACTTTAGCCGTTTTGTAGAGGTGTTGCTCTGTATGCGAGCAAGGCACATCACGGATCAGAGGACATTTTCAGCAGTCTCTTAACAGTCCGTGTGTGGACCGTGTGTATGAGAGCTGTCCAGTTTCCTCAAAACGTGAAAATTAATCAACTACGAGCAGATAATCTTTGCTGTCCAGTGTGAACAGGTCGGCTTCGAGTCTTTGTCAAGGCCTGTCCGGCATCTGACTTGGCATCGATGGCTATTTAACATGGGTTCTCTCTTGAATGCAAGTTCTGCATCTTAACACCATGTCACTTAACTGGTTACTGAGTCCAGGCCACTACTGTTTGTTTGGCCCTTTCCCTGCACTTTGCCCATCTGTCCTTCGTGCAATTTTTCTAAAACATCATTTCGCAAGGCCGATGGGATGACCAGCCTTGTGCCCCGCAGCAACAGTCCATCGTGCTCTGTGAGCACCGCTCTCTCAGCCCAGTACTGTTTCAACACCCCCCTGCAATCTGTTTTTACCCCCTTCTGCAGAACTCCATCAGCGCAGCACATGTACTGTCTGCTTTCAGATGGTCACGAAGGTTGCTCAGATAGTCTCCACTGAGAGGTAGGTTGCTGATGACAGGCCACATAGATGTTGGTGTCTTCTTGCAGGCTTGCGCCAGTGTGTGCTCCTGATGCTCTGAGGGGGGCGCGTGACAGGGTGTCTGCTGTCCATAAGTTTTTGCCAGCGACATGTGTGACTTTGTAGTTGTAGCGCATGAGCCTCATTCTAAATCTTTGGATCCTAGGTGGAAGGTTGGCTAACCCCTTCACCCCCAGCAGACTCACCAAAGGCATATGGTCAGCTACCAACACAAATGATCTGCCCAGAACAAAGCAGCTAAACTTTTCACACGCCCATGTTGCAGCCAGCGCCTCTTTCTCTGCCTGAGCATATCGCTGCTCAGTTGCCTTCATTGACCTGGATGCATACGCCACAGGTGCCCAATCTGCATTGCTTTTCTGCAGCAGAACTGTTCCCAGCCCAAAAGAGGATGCATCAGCTGAGATTTTCAGCTCACTTTTTGGGTCATACAGTGTGAGCACTAGTGAGGAAGAAAGCTCTTTTTTAAGTCTTTCAAAAGTTGTCTGTTGCTCTGGCCCCCAGTACCAGTGGTTCAACAGCAGATTCCACAAAACTTTGTCTTTCTCTGCCAGATTTGGTATGAAATGCCTCAACTGGTTCACCATAACCAGGAAACTCCATAGTTCACTGACATTGGTGGGTGCACTCATCTCCTGAACTGCACTTGTCATTTCTGGGTCTGGCTGTACACCTGCTGCTGAGATCACATGACCCAAAACTCTAACTGTATGGCATGTGAACTCATATTTATCGATGTTTAGTGTGATGCCTGCCTTTTGTGCTTTCTCCATCAATGCATCCAGCCGCACATCGTGCTCTTCTTGGGTCTTGCCCCAGACCAGAATGTCGTCCATGTGACACAGCACCCCTGCCAGGCCGCTGGTCACCTCAGTCACCTGTCATGATTCTTCAAGCGGGAAGACCCAGATGCTGGAACCCAGAGAGCGAGACTGGTAGTGACAGGTAAGAAGAGGTTTATTTTAATCCTGGGAGAATTGAGGCGTAGACGTTGGTCCAGAAGCAGCTGTGGCTAGTGGCGAGGCTGGAGGTACAAATGCGGTCAGCGTGGATGACGAGGTCCGGTGGGTTGCTGTGTCAGGTTCCAACTGACGTCACTCGTGACAAGGGTTTCCTGGAGCAGGAGATCTGGGTTAGTTTCAAAGCGAGGGTTTAGACAGTAGCGAGACTTAACATGACATGAGACCAGACTAGTCACCATAGAGGTTAACGAACTGGCGTTGAACTGAGGCGTTGGGTCTCCTTTTAAGTAGCAGGTAGATGAGATGAGTGGTGTCAGCTGGAGGTGATTAGAAGGAGCACGGCTGGCAGTGTTGGAGGGGGAGGAGTCTGACAGGCACCATGACATCACCATCTTTTTCTGAAAATGTTCTGGGGCTGATGCAATGCCAAATGGCAACCTATTAAAATAGTAGCGCCCAAAAGGTGTTATGAAAGTGGTGAACTTGGCAGACTCCTCAGTTAATGGCACCTGCCAGAAGCCCATGTTGGCATCCCGTTTGCTAAAAACTGTTGCACCCCTTAGCATCCCTAACTGTGCTCTGCCGGTCTCTCTTTTTTTTCTCTTCTTTTTTTTACAATCCGTCTAACAGCATCCCACTTCTGACACCATGTCGTGTTTTTGTTTTTAAAGAAAGCTCTGGGATGGGAAGTGCTGTAGACTGGACGTTATTCAACAACCGGAACAACCCCATAAAGTCCTGAACTCCCGCTACTGCCCCACCGAGTGGGCCCGCCCCTCATGACATCCCATTATCTAGGGTTTGACCCTCAACATGTATAATACTACAGTGATGTTATCCTCAGTCAAAAGGACCCCGAATGGTTATTGCAGGCCAAATGGGTCTACAGCGGGATTCCTAAGTGCCAACAGCCCCTCCAACTCTGAGACAAATTTCGAATAAATCACTGCTGCTCTGCAATAACTATTTCCTAGAAAATTACATGTTTTGTTTATTTTGGCCTAAAAATTCACAATTTAATCACAATTAAAAGACCACTGGTCTTTGAATTTAAAAGATCTATTTTTGATCCTTTAAAATAGATCAAATGATGATCAGACTGGATCTTGCTGGCTAACTGCTAGCTTTAGCTTACTCTAATGTGACGATCTTTACAATAGTAAAAGTGAATTTTAACATAAAAGGAGACAACCTAAGAAAAAACCCTTAATGCTACGTTCACACTGGGCAAGTGATGCTTGTTCAAGAATGTGCTCAAAACGCTTTTAGCATATGTGGTTCACCCTAGACTGTCGCTACCCAATTCCTAGAGGTGTAAGAGGCTTGGTGCAGACTTGCTTAGCTATGCGTGATCATGAGAATTTTGGACATGGGGGCTTGAAACGCAGAAATATATGCATCTACACAGACTTTTTATTGGAAGCGGTTGCTTGGTCGCATGTTGCTGAGGCAGTTGTGAACGTAACTTTGTGGTTATTAAGGAAGAAGCCAATATTTCTCTCAGCTGTACTTAACACCTTAAGGTATAACATTTCTACTGTGTATTAAAATTCAAACAGTGTACTTTAATATAAATGCTAATTAGGACTGACTGCTTTCCTGTTAAAACCAGTGGTTGGTGTTGATTTTAATGGTCACATGGTGACTGAGTTGAGTTAAAATAGAGGAATCTAATGGTTGCACTGCATTTCCTCATCTGTCACGTGGAAGGTTGATAGTTTGGCCACCCACTCTATAGTCATGTGATGTGTATTCAGGGAGCCTAAGATTAAAATGTGTTGTTTGGATGTGTGTTTTGAGGAGATTTGTCTTTAAGAGATCTGTTAAAGTCTGGAGTCACAAATCTGAAGTAAATAAACAAAAAAATCCTGTTGCATATCTGAATTTAAGCATTTTCCTGGCTTGCTGATTCAAATGTCACCCTATCTTTGTCATAAAGTAACACCTTAAGTTACGTTCACACTGCCGTCCACTACGTGTGATCAAGCGACCACTTTCAATGAAAAGGCTATGTAAATGGGCATTTTGGGCTTCAGTGTTTAAAACTCACATTCACATGTTGCTATGCAAATTGTTACAGACGTTTTCGGGCACTACGTGCAAAACTGGCGTTGAAAGTTAAACTGACTTGAACTTTGACAAATCAGGGAGTTTGGTAGTGATGTATGGAAGTGATGTATGGATGGCGTCGCTTTTCTTTCACCGAAGCGCCACCCATTTGAAAATTGATCAAGGATAAGAAATTACTAATTGCAGTTTGTGCCTGGCTGGAATGACATGACACCAGTCTTATAATGATGGAATAGAACTGTGAAAGAAATAGCCTGGAGCAAGATTTGCACCGCTTGGACATTTTGTACCAAACCGCTTCCACCTGTAGGTACATTTGTGTGATGGCGCCTACGCTGCCACCCCATTAGGGCAGTAACCTTCTGCACCACACCATACACGTTTATTATCTCATTTTTCATTATACACACACTTTTATGTGTTTAATTTTCAAACATAACACAAACAGCCTGACACAAGAAAGCATGCCAATCAGCAGAGGCCGTAAATTTAGCAGGCAGCTAATTGGACTGAACCATCGCCCAGGGGAGAAGAAACTTTCTTTGTGTTGCTTTAGTTTAGTTTGTATTTGATGTTCCTTAGTTTCATTTATTTGTGTATGTTTATTAACCACAGGATGGACATTCATTTAGTTTTTTTGCTGTACTTTGTCTTGGTCTTTTTCAGTCCACCCTTGTGTGTCTAGTAAGTTTGATCAGCCGCTACATATGTTCCCCTTGTGCTTTCAATTAGTTAGATTGCTTTAACCCTTGTGCTATCCTAGGCACTTTAACATTGGGAGTTGGGTCATCTAGACCCACGAGACTGTGCGCTGAACCTTTTTTCTTCAATGATTTGTGGACCTCACTGGTATCCATGGATTACATGAAATGTTTCCACCTTTATCCACCTTTGTCATGGTAGGGAGAACATGTCAATGTAAGGGTGGGGTCATCTAAGATAGCACAAGAGTTGAGTAAATTTGTTGGTCCGTTGAGTTGTCATCTGTTAAATTCAAAGCTTCAGTTATGTTTGATACTTCGACCTCTCTAGGGGCCCATTTTTGTCTCTCTAGTTGTTTTGAAAAATAAATTAAAATATTTTTTAAATATAATTTTTTGCTGTCCTTTCCTTATACTGGTTGGCCCACCACAAATTGCTAGAATACAACAGTCCAGGGTGAACACCATATGCTAAATGTGCGTTCAAGAACACGAGCCCAGTGTGAACCTGGAATAAAGTTTGATCTAACATATTCCCAGTCATGAAGCTAAGAAGAAAGATGAGGAAAGCTTTATTAAATAGCCAGCATCTGTTATTTTTTAATCACATGTATAAGTATTCTTTCCTTTGCAGACACAGATTTGTATTCTTCATATATTCTATTTACTTAAGCTAAAAAACTATTTTAAAATTTTCTCTAAAACAAACACTTTATTTGATTTAGATTATTTCTATGTTATACAAACTAAACGAGCAGTACAATGTTGAAACTCATCTCCCAGTATACAAATGTGGGTTTTTAACATATATAAAACTTCAGAATTAAACATTACAATGCAACAGGCTAAGTATGATGTGAGGGGCACCTGTTTGATGCTTATCTGGCAGATGCTGCCTGAAGGTCTCTGGCAGGAGGATGCAGAAAAGAGGGCTGAGAAGTGATGGAAAAGCCGGACCAAAAGCAGCTGCAGATACAGCCAAACATCCTGTCATTACTGAGCTTGTTATTCTTTTTTTTATTTTGCCTTACCCACATTTTTAAGTGTAAACAAAGTCTTCACTAGAGCCCCTACTACTAGTTTTATTCACTACTTGGTCACAAAAAAAAAAAAATAATAGCAGGAAAAGATACACAGGTTTGATTCAAAGTAATCAAACTGACAGCTTCTGCACTTTTGTTTTTTAAAGTCCCACTCCAATCATCTTTTACTTACTAATCTTACATTACCGGTGCCACAAGAATGGTGAGCAATATTGTTGCTATCCAGACGTACAGCCAGATACCAGACGAGGAAAACAAAGGCGTACATGGATCTTTTCAATATCTTCTAATTCATAATTGTTTCCAACTATTTGAAGAAAAACAACATTTTTGATTTGATTTGATTTGAAATGGTTTATTTAAAGCAATCAAAAAAGAATAATGTACAAAACATTACAATCAGCAGTTATACATTCATACAAAGATGTATCAAAATTATGATAATTAGACATAAAATTAAAGATTGCTTGAAAGGGAGTGGAAGGAACCGAATTTATATAATCCCACCCCTGTTCTACCGTAACCATTTTTATTACATGATTTATCATTATCCGGTTCCTAACTTTTTATCAGACAGAATCAAGAATCCTAAAGTATCAATAAATCACATGACAAAGATGAATTACTTAATTATTATAAAAATAGACATAACTATTTTAGAAAAATCAACATAGCAAATCCAAAACTTAGGATTTGGGTTTTTTTAAATAAAAGATTACACTTGATAATTGAATCATTTTGCTGAGGTTTATTCTTAGAAGGCTGACTGCCCTAATGTATGGAGAATAAAACATTTTAACCACAAAATGCCTAAACAAATGTTTAAACTTGCCAAAAGAGTCATTACTTGACCAACGCTGAGCGACTTCGAAATTTCAGGGTCTTTGCCTCTTTGTAATTTGATTTTTCCGCATGTGAAGAGACAGAAGGTTCTGTACAATCTGTATAGACTCAGATTTAAGGCTCTCACACGTTCTGATTTAAAGATGTCAAATGAAGCGTCCACCTTCTTCATCTGACCTCAGAAAATGAACTGCCCCCAGTAAACGACAATGAACCAGCAAGGAAACTCCTGGATCATTCTGACAAAGAGACACAAATTGCAGACTCATGAAACATAATTTGAGCAAATACCGGACCACTCAAAATTCAATTAAACCGAAACATCGTCAAGCACCTTGTAATATTTTGGTTTGCTCATTTCTGGGAGAGTCAGTGTTATGGACAAAGACTGTGTCTCTATTCATTATGCTCCAGTCCCAACAGCAACATAAAGGTGTCCATAGGGAAAGTACCATAAAGGATCATGAAGTTCAGTTGTCTTTTTAATATTTTTACTGCACTTCAAATTGGACTTCTGGACCCGATCCAAACACAGACTGGCCAACTGCTGACCAGAAAACAAAGTCAAATTCCCAAACTTGGACAAAGGCACCTCATAGTAGACCATGTCAAACAAAACCATCTTTAACCTTAACCATCTTTAAACAAAAAGGACACATCTACAGATGTTATACACTATGCTGCACTTTTTATTTTTAATCATTATTTCAATCAAAATTAAGTAAACGATAAAAAATGCATTTTTTAACTAAAGTTTAACAAATTAAAAAAGTACTTCCTAAATTAGCCATCTTAAGATGGCACAAGATTTCTATTAGATAGCTAATATGCATTTAATGTAGTTGTCTATTGGAAAAATTTATGAGGTGTTTATTTTGTTAGATGTCTATCAATAGTGTTCTGAAAGATATCTGCATTTAGAGGTCTACTACACATCTACTTGTAGACATCTAATCCTGGAATACATTTAGAGGTCTATTAGTAGACTTTTTAAAACATTTTACAAGATGAAAAGCAAATACAGCAATTTAACATCTATCCATTCATATTCAGAACCCACTGAATCCCTTTCAGGGTCACAGGTTTGCTGGTTCAAACACAGCCACTGTGGAAGGTGGAGTACACCCCAATCAGGTCACAATATGCAGACACTAAGCCGGGATTCAAACCAGGTCCTTCTCACTGTAAGGTGAAAGAGCTGACCACTACAGCGCCGTGCAGCCTATTTGTTTGCAGACAACTGGTTATCACAAAGTTCTACATTCCAAGAGGTAGCAAACATTTCTACTAAAATGCACATGGGATTAAAGGTCTCAGAAACTTGCATCACAACAACAATATAGCATACATTTTTCCGTTTAGATATTTAATTGAACAAAATGATGGTAAAAGGTTTCATCTAAGGTTATTAGAATTAGTTTAAAGTACATTTTCTGATCTTCTGCTTCACAACGGTGTCTAGTTGAGTTCAGAAACAAAGTTCTTAAAGTATAGAATTTCATTTACATGTTTAGATCAGGAAAAAAGGTGGACTGTACACCTATGTTGTAATGTTTATATTTGACAGTAAAAGGAGAAAAAGGATAATGGCCACCAAAACTAGAAGCATGTTTGACTGGGCCTTTTTTTGCAGTTTCATTTAAGTAAATCTGCTGCAGCAGGCGAATCTTATTTGACACACTTTGGGTGTATTTTATCTTGAAAGGACCTTGTATGTGCTGCTGTTAAAGTAAAATAAGTTATAATTGTTATATAAAGAAAAAATGAAAAACTTTATACATCCAGTATTTTAAATAGATCCAAACGATGTGCAATACACCTATTAATAACAGTCATGAATGTTATTGTTTTCCTTTTTGTTTTTTTTTCTTTAATCATCTTGTTGAATATTCATTTTTTTGTTGTTTTTTTTGCTGTTGGCCTCCATCACCTCACATTTATTACGTTTCAGTGCTTTCATCAGCTGTTATAACGACATTTTGACGTTGCTTAGTGCTGAAGATTACTGAAAGCAATTACCTGCTGCAACAGAAAATGATGTTTGAGAAATTATCATGAAAATGTGGTCAAAGAAACATTTGATTTAAAGCAGTTCTTAGTTTTTTCATTACTCTCTCATAACACTAGTAACAGTAAGGGGTTGTGGAACAGGCGTTCCAGGTCTGGCATGTACTGGAATGCTAGCTCCTGGCTCTGGTTGCCATAGTTGCAGTGGAATGTGAAAGCAATGTTGAGGACGGGGACATGGAACGCAGGTAAGTGAGAGCACGAGGCCACCTCTCCTCTGCACTGGTCACAGGCTCCCAGAAATAACTCAAACTTTTTGTAATTCTCCATTTTGCTGCAGTAAATTATTTAGAAGTGGAAGTGGTACACTGTTTATTTATTTATTTATTTTTTACATGTTTGACTATTACAGAGGGGTTGAATGTAGGAACACTGTAAAACAGACTGTGGGTCAGAAATATTTCTATTGTTGTTCAGAATAAAGTTGTCATTTATTTGTCTAAGATTAAACCATTTTCTTTTACTGGATGACAAACACAGGAAACTAACATTGTTGTGAGAAAAAAGTTACCAAATCACCCAATATAACGTAACTGATACCATCTATATCTCTGAAAAAAGCAATTTTTTTGTGGGTTTCATCAAAGGATTAAAAATCATCTTCATTCAAACTTTTTTGTAAAATTTTTTATGTAGTGGGTTTTAGAGGGTTAAGCACTTCTTGCACTAATTTGGAGCTTTTCAGAACTGTAATCTCAGTTGAGCAAAACATAAAAAAATAAAGCAAACTTTGATTCTTGAAATCAATGATAAAAGACCACACAATTGTTAGTCTATATAAGGCCTGCACAGATGTCTAACCCTCTAACCTTTGCTTGCCTTTTATGTGACATTACCAAAGACCTTTTTTTTACTTTAGTTCATTCCCACTAAGCAGAAGATGCTCGAGCACAGCAAACAAAGAATGGAGTTAAAAGGATCCAGCCGGGTCGAGTTGTGTCTGAAACATTAGAAGCCCTTAACCTCAAATTTTATGCCTTTCTTTGCCTGAGGAACACTTTGTACTATCGATATTAACAGAAAACAGAGAAGGACACGGCTCACATTCGACCGTTTTATATCCAATAACAACCATCCCTCTGATCACATTGAATCATAAATGCCTTTTTTCCCCCCAGTTAAAGTCCCACTCAGATCATCTTTTGATCTATTTTCAAAGTGTTCCCAGTGGTCTGTGAATAATAAAATGCCGTTTTTAGCCACAAAAAAACCCAAAACCAACAACAGTGTCGTTTTCTAGACTTAGTTTCTACAGAGCGGCAGTAGTTCATCAGACATTTGCCTCTGAGGGTGGGACCAGTGCTGAATAAACCTTCTCTAACTTCCCATCATGGATGCAGTCATCTACAAGTGGATAGATCAGAATGGAACAGAGCAGGGAGCTTGTGGCTTGCTGAAGTAGAAGCTTTTTCCAATGGGACTTTTGTGTCCCAGGCACAAAAGCATTACTCCAAAATGCTTCATTTTCTCTATATATGTCTTCCATCATGAGAAAATTGCCTCACGAACATGTTAAAAAAATGATTTACATCTGAGTGGGTCTTAAAAGTAAATTTAAAAAGGTGAAATTTGCCTTTTGTTGTTTTGCATTTGGCTGCTCTAAAGAACGTTTTCTAGCTCCTCTATAGTCTTGACTCTATTTGGCATCAACAAACTCTAACCTTTCCAAAAATGTAAAGGACTAATGAACCTGGTAGTTGCTGAAGACCTTTCAATCATTAAAAAAAAAAAAAAAAAAAAAAAAAATCACTCCCTTGTATAAATTTCTGATGTCAATGTATAATAAAATGAAATCACCAGCATTTGAATAGTTTTTATACAATTTTGAATTTTATGATATATTATTTTAACAAATGTACCCTTTATCGTGACATTTTTAGCACAGTTAGCATCATTTTAGCAAGTAGCAGATGTAATTGACCACAGTTAAGGAAAGTGAGGCAGTTAAGGTGCATTCATTGACATTTCTATTAACTGGGCCATGGCTGCCAGTGTCCCTGCTATAAACAAACCAACATTACATTGACCTTTACGGTATCAGCTAGCACAAGCGTGAAAATGAACCGCAGGTAGCCGTCAAAAATAACTTCCACGCAAGTTAGCCACAGCACTGCAGTGACATCAAAAGGGCACATTTGTGAGCTTGTCATGATTACTTTTAAGTTTTTCTTCAGATAAAATTCTAATTAACTGATTAGTATTAGAGAAAAAGGCATTATGGAAAGGTGACATGCACTCAAATGAACTGGTTCTGTTGCACATTTGTCTTTCTGCCACCAACAGAATAGACATGGCTGGAAAAGGATGCACAGAAAAACGTGTAATACCTAGAGGATGATAGATTTGATAGAATTCAAACTGGCAAATGATTGCTTTTCTGTTTTCTTTCCTCCACCCAAAAGACAAAAACACAGGACAAAGAGTGGAAAATGCTTAACCGAGAATGAGTATTCTAGCTCATGCTTAGCTATTGGACTAAGCCAGGATGAATTAATGTGAGGAAAACTTGGTCCCCTGTCACCTCAGGCATAATGCAGTCTCAAGCATATCAGTGTGCCCCAGCTGTGACCACGCAGTCTTATCATTTTAGAGCCGTGTAACACTTTCCACACTTCTTTTCTCCTCCCTGCCAACTGGAATGGCAACTGAAATGCATCTTATCTACAGTAATAGTTTGCTTCCCCCAGCCACTGAGCTGAAGGCATAAAAATAAATCCATATTCTTTAAGGTCACAGAAAAATGTCCAGAAAGTTCTTTTCTCTGAATGAAACGCAGGGTTTCCTATTGTCTGTAGGGGATGCCAGTTCAAGTGGGGCTTTTCCTTCTACCGTTCTTTCACCTCTGAGAGTAATTTTCTTCTTTTTCGTCTTTGCAGTTTGTAGGAAAACCACGAGAGAAATGTTCCAGAGAAAGTAACTGTTTTGAAATGTTGACTCATATGTGCCCACTATTCAAACCTTTTATCTTGAAAGAAATCCAATCTAAGTTGAGAACAAACAAACAAGAGGACCTCTTCCGGAAGGTCAAGTCTCTTTTGAATGAGATTTGCCCTTTTGTAAGGCAGAGATTACAGGAAGCATTTTTAATGAAGACAAATGGGGATCTAAAGCTGATCCTTTCCTCATTGCACTAAAGGTCACAGATCAATAGTAAAAAAAACAACAACACAACAACTCATGTTTGTAAAGGAGGGCTAATAATCTGTTGTTAATTATCAAAATAGCCACCTGCGCCTCAGTTGAAGTTCATGAAACACATCTATTTTAAATCCCTTACCGGCCACATTATCAGGTCCACCTTGCCAGTTCCAGGTTGGACTTCTTTTGCCTTCAGAACTGCCTTACTCCTTAGTGGCATAGACTCAACAAGGTTCTGGAAACAGTTTGAGAGAGTTTGCTCCATATTGACATGACAGCATCACGCAGTTGCTGGAGATTTGTCGGCTGCACGTCCATGAAGCCGAGGTAAATCTTAACGAGCAGTTGGGCAGGTGTGGCTAATAACGTGACCAGAGTGTGCGTTTAACGTCTTTCAAACTTCTGCCATTCAGTAGGTTTGAGTTTGAAACTAAGCTTGTTTTCGGGGGCTTCATCATAAACCTTCATCTGTAGCCTGAGGGTCTGGAACCACATGTGGCTCCTTAGTCTATCCATTGTAACTCTTTAGCAATAAAGAATGATACCAACAAGTTCAATAAAAAAAGGGGTTTGTAGTTAGTTTCTTTTATGTTTTGTCATATATATTTAGAATTGTAACACATAAGTGAGATTAATAATGGTAAAAGTGGTTTATTATTAGAAAAAGCTTAAAGCACATTTAGATTTATTTGAAAAATCTGATTCTACACCAATGTGTAGAAATACAGTGGACCCCAGGATTTTAATATCTGGTTTAAACCACCTAGTGGGCATTTGTGGAACAGCACTTGACTGGTTAAGGTCTTGTCTGTCTGATAGGTCTTTTTGTGTGAGCATCTTGGATGCTGAGTCGTCTTGTACCTCCCTGTCATGTGGGGTCCCTCAGGGTTCAGTTCTAGTACCACTGTTGTTCTCCCTCTACCTGTTGACTTTAGGCTCTATCCTTCAGAGACACAACATTGCTTTCCACTGCTATGCTGATGATTGCCAGATCTACTTACTGTACCTCTAAAAAACGAATGATGACTTCAGCTAAAGCACTCCTGGATTGCATTGAGGACATCAAAGTTTGGTTGGCCCCGAATTTTTTAAATTTTAGTGAAAAGAAAACAGAGGTTCTAATGTTTGGACCAACTGGCCCTTGTGAGTCCACTTTTGCTGACCTGGGTCCACTGGGAAGATGTCTTAAACCCACAACTACCAACCTTGGTTTAAATATTGATAGGGATTTTAAATTGGAGGGCCAGATTAGATTAGTAGTGAAGTCCCGTTTTAACCACTTAAGACAACTGGCAACGGTGAAATCATTACTTTCTAGGCAGCATTTAGAAACCTGGATACACGCATTCATCTCGTCCCGTCTGGACTATTGCAACGAACTTTACTTTGGAGTGAGTCAGTCCTTGCTCTCTCGTCTGCAGCTGGTTCAGAACGCTGCTGCTCGACTTTTAACTGGTACTCTTAAAAGAGAGCGCAGCACCCCGGTCCTTGCATCACTCCACTGGCTGCCTGTGTTTTGTAGAGTTCGTTTTAAAATTTTTGTGTATGTTTTTAAATGTTTACACGGTTTTAACCCTCCGTACCTCTCTGAACTTCTTCATCTTTGTTCCCCGTTTTGGTCCCGCAGGTCAGCCGATCTGTGGCTCCTGCAGGTGGTCCAAGAGGAGGCTCAGAGAGGATCAGGCCTTCTCTGTTGCTGCTCCTCAACTGTAGAATAACCTCCTTCTGAACGTTAGAATTGCCCCCTCACTGTCCACTTGTGTAACCCGTCTTAAAACACATTTCTACTCTCTGGCTTTAAACCCCTAGTTTCTTTCTTAAGTCTTTGTGTCTTTAAACTATATTTTGTCATATTGATGCCTGTTTGTTTTTAGTTTTTTTTAAAGATGTACAGTACTCAGTTGGTATGGTATGATAATGTTATCATGTTTACATCCAATCATGAAAGGAGAAAAAGGATGACGGCACAGCAAATTCACAATTTGCTGTGAATTTACAATAGCTTTCTTGCATTGTTATTTCAAATAAATCTGCTGCAGCAGGATTCATCTTTTTTGACACAAGCTGGATTTTATTTTGAAAGAAATTTGTATGTGGAGCTGTCAAAGGCAAAAGAAGGTAAAATTGTTGTACAAAGAAAATTATAATCATTAAATTAAAGTAAATATTTAAAAGGTGCTCTTAATGGCCTGTTTACAAAAACATTGTGTATTGCATCAGTGACTTTGTGGCTCTTGCTGGGTTTTGATAGGAAGTACTGGACCAATTGGCTGTCTTAGCATTAAAAGTTGCAGACCCCTGGCTGAGCTAGATGCCACAGATGCCTAAGTGATTCCAAGCTTGTGTACCGTTAAGCTCAGTCGAATGTTCAGCCCATCAGTCACGTTAAATGGCTCATATACTCTTAATTTGGATTAGGTTGTCTGCAATGCCTCTGTATCTGCAGCCTTTCCATTGCATCTGCAAACCGTAACAGGTCTTTGAAGGCAGCCTTTGCAGAGACACGAGCGATTAACGCGTTAGTTCACACTGCAGGTGAATCAGTGCCTGATGATCTAAGTGTGAAAAAGCAGCTGGTCCAAAGAAGGAGCTGCTATTCATCTGAGACACATTTAAACACTCCCACAGGATTAGAAACCAGAAGCCACAATGTCCTGTGGTTTTTGATCATTCCCAATCATAATATCTCCCCTCAAGAAAAGAGCTGAGGTGAAATAGCATTCAGCAGTGAATTGGACGCCTCTGACAACAGCAAAGATAAATGTCTCAGTGCAGGTCTTAGCTCACAGCGCCCCCTTTAGGCCAAATGATGCATTAAACGTCCCCCAAAAGGCTTTTATTTCGAAAGACTGAGATTATTAAATGCAGGTATGAACTGACACCGAATAAAAATATTCATTTAACAGCCTAAACATCCTGACGTCCCCCCTGTAAGAGCATTAAAAAGAAAGGTTGAAGTGGGGGAGAAGGTTTGGATGCTTGCTAGATTTAACTTTTTCTAGCCACTGTACAGTGCTGGAGCCTCTCAGGTCATGTGTCATGTTTATTTTATTTTTTTACACCTTTTTTGCCACCTGAGCAGCAAAAATAACCCAGAAAAACAAAAACACCTTAAGAATTGAAGACAGAAATCTTTTTGTGCTTCACCAAATGAGGCTTATTTCCATAGAGTGCACTACTGAATCTCAGCTCATTTCCTCAGGAGGATTGGGGACCTTTTTTTTTTTTTTACCTAAAACAATCAGGTATGAATTCTCAGCTCATTTTCCTGCACACGTGAGTTTGTGCAACCACTAAAATGATAGATTACGCTTGAAAACCAGCATATCAATGGATAATCAAGTGTAATGCATGCACAGCAAGTAAAATATGCATGACAAATTGGCTTGGAGAACCCAGAACGCGCACGTCCTCTGAACCTCAGCAGTGAAGCTCATTGAAATTCCTTTCATTAGGGCTGCGGAATCGCAGAGAAACGAAGAGTAAGAGTGACTGACGGTAAAAGACGAGCCTAATCATTTCTGATTGCAGAGGCAGGAAAAGGTTTGCTTCATAGTGTGGGAAATAATGCATATTCATTGACGAGGACGAGATAAAAAAACACAACCAATAAAGCTTTAGTAGTTTATTTACAGACTTATTATTTATTTCTATTCAGTTTAGCATCCACTTAACAAAAAAAGTGCTTTTTTTCTCTTTGCCAAATATGCTTTCTAATAATTTTAACAGCCAAGGCACATTGACATAATAAAATCATCTCATCTGACGAAAGCGCTGAGATGAATTTCCTCTAAAATGGCAATCCAATTGCTTTACACTTTTTATGGCTAACACATTGGAAAACAGAAGCAAGCTGAAACCTCACACTTTTTTTTTACAGCGCTAGTATTGAATTAGATACATAAACACAAGAGTAAATAACGCCTTAGAAATTTAAACCCTGCAATCACGTTAAGAACAAGAAGGATATTTTTCCTCAGAAAGTTATTGGGGGAATCTAAACCAGTTTTCCAGTCATTGTCCCAACATTCACTTTACAAGTTCAGGGGTTGTTGTCGCAAGTCGATTCCTCATCAATCTGCTTGAGTGCTTTCACCTCACATGGATGTTGGTTGCCTGACTAAAAGATAACAATTGGAGGCGTGAGAAAACAAAAAAAAAGAGACTGGCGGTTTTCTGAGCTGGATCTCCAGGATCAGGTAACTCACTTTTGGCTTGTATGTAGCAGGAGTTGCAGTAGAGCTGTTGGTTTCGTATTCTGACTTCGGCCCCGGCTTCTGATCCTCCAAGGCTCGAATTGCAATCGATACACTGTGGGAATTTCAAAACGGTAAGGGTAAGAAGTTGGAGTGTGTGTGGGGAGTCAACTACAAAAATCTTTTCTGTTTTTACAGACAGAATCGACGCATAAAGAAGGACAAAGAGGATCAGATGGA
Source organism: Oryzias latipes (assembly GCF_053564925.1). Lineage (NCBI taxonomy): Eukaryota > Metazoa > Chordata > Actinopteri > Beloniformes > Adrianichthyidae > Oryzias > Oryzias latipes. The sequence goes on along the minus strand of NC_136257.1, from coordinate 9,870,195 downwards.
GGACGTCGAAGGAGAAAGAAGTTCAGAGTTCCTTAAAGGATGACAGCAATGGATTGATGAAGGTGACAGGCCAAAAGAAGGAGAAGTTTGAAAAATTCAAGGTAGCCTTCGAAGACCGGCCAAAACGGCACGGTTGAGGTGCTCCGGCGCCCTCAGGGTCAGCCCAGGTCTCACCTTAAAGCAATCCAAATGAAAATAGAGCCCCAGGGACTCGATGATCATGGCCGCTCCTTTTCCCAGAGGCGTGTCACAGAGTGAACAAATGTTCTTTCCACTCACTGACCTGGATTGAAGAATGAACAACTGTGATTGAGAGCCAGACACACGTGTGATGGATTGTGAGGGCAGGTACACGCAAAACACGGTCACACTAAAGGTGAAGTCGAACAAAAGACACTGTGGACCTGAACTGCGGTACATAAACCCCTCTTTGAAGGCCAACTCTGATCAAATTCGTGTATTTGGAGTTTTTAACATGTTCTTGTGGCATTTTTCCAATGATGGAGGACATATATACAGAAAATAAAGCTTTTTATTTATTCAAATTGTGAATTAGGAGCAGGTAAAAAAATGGCGCTGGAAAAAGCTTGTATGTGCGATGTATGACCTACAACAGCAGGGGTGTGAGGAGCTGAAAGTTAGACGAAAACAGAGAAAATAGAGGGATGATGGGAAATGGATATGGGCTTACTTTGCCCCAACTACACAGTCTCTGGTACTCTGCAGTAAAAAAAAAACGACATTTAAAAAAAAATGCTTGGCTAAGAACTAATCATGACCACTGGGAACACTTTGAAAACACATCAAAAGATGATCGGGGTGGGGCTTTCACAACCACCTCCTGAGATAAAAAACCTGCATTTTCCAACCCTGTTCACCACAGAGAAAGTTAGAAACATCTGAAGCAGCACGGTTAGTTTTACCTGCTCCGCTGCTGGCGGGAATCTCCTTCGGGTAAGGGATCAGGAGTTGTGGGAGATAAAGTAGACGTGGAGGAAGATTGTCGGGACCAGGGGAATGTGTGGGTTCCTGCCCCACCTCTGAGGGAGCCCATAGACTGAGAGTAAGGCAAAGTGACGGAGACGGGCCGCTGGGCCCTGAGCCCACCACCATAGCCAGAGGAGTTGCCATAGAGACCATGTTGGGTCTGGGAGTAGTTCTGGACAAAAGAGTTGCTTCTAGGGGACCACGATGAACGGTGAGAGTCGTAGTCCAAGTTGTCCAGAGATTCACCCCTGCAAGCCAACCCCCGCCACACCCACATTAGTGAAGAATTAACATCTGGCTGCCAACTGATGGGAAATATTTTAAATAATCCAAAAAGTATCGCAGAGTGGCAGCCAGAGTGTTTTCAGTTTTAGTTCAGCAGCCTGACATGATGTTAGTAAATGTGAAAAAAAAAAAGCAACCCGCTCCATCGGTTACAGAGACGATCTCTCACCTGCGCATGAATTGGGGGTCGCTCTCCCCCTTGCTGGTGGGAGTGGTGGTGGAGCCCTGACGGATCCAGCTGCCGTCCCTCTGCAGTGATGTCTTCTTCTTCATCTTGTTCAGGATCTGCTGGCGCTCCAGCTCAGCCTGCGACAGAGGCTGGTAACTCTTAAAGTCTGCACTAGAGCCTGACCCAGGAGGAGAAATGAAACGGTTAGACTACATTCACGGCAGCACGAGGAGAGCACGAAAGTCTGAAAATGAGGATCTGTTTGTACACTGGAAACTATTGGATCCTTACAAAGATTTTAAACCTTGTTTTAAGATATTCAATATATATATATATTAATGTTTTTTTTTACCACATTTGAAGTTCTTTTAACTTCTTTCTATCCAAGCTTTTCTCAAAATCCGTTAAGATTTTTTTGTCTCATTAAGAGCTAGGACCTAGAATTAAGGACATTTTTATTAGAATTAGTCTAAATTATTTTGCTCCAAACTCATGACAATAGAAAAACTTGATTTAAGACTAAAAAAAAAACTTAAATCGTACTGTAATATTTGGTTCAATTTTAAAGATGTGATTTTGAAGTTGAATAAGAAAGTTGACTGAGGTCAGATTTGCGTTAAACTTTATCGTTACTTAAAAAGAAATTTTGTAGTAAAATGAAAAAATCTAGATACAAAGAGTTTCACACGAGCATTTAAAAACAAGCTAAAATAGCTGTTAGGTAGAATTACTTCAAATTATTTGTCATACAGCCCAATAATGAGATATATATATTTTTTTTACTATTTCTAAGCAAATGATTTGGATTTTTTTGGGGGGGGGGGGTTATGGACCTAATGATCTAATTGTAGTTCACTTTGATTACGGTGACAAAAAGGTAGAGGAAAAAAGTGGAAGTTTCAATTATTCTTGAAACATTAATCTTAATTTTTGTCTCCAAACTAATTACAGATCATTTTACTACTTTCTGGGGATTTTCTTTTTGAGATGAGTGTTATTTTCCTTTTTAAGGCCATCTCTTTTCGCAGTTCCCTGGGAAAAATTTCTTCTCAAGACAAATTAAAAAGTATAAAATACAAGTTATAAGTTAAAAATTTAGCAATAAAACTACCAGAATTTATGGTTTCTTGAAATAAGTCTGCTCTTTTAAGACAAAATGTAATCTTGAAATTAGCTATAAACATTTCTATTTTGGTATAATGCTCTGACCATTGGGGATATTATGTTTTAAAATTCGGGGATGTATTGTTTTTATAAAATTTGATATCTTAAATATACATGCTTATACTTTTTCCATAAAAAATAAATTTTTTAAGCCTAACAACAGTCAATCTATTTTTCTTTGTAGACCAAATATGATAAGACTAGAATTACAAATTTTAAGATAAAGTTGTCAAAATGATGTGCGAATTATGAGTGAAAAACTAGTTTCATTAAATATATCAATTGCTTAAAATAAGCTGCTCAAAAAGATATTCAACATTTATTGCCTTACTAGAATTGGGGCAAAAAGGATTAGTAATATTTTGTGTTGGTTTTCTTCACAAAACGAAGGCTGCATCTCAAGAAAGTAAAAATACCCTTCTCTCAGGAAAATTAACCAAATCAATAAAATCGTTCAATTAAAAATTAATCTTAGTTTGAGAAAACGTGTCTTTTTGACCAGAATGTCTATCTTAAAATAAGAATTCTTCATAAAAACCTTTTTTTTGCCACATTGGCAGATTTGTTTTTTGGTTATTTGAAGAAAATCTACCAATGGGTGACAAATGTCTGACTTATTTCTACAGCGCCTATTTTTGCAGCGCAGTTTCACTCAACAGTTAAATTAAATTACACAAAGATCTGAGAGATCACTGTTCTGCTGCTTGAGACTTTTTCTAATCAGTCAAATGATTCGCAGTTTAACTGTAAAATCAAATATTTCCACGGTTCTTGTTTCAGATTCATTCGTGAATCAAGAGGAGGTAGAATTGAGATGAAACAGAACAGAAAAGTGCTCCGTTAACGCAGACTCTGCTGCTGCATCAGCACTTGCTGCCCTTCAGCTGCAGCTCAGACACCAGCAAGTGAGTCAGGAAGCACTGACCTCTCCTCTGACCTTCCTCGTCTTCATCAAGCTGAGGAGATGATTTGGACTTTGCCCTGTCAAAACAAAAGACCAAAAGAACGGATCAGACCATAACATGTTTAGAATGTTTTGTTATTGATTTTTATTTATGTGACTGTACATTTATGTGAGTTACTCTAAGAAAACATGGAAAACTGGTATTTATGCGAAAAATATTTGCAGAAAAAGCTCGAGTATTTCCAGAAAATTAATCAACACCTGATTAATTTTTTTGAAGATGTGTTTCATTTGTAGAAAGACTTTCAGATGCATGACCCTTATTTTAATAAATGTATTTGACGTTAGGGTGCTTTGCACTTCAAGATGAGTTTAGTTTTATGTCAGAAAATCTAAAAAGAGAAAAGAAAAACAAGCTAGGACCAGATGCAACGAGTTCCGCAGTGAGGGAAAAAGTTCTTTGGTACTCCCTAGTCCGGTAAGTAGCGCACAGCATGGACTTCCTCTGACATCATTTAGGTAGCTGCTAAGAGATCCGGTTCTAATCTAAATTTTATAAAACCTTTGATCATGTTAAACAGACCTTTGTTTCATCTAACTGGACAAAAATTTGCCCTGAAATTAGTCAATCCAGAACTTTTTAAAGGAGTTCAGAATAATGATGCTTGTCTTTTAAACAAACAAAAAAATCCCACCAATTTAAAACCTTGAGACTTGCCTCTATGCATATCTTTCTTTTTAGTTTTTGGTTTTTTATTTACAAATACATGAGGTTTTTTTTCCAAAGCAATAATTAGATTGGCTCTGTTTCTTCTTTAAATTCACACACCAGTGGGGTCACTCATGAGATGAGGTCAGCTCTTCTAATCTTTAAAGTCCCACTGTGATGAAAATGGTGTTTTTAACATGTTCTTGTAGCATTTTTCTAATATTCGAGGACATATATGAAGAAAATTAAGCTTCAAATTGCATTTCTGAGTATTTCTTTATTTAAATTGTGAATCAGGAGCAGACGCAAAGAATTCTGGTGGAAAAAGCTTGTAAGTGTGACGTAGAAGAGGATTGAAGTCTTTAACTCTGAAGTTTATAATTATATTTTGTCATTAATTTGCACTTTTGTTCGTCGGTAACGAGGCCTTGATGAGATCCAGGAAAGTTTATGGTTAGAAGATTTTCTAGACAGGAATCAAATGCAGTTTGGCCAACAGTCTGTACTGACCTGTCTGTAAAGGACAGTGGTTGCTGGACACTGGCAAAGCCATGCAAGTGTCCACCCCTTTGGAAAAGGGAGGTGTGTGCAAGCAGGGGGGTATTAAAGCAGGAGGATAAAGCAAATATATGGGTTAGTTGCATGGTTACAGGGCAGAAATAAAAGCAGGATCAATGTGGGGATGAGAGACACGTTAAGATTTTTATTGCTGACCACTGTTGCTGCTGCTCCAGAGCTTTTTCCTTCTCCCTGCGCTCCTGCTCTGCAGCTTCCTGTCGCCTCCTCTGCTCCTCCTGCACCTCCCTCCTCTTCCTCTGTTCCTCGAGGCGCAGCAGATCACGCTCCTGCTCCTCCCTCTTCTTCCTCTCTTCCTCCTGTCTTTGGCGCTCTTGTTCCTCCTTCCTCTTCCTCTCTTCCTCTTCCCACGCTGGAGGTGCGGTTTGGGGGACGGAGGAGGAGGACAGAGGGAAGTGAGTGCCGACGTTGTTGCTGTTCACCTCGAGATGCTACCAGAGAAAAGGAGAACCAGAGTTTAGAAACCTCAGGAACATTCAGGTGAAGGGCAACCGAGAAAACCAGAAAAGGTTTCAACATTCTGTTAAATTTGTTGTTGCAGAAGCATTTGGTGATGTCTCCTGGATATGTTCCGCTTTTACATTGCTCTGTTAACTAAAATATCACATTTTTTTCCACTTCTAGGATTGTAAAAAGCACATTTAGAGATCTGTGGATGCATTTAAACGAGCCAGTGCCTATCACTGCTAGACTTCACAACCCCCAGCTGATCTTTCAGGAATCAGCTTCTGATTTGAACAAATGAAAGTGGCTGAGGTACCTCTTGTTGGCCCATGCTTGTAGAAATGTCCTGCTGAGCCTTGTGCCACTCTTCCTGCAACTTCTGCTGATCGCGCATGTATTTTTCCTGAGAACAAAGGAATAAGGTTACGGGGCTTCTCACTGGTTCATGTATTGGTATTTTATTCCCCTAAAAACACATAAAACAATAGAAATAAGAAGAAAGCGGTGCCTTCCAGATGCTCTGTTTTGTGCATATTTTGCATTTTCAAGCAGAAGGAAAAAAATCACCTACATGTTATGCAATCGCTCTGAAAAAAAAAAAAAAACTATGGACTTTGCCGGGCTGGAAAGTCTAGATCGGGAAATCAGGTCGTTTATCCAACTGGGAAAAAAGACTGGAGGAGTTAACAAGCCCTCCAGGCTACATCAGTACTCTGCTTTCCCACCTCTGATCTCCATCCAGAAATAGGCCTCCAGAGCAGTGTTTTTGTCAGATTTGACTACATTTGACTTGGATATTCAACAGATAGTATCAGTTGTCTGATTGGAGCCGATTTATTATCTGTATTAATTTGATTATAGTTGCAGACCTCCTTTTAGCCTAAACTATTTGCTGTTTTTGCTGTAAACAGACTGAAAGGCAGGAAAAAAATAAAGATTAAAGGATTTATGGGTTTATGACTTACCTCAGTGCCATCATGCAACTGAATGGTCACATAAGTGAAAAGGAAAACTTAATAATAATAATGAGCAAGCTAAGGTTTGCTGGAGTACAAAATTAGGCAAACTAGGAAGGACAGAGAGACTAGATTGGAAATGAAAGGCAGCAATTAAGGTAGATAAATGGGATTTAGTATAAACCTGTAGAAGGCGCTCTTGTTCCATCTGCCATTTCTCCTGCCTTCTGCGCTCCTCTTCTGGGTCCCACGTCCAGCGGTTGGATGGTGGAGTGATGGCAGGAACAGTTATCTGAGGACACAAAGAAAATTATCTGAGGTGCTGCTTTCCTGCCTTAGATGCTACTACAGAGCAGGAGGTTAAGCATAAAGCCAGGTTTCAAACTGATGACAACATTGTCTGCTTATACATACAAAATACAGCTGTTACTGTAACTTATGAACATAAAAATACTTAATTAACAAATAAAAATGAAAGATTTTAGCTACCATGCTCATGGTAAGAGCAAGACACCTGTACCTGGGGCATATTTTCATGTATCTCAGAATTTTCTGTTTGACTTGACCTGAAAATGTCACACATTTGGGCATGAACATTTGATTGACAGGTGATCATCTAACCCTGAGCTCTACTAGTGCACCAACGTCTGTCAGGTCGTCTCAATTGCCAGTTTTTCAAAAAGCTGTGGTTTAGTGACATCATATTTCACCAAGTGTTTCTAATGAGCAAAACAACAGAGTCACATGATCACGTCCAACAGTCACCGGGTGAACATATAACCCTCTCAGCGGTGCAGTTTTCAAGCAGAGCAATACTTCCAACTACTTACATCTGGCATAGAGGAGTTTGATCCTCCTGAAAAACAGAGAATATTTTGTCAAAACTCTTTTCATGCTCCTTAGTGAATAGAATATTATATAAGCAAGTCATTTTCAGTGCTCGGACTCAATTTATTTACTCAAATTTGACAGGCATGTTAAAAATTCAAACTGATTCTTAATTATGATGCAAATCCATAATTAAAATTTGATTGACAACCAAAAGAGTAAGCAATTTTTTTTGCAACCAGCCTCAGCTGATTAAAGTCAGGCTTCATTCGAAGTCATCTCCGTATTTCCGAATACAAAAATCCATAAATCATAAGGATGACAAGATGAGATCCGAATCATGCATGCAACAAAAGCATTCACACTTCAAAGGCATGCATGCAGATATCTTTGCCTGCAACAAAGTACAAAGTGAACTCCACAGCCTGTTCAACTCAGTGACAAAACACTACAAACAGAACAGGTTGTTCAATTTTTATGAAGCTATGATTGGTTGGCTGCAATAGTGCCATGCTGTTCAGCCGCAGGATAACTGTCTGTTTTTTTTGAAGACGTTAGTTTTTCTGTTAAGGTTTGACTGAATTTTGGTGCTTTGAACAGCATGCCAGCATCCCAGACTGAGCAGAGAGAAGGCAGGTAGGTCATGACACGCTCAGCCCTGTTTACCACAGAGGTAGGTCAGCGCACTGACGCTGGACTCTGAGCCACCTGAAGGAGGGAAGGGTACAGCACAAAGTTTAAGCTTTGGCTACAGACAGGTGAGAGGAAAAACATGTAAAGGTTTTTTTTTTTCTTTATCTTGACATTTCAGGGGTCACTTCAACACATGAATTGGGAGAATGCAAATTCAGGAGACAAAAAAAACACAGAGGACAAAGCAGCTACACTCACCGGCCACTTTATCTGACATACTTGTCCAACTTCTCGTTAATACAAATTTCTAATAGGCCAATCACATGGCAGCAACTCCATGCATTTAGGCATGTAGACATGGTCAAGTTGATCTGGTACAGTTCAAACCGAGCATCAGGATAAGGAAGAAAGGTGATTTAAGCGACTTTGAAAGTGGCATGTTTGTTGGTGGAAAAGAGAAAATATCCAGTGAGCGGCAGTTCTGTGGGCAGAAATGCCTTGTTGATGCCAGAGGTCAGAGGAGAATGGCCAAACTGGTTCCAGCTGATAGAAAGGCAACAGGAACGCAAATAATCACTGGTTACAACCGAGGTCTGCAGAAGAGCATCTCTGAACACACAACACGTCCAACCTTAAGGCTGATGGGCTATAGCAGCAGTGGGGGTTATTCCTGTCAGCTAAGAACAGGAAACCGAGGCTACAATTCACACAGGCTCATCAAAACATTGCCTGGTCTGATGAGTCTCCCTTTCGGCTGCAACATTTGGATGGTTGGGTCAGAATTTGGCATCAAAAACATGAAGGCATCCATCTTGCCATGAATTGACGGGTCAGGCTGATGGTGGTGGTATAATGGTGTGGAGGATATTTTCTTGGCAAACTGTATGCCCCTTAGTACCAATTGAGCATTGTTCCAACACCACAGCCTACCTGAGTATTATTGCTGACCATGTCCATCCCTTTATGATCACAGTGTACCATCTCCTGATGGCTACTTCCAGCAGGATAAGGCGCCATGTCATAAAGCTGGAATCATCTCAGACTGGTTTCTTCAACATGACAATGAGTTCACTGGACTCAAATGGTCTCCACAGACACCAGATCTCAACCCAATAGATCACCTTTGGGATGTGGTGGGACAGGAGATTGACATAATGGATGTGCAGCCGATAAATCTGCAGCAACTGTGTGATTCTAACATGAACATAATGGAGCTAACTGTCTGAGGAATGTTTCCAGTAGCTTGTTGAATCTATGCCACCAAGGATGAAGGCAGTTCTTAAGGCAACAGGGTGTCCAACCCGGTACTAGCAAGGTGTACCTGATAAAGTGGCTGGTGATTGTAGAAAGAAACACACAGTCATAATGAAAAAGCATCCCACATCACTTCCAGATGCCTTTATTTTTACCTTGTTCAAAAAACTCTGACCTCCGTTTTAAGTTTTTCAAAGATATGGGTTCTGACTCTACATGGAAAATGGAGAACAGGAAAGAGTGAGGAACAGCATTTCCATGGCTAACACATTGCACTGCTCTCATCACAGAATTAAAGAATGATGGCTTTTGTGCTCTGCGCAGAGATAATTGTGGACATTTCATAACCTTTGTGAATGTGAGTTCTGGTCTTTTACCTTTGTTCCTCATGGTCACCGGTTCTTCGTGGAGACTCCCGTTCACTCCATTTGACGCCACCCCCTGCAGGGAAGCGCAGCAGGATACAAACTCATTAGAGAACCCAGAACAATCAAACCAGAAATTGCTGCTGGGTTCGCGGGTCACTTACGACAGCGGTCTTAGCGGGGGCCTCTTTGCTTGGCACGGTCTCCGGGGGAATGTGGGAGGTGAGATCCAGGCTGGAACTGACAGTTTTTGTGCCAGGGGGACCTAGAATTGTCGGATGATCCGTACTGGTCAGATTGATGGTTCTATGGCTTTTATATGGCAGGGAAGGTTCGTCTCTGACCCAGTCTGCATTTGATAAATGCAATGGCAAAAAACAGACAAAAAAATTGTGTGTTTGAACATAACAGCACGTTTTTGTGGTCTGTATGAGGGAACCCCAGAATTTACAAAAAGAAAAAAAATATATAAAGCAGGAGACAGGGTTGCTGTTATGGTATTATGCTGTTATGGTAGGAAAGCAGCAGGGGGGTAACAGAGAAACCACCTTCCCCAGCCATGCAGGCCTTTAAAAAAACCCAAACAAAGTTTCCGTCACTTCTAGACTTTACTCAAACATGGTAACTAGCACCTCTGTGTTAGTTCAGGTGAGCTTCGCAGAACACTTTTGGGATGAAAAAGCTGCACGATTTGAACAGTTTTAGTTTCCCAGAGAAAAGACGGATATAGCTAGAGAGAGAGGAATGCTAACAGATAACAAAAGGATGAAAGAATTGATAGAAATAAAAGAAAAATTCAAAATAAAACAGAAAAACAACAGTTAAAACGACACCAGCTTTACATCACCAGGCAAAAAAAAAAAAAAGAAGAAAAAAAACACAGTAACAGAGGAAGCTTGCAGCCCCTGTATCATTAAGCTGTCAAGGGATCATTCATGGAAGACTTCACAATAGTTTCTGGACCAATTTAAAGTGTCAAAACTCTTTAGCAGCTCATGAAGCATGAGCTGCACTGTCAGCCTTGGAATGTAACCATCAAATGTTGCGCTCGTTTTCAGTCCCACACGATCAGACACACTCAGTGTGCAGACGACTCACTGTTTTGGCCATGACGGCGGACATCCATGACCAGGCTGCCCTCTTGCAGGGCCTGATCCATGCAGGTCTTCCACTCTGTGTAGCTCATTTCTGCCACCTTATGGCCGTTGATTGTCAGAACCTCATCTCCAACCTGGAGCTGGCACATTTCAGCTGAGCTTTCTGTCAGATGCAGAGTTCAGGAGGGGTAAGAATTGACTAATCCTCAAGAACACTCGGACAGCTCTTATCGCTTAAAAATTTCATAGAAAAACTGATAAGAGTCTGTGCTGAACAAGATTTAACTGAAAAAGACAGAAAACTGTATAAAGAAAGTGTCCCTTTAACAAGAGCGTGTTTAAAATGCGTAGCATTTTGTCAGATGCTGGTAGGGATTTGCAGCAGAAATGGAGGCTTGGGCCCTGCAGATCTGACCCACATAAACACTGTCCTACATACTGTAGGTCTGCACAAAAAACCTGCTGAAAACCAACCAGGACTGCAAATCTAACCACACCAGATCTCTGCCCACCAATCTTGAAGGTTGATTCTAACAGTAAACTTATAACTGCTTGCAAGACGAGCTGCAGTTTAGAAATATATTGTTTGAGTAAAACGTTGTATTAGAAATGTATAAAAACAAAGTGATCTTGCACTGAGAATAACAACAGTATTAGTTTAAAGCCAGAACTACTAACAAGATTAAATTGGTAGAAAGGGAACAAACCAGTCGGGAAGTAAATAATTGGTTTCTGACAAATTTAGTCAGTTTCTCTTTCTGTTGTAAACAAAAAGACGTCCAATCACAAGCTTCCCTCTACCAAGTTGGATCGATCATAGCTGGCTGAAGGTGAACCACAGCGAGGGATGTGTGTTTTGTGCACTAAACATTAACTAACCTTTTTTTCCACAGCACTTTAAATACAAAAATAATATAACAGCCTTTTTTTAAAAAACCATAAAAACAAAACATTCTAAGAGAATTTGACTATTGTATTGCCACAAAGTTTGTCAAATCTTTTATGTATCCATTTGTGGACGATACGTCGAAATGCGTATCCTTGTGAAAAGGAAACATACACATCCCTATTTTGGAAGCACAAATCCTTTTTTTTTCAAGGTAATTTTCTAAAAAGTGTGTGCATCCACCTGGCTGGATGGATGAGACACGAACTCCTTTCGAGTCCCAGTTTGACTGGAATCCAAAGTCTCTGCTGCTGTTGGGTTTCTGGTTCAGGTTGACGCGCATCTCACAGAAGTTCTCCTGACATGCAAACAAGAAAAGGCAACAGACGACTACATTTACTGACAATGTACACATTTTGGTCAAAAAACTAAATATGAAGTGATTTGAACAACTACAGTCCCACTCCGATCATCTTTGGATCTATTTTCGAAGTGACCCAGTGGTCTTTTAATTATGATTATGCTGTTTTTAGCCAAAATTTAAAAAAATTGTCATTTTCTAGGACATGGTTTCAAGAAAGTGGCATTAGTTCATTAGAAAATCACAGGGAGGGAGTTTGTGGTCCGCTCAGTGTATTTTCCACATCGTTTTCAAATTGCATTTTTTCGTCTGCTCCTGATTCACAATGATTTGAATTGAAAAATACTCAAAATGCAATTCTAAGCTGAATTTTCTTTATATTTGTCTTCCCTAATGAGAAAAAATCCACAAGAACATATTAAAAACATGATTTTCATCAAAATGAGTTTTAAAGACATTCAAGCAGAAATGAACTACAACAGCATAAGAAAAGGAAGACAAAAAAGCAGTACCTGCTTGGTTTGGCTATTCATCAAAGGACTGGCAGGTGAATCACTGGTGATGCTCATTTCTTTGGGCCTCTCATCCTCCTTCACCTCATCTTTCTCCTCTTCCTCGCTGCTTTGTGCTGAGCTGGACTGAGCCTCATCCTCTGACGTCATGAACTGCTGATACCGGCTTGGCACCGAGGTCTTTTGAGGAATGCTGGCACTGCCATTGACACGCTGATGGGAGTTATCCATCTGTCAGGGGATGAAGACAGCTGGTAAAGAGCGACACAGACTGACAGGTAAAGCTGCAAGGCAAGGCAAGGCAAGGCAAGTTTATTTGTATAGCACAATTCGTACACAAAGTAATTCAAGGTGCTTCACAAAACAGAAAAATGCATTAAAATCACAATACATCATAGAAATAATCAACATAAAATTTACTTTAAAAGAAAAGGAGAAAAAAAAAAAGATTTAAAAAGAAAGGAAGGAAAGAAAGGTGCAGATAGGACCTTTCAGTCATATACACGGCTAAACAGAAATGTTTTAAGTCTAGATTTGAACATGAACACAGAAGAGGCCTGTCTTACGCCTTCAGGGAGGCTGTTCCAGATTTTGGCTGCAGAATATTGAAACGCTGATTCCCCTTGTTTAGTTCTGACTCTGGGTATCAACAGGAGGCCGGCCCCTGAGGTCCTCAGAGTACGAGATGGTTCATATGGCACTAACATGTCAGAGATGTACTTTGGTACTCATGGAGAGACTTGTACACAAGCAGAGCTGCTTTGAAGTCTATTCTTTGAGGTACAGGGAGCCAGTGCAAAGACCTGAGCACAGGACTAATGTGATCATACTTCCTGGTTTTGGTCAGGACTCGAGCAGCAGCATTCTGGATGTACTGAAGCTGTTTTACAGCTCGTTTGGACAGGCCGGTGAGCAGGCCGTTACAGTAGTCTAACCTACTGGAGACAAATGCATGCATAAGTATCTCCAGGTCTCGCTTTGAGATTATGTTTTTGATTTTGGCAATGTTTTTCAGGTGGTAAAATGCCGCTGATGTTACTGACTTGATATGGCTGTTAAAGTTCAGGTCAGAGCTGCAAAATACCTTAAATAATTTGGTAACTACCAAAAAATTCACAAGTTTCCCAAGTAACTGCAGACTTTTGGATAACTCTGATAAACTCAAAATGAATGAACCATCAGCAGGACTCACTGTTTGGGCTCTGGGAAGAGAGCTGATGCGGGATGATTGGGTCCCAAAGGGCCTTGGTGTGACAACTGAGGTTAGGCGTAAGCTATCAGATTTCTGATAGCTCCTGGGGAGGGAGGACGAAACCCAAGAAAACTCAGGAGGCTTGGGTTGCATTGAGTTCAGCTGCGGCTCCTCTTTGTGCAGAGCGAGTGGGGGGGCCTCCGCTTTGGCCTGTGTGCCCAACAATGGAGGCTTTGGCTCGGGTGCCTTCTGAGCAGAGCTGGGAATGGAGGCAGTGTTCGTGCTCTGTGCCTCTCTGGTTGTGCCGGGGTCGTCTACTGCTTGACTCCTCTGTAAAGACGGAGCTTTGGGAGTGGTGGAGCTGAGGACCGAGCTGCGACTGGCCGGAGTGGCGGCAGTGGGAGATGCGACAGCCTTGTCGGCAACTTGCTGGGAAGTGGGAGGCGATGGCTGAAAAGGAAGCGGGGAGGAAGCTGGGGAATCTTCCGGCTTCACAGAGGGCTCAGAGGGTTGGGATGAAAAATATGGAGCGTCGATAGTGTAGCTTCTGGAAAGATGCGTGCGGGAAAGTGGGCTGATGACAGGAGCCTCGGAGTCGTCCTCACTGTCATGCAGAAAGGAAAGCGAAGCGAGGCGACTGCTGATGCGGTTCTTTGTTTTACTTTCCCTGTGGAAAAAGGGGGATAAAGGGTTAAGGGTGTGCTTGATGATCAAGGAGGGCAACTGCAAGCAGAGCTTAAAAAGAGATGGAAATGGAAAGCTGAGCCATGATTAGATTACACTTTCACACTGCTTAAAGCAACAATTACAGTTGTGTGAACCACTCCTACTGACATAACAGCATTGTTTGAAAGCTCTCACACACAACTTCTACTCTATTACCTTAACAGAGGATCCCTCCTCTGAAGGTTAAAGAAAAGGAGCAGAAAAGGAACAGGTTGAGTGTGCAGCACCACTACGTCTATTTGCACATCTTGACCATGATAAGGCACATTTCTCCTCACCTCTCCTCCTGCATCTCCTTGAAGGTCTTGGACCTTCTGTCGTCGCCGTAGGTAATTTGCTCAATTTTCTCTCTTTCCTCTTTCTTCTTCGCTATGTCCGAGTTGACGCTTCGTCGCCGGTTTTTCCATTTGGTCAAGTCCTGAAAAAGGAAAAAACAAAGATCAACTGATGGGACACATCTTAAAGGCTTCCAGGTGAGACGGTCATTGCAGAGGAGGAGAGCAGAAACAAGTAGAGAGATGCAAGAAAAGAGATCATTTGAAGGTGTTCTATTTGTGAGGTTGAAGCTCCACCCAGCTCACCTCCCCTGTGTACTGGGGACTGAGTGACCTAAATGCTGCTTTAGGACTCATTTAGTTTGCTGTGAGACAAATCGCTTAAGTTCTGGGCAGCACAGTCATCCATGTTTGGAGGGAAGCATTCCCTTAACTATTATATTTTACTTAAAATTTACAGATACCTGCTGTTAGGAATAATGTTGCTGCATTGTTCTTTTAGTTAACTATATCTACAGCATATTTTACAAAGTTTAAAGACCCACTTTGATGAAAATTGTGTTTTCTGTTTTCTTTTTTTAGCATGTTCTAGTAGCATTTTTCTGATGATAGAGAACATATAACAAAAATTAAGATTAAAAGTGTATTTTAGAATATTTCTTTAATCAAATCAATGTGAATCAGAAGCCGACGCAAAAAAATGCAGTTTGAAAAAGAATGAATTTGTGATGGAAAGAACTATGTCCTAGAAAAGTTTTTTTTTGATTTTGGCTAAAAACGTCATCCTGATTATTAAAAGACCACTGGGAACGCTTTAAAAAATGATCAAAAGATGATCGGAACAGGACTTTAAATATCTTTATCTCACATAAAGACAATCCTTCAAAGTTGCAATATGTGTTCTCAACTTTGCAATCTGGAAGCAAGAACAGTCTTTACAATGCAGCAAAACGGTGTTTTTAACTGCAGAGGCATAAATCACCAACAACACACATTCACCTGTTTAGATGGTTAAATTTAGGGAATCGGTTGTTGCAAAAGCAAGTTAACCAGTTCTAATTTCAACTATGACTAGATTAAAAGACAAAAAACCTATAAAATCAGAGAGTGCAGTGCCTTAAGAAAAAAAAACATGTAGAATAAAAAAGACGAAAGGAAAACAAGGCAGCAGGAAAGTCATGCAAAAGCTTTTTTAGAAAAACCTTGATAAATGCAACAAAACTGCATTTGAACGAAGCACAGTGGTGGAAGTGGGGTGATATGGGCTTAATTTCCTGTTTAGCAGTTTAAAATAACTTGACTCTACAGGTTCACCAAAACCTTTAAAGAACATTTTTGAATCAAAAAGGTGGCTAAGTGCCCAACAGATTGACTGACACTGGGTACTATGAAAAATTAAGTCATTGAGATATTATAATAGTCTGGTTAAACTCAAGAACTCCTCATGTGGTTAAGACAGCATAACTAGAGTAAATTACAGTTGTCAATAGATTTCTAAGTACCGTAGTTAAAATGAATTATGAGACGTTTGATTCAACACTAAGATTCATATTTATAGTTAAATCTAGTAAACCCTGAAATTATCCTTTGAAGACAGACAGACAGACAGACAGACAGACAGACAGACAGATAGATAGATGGCAAAACAAAAGAACAGATAATAATACATCAAACTTACGAGGATTAGTCATTATTTGACTGCAAAAATAAACATTTAATTTGACTAATATCTGTTGTTTTTGCAACAGGTAAGTCAGATTTTCACTGTGGAGGGAAGCTTTGATTGCTTCTGTCCTCAAAAACCTTCTTTCAACTTTCCATATACTTACATCCTGCCATTTATCATCACTCTCCTTGATCTGCTCACGGTACTTCTGCAGCTCTTCGAACCGAAGCTGCCGGAGGGCCATGGCATCCGCGTCAATGTCACTGGTGGATTTACTCCTGTGCAGGAAAATTTTGACAAAAAAAGAGAAACACCCAAAGAGTCAGACAGTTGATAACTTCTACACACATGCACCTTCAAGCAAAAGCTGTGGTGTGAAATTGTTAATCAAAACCTAATAAAAGTTCCACTGACTGCCTGCATCCAAATGGGTTAAAATGCGTAAAAAGTCCACAGAAAAGTGTTAGTTTGCAGCACCCAGGACAACAAAAACTGTGAGGTAAACCAAGCCCTGTGGGTTAGAAGCAGTTGAACCCTTCCTGCCATGCATAAGAAATAAGCTTTCTTTTAAACTTACCTGTGAAGATTTATTTATATCTAAAAAAACTATCAGACAGTTCAGGGTAGTCATACCTCCGGACTGTGAGGTGGTCAGGAAATTGCCTTTGTGTCAATCCACACACATTTTAGTATTTTAAAGAGCTTAGTACACCAGCTCCACCCCACGCGGAACAAGGCCCAGAGCCATCCACCACGCATCGCTCCGCATCAGCATTTAGCAGCAGTGAGAACACAAAAGCAGGATGGTGCAGCTGCAGGGAAAAAGATGGAAACATTCCTGATTCCTGGGAACCCAATACTCACCCCGGAATACTTCCTAGCAGGGGTGGCTTACTGAGGAGCCGGAGAAAACCAGAGACAACAAAGTCACTTTTTTGCAGATCGGTTCTGGACAGTGAGTCTCTGACAGCAGTTGGAAAGAAGCTGCTGAGACTCGATCAGGTTCAAAGCCAGCATTAGTCTGCGTTCACTCTACCATACAGAGAATGGAGTGTGTGTCGCAGCTTTAAAGCACATTTCCTTAACCTGGCACTAGGTCTGGCAAGGTTTCCAGTCATGTGTCTTTCTGTAAACAATACCGCCTTTCAGGAGGCTCCAACATGATGTCACTGGAAACATGACTTTACATATGGGAGTGAAGTAAATCCAGATGGATTCAGACTCAGGTTAAATGGTTGCTTTGTGTGAAGTTTTGCTACATTTCTGCCCAAACGCTGTAGTGCAGACTTCTATTCAGGTCACTAAGGAGTCCACATCTATTCTCAGAGGAGCGGGAAATTCTACACTCTCTCATTTTGGCACAGCAGACGTTAAATGTCCCCGCTTGTTGCAGACACAATGTTCATGTTGTGTTTGGATATCTCTAAGGGCTCTGCCCTTCCACACTCTCCCGCTGTGGCACTCAGCGAAAAGTTCCTCAAGGAGAGGAAAACAATATATTTGTGTCACATTGGTGACCAAGAAAATTAGCCATTTGATTCAATCACAGACAGGAAGTCAGTCATTTCTTTCATCAAGATTTTATTCTGTTCATATGAAATCACAGGAAAAAGAACTCCAGGATGACATGCATAGTTTGGGACTCTTCTGCTCGGGATTCACCACCTTTTCTTCATAAATCACACTGCACATATGAAACAGACTTTGTGGATGATTTCAAATCGCTCCTGAAAAATTATCTGTGGGATGTCCAAAGTCTGGCCTGTGAGCCAAATTTCCATCATAAAATCATTAATATGCGGCCCCCAGGACTTTCCGACAACTGCGTGTAGGATTTTGTGATTGTGATTGGCTAAATTAGGTTATAAGCCATTTTAAATTTGCGGCAACACTTTCTAGCTCATTTCTACATATCGACTGTATATTTGATTTGATTTTTGATTTGAAATGGTTTATTTCAAGCAATCAAATAAGAATAATACACAAAAACAATACAATCATCTATATATATTAAAAAAAATTAGTTGACGGCGAGGGCTACCACTAATTAACCCAAGATAACTGGGAAAGAATGGTGCATGGAATTCACAGCAATTTACAAAAATGTATTTAGCTATTTTTCTGTTATACGAGAAGAAAGGAAAAGTTATGCCATTGCAATGACACTTTCACTAAACAGATAATTTGCATGTACTTATATGATATGGGTTTAAAGAATGTTAGGCTGATTGGTTGGGCCTCACACATTTTCCAAATCTGGCCCTCTTTGCAAAAAGTTTGGACATCCCTGATCTATGCAGTCAAATTTAACAGTTTTGAAACAAAAATGATCATCTAGTAGACAACAAAAACACTGGGCAAATATTTTTATCAAAGTCCAAAAAAGTTTGTTTTCAGAAACAAAAAGTTTCATTTGCAAATTAAGTTCAATTTGTCATCAGAGGTTTAAATTCTAAAAGGACGATGAAGCAGAAACAGAATAAAAAGGTCTACAGAATCCAGAGGACTGTCAGACTGGGTTAAATGTATTTTTCTATAGCTTCAGAGCAGCTAGCCTCTCGACCAAAAGCTTTTTCCTGTGTCTTAATTGGCTGGCTTCCCTGATTGCCTGCCATTTCTGCAGGTCGCCTTTACTGAAGGAGGCCGGCACAGAGGGACTCCGGTGACGAGCTGAAGGGCCTCTCAGCGACGGCTGGCTTTGATCCGAACAATCCCTGAGCTTCCTGATTAGCATGTCGTCCGTTGTAGTATTCATCCTTTTCTCAGGCTCATTCGGTGTATCTGCTTTTGTGTCATGAGTTAGGGGACATGGAGGGCAGAGGAGTCTGGCTTTGAGCTCAGGGGGGAGGGCCCACGGCTCTGGGATTGGCATGGGGGAGTAGTTGTCGGGCGCTCCGGAGAGTGGTCTTTGCAGCTGTGCCTGTGTAGTTTTCTCTTTACGATAAACAACGTCGTCCTGCTCTATGTTGGGAAATTCGCTTTCTTCCGCGTCACCAGGGCGATGTTGCTGGGTAACAATGTTGAGCTGTGGCGATGATGTACAGAGTCTACGCTTGACGGAGAGCTGAGACTTCACCAACGCCAGATCGATGTTGGACTGAAACGACAGGGTTCGCCTGGCAAACATGTCGTCATTCTCCAAGTCGGGATTAATACTGTCATAATCAAAGTGATCTGGGGGTTCCTGCCGCCCCAGCAGAGGCCACCTCTCCCCTTTGACCAGCCTGGGACCTGAGGTGGGGTCCAGGGGAGCAAAGATCAATGGAGGAGTCTCTAACAGGGAGGACTGTTTCTTGGGGAGCTGTGGAAGAGTGTGTGGTTGGGTATGTGGACTGCAAAGTGGCAAAAGAAGAGAAAAAGGACAGAAAGTTGATGAGAGCATGCATGTGGAGTGATCCAGGTGTTAGAAAAGGAGGAAAAGGCACAGCAAACAGCTGCAAACATTCAAACTGATGTTTGTCAAATGAGGATTGTATTTATTTTCATTTAGCCTGTAAAGTCCACTACATCAAAAAATTGACATAATGTTTTTAGAATTAAGTTGTTTTTCAATCCTTTGAAAAAAAGTTTTGTAATATCATCATATCTATTAGATATAGATAGTATTAATTATGATACTTTGGGTGATTTGATAAGTTTTTGTTCACGGTAATGTTAGTTTGAGATGCAACAAAGGAGCCTTATCTACCCACTGGCAAAAATGTAAGACATTTTTCGCATTGCGTAACTGTATTAAAAAAGAATGAATTATCAACAAATTTTGCATTTTTAATACGCCATGCAGTCATTTAATAAAATAAAAAACAATAAATGAGTTGTTCTCACAAGAAAGTTATAAAAATTAGCTAAAACCTTTTCCGCCAAAAAAGATTTCATGAAAGCAGCCATTTTGAAATGACCAGGAAAAGTCCTTCTACTGCCCCTAGTGGAATGATGATGAACTACAGGGCAGAAAATATGGACCAAATGTGAGATGAAAGGCTATAGGGATTAAAAAACGAATTCAAGCTTGAACGAAATTTCCTTCAGTACAAGCGCACAGCTTTTTTAAAGAGTTAAAGCCATACCAGCAGCTTCTCTGCATACTTTATTAGCTTGTTAGTTTAGAAGTCATTCTTGGAGTTACAATATTTTCCAGCAAAACTCCTACAAATTAAAAGACTCCTGCATCGTCAGAGTCATGCATCTGTGTCAACCTTTTCCCAACAACACGGGTGGTTTGAGCTGAGGCCTCGTGGCTGTGGGACTGAAAGGGGCTGGAAGGAGAGGGGGCAGAGGAGAGCCAAGGACTCATGTCGCACTCTGAGTCGTCTGACGAAGAGCCCGACTTCTGACCGCTACTGCAGGATGGATGAGGGGAGGGGGACGGAGGAGGAAAACAATGGGAGGCAACAGCATGGGAGAAGAGGAAAACATAAGTGGGAGGAAGGTGTGGCTCACAGAGAAAGCAGTAAACAACAATAGATATTAGGAAAAATGAAGAACTGTAGATTAGCATGCAATTATTTTGAAGGAAAATGAGATAAGAAATGATGTGAATGGTGCTTTTATACTGGCGCCCCTCACACACCTGAAGCCTTGCATCTTCTTGTACCAGGGTCTCCTCTGAGAGCCCAGTTTGATCTTCTGCACGTGCAAGTCCTCTTCGGGTGTCCAAAACTTGGGTAAAAACTTGTCGAAGGCCACACTGCCTGCAGGCTGGGGTTTTATGCCCATCTTACGAGCATAAAGATCGTCTTGGACGGGGTCAGCGTGACCCACCTCATCATCCTCATCCTCAGAGTCCTCGTATGTGTCCCTGAACAGGCTTTCTGTACAGACAGCTCTGCAGTGGTCCACCTTCACAGAGCTTCGCTTGGGGGGCGGCCCTCTCCCGCTCTTGCTGCTCGAAAAAAATAAAACGGCCAACCACAAGCATCAAAAAAAGGACTTTTCAGCACAACGGCGGAGCACACGTTTATAAAAAAAAGGAGCGTTCCACTGGCACACCGGCCTCAGATGAAATGACGCAAACGAAGCAAGCTGATGCGGGTTAAATCTGAGGAGCGAACTCAAGTCTTTTCAGAAGCTCTTCTGACTCAGGAACGGCAAACACAGAGGAGCCACAGCTGAAATGTCAAAACAATCGAACAGCAAACAGAAAACTGATGCGATGTTAGAGACTGCTCATGGTTCAAATCAACCATGCAAGCTGCAGGTAAGAGAAGCGCTGTAGTTTGCTCTCAGGCAGCCACGTCACACGGCAGTTTCATGTTCTCTGACCTGTGGCAGGTCACACTGTGCTGAGGTGCAACGTCAGAAGTTACAGTGACCTTAGGGTGGGGGCCCTCTTCACTTCTAGACCCCCTGTGACCTGCAAGGGAACCGATGGGCACCGCAAAGTTGGTGGGAGGAGCTGGGGAGGGACTACGGAAACGTCTGCTCGCGAGATCATCCAGAACAAGATCGGGGTCCGGTCGATTGGAGTCTGAGTCGCTGCCGCTGTCGTAATCGAAGGCCCACTGTAGATGATCTGCTGGCAATGCACTCTGGGATACTTTGGTGATTTCATAGCGTTCAGAGGGAACCTGACTTTGACTGAACGTTGTTCCACAGCACAAATGAAACACAGAACCATGAAGGATTCACACACAACAAAGATGAGGGTAAAAACGTCTGTGCTTCTAGCACCAGCCAGGAATATTTATTCCTAATCATGTGATCTACTGATTAATACCACTCCAAACAGACAAAAGCAGGCATGGATTTTTAGGGTACCTGGTGATTTGGCCTTCATCCTCCATGCTGCCGTAGTTCAAGCTGCGCCGGTTGTCTTCATTGCGTTCGCCCCGTTTCTTCCTCAGAGGAGGCGGTACGTAGCCGGACGGCTTGTCTTTGGTGGGCAGGAACCGGTTGTAATCAGCGCTAACGCTAGGTAGGATGTTTGTAATCCTGCGGTAGCCCTTGGAGTCCCTGTTCTGAGCCATTCTGATGATGGTGTCTATTTCTTCTTCACTGTAACAACCTGAGAGACACCAAAGAGACAAGAGGCAAGCTGGTTTGAGACAGGTCTAGAAAAGGTAAATGAGGGTGTTTGGGGGCTTTGATAAGAGTCCTTAATAAACTATTTATATGACATTAACAAACACTAGTAATGTTTTAGTAAGCTGCTTATAAGTTCATTAATTAGCATTTGTAAATGTCTTACAACTGACTTACAAGTTTAAATGAGCTGTTTATAAATACATTAAAATATTCCTTAATAAACTACTTATAAGACATTAGCAAACATGAGTAATGTGGTATTAAGCTGCTTATAAAGACATTTATTAGCATTTGTGAATTCTATTCACAATCCATTTATAAATTGCTTGTATGGGATTAATAAATATATTAACAGTGTTGTTATGAACGGTTTATTGAGTGTTTTACAGCCCCCCAATCTAAAGCGTTAAAACGCGTTACCAAGCTGCTTTTCTTTATTTCAACATTACATGACTACTATAGTGTTTTAGTGTTTCTGTTCTCCTTTGATGAAAGTAATGACCTGCAGAGAAGCACCACTAGATGGCAACATGAATTGGTATCATCATCCTCCAGAGAAAAGCATCACTTTGTTCAATAAAGAAATAATAGAAGCAGCTGGAAGTTTTGTTTTCAACCATTGCAAATCAGGCTTCCAGTTACCATGGCTCCATGTTAGCTTGCTGTTTTTTTGTGTTTTGTTTTTGATGGACATGTAATGAGTGCATGCTGTGTGTCTGTAGCAGTTGTTTACACGATCAGCTGTTGTCGCTTGGCAACAACAAAAAGCTGTTGGGGAAGCATCCGGAGATTGTAAGCGAGGGTGAGGAGACTGAGGTCCTTCAGAGTTTGTAGGAGAATCTTTTTATGATGGGGTTGTTTCATCTGCCCCTTTACTACGCCGTAAGCTGATGGGGAAAAGATGCACTAACAGCAACAGGACGAGGATCTACAAACTGGTGTGGAGAGTCAGCTCCGTTCTAGGATGGAGTCTGTCCCTTTTGTAATTTAGGCCAAACTTTATTTTTGTTGTGATTTTTTGTTGGACCGGACGGAAAAGACGAGGGAAGAAGAGATTGGGATGTTGGAGGGGTGAAATGATAAAGCATCGTAAACTATAAAGCCACAAGTGACAAGTTGCTGGAAGTTTGTAATCTTTACTGTCAGGTGTAGATTTATAATAAATCTTAAAGGGGCGGAGCCTGTCCTCACACACACTCAAACATGTCTGTTGGCTTTAAATATCTTCACATACAAACTTGTCAAAGTGTACACAATACAATTACCATTCACACATGCATACTTATGTATTCAGACTAACACATGTGAAACATTTCATTCAGTCACGCAAGCTATTTGTGCAAAGGTGAGCTAACACCTGTGCAAAGTGAGTGTTTATGTTCCTTCAGTCTGAAACTTTGACACCTCGCTGCAGGAAGGAGCACTTTTACAGATCTTTCTTCCTGTTAGCTATCAGACTCTATCATAGACACATTTTTAGGTGTATTTTTTAGATTTATTTATTATCTAACTGCTATTTTTAACAAGGTCATTTTGTGGGATTAATAAAGCTTTATTCTTTACTGAAGAAGTGTCTGAAGTGTGTTTGTGGCTACGTCTCTTCACCCTCGCTGCTGCCTTTCAGAGTGGTGTCAGACGAGTCGCTGTGAGGGCGGGAGCCCATAGAGTTTAAGCTGTCCAGGGAGTCGTCTCTCCTGGGTCTGCCTCCTCCTCTTCCTCCCAGGTGGTGGAGCTTCTCTCTTTCCGAGTACCAGCTGTCTCCAAAACCGCTGTCTCTGGCGGTGCTGCTTCTCTGACTGGATGATTCCTGCAGAGTCTTTCACACACACACACAGGAGCACGCTCAGATTAAGAGGTGCCAATTAAAAACAGTCAGCCTTTCTCTTTCACCCAGATCACCCAGGCAGAGTGAGAAACCCGGATTAGTAACTGTAAACACACACTACCACACTGGCTATACGGGGCGACCCTGAATAAAATCATTGTCTTTCTCCTCTATCCATCTTTGTCAAAACAAACAATGCCATGATCCACACACCCAGCCATTGTCATGAAGGAACAACAGATTATAAACTATAGGCTGTTTTAAATGGAACTGCCACAAACAAGTCGTAACTTGTCAGGCACTTAAAAAGGAAAACGATTTTCAGACCTGTAATCTGGCAGACAATGCAGGTCTACAAATTAAACCCAGCCAAGCCCAGCGAAATGTGCTCCAACTGACTACTATTACTGAAAATCCCTGTAGTCAGTTGAATTATAGAGGTCTTGCACACCATCTATAAATCCATGTGAACGCAAAGTGCCAAGTTCAACACTGGCACGAGCGCAGAGGGGAAGCAGCCGTCTTTCCAGAAGACGTGGCTATTTTCACATCTGAGCTGTATACCATGTTGTAAGGACCAAAATAGCCAAGTCAGAGGATCGGGTCACACATGACTCAATGTAGGTTTGGTTTTAGCGGCTGGCAAACTGCCGTCCCTCTGGCCTGTGTAGTCATTTCTTCACACATACCAGCGAGGATATAAGGAAAAGTGGCTGTAAGATGGGATTTAAGTGCAGGATCAAATTAAGCCTCTTTTTCCCAACAACACAAAGAGTGAAACTGCCTTTTCTGGAAAGCTTTACCTTGTATAGTGCTGTGCCCAGTAATCCTTCAAATGCTTTGAAGTTCAGGTAAGGTCCGTCATAGAGACGGTCACTCTGAGCTCTTCTACCAAGCCAGTATATGGTGATCAAAACCTGGTGAGGAGAAGGGAAAATGCTATATAACACATGTGGATCTGAGTCAGCCTGTCCCATTACTGCCCCCCCCCCATCCTTTTTTAGTGTTCAGAACCCTATGCAAAGCCAAAATAAGCAGCTGTGGTAGTTCTGGCTCTGCTTATTCAGAATACTCTGCTTCTGTTTGCTGCTTTAAATCCTTAATGTCTGCATTTATTTCCAGTAATGAAAAATACATTTTACGTACAATGTAGCTTTCTGGTAGATGCTAAATTAAGGTAAGCTTGGAACAGAAATGGTTTGATCCATATTTGGATCAATTAGTGTCAAGGGGTTAAACCTGCAGGCAAACATGAGATACTCAGGCATTGCCAGCCATGCTTCATGTTGTGTAATGAAGTTTTGAAGAAAGATACAGAGTGTAGATCTTTTTTTCTGTTTTTAAACCAAAAACCAAAATTATTTTGGATTAAAGTTTAGTTTTTCAAAACAAAGTTTGATAGTGAATTTTAAATTTTGTTTAGCATTTAATTTTAGTTTATATTAATCATTTTACTCAAATGTGAATAACTTGTCTTAAATATACATAATAGAGCCTTAAATCATGACTAAATAAATAAATAGATAAAATATTCTTGTTATAAGAAATTATACTTAAAGAGTTTAGAGTGAATATAAAGATTTCTAGGTATTTAGGCTTCATTTTGTTTAAATAAACGTAAACTTAAAAAAAAAAAAAATATTGAGATTGTAGTTTTAGTACGACAAAGTATCATCAAAAAAAGAAAAGACAAAAGAAAAGGAAGTATTACGACATTTAAATTGAGTAAATTTACGACTTTTTTCTTGTTCATTTACGAGATTAAAGTCAAAGTGAGCATACAGCTGAGCAAGTGAATGTGGAGACCGACTAAACTCAAAAAACTGTCTTGGATCTGAACGGGTAAGCCGAATGTTTATTAATAACATTAAAAATGTTTGGAAGCTCATCTGTTTAATTTACAATTTATTCATGTTTTATTTTTTGAATCGTGGCTCGCGGGATCTCTGCAGCCAGTGGATGAAGCCATCGGTGTCCCTGCAGGCAGCTGTCCACTTCAATCCTTTCTTCTTCCACAAAAGACAAGATCTCTAAGTCTGTGTGACGCTTCCATCTGAGAGGTGCAGTTTTCAGCATTTTCAACGTTCTTATGCCAATAAAATAGACTATTTTCTTTCGGCTTACCACGGAAAGACAGCTACACCAACAATAAACCTATCCGGAGATAACGCTCCACAAATAGAATCACATTTTTTATAAACAATGGTGTTTTTTCTCATTGACTTATGACTTTTTCTCGTAAATTTGTTACTTTTTTTTAGATTTTTTTCAACATTAAACATATCCGTTTGCGAGAAAGAAAAGAAAATTTAGCCTATGACTTTTGGCTTTAATACTCCGCCGTGTTTTTGTGTAGGATGCTCTCGTTTTTTGGATTCCCCCGCTTTAAAACAAACAAAGATAACATCTTATCTCATCTCTGGTAATCAATCAAGGAGGAAAAACCTGTTAGGCAGCATGGTGATGGATAGAATCACTCAGTTTTGACACAGTAATAATTAGGGCACAAATGATTCAAAAATGAAACTGCAGGAACACTACTTAAATGCATCATTTGTCACAACCAGACTAAAACAAGTTTGTGTCATTTGTAATACATGAAAGATCATAAAATCAATTTAGTAGAAAAAAACTTACATTTTTTAGCCTCCTGTCTGTCTCTTGATGCCTGCAGGGATACAAAGCAGAAAGGAGAGAAGTGTGTGAATGAAGCATTGCTGTTGGTTCTATGTGATGGGCAGTGAAAGAGCTGGAAACTGAGCGTACAATCCAGACTACTGCCAGCCCTGCTCTCACTCTCACAGTCCAACACAACACAAAGCCTGCAAGCAAAACAAACACACTTCGATAACAAAAAATGACAAATGACAGCTGGATAATGTCCAAAATGTGTCCATGTAATTTCATAATCTGCCTATTCAAAGCATTTCTTTTATTTTATTTTTGCTTGCTGCTGTCAGTGAATAATGTTAGATCCAAATTTGGAATCAAATCAAACAAAAATCCCCTCCACCTGCTGTCCCCCCACAGTGCATGTGTCACTAAACATGATCAGTGCGTGTCTAATGATGTTAGTTGGCAGCCATAAGTGGCTGACGCACATAAGCAGTGACAAATGTGCATTTAAACTCTGGTTTACATCACATCTGTGTGTAATTCATGCCTGCTGTCATGCGGTAGCTTAAGAGGCAACAATGCCTTCTCACTCACCATGATTCAAATTTCTCACAGGCCAGTTTTTGACAACCAATAAACTGTAATGATGTCTGTTTTCTCCTTTATGTCACTAAATAACGTCCAACGGGCTGACAAATACACCACTTTCACCTTGAACTAACCTTATTCATTTTAATCGTATTTGAAAATCTTTTGTGTTAGACCGGAACGGAAAAGGAAAGAAGGGAACTCAAAACTCAAACTCAAACTTTATTTATTTATATAGCGCCTTTCATTTTGGTTAAAAACACAAAGCGCTTAACATAAAAACAGATAAAACAGTCATTAAAAGTAAAAGTTGTTCAAAACAGAAAACAAAGGACAATCACACAAAGAAGGTAGCCCTCCCTCACCCCCCCGCCCCCACACCCACCCACCCAGTTACCCCAGTAGAACCGTGAACAGAAAAAGAACTGCAGTTGAAGAAGGTCTGGCTTGGTACTGCTGCGAGGAAACGATATCATGGGGATCCATTCATTCCAAGGCCCAGCCGGACCACAGGGGCCATTGCCGCAGCGCCCGCCCAACACAGGGCAGCCCAGGGCCCCATCCATGGCTATTAGACCACAGAGTGAGACCCCAGCCCGCCCAACCAGAACGGGCACCACAGCAACGGCACGCCCTACAGGTCAAGCTGGTGGTGCCCAAGAACGATGG
Source organism: Oryzias latipes (assembly GCF_053564925.1). Classification (NCBI taxonomy): domain Eukaryota; kingdom Metazoa; phylum Chordata; class Actinopteri; order Beloniformes; family Adrianichthyidae; genus Oryzias; species Oryzias latipes. The sequence continues at coordinate 9,842,484 of NC_136257.1, read as the reverse complement.
ATCCCCCAGAGGAAACACTGGAGTAAAAAACATCAGAATAAAAAATAAAAATGATCATAAAATAACAATAAAAATAGAAAAAGATAAAAAAAAATAAAATAAGATATAAGAATGTTAGTAATTAAAAAATAAAAAAAATAAAAAACGTCAGTGATTAAAACATAACCTAAGAATCATTGGTAAAAGTGCATATTAGAAACAAATATAATAATAGTCCTTACAAGAAAATAAATAATTAAATATGTAAATAAATACCTCAATTAATAAATAGATGAATAATAAAAGACATAAGGAATGATCAAAGTCATATAAAAGCCAGACTAAAAAGGTGGGTCTTGAGCCTCTTCTTAAAAACCTCTACAGTCTCTGCGGCCCTGAGGTTCTCCGGCAGGCTGTTCCACAGGCGAGGACCATAATGGCAGAACGAAGCCTCACCGTGTGTCCTGGTCCTCACCTTAGGGACAACTAAGAGGCCAGTGCCAGAGGACCTCAGGGTCCGCGAGGGTTCGTATTTTAAAATAATATCATTTAAATAAGAGGGCCCAAGACCATAAAAACATTTATAAACCATTAAAAGAACTTTAAAATCAATCCTGAAACGCACAGGGAGCCAATGCAGCGATTTTAAAACCGGTGTAATGTGTTCCCGCCCCCTGGTCCTCGTCAGAACTCGTGCCGCTGAGTTCTGTAGAAGTTGTAGATTTGAGATAGACTTTTTGGGTAAACCAGAGAGCAGGGCATTACAGTAATCTAAACGACTAAAAATAAAAGCATGCATTAGCACCTCTGTGCTGGCAAGAGAGAGGAACTGGCGGACTCTGGCAATGTTTTTGAGATGGTAAAATCCTATTTTCACAATGTTTCTGATGTGAGGAGTAAAATTCAGCTCAGAGTCAAAAAGAACGCCCAGGTTTCTCACACACTGAGAAGATTTAAAATTCCTAAGTTTGGGTAAAATCATCTCTCTCTTGTCTTCAGGACCAATGATTAAAACTTCAGTTTTGTCCTGGTTGAGCTGCAAGAAGTTTTCTGCCATCCACAGCTTTATATCTAAAATGCAGTTTAAAAGAGTGTTGACAGGTTCAAGGTCATCAGGAGACACGGCGATGTAAAGCTGTGTATCATCAGCATAGCTGTGAAAGTCAACGCCGTGTCTCCTGATGACATCCCCAAGAGGCAACATATACAAGTTAAAAAGTATTGGACCCAAGATTGAACCCTGGGGAACCCCACAACTTATTTCATGGACTCCTGAGGAACGAGTATCCATACTTACAAAAAAGTGTCTATCTGTGAGATAGGAGCGAAACCAGTTAAGAGCAGTTCCTGAGAGGCCGACCCGACTCCTAAGTCTGTCAATTAAAATCTGGTGATCCACTGTATCAAAGGCGGCACTCAGATCCAGCAGCACCAGAACAAAAAAGTTTCTGCGAGTCATAATTATGTCTGAGATCATTTAAAATTTTTAAAAGGGCCGTCTCAGTACTGTGATTTGTCCTAAAACCAGATTGACACTTTTCAAGAACATTATGTTCACTTAAAAAATTATGTAATTGAATAAAAACAAGTTTTTCAATAAGTTTTCCTAAAAATGGTAAGTTGGATACAGATCTGTAATTGTCCATAATCTTTGGGTCCAAGTTACTCTTCTTCAGAAGGGGCCTCACCACCGCCGTCTTACAGGCAGAGGGGAAGACCCCCGTCTGAAGAGAGCAGTTAGCTATGTTTAAAATCTCTGACTCAAAGAATGTATAAAATGTATGTATAAATGTATAAAAATGGAAGAAGAGAGAGGGATGTTAGAGAGAGAGAGGGGGGGGGGGGGGGGGTAGGAGGGAGATTATAGAGGGGGGGTGTAAAACCATGAAGCAGCATAAAGCAAAATGTTTCTGGATGTTATAATCATTACAGTGAGGTTCAGATGTAATACAAGTGTATAAGGGCGGGGCCTGTCCACACACACACTCAGATGTTACAACACACCTGTTGGCTCCAAAAATGTTCACATGTCAACATGTACACAATACAAATAATGTTCCCACACGCATACTTATGCATTCCAACCAACTAGTGTGAAATATTTTATTCAATCACGCAAACTATTTGTGCAAAGGTGAGCTAACACCTGTGCTCAAATGAGTGTTTATGTTCTTTTAAAATGGATGATGGAATGTAGAAAGAAGGAGGGAGAGTGCCCAGTCATCCCCACTCCAAGACCCCCGCCGCAGCAGCAGTGGCAGCTAGAACCCTCCAACACCCGCACGACAGCAGATAGAGAACAACCGCCCCCCGGGTGATCACATCCGCCGCCCAGGCCAGGGCCAGCAGGACCGCCACGGGGGCCCCCAGAGCCAGAGAGCAAGGGGGCATGGGGAGACAGAGAGTGCAGCTCCTGTCTAACCAGGAGAGCGGCCCCCCTGCCGCGCCGGAATTGCCCAACCCGGGGCCCCGTCCCAGAAGAGCGCCCACAGCCCCAGACGAGCACCTCATCACCACCCAGGAGTTCTGGGCATCCCCGGCCCCAACCCCAGGCACGAGCCAGGACCCCCAAGGAAGACCCGCCCCGTGCTCCAGGCAGCCACCCACCCGGCCCATGGTTGGGCACAGGGAGAGCAAGGCAGGGGCCAGCCGCCCCCGCCCATGAGGAGAACACCCAGGGGAAGAGGGGGTCCACAAGAAGTGTTGTAAACATGGCCCGACCAGGCTCGCCCACAGTTGCAAATTTGGCGAGGCCCAGCGCTCAGGGGCAAGGACCAAAACCCACACCACAGGGAAACAGACACCCCCGGGCTCAGATGTGATATGGGACAGAAGGTCCTAGGTCCTACTTTTCCTTTTAAAATTCATGTATGTGAGAGTGTGTATCCAATCACCCTCCCCTCCAAGGGGCCCTAAATGTCAACATTTTCATAGATTTGTGCCAGCAGATAATTCTTCCTCTGTGTGAAGGAAATGCTTCTCAGCCGCTGTTTTCTGTTATTTACAAGTCATTTGCTTTGTCATCAACTCTTCTAACTGCAGAAATGTCACAGGGCAAGACACTGAACATCACCTATTTAAAGTGTAAATACTAGGGTTGGATGGACGTACAGAAGAACAGAATTTGCTCAACCTATAGAACAATTTTGCTTCCAGATATCCAGGTTAAGGTTTTAGAACTTCCCATTTAGGTTTGAAGATTTCTCATAAAGGTGTTGGGATGGATGTGTCTCCAGACAGAACTGATTGTAGGGTCGATTCAGAAAAGAGAAGGTGCTAAAAACCTGCAGGAAAGTTTAGAAACGTCTGGACCTGTGCAGCCATAGCTGCAAAAATAATGACCAACATGAGAGAAATGAGAAACATTCCAGCCTCTAAACAAGGGAACATTATGCTTGAGAGGTGTCCCACCTCTTAAAACTCAAAACTTTTTTTTTCAAATCAAACCTGCCTGACTGTACTACAAAGCATTAATCATCAACAAATTTTGCATTAGTTCAAGACTTCAAGTAGTCATTCAAAAAGTGAACAATAATAAATGAATTATTTTCCGCATAAAGTTTAGAAAATTAGCGAAACTTTTTACCAATCGGCCATTTTAAAAAGAGCAGGAAAAGCTCTTCTACTGCCCCTAGCGGAAAGATGATAAACTGCAGGGCAATAAGGACCAAGGTATATACAATGAGTTCTTTTTTTTAAAGGAAATTTTGGTTCATGCTAATGAAATAGGGTCTCAGAAATGCCGGTATCACAAATGATACATATGTAGGTCTATGTGACCTGGATGCGTCATATTTTCCCAGCAGCACTCATCACCTCACAAACCCTTTTAGATTCCAGTTTGATAACAGCAGCAAACCAAATTTTTCCAATTTGGCATTACATATTTATTGGCTCAATAAAGAAACGGGAATATTTGCATCGGGTCGTCTGTGTGGCTTTGGAGACAAAGTCTGTGATTTTAGTGGTGGAAGCCAAGTCCAAAGAAAGCAATAGAGGCGATTAAAGAAGAGCTTTTTAGTGTGTGTTGCCTTAGGACTCTCTGGAGCCTGTAAGAATCAGCTGAGCGCTCATATGACATTGACTAAATGTGTACATGTGAGGCTGCACAGTATTTGATTTAAAATGATTTTCTACAGTCATGTCATCACTTCCTGTTTGTCCACACTATTAGAGTAAAAAAGTCATTTTGGTCCGGAGGGTTCAATAAAAGCCTTCTGACTTCTCTGTGTTGCAGGCAAAAATAACCTTTTTGTGAAGGTTACACAGGAAAGTGCAGGGTCCTCTAAATGTCTGAGCACTAAGTAAACAAGCCTGACAGGAAGAAGTGAAGGCTGACACGTCTATAAGAGGTTCTTATTATTTTTTTAAAAAGCCATTCATTCAAGCCTTGGCCTGTGGCGGAGTGGGCTTACGCAAGCTTTGAAACCACAAGATTGAACAACAAAACACCACGGATCCTCTTTTTCTGATCAACAAGCAGTAATTCTGAGAAAATAAACTGCATCCTCCCCTAAACTAAAGAATTAGAATCGTTTAAACTCTGCTATGAATGCAAACCACGGAAAATACGGTATAAAAAAAAAAAAAAAAGCTTTTGTAAAGTAGCACTGAAATAAAGGCAGAATACTATGGAAAACTACTAAATGCTGTAGTAAAAACAACAAAACATATAACCTGCTTGGCTTCTTTAGTTCAATAACATCTGACGGATTAACAAATTCTTTACTAAAGCTTATAACAGGTGGGTGTGTGCTTATAATGAGCAAAGTACCTTTGTGATGAAGATCCCTTACTCTGTCACGTTTTGCAGAGTAAACCTTCTGCCATGCTAGATCACACTTGACAACTCCTTTGGATTAAACAGCCACATTTGCACACTTAACACTCAGAAGAATGGGGCAGAGAACGTGCCGCTCATCGTTGTGTCACACTTTTAGGAGACACTACAGCCTCTGTGAGCTGGAAAACAGTGGCATGTCTCTGCCATCAGCTGCAGAGCGCACACGTAAGCCTTGTGCAGCTTCTTGCAGCCACTCAGAGGCTCCACTGGCCGCTCAGCATCAGTCTGGTTTCACAATCCACCCAAAGTCCATAAAACAGCAGGGATAGCAGTGCCATGCATATAAAACCTTGGAACCACACCCACAAAACGAAAGAAAACACAGCATGTAGAAAAACCTTGCAGATATGAAAAAAAGGAAGTGATGTCATCTCTGATAAAAAGATAATAGTTTCCTTATTCGGCAGGGAAAAGGGCTTTTTCCCCCTACTTTTTTCAAAGACGCGAGTTGATTTAAAGCCAGAGATGTCATTGCATAACCCTAATAATGCAATCATGTCATTCTACCACTCCTCATCTATTGTCGGACACTCCTCCAAAGACAATAAATGTTAATGTACATCTGTTATCTTCCCTTCTTCCTTTTTTTTAAAGCTGTCAGAGCTGGTCAATAATTTGCTTAATCAAACAGTTAAAAAGAAGGAAACTTTGGACTCTTCTCTGTGGGGGGTTCATTTTTCTTTTTTAGCACTGAGTAAAAACTGCAACACAGAAATGTTATTGTAGAAAATCTCATACTAATACAAACATGTTATTTTTTTTAAATCAAAATATGTTTATTACTACAAAAAAAATGTATCTTTGCAAAATTAAGACTTGCAGGTTTGCAACTTGCAACTTGCAAGTTTTTTTTTAACTCAATCAAAAGTAGGTGTGTCAGCAAACACTCCCCAGTTTTTGAGGTGTGAAACTAGGAAACCATCACTATAAGTCTAAAAAGGAATGTCAGTCCAGTTCTGGACCAGAACTATTGTTTAATGCTGGTAAAAACTGTAAAGATGTAAAGGTTTTTCACTCTTGCTAAAGACGACTGGACTCTGAATAAACAAGTGTGGTATGTTTAAAGTGATCACAACTTTGACCTGTAAATAAGAAATGGATGCCTTCACTGCGACAACTAATGCACTACAAGAAGAAAATGTAAACAAATGAGTGTGACAAAGAGTGTCTAAAATTAGTAAAAAATTACAATATCTGAGGCTGTTTAAATATAGTTTGGTTAAAATAAAATTTAAAAAGGAAAACTTCTCAGAACTGTTCACCACAGATTGTGGTGACTTTTGGTGTTAGGCCTCAAACTGGGCATTTGATGGGGTGACTTGAGTCCAACCTTTTGGATTTCTTTTTTATTACTTGAAATGATCCTATTTTATTTGGATTTTGATTTTAAACATCACTCCTATTCGCTAATATCTGATAGGTGAGGTAGTAAGCGTGGCAGCACATTCATAAAGATACAAGGCAACAACAAAATGTTGGATATACAGTTATGTTCCTGGATAAATTCCAGCTTGCATGAAGTTTTTCTGAAATTAGAGATGTTATTTTGTAGCAGGTTGTAATTTAAGGTCAGAAAAAAATCACAGTTGCAACTTTAGTTATGCACAGATTTGTCTGAATATTATTTTTTGCCACAGTTTGGTTTCTACGGTAGCCCTGAAGTCCAAATTTCCTAAAAAAATTGTTCAATGCAAAAACATATAAAAGATCACAACAATTTCAAAACAACATTGCATTTTAGGAATCAAAACAAAATTCCGGAATCCAAAATGCCAAAAGAACCGAAACACAATTTCAAAAAAAGGAAACAAAACAGAAATGAAATGTTTCAGAAAACATAAGCAATTTCCAGAAATGAAAATCAAATGTTAAAAAATTAAGGAAAATAAGAAAACTGTGGGTATTAATTCAAAATGAAATGTTGAAAAATAAAACAAATTGGGAAAATTATCCCTGTTTGAATGATGATGTTTTTTTTTTAAGAAGAGGGTAAGCAGAAGGAAATTTTACCTGAACTCTTTACTACAATTCAGGTAAAATCCCTTCTGCTTACCCTCAGCTTAAAAATCAAACATCATCATTCAAACAGGGATAATTTTCCCAATTTGTTTTATTTTTTCAACATTTCATTTTGATTCTTTGTAATTGCTTTTGCTTTCCTGAATGTTAAAGAATGTTTATTTTTTTCACGTTTTGGTTTCCATAATTCTATTTTGAATTCTAAAATGTAAAGTTGCTTCTTTAAATATTTGTTTAGCTATTTTTTGATTTGTCGTTGTGATCTTTAATATGGTTTTGCATTGAGTGAATTGTTGATGTGATTTAACCTTCAGAGCCACCACAGGTTTCCTGTGGTCTATGTTCTGGTTTGATTCCCATTTTTTTTAAAAAGCTTTTCCAACCTTGATTCCTTGTGTGCTAATCAGCTTCTGCCTGATCCATGTGAATTATTTTTAAGCAGCTTTGTTTACTGCTGCTCCTCCTTTAAGCACTTAGAAAGAAGTTAGAACATTGTTTATGTAAAACAGTGAAATTACTGTAAATGGGTTTGAATTTTTTAAATGTAAAATAAACTAATAAATGTATATTTAGTATTACGGTAATTGTCTTTCTCATAAGGAAGTTTTAAACTTCAGTTCCAAACTGCGCAGGGATGACAAAGAAAGGTAAAAACAGTCTGTAAACATGAGCTTCATAAACGTTTTGTGGCCTCCAGCTAGAACAGTTTTTTGACAGCGGCGGTTTGTACATTGTGTGACTCTTGCAAAAGCTTTCGTCTGAACACAAACTGGATTTGTTCTTTACACAAGTGTTCTAAACATTCTTTTAACAAATGCAATTTTCAGTGTTTTAACCAGCAGTCAACATATTAATCTTACTTTCAAAGCAATATTTTCCCACATCAGTGGTCAGACAGGCCAAACGCTGGCAAAGTCATTTGACTATTATTAAAATAGGGATTAAATGATGAGAGGGAAACTTTTTTGCACAGCTGGGTAGAATAGAAAATGTGATCCTGACTGTGAGGATTTTAAAAAACATCAAAAATCATCTAAATGGGCTTGCATCTGCTGCTCACATGAACAACGGAAAGACTCCTGTATTTGTGTTTGACAGAAAATAAGTAGATATGATCTTATAGTGGAAAGTGTGTGTACAATTTCAACAAAAGGATTTACAGACAGAAGAGCGCACAGATGCCACAGAGATGTTTTTTGCCTCCTTTTTACTCTTGATTTAGCCTGACTTCTTGTCATTGATCGCACTGTCCATTTCTTTAACTCAAAATTAAAAAATTTAAAAAATAAATGTTGCAGGTATTTTAATTTTTAAAAAGTAAATACAATTAGGAAAAGAATTACAACTTTTGGGCCTGCGACTGACTGCTGACCTGTCCTGGCAGGCAGGGAGTACCTCCCTTTAGTCCAATCAAAGCTGGGATAGGCTCCAGCAACCCTGTGACCCCAAAGGGACTCAATGGGTTTGGAAGATGTTTGGATAAATAGAGTACAGCCTTTAATGGAACTTTTTTTTTTTTTAATGAAACATTTAAAATGCATTGCAAAAAAATACTTTGAAAGTCAAACCACTGAGATGAATAACTTTAGAATTTTCTCTTGTTAAAAGAAACATATTCAAAGTGACAAAGTGACTATTGTAAGACTACAATGATGTCCTAGGTGTCTTAAAAACACCTGAGAGAGGTATCCGCACCACAGACAAATGGAGATGATCTACAGTTTACATCACAAACATAGATCACTATAAGGTGCACTTAAAAGCCTTAATATTTTTCAAAAACACGACACAGTCCCTTATAACCTGGAGTGGTTTATATATGGATTAATTCTGGTTGTTCTTACTGATGTTGTGAGAGGTACACAGCAATTAGCAAGCGCTTTATCTGTTTTTGTCACAAGTTGCTAAAAAATTGGGTGTACACTACGCAGTGTCAGTCTGTGTTGTTTTTTGTGTGTTAACTCCAAGATTGGAGATTATAATCCGGTGCGCCTTGTTGTGCGGAAAATACGGTCCTGTTTTTTCCTGGAGGAGACTGCTGATAATTAACCCTTAACTTCAACATGAATCTCTTATCAAAGAAGAACTACTACAAAAATACAATTTAATAACTTTTTATTTTGTTACTGTACTGGTGTAGAAAAGTAAAAAAGAAGATACTTATAAATTCTCTAATTGATGTACTTCTTAACTATGTTTTTGATGTTTATATACTGAAAGTTATTTTGAGTAACAATGTGTACATACTGTAGTTGTAGATGTACCTTTTGCTCTTTTGTTAATTGTATGCATTTAACAGGGGCAGAAAAATAAGTTTTTCTTCATTCTGATCCTTTCATTCCCCATGTATAAGGTGTCTTGTAATGTTTTATTTGTACATGTTTCCTTGAAGAGAAAAGTGTTCTGATCTCCATTCTAGCATGGCTGATTACTTTATATCCCAGGTAATTCAGTTCCATTATCTATGAACCTTTTACTGTCTTGGTATATGTTCTGGAGTCACTTAAAATTTACAACATGACTGCCTTTAAATACAGGTGATTCAAAGATTAGAAAATGATGCACATCTTAACTGCTACAACATTTACTCCAGAAACATGCCTAATCATGACTTTTTGGGACCATTTGAATTAAAAACTGGCACAAAACTCCTATGTCTGGGTAAGAACAAGTGAAGTCAGGAGGTCAAACGACTATAACATTCAAATTGTAGCAACAAAAATGACAGATACACATCTAAAAATCTTATTGACACATGCCAAACGATAAAACAATCAGATTTTAGGCGGTCATGCTAAACTTGGGAGAATTTTTTCCTAAAGTAGTTACAAAAAGGCATTGGGTGAATAGACGATGCTGTTTTAGTAGAAATGACTCATCTGCAGTTCCTGAGAGCCTCTTTTTCCTGGGAAGCTTTTAGAAACTGGCAGGGACATTCAAAAATAGCTTCATTGAGCCACGAGTGCGCCAGACCCAACATAGCCAGTATTTCACTAAGATTTTTCTTGCCTTGCATTGCTATTCATAGAAGATGAAACTGATCTTGCACAGGTAAATTACCCTTTCTTATCGAGCTGTTGCTCCATCACCATGTTTGTAATGCCAAATAACACTTGTGTTTTTTTTATTGAGTGTGCTTTTGACTGATAAAGGCTTCTCAGAGCAAAGGTTGAAATGCAACACAGAAATCAAATTGTGGCAAGAGCCCGAAGGTCAGAGAAGACACTCAATAAGGGTTTCTGTGTGCTGTGACAGTCTGGAGGGAATCAAGCTGTGTTCTCAGCACATGTTGAATCAGCCATTATCTGACTCGCGCTGCGCACGAGGAGGCACTGACCCTGTTGAACGGCTAATCAAGAACTTAATTGAATACATCAGTTTTCCACAGATACAGCATTTACTCTTAAACTACTGAAATACCTGGCATGTGCGAAAAATGCGGGTTCTTGAACGTGCGTTTAGCCCCCGGTGTTTACACTGGACAAGCAAGGAGGGGCTACTTCTTCTTCTTTTTCTAATGTTTACTAGTACGTGTTCGCCACTTACAGTTGGAAAAGGCTTGGTGCAAAATGTTGAAGAGATACAAATCCTGCAAATTTTGCTCCAGGTTTTTAATTTCACAAGTCTAGTCCGATAAATGAAAGACTTGGTATTATATAATTCCAGTCGGTCACAAACCGCAGTTATTAATTTGTCCTCCATGATCATTATTCAAACGGTTGACACATCTGGGGAATTAGAAGGGACGCCATTCATATGTCACTACTAAATCCGACTCCCTGATTGGAAAAAGTTCAACTGGTTTAACTTTCAACGTGGGCCGCACACTTTGTATGTAGAGCCCGAAAATGATTGTGAACGCAAGATTTTGGAGTGCGGAAGCCCAAAACACGCATATACGCTTGCTTATATAGACTTTTTCTGGAAGTAGTCGCTCGAAAGTGATGTAAACGTAACTTTAAGGGATCATGTTTCTCAGTTCTCAGATTTGGACACGGAAGTCTAATTTGCTTTTTTACGTGCGTTCACATGGCCTTTTCATTGGAAATGGTTGCTTGAATTACAGAAGCAGCTAAATTACTAAAAATTGATTTAAAGATTGCATTACTGCGACATTCTTAAAATGAAAAACTAACTTAATATAACTTTTCTGTGGATGCAGGACGTTTTAGTTGTAGCAAGTAGATTTGGTAATTTAGAAAATGTCCCTTTCTATAGAGTGTCAGAGAGTGAAAAAAATTAAGAATGCAATACATGAAAAATAGGATTTTACTTCTTAGCAAGGAATTTCAGGAAAATACTGGGTGTGAATGAGACAAAAAGCTGAAAAGCTTGTTTAAACTATGACAGGATGACACTTTCAATTTCATTTGTTATTATCTCTGCTCGAAACAAAGAATAAAACCAGAAAACACACAACAGCAAAATAAAAAACAGGAGGAGCCAGACAAAAACAAGTGTACATTGTGTCACATAATGTCTAATTCCAACCTTATGACAAAATCATAACTGCTGAAACAAACAGGGTGAGCAAAGCACCTGTCAGACTGGCTGTGTGGGAGTGGAGCTTAGACAAACACCAGAGGCAAAGACAGCTGATGGACAACTTTCTTTCTGTCACACCAGCTCATTTGCCTGGACTCTGATAAGCATTCATCATGGAGGCCACTGCCTGCACGTCTGCTGCCTTCTTTGGGATTCTCGACTCGTGTTACTCCGAGTGCCCTCTCCTGCTAAAGGAGAGATGAAAGCTGCTCGAATGTGGCCATAACCCTCCTGTGGCGTTTGCAACAACCACCGCTTTACAGCTTGTTTGCAGACAGTGACAAACACCACATCCACCGCAGGGAAACTTTGAACCTCACACACGCACACACGTGGATGAACTTCACGCAGGGAGAGAACGTCCTTAACAACAAACTATTAAAAGCTCTTCTCGCTCGAGTCCCGAAACCATTCCAATCCATCCAGCTCCTCAAAGTGACCCGAGGTGCTATAAATACTCTAACCGAACCACAAAATATAGATGGACATGAGGTTAAAAGGCAGCGCAGGAACACACGCAAGAATTCAAAGCACAGCATTTTCCTGCTGTTTTGGTAGGAATAGAGTTTCTAAACACCTTTTAAGAGGGAATAGAGTTTCAAAATAGAGGGGGAAAAGGTGAGTGTGTTCCTTTGACATGCTAAAGAGAAGAAATCTCTGATAACAGAAACGACACAGAGTCTATTAAAGCTTTTTCTTTCTATTTATGACAGAATTATGCCATCTAAAATGATACGTGGTGGATGGTCATCCGCGCCGGAAAGAGAATTCATCTTGGTAAAAGGCTGGTCTGTTTGTTTATTCAGAGGCCATATTTCCATTCAGGTACAGCAGATTCGGGTGTCTTTGGGACAACCGTGGAGCACTGAGAGTATTTGGAAACAAAATTTTAAGGGGGGGAGAAAAACCTGAATGACTTTAGGTATATCTAATGTTTTTGACAACCTGGATTCAGTGTTAGGTTTAAAGCAGTATTTTATGCTTGAAGGACGGCAACCACAAGAGATTAGCAGCCTTTATAAGTCCAGCATGCTTCCCTGTAAAGATACACCTGTGCGAAAGCCAAACAGGTTCATCTGCATGCCTCTGCGGCTGGCACGCAACAAAAGCAAAACCACCTGCAACTGACGAATTAATAATAAGAAGCAGAATGTCAGCTGGGGGACATTTAAAACAAAGGGTTCTCTAATGGAGAGTGGAAACAGGAAGTGTCAGATCTTTAAATCATCATTCATGTTCTTTTAAAAAAATATATATATTTATGCTTTGAAAAAGCATAAAAACAAATGTTATTTGTTGTTTTATTTTAAGCACTGTTTCATTTTATCGTACTGGTTACATACTGGTCTCACTTTATAGTGCAGCTTAAAATAGTAAGGAGCTTTTTCCCCCAGTGCTTCAACTTACTTGACTGTTGCTCTCGTGGACAAGTCTTGGAGATCTCCGGGGTGAAAGAGCTGTGCCTCCTTAAGTCCAAGTTTGCCACAGGCCTTGAGGAAGACGTTGAGGTTGTCCTGGACAGAGAACAAAGCAAGGATCAGGGTCGTCCACCTTCACAGGCAAAGAATAATAACTGAAGAAGTCCCTGGCAAGGACGCAGACTAAAACTGATTACTTCCAAAGCTCTTGTCAGTGCGGAACAGAAGTGAACGGGAGGAGCAACACAGGGGCAGGACACACACAACCCCACATGCAAAGACAGCAGAGCGCGGGTGGAGGGGGGGGGGGGGGGGGGGTAAAAGGCTGTCGGACGGGAGCTGAGTGACAGAAGCAAAGCCATGTGGGCTGGGTTAGGGTGGGACAAAGTCTAAGCAGGAAGAATGACATCACAGATTTGCACAAGTCCCACCCAACCGGCCATGCCAGTGCAAAATGACGCACACGGCCGCACACTCACTGGCAAAGCCTGAAACTGTACCCCCACCCCACCCCAACGCCTCACTGCCAAGCCTTTTCCTCGAGAATACCTGTGGAATCTGCAGGGTGGTGGAGTATTGTGGAGACAGTTTGTTGCTATAAAACAAACCTGCCAGTGACAGAAACGGACAAATATTTCCCTGAAGCAACTTCAGAGAACATGGGAGTGGAGGGACGGTTTCTCTTCTGACACGGTGTCAATCAAATCAACGAGTCTGGGCTTTGAAAACAAGCTGAAGCTATTAGGATCCTTTTCAAATGGTAAATATGCTCATTATCAAATGATGTAGGATAATTACAAAATTTCTGTTAGTTCAGAAAGAAAACAGATTATTTCCAGAAAAACTAATTCAATTCAATCAACGTCCTTTAAAAAGCCCAACCCTTTGCGTGTTAGCTAACAGGATCATTTAAATATACAAATTATTTGATTACTGTTGGAAATCTTAGATTCCCAAGATAATATCTGAAGCCACATAAGCCCAAATTATACTTTCATGCAACAGAGTTGAAACAAGAAGAAAAAATTCCAGAATAAACAGTTACGATTAGACTTCCAACGTTAAAATTCACACTGTTTAACTCTTGTTATACGGGTTTGGTGAAAACACACAGAATAATAAAACATGCTACTCTCCGGTTCAACAAAAGAAATCTGAATCAACAATCTTTTTTTTTTAAACTTTTCCTGTCCAACAGCTGGGCAAACAGATGAGAGCTGAAGGCCTCTTGTGTTGGACATATTTTATTTTAAAAACAGTGGTTATGAAGAAGGGAAGAAGAGAGAGGGATGTTAGAGGAGGGGGGGGGGGTAGGAGGGGGATTATAGAATGGGGCGGGGGTGTAAAACCATAAAGCAGCATAAAGCAACAAGTTACTGGTTGGTTATAATCATTACAGTGATGTTCAGATGTAATACTGGTCTATAAGGGCGGGGCCTGTCCTCACACACACTCAAACGTTTTAAACATACCTGTTGGCTCCAAAAATGTTCACATGTCAACATGTACACAATACAAATAATGTTCCCACACACATACCTATGCATACATATGCATACCAACTAGTGTGAAATATTTCATTCAATCATGCAAAATATTAGTGTAAAGGTGAGCTAACACCTGTGCTGTACTGATTGTTTATGTTCTTCTAAAATGGATGATGGAATGCAAAAGGAAGGAGGGAGAGTGCCCAGCCATCCCCACACCAAAACCCCCGCCGCAGAGGCCCAGCGCTCAGGGGCAAGAACCAGAACTCACACCACAGAGAAACAGACACCCCCAGGCTCAGAAGTGATGTGATCCCCGGCTCTTGGTCTTGCCAGAGAACTCAGGGATGCCTCTCCCTGCGTGGAGAGAGGGCTGCCGGGCCCAGAAAGCCAGCACCCAGGGACACGGCCGCCGTCGCCGAGAGCCTGGTACCCCCTACAGATGGTCCGAGGTCCCACCTTCCTTGTGAAATGCATGTGTGGGTGTTTGTGAGGGTGTGTGTGTGGAGGTATGTACGTTTGTGTTGGAGTGTGTATTTTGAGGGGTGCAGTTAAAATTGGTGGGTAGGGTACTGAGAGGACATCTCCTGACCCCAACCCGTCAAACCTCCAAGGTCCCGTACCGATAGTGGACCCTCCCCCTCTCCCAGCCCCCCCAGGACAGGGCCGACAACATCCGACCCTCCTGCACCCCCCAGACCCCGCAGCCTTGGTAGGTGTCTCCTAGAGCGACTGCGGGCCCCAAGAGGGTTGTCCCGCCCCGTCCCAGAGCCAATCAACAATCTTTTTTTAGAAGTAGGACTAAAAACATTAAATTAAACAGGTATTCCTTAATCTGATGATACAAACGTGGTACTAGGAGCCGTCACTTCGTTCAAAGTCATTTTTTGTTCAATGACTTTAAACAAAACTGAAAGTGGGAGCCGACAGAGCAGTAACAGTTTTAAGAATGGAAGTTTCCTTCAGACTTTTTTTATTACTTGTCTTTTGTTCAAACAACAGCGACTCATCATACTTCCCATTTTAAAAGGGAAGACTTTGTTGTAAATGTTCTTTCTGGAAAATAGGGAAAGGTATCCATCACTTAGTTCTGTTATTGTAAAGCCATACAAGTAAAGTATATATAGATCCAAAAAAAGGGTACAATTTCCCACTTTTGTCTATTTTAAACCACCCATAGTTTATGCTAGAAATGGCATATATTGATGTCTTGTTGACAAAGGTAATCTTTTCAATATTCTTTTTGAAAGGAAAAAACCCTGACAGTAATTGTTATCTGATCTTCTGATGATGTTTCAAAATATGTCTGTGGGAGCGGAGAGTGGTTTTTGTGTTGCATACAAATTACTATGAACAAAAATGAAAGTGTGTGCCGTCAAACCAGTTGTTTTAAGAACGAAAATTTCCTTTAGAATCTTTTGTCCAACTTAATACTTCTTATTCTAAAAGGAAAGACTTTTTTTTTTCAAAGGGCTGGGACTGGCTTTCACTTGGCTCTGTCATTGTGAAACTTTACGACTAATGTTTTCACTACTGCCGGCATTAAAACCACTTAAAAATATTTGTAATATTTTAATCTTAACAAAGAAATAAATACTTTGGGTTTGACACCTTATCAGAACAATTAGATATATTCTTTCATTATGGGGTGGGATTATATAAATCTGCTGCTTCCCCATCCCTTTTCAAGCAATAAATCAAGCTTTACTTAACTTTATTTAATAATCACTTATAAGATAAATCAAATGTGACCTAAATGTGTCTTTGCTTTTCTTTGTTTTTTAATCAATGTATTTCATTATTTCTGTAATAAGTTTGATAAATCCGTCTGATTTTTTTTATTTTATGATCTACATACAATGCTTGAAATGTCTGAGTTGTTTGTCTGAGACCACAGTGGTCTCAGACAAACAACCATTTGTCACAACCCCAATTGGATCTACATTGGATCCCATTGGTGTGGATCTATGAAAAATAACTACATATTCAATCAATACTAACTACAATGTCAAAAACATTTCAAATAATTTGATTTTACATGACAACTTGAATTGTGTTAGAACTTGGCCAAACTCACCTTGTACGACATAATATAATAGTTAATCAGTTTTACAGACTTGTAGCATTACCTGATTAAAAACTACACAGTTAGGAGCCCAACTAGTTATTTTTTTTCAAAATCAATAATCTGCATAAAAAACTATAACTATATCACCTGATTTGACAAAGTAATTTAACGTTAAGAGTTAGCTATGTAGGCTAACGCATGAGGGGAAGTAAAACTTTTTGCAGAGTGATAGCAGCTGATAGGAATGGCGAAAATTATTTGGATGGAAAGTAGGTACCAGCTGGAGAATGAGGAAACCCATCTTTTCATTTTTAAGGCTAAACTGAAAAACAACAGTACCTGCAGCCATGCTACCTGCTTTTTTAGATCATAAGGCCCAATGTCAACAAAGAGAAAACGTGTGGTCTATTTTTCATACATAAAGTGCACTGGATTATAGAGCAATTTAAGAAATCAAAACAGTTGCATAGCCTGATATGGCTACACAAACCAAAATTTCCTAGAGGGGTCAACAAACAGGTGATTAGTCAGAGGGTTTGATGGGAAGTTTTCTGTTGTAAGTTTGTTGTTATTCAAGATCAATCAGCAATAAGCAGCTTTTAGATAAACTAAACTTTATTCCCAATAACTCTCAACATTGTTCAGTTGTAACACATAAAATACAAAGCAATGCACTCACTTTTGCAGTTTATCATGTTAAAGCACAGTACCGATATATGTCACTCCACCAGGGTCTTGACTGTGGTAGCCATCAGTGACGTGTGGTCAGATGAGGCAAGTGAGGCACAGCCTCACCTGTCATGATCGTGATAAACTAAAAAAAGGTAAATTGAGTAAATATTATTTTCCACTGATCTGTGTTAAAGATACATTTTCAGTCAACTCAACACGTTTTCCACAGTTTCTGAGGTTAAAATTGCCAAATTTGAGTGTTGCGTGATCACATACAGAGCAGACACTCAGGCTAAGGCTCGGGTGTGCTGTGCTTCATGTCTGACGGCAGGACTCTTTTTTTTAACAGAGACGTGTGGTGAGAACACTGCTGTAGTCCTGCAGAAAATGCAGCAGATGAGGCTGGGCTCACCAGCAGGGGCAGACGTGAGCTGACAGATGCTTTATAGCTACAGTAGAAATAGAACACACCAAAGATGTCTTTCTCCATTGAGAGGGAGATACTCATAAAACTAACGGAAAATAAGGAAGACTCTCCCCCAGATCATAGAGCTTTTTGTGGAGAAGGATCGGCGCATGGACTCAAAAAGTAAGGCCAAACATGTTTTTCTATTTTTTTTTACATAACATGGGAGTAAGTGGAAAATTTGTTAAGTAAAACTAAATTTTAGGCCTAAAATAATTATTTTTATGAAAATTTTCACATACAACATTTGATCAAATTTAAACCACCAGAATTTGAAGTTGGAAAAATACCAGAAATAGTTACTGAGGGTCAAAATTATATGTGTGCTGAACACATCTGTATACTTTAATTTGTTAACAGTATATATGAATAATCTATACACAAGAAGAGTGTTCTATCCATGTCGATAAACTAAATATTCTCTGTAGGACAAACATGTTCTTGTGTGTATCTTATATGCTGTTTCCTGCTGTCTGATGAATGGCAAAATATTCATTCTTGCAATTGTAAATCTGACTCCAGAGGAGTCAGTGCCTCACCAGCCATCAACCTCACCGCAAGTCACTGGTAGCCATAATTCTTTAGAAATCCTTCAAGCATTGCTGCTTTGTAGTTTAGAGGCACTAAAGATGTACTAAAACAATTAGACAGATTTTGGAGCGCTGTGTACCCAGGGCTCCAGACTAACTTTTTTCACTAGGAGCACAGTGGCCCCTAACTGAAAATTTTAGGGGCACAACCAGAAAATTTAGGGGCGCATACCGTAAATCAACATTCTAACCAAATCTACTAATTTCCACTGCATTACTAATAAATACTTTAATAATAGATGCAGAAATTACAATGTGCTGTTTCAAATTCAGTGTCACATTTTAATCTGCACTTTTGAAGATGCAACAACAAGGTAAACTGACAGCACCATCGCTGTCATGACAGTACAAATAGTTAAGAAAACGGATGGAAATTTATCTTTGTGACACCAAATAGGTGCAGCCAAGATGCACAATAAGCGTGTTTGAGATCACCCAGGTGAACTCAACGCTGCGCAGATCACCTGGTGTGTGACATATATTTTTGTTTTTGCTCCAACATCAGCTGTCAATCATCGCAAAAATATCGCGAGAAAGGGGTGGGAGCAAGGGGCAAACCTACCCGGACACAGCTGGAAACTGAACTGACTGAAAGCTGCCCTACAGACTACAAAACAATGCATTATGGGACATGTGTCCTGATGGTTTTTGTAGTGGAGTGATTAATTAAAATAATTTAAAATACCAATTCATTAAAAAAGGCTACATACATTACAAAACCTTAAAATAATCATAAAATATATAATAACACAGATCATACTAAGGGGGAGAAGAATATTAAAACTAAATTGAATGTTAAGGACAACTCCAACTTCCTGTTCTCCTTCAGTCTTGCTGTAGATTCGCCTTCATCTCACAGCCCCCACGCCTGGTCTCCCCAACGATCCAGGCGAGGTGCTGGTTCATCTCAAACACGTCTATCGTTGCATTTTCCCCACGTATTTTCAGTGTGTCTAAAACTAATGTTGTTTTTGCTCGCACGTGTTTAAAGTTCAAGCCCCGTGCTGTCACGCATGTAGGTGTGGGACATTTATTCTCCTCAGCTGACCCGACTCCCGCGGTGTGCTGCCGTAACGGCCGTACATAACCGTTTGATGCGCCGCCGTAACCGTAACCAAAACCTAAACCTTCCTCCGGTTCTGTGCGGCCCAGACAAAAGTTCAGCACGGACTGCACGTATTTAGAAAATTACGAGCGAATAAATACGTTCTAAAGGAAAGTAAGGAACTCCTTAATGTGGTCCGGGGAGGGGGCTGTCAGGTGTCCTGCTTTCAAACCCTGTCATTGTCACGCCCCCCAAGAGTCATATACCCCACTGTGATTGGTTGGTCAGCTTCGCGCACGACAATGAAAAAGTGTCATTCATACAAACTGGCGGGTTGCAGTAACATTAAACCTTCATATTAAGGCGGGGACCGCAAAATATCATCTTGGGGGCCGCAAATAGCCCGCGGGCCGCGAGTTTGAGACCCCTGCTGTACACTCTGGCACTGGTACACTAGCCGCAGGTCGGAAGAACGAATCAATAGTTCGCTTACTCATAGCTCAGACGCACATATCAGGTTGTGATGATATTTGTCTCCGTTTCCTTCCCACAGATGTTTACGCGCGCTCGATTATCTCTAGGCCCCTCCCCCTACACGCATTTTAGCCACTTACAGTGGCTTTCCCTATTCTTCTCACACGCAGTGGCTGCCTCACACACAGGCATCACGCGAGAGTGTACGTGCTCGCGTTTCATGAGTATGTGCGCGAGTGTGTGTGTCTGCCTGCGTGCGTGTGCGCTCGCGTCTCATTGATTATTTCATTGATCATTGACGTGCCCCTTCCACGTTTAATGTATAAAAAAATACGGAGGGTGGGGGAGGCAAATTTACTGGTCGCACATGTGCGACTGGATGTAAAATTCAGTCGCACACTCTCAAATTTTGGTCGCAAAATGCGACCAATTGCTCGCAGTCTGGAGCCCTGGTACCACAGAAAAATTGGTTCCGGGTCAGTAAGTGCAACCAGAATTCCAAATTAATACATAAGGACCACTGGGTTATGAAACGCATTGTCAATTTTTGAGGAAATTAATAGATTTTAAGTGTGTCTAATGGGCCAAAATTACAGTAGTTTACCAGAAAAACAAAGGAAGGCAGCCCATATTCCATCCAATGTAAAACAGTCCAGCTTGGAAACTGAAATGTACATACTTAACTTCTGGTCAAAACTTCAGCTGTCTTCAGCTCTAGAAGAGATTAACTGGGATATTCCAACAACTATCAAGCTTTTTGTCATGACTTTATGCCTATATTTACAGGTCCGGAATGGACCTAATGTAACAGCTAATGTTACTCACACCAGAACTTAAAAGAAATGTTTATGAGTCCAATGCAAACTGAATAAAGTAGCCACATGGTTCTAACATTTTGCAGAAGTCATAAAGCATGAGTCTACCTCGAGGCACCAACAAACTTCCACCAAGCTATTTTACCAATGTCAAGATGTGGGGGCTAGTCCTGCCTATTCTTTTCATTGGTAAAACACACCTGTGTAGGAAACCAGCAGGTCATCTATGATGATCACTATTATTTCCTCTATGTTTCTTACAGGCTAAAAACTGTACATTTAAATTTCCAAGAACTTTACCTTCTGTGAGTAAAAAGATGATCCTCTTTGTGTTGTCCACTACCCATTCTTTGAACCCCTTAATGGGTCCACCAACCTTGTCTGACCTGTTACCCAGCTCTTGTGTCTCACTGAAAAGTCTGCACTGTCTACGAACATAATCTGGATTGCTGTACCTTTTCTTGGCCCTCTTTGGTGCGAGATGATTGTATCCAAAGACAAATCTGTAGCTCTTTGAGGTGAAACTTAAAGGGGGACCTTTTCTCACATTCTACCTGGTTTAGAAACCACTCAAACCCTCACCACGTGTCCCTGCAGCCTCTTAGAAAACCCAAGGTTCACAGTTGAACTTTATGGAACACTTGAGGCTCTCATTTCTGGTTTACACCATCAGTTTGACAACCAGGGAGAATGGGCAAGAACTGGAAGCAACGCTGAGATGTACTGCTGGTGACAACCCATCTGGACATGCACTTAACAAGTACATAGCCACCACGATCACTTCAGTATTAGAGGGATATTCCACCACTTTTCTTGTTCAGTCTCATCTCCGGCATTGTCAGAAGATTTCCGAGGAGAATGCCAGGTCATAAAGATCACTAATTGCTGGTCCATACCTTTTAACCTAGAGGGTCTGTTTGTCTCTCTCCCAACATCATTCCTCTAAGGAAAAGTATGTTGGACCACCCAAACTCTTCTATTAGGTAAACTCTCCATTCCAAGAATATTTTCCTTCAGAAATTCATCCACATATCTTTCTCTATTGCTGAGAAAGATAAACAAATAAGGTCCTCTTTTAACACATATTAACTGGTTTCATGCAGCTATTGTTCAATAAATTTTGAACTGATGTCTGTGTTCCTTCCAAGACAGTAGGGATGGAAAACAAAGATGTGCATGGATTTTTTTTTGTCTACAAGTGGATGCATCAGAATGCATCAGAGCAGAGAGCTTGTGACCTGTCCAGCGTCAACAAATATACTCCTATTTTTAATTGAAATCTTTTTGTCTGCTCTAAGTTTACAACAATTTGCATAAAGAAATACTCAGAAATGGAATTTTAATCTTAACTTTGTCCTACCTCATTAGAAAAATACTACAAGAACACAAAAAACACCACTTTCATTGGAGTGGGTCTTTAAGCAAATTGCATATTAGAACATCTGTCACTGCAGCGTCACTCAAATGTCACGCCTTACCGTCTTACCCTTTACAGTTGGACCGGGTCCGCCTCTGATTCAGGTCTGAGTTTACTTTTGGAATTGGAACAAAAAGAGAGAGAAATGGTCCAGCGTTGAGGGCCAGAGCTTTTTCAAGTTGTACAGTGAAGCACAAACGGCTCAGAGACACAATGTTACAGCTGCATGAAAGGGCTGACGTAACTACACCTACAACCCAAAGGACATTCATAATAGAATCTTAATCTGCACTGAAACAGAACAGGTTTCTTTTCAATATATGTTGAGACTCATAAGGGATCACCCTCACATAAGAGCATTATACAGACCCCCCCCTTACAGTTCCACAGCACGCAGAGAAGAGTTAAAGGAATTTTATGCTGACTTGTGTCTGCACATAATCCTGTTAAATATGCTGTACCCATTCAGAAGCCTCTAATCCTCTCATAAAGACTTGAGGACCCTAATTTAGGCAGTTTGCACCAAAGATCCGTCTCCTAAGGTGTCTCATATGACACAAAGGACCTTCGTGCCTGCACACTGTGTTTCGTCAATTTTATACATTTGTCATCTGACAGGTAACAGCATGTAAAGCTGCGGTTCAAACAGCAACATTTTCACATCCTGCTACAATAAACCAAGTTGAGATTAAATACCTGAAACGGGAGCTCCTTTCTTTAAACAGGTCCGATAAATGCTCTCCAATCTCAAAAGTCAGCACCAGCCATAACACACATCCAGAAAACATAAACACAGCAACCACACATGGTCAATGCCTGTTGTTGTGCAGATGATTACACAGACATTTAGACTAGTAAGGACACCCTCAGGGTCACCCAGACGGCCGTTTATCTCCTCCCCCTGGAAATGTAACTTACCAAGGAGTTGCTTTATGTAGGAACACCCAGTACGATACCAATTATAATGTATTTATAGTGGGCAGGGGCCAATGGAGGCAGGACTTGCGCAGAATCGGGGCCAAACTGTACTGCCTTGACCCAAACCTGCATTTTAGCATGAAGCAGAACAGTGCTGTGATAATGTGACGAAAACATCCCTGCGGCACAAATCCAGCCATAAAAACGAGACTCCTTTCTGGGGCCAATGTTGCAAAAAAATCAGCAAAAACACAGATTGACTTTTCTCGATCCACCCAAGGTTTTTACTTTGCCAGAGGTGGAGGCTGGTAACAATTTAACACACGGAGAACCATTTGTGACTAGAACAGTGGAAATGTTTCATATCCGAATATCATCAAGGCTTTCTGGTTGAGATCCTTGTAATGCAAAGGTTAAGGCAAAGAGATGTGTTTAAAAGTTTAAAAGACTTCCAAACATTCTTTGTGGGGTTTTTTGCGTTTAATTCTCCTTTTTAGAGAAACAGAATTTTTTACACAAAGAAAAAAACAGTCCAAGTTAAAATGTTTAAATAAAGGGTACCATATTTTACGCACTGTACAGTGCACATAAAAGCGACTTCATAGTTCTGTCCTTATATGTGACATAGGCATGAAAAGAGCAATATAAATATAAAATACAGTAGATACATTTTGACCCTTTAAACAAAACACTGTGTTTTTATAGATAAAAGCACAAAAGCAAGGCTGAACTGAAAGCAAAAGGCGCTCTCACAATAGAGAGTGGGTGTTTTTCACCTAATGCCAACCAGAAGCCAGAACCAGAACATTTTACAATCAGCAGGTCACTGGATTCGGAAATGCCATGCAAGTGCTACAGATGGAGGAAATAATTAGTGCCTCAGCAGGTGCCCGGCCCCTTCCACAAGCAACAATACCTGACAAACGGCAGGAAATCTGATTTGTACCGCAGACATTATGGAAGAATGTTTACTGTTTACGGGGTTCTACTCTCACCCATGTTGTTTGTTGCAGGACTCAATGATACACAAACTCAGAGTGCATGAGGTGAAGGTTTTATGCAGTTCCTGCAGACAGCTGGACTCAATTACTCCCACTTTTTCTCTCGAGGGATGGGTTCAAGGTAGGTTTTAAATCTCTACTTGCAACAAAATTGTTTGCAGACACTCCCAAAACATCTTTCTTAAAAGAGCAATGCAATGTCTTCCAACAACCTAACCTCAACAGGAAAGTACTCAGATGTGGAGCCACCAGCATTATGAATAGGGGTAAATAGAAAGAGTTCCACTCATTCAATAACATGTTTGTCAGAAACCAAACTCCATCCTAGTTTGACGATGATCAAAACCTGTCATGCTGCTGCTGAGTTCTTTTGTCTTAAATACTTGAATGCACGTAGCCTCAAGTGTACAGGATAGTAGGTTTGAAATGCATTCAGAAGTACTGGTAGTTGTGTAAAGCACTTGTTTATTCTCTATGGATGACAATGAAGAGCGACAAGTCACTGAGGCAAACGTTTGTGGAGAGGAAGACCTGTCATCAGTCAGCTTCTCATGTGGAACAAACAAAAGCTTTACATCCAAACATTCAAAATGAGGAAATCTCACCAGTCCAGCGATTGGTGTTGGCAGTCTGTTGACCCTTTTGATGAGACCAGGCTTGATCTTGTTGATCAGACTGTGGGGAAAAAGAAAGATGTGGAGCAGCTAAGTGAAAGCACCTTTTTAACAGGGAGGCTGGGCTGGCCGCAGAGGAAAAAACAAGACTTGTCAAACAGTCCCACCGCTCCGTGTTTACAACTTGGTTTAATGGGCACAACCTGGCTTCAGTTTAGAAAGCAGCAGCGGTGCAACATGATGCAAACCAAATGCGTCCTGCGGCTCTAAAACACACCCCTGCTACCGAAACCATGTCAAACAAAGCTGAAAGCCAACACATTTCAATCAAGAGAGCGGTAATGATATTACGCAGAGAATGAATCTGTTGGTTTTTTTCTAACAATAGATTCATTTTCCAAAGAAAAAGCAACAAAAAACAGAAAATCTTCTAACATCAAAAGATGTTAGAAGATTTTGTGACGCTAAGAAATCATTTTGAACTAAATTTTTATTTATCTGAAAACAAATTGACTTTCATTGAGCTTTAAATTTCTAAACTTTAAAAATGATCAAATATGTATACTTTAAATGCTATACTTTGTAAAATATCAACTTTCATTTTTCACCAGTTGAACTGCTAAGTAAGGCTGCAGCTAATCTTGATAAAAAAAACATTCCAAGAAAAAAATCTAAGAAAAGTGAAAAGACTGTCGTCGAAACGCATCAAATCAGAAACGTAGTAGGACTTTTTTTTTTAATAAATTGAATTGATATTAAGTCTGTCAAATTTGAAAAACTCTTGAAAGTTACTATACTAAAAAATCTTCAAAGGTGAATGCAACCATTGAGGGTTGACTCTAAAGGCCCGTACACACCGGGACGAATATTCGCCAGCCGTTATTCGCCAGCGTTTTTCGCCACGTTTTTTGTGTTCACACCCAGGCGATTTTCGCTGACGATGAGTTGAGTGAACATGCAATTTCATTCCCTGACATTAGATAGCGCTTAATGTAAAACAGAAATACTCCTGTACACAAGGTGGCGCTGCGCAACTTTACGCTTCTTAAAGTCGCTTTTCACTCAGAAGAAGAGAGCAAGTACTTACACGCTTGTCAGAATCATACAAAGAAAACATGAATATTTCAAAGTTGGAGCAACTGGTGCTTGGTTCGGGGATATTTTAGAATGTCCGTCATTATTTCTTCGCTGCAGTGTGGCGTCTATCTTCTTCGCTGGTATGTGTGCTCAGCAAGGCAGTTTTGTGTTTGAGCGCCCCCTAGGTGTGTTTTACAGTAACTTCAGAAGCTCCAGACACGTGTGCAAAAGCGCCATTCTCATTGGTCGAATAGATTTCGACGCGACGCGTCAAAAAATAAAAACGAACCCGAGGCTTGTTTTTTTTTTACGCTTTGACGCGTGGCGTTTTTTCGCGTCGGTGTCCACACTCTCATTGGTGCCCTTTGTTTAGTCACAAGGCGTTAAACGTCGGCGAAAATCGCGCGCGAAATTCGTCCCGGTGTGTACGGGCCTTAAGATTAGGCCCCCAAAAAAGCTGTCTGACTGAGCCGCAAATGTTCATCACCTTGCTTCTGATGGCAGGTCTTTTTTCTTCACTTTCTATGTCAGACCCTTCAAATCAGTTGTGCCAGAATAGCATGTTAAGGAGAAAAAGCTCCAGCACGACGTGGAAGAGTTTCTCCAGACTGCAGGCGGATGGGATGGGCTGACAATAGGTGTAAAGGAAGAATGTAAAGGCCATTTGGGTTTGTGTTATTCATTTAACTGTGAAACAATAGTACTTCATGAGATAACACGCGCTTTCAGTGGGGTAGTAATCATGTGTGTGACCAACAAAACACATTCCTTTCCAAGCAAGAAGTTCTGATAACCAACAGCACAATGGGAGTAGAGTTTCTAGGTGAAGGTGATTTAATCTGTCTTCCTCTTCCTCGAGCTGTGAAAACACCAACAGCTCTCTGATTGTTGTTCTCTGAGATTAAGCAAACACTGGAGTCAGGATCCAATCAGCAGAGCGATCAGCTCTTTTTTCTTTGAAGAGATGCCAATAAGGGTTTTGGAAGAAGCAATTATAGCTTCCTGCCGATGTGTGTCGATCACATCACTGTCTCTATCTTTGCACACGAGTACAAGGAATCCACTCGGAGAAAAATCAACCATTACTGCATGCAAGCTGGCGAAAACTCAATGCTCTAATGAGAAAGTGGTGTTCTATTAATCTCCGTTGTGGGTTTCCACTGCTTCTCATTAAAGAAGGGATGGCACTCTGCCTAATCCACAGATTGGTAGCATCTGTCATAAACCCAACAAAACTCAGACCAAAATAGATCCTCGCAAATCTGAGGATGAAAACATCAAATGTCTCCACTGGAAACATGCGCTCACTTTATGTGGCCCACAAACAACCAGCACAACAGTAGGGGGTCAGCCTGGGAAACACCAGCAGCCCTTAGATCGGTGTGTACATTTAGAGGAGAGGGATTCCTTCTGAATGAGAGAAGTGAAAGCGCTGCCTGGGAAGGGCAGAGTACTTACTCACACAGCAGAACACCACTCTCCAGGGCTGATCGGAAGTCGCTGCTCCCAAATTTTTTCTTGGTTACAGTCTGGAAAAAAACAACAAAAAAAGGATTGGACAATAACAATGAGAGAAGCAGCAAGTTGGGAGAGGACACGAGTTGGAATCTTGGGCGGAAAAGCTGTAGAAGAAAGGTAGGATGTTGAGAACAGTAGCAGAGGAAATCAGAGGTATTTCCTTCTGATTCCCCTCACTGTGTGAGGACCAGAATTAAGCACAGTCCTTCAGGTGTTGTTCAACAACTCCCAAGAGTCTTTGTTCTCCTCAGCTTTAAAGTTGCAAGCTGCTGGAGCTGTGGAGAAAGGCTGCAGGCGCGCATAGAACACCAGACAAATGCAGCTTGGCCTTAAAGCTGCAAGAGTTTCCCATGATCTCAAACCAGCAGCACAGACCCACCAGGAGCCATTATGTAAGCAAACACAAACTGTGCATGTGTGACCTACTCTTTTATGCATTTCCACACAAAACTGTGAAAACACAAAGCAATGTCTTTTATCTTTTAGTTGTGTAGAATCTGCAACTACAATAAAAAAAACATAAAATCAAATCTTATTATTCTTATAAAATAGCATAATCTTCGTCGTAAAATAGGTTTTGCACAATTGGAACATCAACACAAACAGCTCATTCTGTCAATGACATTATTTAACCATTTGTGTCTTCAGCAAAAAGCAGCTTTAGACAATGTGGAAGAACCATGCACAGCCTAGAGTGTCCTCTACTTGCAGTTATGTATATAAGAAAAGTTAAGTTCAAAATTGCAAGACTGCAGACTCCCTTCTCCGCTCCATTTTGATGCATCCATTTGTAGACGACTAGATCCACATACGTCTTGGTTTTCCTCGTCCGAGCTGCCTCCAATATTGGTCACTATTTTTTTTGCACTAGTAATGTTTGTTTGGGGGTGCGAGGGGCTATAAGGTAGCAGGACAGCATGTAAACAGATAGTTCTCAGTTATGGGTGGCTGAAAGGTAAACTGGCGTTGCCCCGCAATAAAAATCAAAAACTCAGAGGCGAATTTAAAATGACGTTCTGCTGCTCTGCAAAAATATGTCCTAGAAAACGGCACCCTGGTCTCCTGGATTTTGGGTCCTACACTATTAGCCCCTAATAGTATGACCTGACCACCCAGCAGGACAACTATGCTGCTTTGGCTCTGTCACTACCACAGTTCATGCCACAACATGTCACGTCAGCCCTTTTTGAGGCTTATGCCATATCCAACCCACCCATTCATGAGGGGGATTCCCAGGGCCATACTTTTTCATGTGTCCTGTTCCTGAGGAGGGCTGCGGAAGCCATTCCTCTTCATATGTCTATATGTCTGTTCCTGACGAGGGTCACCAGGGCCTTTCCTCTTCATGTTCCCTGCCCCTGAGGATGGACACCATTTGGACACCTTTTTTATTTTTCCTCCTGGCTATGTTTCCTTAATGTTTCCCACACTGAGGAGAGTTGTTGGTACTGCTCCTCTTGAAGGAATTTTCCATATAACCCCTCACTGCTGCTGGGCTGCAGGAAACTGAACCTTTCCTTGACCTTGTTTTAGTTCTTTTTGTTCTCCCCTCTTTTCAGGTAAAAAAAAGAGGGCCAGCTGCCTTGTCACCTTTTTTCATCTATGGGTTTTGCCATGTTCAGGTTTACGCAATCAAGCCTGGTCTCCAGCATATTGGGTCTTACACCATCATTTCCTGACACAAACATCAATGCAAACCAGTTTTATGGAGGAAAAACAGGCATGACAGGCCTGCTGGCAGCACTAGATAACTGAACATTGGCTGATCTTGTCTGTATCTGAGTGTGTAGCTGACAACCTACAACTCTGACAAGGTGACAAAATGATTTTTGTGGGTGTCTTTTTTTGTGGTCTGTCTCATACATCAAATATTTAAGGGAACTTGGCCTTCAGTTTGGAGAAGATGGAAGCTTTTGGTTCACTGCAAGCAATGCAACTGGGTTTATCAGAACCCCAGAACCACTCTGCCATCATTACCGAGCGTTGTATCTTGATCTGATCTGCTGTGTCCTGACCCTGTATCTGTATCAATTTTCCTGCCGCCTGCCCCGACTCTCGCCTGGATCCTGACTACCCCTGTCTCTTCTCTGATGCTTTCATGCCCGTTATTGACCCCTGCCTGCTTTGTGGACCACTCTTTGGCACATCTTGAGCTTTGTGGACTTTCAGCTGAGCTCATAAACATCCTGCATTTGGATCCAGCCACCTGCCTGTTATAGTGACACAACAATAAAATAATTTTAGAAGAAATGTTGAAGCGAGCAGTATTTGAGAGATTAAGTAGAAGATTTCCTGCAGACCAAAAAATAAGCTGAGGGGAAAGCAGATCTAGGACCTCAAAATGACTGTTAAAAAATTGAGTCTATAATGCAAAGAATTAAATGTTACATCATTACACCAATATTTCCTTCAACAAAACAACCCTGCTGAGGTTTTTTGAGCTTTCAAATAAGCATTTTGGCAATGCTGTTTGTACTGAACAGGTTTTAACCCCTTTTTGTCACTATTTTACAGTGTTACATTTAATTCATCCAATGTAGCATCCCCTTAAACTGCAATTAAATTAAATAATGTTTTTTTATATAGTTAAACATATATTAAAGATTATGACAGCTATGCAAAAAAAAAATAAACTAAACATGATAGAGGTGAGATTATAATTTGGCTCAGATTGAATTTGGCTCCTCCCACTCCCTTTCAAGCAATTAATCAGTCTATTTGACAATCTTCATTTTAAATAGATACAATGTGTTATGTGTGTGTACTGTATGTGCAAAACAGTGTATTTATGATCAGGAGCAAGTATAGGGAGACTTATAGTCATTTTTAGGGAAACAAATTTGCCACCAGTCCAAGAAATACAGATAAAGGTGCTTTTTAATGTGCATTGTTCCTTTCAAATACAGTAAACTAATACAATAAACTAATTGAATTGACTAATTTACTGTATTTTAAAATACACTAATGGAATGTATTAGTTTACTGTCAAATACAGTAAAATAACAAAGTCAATTAAAATTCAAGACGACGGCATCAGTTTTTTTCACATTTATTATTATTTTTGTTTTTTTATTGCTGAAATTGCTTGAAATAAATAAATAAATCAATATTTTTTTTGTAGTATGAATGTGAATGATAGGTAAATGTTTGATTACAGTAGATCGAGTAGATTTTTTTTTTGCAGATGATAAAATCATTTAGCAATCATTTACAGGTGTTCAGATTACAGCGCACGTTATATTTGAGGCAAGATAATGCAGGAATTAAACAAGGTAAGCAAAATGATTGTACAATTTGGCTGTGAAGAGTCACCTTGTCACATCACATTCAGATGTGAGGCTGCATCACTTTATAAATTGGTTTGTACGGCTTTAGCTTGTACCTTTACCCTCAGCTTGCATAAACAGAACAGCCTCTTCATTTTTTCAGTTTAAATTTTTATCATTTCCAAAAAGGGTGTGTCTGCTTTAAAACTTTAAAACTACTCTGTAGCCAGAATAGGATCAAAAGCAAGCCTTTACATTACACACAAAGGCAACCAAACTGATCACGAACCATGTTCCCTGCCTTTCCATCTGTTATCACTTGAAAAAGAGGAAAAGCTGAAACAAACGTGGGACTTCAAGTAATGAACATCATTAGATAGAAGACATTACAGTCTCAACAATTAGCCTGACCGCAAACGCCTGGTATTATGATCCTTTTATTTGAGCTACACCTCAGAACACACCCTGAGAAACCTGAGATGGCCAAGGCCCCAAATGCTTCTCATTCCAAGACTATTAGACCGAACAATAATTGATGAACGACATGGAAATTCTCACACAGCTTTTTTGCGTTTGTACACTGCTGACTCGCTGGGAAATATTTGTTTTGTTGAAAAAACACAACGAGACGACCTCTTGTTTTTCTTGACAAAAAAAGTGCCTGAACAAAAAGAAAACACAAAGCATAGAACCAGAAACAAATACACACATTTTTTTTTTTTTTTTCTTTTTTAACTTGTTCTGTCCAACAGCTGAGCAAACAGATTAGAGCTGAAGGCTTTTTGTGTTGGACAGGTTTTACTATCACAAAAAGAGGTTATATAGCTTCAAGAAACTAGAGTGTAGATTTGTATAAACCCCTTTTTGTCGTATTATTTTTTATTTATTTGTTACATTTAGTGTGTGTGGGGAGGGAGAGGGGAAGAATGTGAGGGGAGGGTGGAAGAGAGTAAAAGGAAGAAAGGTGAAAAGGTGGGGGATACAAGCACTGATTTGACTAAGTTATTAATTTAAGCTGTAACAATTATACCAGATCTGCTGGAAAGACGAATGTTACATCAAAGGTGAAAATCTGACACTAAGATGAGCGAGAAAAAAAAAACTGTCCATCAATACACTGTAGGTAAGGAGGAGGGATGAAGCAGACAGGGAGCAGTGTGGCAGTGTGCACGTGCACGTGGGGGTGGAGATACATGCATGCTGCCGACGTGAACCGTGTGTTCATAAAGGGAGCCAGATCCTACCCAGCCAGACCAGCCAGACCAGGAGAGGGGAGGAGAGCCCCCCAGGCCAGAAGCCCCCCCAGCATCCGGACCCAGGCAGCCCGGGAGGGGAGGAGGAGGGGACCGCCCACCCCACCAGCCAGGCACAGAGAGGGCCCCCCTACAGGGGCCCCCCCAATGCCCAGAGGCACAAGCGAACCCAGTGTCCGGCCCCCAGGCCACAAGACAGGAGCGCTTAGCCGTACCAGGCGGCAGCCATGGGGGCCACCGGGCGCCGGACACCGAGACAAAGGCCAGGGACGAAGCCAGGGCCCCCGGAACCCAAGAGCCGGCCACCACCCGACCGGCGCCCCGTCCCCGCAAGCCAGCCCAGGCCCGCGACCTTAGCAACCCAGGGATCGCCACGCACCCACAGCCACAGCCACCCCCCTAAAACCCTACGCACTACCACCCCCCCCGCCATAATATCTGACCCCCCCTCCCCAACCCTCTCAGTGCCCTCCCCTCTCTGTGATGGGGAGGGAAAGCCCCAGAGGGTCCCAGCGAGCCAGCCCCCAGGTCGGTCCTACCCATGCACTCACACACACATACTCACAATCATCTGGTTACCCTCCCTACCCCCGCCGCCAAGCAGCAACCCCCCCCCCAGCCGGCCGACCCCCAGCGCCGCATGCCCGACCCCTCCCGCAGCCGACAGGACACCCATAAGCCCGGCCGCCCCGAGAGGACCAGGCGGGTGAAGACCGGCCGCCCCCCCCCGACCCCACCCATGTATGGAGGTGTGGGAGTGCTGTGTGTGTGCTGCAGGTAAAATAGGAGGTCACCAGTGTGGGGGGATCCACCGCTGCCAAGCCGCAAAGCCCCCCACTCCGGAGTCCCTCTGTGAGTGGTGTGAAAAAATACACACATTTTCAGTGGGAACCTCAGCTGATCAGGTGATGCAGCTTGTTTATGAAATCCTGACCTCTACTGGGATTCAGCTGCATGTAAATAAACTCTATTTACTTTTTTTTTAAAAATCACAGCTTTGGTGGTTAAATCTCTATCTTACATTTGATATTTATTTTCTCTGGTGTGTTTTTTCTATTTACCCTGCTCACCCAGGTGAACAGTAAGTGACTATCCACCCCGCCGAGCTTACAAGACAATAAGGAAACATGAAACTGCGCTCCATCACTGTCACTGCGTCGACTCCCTCGTGACAACCGCCTCTGCCCTCCTCACATCTGTCTGTGCAGTGGCAAACAACAAACTGCATGAGCAGAGAGGTTGGAAGGAGGTTTCAGAGGCAGCTCCACTTCCTACAAGCCCACTGCCGCTCCCCTCAAGAATGTGCTGCTGATGTGTCGGAACTGAGCTCCAGGAAAAGAACAAAAAAGTAGTCCCCCAGAGTGCATTATGGGTTGGGAATTTTTATTTTTTGCTTAAAGATCAAGCTAAGATTACCGCAAGGAGCATAAATAATCGAAGGAGTCT
Organism: Oryzias latipes; assembly: GCF_053564925.1. NCBI lineage: Eukaryota > Metazoa > Chordata > Actinopteri > Beloniformes > Adrianichthyidae > Oryzias > Oryzias latipes. Next base: position 9,809,553 of record NC_136257.1, on the reverse strand, counting down.
TTGGGTCTGTGATCATATTCATGCTGATGCACATCGGCATTCGATGTTAGTGCCAAAGACCCCACCACCCACCACCACCACCTTCACCACCACCCCTGCCAGTAATTGTTTAATTCTTTGCCCTGACTGCAGCGGATTGAGGCATGGGGGCACATGGGAGATTGTTCAAATATTTCAGGGACTGGACTCAAGAAAAATATACATCCGAGGAAGCCATCAGCACCGACCACACTGACATGTTGGAATAGCAACTGAGGCGAGCGGCTTCTTGTGTTTGGGCCTGTTTCACATCAGCACATCTGGAAGTACATGGCCTCGCTTCTAACTGCTTTCTGTTTGGAGACCTGAAGTGGTGCTGCAGTGTTGGAAGGATGATGCTTCCAACTTCAACCATGGAAAACAACACAGCTGCCCAGGGTTCAGAAGTACATCTGCAGCGTTGGTAAAAGATGTGCAGAATTTGAAAAACAGAACTAATCAGAGATATTGAAGTTTTTGCTGGGAGGTTGAGAAAAATCACCTATAGGGCTGTTTTGCTCTAATGACAAGGGTCCTGTTTCACTTTGAAATGGTGAAAGGATTTAAACCATAACTACATAATAAAAGTTGGTTTTAGAGCAATACAAAACAGCCGAAAGACCAGGATAAAAATAAAAATAAAGGAAAAAAACTGGAGACCTCTGTGAGTTTTTAGCAACTTTGTGATTAATTTCATTGGAGAACATTAAATCTTTTTGTCAAAACTGAGGTTAAGTCTTGAATATACTTCATTTAAGATGACCTGAAAACCAGACTGTGGGCTACCGTGGGGTTCAACCTCAAAACTGTTCAGAGAAAAATACCCCTGTAAAACAGAAAAGTGCAATGGCTTCATTGTAATGTAGATTTTGAACAACAAACTCGTAACTAACTGGTAGTTAATCAGTCCTGATTGGTAAATGTTTCATATTAATGATTAATTTTTGGAAAAAGGTGCAGAAAATGTTTTGCTTTAAAGATTCCTAGAGGTCTTTTTATTATGATGATGCAGTTTTTGGCCAATATCTAAAACAAACAAACAAACAAACAAAACTGTTGTTTCCTTGGACATAGTTTCTGCAGAGCAGCAGTAGTTAGTCAGAGCTTCACCTCTCGCAAGGGGCAACCCTGACAGCTCTCTGTTTACACTCTCTTCCCTCATCTATTTCTACGTCACAAATATTCTCTTTTTCAAGTTCCTCATTCACAACAATTTGAATTAAAAACACTCGGAAATGCAATTTTAATCCTAATTTTCTCTATCTATGTCCTCCATCATGAGAAAAATGCTACAAGAACATGTTAAAAACACAGAAAACACTATTTTTATCAGAGTGGGTATTGGAATTTTTTTGTCACAAGTTAGTTCCCTTTTTTCGGGAGTGCAGCGCTTCAGGGAACCACTTACAAAAATAATGACATATTCTGCATATTATGTTGAATATTTTGCACTCCTTTCATATATTATAGATTTATTTATTTAGCACATGAAAAACATAACGATTTTGATTAGATTTGATTTAAAATGGATTATTTCAAGCAATCAAATAAGACTTAGGATAATTAGACATAAAATAAAATATTGCTTGAAAGGGAGTGGAAGGAAGCAAATTTATATAATCCCACCCCTGTTGTACTGTAACCATTTTACTACATGATTTATCATTATCCATTTTTATTATAGTGAAAAGATATGTAAAGCGTGCAGGGAGGTGGAAAAAGCCATAAGTGCTTCTGTTGAGACCACCCCATAAGCAAAAGGCAAGGAATTAAAGAAAAAGCAAAGCAATAAGCAAACCATTTACACAGAATAATTAGTATTTGGCAAATAGTCCATTTTTAATTTTGATTATGTAAATTGATAACCACAAAAGGAGTTTGCAGTGAAACGTAGGTCAGTATGAGTATTCCATGATTTAGCTTATTGAAAGTTGTTCACGTGTTCTTTTATACAACTTGCGACATCAATTGTAACCCTAATAGTGCATTTAATGTTGAAAGTAATGGGTAATCCCTAACATCACGGTAACTAAAGTAATGTCCCAACTTTTCCACCCCATCCTTTCACTTTTGGTTTAAAGGACTGAGTTTAAAAAAAGAATTTATCATTACCGTATCTGTCTACTTAGAAAATGAAATATCAATTCAAACTTCCATCATAAAGTGTTTTTTTTAAAACATACAAAAGTTGTTTTCCATGGAAATGTGAAAAATTACTAGATTTTTAATCAAGTTGAATGATATTATAAATTGAATTTAATTGCAAACCTGTGAATCAGAGTATTTTGGCATTAAAGGAAGCCGGTGACTGTGAGCTAAAGGTGAGCTAAAGACCAATGAGTTATATCGCTAGAGGAGACATCACGTGATTCCTCATGGGAGGAGAGGATCGCCATCTTGGTGAGGTCAAGTCACTGCTGCAGTGCATGCATGTGAACACATTTTTTGCAAAAGGCCTCACGAAGGAGGAAGGCATAACATTTGACAGGTAAGTAATATGCATGATGACATGCATGATGCTGCAGGGCTATTATCAACATGCTGCATCTTCTTCTTTCACTTTCGGCTTCTCCCATCAGGGGTCGCCACAGCGAAACAACCCTCCCTCGAGGATGAGTCGCATGGTTAACTTGGCAATGTTTTACGCCAGATGCCCTTCCTGACGCATCCCTCTCAATCCCACCGGGCTTGGGACCGGCACAGCAGCAGAGAGGGGAAGAGGGAGCAGCCCGGAATTGAACCCAGGTTTCACGGACGGAAGGTCCCGCAAACCAGCACGAGCTAAACCGGCCCCCTAGTCTGGCTATGTTCAAAACATTTTGTGGAAACACATTTTGATAAGAGGCCAGAGTATTTGCTTGAAACCCAGCACCATACCATCTGTGTTACACAAATTGACCATTCACATGAATAACTAGGGTAAATCTATTGTTTTTCTTTGTTTTGTGTTTTTTTTAGGGTAAATCTATTGTTGACTTTTGGAGTTTTTGTTTACTTATTATTGATTTATTATTATTATAATTTATTGAGTTATTATTTAGTTATTGCTATTATTTATTATTTTTATTGACTTACTATTGATTTATTATTATCTATTTTTATTATTGACTTATTTTTGGGCTTTCTAAATAATTAAAGTACATGTCAAAGAGGTCTAAAACTTCTGAATGTTTAGAAATTATTTTTAAAAATTCTTTTTAATAATCTTTTATTTCAAGAAGTCCTGCAACAATGCATGTTTTTTTTTAAGTTTAAGCTTTTAAAGTTGACTGTTTCTCTTATTTAACAACAACAAATGGTCTATCTATCTATCTATCTATCTATCTATCTATCTATCTATCTATCTATCTATCTATCTATCTATCTATCTATCTATCTATCTATCTATCTATCTATCTATCTATCTATCTATCTATCTATCTATCTATCTATCTATCTATCCATCCATCCATCCATCCATCCATCCATCCATCCATCCATCCATCCATCCATCCATCCATCCATCCATCCATCCATACATCTGTCTATCCGTCTATCCGTCTGTCTGTCTGTCTGTCTGTCTGTCTATCTATAACTCCATTACTGGCAAAAGTAATTAAATTACAGTAATTTGTTACTCTGTAATCCGTTACCCCCAACACTGATTATCATTTTATAGAATGTTTTTAATTTTTTTTTAAATATTAATGTATTTATTCCCCTAATTGATTCAAAACGTTGTATAGTAAATCAGAGAATGTATTACCTACCTGATTTCTGGTATTTTTGTGTATCTTCAAGTTTTTTTTTTGTTTGTTAAATCTGGTCTAAAACACACTCCTTAATCCTTTGAGTTTGTGTTACTCTTTTTTAGTTCCATTGTCTTATTACAACTAAAGAAATCCCACCAATTCTTTATTTAATCCATTACATTTTTCTTCAGTTTGTTAGGTCTCCCCTTTATCTAAAGGGGTCTCACAAACCCTGACACTTCCACCTCCATGTTTGCTACAGTGTTTTTCCTCATTGCCACTTGGCCTCCCAGAGCCAAACCATTCCAACCACTAACACCATCAACATTGAACACTTGAAGCTTTCAGAATGTAAGAATAAACACAACACTGGCTCCACATTTCAACATGCTCTGCTAACCTGTACGTCACAGAGAAACGCTCCCAGCCTTTCTCCTCAATTAACAAGGAGCCCTGATATTGCAGTGGGGCCTGTGGTCTCAGGACGCCTTTGCTGACAGCCAACCGCCTCTGAGGAGACTATGTTCCCCGCCATGGCAGCTCACACAGGAATGTGTCCATGTGACAGGCTCCAGACCATTTAGTTGAATTTTTTTACACTACCACCGACCTCCACATGCCTCTGTTAAAAGGGCTGTGAAGCCAAGCAGCTTGTTAATCATTCCGAGGCAGAATCCAATAACCGCAGCACTTTCTCCTGGAGGGGAAACTGTTCTGCCCCTAGCCAAACTGTGGGGGGTTTATGTTCCTCTATTTATGCCAAATATCTCATTCATTTTCTTTTTGACATAACAGCTCAATATCTTTGTGTTTCACCTCCTGCTTAGACCTCTGTCCTCCTCTGTCTCCCTGCAACACCATGCCCCCCCCCCCCCCCCCCCACACACACACACACACTTTAATCAACCAATTCATGACAATGGGCCAGTGTGCAAAAATGAGACAGACTGATGTCACAAGCAAGGCATTCAGATTCCCCCAACTCGTGAAATTAGAGCAATATTTATGTAGCTACACCACTCTGGAGGGAGGGACGTGTGAGAGGAAGGCACGCATCGTCTTCATCATCAAAGAGATCGCCTTGGACTTGCCTTTAAAGTTTGGCAACAGAAGTTCAGCCGTTAAGGCAGGAACAGTTTTTGGAAAATCTGGCGCAATCAAAGTTCTGCACAAATGGAGTTATCCAACAGATGTGAAGAACAAAATCTGTTATTGACACCATTTTTGTTTCTACTTCATAGAATCAGAGCTATAATAATAAGAGCTGAATTGATCATTAAACATTTGCAGGGTGTGAAAAAAAGAAGCAGAAAAAAAGACATTTTCTTTTAAGAAACAATATAGGACACATTGCAAACTATTTGATACTTTAAAACCTTGTTTTTAGACATTTAAGATATTTTATTTATATTCTCAAAATCAGCAATTTGACAGTAGAAAAACTAAAAAAAAGCATAATTTTTGGTTCAAATCTATAAATGAAGTTAGAATAGCATTCATTGTTCATTTGGAAACAAAAAATAAATTCATGTAATAAAAGTGCTATATTTTGATTTTAAGAGGATTTACTAAGATGGGTCAACTTGTACTAAGATTGTTGTCTTTTTTGTTCACATTTTGTTTTAAAATGATTCATTTCCACTTATTACATTGTTGTCACTGTAATGGATGAACTACAATTAAGTATAAAACTAATAAAAAATCCTAAAACTAGAACTTATTTTGGAGATGTAGAATATTCAAGTAATTCTAGCTTATTTTTCTCTTTCTTAATGCTTGTGTGGAACTCTTTGTTTCTAGACTTTGATATTTTATCATAAGGTTTCTCAACAATTAAGTCATATTAGTACTTTCTGATTTTCTTCGTAAGATCTTTTCCTTTTTTTTGTTTGGCCACCTCTTTTTGCAGTGGAGAGATCAAGTTACCTGTAGTCAATCCTGTTGGTTACCTGAGATGTAAAGACAAGATGAAGCATACCTTCACAAATCCATCTGTCAGAGCTGCAGCTGCTGTACCAGTTCTAATGCAGCCCAGGTCCAGTCATCCAGCACCAAACATCAAATGTCCAACTCTCCAGCAGGAAGGTTTTTCTAAAGACATAAATCCAGACTCACCTCAATCCATCGCTGCGCCTCCTGGAAGGCTTCAGCAGAGCTGACAGTGGACTGCTCCCTCCACTCCATGACCAGCCTCTTCTCTGAGCTTCAGCGGGTCCTAGTGGTCCAGTTCAGACACATTTACCAGAACCGCTCTTCTCAGCCTAGAACTGTGCTGCCTTGCGTTCTTCAGCAGCAGGTCACAACTGGGCAAGGTGTCAAACTGCATTGTTTTCTCACCTGTCCTTTCATCCGACACACCTGTCCTGTCTCCCTTTGAGCGGCTCCACCTTAGTGTCTGGTCAGACGGGAGGTGACGCACATGTCAGAACGTGTTTTCAGGCTTCAGCAAGAGGAGTGGACAAACTTTATGGTGAGGTGTGGAAGGTATGAGAGAATCCACCGCACCGAGTCGATTAAATACCCCTCAGGACTGTTTGAACAGCAGGTTCCACCATGTAGGGGAGTGCGCAACCTCCAGGATGATCATCCAGTTTGGGACAAAAGTAATTGAATCGGCATTTTTTTCTTGGGCAAAAAAAAAAAAATCTTAATTTTTAAATAAGAGAAAGCTTTAGAGTCTACTGCGTTTCAAACACAAAGACATAAAAAGTTGAGCATCTGGAAAAACTGTTGGTTGTGGGAAAGCTCGATCCGCCGTTGATCACAGTCCAACACTGCCTCCTATTGGCAAAATGGAATACTGCAGGACAAGAAACTAGAGCAGTGTCTGCAACCTGTAAACTAGTCCAAAACCCATATACTGCTTTGTTAAAGACACCTGATTTATGATTTTGCAGACATTCAGTTTTAAAATGTTTCTTTTAAATATTTACAATAAGTGAATTATTGCAGTGTTGTATTTTTCCATATATAACAATGTAATTGTTTTTGCATTTGAAAGCAGCACATACAAGTTATTTTAAGAAAAGAACAATCTTGTGTCAACTAAGGTCCAATCGCTGCAGCTCTTGAATTCAAAATGTCAGAAAGTCAAACATTTTCAATTTTCTATCGTCTTGGACTTTGCAGCACCATCACCCTTTTTCTCCCTTTTATTGTAAATTATTTAAAAAATGTGTACATTCATCTTCCAATTGGTTTGTTCTCTTTTGGGGGCAGCTGGAGCCTATCCCGGCCACTTGCACATGTAAATAAAATATATACAGTACAGCCCAAAAGTTTGGACACACCTTCTCATTGACCATGAAAATTGTTGAGTCACACTGAAGGCATCAAGACTATTAAGACGTGGAATTATATACATACCAAAAAAGTGTGAAACAACTGAAATATGTCATATTCTAGGTTCTTCATAGTAGCCACCTTTTGCTTTGTTTACTGCTTTCCACACTCTTGGCATTCTCTTGATGAGCTTCCAGAGGTAGTCACCTGAAATGTTTTTCACTTCACAGGTGTGCCCTGTCAGGTTTAATAAGTGTGATTTCTTGCCTTATAAATGGGGTCGGGACCATCAGTTGTGTTGTGCAGAAGTCAGGTGGATACACAGCTGATAGTCCTACTAAATAGACTGTTAGAATTTGTATTATGGCAAGAAAGAAGCAGCTAAGTACAGAAAAACAAGTTGCCATCATTACTGTAAGAAATGAAGGTCATTCAGTCTGAAAAATTGGGAAAACTTTGAAAGTGTCCCCAAGTGCAGTCACAAAAACCATCAAGCGCTACAAAGAAACTGGCTCACATGTGGACCGTCCCAGGAAAGGAAGACCAAGAGTCACCTCTGCTGTGGAGGATAAGTTTGAGTCAGAGTCAGAGTCACCAGCCTCAGAAATAGCAGGTTAACAGCAGCTCAGATTAGAGAGCAGGTCAACGGCACAGAGTTCTAGCAGCAGACACATCTACAACAACTGTTAAAAGGAGACTGTGTGAATCAGGCCTTCATGCTAGAATATCTGCTAGGAAACCACTGCTGAAGAAAGGCAACAAGCAGAAGAGACTTTTTTGGGCTTAACAACACAAGGAATGGTCATTAGATCAGTGGAAATCTGTGCTTTCGTCTGATGAGTCCAAATTGGAGATTTTTGGTTCCAACCACCGTGTCTTTGTGCGGCGCAGAAAAGGTGAACGGATGGACTCTACATGCCTGGTTCCTACCGTGAAGCACGGAGGAGTAGGTGTGAAGATGTGTGGGGATGCTCTGCTGGTGACACTGTTGGGGATTTATTCCAAATTGAAGGCATACTGAACCAGCATGGCTACCACAGCATCTTGCAGCGGCATGCTATTCCACCTGGTTTGGGTTTAGTTGGACCATCATTTATTTTCCAACAGGACAATGACCCCAAACACACCTCCTGTGTAAGGGCTATTTGACCAAGAAGGAGAGTGATGTGGTGCTGCGCCAGATGATCTGACCTCCACAGTCACCAGACCTGAACCCAATGGAGATGGTTTGGGGTGAGCTGGACTGCAGAGTGAAGGCAAAAAGACCAACAAGTGCTAAGCATCTCTGGGAACTCCTTCAAGACTGTTGGAAGACCATTTCAGGTGACTACCTCTTGAAGCTCATCAAGAGAATGCCAAGAGTGTGCAAAGCAGTAATCAAAGCAAAAGGTGGATACTATGAAGAACCTACAATATGAGATATTTTTTAGTTGTTTCACTCTTTTTTGTGATGTATAGAATTCCACATGTGTTAATTCGTAGTTTTGATGCCTTCAGTGTGAATCTGCAATTTTCATAGTCATGGAAATAAAGAAAACTCTTTGAATGAGAAGGTGTGTCCAAACTTTTGGTCTGTACTGTACTTGAAGAACTTTGTCTGAACAGCAACTAGACACTGTTGTACAGCAGTAAATAAGAATATGTCTGCTTACCGGGGGACAGTCTACCAGCTGTCCCCAACTTACCCCCTTCCTTATATAACCTCATATTAGGGTGAGGGGGTGGGGGGTCTAGCCTGCGATGCGCCTTGGGGGGGGGCTACTTGGGAGTGGCCCCCCTCCTATGGTTGCCGTATGGAGTGGGCCCCCCCTCTTTCGGTTTTATTTGCACCTTAGACATGTAGGGTCCTTGGTAGGGGGGGTGCTTGGACATCACTGCAAGCAAGCAGCAGATGTCCTCCTGGCACCCTACCCGCCAATTTTAACCGCACCTTAGACATTTAGGGCCCCTTGGTGTGGAGGGTGAGGGGACATCACTGTGAGTAATCAGGAGATGTCCCCTTAGTGCCCTACTCGCCAATTTTAACTGCACCCCCCTTAGTACACACACCCCTCCCCCTTCAATATATACATTCAAACATAAACACACACACATGCACACAAACACCCTCTCAAACACCCATACACGCACACACATTTTACAAGGAAGGTGGGACCTGGGTCCATCTGTCCCCTACCCCTTCCCTGGTGGGGGGTGCGGGCCCCTTGGCGATGGCGGCCGTGTCCCTTGGGTGCCGGCTCCCTGGGCCCGGCGGTGCTCTCTCCGCACGGTGGGGGGGTTCATATTACACCTGAGCCGGGGGTGTTCGTGTCCCTGGGGGGTGGGTCCTGGTCCTTGCCCCTGGGCGCTGGGCCCCGCCAAACTTCCAACATGGCCGAGCCTGGTCGGGCCATATTTATAACATCCCTTGTGGGCCGCCCTTTTTTCCCCGGGGTTCCCCCCTCCTGGGCGGGGGCGGCGGGCCCCTGCCTTGCTCCTACCTGGACCAACCGTGGGCCGGGTGGGTGGCTGCCTGGAGTGCGGAGCGGGTCTCCCTTGGGGGGTCCTGGCTCGTACCTGGGGTCGGGGCGGGGGGATGCCCGGAACTCCCGGGTGGTGGTGGGGTGCTCGTCTGGGGCTGTGGGCGTCCCTCTCCGGTGGGGCCCTGCGTTGGGCTCTTCCGGCGCGGCGGGGGGCTGCTTTCCTGGCTGGGCTGGGGCGGCGCTCTCTTTCCCTCTGCGCCTCCCTGCTCTCTGGCTCTGGGGGCCTCGCGGCGGTCCTGTTGGCCCTGGCCTGGGTGGCGGTCTTGGTCGCCCGGGGGGCGGTTGTTCCCTGCCTGTTCCCGTGTGGCGTTGGGGGGGCTCCGGCTGCCGCTGCTGCTGCGGCGGGGGTATGGGTGTGGGGGTGGCTGGGCGCTCCTCCTCCTTCTTTTCACATTCCACCATCCATTTTAGAAGAACATAAACACTCACCTGAGCACAGGTGTTAGCTCACCTTTGCACTAATAGTTTGCATGATTGAATGAATGAAAGATTTCACACTAGTTGGTTTAAAGGCATAGGTATGCGTTCGTGAACACTATCTGTTTTGTGTGCATGTTGACATGTGGACATTTTTGCGGCTAGCAGGTGTGTTGATAATATTTGAGTGTGTGTGAACAGGCCCCGCCCTTTTTGTACTACATTTGAACCGTACCGTAACGATAAACAACCAGTAAACCTGTCTGCTCTATGCTGCTTCATGGTCTTACCCCCCTTCCCCTCCTATTATCACCCTCCTACCCCCCCTCTCTCTAACGTCCCTCTCTCTTCTTCCCCTCTTTCCTTTTCCGTCCGGTCCAACACCAAAGATTTTCAAACATGATTGAAATTAATAAAGTTTGGCCTCAATTACAAAAGGGGTTTATTCAGACATACCTTTGGTTTGTCTGAAGATGAATAACCCCTCTTGTTAAAATAAAATATGTCCAACACAAGAGGCCCTCAGCTCTCATCTGTTTGCCTAGCTGTTGGACAGGACAAGTTAAAAAAAAAAAAAAAAAAAAAAAAGAATATGTCTGCTTAAGCTATTATTTGTTCAAAGCATTAGTAGTTTTTTAAAGCCAAAGATCCACAATGCAAGGATAAAAGAGCTGCATGACCATCCTGTCAATGCCTGCTGATTCAAAGTTTCTCATATCTGCTGAACATTTAGTTTTAAGTGTCTCGGCCCACAATTTTACAAAGAAAATACTTTGTGCTTTTTTTCCTATCAAAACATGTTATTTTAAAATTTCTGATTCTGGGAATGAAAAATTAAATTCACCCATGTGTACTTGTCGCGCATTAAAAATATTTACCAGTTAAGAAATCTGTTCTGAATCAGATTTTTAAGCACTTATAGCTAAAGTTGCTCGAAATATCATTGATCACTTTATTATGTAATCATGTAACATATATAGTGATGCATCATAATTCAAAATTATTAACTAAGCAATTTTACCATAGATCCATGCTTTTATTTTTATTTTTTTGAAATGTAAATTTAGTTGAGACATTCTTCAGGTTCTTACTAGTAAAATAATAAACATTTGTTTCTGCAGTTCAAAAAGAAAGCTTTCCAAACCCCACGCAGTATAATTTCACATAACTGCTTTTCAGAAAAGTTTTTTTCTGATGTAGAACCTTTGTGAAGGTTTGTGATAAATTGGTGAAGCATCCAGGGTCTACCCTGTCTTTGCTCAAAAGTGGTTAAAATAGGCTCCAGCAACCCCATGATCCCAAAGGGATAAAGCAGAATTGGGAATGAATGGATGGATGGATGGATGGATGTTGTCTTTCATATATATGTGATAAGTAACCACCACAGTTGGCTAAGAATTTGTTAAGAGTGATATTACAGAGTGTTAAGACAATTGTATGTACAAGGGACAGAGATTTTAAATAATTATAGTTGTAAAAACGTTTTACTTGCCAAATTCAAGTGAACTGCAGACTTGCTACACCTGCATAAAGATTTAACAAGAATCTGCAAAGTGTTGCTGCTAGGTTGAAAAAAAATGGAAAAAGAGGATCAGAAAACATCTGTGGATTTTCTTTGCAATACGAGTTCGGGAAGTAGTCCTTATTCAAGTCTTGGATCCTGAGGCATTCAGATGATTGGATTATATTGGAATGCTCACTAAAATTTGGTACATTTGCTAAAACACAGCTGCTATTTACTTAAAGCTTTGCTATATGGATCTTGAAAAAGGAAGAAGTCCAACCATCAGAAATTTCAAACAGCTTTGCTGTGTGCTATGCCAATCTCCCGTTGCACCACATCCCAAAGGTGATCTATTGGGTTGATACCTGGTGACTGTGGAGACCAGTTGAGTCCAGTGAAGTCATTGTCATGTTCATGTTTTTCCAATCTTTTGTTGTCCAGTTTTGGTTATGCTGTGTGAACTGTAGCCCCAGTTTCCTGTTCTTAGCTGACAAGAATGGCCCCCGCTGTGGTCTTCTGCAGCTATAGCCCATCTGCCTCAAGGTTGGATGTGTTGTGCGTTCAGAGATGCTCCTCTGCAGACCTCGGTTGTAACCAGTGGTTCTTTGAGTTACTGTGGTCTCTCTATCAGCTGGAACCAGTCTGAACATTCTCCTCTGACTTCTGGCATCAACAAGGCATTTCTGTCCTCAGAACTGCCGGTCACTGAAATGTTCTCTTTTTTTGACCATTCTCTGTAAACCCTAGAGTTGGTTGTGTGTAAAAATCCCAGTAGATCAGCAGTTTGTGAAATTCTCGTCTGGCAACAACAACCACATCACATTCAAAGTCGCTTCATTCACCTTTCTTTCTCATCCTGATGCTCAGTTTGAACTGCAGCAGATCATCTTGACCATGTCTACATGACTATTGCATTGAGTTGCTGCTGATTGGAAATTTGCATTAACAAGCAGTTGGACAGGTGTGCCTACTGAAGTGGCCCATTAGTGTATATGTTTTCGGTATTTAAATTATTTTATTACCTTAAACGGTTTTGTATTTATTTTATCATTTATATCAGCTTTTACTTTAATACATTTTACTCTTTTTAGATTTGGTTTTTAATCTCGGGAGGCGTCCCCCACATGGTGACTAACCCTTTTTATGGTATGGGTTTGTCGCAGTGGGACCCCCTGGGTCTGGCAGCTTGCTTTGATCAGAGGGTATATCCCGTGGGGAAGTCCTCTGTGATCATGAGGGGGTCAGTCGCTGGCGTAAATAGATCCCCCAAATCTATGTTTCCTCATATCAGCATCAAGCCAGGTTTCCACTTCAGTTTGTATTTCTATTGAGTTTCATTCAGATGCCATTTTATATTTCATTGTGTTGGGTGCAGGGAGGCTTGAAGTCATTGTGTGTATTTTATAGCATTTCATTTTTGATTGTTTTTAGCCTGTAAAGCACAGTGTTACTGTTGTGTAAAAAGTGCTTTATAAATAAAGTTTGATTTCATCATTCATCCATTTTTTGGAGTTGGATTTCTTGTTGCACATGAAACATGAAGGTCTGGAAAAGCAAAGTTAATTTATTTTTGAAAAAACTCAAAAGACCAACAATGAAAATGTGTTTTAAACTTGAACTTTATTCGATAGAATACAAAATGTAGGCACTGTCCACACTGATGTCCAGCTCACCTACGGCAGAGGAGATGCACGTTTTGAGAACCTTCTGTCAGATAACGTTTGTGTGGACAGTTCCTTAGAAACTAATCGCATTGAATTTGGCGTCATCACATTGCAGGCCGTATCCTTTAACGTAAAAACAAAAAAGGAAAACACCAAACTCCTTTTGGGGTGGTCAACATCCTCCATAATCAGGATTTAAACATCAGTGCAGCGTGAAGAGTAGATCTGATAACTTCATAACAACAAGAGGCGTTTCAACATTTGTGTGATTGATGATTTTGACTTAACATTATTTTTTTGCACAGCAAAGCTCAAAGTTCATTAAATTTATATCATTTGTTAAGCTTGCATTTTAGTATTGGTAGTTTTCTTGATGACAGTTGATTTCCCCATTATAAAAAGCACTTTGAGTATTTGGCAGTAATGTTCTGTTTGCTTCTTGGGATGGAAGAGGATTTTCCTCAGAAGGAGTCTTTGGAGAGGGCGATGATGGTAAAACGGACCTCCTGAGGGTCACGAGCCATGAAGACTTTGCAAACATCGACAGCATCCTGAGACACAGACACGGGGAAGATCAGCAGATCATTATGCAACAGAAATCAAGCATTTCCACATTTTAGCTATGATATTTTCTAATCTCTAACGTTTCTAAAGAATAAAAATGGAACGAGGTTCAACAAGTTCTAATGAACTCCTGCCGCTCTCCAGAAACTGGCAAAAACAGAATAATACGAATTTAAAGACCACTGAGAACGCTTTGAAAATGGATCAGAAGATGATCGGAGAAGGACTTTAAACTTTATTTGAAACAAAAATGAGTTTCCTTTCAAGAATCTGCTTTAAAGTTGTTGTTTTTACCTCAAGTAAAGTATCTTCTGATGTTTTTCCATGGACAACAGGGAACGGCTTCCTGCCATCTACACGAGAAGTAGGGAGAATATATCGAGTGGCTTTCACACACTGGTAGATATAGCCAAAATTGCCACGCCAAATCCAAATATTTTAAGATCCTTTACTCACCGAGCTCATACAAGTGTCCGCCCACGTTCACGAAGGCTATAAAATGCAGATTGACTTTGTCATCTAAACTCGGCGCCTGTGCAAGACAAGAAGCAGCTTCTGTGACTTTTATGTGGAGATAAAGTTCAAGAAAAGCTTTTATTCTGGAAAGCACAAACCTCAGTCTGCCCTTCCTGCGCTCTGGATTCATGTATAACTCGTATACTCTGAAATACAAAAAAAAGATGCTTTAGCATTAATATTAGTTTACAATGTGTTTGTTTGAAAACATTTAACAACACATTTCATACTTTTGATGATTATTCTAACTTGATAAGTCATTTCTTTGTTTCATAGATGCTAAAAATAAAGATCTTGAGAGCAGATTGACAGACGCATCAGAGGAACCTTCCTACCTCATCCTTTTCGAGGAGGACGGCTCTTTCCTCCGGAGTCATTTTGGATGTTTGTTCAAGAAACTTCTTAAGTGGGGAGTCCGGTTCTAGAAGGAGAACAACAACCTACATAAATCAATATTTTTATAATGCATGTATTTTCATACGAAATATACCATTTAGGATTATGGATCATGTGAGGGTAAACATAGTGAAGGCAGCTCAAAGCTTGTTTGCCAACAAGTTACTGGTTTCCTCTGAATGCGTGTTGAGCTATCCACTGACTTTCAATTCAAACTAGAACAAAGTACCACACGACAGTCATGATGATCATGGGTCAATGGATTTAAAGGGCCTATTTCATGCAAAATCAACTGTTTTGAGCTTATAAATGCATTGTAGTGTTCGTTCCTCCCAAAAAAAACAACTCCAATGCGGTATTTTGATCCGTTTACGCATTAGTATTCCTCTAAAAACATGCATTCTGAGCACCAACCCCTCCCAACCCATTAGAATGAGCGAGTTTTCACATTGTGACGTAGATAAGAGTAGAACAGCCCCTTCCAGGAAGAGTCTGCACTTCCAGCACCGGCCCCAGGCTAACACAAATACACACTTTCTCCACAGAGCTACGATGATTGGCAAAAATGCTTTTATTAATTGCTTCCGAGTCCGGCTCTAGGTTGACGTCATGAAATGGGCGGCTCTCACAAAGAGTGAAAGCTCAGAGATTGAGTCGTCTTATTTCCAGGCGGGAAAAGAGTTCACAAAAATAAGTTATATTTCTTTTCTTTTTTTTTTATCCTTCTTTAATGTGCCAAAGGTAAATTATTATCATTTAGATGGATATAATTGACTCTGAAAGGCTTAAGAAAAGCATGATGTAGGCCCTTTAAAGTCTAATGCTTCAAAGGATGTGCCTCGAACTACTGTGTGTTGCAGAAGCACCGTTACAGAAAGCTTTGGGAAAAAAGGAAAGGCAGTGGGAGATTCGGATCAATGTGTTGAACTGATAATCTGCTTCCTGTATCAACCCTGCTGTTTGATTTCACATGGTTAAGGAATGTTCCACATGTCCGCCCCATCCAGAGCAAGATGAATGTCCAGAAAAACTTCTAAACTAGTTGCAAAGAAAACTGGCTAAGAAAATTCATTTTAAATACGTTTTTTTTTTCTTTCTTTGTTTAATTTACATGAGACAACCAATTATGGATTCCCAGGCAATTCTGTTTGGACTTTTGAACCATAAAATAGAAATATACAACCCACAGACACAATTACTAATAGAAAAGAAGAGACTGGCTAAATAATAGGGTCAATTTGCAGTTATATTTATATCCTGAAGATATAAGCAGAGTAAATACTCACCAAATTCCAGACGTGCCTGGTTGTTTGCCACGGCATGAATTAAGCCTATTGTTCCACAAGCATTTCCAATAGTTTGCTTGATGAAGTAAACATCAGGAGACACTTCCTGGGGCTGTTCTTTGAGCCGCTCTTCCTCTTCCTGCTTGAAGGCCTCATACTGGATGGAAAAAAATCAAAGCACGTCTCTCTTAGAAATTCAACTGCAGGACATTCTGTGGCTCAGCAGCCGACTACTAAGCGCAGTAAGGTGCTTTAGGAAACAGGAGTACCTTTTCTGTGACCGGGAAGAGGAGCAGAACTGCACACACGGGTCTGGGTACCATGCTGAGCAACTCTGGATCCAATCCGTACACGTCTCCAAACTGCCAGGTTGGCTTCATACCCAAACAACTGACAAACTACACAAAAAGCAACACAAAGGGAAACCCAAAAAAACCATTATAAAATATGTAACCCAAAAATTTGCATCAGACATAAAAGGAAGGGCTTAGTTTTACAAACAGAAAAGAAACATGGTCCTGTTGAGGAATACTAAACATTTTTTTGTTTAAATTATTTCATGGGTACTGCTTTAGTAAGCTGTTGCCTTCAATTTTCTATTGTATTTGTAATCTTTAAACACAAAAAAAGCATTTAAAAAAAGCCAAACCCAATTCGTAGAATAATTAGTTGGATTTCCAACAAATGGCGATCAAAAAACTGATTTTGTGGGCTTTACATTCCTTTTTTTTTGCGTTTTAACATGAAATAGTCTAGACTTTTTCAAACATAAGATTGTCAGGAAACAGTAAAGTAGTGTGGAGTATAAAAGGGCAATACATTGTGTGTAAATCTTTTTCAATAATAATAACTTTAGTCTATGAGTTGGTGAATTGAGCATTTTTTGTGCAATTCATTAAAAAAATTATTACAAAGTTTACTGCATGATGCAATTCTTATTATATTTTGATGAGCTAACAATATCTGTGCATTCTTCTCACTGTGCAGTCCCGAACTGAACACTTACAACTACTAGTGTTAGGCCTGTCGCATGTTAAAAAAAAGAAAACAGGAAGCACTCACCTTAGTCATGACCTAAAATAGAAAAAATACAAAGAGAAAATGTTAATTAATAACCGTAATGTCAAATTTATTTTAAAACAACTACAACAATTTTTTAAATGTCAACACATTTCTATTCTCTGCTAGCTAAAAGTTAGCTTCTCGCATGCTTGGGAATGAATGACTCAGATAAAAGAGATATTCATGAAAAAGTTCATACTTCAGGATTTGACTCCAGAGGCAACCAGCGTGGAGAGGCCATTTTAAATATCCCTAGATATTATGTTTACTTTTATACAAAAAAGGAGCAGAAGATGTTTACAAAAAGAACCTGACAGCTGGAATCGCTTCCGTATTGGAAAAAGGGCACCGCAATGTTTTCAAAAGACGTGGGGGTGAGCGGTCCAAATCTATTTTAAAAGCACTTCAATGTTAAACACTTTTTTGAAATGATATTACGGAATAAGTTATATTATTAATAATAAAAAATAAATCAAATCAAGTAATGCTTTAAGTATATATATTTTCAAGTTTTCACTAAGTCTGTCCACCATCAAACGAACAATGGACAGTTCCAATCTATGGGCGTGGCTTAAATGGATGTATGGGGTTTTGTGATTTCCATTAAGTTTTTCTGACGTTTTATTGACAAGGAACGAGTGTTTAAATGCAGCAACTTAATATGCTACAGTAAGTCAAAACACTGACATTGACGTAAAATGATAGCAGGTGTTTGCAGAGGAATTTTTATCGTTACTGCAGCACCCGAAGATGTTTCAGGATGTTGCTGGATATGAGAACACATGGTTTACATGATGCTGTCTAATTTAACCAACAATATTATCCTTGCACCGAGGACTCTTGTATTTAGCGTTTTCTTCTTCTTCTCTCTAATAAATCCAGTCTGTCTTTTCAGGCGATTTAGTCGGTACCCATCTTCATACAAAATTTGATATTTATTTAATTTAATTTTTAAAGAAAAAACATATTTAATACCACTGCATTGCAAATTATTGTTACATATTCTGTCAGGTCTCCACGAACGCATGCGTGTGTATTCATCTATGTATCATATGTTAGATGTCCTGGTTGTCTCTCTCAAATTTTTCTATTTTACTATTTTAATTCTTCGTGTTAATAACTGTAGGAATTTATTTGTATTTAAAGAAACACGATTCTACTTAAGCATGTTTGGATCAGCCTTGTTGAGCATCAATATGAAATATTTGTTTGCTGATACACTCCGATACAACAGGGGGCAGCATTCGTCTGAAAGAGTAGGAGCGAAACAGTTGGTAGGATTTAGCAGGCGGTGTCTGCCCAGTTGTTTGTTTTCTTATTTTTGATCCATGATAAACCACTTAAACAATCTTTGAAGGGACAAGAAAATACTATTTCCGAGGACTCTTAACCATTGATGTCAGTCTACAGCGGAGTGGCGAAAAGAGGAAGATGCCTGCAGCAGAAGAACCAACTTCCGGTTAGTTTAAACCGACTCAGGATAGCAGCAAACACGTCCAACGAAATTACTTGTAGGTTTGCTCCCTTTTTTTAAAAGAAATTCTGACAACCTAACACCAGTTGTGAATTTAACTGAAATGTTTGTCGTTGTCTTTTTACAGAAAACCTTTAGGTAGATGTTACATAGATTTTTACTTGAAGTTCCTCAGATCCATAAAATTAGAGTTTACAAACATCACTGATATATTTGATGTTTTTCTTTCTTTAAATATATGAACGAGGCTGAGTTACTCCAGATTATCCATTTCATTTTTAATTTTCGTGTTTATTTGCTAAGTTTAACAAGGGGCAGTTTGTATGCTTAATTTCTTCCCTTAGCAAAGGTATGCATAAGACTTTAGCTAAAAGTTTAAAGTTTAGCTTGTAGTTTACTTTTATATACTTCATATATTGTAAACTTTAGTTTACAATATATGAATTCAGTTGGAATACTTCCTACACTACAGGTACATGGTCTATAGCAGGGATGGGGAAACCTTTTGACACAAAGAGTTCTGTCAAATTAACAGGAAGGCAGGAGCAGATATGTGGGGTGTTTCGTTATTCCACCTCTTAAGAGAAAGAAATCACATGGAATCTGGATAAAAAACATGCTATAACTTGTATAAAAATATAACATGTCTTAAAAGAACAGAACATTTTGGATTTTTTGTTTTCTTATATTAGTGGTAATAGCACCAATGGGTTGATGTCCCTCATGGGTTCATGTGGCGTTCATCGGAAAAATGAACGCCCGACTCGGAAAACACATGAATGTCAGAAAAAACAGCAAATCTTCCAAGACCACATGAATGCAGAATAACTTTCTGCACCTAAACAAAGGTCCATGGTCTAGGGAGACACCAGAACTACAGGGACAAGAAAACATTTATGAGGATTATCAATGTAAGTTATTCCAGTTTGGCAGGATATTAAATAGTTTAACAGGCCGTATATGCCCCCGGGCCGCAGTTTGCCCATCCCTGCTCTATAGTATACTGGCTATAATTATACTGAAGTTTACTTAATAAGCAAAGAGTTATAATGTGCCTATTCCTCTGAAAGGTAGATAAATCTATATTTAACATTTTAAAATTGGAAAAAAAAAAATCATCTAGAAACTATAATGAATTCCTAAATAGAGACATACATGGATGTACGTTGTCGATATTTTTGTCTTGAACTTTTCTTTGTTTTAGGTATGAACAGTGTTGTTGACAACATCTGCAGACTTCCTCCAGATCTGTTCACTGAAACGGTGAGTTGATTTAATCCTAAATTCTCCGTTTATCCCCATTTTAACAAGTTAAAGACATGAATGAAAGTGGGCAGGATTTTTAATTAACCATACAAAGGAAACATTTCAGAGTAAAATAAAAATGTAGTTACATTTCTTAGTCTTAGAACTCTAGCTCCACGAAAATAAAATGCTTTTCTTTTTACTATCAAATTTAATAGGATTTAAAACCTAACAATCATTCCCTATTCCTAATGTATGGCTCAACTTGTAAAACAGGTTGTTTGATCTCCACAGAGTCAGCATATTCTGGTTTACCTTCAAGGGCATACAAGCGGAATAGATTCAGCTGAAATTTCTCACGTAGGTCTTTTTTTATTTATTTAAATTTTTTTAGTTTTTGTTGACATTACTGTTGTCCGTCTTACCAACTTCCTATGTGGGACTTTTGTCTCCTTGCAGAAATTCCTGCAGGCTGGAGTCGGACTTAATCATGAAGCTCAACAAGAAATTATCCGATTTCTTTTGTTAACATTCAGGTATTTCTCTCATAATGTTCACATTACAATTTTTAGCTAGTCATACTGCCCCTCTTCCACTATGGTGGATCCAGTGTTAGACCAGAGGCTAGAAACACAATTTTTAATGTTTAATAAAACTGTAGCTAATGTCACATTACAGTATTCCCTCACTTATTCCTGTTTCACGTATTCATAGATTATTTTTTCCAGTCATGTGACTCCTCCAATTCTTCTCAAAAACTCAGCTTGTATGAGACTTTTGCGTTCCAGGGAGGAATATCTGAAAAGGGGAGATGAAGAGCACGCCGGCCTGTCGGCTTCTTTGCCAGCTGCTAAAGAAAATTTCAAGCGAGCAAAAACATATTCTATCGGTTCCTGAATCGCTACCAACTTAAGTTTGTATCCCTGCACTGAAAAATGGCATCAGAAGCGGCAGGAAAATATCCTGCAACGTTGAAGAAGATAACCGCGATAAAAAGAGTCTAATATTATTTCTCTTTTGCAAAAAATAATCATATTGATGATGATCCTGATAATTTATTTTGGACATACACTTTAAAATGAAAAATTAAAAAGAATACACAAAATATCTGAAATGGAGTAAGAAGAAGTAAAAGCCTTGGCCAAACTTCTTCCCACACCCAGTCCTCCCACCATCTGTTATAGTGTGTTATATTTCTTTATTCAAATAGTTGTGAAACAGGCGCAGATGAATAAATGTTGTTTGAAAAAGATCTTATTTGTGACATAGTATTTTTGTTGCACTGTTAATGTTAGGTTGGGGGTTTGAGAGGCTGTAAGATAGCGGGAGAGAGAGTATACAGATGGATGATGGGAAATGAGGGTGGGGTTGCTCCAACACAATAGTCCCGCCCACAACTCAGGCTAATTTCTAATGATCTCCTGCCGCTCTGCAGAGAACTATGTCCTAGAAAAAGACACAGGTTTATGATGTTGGCTAAAACGGCATATTCATAATTTAAAGACCACTGGGAACGCTTTTACAATAGAGCCAAAGATGATTGGAGTGGTGTGAAGGTCATGACGTCATGCTTGCTGTCATCAGGTCAGCAGGACAGAGGAACATCTCCGCTGATGAGCTGGTGTCAAAGCTGGAAGAAGGCAGTCTGAAGTGGTCCAAAGCCTCCCTTCAGGTTCTGCACAGGCTGTGGAGTGAACAGGGCGCCGCAGTCCACGCCCAGCAGGAGGTCCAAGCCGCGCTCCGCATCGGTCAAGTGCGTCCACAGTCACTGCAGTCCGTCAGTTCAAATAGTTGAGTGGACGATCTGAGCGTGCGGATTTTGCGTTCGCTGCAGGTGGTGGACGTGCAGTGGAGGCTGGGGATGGCGGTGAGCTCAGACATTTGCCGATCTCTCAATTCTCCGTACGTTACGCTGCTGCTGAAAATTGCTGAACCCTCTGGACTGATCTGTCAGAAGTCCTTTGAGATGAGTGTTCCACAGTTTCAGGTGAGCCTTCACCCACAGGAGCTTTGATGTTCTACATTTAGGAGGCCACGCTGACGCTCATGTGTGGTTTTTTTCTCCTACAGAACTTCCACAAGCAGTTTAAGGAGATGGCTGCTCTGATGGAGACTGTATGAGGATCAGCCACCACCTGTTTTAAACACAACCATGAACTGCATGAACAAGCTAACACAAGGATTCCTCTCCAATGATCTCAAAATTACTATAAATAATTGTTTATCTGCACACACGTCCTATTAATATATTTGAAAATAACCGTCTTCAAAATAAATACCTAGAGTTAAATACCTTCTTTTCAGTATTTTTGCAGGTACTTATAATTTCAAATGAGTTTTGCACAGATGTCAGAAGGATCCAACTTATTAACTTCCTATATAAAAAACAAGCAACCATTCTTTCTATTAAAAAGACCAAAAAAAAGTGTTTTCTTTTATTTCCCCCCCAAACAGAAAAAAAGATTGTAGACTCGGGGAGAGCTGGCATTTCAGTATCTGGGCACCTACAACCTGGAATTTACTGCAAAGAACAATTTAAATCACACAGCTCACAACTCTGTTGCTACTCTAAAATAAAATCACTAACATGTTTTTAAATTGTATAAAGGGTTGTGTAGTAATTTGCCTCCTGAAAAAGAGATCTGTGGATCTCAATGGGACTTTCCTGGTTAAATAATGGATACAAAAATATACAGTGCTGAATTTAGACCAAAAAAGGGACTATCAAAAAGCAAAAATACTGTTAATCTGCTCTAATAGTGGTTTATAAGTACTGTATTGAAGTGTTTTGCGATATCTTAGCTCATCGGCCCATGGTTAACCCTTCAGCTTTTGTGTTTATGCATAAAGATGAAACACATGTAAGCACATTTCATATTCAAAATCTATTATCAAGAGTGAACAGGGATGGGTGTTTAGCTTCATTCCCTATTTATTAGATCAGGTATCACAGAAATACATGTGATAAAATAGGAGTTTAAAGAAAAATGAGGAAAAGAAAAAAAGTAGCGAACACCGAATCTAATACTGAAAATGACTGCAAAGCTTGAAATACTATGTTTTTCTGTTGCCCTAGAGGCTCAATGTAAATGTAACACAGACTAAATGTGTTCATTTGAACCACGGCATTATCAACAGTTTTTATTTCTAGTTCTAATGGCTTCAGTAAAGTCCTGTTAGAAACTATCAGAGCATCTTGGTTGTTTTAAATCAGCAAACCGATGACTGATGTGTTTTCTTTTAATGCCGCACAAATAGATTTCTCCACTGAGCTTAAAGAAATTAACTTTTATGCCAGGATTGCTAAAAGTATAAGTACTTTTTTACAGTAGAACTGACTACCTAATATTTTTAAAATTTCTATCTAAATTATGTGCTTTTGACTTAATGACTGAAATGCGACATACTCAGTAACTTTTAATTTGACTTTGATTTTACATTTGTTTATGAAAGATTTAGTGGATCAGTGATGTCATTTAGAGCAGATGTTGTCAGGTGGGGGGGGGCTGGTGAGCAGGAAGCACCCAAAATGCAGAAACGGAGGCACACGGTTCCAAGGCAAGGGGTTTATTCTAAACAAAAGGCGCTGCAGAGCAGGAACATGAAACTCAACTAAACTTACTGTGGCATAGCATGAAAACATGGCATGAGGGAAGAGCCGATAAAGACGTTAAAAGACATTAATGGACCAGCACAAGAGGAAGGCAGAGACGAGACTTAAATACAGACAGGGCAGACAAGGCACAGGTGAACATGATCAGGACAGATTGGGACAAAGGAAGTAAAACTCAAAAACATGACAAAACAGGAAACCTTTCAAAATAAAACAGGAAACAGAACTCAACCATGACAGAACAAGACAGAAAGAAAAAAACAAAACAAAGAAACCCAAACCATGACAGATGTAGGCTTTGTTTGAGCTTGGCTGCATCTGATACCCTTTACGTCTTACTGTAGCTCCTTTTTCAGTGAGCTATTATATGTGGAAACTCTCTGAACCACAAAGAGATTTGTCTCCTGGTCTTCCGAGTTCATCTTGCAAGTTTGTGACCTAAAAGGAAAAGTATTCTGTATGTGGAGGCTGCAGCGTCTCTCTGAAACGTAAATTTGCACAGTGAAACCCTGTTCTGACTCTGATGAATCGACTCGTGTGTCTTAAAGGTAGGAGAAGGAGTCCGTCTGTGATCCCCTCTTCGGGAGGGGGTCACACTGCCTCCCTATGTACAATAGCTCTTTCTATACTTGCTAATTCCTGACGAAAATGTGTCAGGAATATTTTCTCCTCAGCCAGAGTTCAGATGCTGATGAATTAGCGAAAACATATTTTCTTTAATGGAATTTAGACCCATCTATACATGAGTATGTGGGTGCTGGAGTGAAAAGATGAGTTTTGATTACGTTTAAAAAAAAAAAAAAGTATTTTAATGAAAATGTCAGCACTTTTTCTCACAAAAAAACCCCTTTTTTCATAAATGTGCTTGCTTTTTGGATTGTTCTGAAACTAATTTTATTTTCTAATTGTCTTTTTCCTTCCATAGTAGATGTAAACCTTATCTAAATCTATTTAATATCCCAGGTCCGCTTCACAAACTCTTGCAAAATTCAAATCAAATCATAAGTTGTTTAAAATTTGAGGTTTAGCGGTTTTTAAAATAGACTTCTAATGTTTTATTTATGCACAGAGCAGGAGAGGCAGGTAAATGTCAAGCACCCCCTTGCCAGACGAAGATTCTGGAGGCTTTAAATACAAAAAATACCTGCCATTTTCATTCATTTGTGGATTTTTTTTAGCAGGGCACATTTCATAAAAGTTTTCTAAGCTTCTGTAGACATCAGTTTCTTTTAACAGTTAAATGTGTTTATCTTTGTAGTTTTAATGTTCATATTTTTGTTGCTCTTGCAGGTTTTGTCTTTAGGTGCACGTTTTAAGGACCCATTCTGATGCAAATCATGTTTTTTTAATATTTTTAACATGGCCGTGTCGCATTTTTCTGATGATTGAGGACATATATAAAGAAAATTAAGCTCAAAATTGCTTTTCTGAGTATTTCTTTATACAAATCGTTGTGAATCAGGAGCAGATGGAAAAAGCATTTGAAACAGAGCTCAATGTGATGTAAAAAATGCACTGGGCGGGCCACAACCTCCCTGCTCTGCTTCATTCTGATGCATCCACTTGCAGACAACAAGATCCACGTATGTCTTTGTTTTCCTCCTCTGCATGGCTGGATAGGTCCAATATTGACCCATATTTTTGTTGCACCACTAATGTTAGGTTGGGGGTCTGAGGTGCTTTAAGATAGCGGGAGAGCATGTAAACAGAGAGCTCTCAGTATTGGAGGTGAAAGAAAGGCAGTGGCCGTCACAAGCAGTGGTGCATTTCAAATGAACTTCCGCCACTCTGCAGAAACTATGTCCTAGAAAACGACAATTAAAAAAAATGACCAAAACCAAAACCGGCATATTTATAAAAAATGGGAACACTTTTACAATAGATCAAGCAATGATCTGAGTGGGTCTTTAGTTATCTGCAGTTAAGAAGATGTGCTTTTTCCTTTAAGTTACTTTTTAAAAAAACGTATGGCTATTTGTCATTATTTGTTTATATCAGAATCCAGCTGATTTGCCTCCAGTGAATCTAGTAGTGATTTGATCCTGAACAGATTTTATGTGGGACAGGGGCTATTTTGGGGATAGACGGAGTTCTAAGAATCATGTGGGAGGGGGCGCTCTTAAGCAGGGTGTGTGTGTATGGGGGTCTCTTCATTCGTCCGTGTATTGTATACAATATCAGGTGGGACTCCACCAATACAGCAGGATCTCCAGCTGCTTGTACACAACAGCTGTGCTCCGTGAAATTTGGGTTATCCCCTCCACTTCTGCTGTGTTGAGAGTGGGACAGCACTCAGCGGAGTTCTGGTGCCACACACAGACGGAGCACACACTTAAACCGCCCCGAGAATCACTTACCATCCATCAGTCTCCGGAGGGGGGCGGAGCTCCACGCTGAGCGCTCTCCGCCCGCTCGTCAGGCACAACATGGGGATGGCTGGGCGGACTGTCAGCGCGCACGGGGCGCTCCGCCTCCAAAGGCGTTGACGAAGAAAGGATCCCACATAAAAAACTTTATTTCAAGACAAAAACAGGAATCAGAGCAAATGTCTCCTATTTCGTCAGACCAAACAGATAAATGAGCTCCTAACGCGTTACGCGCTTCGGCCGTGAATGCGTAAATGCGCTTCGGAGAAAGAAACGAGCCGCGCGTTAAAGGAACCCGATGTCTTTGGGCCACTTGTGTCTACACAGGGACCATTCAGAGCCACGTTTTAGCAGGCGGCAACCTTGCACAACAAGACATCAGCCTACAGTGTGGCAGACTGCCTCTGCAGGCGGAGGAGCAGGAAAGGAAACAGGGCTGTCATCCATGGCCTTCAGCAGATCCCCTCTAAATCACTAAGAGAACAGTATTGTTTATTGTTATTTAGATTTTAACATTTTTGTTCATTTTTCAGTTTATTTTGTTGAAAGTTGCAGCAGGTTTAGGGGGATCCCATGCACATGTCAGATCGCTGTGGATGTCCACATGGAAAGTTAACAACAAACGCGCAACCGAGAGCTTCGTGAAAGAGAGTCCCTATTGTTGTCCAACCCGTTTTAGGATAGAAGTCTGCTTGACCGACATGGAGACCCGCGACGAAACAGCGGGGAAGTCGTTCGCGCTGACGTACGTGGGCTGGTGCACGCTGGACAGGCGAACCACCCTGCCCATGCTGCCGTGGCTGGTGGCCGAGATCCGCCGGAGGAGCGAGAAGGGCGGCTTCGGCCCCGTCATGCAGCCCAGAGAAGTTCAGCTGCTGCTCCACTCGCCGTTCATCCGCTGCGTCCCGTCCAGCAGCAACTGCTCGTCCGTTTTCATCTTCGAACACAAGGCGCAGCTCATCGCGCGCTTCATCCACAACAGCAATGACCTCTCCTACTTTGCGTACCTGCTGCGCGGCCAACCGGACAACCCGGAGTCCGAGATGTCCTGTCACGTCTTCAAGGCCTTCGACCCCAACCAGGTAGGCCTGCATCACACAGGGGGAGGAGATGGTTCTCCACAACAATTCTGAGTATAGGCTGTGTAAGTTTAGTTCAACTCTTTTTTTATGTGTAAATCTTTAAAGTGACCTATCATCCAATCATTTTTAGTTAATAAAACTCATAAATCCTTTAAGACATAAATGTTTTCACCTATTGGATTACTTTTCATTAATTAATATTTTTAGTGAAGACAATTGTTTTTTTTAGGGCAGTTAGTGTTTGGGTCACAGGTTTGATGTTAAACTGAGCATTGTGAATATTCCTCCACAGTTCCTGAAGGTCAACACAGCCAGAAAACACGTGCACCTTCTTACATAGCTGTGCACGCACGTGCATGTGTGTATGTGTGTGTGTGCACGGCTATTCTTACAAGGACATTACTCTGAGTTCCATTCATTTGTTGTAACTATGGCCACTTGGCCTGAATTTTTAACCCCAACCTCCACTGATATCTCTGCACAAAGACACACATTTCTTTTTACTTCCCACTCTTCAAACTATGGCTGTGTCCGAAATTCCTTCACTTCTTAGTGCTGTCCAAATCTGCAATTCCAAAACCCAGTGCTCGAGACATTTCCCAGAAAATCTCTGCGGAAAACCATAGATAGTCACTAGGTGAATATACACCATATTTGATCAATTTTCCATGTGAAAAAAGTATTTTTAAGTTATTTTTTATGAACCATCCAATTTTTCAACACAGTGGATGCATAAATAGTCTTTGTTTTTACTTTGGAAAAGCAGTGTTTTGTCATATTTGGCATTTAAACAACAAATAAAGTAGTGAGTGTGGTGTCTGAATTGCTTTTAAAATCCAGGGCGCTAGAGAGCCTTGCACTAGATAGTTTTTTGTGTTTAGAAAAGTTTCTCTCAAGCACAAACCTCTCTCAGTGTGAACTCAATGTTAACAGATTCCATGACACTTTCCACAAAATGTCATCACTCTGAGTCCAACACAAGAAGGCAAATTAACACATATTTTAATACTTTAAAATTAGGCATTGAGTTAGCCACAGGGGTCTGGGTCTCCCTGTGCCAGTCCCCAGCCCAGACAAAATAGGATGGGCACTGCGCCTGCACAATATATTGCAATTTTATCGTTATTGCAAGATCCAGCAGTGCAATATGCATATCGCAAAACATGGTGAAAACTGCAATAAATGGTTTCCTTAAATGTGCTAAAACAATCTTATGGCAGCTTGAAGTATTTAATGAATTAAATAAATCCATTTATGCATTTGACCAATCAGATGCACCCCTTCACGTTGTTGACCAATCGGATGGAGCCCTTTTATGTTAGATGTTCGCCTCCAATGTAGACGAGGGTCATTTGGAGTATTATTTTTAAACTGTTTCAGTGAAATGGAAATAATGTTTTTGGTTGTTTTGCTATTTGTTCATATGCCGCAAGTTATATCGTCATCGCAGTATTCATCATTAATATCGCAGACGCAAGTTTTCCTCATACCGTGCAGCCATAGCATCCGGTGTAAATCTCCGCCAAACCACCTGTGAAAATCAGTGAAAGCTGATTGGCTGTGGCGAAAGGTGACCAACACAATGATGAATTGCGTTAAAGAACGTTACAGTCCCAGTCACCCATATGGTTTGATAACCACCAGGAGCATTGTGGGGTTCATTGTCTTTGCCCAAGGACGCTTGAGCAAGGCGGTGAACATATGGGCAGGCAAGGTGGGACTCAAACCTGCAATCTTCTGATCAGAAGTGGACTGCTCTACCTTCTGCATCACGGCCACCCAGAATTAATAATGATATCCATCCATTTAGGAGTTGTTTTTCTTACTTTTTGAAGTCCAAAAACATTTTGGCTGCATACATCAACAAGTTTTTTGTACTGTTAGCTTGTTCACCATTTGTGGTTGTCTCCAAAGACCACACTTTCCTTCCCTCCTTATCCCTCATTTTAAAATGAAATTGAAGCCAGATCTGTACACCTGCTAACCAAAAGGTGGCCTATTACACAAAGTGGTTCACCTTTCAGTGTATCCCTTCAGGGGTTGCCACAGAGAATCAGCTTTCACAAAGGTAGTTTGGTACAGCTTTCTTCCTGCCCAACACTGGATGAGGCTCATCAAGCCCCTTGGGAATCAAACCCTGATTTCTCGTGTGCCAGTCCAGCTATCCAATCGCTCAGCATATCACATAAAGTAGTCAGTCCCCATTTACAATAATGTGAAACGCTTATGTTATTTAATAATTATTAACAGAGTAATTTGGCTCCAATAACTTTCAGAAATATTCAAGCCTGTGGGCCTTATTTTTAAATGCATAAGATATGAAGGGTAAATTAGGCTAAAATGGGATGCTTTTTTTTGTTTGATTTAATTTGATTGACAGCTCATTGTCAAATATTTAGCTCTAGACTTGCTTTATCCATCTGACAGCAGGTGTAATTTGCTCTTCTTTTGCCTTGTATTTCTACAGAAGTTCCAGATTATTTCTGGAGTGTTTTGTATCTTTTCTTGCATCGGTTTTCGTTCTTATAAAGTGTAACAAAAGCCAGACATCAGCAGCTGGTACATTAAACCATCACCTTGATATCCGTCTGTTGTTTGTATTTTAAGTTATTCAAAAAATAGATTGCAGAAGCTTCGTGTCACTGTGCTCTACTTTGACCCAGTGATCCCTCTGCAGTGGAGAGGGGTCACTGGGTCAAAGTAGAGCTAAAAAAAGTTTGTGCTAAAACGGTCTTGACAGAACAGTTGTTATTATACCAGAAATGGTGCTTGTATTAAAAGTAGACCCCCAAAAACGACTAAACCAACGTCTTAAATCGTCTTTTTGTTGTTGTTTGTTCTGCATTCACTTTCACTTCACAGTTGGTGTCCTTAAAATGATAATAGAAAAGTGAAATCTTGATCCTCAATAAAAACCATGTTGCCCTTTCAAAACACAGCCCATGAAGTGAGACTGCACAGTGGGAAGATTTAATGTAAATAGAAGGTTGCTGCAAAACAGGTTTCCCATGCGTTCATTTCAAGTTTTCTACTCTGTAGATGACTTTTTGCCCTGCAGATTCAAGTTTCACAGGTGTGCCAGCTCATTTTTAAGCATAAACCAGTCAAATCATGTCCAGACATCAGGCATGGATCCATTAAGAGTCAGTAATCCCTCACTATGAAGTCTTGCTTTGTTTTAATGATGCCTGTTTTTTTTAGAAACGCTGTTAAAAATGATCCGGTGTTGACATTAGACGAATCATATTTGAAGCTATTTTGTACTTTTTGGAGTCTTCTCGTTCTGTTATATCATGGTTGATGTGAATGCATGGAAAGAAACAACATACATTCCACTTAACTGTATAGTTTAAGGGTTCTGGCTCTGTCAGATGTTTAAAGTAAAACATTTTTTTATCTTGAACAAACAGAAGCACAGACAAAAACATGACTTAAGAACTGGTTTGGCAGCCAGAAACCACTAAAAGGAGAAACACATGGAACACAGGGATTATTCCACAAGTGTGTCACGTACAACACTCTGCTGTTAAGATGTCATCACTGACAGAGGTGTGTGTTGTTTTGAAGGCACGCTGTTGGCATGTTTGAAAATCTTCTGCTTGTGTCAACAAAGTTATAAAAAAAACCTGCTAAATACTGTTTTGTACTTTTACACGAGAGGCTTCTGTCAGTTTTAGTTTATGATGTGACCTGAGTTGACCCTGTTATTTAAAACTTAAAGGAGAAGTCGTAGTAAGTCATTAGATGACGTTAAAGCCTAAAAAGGGCTGTCACTGATTTTCTAGGATTAGTTAACGTTTGATTGATTTAAAAGAAACACTTTTCCATTTTGGAAAAAAAAACAGTCAGGTTGCACTGAGAAGGCTTGAAGGGGTTCGGCGCTTACAATCAAGTCTGACCTCTTTGACTTGAAATGCAACTTCAAGCGCTCTATTTAGTAAGAGTTATTTCTACCAGTGTTGTAAAGTTTAAGGTTAACAAGCTGCATTTAACATTTTCTCCAAATTAATCAAATACAGAAAAGAGTTTCCGTTAAAAAGCCGCCATTCGGAGTTTAACCTTTGACCTCCTTAGAGTTTCTGGTAGCTGCAGATGTAAATAGAACATTTTTTAGTTGTTTTGAAATATGCAATCTGAGCATGTGCAGAAACCTCTTATTTTTTAACCTTTGCTATGACTCAGAACGAGGCCACAGTGGACTATTTTACTCTGAGCTCTAAGCCAAGTGGGATCAAGTGTATCCATTATTTTTGTTTCCCTCTTTTGTATTGTTCAGTTTATGATACAAGACCAAGTATTTTCTGCCCACCAGTTTCACAAAAATGTGCCAATCTTGCTGTGTCACATTAAAAACCCTCTCAGACGACTAATGTTAGTGGTTGAGTCAACGGACCAACATTTCCTGGTAACCAGAAAACCACAGTTGGATACCAAGGCAAGAATACTGACCCTGATATTTTTTTTTAATAAATGTTTTCTTTTGGGGTTTGCTTTTTTCTTATAACTTATTTTTTCAATGCTTGGTAATCTTTTCCTCTGACATTGATTCAACGATGCTCTCTGTCACTGTAATGGTTGTTACTATTGTTGTCATAGTCATTGCTGACACATTTTTTTGCAATGCAAAGTTTTTTTAAGAAAAGAAAATCATGTTTTAGTGATGGGAAGCAGAGCTGCAGTTATGTAGTGTAATCACCTAGCTCATCTTACAATGGTATTAGGACTTTTGTGTTTTTTAAAGAAACATGAACTTTGTCCTATAAAGTAGGCAAGTCTTGCGTTTATATGCCTTAGCCAATGCCCTTTCGAGTGAATATGGGCTGTCTGAGAGCAAAAAAAGGGGCAAATTTGGACAGGACACGCAGGTGACCTGCAGGAAATATTAAACCATTCAGTGAGGGCAAAAATGTTCATGCACCATTTTTTCTACGGGCATTCTGGGGGCGACAAGTCATAGCAAACATTTAAAGAAGTAGGGGTAAGTAAGGGTGAAGTAGGTCAGACGCAGGCAAGTCATACAAACTTTTCATTTTTCTCAAAAACCCCCAATCTTAGTTATTTTTATACAACTGAGTCATTCTGTTTGTTTATAAATCACCATTGATATAAAAAGCACATTTTCTGACTACTTAATACTTCAGAGTGGGGCAAGAAAAGTATTTGTTGGTCACAGATTGTACAAACTGTCCAACCTAAAAAGATGAAAGAGGCCTGTAATGTTTAAACTGTGAAAGATAAAATGTAAAAAAAAAAAAAGAAATTATTTTGGAGCAGAGAAAAGTGTTTATGTTCCACAAACAAAGAAGAATTTTGCTCCTCACAGACCTGTTTCTACGTTCTTCTATCCTCTACTTGTTATCTGTATTAATGTGTCCTGTTTAAAAGGGTTATCTGTATAACATACCTGTCCACATCCTTAAAGTCCCCCTCCGATGAAAATCACGTTTTTATTTTAGTTTTTGACATGTACGTGTGGCATTTTTCTTATGAAAGAGAACAAATGTAATAAAAGTCATTTCATTTCGGAGTATTTTTCCTTTTAAATCCCTATCAATCAAACTGTTGCAAAGACGCTCGGTTTGAATTAATGAGCTGTTGTGATGTCACAACAGCCAAGCTCCTTGATCTGCCCTGTCCAGCGTGCACAAGCTCAGGTGCATGACAAGAGAAGATGGCACGCTGTTAAATTCTCCCCATGCATTTTAGGTGCGTCCAGGGCTGGATTTTGTTGTTGGCCGCACGTATTTACACTTAAAGTTAAAGTCCCATAAGCTGTTGGGTGAAATGTCTTCTTCGCATTTGTGTTCTCTCTCTGACCGAGTTTGAAGGCTTGCTGTCCCGGATTAGCCAGAGAGGGTAACAACAAAAACAAGAAAAAAACCAGGGGACCTTTTTTATTATTGCCTCGATGAAAATAAGAAAAATATCATAAAGTTGAGGAGGTCAGGGCAGGCTGTTTTTTTTACCCCGCGGTTGGTCTCTGTCTGGCCACCAGCTCGCCTCCCGGGAGCTTGCATAGTGATCGTGTTGGCCCTGCTACAGACTGTCCAGGGTGTACCCGTGATTAGGTTCAGACCGGTACCAAATTGTGCAGCTGAAATCATGTTGCTGCCAGACCTCCCACGCAATTTGCGCCGCAGGACCTCAGATCCCATCTGTAACATTGACTTAAAATTGAAATTCGCCGCCTCTGCCGCGCGAACCGCGTTCTGTGTGAACAGATCTTAACCCGTAATCCTAACCTTAAACCTTCCTCTTGGTCCGTGCGGCCTGGAAAAAAGCTCAGCACTGGCCATATTTCAAAAATTACGTGCGAATAGTAACTTTTTTTCTGGCATTTCATTGTATTTGCTGTGCAAGGTAATTCAACAATCTGCATGTGCAAGCTTCAAATCAGTTCTGACCACAGCCAGTGCTGCTTCCTGGTGCAATGTAGCCTAAATTATAATGTAATTCAAAGCAATTTTCATGAGCTCAATAAAGCTGTTTTTCGTGTGTAAATTTTATTAAACAGCAGGTTCTGGTACAAACTGTCGTTTTGTCATTCCACACATTGTTCAAAAAGTGTAGATTAGGAACCAAAAATATCT
Source organism: Oryzias latipes (assembly GCF_053564925.1). Classification (NCBI taxonomy): domain Eukaryota; kingdom Metazoa; phylum Chordata; class Actinopteri; order Beloniformes; family Adrianichthyidae; genus Oryzias; species Oryzias latipes. The sequence goes on along the minus strand of NC_136257.1, from coordinate 9,776,221 downwards.
CACTTTTCACCATTTCTTAATGCTAAAGATAAAGTTTTGAGAATAGAGACTCTGTCAGTCATAGTCATTTGTGCTGGGGCTACCCAGCCCCAATGGCCATGCCTATTTATAGGAGATTTTGTAAACAGAGGCTTCGGATAAACATGAAATACGGCTTTTTAAGACAATTGGGTTGTAGGATTTAATCATAATTAAAACACCACTGGGAACATTTTTATTTGAAAAAAAAACTTGTCATAGGGGGACTTTAAACAGTTACATTGCAAGAGCTGTCAAAGGACACCAGAGACAAGATTGTAGACCTGAACCAGACTGGGATGGACCAAGCTACAATAAACAAGCAGCTTCATGAGAAAAAAAATCAACTGTTGGAGCAATTATTAGAAAATGGAAAAAATACAAGATCACTGACAATCTCCATTCACCTGGCCCTCCAAGAAATATCTCACCTGGTGGAGAACAAATGATCCTTAGAAGAAAACAGCCCAGAGCTATTCAGAGGAACTGGTCAATGACCTTAAGAGAGCTGGGACCACAGGAACAAAGTTTACCATAGTAACACACAACATTGTCATGGATTCAAATCCTGCTGAACACCAAAGGTCCCCCCTGCTTAAGCCAGCACATGTCCAGGCCTGTCCAAAGCTCTTCAGAAACCATCTGGATGATCCAGAGGAGGACTGGGAGAGTGGCATGTGGTCAGATTAGACCAAAATGGAACTCTTCAGAATAAACGCCAGTCGTCATATTGGAGGTGGTGAAATGCTGAGTTACAACACCACCACTCTATGTGAAGCATAGAGGTGGGAGCATCATGCTTTGGGACAGCTTTTCTGCAAAAGAGATAGGACGACTGATTTGTATAACAGAAAGGAGGAAAGGGGAATGTATTGTGAGATTTTGGAAAAAAAATCCTTCTTCCATGGATGAGAGTATCAGTGACTTGCATTTGTACCAAGACCTCAGTGGTTACTTGGTGGACGTACCACTGACTCCCGTCATTTGTTGTTTTTGTCTGTCTTTTACTGAAAGCTTCACCTCAGGAACCAGAACTTTGCTACCTCGTTTGAACAAACTTAAAGACCCTAAAATCACTTTTGTTGCATTTCTACTGTTTACAGCTTATTTAGAGGGAAAAAACGTGGTCTATCTTGTATTTTGTTTTTTTTCTTGAACACCATGTAACTTTTAACTACACATGTAGCTTAATCTTTTCTCGCCCTGTGTTTTCACAATCACTGGCCCAACAGCAGATGGTTTTAAGCTAATGGGTTGCTTGCTACTTATGGTTAATGGTGCAGACGGCCAGCTGCTGTGTGATCTAATTTTATTATGGCCTGTTGTAGGGAGGTAGGATGTTTGTAACCCTTATGCAGAGAGGTGCTCAAGGCTCTCTCTGCTCAGAGCACAAGCCTAATGTTTGCTAAGCTTTAAAGCTGAGCTCAACTGTTGACACCCAGTACCACTGAGTTCACACTCAGGGCCTTTTGATAAATCCACACGCTGTTGAGTGAAAGTGAAATCAGCAGTACCAGCATTTTTAATGAGGTGTGATATGTTTAAAGGAGACTCCCAGTCAAGTTACGTTTCTGTTTTCCCATGAAGAAAAGTTGATAAGTTGATAAAAAGTGATTAATCAAACAAAATGGTGCTAGGGTGTCACCTTTCTTGAAGATCAGACAGCAGTTCCTTAAAATGGCTGTCACTTTTTATCCATGGTGACCAGACAGAGCAGCTGTGATTGTCAGTCAGCAGGCCTTTTTCAATTATCTTGACCTAACTGTGCCAACAATGTTAGCCGGAACAGGTCTGCTTTTCCCACAGAGGCCTCTAGCTTGATTTCTGTTCATTTTATACACCTTTGATGAGCCAGGAAAAAATAGTTTCAACCTCTAGAAACTCTGAAAGGATCCCTAAAAATAAGTCTACAAGCAGCTGGAAAATCAGTTACGTTTATTGTTGTGCATCATGCACCTGCCGCCTGCACCATCTACGTTCAACCATGAATCAATACAGCTTTCTTTCTCCTCTCAGGCACGGCTAATCCACTGACAGGCCAGTTGTTTAGAGAATGTGGCCACGGCAGCTATAAACCAGACATGTTTGTCTCTCATGTTTGCTCTGGATTCCATTTGTTGGAAGCTTATTTCATTCACAATCATTCCCATCCTGTTTTCTTTCCTTTATTGTTAAGCTGTCATTGTAGCCACACATCTGAGGTTACATAACACCCCTTTCCAGTTTTCTCCTCCAACACAGTCACAAACATTTTTACATGTTTTGCAAAGTTCATGCAACAGAATACTGCTTTTTATTTTGAATTTTAAATGTTATCACCCTTTGGATTTAGGTTCATTTTTGTCTAGGAAGCAGCAATGGGGAAAGCGTTTAAAAGGATTACACAATATTCTTTAAAAAAAATATATAGTTCCTGCCAGAGTGTTCAGATAACCTTTTCTTAAATGCTTTAGGGAAAACCCATACAGCTACAACCCATGTTTAGGTACCCATCTTTATTTTTTATATTTAAAGTCCTATTTCTATCATCTTTTGATCTATAACAAAAGTGTTCCCATTGGTCTTTTAATCATGATTATGCCGTTTTTTTGGGCCCAAATCAAAAACCTGTGTCAGTTTCAAGGACATAGTTTCTGCAGAGTGGCAGTAGTTCATTAGAAATTTGCCTCTGAGTTGTGGGCGAAAATGTTAGTGCGGAGTAAGCCTGGCCACACTTCCCATCATCCATCTGTCCCGCTAGCTCACAGTCTCTCACACCCTTAACCTAACATGAGTGGTGCAACAAACATGTCGAGCAATATTGGAGATATCCAGCTGTGCAGATGCCACGTCAGATGAGGAAAGCAAAGACGTACATGGATCTAGTCGTCTACAAGTGGACGCATGATTGATTTTTAGCTTAAGTTTCTTTATGAATATCCTCCATCATCAGAAAAATGCCTCAAGAACATGTTAAAAACACCAAAAACATGACTTTTATTGGAGTTAGTCTTCAAACATGTCATGTTTAGTTTGAAATCTTTCCATCTTAAAAGTGGCAGAGACTTTGAGAAACCAACCAAGGTCTTAAGAGTTTCTAATACGTTGACAAGATCTTGCAACTTTGGTAACATTTCTGGCAGAAAGTGATGATTTTTACACCAAATCATTTGAAGGAGCTTATATTGTAAAGTGCTACAGAGACCAAGTTACTTCATATTTTCAGGAATTTTCTTTTTAAAAGTGTCCTTCCATCATTAGCTTTTTTTAAACAAGTGTTATGTTTATTTTTGTACATATCTAAGAATCAGTGCTGTCAAAGCAGAGGCTTTTCCTTAACTGCTTAATCACACAAAACAGTGAAGTCATAACACGTTGACCTTCAAGGCTCTGATTTCTTCCAGTTCTTTGTCTGTCCTTAATGCCTGAAGGTGCAGGTATTCTTCAGCTCCCTGTCTTCTTCTGATAACAATGTACGGTTTTGTTTGCCTATATTTGATTAGAAATTCATCAAAGGGAAACTATAGTTGATTTGATACTCATGATAGGTTTGATTGGGCTTTCTGGAAGTGTCAGTGGATCGTGGCATCAGTGATAATGCAGAATGTGTCCCTCTTGTGACTGGAATTGTGTGTTTTTGTGTCCTTTGCTGAATTTATTTGTTATTAGTTGACTGAGCCTCAGTTTGTCTTCAACTCCTGGTTTAAAAATGTCTCATAACCCTGCATTTCCTGTGTTTGCGCCAGGTTCCAGAGGTTATCAGCAGCATCCGACAGGTGTCAAAATCAGCCCTTAAGGAAGACACGAAGCCCAAACAGGAAACCGAAGAGGCGTTCTACAATTCGCAGAAGTTTGAAGTGCTGTACTGTGGCAAGGTAAACGTTATCCCGCTTCAACAGATCAAATGATTTTATCCAGCAAAGTCTTTAAATCAATGGGTTCTAATCAAACAAAGGTCACAGTTGGTCACAAGAAGGCTCCATCCTCCCTCATTGACGACTGCATCGACAAGTTCCGTCAGCTAGAGACTGAGCGAAAGCGCCTTCGGCTGCTCAACGGTCAGCGAGGCTCCACAGAGAGCGCACCTGTGGATTTTCTCATGGGGGAAGAAGGGGATCCCTTATCCTCTGTCCTGAACAAGAATATGGAGGAGTGTGATGGTCTTGGAATGGAGGACATCAGTGTAGGTAGGAGTGAAGCTGATGATCGAGCGTTTTGGACGTAAAACCCTTGTGCTATCTTGTGGGGTCCTGGTGACCCCACCCTTACATTTATGTGTTATCCCTACCATGACAAAGGTGGATAAAGGTGGAAAGATTTCATGTAATCCATGGACACCAGTGTAGTTCACTAATCATTGAAGAAAAAAGATTCAGCGCACTGTCTAGTGGGGCACGTTAACATTGGGAGTGGGGTCAATTGGACCCCACAAGATAGCACAAGGGTTAGGATGAGGCTACATACTTTTAATAAGGCATCTGATTGGTCAGTTTATAACTTGAATAACTAGAACTTCCGAAAAAAATAAGATAAAAATAGGATTATCAAGAACATGTTAACAAAAGATATTCAAGCAAGAATGGTTACTCTGACAAATAAGTTGACTGAGTAAGAGCTGTTTATTTCTCTAAAAGGCTACGGAATTTTGGCCTCTTGAAGCCAGTAGGTACTTCCTGTTTGGAACACAGTCCAGTTCTCAAATACAGCCAATGTATTCTGCTGAGAGGAGTTTAAAAGTTTATGGTGAACTAACAGATTGGCTAAAGGTCCCCTTTCAACCAGTTTCAAATGAGATTTGGTCTGTCATTTTATTTTAATGATAACTTTTTATTTAGGTTTGAGGTTTTGAATTATGTCAAACTTGAGGTAAAGTGCAGCCCTTAAAATGACCTAAAAATGCACATCCTAGGGCAACAAAAATGTTTCAGCGCGAAGTTTTAAAATACATTTAGAAAAAAATAGGATAAAATACTAAATAACAAGCTAAATACACATAAGAAACATATGCCTGAGGCATTGTGTACTCTTGAGTGATAGCACTAATTAATTGATATTTGGCATTATTTTATTGGTGATATCAACGTTCTCATTTTAAACGGTGATTTTATTTTCAAATTTTCTATTTTCAGGTGGTTAGTGTCAGAAATCTTTTATACTTTTTATTAAACACTTCCATTTATTGCATGTTCACCACCATTTGAAATAAACAATTCAATACTCTTACGAAATTTAATTTCAAAGTTTCAGACCCTGTGACGACAGTCTCAGCCGTATTCAGAATACTTCATTCATATTTTAGAGCTTTATAAAGGGTCTTTTGTATCTTTCTGTATCTTTTTGTCCAGGTAAGAGCTTGTCCATTAGTTCCAGTCAGAGCAGCCTGCGGGGAGCCTTCCCAGAGTGCATCCTGGAAGACTCCGGGTTTGAGGAGCCGCAGGAGTTTCGCACGCGCTGCAGCAGTCTGGCAGGAAGTCTTCAGAGGAAGCCGGGGGAAGCTGGAATTATGGGGCCGACGCGTCGCAGACACTCCAGCGCTCCAAACAACGTCCAGCCCTCTGATTCAGACAAGAATCGAACAATGCTCTTTCAGGTTGGAAAAGAACGTTAATAAAGCAGCTTCTTACATTTGGATTTCAGATGATTGTTGACAAATTTCATTCATGCATTAATAGTTCTTTTTGACTCGATTTACATTGCCACTTTTCATCAGAAATTGAAGAAGTCTTCATGGATGGGCGGGGAAATACCTTAAATAAGGGGTCTGCAATCTGAGGCTGTGGAGCCAAATGGGGCTTATTTACCCGTCCATTGAGGCTCTCTGGTTAACGAAAAAATACAAATGTTTCATTTTTAAAAAGAATGTATTTTTTGGACTAAACAACACATCAAGCAAAACAAAACAGTCAAATTAGTCAAACTTTATTCAACTAATTCACAAACAGTTGAAGCATTCAGAACATAGCACTCTGGAAGGCTACTGACTACAGTACCCATAATGCTCCAGCAATCGATCAATCTTTTGTTGATCAAATTCAAATGAAAACATTTTGACAGATTTTGGAGCGCCATGTACCAAAAAACAATTAATTGAAGATCAGTATAAGCACAACCAAAATTCATACATTAGGATTATTAGTCGGATTACCAATAGTTGAAAATTTTTAAGGATTTAAAGTGTGATTTATGGTCCAAAACATACAGTAAAGGTCACTTAGTTCCGATTTACAAATTTCTGACTGAGAAGCATGAACTACGTGGTCACATACTGTGCACATTTTTTTCACAGCTGACATCAAACTACCTAATACTAAATTAGCTGCAATGAGATGATTCCATATGGTACAGGGTGGCTTTTATTTTGAAAGGAAATTACCGGTAAGTAAACATCTGTCAAAAGGTATAAACATAAGCTTAAAGAAAAAAACAACAATTTTTCCTTTTTTGTTTATATTTTATTGATATAAAAAACAATAGTTTATTTATCATAACAGTAATAATAACATAAATATAGAGCAGTGTCTTATTTCTTGAAAGGGCGAAGTTAGACTTTTTGGCTTTTAATGGGTTACAGTCAGTAAAAGCGGACTTTCATGGCTCTTTAGGTGTTAAAGGTTGCAGACTCCTGGTATAAGTATTTTTGGAGCTTTAGTTATTTATGTATTTTAAACGTTTTCTTTTTTTTTTAAAGTGCTTGATTGGTGTGCCCTCCTACCAAAGTAAAAGCCATGTCTTTCTGAAAAACATACAGCTGCCTTTCTTCATATATTGTCACCATCTCATCTTGAGGCTAATTTGAACAAACTAGAGCAGCACAGTCAATGTGGTGGATAACAAAGAGGTCAGTTATGGGAAAAATCATTGGAGCAGACGTGTTAGCCTTGATTTGCAGCACAGGCTTTGCTGCCTTTTAGTGAGCGGCTAGTGGACATGTGATACTTCAAAATGGGATCCGGCTCACTCAATGGTACGCTTTGATCTGTAAACAGTATGAGGAGGGCATTGTGGGAAGGATACCATGAGAAATGTCACTCTATCTGTCTGTTTTTGTTTTTGCGCAGGTCGGACGCTTCGAGGTGAACCTCATAAGTCCTGACAGTAAAACGGTGGTGCTGGAGAAGAACTTTAAAGATATCTCGTCCTGCTGTCAGGTGGGTCCAGATGTTGCCTCGGAGTGTTTACGCTGAAAGCGTGTATCTCAGCTGCAGTCTGAGGCAGAACACCAAAAATAATGGTATTTCATTTCTGTTTCCTTTGTCTTCTCAGGGTATCAAGCAGACGGACCATTTTGGATTCATCTGTCGTGACACGATAGATTCTGGGCCCAGTCAGTACGCGTGCTACGTTTTCCAGTGTGCCAGCGAGTCCTTGGTGAGTGGCTGAAATGGTTCAAGTGTCATGGACCTCTGATTGGAGTGGAGTAGAGCTCGTCTGTCTGCATGTGTGCAGGTCGACGAGGTGATGCTGACCTTGAAGCAGGCCTTCTCCACCGCAGCGGCTTTGCAAAGCAACAAAACCCAAATCCAGCTGTGCGAAGCCTGTCCTATGCACGGCCTGCACAAACTCTGCGAGAGGATTGAGGGTAAGCCTCCTTAGCAGCGATTCAACCAGACCTCTCTTGACTCACAAATAGACTGCTTCCTCTTTGGTTTCCAGGTCTTTACCCACCTAGAGCAAAGCTGGCCATCCAACAGTACCTCTCTGAATTAACCGATAATGAGCAGGCAGAGGTTTTTGAAAAAGTTCTAGTAAGTTTGACTTCTTCTTAACCAGAACAGATAAAAGTCATGCAACAGTTTTGTTTGGTGTTCCACACATAGTTTATAAGTGTGTTTGTAACCTGCAGAAACACAAACCAGGGTCAGACCAGGAGGAGAATGAGCTGGTGATTCTCTATCTAAGGCAGATCTGTGAGACCAAGCAGAAGTCCCACCTCCACATTGGAGAATCTCCTCAGGTAAGGGTCATGTCAGGCTGAGGAAGTCCAATGTATACAGTAGATGGAATTCCACTGAAGGACACAGGTAGAACTTTATATATGATTTACTAATAAGATTTAAAATACTAGAAGAACCAGAGTTGTTTCAGAAGACATGGATCCATGTGTGGTATTTGATCGCCAAAGCAAGGAACCTCTCAAGTATTTCAAAGTATAAGAAGCTTTGGACATTTATCAGTTTGTGTTAAAAAAAATCGTCAGGCAGACAGAGTGGATTAAAACGTCTGATTTAGTCAAAACCGCATGGAGCAAACGTGGGCACAGAAATATAGGAAATATAAAAGAAAACATTTTGTTCACCAGTCAGTCAAGTTGGTAAGACAGGTTAAGTAGATATTTTTTATTTTTTAATCATAAAAAAACACTGTTTTAACTGATGATCCACATTTAATGATCCACTAAAGGACAATAAATGGTCAGAAACAGAATAGTTCTACATTTCGTTGAACCCTTTTTTGTGCAGATTTTGTCAGAATAAATGTGCTTTAAATCCCTATAAACCGAAAAAAAAATTGTGATTATCAAAGGGGGTGAACCCACTCGCATTAAAAACTGTGCGTTTCTGTTTTTTTTAGACCTGCACAATAGATTGCAAAATTATTGTTATGGAAATATCAAGCAATGCAATACGCATATCGCAAAAGCTGGCAAAAATTGGGATAAATGGTTACCTTGGATGTGCTAAAATAATCTTATGGCAGACTGAAGTATTTAACAAATCAAATAAATCCCTTTCATGCACTTGACCAATCGGATGGACTCCTTCTATGTTAGATGCTCGCCTCCTATGTAGACGAGAGTCATTTGGAGCATCAGTTATGTTGACTCTATTAAACAGTTGGAGTGAAATGGAAATGATGTATTTAGATGTTTTGCCATTTGTTCATGTATCACAAGTTATGTCGTCATGATGTTTTTTTTGTGGGGGGACAGAATGCAGGAAATAGCTCTGCAGCGGGGGACAGCACGACCCACAGCAGTCGCTTCAAACTGGATATTTTCAAGAACAAAGCCCGCACGTCCCTCACCAGCTCCCTGGAGAACATCTTTGCGAGGGTGGGTCTTGTTTTTTTACCACTCCACCCCTGATGGAGTAAAGCTGTATATTTTCCTTCCTGCTCGGCCTTCGTTCCGCTGGCTGCTTCTGTGTCATCCAAGGGATTTGGATTGACCCATATCTGCCAGAGAGATGGCAGAATAATTCCTTTGTGGAAGAATCCAGGCAATCTGAGACCTTTGCTACCATCTGTTATTATCTAACAGACTTTACTGAACAACATGATGATAAATGTCATCATATTTTGAAACATCTGTCTTCTTTTAATCTCTCTTTTAGGATTTTCATGTTTTCTTTCAGTCTGATTCTGTTCAATTTTTTTTGCAAAGAAAAATAGACGCCTTTGTATTAATTAATTCTTTTTACTGTTTCTGGATATCTTGCATTTCTTGCATTTTAAGTTCTGTCTTTACCTTTTTGGATCAGGGTGCCAGCCGGATGCGAGACCGCCTGGGAAGCATGGGAAGCATCAGCAGTTTTGAAAGAGTAAGTATTTTTTAGAAAGAGATTCCCAGCTTGAAGAATTTACCATTTTACCCTTTAAGAAAATGTTGCATGGGGTTTTGTTGTACAATAACATCTATCTTGGCTGAAAAATACCCATGACAGTGTTAGTGGCTCTGCAGTGGAGTCAGTCGACCTTTTACACAGAGAAAACTCCTCCACACTGGACTCTTCCCACATAGTTTCACGGTGAAGCGGCACTGGGCCAAAAGTTTAAATATTTCCACAAGGAATGTGTTTACTGAGGTGTTAGTGAACCATTTGAGGGTGGTGGGGACACTTTGGTGCAAGTTTGAGACCGATAGTGATGGAGTGAGGAAGTAGATGTCAGGTTATCATTTCACAGCTGTGATATATTTGATTTAAAGCAAATGTTTAAGCAGATGTTCACATGCAGTTAAATAAAAAAAACTAAAAATAAACAGTTGCTATGGTTATTTATAGTAATTATAGAGTAACTTGTTGCAGTTGTATTTGAGTCGTATTTACACTTAGCAAAAAGTAGTACCCTTTACGTTTATTTTATTAAGTTTACTCACAGAAGTAACACTGTGTGACTCCTGTTAGGAAACCTCACTGATGTCTTTTGGAAATGTTCTTGCAAAAGCTGCTCTGAGGAGCTCAGTGAAGTAGAGAGCAGCAGTTGAGGGGGACATCACCAGTAATTTCCTAAGATCAACATTTTTGGCTGAATTTAGATGAGGGCTCCTTTACTTTGTATTTGGTTGTATCTCTGTGAAGTTTTCCATTAAAGTCCCTCTCCAATCACCTTTTGATTTATTTCCAAAGCGTTCCCGGGGTTTTTTGGTGTTTTTTAAAAATGTAAAATTATGCAGTTTTTAGCCAAAAAAAGAACAACCTGTGTCATTTTCTAGGACAGTTTCTGCAGAGCGGCAGTAGTTCATTAGAAATTTGAGTCATGGGCAGGACCGTTGGCACGGAGTAAGCCCGCCCACACTTCCCGTCATGCATCTGTTTACATGGTCTCGCTAGTTTACATCCCCACACACCCCCAACATAACATTACCTATAATACAGTTTTGGAGCTATCCAGCCATACAGTTAGATCCAGATTCCAGCTCAGATGAGGAAAACAACGACATACAGGGATCTATTTGTCTAACAGTGGATGCATCAGAATGGAGTGGAGCAGGGAGCTTGTGGCCTGCTATTGTAGATTGTCCTATGTCACTGCTACAACCTTTTACCAATCTGCTCCTTAATTCCTATGATTTTTATAAAGACATACTCAAAAATGCAGTTTTAGGATTCATTTTCTTAATGCATGTTCTCCATCGTGAAAAAAAAACTACAAGTTAAAATGTTAAAAACACAGAAAAACACCATTTTCGTCCGAGTGGGTCTTTAATAAAAAGCTATTTTTTATTGTTGATCTTCTTGATGTAATGCGAGATTTTCCTGAACTTTTTCCTATAAATCATCCAATAGACAGTGATTGTCTGTTTGGCTTATAGTGACACATGCACTCTTGGTTGATAAGGTGCAGATTGACATGCAACAGTTTGTCTCATCACAGGCACAGCTGTTGAATTGTTTTGTTGGGACTTTAGTCAGGATGGGACGTCCCTACGAACAGGAAACCCCTGTTCAGTCTGTTGTCGTCTTTCCTGTCTTTTTCTTTTCTGCCCCGTCAGAATCTGATGATTGGGCCTTCTCGTTTCCCCCTTTTGGGGAGAGCAGCACAAATGTCCCTGCGTAGTCATGTCGGAACCTCTAGGAAGGACGTCTCTAAAAGCATGATGGGAGGAGATTGTAGTTTTTATGCACAGAGGTCCTTCCCACCAATATTCTGCAACCCTGTGAGTCATAGGGTCATTGTCCATTAGAATACAATAGATGTGGGAGTTGCACCATCAGGCACGAGGACGCAGTCACCCAGAATGCAGGACGTAGCCTCTTTGTTGAGCCAGAGTACAAACGGTGAGTCCAGATGTGGGGTTTCTGTCAGGGCGAGATCTTTTAGGTTTCTTGATGTGCATTCTGAGTTGATTTTTGCCCAAATTTGCTTTAATAATCGTTTTCTTTTCCTGACGCTCTCAGCAGGATGAGGAGTCTCCTGGTCAGTCCCCTCCAGGTTCGCCCCCCGCCTTCCCCGACGACGACCCGGAATCTGGGATGCAGTTCCGTCGGCGTGCTCACACCTTTAGCCACCCGCCATTAAGGAAGCGCATCTCCTTTGAAAGTCAACTGTCCAATCAGAGCAAACAGGCTCCTCTGCGCAGACAACTGTCTGTGAATTCAGAGCTGCTGCAGAGCAGGTACAGTCACCTCACCTGGGAGAAATAACTCTCCACTCCATCTTTTTATTAAGCCAGCTGTTGTTATATGAGTGAGCTTTCGTGTTCAGTTTGAAGAAATGCTTACTGTTGCTTCACTATAACACAAGCTAAATATTAAGTTGACCTTCTAATGTGTGCAGACCTAATCTAATCAATTTGCAGGGCTTTGATCAGTCCAGAATCCACAGCCCTCCTGCTCCACTGTCCCAAACAAAAGCCTGTTTGCTTCCTGTCCCAGTTTTTATCCCACAATGACTTCCTCAGATGTTTGTGTGCTCCACGCAGAAGCCCTCTCCCATTGTGTAATCTTTGTTTTTATTTGTGGGCGTTACATGTTCGGCCCCTCCAGTCCCGTGGCCGTTCCCAGAACGCGCAGTGTTTCGGAGAGCGAGTCCTCCTTCAGCCTCCCCTCCTCCTTCTCTGCTCCCACTTTCCTGAAAAGCATTTACCAGGGCTCGCTGGGCTCCCTCAGCTCCCTGGCAGACAGTGGGAGCCTCAAGAGGTGAGAGGGGGCACTAAGTTAACCCCCCTTATATTGACTGAAACCCACCAGCCAGGGACTTGACAAAGGGGATTTCATGGGTGGGATTGAGCAACTGAAATGCACTCTCTGACTTTGGGAGGAGCTGTTGGCTGTCAAATCCTTTTTAACACCCAGCTTTATTGTACCGTTCTTTCCGTCTTGATCTTTCTGTCCAACTTTTTTATGCATAACCAAAAGCCTCTTGGTTTTCCCACAACAACTTTGCAGGCTGGCCCACCCTCATCCTGTTACTCTAAAACAAAGGGGGATGCAGAAAATCGTTTCTTGTATTGCTGACACGCAAGGCTTTTTGCACAGTGCACTGCTGCTGCCATATAAGCTAATCTAACAGGTGCAAATCACTGCGATTCTGGACTATTAATGTCATGGTTTTTATCAGTTAACTTTTCATGTACAGACAGTATTTACACAAAATGTTTAAGTAAATGAACCAAAGTTAAAGGAAAGGGCTAAAATTTCCAAAACGTTGCCATGTTTGTGGCTGCTTCCAGTCTGAATCTATTTGCATGAAAACCTTCATACTTTTCTTGAGCTCATGAAAACGTCCAGGAAAGAATTTCAACCAGTGCTCTGCACAGATTAGCAGAAAAAGTTGTGAGAAGTCTGCTTCAGTGCTGGGTCAGCTCCTGTTTCTCTTTGCTCACATGATCCAACAGGCTCCCGGGGTGCTGACCCAGCTAATTTACCGCTGTAAACGTGGCCGTAGAGATAAGTAGTGTGAATTACAAGCGGTAAAAGGAACTGCATTTTGTTTATTTCACTTTTCCATTTCCCACAGATTTTGCTCTTTTATATATAAATGCATGTCCTAAATCGGGGACTCAGCAAAGCAAAAACACAGTGTTTCATTGAAGAATTCCCACCTATGTTTGCTTAACTTGAATAAATGTGTTTTTATGGTAAAATTGCACATAACCTGAAACTTTAAATTATCCAAGACTGATAAAAGAAGCACACAAAAGGCTGATATCGATAGTAGCTTCTACATCACAACTACAAACTTTTTCCGATTGCATTTTTTCGTCTGGTCCTTATTCACACTGATTTGATGAAATGAATACTCAGAAATGCAAGTTTAAGCTAAATTCATATCCTTCATCATAAGAAAAATTCTACAAGAACATGCTAAAATTACGAGTTTCATCGGAGTGGGTCTGTAAGGACTTTTCAAAATCAAAATGTTTTCCTTTAGTCCATGAAAATGGGGTGAAAGACCTCACTTTATATTTACTTTTTATTAGACCGATTTAAACATGGCAGATTTCTAAACACACCTATTTAATTCCCGTCATTTATTTATTCATAATCTAATTTTAATTCTACATAAGTGAAAAGTAATTTAATTTTAGCTTGTAACTAAAAAGGAGAATCTAATATAGTTTTATATAGAAGTATGACTTGTTTCAAAATGGCCTGCATGGTGGTGCAGTGGTTAGCACTCTTTCCTTACAGTGAGAAGGATCTGGTTTGAGTCTTTTCTGCGTGGAGTTGCATGTTCTTTCCGTGCATGTGCGGGTTTTCTCCAGGCTCTGCAGCTTCCTCACAGTCCCGAAACATGCTTCATAAAGGGAGTGTGGGGTTGTACGTCTCTATGACCCCAAAAGGCATTAAGTAGGTTTGGAAATGAATTACACTGACTTTTAACACTCAAAGTGTAAAATAATTGTTAAACGTGTTCAATATGCAATAAATCAGTCTTTTATGCTTGCATAGCCATTTTTAACATTTACAACACAAACTGTTGCACCTTTGTCAGATCCTCCCAAAACAGAAAAAGTTAACATTTAAGTAAAAATGCAATTAATAGAGCAAGATGGAAAATAAAAAAAAAGAAATTAAATCATATGTTAAAAAATTATGTTAGAATCCGAGTTAACCCTTAGTAGTCTGGGGCCTTTTTGAGTTTCTTTTCTATTTTACGATTTGCACTATTTATTTATCTTTAAAGCTGTTTTTTGGCAATGTTTGATATGCATCGTTTTGTTATAACCCCAGCTTCTTATTCTGATATTTTTTATTATATTACACAATAATTTCAGCTAAAACTGTCAAAATAACTCAACTCTAAGTGGTAAAGTTTGTCTTTTTTAACTACAAAAATTGAGATCAAATAGTTTTTATGTTTTATAGTAAAAGATCAAACTTGTAGAAAAAAGATAAAAATGTTTTTTTCAACAAATGAAGCAAAGACCAGCTCATAACTATGTGAAAAATGTCAACAAAAACAAAATGGGCGAAGCTCCACTAAGCTTTATTTTACGGTCCAAGGATTTATTCCAAGGGACTATTTATTCAAACAATTATTTCTTTACTTGTTATGTTTGCTTTAAACCAAAACTTTTAAAGCTAAAAACTTTTTGAAACATTTATGTTACGTTTTGATATAAAACTATAATGACAAGAGGGTGTTGTCATTCCCACATGATTGTCAACAGTTGATCTGAACTCACTGGTGAGTCTAGAGACCACTAAGGGTTAATGTAGTTAAAATACGTTTATTTTTTTTCCAGCTGTGTCATATTTGTTTTAAGTGGGTTGGCTATATTATTTAAAAAAGCCAAGCTGTCCTGGAACTCAAAAATCATCTATTTCAGAGAACAGGCATGCATGGCGACTGCTTCATTAACACGTACTCTTGGATTTACGGTTTTGAAATGAATATGCCTGACATCATCATTTTTTTTTGTGGTGTGAGGTTACCTCGGCTCTGTGTGTGTGGACTCTGTAAAGGAGAGGAGTGTCACTATCATGGACACTCGACTCCTTCCTCACATGTCTTTAACGGGGCTCCTGTTTTATGTAGCAATGGCGAAGGCAGGAAAAGGAGTTTGTCTGGCTGCAGCAGCGACTTGGTGAGCGCAGGTCCCCCCCAGACCCCACGCAGGGTCTCCTGGAGGCAGAAGATCTTCCTGAGGGTGGCTTCGCCCATGAACAAGCCGTCTGCATCCATGCAGCACACAGGTGCGGTAACATAATCCCTGCAGCATATGCTCGATGAATAATCCACAGCTTCAAAGCTGACGAGGCTTTTTCTTCTCGACAGAAAAGCTTCACTTAAACCAAAAATGCTGTGTAAATGCTAAACTTATTGTTTTCTTTGTAATTAATGTTATTTACTGAGAGTTTAAAAAATGCTAACACCAAAAGAATTTCATTCAAGCTTTGGTAAATGATTATATTTTTTTTATTTGCCATTTGGAAGTGATAAAGACAAAAATATCTTTTTTTTTTATTAATTATAAGACCAAAAAGCGCAATGAATATAAAGATCCTCTCTGAGTATTTGGTTTGCTTCTTTTGACACTTGAAACAAATCCTTTAAGTCCTGCAAGCTGGTGGATGCTCAGCACTACTGAGGTCAGTGGAGTTCGTTCTGCAGCTTTGTCTGCATACATGCACATGCTGCTGTTTTCAACGTCTGCAACCAGTTGAGAAGGAATTGGCTTGTTTCTTTACAGGTAGAAGCAATAAGATGCTGGTGTTGACCTGCAATCACACCACCCTCTGCATCATGCATTTAAGCCCCTTTTTCCAATAAAAAGCGCGTTCACAACTCTTCTTTTCACGTGTAGCTACCTGAACACTCAACTTTTTTTTTTTTTTTTTTTTTTTACATTTATAACTGTAGAGAATATTTTGAGTCCCGTTTTTCTTATGGTGATCACTGATCTTTTAGATGACTGTCCTGCCAGTGAGCTGCTGCCTCTGTCTCCTTGTGCCTTGGACGCCAGTCTGGACCATCTGAGGGGTCTTTTGCCCATGGCACACAACCAGTCACCTGCAGGGAAACCAAAAAAAACAGGAGCAGACTACCGGGCTCTCTGGAAGACTGCCATCCATCAGCAGATACTACTTCTGCGCATGGAAAAGGAAAACCAGAGACTAGAAGGTAAACATTAGTCACTATTTTGGGAGTTTTGCACATAAAAACTGACCCTTCTAAATGAGTGTTACAAAAGAAGAATGCCATTTTTTGGAGGGGATACATTTTCTCTTCATCTATCAGCTTCAGGTTTCAGATATTGGTTATGTTCCGGTGTTAAAAACATTAGTTGCTAAAAATTATGAGAGCATAACACAGACAAAAAAGTTCTGCAAGTGTTTTTTGTTTGTGAATCCACTTAAAATGTGTACAGTGTTCCCTTGTTTTTTGCAGAGGTTGTCTTCCATAAGTAACCTGTGATAGATGAAATCTGCAAAGTAGAATTACAGATGTTTTAAGGATATAAAACTCCTCACTGCACACTTTATACACTTTTCTCAGAAAGAAATGATCAAGTTTTGTTTTACCCTTTTCACACTTTCACACTTTAAACTCTCAAAGTTCAAACCTTCATAGAAAAATAAGTCCAGTGTTATAGAATGAAAACTAAGATCTGCTCACCCTCAAAGACTTAAATAGATGTAGCTAACTGAACACATTCTGTACAGGAGACACAGGCATGGAGGATAGTGATTGACAAGATCAACAGCCAATCAGGATGCAGAACACAATGCGCTGTCAAATAAAACAGGAAGCAAAATTGCAATGAAAAAAAAACCTAGAGGGATGACGAAAAATGAATATAGTAAGAGAAAACTGCTTCTGCAACATTATAGCACTGCAGGTCTGCCACGAGCTACATAGAATGACCTGAAACACTTGATGCTACATCAACAATTAACAATAAAAAACAGAATTTGAGGTTTTTATTACGTTTTTGTGGGAGCTCAACTTTCCAATGTCCATTTCAAAGCTTTTTAAAATACCCCTCTTATCATCTTTTGATGCCAGTGGTCTTTAATTATGATTTTGCTTTTCTTAGCCAATATAGAAAAAAATGGTGTTGTTTTTTAGGACATAGTTTCTGCAGAGGGGCAGTATTTCGTTAGAAATTCACCTCTGAATTGTGGGCGGGACCGTTAGTGGGGAGCAGTCCCGCCCCCACTCCCATCAATTCATCTGTGGACACGCTCTTCTGCTAGCTTACAATCCTTCAAACCCCAACCTAACATTACTGGAGCAGCAAAAATGGCGAGCAATATGGGAGGTAGTTGTTTAAGCGGCGATTCTCAATTACTCTATTAACAATTAACACAAAATATCAGTTCATCTTTATTTCTTACAATCTGTTTCAAAATTCGACTCAATGTTGTTTTTTGAAAGCTATTAAAAGTATCAGGCAATTGTTTTGTAACTTCTTTGTTACCAACCTTAATTTTAATTTAATTTTTGCACTATTAAAACAATTTATCGGCTAATAAAGATATCTGGGCTAAAAAAACAACAACATATTTTTCCGTCTTGTGTTCTGAACGTTTCTCTTTTCCTTTGTTTGCCACTATGACATCAATGCTGGTCTGAGAACCTAACTGTGAAAAACTATTTTCAATAGAAGGTAAGTGTTGCTGAAGGAACCTTTGGGGGTCAAGGCCGAGGTTTTGCATGAAGTTGGTGGCTGGCTGTTATAGTCTTCTCTTTTTTTTTTTGTCGTGCATGCTCAGAAACCGTCAGACCTCATGGTGTTAGTGTTCCTCTTCTCCATTTGTGTAAGACATCTCTATGTGGAAGTAGCTTCTACATGTCTGCAGTGCAAGGAGACACATTTGTCATTGAGGGTCGTGGGTTTCAAGGAGGGGGCTGGGCTGCAAAAGGTGAAGCTTATGGTTTTTTTTTACAACTTGCTCCTGAATGTGATGTTTTAGATCATAAACGTGAAGGTGAACATGCTTTCTTTTACGTTTTCTTCTCATTTTCTTTTCACCCAAAAGATTAACTGTATAGTTATTGAAAATGCTTTTTCTTTTTTCATTTTTTGGGTGATTTGGGCTTCACAGCGAGCCGAGACGAGCTGCATATTCGCAAGATGAAGCTGGACTACCAGGAAGTGAGTCAGTGCTCCAAAGAGACGCAGGCAATGTGGGAGAAAAAACTCACGGCTCCAGGCAGGACAACAAACCCACAAAACAAGGAGGACCTCTATAGGGCCGTATGCCAAGGTGAGAAACTCTAGCCTTAAGTAAGCTAAAGTAAAAACACCAATAATGGCATTTTTTCTTATAGTTATACAAACAAAACCTTAGAAAATGGCTGCCAAGGCTCTATTTCTAAACTTCTAATGCAGGACTTCCAAAGAGCAGACGTGGCGATGTCTGGCTGCTCGTTTCCCATCAGCATCGGCTGCGGCACAGACTGCCCCAGCGTCAGCTTGCCCCAGACACCCCTTACCATGACCTGCTCAAGCAGCTCACCGCGCAACAGCACGCCATTCTAGTGGACTTAGGTGAGCAGGCTGCCTTCACACATTTTTTCTGCATCCGTATTTTTCATGAACTACAGTCAAACATGCTTGTTGAGACATGGCAGATGGAAATATTGCAAACTGACGTTTTTTTTATCTGCAAAAGGAGGGTGTGGGATTAACGTCTGTTGGTTTAAGATTTAAACAACTTTGGATTTTGCTTCAAACCAGTTCTGCCGGCGTTTGGTGCGGCCAGAGAGAATGATCAAATTATTCAGGGGGCTTGTTAAATTGTGAAAAATTAGGACGTAAGACAGCTAACATAAGCGTAACACATCTTTGAAATGTCAACCACGCATCCAACTGTCCAACATGCAGAATGTGTTGTGACCTTACAAGCAGAAATGATGTGTGCCATTAAGCTTTTTAAGAAGTGCAGGTGAAGGACAACTGCTTGTGTTCTTATCTTTTTTAAAATAAGTCTGTCTGAATCGGTGTAAACTTGAA
The DNA here is from genome assembly GCF_053564925.1 of Oryzias latipes. Classification (NCBI taxonomy): domain Eukaryota; kingdom Metazoa; phylum Chordata; class Actinopteri; order Beloniformes; family Adrianichthyidae; genus Oryzias; species Oryzias latipes. Next base: position 9,757,095 of record NC_136257.1, on the reverse strand, counting down.
AAAGTCAGAACAAATCAGAGCCTGAGCTGTGCCAAAAAAAACATAAACACTGCCGTGATACTTAATTACTCAACAGGTTACTACACAAGTTCATGTTGTTGCAGGTTATTGTAAACCTGCGACTGGATTTTGTGGTAAAATTTTATAATAATGGTATTAATGTTAGTTGATGCATAATTAAGTCACAATTAAATAAAGTATTACTGTTATGCATTATGTTGCATTTCTAGCAAACTATGGTTTATTACTCAACCTTACTTAAATCATTGCAAACCATTGATAAAAGTTTCCCATACTTAGCATTAATATGCATCAACAACATGTTTGTTAACATATATGTAAAGCCCTAATAACATCAGGAGTAATAATTAACTGTAGAGGTTATTGCTTAGGAAATGGATGATACCTTCCCTGTTATCTGAAATCTAGTCTTAGTGTTACTCTCTGAAAAAGATTTCAATGCAGAAAATAGAGGTTTCAACGTACGAAAACAAAGTTCCGACCTACAATGAAAGTAACAACACGGAGCGGACAGTATCAAGAGTTACCGCAATGAATCAGTCTGAGAACTTCTTTATTCAATCACATGCGTGACTATAAGCTGCCAGCTTAATATTCTATGCTATGTTCACACTTTACTTTACATTTCCAATAATCATTTCATAATGAATAACTATGGTTGACTTAATGCTTATGAGGTTATTTTGCATTTATTAAAGATTAGGTCAGGCTAAATTTGTAAGTTTTGCTTCTTAACTTCTAACAAACAACCTGAGTAAATAATTACTCCAGACATTAATAAGACTTAACACATATGTTAACTAATACGTTGTTGATGCATACATATTGCTAAGTAATTGCATGGCGAAACTTTCATTAATGCTTTCTAATGCAGTAGGTACGGTTAAATAGTAAATCATGGTTCATTGCTAACTAATGCATTAAATAATGCACATAGTAATGCAAAGATATGCGTAAAAGTAACTGTTAACACTTTATTTAACAGTTAATTAATGCTTAATTATGCACTAACAAATATTAATAAAGGGATTCTTATTATAAAGTGTTAACCCAGTCCCAGGGCCCCAGACAATCAGAATTAACTACAGTGGTAGTAAAACCCACAATGTCATGTCCCTGTATGAGGACGCCAAGTCTCAAGAGGTTAAATCGCTTAATTAGAGCCATTTAGTTTTTAAATAGGGTTACAGATAGTTGAATGTAACTCCTCCAGTTCTTGTTTTTTAAATATTTATTTTTTCGTGCCTTGGAAAAAAAATGGTTATGTCTCCTCAGGTCGGACCTTTCCCACACATCAGTATTTCTCTGCTCAGCTTGGCGCAGGCCAGCTCTCCCTGTACAACCTCCTGAAGGCCTACTCTCTGCTGGATACAGAGGTGCTGTGATCCTCTTTGTTTTCCTCATTGATGTGCAGCGGACCTGTGTGATTTACCGCTCACGGGGCTAAGCTGTTGTTGGCTCCGCACAGGTTGGCTACTGCCAGGGGATCAGCTTTGTGGCTGGAGTCCTGCTGCTGCACATGAGCGAAGATCAGGCGTTTGACATGCTCAAGTTCCTGATGTACGACCTCGGCATCAGACGACAGTACAGACCAGACATGGTCTCTCTGCAGGTAAGTGAGCCAAAAAATAAACAGACGGTTAGATGAACCACAACACTGCAACCTCCTGCTTCTACTGGAATTTAGTCAAATAAAATGAGATGTTATCTCTTTGTGCGCCAATACTGAATTTAAACAAATTAGGAACAATTTGCTGTTTTTACAAAGCATGATATCATTTAGAAAAACAATCTTAATGTATAAAAATAGGTTTTCTAACATCAGTAATCATTGCAAACCTACTTAAAGCGCTTGAAAATTCAAAGTTATTCAAAAATGTACAATGTACAGCTTTTACAAATCCCAGTTTGAATTTAAAACAAGCTGCTTCATAAAAACATGTTTGAAGTTCAGGTTAAGACAGACGTTTTTAAAAAAGTTGGCTTTTCATATGATTTGAGTTTAACAACTGATTTCAAACATTAAAAATAATTGAATACTGCAGTACAAAATTACAAAACACCAACATCAAACCTATTTCAGTTGCAAAGTAATATGTTGATTAGAATATTAAGACATTTATGGAAAAATATGGCTTTGATGATATTTTCCCTCTGGCTTTGCTTTTTGGTTTGTTTTTTTCCAAACAAATGCATTCTTTTTTACTTACATACCTTAGTGCTCTTTTTGAGAAGAATATTGTTGCCCATTTATTTTTCTAAAGATATTTCTAAATTCCATGTTGGACGTGGTGCCATTACAAGCATCCCTGTCCTTAATAAATCAGATTACAAAAACCTTTCCTTTCACTTTACAGATTAAAATATTCACAATTATATTTACTTTTAATCAGACAGACCCCTATTACAGAAACATTCACAGCAGAAAAGCTATTTTCAAGTGACAATTAAAATGTTTGTGACACTTTTAAACAAACCAGGTTGACGTAATGAAGTCACTTTTCCTTAGACCTACTAGGGGCTTGATTTAGATGCTTCACATCCAGCCTTAAAGGCCCCGTATTACCCACAAATGTTTTGTAGTTTTTGACAAGAATGAAATTTATCTTTGGTCAACTTTTGATGGTTATCATGAATCAGTGAAATTCTGTGTTCTCTGCGGTTATCACAAACACCAGCAATATGTTCAAAAGCATCCACAGTGTAAAGGTATTCAGTTAGACAACAGAGTGTGGGTATATGGTTTTTATTAGTTAACACCCCTGAGGAAAGACCAATCAAACATGTGGAAGCACATGTTCTGGGCATGCGTAGCCTTGCAGAGTGCAGCAGCTGTAAAATGAGCAAATCCCGTTGTTTTTCTGTTCCAACAGAGTTGTTACAGTCAGGACTCTGCAGATACAACATACTGTAAAACAGTATCATCGTAACATGCAGCACATTTTCAGACCAGAGTAAAACAGCAGAAAAGTCAGTTCTAGCAAACTGAAGTGTTAGATGTCACTCCTGCTGCAGATCTTCATGCAGGTTGCAGCAAACATTAGTGCGGCGCCCCCACCTTTTAGTGAAACCACACCTGCTCTGTTAGCTTGAGTTAAACATCAGCTGACCTGACCGGCGCTGAAGCATCAGCAGGCGTGGTAATATTTAATCTGCATCAGGGGGTTATTCCTCCGGGTGCTCTCTGTATGCACTGAGGTTCTGCTCTTTAAGGACGACTCAAAGAAAACATTTATGCCATTCTATCTGTGGTAAGGTTTTTATCTTTGCAACTTTCAGGATGTTGACAGTAATAATTGGTCTAATTTTAGCCTGGGCCAACTTCTGCTTCTCTTTTCTTTGCGCTGCACTGTTCGCTGTGGTTAAACGCTTACGGCTCCTCAGGAGCGTGGACTCGACGCCTGTCTGAACAAGTTCTTAAAAACCGCACAGCTAATCTATTGAGAGTACCTGGATTCAGCTTTGTTTAAAAGTTAGTAGCTCCTAGATTACACCGATAGACTGTCAACTTTGGATCCAGATTGACCAGTTTGTTTTGAGACTCCATGTTCTAACCTGAGTGTTTGTTATCTGCCCGCTTTATCACAGATACAGATGTACCAACTCTCCAGGCTTCTGCACGACTACCACCGAGACTTGTACAGTCACTTCGAGGAGCACGATATCTGCCCGAGCCTCTACGCGGCGCCGTGGTTCCTCACTCTGTTCGCCTCACAGTTCCCGCTTGGCTTCGTGTCCCGAATCTTTGGTACCTTCTGGAGTAACAGCATCCATTATTGCACACCTAAAAATCCAGCATTTTGGTAATTACTGTCATTTTCTTGTGTTTTTCTCTTAGATTTTGTGTTTGTCCAGGGTACTGAGGTGATCTTTAAGGTGGCCCTGTGCCTGCTGGGCAGCCACGAGAAGGAGATAATCGAGTGTGACAGCTTTGAGAGCATTGTTGACTTTCTGAAGACGGCACTCCCCACACTCACACAGGCACAGATGGAGCAGACCATTGCCAAGGTACAGAGAGAGAAGTGGTACTAAAAACAATCCCAGCCTTTTAAAGCATGAATCCCAACAATACAGGTGGAGTTACAAGTTAGAGCATGAAAGTGCAGCAAGTCCAGCTTTGTTATCACGGGAAACTTTTATGAGCAAGTGTGATCACGAGAAACTGTTTTTTGTTTTCTAACGACTCACTTAGGATCGGTCCTTCAGGTGTAGAGACAAAAAAGATTGAGGCTTAGTAAAGAAAATGGAAAAGTGATTATTTCAGAAGGTTTGGGCATACATTTTTTTTGGTAATATTAGATTAAAATTAATGCTACACACTCCTCAAACTGCCTCTGCCATCCTGGTCAGAGCTGCATGTGACAAATTAATAAAAAACAAATATTTTTAAAAATGGCGGCTTTCCTGTTGGTTTTATCTCCATAGCAACTATTTTGTTTTTTGCTTGTCTGGGGGTGACAAACAGATCTAAGTAAGTTATACAAAAAATTGGCAAAAATAATTTTTTGGATTTCCTTGGCAACAGAGGTTTTTTGTCAATCACAGCCACATCCCTAATATGTTTATATTGTATGTAATATCTTTTTGTTCAGTTTGAGCCAACAATTAATGTAACACATTTTTACATGATTCCAGTAAAAAATGTTTGAGCAACAGGAACGCCACTTTGGCGAGCTCACCAACGCTGTTCAAAATCTACAAACTTTAAAACCAGCATTTTTTTCCAAGTAGCTTCCTAATGATGCTCGAAGAGTTAGGAGGGTTTTGAAAATCCCTAAAAGGACTTTACATTTCTAGAAGATACTAAACGTGACTTTTTTTTGTTGAAAATTCAAGATGGCAAGGTCAAAGGTCAACTAAACTTGGTCTGTTGTTTTAGACTTAAACAGGTGGCATATGTGTGAGATATTGTTGTTCTCATATTGTACCAAAATGTGAAAATCCACTTATTTTGGTCAAAATGGGTGCAGTTGTTGGCCCTGGGGCCGTCCCATAATAATTTAAAAAAATCTTTTGGCTATCTCCAACAGTGTTTTTTGTTTTGTTTGTGGATTTTCAAATCTTTTTTTAGCCTAGAGATTTTAGCCCTATTCATTGTTTGATGGTTTCTCTTTCTGTGATGGCTTCCTCATCAGGGGTGTGTGTGTGTGTGTGTGTGGGGGGGGGGGGGGGTCATTCACAATGCTTATAATTCATTTCCACCAAAACTGTGTGTGTGCAACTTTTGGTGAGTTTTGACAGGGGACTGCTGTGGGGCATAATGACATTTCCCAAATGTAATTGAGTGTTATCAGAGAAACACAGATCCCTTTAAAATAATTTCAGGGTTAAAAGAAAATATGATAAATTAAAGTGAATGCCTTCTGATGTATGAATTGTCAGTTTGAGTTTAGTAAAAGCAAATAAAAAAAAGGAACATTTAAAAAATATCTCAAAAAGGACAGGGAGGGATGTTGGGAAGGAAATTAATGATCTATTTTTAAAGGAAACACCTGAATACTAGTTCAGTGTTTGGAGGACAAAAACTCTGAACTGCAGATGTGCTGTTTGGATATAAATCTACAATTATCCAGACCACAGGAGACTCCAGCAACTAGCAGCAGTTCCAAAGATGAGAGATCGGGCTTTTCTGGTGGTCTGCAACCGTCAACACTTAAAGAGCCATTCGGGTCAAGTTCTCACTGACCACAACCCAGTAAGAGCCACAAAGACTTACCTCACCTGTTAGAAAAATAAAAAACACTCCTTTGTATTTATCTTAGTGTTACTATTATGATAAATATAAATGAGCTATTTTTGGGCATATATAATACATGAATATGAAATAGTTTATACCTTTTGATAGAGGTTCACATGACTTCCTTTCAAAATAAAAGACCAGTCATCTCAATGCAGCAAATGTAGTAGTAAAGTAATGTCATCAGTAATAATTATTAAAACATTTTTTTTACCATGTGTGGTGCATCCCAGTCTGAAATTAATAAGTCTAATTCACCAAAATAAAATCAGAACTACTTGAGCAACCCCTACTGTATTTTTCTAACCATAAGGCGCATTCAAAATCCTTGAATTTGTTCAAACACAGAAAGTCCGCCTTATAAGCTGGTGCGCCTTAAGTATGATTGTGGCTGATGTGTTGACCTCAAATGGATTTTCTATGGTACACAGAGCTTAAAAATCTAAATCAAAGTGTTTTAAAAGGACTTTAATAAACACCAAAGGATTGATAGATTGTTGGAGAATTACAGCTACCATAGTCAAACTACACAGGAACCTCATGGAGTCATATGTACAGCCCTTCAGCTGTTTGTGAATGAGTTGAATACATTTTGAATTAGTTTACTTTTTGTACTCTACTTCTTACTTTTTACTATTACCACAGAGCAGAAGCTTTGGGCTGCAGACCCTTGTGGTATTCCATGTAATAATAGGCACACACAAAAAAAACTCAACAAGGGTATCTTTTTAAAGTTTTTAAGCTACTTGACACAAAGTGTCGCCTGTTGTTCTCCAGGTCATAGAGATGGACATCTCCAAGCAGCTGCATGCTTATGAAGTGGAGTACCACGTCCTGCAGGATGAGATGTTGGACGCCGGGCCGCTGCCTGATGACTCAGAGCGTCTGGACAAACTAGAAAAGACAAACACTCAACTGAAGAAGCAAAACATGGACCTGCTGGAAAAACTTCAAGTAAGGAGTAGAAGGAGCCAGCAGCTTTTTTTATCTTTAAAGTTCCACTCTGATGATCTATTTTAAAAGCATTCCCAGTGGTCTTTTAATTATGATTATGCTGCTTTAGTCAAAATTTTAAAAACTGCCATTTCTTGGACATGGTTTCTAAAGAGCGGCAGGGCTTCATTAGAAATTCACCTCTGAACTGTGGATGGGATTGTTGGCGTGGAGTAAGCCCGCCCCCATTTCCCTTCACCTATGTGTTTACAGGCTCTCCCACTAGCTTGTAGGCCCTCACTCTCCAAACCTAACATTAATGGGGCTACAAAAATGAGGAGCAGTAATGGAGCTATCCAGGCATACAGTTTAGAGCCAGATGCCATCTCAGAACAGTAACCTGAAATATAAAAAAGAGAAACTCTTAAACAATTCAATAAGTTGAATGGGTTTTATTGGCCACTTTACCTTAATTCTATTACTTTTGCTTTTGGATTACTTTTATTTAAACTTAACTTCCATGTTTCCAAAGTGCTTAAAGTCTGAAATCCTTCTTCAATCCAGACATTAGAAACCAGCTGTTTCAGTTAGAAAGATGATTTGGCCCGAACTCTGGAATCTCTGACGGTCAAGAATTCCTTTGTGCTCCAACACAAACTTTGAAGGAGAAATAAACTGTTTACCTCTGATTTCATCAAGAATATTTGCAAACTATTAGAACAGGCTGTTCCATGTTTGCGTCTGCTGGTCGTCATGACAGTTAACAGTAGAGCAGAGATGCTGTCACATTAACCCAATGAACTGTGGGATATGAAACAAAAAACCACAGTGGCTAGACAAACGCACATTTTTAAGCTTTATTATTTTAGGACATTTTTAAACTGGAAAATGGTGTAAACTTGTATCGCGCTTTTAAAGGCACAGTCCCATTCATCCCTTCACACACACAGTCTCACACTGAAGGCGGCTCCGCTGACGAAGAAAGGGCGCCAACCTTTTTACATGATCTGACTCTGGATCCCGCGGGAAGCCACACCGCTAATCACGATCTTTAGTTGTTATTTTTGTCGGAACTGAGAGACATTAACCACGTCTGATTGGTTAGATTGATGACTTATATGATTAAGCCCTCAAGAATAATTGGCTAAGGCAGTTAAAGTGGTCGAACGTTTTTTAAAACAAACACATAAAATCAGTATTTTATGATTTATTATATTCCTAACCACTGGGTGTGAATCCTGCACCTGTTTGGATGAACACAGAGTTTATATCCTGGCAATGGCAAATGTTTTTTAGCTCAGTTAGTCGCAGCACACCGGTTGAAAAACACTGGTTAAAGAAGTAAATGCATCAGAATGGAATGGAGCAGGGAACTTGTGGCATGCCGTAGTTGCTCTTACATCACAACTGCAATCTACCGTATTTCAAGCGACATTTTTTTTTTCTGCTCCTGATTCTCAACAATTTGAATAAAGAAAACTCAAAAAAGCAGTTTTAAGCTTAATTTTCTTTATGCATGTCCACCAGAAAAATGCCACAAGAACATGTTAAAAACACCAAAAAAACAGGATTTTCATTTGAGTGGGTCTTTAAAAACACTTATGTTTGGTTTTATTAGCAGTAGTGTCTCACATTGCCAATAGATGGCGCCAAAGCACAAGTTGAAACCGCAAACCTTGGAAAGGCGAAAGTGACTTTTAGGTGTTACTTAATGTTATTTACTCAAAGTTTAAAGCTGTGGAGGAGGACTCTTCCTCAAGTGAGAGATGTTTAAACAGATTCAACAGTCTTGTTCATAAAGTAGTTACAAAACTACCGTATTTTTAGAGTGTTCTCCACAAAAGTTATGTCTGAAACAAAATCAGCCCAGCAGAGAGTGTGTCTGCTGAAGGTCTCTCCACACTTCCACTTGCATTATCAGAGCTTGTAACTTCTGCCTTTTGTGCTCGCTCTGCTCTGCTTTCAATCAGCATTAACTGTGATGAACTATTTTGGATCCTCCAGGCTGCGCGGCAGAAGATCCAAACGCTGGAGACCAGTGTGGAGAGCTTCCTCTCCCGGGAGAGCAAAATGAAGCACATGATTCGCTCCCTGGAGCAGGAGAGGGCAGCGTACCAGCGGACCATTGAACGCATGCGCTCGTGCCTTCCCCCTGACGCCTTGACAGATGTGGAGATGACCCAGATCAAAACAGGACCCAACGGGAAAGCCAAAACCGCAGCCAAAAAGCCCTGATGGTAACCGAGGGGAGTGGGGGGCGGGGGCTGGCTGCTCCAGGCAAACGCACTGGCAGACACTAAGTTTGACAAATGAAGTGGAAGGCTGCTGAGCTCCGCTGCGTCTCCGTGTTGCTGTAAAGGAGCCCTTTGCAAGACTGTGAAGTCTCCAGATAAAGCAGACTGTGTGGGAAACGTCTATGTGATGTTTGTCTGCAGCAATTGTGGTGGGAGGACAGTTTCAGTTATATTAGCAAACCGAGAGTTTCCATGGTGCATGAAAGCACCGTGTCTCACCGCCTGGCTTGAAGGTGGGGTCAAGACTCTAATCACAGGGGAATTTGTGGGCCTGACACCAGTGGAAAACATGTTTTTGAGCACTGCCTTGATGTGTTTACTACCTGTCTGAAATAAGTCAATAGAAGTGCCTGCTGGCAAGTGATCCGTCAGAACTCAGGGTCATCCTAAAGCCATTACCAATGTGTGGTCCTTTAAACTGCTTTGGTATCACTTTTATTTCACTAAAATCAGTTATCCTAATGACCCCGAAGATCATTTGGTTTCTCACCCCCAAAGGTACTCGTTTTGCATTTGTTTTCATCACACTGTTTTTGTGTTGTTTTTTTTAATCGAGTTGATCTTCAGCTGTTGCATTTGCTGCTGCTGGAAGAGGAAGTGCTCCTTCCAAAAGCTTAGACAGGATGTGAGGTCGTCTGCCTCCTCGGTTTCCTGTGTGTCTGGTTGCTTCTTTTTTAGCACCACCTTCAGACTCAGAGACGAAACTGGCTCGCCCCAGGAGCCCCGGCGTCAACTAACCGAAGCCGGGGAGGGATCCGAAGGCGCAAAGGTCAGCTGAGTTTCCACAGAAATGAGGATTTCAAATATCTAACTCAGATGCAGAAAAAGAATCATTTAAATTCTTGTTTTATTTTTTTCAAATGCACACAGACTCAATTCGAGCTGTGGTGCTGGCTTCCTCCTCATTTTTATTGTGTTCCACCTCCATAGCTGCCGCACCATCACTGCTCCAATTATGTTAAAAGCTAAATGTTCTTGGTCTGCTCTCCTTTCACAAAACATCTTCAAACTGAGGTTGCAATGAAATCCTGCAAGATTTTTCACTCCTCTAGGATCTAAACTTTGTTTTTCCTTTTTAAACTATTCAAGTGGACAGTTTGTCTCACAGGACTGTGCTGGGTCTTCAGATACTATTTGTACTTTTCTATTTTGTTACCTAAGCAAAAATGTCAACTGGAAAGACTACCAGCTCCGGGATAAAACCCTTTTTTTTTTGAGGAGTAACATCCTTTAAAAGGATCACCTCATAATAAAAAAAAGACAATGTTAAACGGATTAAAGGAGGGTGAAATCCGCTCCCTCTATCATTTCTCTCCATAAAGATGCAGCGATCGATGGTTGATGCCGATCCTGATTTCAGGCAGACGTGAATGTTTGCATGCAAAGAAAATGCTGCTACTATTATCAAAAAGACAAATCACTGAACCAAAGCGTTTTATCCATACATTAAGAATAGTAAAATCATTCAAAATGAATGGATGAACTGTCAATAAAATGTACAAAAACACCAAGAGATACCAACTGTTTGGCAAAAGCTTGATATGTGTTTTCACTTGTGCCAAATGTTTTGCGGTTTCATTTGTATTCCTTGAGTTGTCGACGCTAAATGTGGAGTACCGTACTTTTCTGTGATCACAAACGCCTGTTGGTTTACGTTGGGTGCTCTGATTCCTGACTACTGAGTAGTGCCTGAATCGCCGTGTTCACACTGTTGACGTTAGAGCTACACAAAAAGCAAAGCAACTGCAGTGAGTGCTTCAATAAACCTCACCTTGCCTTTTTTTCTTCTTCTTCCCCCTCCTTTCTGTTCATGGCCGAATGTCTTTCCCGCACAGCAATCTCTCATAAAGAAAACATGTTCCTTTAGCACCACGAGTGTAGGATGTAGCCTCAAGCTGGAGCGCTCAGAGTGTGTGTCTACAGTAGTTTTTGTGTAAAGGCCAAGGTAAGCTAGGACAGTTTTAGGAAGTCTATTTAGAGGCTTTTCAAGCGCTGTTCTTTTGTTAATGTCACGCTAAAAAGAACTACAGCAAAAATCCTTATTGAAATTCTCACCTAGCAGAGAGAAAAAAACCCACTCCAACCTGTGAGGATTTGTGAAATATTTTTACAGTTACCAGTAAATGCTCTATTTAAAAATAAAACAGATGTAAATGGCCTTTCCTTATAGAGCACTTTTAAAAATTCTATCTGGATTAAGACCGGAAGCGCTTTCTAATCTTAAGTATTCACCCACACACACATTCACACCATGAATGCAGTCTGATGCAAACTGTCTTTTTTATGAATCATTTATTAATTGCGTAGAAGGGAAATCCAGGAGGAAAGCATGAACCATTTAATCTCAACTCGAAAGTAACACTTAAATGGCAAAGTGTAGATTCTTAAAGTCCCCCACCGATCATCTTTTGATCTGCAGTGTTCCCAGTGGTCTTTTAATATAATTATTTTCTAGGACATAGTTTCTGCAGAGCGGTAGTAGTTCATTATAAATTCGACGTGTGGCACAGAGTGACAGCTATTTGCCACTCACGTGCCCCATAATACTGGTTTCTAGGCTTTTTCCACCTATATGCTGCTAACTGCAGAATTCTGCTGTTGTGACACAAACATGATTTCTTTTACAAAATGCATCATCTTTGATGCAAACAAAAATTTCATTCAGCAATAATGTTGCGTTTAAAAACTGCAAAAAATCAAATTGATGCCCTCAAATGCATCATCACAGCTCTGCGGACGTGATGATGCACAGTCCATCTGTGCGGATCATTACGTTTTTTGTGCATTCAGATGGATTGTGTTGATTTTTTGAAAAAAATAGTTCCTGAGCTTTGGATGTGAAGATCCTGACATGAATGTCCTGCATAACTGAACTGCTTTGACTACAGTGCTATTAGAAAAATTTCAAAGGATATGCGGCATAAGTATTTACATATCTGTAATATAGTAAACTATGGCACACGAATATTCTAGACACATCTTTACTTACCTGTACAATTCCTTCATAGTTTTGCAGCCAACGCTTTAGTCTCAAAGCTTTTGGTTTTATTTTTTTCCATCCAAAAGCATAAATATCTCATTCGCTTACTTAACAATAAAAAATTTTAAAAAACAGGTAGAAATTTAAATAAAGCACATACCTTTGAACCATTCAGAACGGCTGTTCATTGCGTTCCCAGAGCTGTTTTGGGGTTTGATGTAAAGCAAGAAGCAACAATAAAACAGTCTGTCAATGGCATATACCTATATAGCGCTTTACTACCTTCTTAGAAGACCTTTAGAAGTGTTTTTTAGTCACAGTCCCATTCAACCATTCACACACTAATGGTGACTCCGCTGACTAATACTGGCCCCAGCCTATAACCACCAGGAGCAGTATAGCATCTTGCCACAGAACGCTTGGTTGACCACTCTACTTCTGCACCACTGTCTTGAATTGGTAGCATCAATTTTTCTGGTAGAAGGGATTAGTCCCTGGTGTGAGCTAATCTTCAGTGGAACTGTAGGGCAAAATGTCGCATTATGATTTAAAGAAAAAGAGGAAGAGCCCCTACTGTAAAGCACAGTGGTGGACGCATCATGTTGTAAGACTACTCTCCTGCCACACAGACTTTATAAACATAGTTACCCATGGAGCCATTCTGACCATTGGGACAAACAAACCGGAACGTTTTCCCTAGCAGAACCATTAAAAAATTAGGAATTCAATAGCCATCTGTCTACCAAAAGACCACATCCAAGCAAAAACCTTTCATCTAAAATATCAGACGTATTTGCTGAGAAAGTTTAATCTCAGGTGCTTTGGAACCAAACTGTAAGTATCCCTTGTGCTATCTTGTGGGGTCAAAATGACCCCACCCTTACATTGACGTGGCATCCCTACCATGACAAAGGTGGATAAAGGTGAAGAGGATTTCATGTAATCCATGGACACCAGTGAAGATCACAAATCATTGAAGAAAAAAGTTCAGCGCACTGTCTTGTGGGGTCCAGATGACCCCACTCCCAACGCTACAGTACCTTGGATAGCACAAGGGTTAAGTGAATTTCTGTTGCAAATGTAACTTATAGTTACCGTAATTTTCTGAGTATAAATCATAGCAGCCAAAAAATGCATAACTGAAAAAATAAAAAATCACATATAAGTCCCTCTTTTGGAAGAAATATATTTAAGAAAATACAGAAAAAAGAAAAGACATGTTATCTTGACAGAAACCATAAAAACGAATTCAATAACATCAATAGACACTTGACTTCACTACCATAACAAACTGATGTTTATTTAGCTTCATGAACTATCTGACAAATCTAGTATATTAGAGTAACAAGTGAGCGATTATTCAAATAACCATAGCATGAAGAAAATTCTAACAACTCAACTAACCTCTTTATATCACTTCAAATCACTAAATCTGTTGAATTCTTCATCCTCTGTGTCACGTTGGAGCAATTCTACCAAACCCGGTGTAAGATTGATGGGCGCATCTTCTTCTGCATTGCTGTCAGTACCAAATACTGATACTCACCTACAGTACCCTCTAGTGATTATTGCTGTACATTTTTTATAGACAGTGCTCTGAAACTTTTTTCTTCAATGATTTGTGAACCTCACTGGTGTCCATAGATTACATAAAATCTTTCCATCTTTATCCACCTTTGTCATGGCAGGGAGAACACGTCAATGTAAGGGTGGGGTAATCTAAGATAGCACAAGGGTTACATCACATATAAGTCGCATCCCTAGCTTAGACTCCAAAAAATATATAGTACCCATAAATCTCCTTGGTCCTCGTTACTTTTATTTTTTAAATCCAAACAGAAAGCCAAAGTGGGCAAACGCAGTAGTATGGATATCACAAAACCATGGTTTTAACATATGTTAAAAATTTTGATGCAACAATTTTTAAAACAATAAAATCCAAATTTTTGACACAATTTCTGTCTGTTAAAAAATCAAAGCAGCATTTTTAATAGCAATTTTTGAACACAGGTTTTAGGATGACAACCCTACTTGGCTTTGTGGTGCACTTCCAACCTCTGTTGTGAGTTTTAGTGTAACCCCTTTGCCTAATGTATGGTTTATATGTACAGTATTAACAAAAGAAAGAGTCCAGTGAGTATTCCACCAGCCAAGGAGGGTTATTTGAGAGATAGTATCCATAAACTCAGCCACTGTTTTCCTAGGAGGGTCTTACCCAGAAAGGTCTGTGGAGTGTTTCTCTGATCTGCCAAGCCTGGAGCTTGTCACACATAAGACACACAAATGACCGCCAACCAGGAGCCTATCACGGACTAAACAAAAGAGGCCACATTCCTCGTGTATTCCCACACGAGGACGCATCCTGCAGCAGGGGGAGAGTGGGGCTCTGGGTCTCCTTCGGGAATATTCCAAGAACAACACTTCCTCCGCCAAAGGTCTTATCAGCTCAGTTTGTGGTTTTTTTTTCCTCCATCGTTACTATCTTCATCCTTCAACAAATTTCTACCTCCCACTCTACTTCCCACTCCTCTCATCTCTCCCTTTGGATTATTAAGGCTTGATCAGAAGCTTTGCTATCATTATTGTTCTTTTTTGCAGCTATCAGAAGAAATGTTGCAAAGCTGATATTTTATTTCATCAAGTGGACAACAGAATAACTAAATAGGTGGTAGCTTTACAGCAGCACATGTCAATCCCATGGCGTAATTGGGGTTAAAGGGTGGGGTTAGTTCTTAAACGTGATGGTGCCTCTCCTATTCACTGTTTTTGTACACCTGTCCAACTGCACGTTAGCATAAAGTTCTAATCAGTCAATCACATGGCAGTAACTCGATGCATCTAGGCATGTAGACAAGGTCACCACAATCTGCTGAAGTTCGAACCGAGCATCATGAAGAAGAAAGGTGATTGAAGTGACTTTGAAAGTGGCATTTTTGTTGGAGCCAGACGGGCTGGTCTGAGTGTTTTAGAAAAAAGCTGGTCTACAGGGATTTTCACCCACAACCATCTGTAGAGCCTACATAGAATGGTTCAGAGAAAGAGAAAATATCCAGTGGGCAGCAGGTCTATGGAAAGAAATGCCCTGTTGATGCCAGAGATCAGAGGAGAATGGCCAGACCGGTTCCAACATCAACTCAAAGAAACACTGGTTACAACCGAGGTCTGCAGAAGAGCATCTCTGAACGCACAACACGTCCAACTTTGAGGCTACAGCAGCAGAAGACCACAGCAGGTGCCACTCCTGTCAGCTAAGAACTGGAAACTGAGGCTACAGTTCACACAGACTCACCAAAACTGAGTCTGTGTGACAGATGATTACAAAAATGTTGTCCTGTTTGATGAGTCTCCATTCTGCTGCAACATTCAAATGGTATTAAATTTCAGAAAATAAGAAATTCTTGCTGTTTTTAAGAAACAAGTGTTATAGACAGTTTTGAATTTACAGTACTTTGAAAAATCAATATGTTGGATATACATTCCTAAATAATTCCTCATCTCCACGTTGTTGCTAAAAAAACAATAAGTAAAGGATTTTCCCTCATTTCCATATCTGTAACCCAATTAACGCATCAGTCTTGAGTTTTTCTTGCCTATTGTTTTCCTTTTGAAACAATAATTCCGGTATGGTTAAAATATTACTACAAGCTCTTCAACAGTTACTTTTTACTGTTATTTTAGTTAATGTTCATATGACATTTACTTCTACAAGGTTTTTTACATTTTAAAGTAATAATAATCTTATTAAAGATTTTTCGTATTTGTGTACCTCTGTTTTTTTAATTTTACATCGAGCAGTCACAACCCTGCAAATTAAAGAATTTGAACAATTTACTATCAAATCTAGAGAAAATGTTCTTAAATTATAAGATGAACAAACAAAAGTGATGAAATATCCCATTTTTGACATTGAAATGTTGATTGTGGAAAATTATAAATTATGATAAATATAATTATGCGGAACATTATTTAATAATGTGCAAAAGTAGATAAAGCAATAGCCTTAAATAAGCTTTGGTTTCTGCCACATCCCCTTTTCAAACATGTATTTTTCTAGTTCAATCTAACAAAGCCTTTTTTTCTTAAGAACTGAAGATGGTGATTGTATTCATTAATGTTTTATATTTCTACATGTTTTACTTTTTTATTTGTGAATTAAATCAATTCTGAATCTAAAAATAAAAAAAATCAAAGCCGCAAGCGGCGTTGTATGGCCCCCAGACGCAACCCGCCTTCCACGCCCAACTCTACGCACCACCGCCTCCACCGGCCCCACCGCCTACACCGGCCACCTTTGATCAATGCCAGTCAGAACTACGTATGCTAATTATGCTAACTATACTAATGTGGATACTAATGTGGCTAAAAGTGATAACATAGCGACCAGCATCATGAAATGACTAAGAAAAACAAATTACCTAAAATGCTAATTATGCTAACTATGCTAGCTATGCTAATGTGGCTAAAAGTGCTAGCATTGCGATCAGCATCATCAACTCTCTCAGAAAAACACATTACCTAAAATGCTAATTATGCTAACTATGCTAGTTATGCTAACATAGCTAAAAGTGCCAGCATAGCGATCAGCATCATCATCTGACTAAAAAAAAAACACATTCCTCCATTGGTGAGAGCTATATGTCATAAGTTGATAAAGAACCCACTTGATTCTATCTCCATAGCAACCATCTTATGTTTTGGTCCCCTCGGGAGGACGAAAAGATTGACGTCAGTTTCGGACAAATCGGAAAAAGTAAAGTTTTTGTTGTCCTTAGCAACAGTGGTTTTATGCTAACCACGCCCACATTCCTTATATGTCCATATCCAGTGTGTTTCAATGTATTCAGTTTCAGGCATGGATGCATGCATTCAATTTTCACTGTATTCCAATGAAAGGCATGGGAGTTATAACAGTGCGCCACTTTGCTAGCTTGCCACGGGGACGCCGTTCAAAATCTACAACTTCAATTCCAACATTTTTTCCACAGTAGGTTGCCATTGATGCCCAAAAAGTTTCGAGACGATCGACGAAAATTCCAACGACAAGTTCAAGTTTGAATCTGGTCGTAAAGGTGTTTTTTATAGAAAATTCAAGATGGCGGCCTTTTCCCGAGGTCAAAGGTCGACGAAACTCCAGAGGCTATTGTAGACTTAGGCTAGGGAAACACGAGTCAAAATTTCATGAAAATCGCTCGAAAAAAAGTTCCTTTTTCCATATTGTGTAAAAACGCGAAAATCTCAAAATGGCAGATTTTGGCACAAAATGGCCGCCAAACCGTAGGTCGTGTCGCCTTCACGTAATTCTTTCAAAATTTTGTTTGGATATACCCGACAAAGTTATTTGGGTTTCGTTAGACGATTCTTAAAAAAAACTCTGATTTTCTTTTCTTTTTGCCGAGTCAGCACTTTTTTTTGCGATCGTTTTTTGTTTTCCCTGCCCACATTCCTTTATCGATTTTGTAGTATGTGACATCATTTTGTTCAGTGTGGGCCAGGGCATCGCATATTTCATTTTCACAACATTCCGATAAAATATGTGCAAGCTAGCTAAAACAGCGACGGTTGCGAATTCGCCACACGCACGCCTTTCAAAATCTACAACTTCTAATTCCAACATTTTGTCCACAGTAGCTTGCCATTGATGCCCGAGAAGTTTCAAGAAGATCAATAAAAATCCCTAAGACGAGTTTTCGTTTGTACACATTACTAAAGGTGCTTTTTAAACAAAAATCAAGATGGCTGCCTCTTACCAAGGTCAAAGGTCAACAAAACTTCTTTGGTAGTTGAAGAATCATGCTGGTGGCATGTGTGTGCAATTTCGTGGAAATCGCTCAAACAAAAGTGTCGTTTTCCCATATCATGGGAAAACACAAAAATCGCCAATTCTCAGAGTTCGCCACAAAATGGCCGCCAGGCCGTAGGTCGTGTGGCCGTCCCGTGATGATTTCAAAACTTCTTTGGGATATCCCCAACACGTGTGTTTGGTTTTCGCAACTGTATTCTGAAGTACATTTTGTTCGGCCCCATACGCGATTTTCGGCCCATTCATTTTTTTGACGGGATCGCTGCCCGTGATGTCATCGTCTTCGGGGTGGTGACGTTGACTTTGTGGAAAATTCATTTGCAATTTATCCCAGGTGTGTGCACGTTTTGGTGACTTTTCGAGCATGCGGCGGGGGTCACATTCTCGCTGAACGGCGGCGAAGTCGTTGTTCCAACTGCAAAAATAATATGGTCCTTGCAGTCAGTGACTGCTGCTGCGGGCCATAATAAAACATCTTTAACCAGCTAAATGATACTGGTGCCCCCAAAGCTTTAAGTTTACTGTAATTACTAAAGTGCTAAAGCTTTAACTTAAGATTTAAACTTTGGGACTCATGGAAGATTTGGACCTATATGACATAACTGTCCTAACATTACTGCATAAAGACATTTTTTGCATAAAATGTTAAATGATTTGTTCATATCATAGTTTCACTGTTAACTAAGACCAAAGACTCAATTTGGACTTGCGAAAAATTGATTTGTCTCTCAATTTTGACAAATTTATTTTCATTTATATTAATTTAGTCAGTCTTCCAGAATATGAAAATAATGGTTACAATCCCAAAAATGTTTTGTCTGACTTGAATGCATCAGCTACACTTCCCTTAAAGCTACGTACACTCTGCATTTGACTCATGTTCAAGAACACGCTAAACATACCTATGGTCTTCACACTGTACAAGCAGGGAGGGGCTACTTCTTTTTCTACAGTCTTCTTCAATCTGGTTTAACTTGAAAGTGTTCAAGGGCCACGCGTGTTGTACGTACAACCCGCAAACAGTTGTAGAAACTTTACACGAATACCTGAAATGTCCACATGTGTGTGTTAACATAGATTTTTCTTTGGAAATGGTCGCTTGAACCTGCATTGCCAAGGGCGATGTGAACACAGCATTAGATTTGTACCTTTCTAGTTTGTCATGCTACCTAAAAAGTTTTAGTTTATTTGAACCATTTAGCAATTGCTGCTAACCAAAGTTCAAATTTTTGTTGTTTTTCAGGCTGTTGTCTTCAACTCAAACATAAATTAACTAAAACTTCATACATCAAACATTGTTTCCTTATGTTTAAAAAAAATCGTATTTTTGTACACAACAATCTAACCCTACAGTTTTCTGTCACATCTAACAAAAACAGTCGTTTTTATAAATATAAAATCCAAACAGATTGACTGAATTCACTCCATTTTAGGCCAGCCAAAGTGTATGTGTGACACAGCTTTGTTGCTCTCTGGAAGCCTATTTGTTGAGCTTGTGTGGGTTTGTTTGTCTTTGGGCAAATGACCACAAAAGGGGAAGGTGAGCTGACACTTTGAGTTGCAACAAAAGGCTGAAGGGGTGGAGATGAACGAGTGGAAAAGGAAGGAGATTATAAAATGTTCCTTCTACCTTAAATGGTCATTCAGGCTGTTTGTGATGCTTGTGAGTTAGCTGTGTTGAAAGCACGGGCCCCTGGTTATCACATGATCACAGGCTATGGCGAATCTGTGCAGCCGCATGGATATCAATGATCCAAAGAAATATAGCTCCTCTCCAACAAATTTCAATGCTGCTCATACACACTATGCTTGTAGAGTTCAACAGTAAAAGTTTGGAGAATGGAGTCTGATCTGGAGCTAATTCGTTAGGGAAACAGCTGGAGGGGTGGGAATGAGACTCAGGTGGGCTCAGTCTTGTCCAGAGAGAGGAATTGGCTCCCCGAGGACCAGAACACACACACACACATGCACACATTTCCCCTCGCCTCAGAGGCAGTGTCAAAATTTCTCACCCCATTCTTTCTCATTCCCCGTTTTCACAGACCCGTCAGCTGCTGTAGCTCTTTCGTTGTCTTTCCCTCCTCTAAAGTGGTGAAATAAACACTTCACTATAACAGCCCGAATCCAAATGAGCCTATCCACATGGCACAGACAAGTGTGCACTTAGACACAGAGCACCTCTACACTGACGTGTTTTAGTTAGCATGGTGACAGATCGTCTTCCTGCAGAGTGGTTTTCTCTGTTTGTGCGTGTCATGGATGTGGCTGCTGGAGGGATGGATGGTACACAGCCACACACAGGGATGAAAAAGGTATAATGAAGCCATGGAATAAACAGAACTAAACTTGGGCTGCTTTCACCCGAGGGTGGACTCAATATAATTGGCCAAGGCTAATAATTTTCACACTTTCATCTCTAGAGAGAGAAGCTAATGACAATACCTCAGAAAAATTCACCTTCACTTAGGGGCAGTAAAGGAGTTGTGACTAGTGAGTTTGAGTCCATTCACTGGGAGGGTCCATTGCTTTCCATTACTATGCTTATTTTGTAAAGTGTTGAAGTTCATATGAATTCTGGCGTGGACCAGATATGGTCGACTTTAGAGAGAGGGTCTTGGTTCATTTTAGGATGAACCAAAGTGTGAGAAATAAATGATGTAAGTGTCACAAATTACGGGGAGTGAAATGACCTACCCTGAACAGAAGGAAACGAAGAAGCAAGACTTACGAAAAAATTGTAGAATGTCTATAAAGATATGTTCACACCGATCTCGGCAACTGGCGTTCAAGTGACCGCTTTTATGGAAAAGTAGCATTTTGGACTTAAAAACTCTCGCATTTTTGCGCCACTATGCAAGATTTTAAGTCTCTTTTTGGGCTTTACGTACAAACCAGGCGTAAACGCATGCTGACAGTTCAACCATTTGTACTTTCGACTTCTTAAACGTCAAACAACTGAACTCCGATTTCAAAACATAGAAGTGTAAACCGTTTGAAAACTTGATCATGAGGGAGAAGTTAATAATTGCGGTTTGTGCCCATGCATCCAGAATTATATGACACCAAGTCTTTCATATATCGGAATAGAGGTGTGGAAGAAAATGCCTGAAGCAAGATTCATAAGATTTGCACAACTTTGACATTTCAAACCAGGCCTTTTCCAACTGTAGTTGGCAGACAGGTGCTAGTAAATGGTAGAAAAACAATAGAAAAAGAAGCCACCACCCCCTGCTGTTCCATGCTTGTCCGGTGCATTTAAGTCTTAGTCAGATGCACCCCATGCGGGGTTGTTGACCCATAATATGACTGCTGTGGGTTTTTATGTTGTCCGGGTCCATGAAGGGTCATAGAGAGGAGTGTCTGCATCTTAAGGGGAGCACAGGTGTGTCTTGTAGTTCCCTTGAGGTTTGTATGACCACCTCAAGAGACATCATCAAAATGTTGTTGTGCTTGTTGTAAGTGCATTGTAAAGTGTAGCTAATGTAAGTTGCACTCATTTATGATGTACGTGTGATGCTGTCGTACGGTGTCCTTATACTGCGCTCTAGTCCGGAGATGGGCAGCTCAAGCCCTTGAAGGCCGCATTCCTGCATGTCTTCTAACAGACCCTGCTCTATCATGTTCTAAATAACTGGACACACCTGAATCAGGTAAGCAGTCATGAGTAGGGCTTGGATATCTGGAAATCATGCAGACACACCGGCCCTCGAGGCCTGGAGTTGCCCATCCCTGCATTTAGTCATTAGTAAGGTGCGCGTAATGGCTCCTTACTGACCACAAGCAAATGCTACAAACACAGGGTGTACAACTGAGGCCTAAGTGCCCGTAAGACCCCTGTAGGATGACACCACAAACTACGCTCGGATTGTTTAAATTCTCTCACTTCCAACAACATCACCGAGCTGTCTACAATCTAGTGCGTGGCCCACACAGGTTTGTCCAATTTTCACCCACAGACAGCAAAAGTCTGATGTTTTCTTGCTACTCTTTATGCACAGCCCTTCCATCATGTCCTTCCTTTGGTTGACTTCTGCTTTTTAGTTTGTTTGTGTTTCCAATCAAGTGACCCACCTCCTCAAGTGGACTACACCTCTTTGATCAGCATTTACATTTGCCATACAGAAAACCTTAGCTGAGGAAACAACACTGGTGCGGGTCAAATTTGCTAGTTTGAACGTTCTCCAAGATGTATTTTCCACGTACAATCAAATGCAGTCCTTTGGATACTTCCACTCAGAGCAGGGATGTCAGTAGAGACTGTGATGCTCTTGCAGCCCCTCAACATGGGGCAACACACGGCTTGTGCAGATCATCATTGCTTCATTCTGTTTTCCCTCATTCCCCAGTGGTCTCATTCACACAGTATCAAATATTCCTCAGGGCTAGCTGCAGCACATATTGGGGAATAACGCTTGGCTTACCTGATCAAATGCTGCATACATCTGTCTCTGTCTCTGGGGGCCACAGGACATCCTCCGATGGAGGGGAATCACATACTTTTATGTAAGTACACATGCATGTACTTTAATCCAGACATGTTGTCTGGATTTACCCCCATGTTTCTTTTCAGCCCCTCTGAGCTTTCAGACATCTCAAGTCAAGCTGGTGAACACGTTCTCACGTGTGGAAAAAAAACAAGGTTAAAGGGAGGTGAAGCTCAAACACCAGAAGTAACACGTCAGAAGATCTGATTGAGGCTTTTATTTTCACCAGGAGACCCCATCACAAGTGTGGCCAAAGTCCCAGGTGAAAAAAAAAGGATCACAGCTGAGATATTGTGTGTGAACCTCTTCTATCTCATTATCCGCTGGATATGGGTCTGGCCCACATTACCTCAGTAATGGTTCTAGAAAAAAACATGCAAAAGTAATCGAGGATGAAACAATACACAACAAATGTGTTGGCCAGGCTAAAAGAAGGGAGCAGTCAGACAGACACTGAGTGAGTCAGAGAAGCAGATATCCTCCTACATGCAGGTCCATCAAAATAAAAGTGCCTAGCACATGTAAAGATCAAGTAAAGCGCAGGCAAACGTCCAGCTGACTTTATCTGTTTGTGTCCAGAGTCAAACCCTGTTAGATCTGGGTATTGCTGATAAGGGACTGGGTGTGAGACAAAGATGGAGAAGCTGACGTCAGGCTTTTCGAAT
This sequence comes from Oryzias latipes, assembly GCF_053564925.1. Lineage (NCBI taxonomy): Eukaryota > Metazoa > Chordata > Actinopteri > Beloniformes > Adrianichthyidae > Oryzias > Oryzias latipes. The sequence continues at coordinate 9,734,181 of NC_136257.1, read as the reverse complement.
AAATACTACCTATTGATAAGGCCACAAAGGACAAAAAGACAGAGAGAAGGTGGTGGGCAGAGCCGGCATTTGTGTGAGTCACTGCACTCTGGACATAGTGTGACGTAAGTCTTTGGAAAATCTATGAAACAAAAAAAAAAAAGGAAGAATCCAATAACTCCACTGCAAACCATACTTGCAAAAATAAAACCTTGTTTTGAGGAATTCAAGATATTTTACCAAACCTCTCTTTGCTCCATACCTTTCCAAACTTTTCTCAAACTGAGCACAGTCAACCATTTTTTCTCTCATGAAACTATCTAGAAAAAGGAAATGGTTTTTAAAATGAGTCAAAATAATTTTCCTCCCTACTGCTGACATTAAGAAAAAGCAAAATCTTTTTAGATTGCTTTATTTAAGAAATCTTCACAAGACATCTAAATGCAAGAAAAAAACACATTCAATTTCTGAAAGTTTTTAACGGTAAATATAAATGTTTTGAAGACCATGACAAAAAGTTTATCAAATATAAGATCTCCACAGAAACAGTCACAAAACTCCATCTTAAATTCTCATTTTCTTTCTAACATGAGTCATTTCAACATATTACACTACTATTTGTCACTCCCAATAAAATGGACTCTAATTTGGTATAAAAACTCAAAAAATGGAAACCCTTTGTTTAGAACTAGCAAAAAATATCTATTATTTAACTGCTTAACATTCAATTTGACGTTATTCTAGTTAGCTATGTTTTGCTTTTTTTCACTTTTTGAATGCCTGTGTGGAATTCCTTACTTCTAGATTTTGATATCTTACTATGAGATTTCTTGTTAAGTAAAAATTTTTAGATATTTTTATTACCTTTTAATGAGTTCCTTCCTAAGATAAGTGCTCTTTCCATATTTAGGCTGCCTCTTTTTGCAGTTTTTTATCTAATCACCTGGACAATTCCTTAAAAAATAAAAGCAACTCAACAAATTCTGCATATTCAATCTGAAATTAGGTCTTTCTAGAGTTTATTTCTTCCCTCCGCCCAACACTATATGACCTGTGAGTTCTAGCACACTGCAAATCTAATGTAGCTTAAGTTGGAAGGGGAAAAAGCTGGAACCTTCGTGGCCCTGGGCACACCCAACACCGGTGCCAGCCTCACTTCACTCTACCTCCATCTATCCAGATCTCTCTGCCTCGCTCCTTTTCCTCCCACGTCGTTTGTCAAAATAACACCACACCCGGTGTAGAATTTTCTTTTTTGCTCGCATGAAATCTCTCTCCTTGTCCTCCCACCTGTCCATCCACCTCAGCGATGCTCTGCAGACTCACACATCTTCACCTCTTAAGATTGGTGGGAAAAAAAGAAACTACATCGAATTGATGGAGACTGAGTGCCACTTTTTTTTTTTTTTTTAAGATTTTCTTGGACCGATCCTTGCCAGATTGATTCAGCTCACATCTAATGGTCTGTGTGGGCTTTAATACGAGCAAGAGATAATCAACACTTTGTCAGTCATCTATGATCCCTTAACTGTCCCTCTGTACGCTCTTTCCTTCATTTTTTTCCCCGTCTTCGTTCTCCTCCGCCCCATATACCTCTCTATCCATTTACTGTGAAGCTGTATTTCTGACACTGAAAGGTTGAATTCCCACTGTGCGTCATTAACCTTTTCTCTCTTTTCGTGGTTAAACCCACTGAGTACACTTCTGCTGTCTGAGACAGAGGGGACTTGGGGAAGAGTCATTCAAGTGGGATGGACGTTTGAACAGCGATCATAATTATATCCTTATTAGCCGGTGAGCTGACAGCACATCACTCTAACGTTGCCTCACCTTAAACCGCGAATGACAATTTCACCCAAACTTGCTTTAAATGCAAAAAGAGGAAAAAAAGAGAAACTTTAGAGGTGAACATTTCCATGCGTGCCAGCTGCCTCACCTCCTTGTTTCCACCATGTGGGATAAGTGGAAGGCAATCATGGACTTGCCGGACGAGTTCGGGTGAAATGAGCCAGTACGGGGCTGAAAACATCATCCTTGTGCATGAAATAAAGTCTGTAAAAGTGTCTCCAATCACAATGAGTGAGGTGTAATTAATATTTCACTGGTGCGTTGTGTATGTGCAGTCGAGGACCGTGGGTGAGAGGATGTAGTGTGTGGTCTCTAACAAGCTCCCACTCACCCTGGTGGAGGCAGGCAGGGAAGGCTGGAGTGACTGCGAGGCTGTTAGAGCCAGTAGGTTGCGTTGGACGTGTCTGTGTGTGTGTGGATCTGTGTGAGCGTGCTTGTCAGTGAGGGTGTGTTACCGGGTAAAAAGAGTGCATGTGTGTCCTTTTGTGTATGCTGTACTGGGATGTGGAAATTGAATGGAGCCTTTCAGTTCTACTCGTCTCCCGGGGGTGAGAGACTGGTTGCCATGGTTATCCTGGAATCCTGCCGTTAATGGGTGGGAGTTTGTGTAGCTCTGGCAACCTGGCCTGTCTAGGTTGGAATATGTGTGTGTGTGCGGCGTGTGTGTGCGGAGGTGTGGTCGGGTGGAGGCAACATTTTGGGACGCAGGAGGTCACACATTTGAGAACACGAGCTTCCCTTTCGTCGACGGTCTCACGTCTGCGGACACCAACTGCTGTCACTTTCTACAATACTGTGCACAGTCAGCTTTTGAGGAATCGAACAACCCTCGCCATCAGAAACACACTTCTTCCCGACGTAGCCCCACAGCCATCACTCCAACTTTGGCGACTGTCTGACAAAGTCGCCCTGAGAAGTATAATCACGATGGAGGTCCTCATAATGCAGTGATGAAATTATCTCCATCTTTTACAGCATTATTGCAAGTGTAAAACATAATGCAGTGAAACAGTTCAGCCATGCTCTCCTGTCATCTCCATCACCATCCTTTTACCCTCAGGCAAATGGGACTCTCGGCTGAGCTCAGAACCCCGCTGAATGGAAACACAGTGGATAGTGGATAATGAGAGCTTCCTCACAGAGTGAAGTACGGCGCAGGGGAAGAAACTCTGACTCTGTGTGGCCCTTTGCTGTAATAGTCCAGCCACTATTGTGAGAGCCAGTCCATCTAAAGTTTTGCCTCGATTGTATCTAACAGAGTACGCTCACTTGGTTGTAACAATCCATTTTTGTTAGGATTTTGACAGAAAACTTGGAAAGCAAATGCAATCTCACTCTAGAATGTGCAACAGCTACTGTGGTCAATGAAATCAAATGTAACACCTTCACAATAAGAGCTGCCAGAGTGTGAAGCTACTATATTGTTCATCTTTGTGGTTAAATTGCAATGTGCAAATCTCCTGCTGGAGTGTCACACCTTATCACGCTTTGTTTTCAGGTTTTCTCTGCAAATCCAAGCACTTCCATGCAATGAAAGCAAGGTGAGAGCCTCACACAGGCTTAATACATATCCCCAATCTACGCTTGCCCCTTCATTTAAAGGGTTACTGTGTAGGAAAGTAAAAATTGAGAGAGCACTGCACAGCTACCTCAAGGTTATTCTTCATTTTTCTTTTCCCAAGCAAATCGGCTTTCAGGTTACCTCGGTCATTACTTATTGATTTTTGTGAAACAAGCAAACATTGTGGTTATATGCATGGTCTGGAGGGAAACTTTTCCACATTTCCTATCATTAAAAAAACAAACAAATATTTTAAAAAAGTAATAAACAACATCACTTACACATAAGTGCACGTTTACAATATTGATTGTATAAGAGAACTGGAGGGAGTGAGTGTAACGTCACCCATGTAGAAAATGGCTTACTTGCAGCTCAAACTAAATTAGGTCAATAGTCGCCATTTATTCGCCATGTTGGAACCAGAACTCTTCAGTAAGCAGTGAGTGGTCTGAGTCAGTCTCAGTCTACGTTTCCATGGCAACCACTCTCGCCAATCAGGAGTGAGCTTGTTGGAAGTTCACACCCCTACCACTAAAAGGAATCTTCGGAGAATCTGTCAACCAAATGTTTCGAACGTTTAACGTAAATCCACATACTTTTATTCAGGCATTTAATGGGTCAGTTTATAACTTGAATAATTTAAACTACAGAACAAATAAGAAAGAAATAGGATCAGAAATAACATGTTAAAAATGGTTAAGAGTAAGAATGGTTATTCTGACAAACATAATGACTAATAGCTGTTTAATTCTCTATAGAGAATTGCTGTTTAATTCTGTATAATTCTCTATATTCTCTATAGCAGTGTTTTTCAACCTTTTTTGAGCCACGGCACACTTCAACCTTGACAAAAATCCCGTGGCAGACCGGCATTCAAAAAAAAAAAAAAAAAGGAGAAACTCGGTCTGTATTGATCCACAGTCCCTCCATGATCTCACATGCGTTTTTGTGATAATTGTGGCAGAAAAAGCTGGAAGCTGCAGCTGTTTTTTTAAGATGTGATGAAAGTTACGTTAAAAGATTTAAAAACTGTTTGATTTGTGGTCGTTGTGGTTTCACGACGTTAAGAGGAGAGAGTCGTGCACCCAGACGCTCACACACGCTTTAACCAAATGCATCATGGGAGATGTAGTTCAATAATCCGCCGAACGCAGAGAGACTAGCGTCTCTGAGCTTCATTGTTTTGTTCACTTGTTCCACGGTCTGACAACGGATTCTGTGGAAAGTTACACCGCTAAAGACGAGCTTTAGCTGGTATTTTTGTTAGAACTGAGCGACTTTTCTAGCAGAATTCAGAAGAAGGAAGTGAAGACTTTAACCACTTCTGATTGGTCAGACTGATGACATGTGATTAAGATCCTAAGACTGATTGGTGGAGACAGTTTAAGGGGCGGAAATTTTCCTAACACGGCTGTAGTTGCGGCTAAATCGTGGTACCGTCATTCTTATCAAAATGTATTTTATAGAATCACATAAACACAAAGAAAAAAGTATTTTACGATCTTTCATATTCCCAATTTCTTAGTGTTTTATCAGGACCTGTAGGGATGAACAAAGAACTGAAATCCTGGAGATGGAAAATGTTGTTAAATCAGTTAATGAGGGCAATTTCTCACGGCACACTTGACCAGCTCCCACGGCACCACACTGGTTGAAAAACACTGCTCTATAGAGACTTAAACAGCTGCCCTACCGCTATGATTGTGAGATTGCAGGTTCGATTCCCGCCTTGCACGCCCATGTGTCGAAGTGTCCTTGGACAAGACAGTGAACCCCACCTTACCTCTGGTGGAAGGTTGGCGCCAGTGTTCGGCAGCAGAGCCGCTATCAGTGTGTGAATGTGTGTGCATAAGTGAATGGGACTGTGACTGTAAAGCGCTTTGGGCCTTTGAAACAGGGTAGAAAAGCACTATTTAAGTATACGCCATTTACCATTTATCATAGAAGTCTATGGGATTTTGGCTTATTGGAACCAGTGGGTACTTCCTTCCTGTTTGGAATGCCAGGTGGGAAGAGTCACTCAGTGCAGTTCTCATATACAGTCAAGACACTTGGTTTAGCCTTTTTGTCAGTCAAGGGTTAAAACGAAAGGGTAGAGCTAATGTAGCCCTTTAAAATAAAAGTTTTAAAACTCCACATGAAGATGAAACAATTTTTAGACATTTCCATCGTCTTCATTTGTGGACAATACCAGGACTTCTAAACCAATAATTGTAACCAACCAAAATTTCTACAAATGTTCACAGTTGTATTACATTAGACAAAGTATTTATTTAAATTCTAAAGTGTATTTTAAGACATTTACATATGTTTTATACAAAAAATAGTCATGCAAAACATTCACTAAGTTTTGTACTTAAAAAAAAGAGGATTCATCCATTTTTGACTGTATGTATGGAGCCAGGAGTCAAGATGAATTCTGAAACCCAATACATTTTATGACTTAAAAATGAAGAGCAGTGCCTGACGTCAAATAACTCTGAAGGACTGTTCAAATTTTAAAACATCCTCAGGCACATCTGAGGTAACCTAAAGGCTGAGTCACTCAATGGTCAAAAAAGTAGAGGATTTCTAGAAGCTGAGGTAACTCTGCTGTCTTGATTCAAACATTTCTTGGCAACATCTCTAAGTCCTTTATTTTGAAGGGTAGAAGTTCAACTGAAGTGTTGTCAATTTCTCTGGGCTCTTGGCTGTCAATTAATTTGTAGTTAGCTCAATTAAACACAAATTTGGACCTGACTTGAAATACAATATGTCATGGTAAACCTTACAAAAACGTGTTTTATTCAGCCAAATTGATCTAATACTAATCTTTTTATGAAAATAGAAGTGAGGCTGAATCTGCAAAGTGGCTTAAGATTTTCAAAATGACCAGACAATCTTGGCTTTTAGTGTTCCCAGCATTCTGGCTGAAGGGATCAGTCCCTTGCAGTCACACAGATGTCTTGGCTCTGGCGTCTCTTGGATTTGCTGGTCTATAAGCTGTATGCACCCCTGTGGATTTAAAGGAACTTGGCTCAGGAATCCTCACTCCTCTCTTCCAGTCATTATGTATGGCCAGTTCTCAAGAGCCTGGAAACAGAAGGGGAAAGGGTTTCTTCTGTGTGGCCCACAGCAAGGATAAAAATAGAACATTTAAAACTCGAACAATAATGTGACTGCAATCAGTGTGTTTGAAAGGGACAGAAAAAAAAACACGTTTGCCACGGAAAAAATGGGTTTGATTTGTCACTATGTTTCATGAAAAGTGCAAAACAGAGCACAGCAGCTCAGGAATGTGAGCCGGACATGTGGTTAAACATAAGTCATGGGGGGGGGGGGGGGGGGGATACCTTGTAGATCCACCCTTTTCACCTTAGACCAGATTTATGTAGAACAGTTACATAATTCAATAACACGTAGAGCTCTGCTACTGGGCTCCAAATACCCATGTTACTGGAGTCACTGTTACTGCTGGAGTTGAACAGCTATCACATATTGTGACTTTTTGGGGTGGGGTCTTGGAGGAAGGGGCTGCTGGAGAAGAAGACCAAATGGCTATATTTGGTTTGATTTTGTCTCCTCTTTTTTTCCACTTTCGGATGACAGCTGAGCAGCCTTTGTGTTTGCCGGGTTGGGTTTCTTACTTTCTTATGTAATGCATCCTCTTCCTCCTTTGTCGTAGCAGAAGTGGGCAAAACAAAGTGGCTGTATTTTTGCAGCATTGTAGAATAATGTAGCTTTCCCGCAGCAGAAGCTCTTTGACCAAGTCATCACAGTTGTTTCCGCTTCTCCTTCTCCGTTTGCATGTTCTCATCTCTCCTTTCCAATCCTTTGCCTTTTTTGATATTTCCACTTGCTAGCCCAGACGGCCTCAGCCTTGACTCGTTGCCACCCCATGCTCTCACCGTCCAACTATTTAACTAACCACAGTGAAACGGCTTTAATTTCAACTCAGCCCAGTCGAATGTGGGATCGCTTGGGGGTCTTTCTGGTAAGCCTCGGTATGGGGTCCAAGAGGCCAAGCAGGCAGACGAGGGAGAACAGCAGCCCTGTTCTGTTACGGATCTCTGAGACCTCAGAGACACGTAACGTCAGTTAGAGTAGCCTCCTTTGGGGGCCGTTTGTGGTAGTTATGGCCCCTTTTGAATGCTTTGTCTCACCTCAGTTCTAAAATGGAGGGTGCTCGTTCGCAAGTAGTCAATGAACGGAATAAAGCCTATCTTATGCAAGAGTTAAATCTTATGATCATTGTGTTTTTTTTTTGCATATTTTAAACAAAAAGGACTGTGAGGTTGAAAAAAAATTTGCTTTCAGTTACAAGATTTTAAATAGTAAGACACAAGATTCCCATTGTAGGAACTCCAGGAGAAATTCTGCACCAAAAATAACAACACGTTTGACAAGGCTGTATTGTCGGTCAAGCAGATTTGTTTGTTCTGCAGCACATCAAAGCACTACAGGTTATCATTCAGAAGAGTGCTATATATACAAATACATTCAGAAAAACTCAAATTTAACCCAAATGAATGTGCAGAGCCTTCCAGTAGGGGTTTTATTTTGTAAATTGGGCACATTTTCTTGGTTTTCTGACGCTTTTGTGAAAGACGTCCTGCCTGCTTTACCCTATTCATGTGAATTGTCAAAGCATTGCCTTGGAAATGCAGCAGTATTGATTAGAGCTTCTTCTGGGACAATGTTGAAATGTGACAGTATGTGTCACACATGACTGAATGACTTTTGGGAGCTTAGGCTATGATATGTAGTCACCCTCTCTGAGCCCCTTTACATGCTAATAAAAGTTGAATAACCAAGATTAATTGGATAATACCCAGTTGAATTTGGTGATGAGATCATCAGAAAAACCTGGTCTACATCAAGTCCAGTTTTGACAGTTTACTCACACTTAAAAGACAAAGGACATTCATGTGAAGACCAAAACATATGGAAAGAAGACAGATGGTTTGAAAGAGGGGTCAGAGAAGTAATACATGCACAAATTAATTACCCCTTTCTCTCCTATTTACCATGCTGGCGTTTCATTAGTTCTAAAGAAGACCAAAACTCCTGCTCGACCACATCCTACGATCCTGTGATGGGGCTAGGGGAGATTACAAGACGTGAGATATTTCCCTCTGGGTGCTCTTTTCTTTTATTTTCCTTGATAAGTCATTCAGTTGGATTAATGTGGGTACCCACCTGGGGAATATATGGGGCCTGAACCCAGCACCAATCATGCTGATGAAACCACTTGGAAAAGTGGTGAAACATTCCAAGAGAGAAGATTTTTATGTCCAAATGTCACGACTCCGCCTCAAGACTCAGCTGATTTAATTTTGTCTTTTTGATTGGCAGACGAATGGACTCAACAAGACTCTTACTTTAATCCGTCCCGTTCAATCTCCTGTTTTTAGTGTTGGGAAGGTAAAACCCAGTTAATATGGTTAATGCATGGTTCATTTTTCCTTATTGGAATCCTACAGGTGACATCACATCAGCGATTATATGGTTATATGTTTTGTGTAGCACAGAAATCTGTTCAACAAAACTGACATAACTTTTGTAAATACAAAGTTTTTACCAACTGTGTCTCATCTTCTACGTGACAGCTATTGTGTGACTTCAAACATTTTGAAACAGGTGTAGTCAACAAGCCAGGTGGTGTTGTAGATGTGGGTTGGTGATGAACAAACAAGGCCTTGATGACGTCTATGTAGATTTTTCTAAGTTTCCTCAGAGATCACCTATAGCAGGTGAGTCCAAATGCTGTCCTGGTGGTTTTCCAGGTATTCCTGTTCCAACTGCTACTGATTACCTGGACCAGATGTCCTCCCCCAATGAAAATCTAGAGTAGTAGGGTTGTTTGGAATGAAGCAACCCCATAGCTTTGAAGGCCTGGATGTGGACACTACTGACTTATAACTATCCAGCCCTCGTCTTTATTTCAGAAACTTGAAACAAAGCAGAAAGTCCTTCAGACTATGATTCTTTAAAAGACTACTGGGGGCAGGTGTCAGAAAAAAGCAATTTCCCATAGACTCTCCTCTTAAAAACCAGACAACTTAAAATAACAAATGTGCATTTTGGTATCTAAAGATTTTTTCATGTTTATTGCTTTATTTATGGTTTATGACAACTTTAAAGGAGGTGAATTTCTTTCAAATGACACATTTTGATTTTCTGTTAAAGCAAATAGGTGCAGGTGGGTTGACATGACTGGACTCAATGATGCTTTAAGCATTTGTTTGTCCCGTCCAATATTCAAAATGTTGTGGAGGTGGGTGGAGTAGTTTTTTTGCCCACAAATAACATGTCTGTCTCACTTCAAGGTTTATTTTTGTCGACCAAAACCTAATGGGTGATGTCAGAGATTATCAGCCTGGTTTACATGTGTCCATGGTAACAACAAAACGTCCTCCTTTGCTTCTCATATGTGGCTTTCCTCCTTTTTCATTAACTAAAAGATAGATTTTTTTTTACCATTGCCACCATCATTTAGAAGTGTTGTTAAAATGGTTTGCAGATCCAATGAGCCCTTCAGTGGGAAAGCTTAGAAGGACCTCTGCACTTGAGCACCTTGAAGAGTATGAAATGTTCTGGACAGAAAGATCACTGCTCTTGCTTTTGCAGCTGAGACAATACGTCTCAATTCTGTGGAATATGAATGGAAAAGCAAAGGGAGTATTCTTATTTAAAAAAAACAATCTTTGTGTGGATGCTGTAGGCCTGAGCTACATAGAAGATCTGAGAGGTACATGGTGGGACTTGCTGTGTAGCTGCAAAGGAAGATAAAATGGTCTACTTACGCAACATGCTGCGACCGCACCTTGTGTATCAGGGCCTTTGAAAGTACCACAGTGATCATCTGTACATGATGACTCCATCATTTCCCTCACCAACCTCGTTCTATCCAGGGTCATGGGGTTCTGCGGGAGCCTATTCAACTGTAATCAGGCGGGAGCCAGGGTCCACCCTGCAAAGGTCAGCAGTCCATTACAGAGTCATGCATAGAGAAAAACAAACACACCTAAAGACAAAATCACCAATCAGTCTGACATGCACATTTTTGGAGACTTAGAGGAAGCTGTTTCCAAAAATAACACGCGTGCAAGAGAAGAACATGAAGATCCAGAAACACGGAAAGTATTTTGACGAGATCTGATGCATGGTCAGTTCAGTGGGATGTGTTTGATTAGCAGCACATGCCTAATTTTCCGCACTATAGGGCACACTGGATTAAAAGGTGCAATGTGACTGAAAGACCTATTTTCGAACTTATGTCATATGGTGCACTGAACTATAAGGTGCATTAAGTGAGACAAAGAGTAGATATATTTGTCAGTCAGACTTTATTAACTGCTTTGACAGTAACTCTAGAACTTGTTTGTTACGCACAACATGTTAGCAACGTTAGAAGCGTTAGCCACGTTAGCATATTCACTAAAGCTGTAATAAAGCTAAAACAAACATTACTGTGACTACGCTAACTCCTGATGTTGTTACCAACACGTAAAAAAAACATGTTTCACTACATGTTAGCCGCATTAGATTATTTACAATAACGCCAAACTTTCTTTGTGATTTATGATTTTACATTTTGATAGAGCGCCATGTCACTCTCAAAATCGCTTTGACATCAGGAAACACAGCCAGAATAAATTCATACATAAGGCGCACTGTTTTTGTTTTTTAATTGAAGGGTTTTAAGTGTTCCTTACAGTCAAGACGTACAGTAATTGATGATAAGCAAGAGTTTGCTAAGAGTTTTGCCAAGTTTGATGGTCTGGACAGTTTAGGTGTCAACAATGATCCAGACAGGTTTGTATGATTGTTTCCAGACAGGTTTCCAGAAAGGTTAGACATAAAAAAAACTTTAAAGATGGTAACAATCTTCAGAGGATTAGGTGTTCAGGGAAAATTACTCTGGTCAGGAAATTGCCAAATTAAACCTAAATCTGAGACTTTGCAAACATCACTGCATTCACAGATAGGAAAAAAGACAGGATGCACAGGTTGTTTACTGGAGCTGACAGTATAGCATGAAAATTTGGGAATCTAACTTTCTGTACAAAGTGTCTTTTAGGCTAACTTTTTTACAGCTATCAGAAACACAGCCATCATTTGCCCACAGTCCAGCTTTAAAATTAATAGCCACTTAGAGCAGATCTGCACTGGACTTATCACCAGGAATTTATAACTTGTAGGAAATAGATCCAGGAAAGGAAAGACATTCTGTTGTCGATCTTTTCTATTTTTCCATTTAGATTAGTTTTTCTCTCCACAATCGGCACTTGCTTTCTCAGTTCAGGGATTAACAAAGCCATATAGTACCTGGCCCTACAAACTGGGATGTCATCCATTGAACTGTGAAAGACCAAATAGAAACCTGATGTGCTGTCGCCATATGGACAAAACTTTACGAAACCTTACAACTTTAAATAAAAAAATGTGCAGTTTGGAGGGAAAAAATTAGATTAATCCACTCAGCTATCAATCAGAATTCATCCCCACCCCCAAGAGATCTCGTAAATAAAAAGGAGTAGTGCAACAAACAGTTTTCCAACCAGGGTGTACATGTTTTTAGCGAGGGGGTAAAGAGGGGGGTAAACATGGAAACCATAATCTCCTCCATGTGAAACCATCCTCCTGTGGTCATTTGAGGAACTGCAGTATGTGGCACCTCAAACTCTTTGATGATCTGTTGGTTACCCATGTGAGTTATCAATAAGATACAGTTTCCCTGCTTTCAGATTGTAAAATGGTAATCAGTAAACTTATACTGAACATATTGCAATTATGAAGACATTTATTTATTTATGTATTGTTTATAGACAGTTTTCATAGTATTTTGGCTTAAGTATGTCATGATTTGGAGATAAGTTCAGAATGACCCAAACGCTGGAACCCGGAAAGAGGCTAGGACTCAACTGTAAGTTTAAGAGATTTAATGAAGAACAGAGGTTGACAGGCTTCTTCCTAGGCGAGGAGCGGCGGCTGGCTGGAAGGATCTTGAAGTGGATTTCCAGAAGAGGGACAGTGGCGTCCGTGGACTGCGACCAGGTGAGTTTCCAACAGGTTTCTTTCCTGAAGCAGAGCTAGAGGCACAATGAACATAGAGTAGCGAGACAAGAGTCAAAAACATGGGTTGACCAGACTATGCACCATAGGAGGAACAACAAACTGGCACCGCCTGATGATCCAGGAGGATCTTAAGAAGGCAGAGGTGATGAGGTAAGTGGGTGCAGCTGGTCGCGTCCAAAACAGGAAGGAGGGGGGGGGGAGTAGCTGACAGGACATGACAAAGTAATTGCATATAGACAAAAGGAATCAAGTGTTGCTTCAAAAATGATTTAGATTCATTGTTGGTTTTAGTATATTAAATTTTACATGCTCTGTCATATCCTTGAGAGGCGAAATAAATTAAACAGATTACATAAAAAGATCTATTCGAAAGATTAAAAAATTAAAGGGTTAAGCTACGTTAAGGTTAAACTTTGACCAATGAAGGACCTGGATTTGGTAGCTATGAATGGATGGCGCTCTCTTTAACTCAAAGAAAAACCAACTGTTTGAAAATGAATCATGGAGGAGAATTTAATAATTGGGGTTTGTGTCTGGATGGAATTCTATGACACCAAGTCTATCAAATATCAGAATAGAGCTGTGAAAGAAAAAGACTGGAGCAAGATTCATGACATTTGCGTCAGTGCACACCAAGCCTCTTCCTACTGTAGTTGGCTGACATGCGCTAATAAAAACCAGCAAAAGAAAAGTAAGAAGAAGCCCCTCCCTGCTTCTCCAGTGTCAACCATGGGCTATACTCGTGTTCAAGAACCTGCCTTGAGTGCATTCTTAACCCTTGTGCTATCTTAGATAAACATATCTTTTTAAAATAGCTTTTTCTTAATTTCTTTTTAACATGTGTTTTTACTGTGTTTTACTGTTGTTTTATCGTGTTGTACTGTGAAGCACTTTGTGATTTTTATCTGGAAAGGTGCTATACAAATAAAGTTTATTATTATTATTATTATTATTATTAGATGACCCCACCCTTACATTGACGTGTTCTCCCTACCATGACAAAGGTGGATAAAGGTGGAAAGATTTCATACAATCCATGGACACCAGTGAGGTTCACAAATGATTGAAGAAAAAAGGTTCAGCGCACTGTGTAGTTGGTCTAGATGACCCAACTCCCAATGTTAAAGTGCCTAGGATAGCACAAGGGTTAAAAGTGCGTCACATGTCTGGTATGTATGTAGCTTTAAACAAAGGGTAATCCCTGGCCAGGTGTTCACAATTCATTGTGCCTATCTACAAATTCACCGAAATCTGTTTTGAGCAATTCAGAGGAGTAAATTGATTGACACATTTTCCACCACACAAATGACTTGATTGTAGACTTCTCTTCATGTTAAACTAATGAAATGTGACTTGAGTTATGTTACCTGCATCATTGTTCCCTAAAATTGTTCACACTCCAGGGGTATGCATGAGATCAGTGACCACTGGAAGTGCTTACTGTCGGAGAGACCCAACATTTTTTTACGTTCAAAATCCAATTAATTAGCAGACTTTTTCAGAAATAAAAAGCTTAAAACCTTTCAAGGCTTTTTTGCTGCTTTTATTCAGTGACATCCAAAGACAAAGGGGAAGCAGCTATGCTGGAGCTCCACTTTTTTTTCTTTAACAAGCCCTGGCTTTTTTAATTATTGTAGAATTCTTGCATATTAAAAGCACAAAAAAGTCAAAAACTGGGAACATATGAGACTTTTTAAATTGTAATTCTTAAATACATAGGAGCAAAGAAAAAGCAATGAGTCATTGTTCCAGTGAGGGTGTGTACCCATTCCTGCTGACATGGAGGATTTGTTTATATGAGGGGGGACCACGTTTATGGTCTTCTCTTATATAGAAGGAGAGGACCAACACCAGCCACCCAGGGGTCTTGTTATCTTCTCTGCCAGTGCTCCTGGGGCGACTTTAATGAACACTTCTGTTCCAGGCCTCTTCTGGCTCCAGTCAGGCTGCATACAGGGCTGCACCGCGCACCCCACCACCTCCTCCTCTGCCGAGCAGGTCCCTCTACTATAAGAAAAACATGTAGACTGTGAGGAGCGCAGGGAATCGAACTGAATAATTGATGTGTCAAGTTCATGAGGGAACACCTCAAGAGTCTGTCAAAGCACATGCCAGTCATCACATTGTGTCCCTTTGCTGGTGTGAAGGAGACACTACAACCAGGGTGTGTAGTTAAAAGTTTTGTTTTACCTCTCCAGGGTTTGCTGGAATTATTTCACTTTTACCAATCTAAATTGAAAAAAACAATAATTGGACACCAATTCATTTAAGTTTCAAAAAAGAAAACTTATTCAAGTGAGCAGGTTGTCATCATGATCTCTAAAAAAAACAAGTAAAGATGAAAAATTAATCACAGTTTATCTGATAAGATGAAACTGGTGAGAAACCTTTTTTATGAGGCTGAGAGCAGTTTTAACAAATTATCCCCTCTGATGCTAACAATTAATAAAAAGCATCACTAATATCTACATAACAGTAATTTATTTGGCAGACAAACTAAGTAGATTAAAAAAAACAACGTAATTTCTTAAATAAAGACGTCAGTACTTCCTACAGGGCTGCACGGTGGTTACATTCCCGGCTGGGACGTTTCCATGTGGAGTTTGTTTGTTCTCCTCATGCATGTGTTGGTTTTCTCCAAGCATTCCATCTTCTTCCCGTAGTCCAAAAACAAAAGCTTTATAGGTCAATTGGTGAATCTAAATTGTCCCTAGGTGTGGTTGGGTGGTCTTGCAACAAACTGGGAACCTGTTAAGGGTGTGCACTACCTTTGCCCAACAGTAGCTGGTTTTGCTCCAGCAACTCTGTGACCCCAAAAAGGATTCAGTGAGTTCTGAAGATAGATGGATAAGTAATTCATACTTCCTTCTTGTCATTGACGACCAAAAATATTGATTTGACACCTAGAGATTAAACTTTTAAATGTACGATAATTATATATGACTTATTGAATAATAACATGTTTTTCATTAATAATTTCTAAAACATTTCACATATTTTGTATCAAAGTTTTTACATGTAAGTTTGAAGCAATCTGTTTATTTTTTTCACAGTTGAGTTTATCACTGTGATTTCAAATAAATTAAAATCTTATCCTTAGAAAGATGAGAGATCTCTAAATAAGTACCAGTATTTGATATATGCTGCAAGAATACAACCTTTAAAAAATGCTTAGTGGAAAACCTGTGGTACTTAAGTACCTTTGTATTTAATTCAAAAAGATCTTCCAAAAAAAAGTTTCTGTAAAAAAGTTTCTATACAAGGACTTCAGATGTCAAAGAGCTGAGAAATACAAATTATAAAAGTATTGAGTGAAATTAATAAATTAAAAGCAAACTGTGGCTTTTTGAAACGTTTTAGTTGTTAACAGGCTCGTTTCTAAATTTTCGGTGTTCCTGTCTTAAGCCTGACATTTTTTTTAACAAGAAAGCTTTTTTTTTTTTCTTGAGCCTGTCACATTTGGACTGGACAGCCCTTCATCCCAAACTTTTTTTTATTTCATTGTCGTATCGGGCTGTTTTGTGTCAGAGCAAACAGGCAAACAGTGGTATTTGTTGTTTAGTAGTGTTGCTCCGCTGCTGAGGGAGAGGATGGACTGTGGTGCAGGGAGTGGTCAATGGGACATCTGCCATTTGGCTGATTGTTGATCACAATCCTTGTTGATATGGGGGGAAAACTAAGGAAAGGAACTTATACGGAAAACCATGCAAAGGAAACAACAGAACAGCAGTAGATCTTCTAAAAAGGTTTCCTAGCAGAAACACATCATTAGATGCATTCATCTTTAACCACCTTCACTTCAATAACATTTTGCTTTTAAGGAGCATCCTCAAAAGCTGTCCAAACATTGCATATTTACTTTTTATGGAATAAAATGTGACATAAACCTGAAATGAACACAAGTTTGACACATTTGTGTTTTCTTCCCTTTACTGCAGCTTAAAAGCAAACTTAACATTGAATAGGTTTCACCAAAAAGGTTATGTTTTAGATTCATGCCAGTTTTCAGAGCTAAAAAGAACAAAATGATAAAGTTCTTTTCACAGTAATATTCTCAGGTCAGATTTCCTAGACAAATGGATTTCATGTTATGAAATAGATGCAATTGAAAAAAGCTAAATTTGAGTTGCAAGGCCCTTTTCAGTCGTATGAGCAGGAGTGATCTTTTTCCTTTCCTATTTTTAGGGCAAGGGTAACAGCGCTCTCCGTCTGAATGCAGTGTTTATGAGCATGCACATACAGAGGAGGGCTCTGAAAACTAACACTTCTGGAATGCCCCCCACAGAGCAAGAGCTCCGGGGCTGGACGTGTCTTTAGGGGAGGGTTTTGGCAGGAAGAGGCAGGGACCCTGTCCAGGATAATGGAACCAGAGTGGAATGTGTTGCAGCGGGGAGTATCCTGAGTCAAACACAAGGATGTCTGGGGGTCTGAGGAGGAGCACTTTGTGGCAAAACCTCTAATAACTCTGTTTTGGCATTAAGCTAGATGCCAGCAAGCACATCCTGCAGTTGTACGGCTGACAAAACCCCGATGCCTGCAATCGGCATTCAGCTGACTCTTTTCATTTCACACCACAACTAAATTAGAAGACCATGTCCCAGGGAATATCTCCAAACCTGTGACTCATTCTCTGAAAATCTCTATCAAAATGTGAGAGCCTCAACTGTGCTGGTGTTGAAGTCACAGTGAATATGAAGTGTTAGTATTTCTCTCCAGGCTGTGCATTAGGCCGGATGCCACGCACCTTCGCCCACATGCCTCCCACAACCCAGCACCCGTATATAGAGGGCAGAATCTGAGCCCAAGCTGCAAGCAGGCAGATAAAGACAATCTCATTGATGTAGGAGCAGCTCACTGGTAAAAAGAGACATCTCTGACACAACCCTGCCTGCGTTAGTCTTGCAACAGAATCAGATTAACTACTGCAGAAATATTGTGCTAAGGCTTGAAGCGTAAAGTCAGCTTTTACATACATTTGAAGGAGTTGTGTGGTTATTTATTTGTGAATGTGTGTGTGTGTGTGTGTGTGTGTGTATATGCATGCACAACACCCTAAACCTTACAGTTTTGAAACAGTGACAAGCAGCACAACCCATCCATTCCTTTAGCAACCATGCCTATGCTTGTAATGACGTAAATATGCACTGGTGGAGCCTGTGAATGGCATGTTCCACCCACAACACAATCTGCCAATGAGACCTATTATTACTTCATGGCACATTTTCTTTTCCTATTTGAAAAGATAAGTAGCTGCAGACAAAGTTAAGATGGAGACGCAAACAGTTTTTAAATTTATTTTGTAGGAAAATAAAATAAAATTTTAAGCTTAAAATGTTTTCTAGTGTGAATACATATATATATATATATATATATATATATATATATATATATATATATATATATATATATATATATATATATATATATATATATATATACATTTATATATGTATATATTCAAAAATGTATATTTCAAACCCTTTGGAGCATCAAAAAGTGTTTGAATGCATTAAAATGTGCCCTGTTTATGCACAGGATTGCTACTTTAACCTCCATTCTCGGGCTTGGAACAAAGCGACCTGCATTGGTGTCTCTCCTCGAAAGGCAGGCAGTGTCTGGGTGGTGCCACAGCAGCTCACTGCAACACAAGACACGGTAACGTGCTACATTATTAACCAGCAGTAGTCAACGGGGGCTGTCTAAGAATGAATCCTAGACATGAGTGAGTAAATAAGCAGCGAGGCCCAAACTGTTGAAGTGTAATCTTTTGCCCTATACAATCTTTTTTAAGAGATGTGATCCCACAGATTACCATTGAGTAGAAACAAGAGGGAGACATTCTGGAACGGTTACATTCAGACAAAACCACAGGGGGATCAATAAGGAACATCTGGGTCTGGGGTGGACAGGGCGGCTTTTGTTTGCAGGCAGCACATTGGCCTGACGCCTCACCCAGATTTCCACATTAGAGTTAGGAGGGAGGAGGTGAGGAGATATTGCTGGAGGTGCTATCAGAGGAAGGAAAGGTGTTTGTTTTTTATTGTTTCCTTTTGTGTGTGTTACATACCCAATGGTGTGTCACCACAAGACTCCAAACTAATGAGTTTGATGGAATCTTTTCTTTAAACAGTTTCATAATTATTTAATGGTTTTGTTTTTAAGCATAAAAACAAACAGATAATTAAAGTCGCAAGCAGCATAGCATGGCCTGCAGGCGCTACCCACGTCCGCTCATGCTGCCCCCTTTGACCCGCCCTCACTAGCTGGGCGGCTGGTCCATGCTGATTACTCCCCCCTTCTCACCAAAGTTGTACGTGACAAATTCATTAAAAAAAAAAACACTTTTTTCAAAATAGCAGAATTTCTTTTGGATGTATCTCCATAGCAACCATTTAATTTTTTAGTCGCTGGGGGGGTGACAAATATGTCTATGTAATTTTTAGAAGAATCCACAAAATATTTGTTGAGGGTACTACAGGTGATTACATTTGAAAATTAAAGATGGCGGGGTCAAAGGTCAACAAAACTTTAGTTGTGGTTGCAGAATTAACCTGGTGGCATGTGTGGGAAATTTCATTAAGGATTTTTTTTAACAAAAGGTTTCTTTTCCCATATTTTGGGAAAATGTGAAAATAGCCACATTTCATGCTTTGCCACAAAATGGCCACCAATCTTTAGTTCCTGTGGCCATCCTAAAATAATTGTAAAACTTATTTGGGATTTGATACTAGATGCGTACAAATGTTGGTAAAATGTTAGCTCAAAGGTGCAGTAAGAAAGAAGAATAGTGACAAACAATGTGGTCCTTGTAGACCAGAACTGATCTCGACCATAATTAATAGATGCAAATCCTACTGATGTCCATCAGAAATACACATTTCAGTCAGACAAAACTCTTGCAGTAGAATACATTTATTTTCACATACTTAATTTACATCTTAGTTGGCATTAACAAACTTTGATTGGCATAAGGCTCCGTACAATTCCGTGAGATAATTTCCATAAACTTTAGGATAAAAAACCCCGAACGGAGCCCACAGGTGGAAGCCGGGGAGGAGGGTGGGGCGACGAATGCAGCGCTGCGGTAAGAAAGAGAATGAATGGCTGCACACCTGGACTTAAATAGAACGCTGAACAGGTGAGTTAATTAACCACCGCCCTGGGGGGGGGGAGAGCCTGCAGAGTTTTGGCTGCCTGAAAGGCGAACTCGTTCGCTGTTTTATTTTTAAACTTCCGTGTTTTGAAGACGTGGATCATATTTATGGTATGCTTTTGACCTTAGTATCTTGCTTTTTCCCCAAACATCATGTGACAGGGACATTGTTTTTCTTTGCAATACTGTCACAAAAATTCAATTTTATGTTAATTTGCTCATCACCACAATAATATGACCATATTTCATAGAACAGGTGACAAAAAGAGTGATTGAATTGCTTTGTTGAGATGACTTCATACTTGTTAGCTTGCAATATTCAGTCATTTGTCCCAACATTAACCCATCTACCCAATATTTTAGTCAGTTAGTCACCTTTGAGGAATACATTTCACAGAATTTCAAAAGATTTTCAGTAATCAACAAGTTAGATCTTGTCCAATATTCTACACTTACAAAGATTTCCCATTGAGTCTCCACTTATTTGTGTTTTTTTTCACTGATTCCTATCAATCAGAGCTGTGTAAACAGTCAAAGTCACTTTTAACCCTTGTGCTATCTTAGATGACCCCACCCTTACATTGACGTTTTCTCCCTACCATGACAAAGGTGGATAAAGGTGGAAAGATTTCGTGTAATCCATGGACACCCGTGAGATTCACAAATCACTGAAGAAAAAAGGTTCAGCGCACTGTCTTGTGGGTCTAGATGACCCAACTCCCAATGTTAAAGTGCCTAGCACAGCACAAGGGTTAAACCATTTAGGCACAACTTTCGGACAGGGATGGCTCTTTATCCCCAAAGCAGCAGGATGAAGTAATGTTCAGTAATCCTAAAGCAACAGCTCTTTGATGGGGTGGGACCAAACAGCAAGTTTTTGCATGGGATGTATTTAAAACAGATTAGCAGATTGGGAAGTGATACCAAAACCTTTCTTTGGTTTAGCTTACTTTGACATTACACTTCTGAAAGCAGGTCCTTGGTGATTTTAGGATGAACAACCCGGAAGAACGGCAATTTCAGAAGGCAAGTTAACAATTTATTCAAACAAATACTTCGGAGGAAATCTTGACCAGAGAAGTCTTTGCTTCACAGTCAGACTGGCAGACAAACAGGCAGAGTCCAGAAGAAAGATCCAACAACTTAATCTTTTCGACAGGGCAGGTTTAGTAACCTTAAACCA
This sequence comes from Oryzias latipes, assembly GCF_053564925.1. Taxonomy (NCBI): domain Eukaryota; kingdom Metazoa; phylum Chordata; class Actinopteri; order Beloniformes; family Adrianichthyidae; genus Oryzias; species Oryzias latipes. The sequence goes on along the minus strand of NC_136257.1, from coordinate 9,713,397 downwards.
CTGAACAAACAGACCTGAAGGCTTAAACGTGGTCAGCACATGGGAAATGAATAGGTATCAGAAGAAAGGTGGAACAGGAAAACTAAAACAATCTAGCACCGCAATGGAGAACCTGATATACAGGGGTGAACAATTCAGGAGCATGAGCTTGATTGCAGAGGATTATATTATGGAAACACAGGAGGGGCAAAAAGGTGAGAAGATCAGAAGGCGGAACAAAATCATAACATCATAACAAAAGTCCCCCCTCAAGGAGTGGCACCTGGTCCTCCAAGACATTTATCTACTTTCTTGTTGATTCCCTCTTGAGATTTGTGCAGTTTTATTTACTGTCATTATTATTTTCACATGAACAACATCCCTAAAATCAACAGCTCTTCTCTGTGCTTCCTCTCTTTGCTCCAATGGAGGGGTGCATGCACACCGTTATGAGATTTACCGGGGTTTACTTGCAAGCAAGCCAACATCTTCATTTTAAGGTGGTTCAGAGTTCACTACTGTGTTCTGTGCCAGTGGCTCTAAAAAATGAATGATAGTTGTGGTCACGGAACCTAAATTTGTCCAAATTTCCTCACCACTTACTACTTAACGCGCTATCAAAAGCATTACCCATTTTGTCAGGATGTCCAAATCTACAATTCCAAAATCTAGTCCACTGGAAATTTCCCAGAAGTCCCTGCAAAAAACTAGAGTGCATCGATGCTCACTAGATTGACAAACGTAGACCATAACGTATTGCATTCATGCAATTTTTCAATCAAAAAAATTGTATTTAGGGTAATTCATTTTTTTAAAACCATCCAAGTTTTCATCATCAGAACACAGTGGATTTATTAATATTGTTTGTAAAATATTATATACATAATATATAATATGACATTATACTTATTAGATTTTAACTCTGAGCGGCCCGCTGTCAAATGACCCACAGGCCGGGGTTGGGGACCACTGGTTCAAGGGACACAATAATGGTTTTATAAAAAAAAAAAATCTCCTAAATCTCCAGATTCTCTCTAAACTATCTCTACCTCTGTCCAAACTGGCTCCAGACTCTGATCCTCACTGGGACTCTCCATCAAACACCCACATTTGAAGGATTCATGCCGATGTCAAGACCACTTCATGAATCAGTAACATGGTGCAGCCAGGCAGCGAAGCTTCGGACGTCATCATTTTCATCTCCTCCCCTACATGAAGCAAGCCTTAATGGGCGCTTTGCAGAAACGTCTCCTCCACTACTCGACACATGCATTGAAGCCTTGATGCAGAACGTCACATCGCTACTTTAAACTTTAAGCCATTTTACATGGGAGTGAATGAGACCAGACTTGCTTGAGTGACAAAGATAACAGGTGAACCAACCTGGCTTCAGTTATTTTTGTTTTTAAACATGCTTCAACCAGGAAGTCATTTGCACTCTTGTAGTATTTAGCACTGGTGCTTTAGTTTTAATCCTTGAAAAGACCACACCACTGGTTACTATTCTGACCAGAAAGCTTCTATGTATTTTGAAGTACTGGGTTCAACAAGCAAGTCCAAGAAATGCTGAAAGGGTTTATTTGAGTTTGGTACCAGGAAGGTAGACATTGTCAACTGCAAAGCTCTACTCTAACAAAAAATAAATAAAGAAATTATTTACTCTCTATTGTTATGCATAGTCTAAATGTATCAGCCATATAAACAGTGCTAACACACACACATGCCCAAAAAACCACACGAAAAAAGGGAAAAATACAAAGATGTCATGGAGAGACAGCAAGAGAGCACAAATAAAAGTGAGGGTCTGAGTACTGATTTTAGAAAACAGTAAAGGAAATGAAAAAAGGTTAAAAAGTGAGAAAAAGGAATTGAAGTTTTGCTGGAAAGAGTAGGGCAGAGTGAAGGAAGGGGAGAGGAGAGGTAATGAGGCCAGTGACTGGCTTTACACCTTGTCTCTGTGGAAACTAATTGGGAGAGAGCTGGAGGGCACTAATTTGAGCACTCTGCTGGGTAAATGTAGTGCAACGAACTATGAAGGGTAAATCAATGTACTACCTCTCCACACCTCGATTTCTTTCCCTCCTCACCCCATTCCCCCCACCCCCTTTACTCATTCCAGATAAAAATTATATCGACTTCTTCTGTGCTTCTGGGCAAAAGGCCATTGACCTGCGTGGATGTCATGCCCGCCGGGGAGGTACAGCTCATCAAAGCAGAGTTATTTAAATAAGAAAAAAACCATGAAATCATCTTGACGGGAAATTTAGTCCAACCAGAACCAGGTGATAACATGTGGCGTTGTTCCTGCAAAAGACTGGGGTCCTGGATGATCATCAAAGATATTTCTATTGGCGTGGTACATTTTGCACACACACTGGCTGGGGAGGATTTGATGAAAATTTAGCAGCTCTGCTTGGAAAGTATTATGTTCTGCACGCGTGTGTTCTCTCCCAGGGGGGCACGGTGACTGATGGGAGACAAGAGCCCAGAATGTATAGCTTCACCCCCTGCTGAGTGCAGGGGTGGTTGTTCAGGAAGCGAGAATTTGGAGGGTTATAAGTCAAGTTATACCAACCTGGGGGCTTAGGAGTATTCCAAACCTGAACATATGAAACAAGACAAAATCTCTGCTTTCTTGTTAAAATTATTGTTACATTTGGGATGGATAAATCTTTGGTGAGAGACTCTGAGTTTGTCTGAAAGTCCATGTGTGACTGGGTCGTTGCTAAATGCTGGTCTACTGTGTTCAGAGCCATCTGCCCCCCTCTCTCCATGACAGTTTCTTGCAGCTTAGCCTCCTGGGAAATAGCTGTGGATAAGTTATTCAATTAGAGAGGCATTATTGGCCTCCTCTCTCTGAGGACATAGCTGATGATGCTGTGATTATACCGCTCTGCATTCCTTTATGCCCCGGCACTCTTGTGTCTCTGTGTTGGTGTGTGTTTTTTTTAACACATGTGTGGCTGCAAATCAACAAATAAGGTTTTCTGGGTGAAAGGAGGAGGAAAGGGTTAAAGAGAATGGGGGAAGGAGAGGGGGGGGGGTCTATCAGAGATGCTTGGCTGGTTTCAAATGAGCCCATTTCAATCGGATACACAGACGAAATACACTCACACAACACATTTGGGCTGACCAGGCAGGCACCCCCTCACAGAGGACGAAGGCGAGCCTCCACTCTGCCACTAATGAGTTTTAGATTGAGTCTCAATAGCTCAGAGGGTCATTCAATTATAGATGCATTTTAAAAATGTATTGACAAAACAATCCAAGTTGCGTCCAGATGTGCTGACGCACAATGACTTATCAGGTGTTCCCCTTGACTGTGTATGAGAACTGGACTGAGTGACCCCTCCCCTTGGTGTTTCAAGGTGGAAGTGCCAAGAAACCAAAATCCAATAGGCTTTTATTGAGAAATAATCAACTATTATCAGCTATTATCAAAGTCTTCAAATTAACAATTGTTGCTCTTGTACCTTTTGTTTAATGTGTTCTTGCAAATACAAAATTAATTCAAGATATTTTTTCTTAATTGTGAGTCATTTAATGTTTAAACTGACCAATCAGATGCCTTAATAAAAGTATGTGGTCTCACGGTGAGCCTTTTAAAATGTTTGATTGACAGAGTCACCTGCTTTTCAAGTGCTTTGGGTGTGGCCTTCCAACGAGCTCGCTCCTGATTGGTGAGAGTGGTTGCCATAGAAACATTGACTCAGACCAAATTGGACCAATCCCTGTTCACTGACGGACGACGTCTGGCTCCAACATGGCGCCGTCCGTGTCATGAAAAGATGGATTTACGTCATTTTGTTGGAGAAGGAAGTAAGGCATTTTAGCCATTTAACCAGCTCGGTGGCCTTGTGGAAGAGCGCCTGCATTAGACTGAGCGATCGTGTTTGACATTTGGCATGAGTTGAGTCATGCACCAAAGACTTTAAAATGCCTTCCAGCTTGACACTCACCATTTAGGGGGTTAAAACCACCTAAAGGTTCCTGAGCGTATCTGTGTCCCCAGGGGATGGGTCAAACGCAGAGAACAAAATTAAACAACTAATAGGGCTTTAACCTTATTTTCTACACATGATGTCACACTCTGTCCAGTTCTTGTTCAGAATCAGTGGGCATTCCAATAACTGGTCTTTAAGTTTTTTAGCTTAATTGTTTCAGTCAGGTGAATTCTTTGGACATTCTGAAAAAACAACAACAACAACAATGCTGCTTGAGACAGACAAAAAAGGAGCACAGATGCTCCCCTTGTGCCCAAATGTAAACAAGCTGCCTCTCTGGTGGTCTTTAAAGAGCATGCCATGATGGGTCTGCCCTATCTTCCCAGCACAGGCCCACAGATGCCCTCTCCAGGGAGCAGGAAAGAGGGGAGCAGGGCAGTAGGCCTGGAACCTCGTCTACTTTGCCCAGAATACAAATAGGTCAGTGTGTGTTTGTTGAGGGAAACACACATACACTGACCATGAACAAGTTAGGGTCCTGCCAACTGAATTCCTCCATTGGCCATGTTGGGAAGGGCCATCTGGTATCAATGTGGGGAAGTCAAGAAGCTAATACTTTTAAATTTTCACTGCAGACATGACTTTGCTTTGTCTACTAAAGATTAATGGCATATCCTGGGTGTCACGTCTGTGAGCTCTCCCTGAGGTTCCTCAGGACATGTACTCGCATCAGTGTTTCACTATGAACAGCAAAAACATGGACACTTCAAAAAGGACCATATCTCTGACACAAACATGGCAGTTTGATTAATTAAAACCTCATTAAATGAGTTTTGCACATTTGTACAACCGCTCTAAACCACAGTCCTGAGTTTGATCCTCAAGATATACCCTGTTTAGGCAATTCCTAGACGTGAGAAGGGCTTTAAGCAGGATAAAAATAGACATTGTTTAGCAGTGATATAATCCCCTGGACGAGTTTTAAAATTTGCTTTGTTAGTCCAGGGCCGGTGTATCACTAAAAAGTGAGATTTATTTATCCTGGCTACATGTCAAAACCCTGGCTTGATGAAGGAATTCTTGTGGAAAGTAAATCAAGTAGAAAATAAGCAGGATTGGATTTTTTTTTTTTAAGCAAGAATGTTATTAAGCCTGGGAGGGCAGCTCGTGAAAAGATAATATTTCAGGGCTTTCCATCATAACTTTCCATAATACTCTGAATATCAACACTTCTTCTTAGATACATAAACTTTTGTATAGACGCCAGAACTTTACACTAACTGCCCACAGAGGTCCATGAAACGTGCCGTGATGAATCTACAGTGTCTGAGCAAGTACACAGAGCTGCTCCTGCACCTTCAGCCGGTGTTTCAGACGGATCCGGAAGGGAAACTTCAACTTCATACTAACAGAGATCCTGGAACAAGAAAGGGATTCCTCTGCCAGACATTTACATCCTCTCACCAAAGGCACTGCTTCTGAAATGATTACAGCCCTCTGTTTCACTTGCATTAGACAGATGAGTTCTGCACAATTGCTTGCAAATGTCTCCGGCATCCTTGTATCCACCCACCACTGTCTTATGTCTGGAAAGAAAGAAATAATTTGTTCTTCAGCAATCTGCCTCTTTTAGATTAACACCCCCGTTCTATTGGCGTGCCCCCGCCTCACCTCTCTTCCTTCATCGCTCTCCCTTTCTGCATATCCATCTCTATGATTATTTAAACGGGTGCCAGAAAAACACTGTGACCCCTCTAATTTGGGCTGCGAGAGAGCAGAGAGAGGGGCCCTGCGATTCTCCACACTCCCTTTTACCGAGCAGGGAAGTGGCGGCTGAGAGAGAAACTGTTGCTATGACTACCTGCTGGCAGCTTCTGTCCTTGTGTCTGGAGAGCACTGGCTGTTCCCTACATACTCAACGCCTGGGAGGGAGGAGAGGGGAAGGTGCAGAGGGACCAGGAGGTGATGAGAGAAAAGGGGGAGTGGGGTGGGAGGGGTCCAGCTGCCAAAGGGGAACAAGACAAGATCTCGCCACCACCAAACTAAAAGGCAGGAAAAAGAGCAACAAGAGTGTCTCACAACCATACACTTACTCACAGAGGCTGGGGCTGATGACAGGCTTGATCGTTGGGGATGTGGAAGAGTGGCAGTGGATAATTGCTTTGGTGATTCCACACATTTCAGGTGTCTTCATTGCCGGATGAGGATGTTAGTCTCTCAGCAACCATTTCAAAACTCATTTCACATTTCTGTTGGGAGCAATCACTGAGAGACTGAAACTCTCACACCTTTCTAGGCTTGATTTTACTTTGTTAGTGTCACTAATGCCAGAAATATACACTCACTGGCCACTTTATAAGGTACGCCTCACTAGTACCAGGTTGGAACCTTTTTTGCCTTCAGAACTGCCTGAATTTTTGTTGGCATAGATTCAACAAGGTATGGGGTGGCCGTGGTGCAGCGGTAGGGCGGTCAACCCATGATCGTAACATTACAGGTTCGATTCCCGCCTTGCACACCCATGAGTCGAAGTGTCCTCGGGCAAGACACTGAACCCCACCTTGCCTCTGGTGGTAGGCGGGCGCCTGTGTTTGGCAGCGGAGCGGCCACCAGTGTGTGAATGTGTGTGTGACTGGGTGAATGCGTCTGTGACTGTAAAGTGCTTTGTCATTGTAGGTAGATAAGTTCTATATAAGTATACGCCACGCCATTTACATGAGACATTCCTCAGAGAGTTTAGTATATGTTGACATGATAGCATCACACAGTTGCTGCAGATTTGTCGATTGCACATCCATGATGCCAATCTCTCATTCCACCACATCGCAAAGGTGCTCTATTGGGTTGACATCTGGGGACATTGTCATGTTCAAGAAACCAGTCTGAGATGGTCCCAGCTATATGATATGGTGCCTTATCCCAGTGTTTTTCAACCTTTTCTGAGCCACGGCACACTTTAACCTTAAAAAAAATCCCGCGGCACACCAGCATCCAAAAAAAAAAAAAAAAAAGGAGAAACTCATGGTCTGTATTGATCTACAGTCCCTCCACAATCTCACATGCATTTTTGAGATAATTGTGTCAGAAAAAGCTGGAAACTGCAGCTGTTTTTTTTTCTAAAAAATGCAATAAAAGTTAAGTTAGAAGATTTAAAAACAGATTGATGTGTGTTCGTTGTTTCAAGACGTTTAACAACAGATCTCCTTGTGCGCTGTCAATCTCATGACCCAATGCATCATGGGAGATGTAGTGCATAAAACGGCTGGAGATCGGTTTTCGGAGCTTCATTGTTTTGTTCACTTGTTCCACGGTCTGATACCGGATTCTGTGCAAAGCTACACCGCTAAAGACGAGCTTTAGCTGCTATTTTTGTTAGAACTGAGCGACTTTACGAGCTAAATCGGGACAAGGAAGTGAAGACTTTAACCACTTCTGATTGGTCAGACTGATGACATGTGATTAAGCTCCCCAAGAATGATTGGTGGAGACAGTTAAAGGGACGGGACTTTTCCAAAATACAGCCGAAGGTGCAGCTGAATCGCGGTACTGTACAGTCATTCTTATCAAAATGTCTTTAATAAAATAAAATAAACGCAAAGAAAATGTATTTTACATCTTTTAAATTCCTAACTCCTCAGTGTTTTATCAGGGCCTGTTTGGATGAACAGAGAGCTGAAATCCTGGAGATGGGAAATGTTTTTAGATCAGTTAATGAGGACAATTTCCCACGGCACACTTGACCATCTCCCACGGCATACTAGTGTGCCGCGGCACACTGGTTGAAAAACACTGCCTTATCCTACTGAAAGTGGCCATCAGAAGATGGTACACTGTAATCATGAAGGGATGAACATTGTTATCAACAATACTCAGGTTGGCTGTGGCACTGTCCATTCTCCTCTGACTTCTCTGCTGATCTCTGGCATCAACAAGGCATTTCTACCCACAGAACTCCCGCTCACTGGATATTTAGTTTTTCTGACCATTCTCTGTAAATCCTAGAGATGGTTGTGGGGGAAAATTCCAGGAGATCAGAAGTGTCTGAAATACTCAGACCAGCCTGTCTGGCACCAACAACCACATCACTGTCAAAGTCTCTTAAATCACCTTTCTTCCTCATCCTGATGCTCAGTTTGACCTGCAGTAGATCATCTTGACCATGTCTACATGCATAAATGCATTGAGTGGCTGCCATATGATTGGCTGATTAGAAATTTGTATTAACGAGCAATTGGACAGGTGTGCCTACTGAAGCAGCCAGTGAGTGTACATTCCCATCTTGATTTTCCTCGCACAGTATTTGTTATGCATGAAAGTGAGCTGCGTTTTTTTAGGGCGGTTTCTGTGTCACTAGCCGCACCCTCGGTCTGGGCCTCCAGTGAGACGATCTAGGTAATTGATAGCTGTCAAATGGATAAAATATGGAGCTGGTTGTTTAGAAACACAGAGGTCCTCTTGTTACTTTCCAAGCTAGTATCCAAAAGGGAAAAAGGCCGAGTTACTCCACCAACTGATCTAAAGTGTTTACCTTTCTTGGCACATTTTTTTGTGCATAATCTATACAGTGAACTGCTTCCTGCATGCTGTGGGATGTCAGAGAACACTTACTAGGCTGCTGCAGTCTATGCTGGTGTTTAAGTGCTTTCTAAGGGTGAGTGTGAGTGTGTGTGAGCTTAGCGGTTGCTATTTGACACAGTGTGCTGAGGCCCCAGTGGCCATGCTGTTGATGCGTCCCCCTCCCTGCCTTCCCCACCCCCAACCACCCACCCACTGGCAGGCAGCTGACCTTGGCAAGGCCTGACAGAGAACTGGCCTGGAGGGGGATCCACGGAGCTCCACACCAGCCCACTAAGCCAACCCACTCAGTCTGTGCAGGTGTACAAATGCCTGGACAAACACACTCATGCAAACAACTCACATACGCGTGCGTGTATGCAAGCATGCATAACTAGCAGAGCGAGGAAGGCCCCTGAGCAAGCAGATGTCCAAACACTCCCCTTCCCTGTGCTTTTTGGGATTTCTTAACATTCTATTCCTCATTCTGGTTTTATTGTCAATTTAAATTTTCTTCCCTTTTGGCCATTATCTTCTTTTCATTTGTCTGCAGTGGCACTGAAGTGGAAAATGCAGCATCTGACAAAGCCCAACAACTGAAAGGGAAAACAAGACAGCAATAAAGTACATGCAGCACAAAACACAACATGCCACACAAACTGGAACAATATTTAACACTTTATTCTTGTAAGAAAAAGGCAGCACCTGGGAATTTTCATACTAATAACCATATTATGACACCATGATATGAGAACAGGAGCAAGCGAGTGATGTCACTCATAGAAAATGACCTGCTTATGATTCCAACGAAATGAAGTTAAATCAGTCGCCATGTTTATGCAATACAGACATCAGCGTGTTGAAGCAAGATGTCGTCAGTTAGCATAAATTGGTTCAAGTGGATCTGAGTCATTATTTCAATGGCAACCAGTCTTGCCAATCAGGAGTGAGCTTGTTGGAAGTCCACACCTCTAACACTAGAAAGCAGTCTCTGGAGAATCTGTCAATCAAACGTTTCAAATGTTGGACATGAGACCACATACTTTTATTGAGCCATCTGATTGGTCAGTTTATAACTTGCAATACAGAAATAGGATTAGCAAGAACATGTTAAAAAAAAGGTAGCAGAGCAAGAATGGTTGTTCTGACAAATAGAGTGACTGAGTAATAGCTGTTTATTTTTCAACAGAAGTTCGTTGGATTTTAACCTCCTGGAACCAGCGGGTACTTCCTGTTTGGAAAGCAAGGGGGGAGGGGTCAGTTCCAGTTCTAATACACAAGCAAAGGGTGAAACCCCCAAAATTACTTTTGAAGTCAGATTAAACATCTGACAATACTTTGGCATACTTAACAACCCAGAAATATATGCAACACATTATTTCAGAAACATGTGCAATAACCTATTTTAAAACCTAATGTTTCTTTTTGTAAAATGTTGCGTTTTAAGTGCTTTGTTTAAGTAAAAAAGCTGCATCTCTCCTTTGTTTGTTGTGTGAAAGCATTTCCTGTCATCCTTTGTCTAATGCAGTTGTGTTTTGTACCTAATTACATTAAAAGTTGTCACTGTATAAAGGTTTTTCACACATAAACACTGAAGAATGTCAGAACAATTTCGAGCAGATGCCACCCACAGTTGCTCGCTTATACATTCATTACACAGCTGGATGGCTGTCACTTTTCAGTGTGCCATAAAAACTCTAAAGCTTCTTTCACATTATGTCAAAGACGGCTGAAGAGTCGCCCACATATCTTGAATAATTATTGCTTTTATGCTATTATTAACACAAAACATTAGTGACAATCAAAAGGATGACATTATAGTTTCTGCAATGTTCTGTCTCAGCAATGATCTCTTCTATGACGATACAAATTCTGTATTATCGAGTATGTTTTAACTCAACTGAAAATAAACACACACTTTAAACTGACCTCTTAGTTTTGGATTAAATAATCCAGTGCATTTTCATTGACAGATAAAGCTGAGTGTCATCAGCATATAGGAGGACACATACTATTTGTCTTGTTTTCTCTTCCAAGAAGCCTTTCCTAATGACACATAGGGATTGTATAAATAAAGTGTCCAACACTAAATTATTGGGAGCATATAAACATTGTTTTTTTAATTAGATGTATAAAGGTTTAAATTAAGAATTCTCTCTATAAAATTTATAAATGTAGTCATATGACATGTTTGTCCTAGAATGTTGTTCATGTCAAACTCCTTAAACTCCAGTGAAACCAATGATCCACAGGGATTTAAACAATCAACTTTAGTATGAATCTGGGCTCAACTGTCCTCCAAACAAAACGTTTTATGTTTTGCATTCAATTTTTACTTAAACAGAAAGATTCTAAAGGTGGATTGTAATAGAGAATGGCCGTGAGCAACTGTGAAAAAGTGACCAGTCTTTGTCGAGCAAACTGTCCAGAGTTTTCTCAATATCGAACTCCATTTACACTCCTCCTCCTGTGAAAAAACACCTTAGGTTTCATAGGTCCATCTCAACCGGTTCAAACCAATACAAATGGATTAGTATTTTCTTAATATTATCACAACAGGAGTAAGAAACCATCACCTCTTTCAGTATATAAGTTAACAAACATTTGAACAAATAAGGACCTAAGCAGAAAATAGGTAAGCAGAAATAAATAAATATTATAGAGACAGGTTAGTGAACACAGTAGTAACAAATGCTACTATATTTTACATTGCAAATGTTGAGACCAAGTATCAAACCTGTTCATGACTCCAGTGAATTAATTAGTCTACTCTCACTCAGTTTTTTTCACCCAAAGGCAAATTGGTGGTTCATTTATTGAATCATAATTAACATAATGACAGCTATTCCAAAGGCAGAGAACAAGGCATGCCAGGACAATTTTCAAGTTCATCACCAGTTCATCACCAATAGGTACCATTCTTACAAGATGTCCAAACTGCCTCAACTTTCTTCTCTTAGTATGTAGGAGTAATGATTCTACAAGATATTTCAGATAGCTGAGTCTTGCAGTCTGTCTCCAAGATAGAGTTTTTCCACTGCTTTAATTTGCCATCTTAACTATTTGTTCCCAACCCACAGCTCCCGGCCATAAGTGAGGTTATTAGCGTAGGTTGAGTGATAAATTAAGAGCTTTAACCTTCAGACTGATTTATTTTTTTACCACAAGTGATGGAAACAATGTCTGATATTACTGCAGACGCTGCATCGATTTGTTGGTCAGTCCCACACCATCCTGTCTTTGCATGTGAACAGAATGCCCAAACTTCCCCACCTGTGGAAGGGACTCATTTTTAATCTATAAAGGACATTCTGACTGAGAACTGTTTTCTGACACTGCTGATTCTTTTTTCAGGCTGAACCGCGCCAGTGAGAGCTGGAGGTCATGACTTGGGAATACCAAGAGAACCACATCACAGAATCCAAAAGCTCCCAAATCTCTGCAATCGGACTGTGTCGCAAACTCTGTCAATGAATTATGAACAGAATCAGTGACAGAGGGAGTCTAATTCATCAAAAAAATAATCTTACATAATACCATCCAACCGAGGTCCTGTTATGTTTGTACCATTATCGAACGTTCCAGGCTTTGTATCACATATTAATAGAGCGCCTTCACATAAGTATCTTCAAGGACACAATTAATTCCCTTGTTGAGGTCCACAAAGTTGTTGTAGAAATTATCTACTCTTTGTATGGTGAAGCGTTTTTGTATTTTTTTCACTTGTCCTTTCCACTTGGTCTGTTTATAATTTGATAACTTGCAAGAAAGAAAACATATAAGGAAAGAAAATGTTAGGATTACCAAAAAGATGTTAAAAAGCCATCAGAGCAAGAATGGGTATTTTGACAAATAGAGAGACTGAGTAATAGCTGTTTATTTCTCTATAAAAGTCTTTGGGGTTTTTGCTTCTTGGAGCCAGCCGGTACTTCCTGTTTGGAACGCCAGGGGGGAGGGATCGCTCTGTCCAGTTCTCATATAGTCGATGATGGTAGCTGAGGTAAAACACTGGGGTAACAGAACCGGACAGAAGCATAACCTAACAGAGTGTAGGGTGGTTACTGGTGAAACAAAAAACTAGAAAAAAACAGGAGATAACAACAAAGGTTACCAAAGGCTCAATGTTAACAATGTCATATTATGTGAATGAAAACAAAAGGGTTGGATGTTTGTGCCCAACTCCACACCCTCAAGCACCTATGCAAACACAAACAGGCACAAGGAAGTCTGGAAAAACGTGCATACATCTGCAGATGCATACATACATCATATGACCTATACAAGCTAATGATGAAGGTTTATCTCTTTATTTACTCTAAAAAGGAACTTTTTCACACATTGAACTAAGATGTTGTTTAAAGTATTTTTTCTTCTAGAAGAACATTCAAATCAAGTATTTTATACATGGATTTACGTTCAAATTGTACATTGTATCATCTGCCTATATATTGTTTTCAAATGAAATGAATGTCTGCTGTTTGGTAACACAGAGCGACAGGTGATCCATGAAAAAAGTTGCAATTTGCTTTCAAATGCTCCAAATGTTTTAATTTACTCTTTCAACCAAGGTTTCATTGATACAGACGAAGTGGACGACACACAAAAGCTACATTGTGGACTATCTCAGACAGTGTGCAATACACAATTAAACACAAAAAGTCCCCTCTTGTCTTTGTCTGCAACTTTCCAAACTTAAACAAGAAGACAAAAGGTAGCAAATACAGAAGAAAGTGCTCTCCATGGTACCTCTCAGGATTCAATGACACACACAGAAAACCTTGACTGTTGGTGCAAAGAACAAGAGCTTCTCATATTGTGTTTGTGGGCCTTTTGTGCCGTATAATCACTAAGGGAAAAGACTGCAGGGAATGGAGAAAAGTGCCAGATTGAGCACTTCATTGCTTTCATACCAGGGTTGTTTGGCAAAATTAATACATATTCTTGTCCAGCTCTGATCCAAGGCCTCAATTTGTTACTTTTTCATGGCTTTTTTGGTGTTTTATTTTTTATTTCTCAGGGTTTTTTTTCTTTAATTTTAGTGAAGAGCTATGACAAACAATGTCTTGCCGTGAAAAATGTACGGAAAAAGTGGGAGGAAAAAGGAGATTTTGAGCGCTCTCTTGTTTCCATCTCTCAGACAGGGGTTCATTGTTTGACTGATCAGAGTCCACAGTTTTAATGTTTATTCAGAAACGACTGGATGGAGCATCCCTCAGCCTTCTCTTCCTTTCCTTCAGGAGATGCCCGCCCCCTCAGAGAAGCTGCATCTTAGAGTGTGACTAAATGATGAACTCGTTTACAATAATTTGATGAGATTGGGCCAGATGATGCAAGGGAGAGGACTGCATTGATAACGTTCCTCTTGATGTCTTACCCCTCATTATGCCGCCTCACAAATGATCTGCTCGACACCTACGTCTTTGAATATCATGCTCCTACCCCAGGGTGGAACATGAGCAACCTTTAAAGATATGCTTCAGGTTCTGAAGGGAGCCATCCTGGGGCTGAAATTACCTGCTAACACCTCATTTCGATCCAGACGGGTCAGGGACCTCCACACTCCTCACCCTCTGAGGCCGCTGTTCCCGCCCCTCTGTCTGCCCTTCCTTAAACGCATGGCTGAACTCCTGGGGCACCAGCCACTGACACAACCTAGTTTGGACATCACTGTGCCTTAAGCTGACGCTTCATTAGAAATCCATCACAAGCGCAGCCTCAGAAGCACCTAATAACCAGCCTGGCCTCTTGTCAGGCAAATCCCAGACTCAGAACCTTGCAGATCTTTTGTACCAGTGACAATATAAATATCCGAATGTCAGTTATTTTAAATGGCACTGCTTTAAATGTACTTATGCAACACTGTCACCAAATACCTGACAGGTGTTGAGGTGACAAATTAGGCAGGAAGGAGACTGAGGGGGAGGCTTGGTGGTTTTTCACAGCCAAAGAATTTGACATCCATCTCAGCAGGTAAAATCTTTTTCAAATCCTGTTGGAGGCATTTGCAGTTATCGATGCATTCTGATGGGGATCACTGAAGAACAACGTCCTTTACTGGATTTTTTTTAATCCAGAGTACAAAAACAACAGATAGAGAAACTACTGTGACCAAACATCCAACAGGCTTGAATTAAACAGCTCTTACATCACATTTCTCAGAAGAAGAAATAAATCCTTGGCGTAACAGCCCCTCCGTTAGGCTTTCAAAGCTTTAAGATCTGTTCATTATGTGGACATTGGATTTTTGCTTGAACCTTGAACCATCTACTTCTGTAGTCCGAGCATATGCTTATCTGTTCTGTTTTTTCTCTGTCATTCCCAGATGTTCTGCAGTGACATTCTTTGACAAATCACTGGTTGTGCAAGAGAAGGGAGCTTTCACGCAAAAAGAGCTGTTTCTAAGAAGAGACCCTGCAGTTCTATGGGCAGAGCCTGAGGTGGAAAGAATCTGTCCCCAACTTTTCTATGGAAATGATTATTCTTAAAAGTCAGCATTCTTTTAAATTAAATAAATAATGTGCTGTTTAGTTGTCAAACAGGAAGCAAATTCATAAAGAAAAATTAATAAATCTAAAAATGACTGTTATTTGGACTCGCTAGTAAGAGCTCTCAGTCATTCCTTAATAAGTGTTTCGTTCATTTCATTGTGAGGACATAGCCACTTTTTCATAACATTATAGCACCAAGGAACCATGCTTTGTCCAAGCAGGTGCCTTGACCTTATAAGTAGAGTTATAAGCTCTAAAAGAAACAATGGAAGACCTTGGTTTGAGTCGTTTATAACATTTCCGATCAATTCCTGACTATTACTTTGCTGAAAGACTCAATTAATGCCTTAGTCACTTACGGATGGATATGGGTTGAGCGAAAAATACACAAACCTGTATGTGGCACACAGGTAACTCACACAAAATTTCAAAATTGTTAGACCACTCAGTGAGCCAGTAGAGCAAAAATGTTCATGTGCATGTTACCAGTGGGAGGTCGTAGCGAACACTTACACACAACGGCTTTCGGTGCGTAAGGGGGAAGTGAGTGCCGTTAGATTTGCTGCAAAAAGGTTTCATACTTGTTCTGAGAGATTTGTTTGTCTTCAAAAATGAGAGGTATCTTGACGAAAAAAATTTGTCTGTCGGTTAAAATGCTTGTGAATTGAACTTTATGACAAAACTTGATTTGCAGGTACAATTTTTTTGCTTCTTAATAATTTAACCAATCAGCAATCAGTTTATTCATCCAGATTCCATTTTTTATAGACGGAAATTTTCCTTTTCTCCAGATACAAAGTGTTTTGGCACAGAAATCTCTCATTTCAATTACAAAACAGACAATACTTTTGCAACAAATGTGACCTCAAAGAAGTGCGGAAACTTATGTATCAGCTGCACGCACGTGTGTCTGTAATGACTAGAGAGCGGCGTAAAGACCACTGCAAGACAGCACCAGTCATATGTCATAAGTTTGTGTAGCTTACATTATCCTTAGAATTACTTCACAATACACTTACCACACACGACAATGGTACATTCCATTTCCAAGATGTCCCTTTAGGTGGGCATATAAGCCACAAGGGAACTGTAAGACACACCCGTGCTTCCTTCAAGATTCAGCGTCTCCTGTCTGTCTATCTGTCTGTCTGTCTGTCTGTCTGTCTGTCTGTCTATCTCTATCTATCTATACTGTCTATAGGCCTGTACAACCCAAAAACCTGCAGCACCCATAAGGGTCACCCCCCCCAACCTATTTTCAAGTCTTAACCATTTTAAATGTCCTGCTTTAACAAAACAAACAAAGGTGATTTTGTTTTGAATTTTACAAATTTAATTGAATTTACAAATTTAAGCCTTTATTCAAAAAACAAACTGTCATCAAGCATGAAAACCAACTATTAACGTTTCATTTGAACCCTACCGGAGAACTTGTGCGTCTTTTGCACTCACCACGACGTAAATCTCAGTGGAACCCCATAATTCTCTAACTAGAGCTTCTATCCATTAGGCATTGGTTGTCCACCAGGAGGGCCACTCATTTCTCCTGCACTCAACCTCTTTGACATTCCTGTATCTGCTTATCTTTAAACTCATCAATCCATCCTTTTCTGTCCATCAAAGCATTTTATATGTTACAGTCTGTAAGTAAGATAGATAACAATGAATTAAGTGAGTTCTTATTTGATGATTTGCCATTTATACACAGTAATCTTCTCTTTTTTGTCTCTTTCTGTTTTCTGTCTGTCATTTCCTTCTCTTTCAATCTGGAAACCAAGCTGGAAAGTAGTGTTATGAGCACCATCAGCCATGCAGATGAGTGGCGCTTCCTTTACCTTAATTAGAGCTCCCAGGAGAGTCAGTCTGAGCTGCAGAAGCGTGAGATACCGCAGAGATATCTTTCATTAAGCCCGAGCCAACATGGGCACAGAGGCTCCGGCACTGTTTTAACAGTGTAATTATGAAGAAATGTTCAGCTACGGCTCTGAATGCTCTATGGTTAGACAGCGTGGTAAAATGTGTTGCTTTTCTGGGCAGAAACAGAGAGGAAAATAAATCTGTAAGAAGTTTAAATGCTTTTTAAACTTTTTGATTTTTATCAAAATCTATTTTATCCAGTGGATGCACCCATATTACATTCAATTATCATCTTCCAGTTGTCAATTTGATTTAAATATTGTAGCATCTTCAGAAGCTGTTTCTTTATGTTTTCTGATCCAGTCTGGACTATTAAAGGAAATACAAATGTACCTGCTGCTTCTTTTAAATGATTATTCTCATTTTTCTTGGTGTATTTGGGTTTAAATGGACCCAGACATCCGTAAAACTGTATTGTGAAAAAGTGATTTTATTTTTATGTTCAATGTTTGCAAATATTTATTTTTGTTTTAAGTTTATTTAAAATTGCACATATACTCGAGTTATAATAGAAAAGTTTCTCAAGACAATTTTTTAGGAACAGTTATGTGATTAAGCGGAAAATCCCAGATTAGACACATTCAAAACAAAATGTGAAAAACATTTCATTAATTAATAAAGCAAAACTGGTTTTGGAGCATAAGTCTTTGTAAGTTATATACTGTTGATTCGCATTTTCATGTATAATTTAAGTATGGGGCAGTATTCATACATTAGCACACTGCTTTCATCATCTAATCTTCAAAAATGTGCATTAAGAAACACGTAAAGTCGTTTTGTAAACACACTAATCCATTGTTTTGTAAAATGAATGTATTACCATTTTTTGAATTTGTGGATTTTTACACTCCTGTACAAAGCCAGTGAAATCGCATTGCCATGCAATATCCCAAAACTTTTTCAGAAAGACCGGGATCTAGAAGGAAATAGAACAACAAAGAAAAATATATTTACATCAGTTTTAGGGGTCAGACTCTGGAATAGCCATGAGTTTCAGCTGAAACATCCATTGCTTTAAATTTAAATACAGGAAAAATCAATCTCCAGACACATGTAAAAAAAGAGTTAAGATTGTTTACATTTTGATTTTATGTATGTTTATACTATTTATCTTTCCAGGTCTACCCTTCAGAGTCTGAACATGTAACTTACAGTTCAAATGGAATCAGTTCACTAACCTGCTATTCTGGTGGCCTCACATAAAGCCCCAACTGAAATATACAGCATTATCACAATCACACTTTTTCTGTTATAATCAAAAATTACAAAATGGTACAATGGAGACGAAAAGTAGCCTATTTGATCCCTTGCTGATTTTGTAGGTTTACCCACTTTAAAAATAAATCGCCAGTCTGTCATTTTAATGGCAGGTTCATTTGAACAGCAAGAGACAGAAAATCAAGAAATGGACTGTAAAGAATTTACATAAATGTATTTGTCGAGGACAACTACACTCAAAAAAAGGAAATTACCAGCCAATTAAGTTAACGAAAAAGTAACTTGTCATTTCAACCAGAAAATTTTATGTTTGTAAATCTTACGTGAATGAATCATGTCGATTGTACATAAAAATAATCCATTTAAAAGTTACTAATTTCAATCATGTTGATCCAACGTGATACCATTAAATTCGATGCATTAGTAATCGCAAGGAATTGTGGGATACCATTTTCTTTGTCTATCTGGGCAGATTGGGGTTTAAGTGTGAGTTTTTGTCCCTGGGTTTTATTGTCTAGCTGTTTTACTCTGTTTTAACTAGTGATTTAAACTGTTATGTTTATTTTTTTTTTGCACCATGAGTTAAAGTTTGGTAGAGGATGATGACCAACCCCCTTGTGTGGTAAAATGTCAATGTTCCAATACTTAACACAGAGTTCGTGGTAATTGAGCTCCTGGCTTGTGATGTGGGACTTTGCTGGGTAATTCATGTCATTGATGTGAAAATTAAAAGACCCATTGGTTGTAACATTGGAGCAACGTACCAATTACAGATGAATAAATAAAATTAAAGTAAAAAATAGAAATTTAAGTTAAACAAACTTAATTTTCTTATGTGTGACCAATTGAAGTGATTCAATTAAATTGGATCAACTTTTTTCTTTTTAGAGTGAGCAACAATATCAATTTAAAGTTGGGTGCAACTGCTCTATTTAAATTGAATCAACTTAAATTTATTAGCTTGAACCTAAATACATTAAGTTGACCCAACCTAAATATATTAAGTTGAGCCAACCTAAATACATTAAGTAGGACCAACATGATTCATTTTTGTTAAAGTAACGCAATCTAATCATGTGGAAATCCTTTCCATAATTTTTTTATGTTCATTCAAAGTGAACGTTTTTTGAGTGTATTTGATATCCTTGTAACAGTTCACCTGAATTGAAGACACCTGTTAGGAGTAATCACCTGTAGAAAAGACACCTGTCCACAGAATCAGTCAGACTCCAATCTCTCCAACGTGGACAGACTAAAGAGCTTTCAATGGATTTAAGGGAGAAGATGGCAGACCTCCACAAGACTGGAATGGACTACAAAACCACCAGCAAGAAGCTGGTGGGTTAAGATGCCAACTGTGCCAACTTTTATTTAAGTGAGTACAGCTATGAAATCCTTGTACTGTATAAACCAGTCCAGTCAGTTCCGAAAAGTCCAATTAGACAGCCTACATCATCCAACTCAACTATATCCATAAATATGATCATATGTTACCTATGGCACACTAAAGACTGTTTTTTTTAATGAAATATGAGTTATTTTCACTGTTCTTTTTCAAACCCAGAAGTAAGACAACTTGATCTCTGAGGCACCACCTTTTGCTCCTTGTGGGTGCCGCTCATTTCTCAACGTCAACCTAGAGTTGGCCAAGGCAGCATGTCTGCCCTGCATGAAAACAAACAGCACCTGAACTTTTGCAAAGATGGGTGTGGTTATTGTGGATATAAAAGGAAATGGTTTTGCCAATAACCGCTAACTCCGATGGAGAAAGTGTGTATTTGTGATAGCCTGGGGGCGGTGCTGGCAGCACAGACTCTTCCTGGAAGGGGCGGTTTTAACTTATCTATGTCACAATGTGAGAACCTGCTCGTTTTTGTGGATTGGGAGGGGCTGGTGCTCAGAGCGCAGGGTTTTAGATGAATACTGTACTCAGAAGTGCATGGATGGCTCTGAATACCATTTTGGGTTGTTTTTTTTTTGTCAGGAATGAACATTATAATACACTTAAAAGCTCAAAACGTGGATTTTTCATGAAATAGATCCTTTAAACAATTTAGTTTCTCTGTGATCATATTAGTCTGCAAATGTGACCAATATATTTAGAAAGTAACCCCATGTGCAATTAAGTAACTGACTTTATCATTTACATTTTAGGAGAAAACTTTCAGCAAATAAGAAAAAAATTAACACTTTTCTTGATTGTTTAAATAATATGTCAGTGAGTAAATCCAATTTTGGAATTTCCATTTGAAGAGTTGGGAAAGTAGTATTGTTGAGGATTTCCGTTTGCGGTTTTCACTACGCATGCGCAGTGGGAAATAAAACGGCACTTTTCAGAGGTCTTGCAAAGTGAAACATTTGAGCTAATTGCCGTTTCCTCTTCCTCTCCGTCCCCTTTAAACTGGGAGGTGCTGCGGCGCTGCACTCTGCCTCCTGCCCGGGCGCAGCGGCGCGCTCCGGGAGGGGGGCGCACAGAGAGTTCGGGGCTGTTGGAGAGCGGAGTCAGAAACCTCCTCGGAGGGGGCCCCATGTAATTCGATGCATGTTGTTAAAGCTTAGAGCATATTGTCTTCCCTTTTGCTTACGAAGCCTCCACCCACCCACCCACCCGGCCGGGCCCACCCTACATTTAGCGGATCATGTGACTCGGGGTAAGTCATTTGCAAGTACAACAGTTCACTGTGCGCTCCCATTCATTTCCTGAGAAGTGCCCGAGCAAGCGCGCAGCTGAGAGGCAGAAGGGGAGGGCGCCGCGCTCACACGCACACGCCGTCACGAGCGCTCCAACACGCGTCCGCGGAGAGGAGGAGACGAGACGGAGAGGACTGGAGGAAGGAGAGCAGCCTCCGAGTCTCTGCGGCTCTGCAGCTTCTGACCAGGTCTGTGGATTTTCTTCCGCGCTTCATCGCACGGGCGTGCGCGTAGTTCAGTCAGCTGTCACTGCGCCCTCGGAGCATGACAACTCCGATCACCTGTGCGTCCGCTAACGGTCAGAGGGGACGACACGCGAACCTATGTGTGGTGTTTTTTTTATTTATTATTCTGAATGTGATGGGGAGGGGAGGGGAGGGGGTCGATTACGTTCAAAGTCAGACGGAGCATCTTTGGCTTCTTCTCACAAGTCAGTAGCAAGTTCAGAAGGTAGCAGAACAAGAGAAGTGAGACAGTGGTGGTTGTGGTGGTGTGTGTGTGTGTGTGGGGGGGGGGACTCCTATAAGAGAAGGGGAGGGGGGTGGAGGAGGAAAAAGTTTAGAGCTTGTCAGAGTTTTGTGCAAGTTTGGAGAGTTGTGAGTGTGTAATGTGTGTGCATTCACCAGTGTGTGCAGATAGGGCAGTTAGCAACGGGTTAACCATTAGGAGGCTCGGGTAGCAGCGGAAGGACACGCGGTGTGTGTGTGTAGAGCGAGGGGGGGGGGGGGGGGGGGGGGCTGTGTGGGAGGGTTGCAGGGGTGGTGTCTTGGATGTCATCAGCGGCGGCGCTCTCACTTCCAGGGTAATAGTCATTGGTATTGATGGGTGGCTGTCATCCAGGCAGAGAGCCACCGGGCTGGGGGAGAGTGGCCGGGGGCTGGCCCTTGGCTGTTATTTTCAATTACAGCAGACCAGGGCAGAGCTGACAGCAAAGGCATTTGTACATCCAATGAGGAAGAGGAGGAGGAGGAGGGTGAGAGTTTGTGTGCGGAGGGCTGGGTGGGCAGTGGAGAGTGGGAGGGAAGGACAGGGAAAGCAGGAGGCAAACAGGGAGGGGGGTGGGGGGGTATCACTGGCCTGCGCTGCAGAGTTTGATGTGGAAACTTTGCTCTGACCTCTGGGACTTTACGATCGCTATCACCTTTGTCCGCAACCTGACTTCTCATCCATAGAAAGTCCGCTGATCAATACACTGTGGAAGTTTCACAGCCGCTGTTCTTGACACAAGTCTAATAAAAACTGGGATAATAATAGAGATGTTGGTCTATCTGTCTCTGCAGAAGGTTGTGGATTTTGTGTGTGTGTGTGTGAATAGGACCTCCTGTAGCGCCTGGATGTTTGGTGAAGGAGATTAGCGCCTGTTTAAAGTCTCACTTAAACCCACTCGCAGGGATCCGAAAACACTCTCACCTCCTCTACAGGACAGTCTCTCCACTTTGTGTACGAGCCAAAGCAAAAACACAATTATTTAAAGGTGCTTTTTTTGGAGGGGTGTCGTAATACTAATGTGATGTAGTTTCCTCTTATCTGATGCAACAAATAAGGTGGAGTGATGAAATTAGAAAAGTCTCCTCTATTTACTGCATCACTGAATCATATCTGTGGTCAAATGGAAGTTTCATTCAGATCATTTAAGGATCCGTTGCTGAGACAACGACAGTGTCATAACTTCATCAAAAACTGAATAGAAGAGGCTTTTGTTGTGAAAGTTTGACACAGGTAACGGATGTTCATAAAGTAGGGGTGTAACTGATTAATCGATGTATATATCCCTAGGAAAATCGAAGCGAAAATTTGAATTGAAAATGTATCGTCATCGTGATACCTGCATGTCCTCTACGCGAAATGCAAAAGACGCCATAAACTGCAATAAATGGTTACTTTAAAGGTTTACACACATGCTAAGACAATGTCTTGGTAGCTTAGTGGATCTAACAAACGAAAGTCATTTATACATTTGATCAATCAGATGGACCCCTTCACGCCACTGACCAAACTGAATGTAGCCCTATGGATGCCCGCTTCCTATGCAGACGTGGGTCGTTTTTTTAGCACAAGTCAAGTAAAGTGACTTTTGTTTCGATAAAACTGTTGCAGTGAAATTGAAATGTATTGTTTTTTTATTTTGCTATTTGTTTATGCATCTTAAGTCATATTGCCATTTCATTATGCCATTATGCCATTGCAAAATTGATCACCAATATCGCATATTACAAGTTTTCCTCATATGGTGGAGCCCTAGTCAACTCCATTTCCTTCCAGTTTAAAAAAAAAAAAATCAAAACTGAAGTAAATCTAGTTTTTTTTTCAAACTTCCTTTTATGGTACTTTCTTTAGCTTATACTTAGTTGCGGGGTTGAGTGCAGCCCATCCCACGGGCCTTATAGTCTTTATTTACTGCTAAATTAAGAAGCTGTTGCCATTCTGATTGCTTCACTTATGATTCATGTTGGGCGAGAAGCTGAGTGAGAAGTCAAAGGAAAGGCTGTGTTCTATACACAAACAAAGGAACATTTGTATTTGAACCATTTGTTATAACATTTCATATAAAAATGAAAGGAGTTGATAAATGGTTTGTCTATGAAACTGATTAATTTGACCTAAATTAATCTCTGCAATGGACTGGCGACCCGTCCACCTACCCCACCTTTACCCAACAGTAGCTGGGAAAGGCTCCAGTGTGAGCCCAAATGGATTGGGTGGGTTCAGATGACAGGTAGATGGATGGACCTAGCTTTTTAAAAAACGTTTTTTAGTCAATTGAAAGTCAAACAAGAATGAAAATTTTAGTGGAAACTGACTTTATTTTTCTTTTTAATATATTCCAATCCAACAAAACATTTAACAAAGCTAAACAAGTTAAATTTAGGGACAACTGGTGGCCACATGAATACTGTGTTTAATTCAGATAATCTCTCAGATGTGTGTGGAAGTCTGCTATTTCATTATGTCCTTTCGGGAGTTACTATCATGTGTGTTTTACCCTGTTTCACAGCTAATCTGATCTGATAACATTTAGATTAATGAATCAATATAACCTTACCACCACTAAGTAAAAGCAGCAAGAATTTTAGACATGAGGCTGTAGCTGTTTAAAATGTCTTTCTTTCCTTGTCGTATTGGTTGATTGTGGCATGCACTTACAATCAAAACGAATTTAAGCCTCACCAGTGTTGTACAGCTGCCTCCCAATTGGTTGGTTGTGGGTTCAAACTCCAGGCCTGTCGATCACTGTCCTTGTGCAAGACACCTAACTCCACCGCCCTCTGCCTGTACTATTAGCTTCTCTGGATACAGGGTCTGCTAAATGCTTTTATAGTACAGTGTCCCCTCGTTTAATACGGGGTTACATTCTAAAATTAACCACAAAGGAGGATTATAGATGTTTTAAGGCTGTAAAGCTCATCACTACACAGTTTATACACTTTTCTCAGATAGACATGAACATTTTCACACTTATTCCTCTTGTTTAAACTCTCAATGTTCAAACCTTCATAGATAAATAAGTCCTGTATTAGAGAATGAAAACAAGGATCTGATTGCAATCAAGGATTTATGGAGATTTGGCAAAACGAACGCATTCAGGACAGTAGACACGTCACAGTAGAGATTGATTGACAAGGTCAACAGCCAATCAGGATGCAGAACAACGTGCATTGTACAAAAAACTAAATAAATGCATGCAAAATTGCAGAAAAAAATCTATGAAAAGATCAGTACAGGTGGTGGAGGGGGACTCAATTAAAAACCCATTCACCTTCAGACAGGCTGTCTATCAACGCCGTTTTGCTAAGGATTTTAATTGCTTGGCAAGTTTTTCCTCATCCTCTATAAGCCACAAATCACAAATTGATCTCCCGTTGAGAGATTAGATCTTCCAGGAAGGCGTGGCGTGTTGCAGTTGGTCATACTAACAACACATATAGGCACTTATTCATACTCAGAAGGATGAGTCGTCAGCATTACCCCTAATCAGCTGGGTTAAGGGCTAGCATATTGAGTGACTGCTCATTGATTGGAGTGGGTGTTATGGAGTGTATCGGCATTGATTGCGGATAGACTGCAGTATAAGCTGGATTTATGAGTCTCTAACTGTAAACTGAGGCCAGAGGAAAGAGCTGAGAGTCAAAAAGGTCCCCTCTGGTTTTCGATTCTAAAAAAACATCCCTTCTCCAGGAGTCCTGAATTTCCTAAACAGGATGGAGCCAAAGCTGGATAGACTTTGAGTGCATTCACTGCCATTTGCCTGTTAAAATGCTTCCCTCCCTGTGTGTTTTCTCAGGTGGGCTAAACCTTTGACCTCAGCCTCCAACCCACGTTTGTTTACCCGATTGAGTTAAGGCACACAGAGCGCCGCAAATGTGTGTTTAGCGACTGACAGAGAGTGTTGTGCAACTTCCAGTAACTGTACGATTGAGTGTGTAAACAGAGAGGAAAGGAACACATACAGAATGTTGCGATAGTTCACTTCAGATGGGAAAATACTGCGGACCACATGAACTTTTAATTTGAATGATCAGGAAATCCGACAGTGTAGGAGGAGACGGTACCTTTTGCGCATTGACTGCATAAGAAACTAGACAGAGTAACTGTGGTGTCACCCATAGAAAATGACTTTCTCCCGGCTCCAACTAAATAAAGTCAACAAATTTTTCGGAATACGGACCATTGATTTAATTCAATACCATTCTCGCCAATTAGGAGTGAGCTTGTTGAAAAGCCACACCTCTACCACTGAAAGTGGGCTTGAGAGAATATGTCAATCAAGGTTTTGTTGTGAAACCACATACTTTTCTTATTGCATCTGATTGGTGAGTTGATAACTTGAAATACTTGGACTGCAGAAAAGGCATCATTAAAAAAATTATCATTTAATAAAGATTAACAAGAACATCTTGATAAAAAAGGCATCAGAGCAAGAATGGTTATTCTGATAAATAGAATGACAGAGCCAGCAGCTACTATTTGAAACGCCAGGGGGGAGGAGTCACTCAGTCCAGCTCTCATGTACAGTTAATGGTTCGGCCGTGATGCCTGCCTGAACGATAGCATCTTCACAGATGCACAGTCAGATCTGTCTGACAGTGACGCGGTTTACAGAACTCACCCCCAGACTCTTCGTTTAAAGTGGCCTGACGTGTTTCCACAGCTGGGTTTGAAAGGTGTGCCAGGAGAACGACTCAGTCTGTGCAACATTTCCTGTCTCGCTGCATGTCATCAGCCTTACCCACATAAGGTTGGTGGAGGGGTGGCAGGAGAAAAAAGAAGGTAGAGGATGGAAGTGTTTCATGCCAGCATTTGCGGAGCGTTCTGGACCATCTCCCCTATTGCTTATTGCAGAAAACAGTTTGCAGAGCCTGTCGTCAGCTGCGTGTCAGTTTAGATGCCTTCTACAGACCTGTGTAAGGAAGCAGCACGCACGGCTGTGAACTTTGTTTCCATGTGGAGTGTGGGTCAACTGTAAGCAAGAGAACGTTATGTGAACGGCATGTGGGATCCATTTTGGGAGGCTGTGGCTATCTGGTGGGTCTTTGACTCCAACGCAGGCAGATGTGAGCTCGACCCGGAGGCGTCACATCTGCTCTCTGTTACCTGCTTCAACCAGGTATCAACAGCTTTAAAAAAGGAGAAAAATAATCACAGTGAAGGCGTGGGCTGACGGACAGCAGAGCTAAACACAGCTGCTGGCTTTTGTTAAGTGGCTTTGGAGAGCCGGGATGGGTCAAACCAGGAGGAGGGGGGTGGGGGGACCTCTCAGAGCAAAAACATAACATCACTATTGATGTAACTAGTGTCAGCATGTTAAAATATTTCCCTCGCTTCATTATTGTCTACTTCCATATGCGGCTGGCTTGCATGCATTTTGTTGTGACAGCAGTGTCAGGTTAGGTGGAGGGTAGGCACTCTGTGATGCAGTCAGGAGGACTCTGCAAGACTATTAAATGCTCGCCTACTGTGACCACGGTTGTCACTGCTTGTTGAATGAGAGAGAGAGGAAAATACAAAGGAGCAGAAGAGCAAAGGGAAAAAAAAGTTTTTCAGCTGATATTGTTTCTACGTGAGTGGTTCGCAGGAGATGCCGGAGATGAGTCAGTGTGTCGGGGCCCGCACATTCTGGCATCGTACAGTTTATGTAGAACATCTAGGTCGATCTTTGAGAGTGCGAGTGAGCGCACATGTGCTCTGATGCATTTAGACGTTAGGGGTAAATAGAATGTACATAGTGCATATGTTGGGGGAAGGGGGGACCGCATTCAGGCATACAGGAGGGACACAAGAGCCCATACATGCTAGAGCCTAAGGGCATAAAAGGCAGAAGCCTACTCATAGAGTCTCCCATTAGGACAGGAGTGTACTGTCACCACTGGGGAGGGTGGCTGGCTTCTTGTGGGAAAGATGCAGGTCATTGTAAGGATGCTCTTCCATTTTCTTCCTTTTAAGTGACCCAGTGCAAACCACCATCTCTGATATTCAGCATGTTTCCTTTTAGTTTCCAATAGGGGTGTAACAATTAATCAATTATTCGATTTCTATTCCTTCGATCCAACCACATCGATCTGTCTGAGGCAGGATTGAAACCAATCGACCAATACCATTTTAAAAAGTTTCAAAATGAGATGAATTGATTTTATTGATAGAAGACGAACGTTTATTATTAGACTCAAGGTCCAATTGCCGCAATACACACAAAACAAATAAAAGACTTTAGAATAAAAATAAAAAAGCATTCATGATGGTACAAGTTTAAAAACAGTGACATAAAAGTACCAAGTGTCATAAACTTAAAAAAAGACTAAAACTATTGACAACTTAAAAGTTTAAAAAAGACAACCATACCAAAACCTCCAAATAGGGGACTGGTATCTAAAAGTGCTGTACCGTACATCGGTGAGAGTTAAGATGATTTTGTTATTCGAAGCGCTGAGACAATAAATAAATAAAATCATGGATAAAATGTCTTAACAAAGCTTGAAGAGATGATGGAAAATACCATTTGGGTTGAGAAAGGGTAGGTTCATTTCACTATAAAGTAAAAATGACCACAGCGGCATGTGATGTCAGAAAAAAATGACCAGTCAATCATTCCAGTCCAGTGTGTGGAAACACTTTCAATTTATCAAAGACATGTGACCATACAGTGTGGTAGAATGTTCTAATCATGTTCCCTTTTGGATTATTTTGATATGGAAAAATAGCAGTGGGCTAAACTTTATGCAACTGAATGGATTTGACATTAATTCTTGTTCACATATTTAATTTACACAAGGAATCTGTAAAACTTCACCTGCTCTGTTCAGTACCCAGGTATTTATCTCTGAGCCACAATAGTTAAATGTTTGGCTAAAGATGTGAGATTTTAGGTCAGTGATTCGAATCGTTCTGAAATGAACCAAAATCAACTGAATCGTATCAGCAACCACAACATATGATATAGATCAAATCATTATTAAAATGAATCATTACACCCTTGATTTCCTATCAAAACAGCATTCATGTGGCATCACTTGACCATATCCTCTTTTTGAATTTACAGGGACTGCTGTGTAGATATAGATTCGCTCAATGTAGTCAGCTTGAAATGCTTAAGTACTGCAGTGCGGTCACCTCCAGCGAAGACCTGTGAAGTGAGAGTAAATAAGAGACCGGTACAGAGTCACTGAGTGCATTTTCTATTGATCCGCTGGAGCGACCTCTCTCCGGCTTTATCTCTCACTCTCTTGCGCACAGTTCAGCCCAGAGATCCTTAGACATCACCATAGAAATGTAAAAGAAAAACATGTTTTACTTCTAAGACCTTCTTTTAAGATTTACTACCGTCATATCCCTGGATGTCTAAAGAATGAGAAAAATCCAAAGCAATGCTTAGCCCAATTAGTCAACGACGTGAAGGCGTCCATCCGATTGGTCCAATGCATACAGGGCTTTAGTTGATGCGTTAAATACTTCGAGCTACCATGAGAATGTTTTAGCATGCAACCGTTTATCGCAGTCTTTTTTGATACACCTATTGCAAATACATTTTCTGTGCAGATCTACTTTTAGATCACCAACTACTAACCCTACTGTGTTTTAGAAAGCAGAGCCAGTGTCCAGGGTTCCTGCGAGGTCACTGGATTATTCCTAAATGGGACTGTTTTTAAAATATCTCTCTACAAGCCCTTTTGCAGGCGTCCAGTCACACGGTCTTCTAAATGCTACTCTCAGTCCGACTTGTGATGAATATTTAAGGGATTCTTTTTTTTTTTTACGATCACATCAAATTTGTCCTCAATTGGACACAAATTGTCTGAAATGGTGTCACAAATTGCTTTGACTTGGAAGTTAACGCTCACTTGAGTAATTCCACCTCATTTCAGAGCTGTCACAGTTGCAGCTTGTTTAGCTGTTTCTCTGCAGCATTTGAGGCACATGATGCAAGAGGATGTCAGACTCTTCTGTTTACCTCTCTGTGGAGTGCTTTGGAGAAGCATGTGTTTGTGCACGCACTCCGTGTGTGTGTGTGTGTGTGTTTGCGTGTGGGGGTGGCTGTTTGCGTTGAATGGGCATCCATTTTCTTTGTTCATGGGCAGAGCTTCAATGCTGGGAGACCTTGTGATCACGAGCGTCTACGTCGGAATCTAAAAAAACAGGCTTTATTGTGGGTGCAAGCAGAGTTCACGACGTTTGCAAACGTGTGTGTGTGTGTGTGTGTGTGTGTGTGTGTGTGTGTGTGTCTCAGGAAGTCAGCTTTTGAAGAAGTGCATTTGACACACAGACTGACACCAACAAACCAGACAGTTCTGAGTCTTCTTTTTGCTTTGACTGTTTCCTCTTGAAACAGACTCTTCGTCTCCCACAGTTTCACACTGTGGTGGTCATGGTGACGCCGGGATGGTCTTTAACTTTCAGGAAAACTCAGAGCAACCCAGACCAAGGAGCAGGTTTTTTGTTAGCCCTCTCATCTGAGCTTTCTCTGAGTTTTCTTCTAGAGTTCGGCTTTTCATCTGCAGTCCGACAACTTGGTGATCCTAAAAATACCGTGGGTGTTCATTTCAGCACGTGTGGAAGGTTTGTCTTTATGCGTCTCTAAGACAACCTGGTCACCTTACGTGGTAACTGTAACACAGATGGACAAAATGTGAAATCAACTGAGTCGCTGGATTCTGAAGGGCAGATTTGAGAGTTTTTTAGTCAAAGCCAGTTTGGTAGAATATAATGTCACCAAACCTTGTCTCTTCTGACATGCGTGGGACAAACAGATTTTCAAAGCTGTGAATTCGACATTGGCCTGTCAGCTAAAGGTCTGTACTGTTGTTTATATGCGTTTTGAGTCCAATCTAAAATGAAACTCTAAGGTAATAAAACCTTAACTCGCCATGTAGATCCAACTTTATGTAAGTTTCCTTCTGTTATGAATT
Source organism: Oryzias latipes (assembly GCF_053564925.1). Lineage (NCBI taxonomy): Eukaryota > Metazoa > Chordata > Actinopteri > Beloniformes > Adrianichthyidae > Oryzias > Oryzias latipes. The sequence continues at coordinate 9,683,208 of NC_136257.1, read as the reverse complement.
TGGATGATCTAATATTGGAGTAAATGTGGGCTAACTTGCATGTTGGTAAGTTGATGAACTCAACGCACGCACCCCTTTTGTTTTGTTTTTAAAGTTCTGCATATGGTGGGTGATTTGAACTAGAATAAACACATTCATCTTTGCAAATATCTTACTTTTTCTGCGAATCCTGTGTTCAAACTTCAAGAGCTTCTCTGGGAATTTCCATTGTATTCATTTCCATTACAAGCTCTGTGCGTCCTTAAGTGCGCGATGCGGACTTTGTGTTGGGGGGGCGCGCAAGAGTTCTGACACTGCGATTCTTGCTGCTTCATCCCCGCAGTGATCAAAATCCCACACAGTCACAGATCTACTCCAGAGCGGTTTAATGAAGAATCAATCACCGTTCTTCTGGGGGCAACCTTTTATTAATGTTCTCCTTCACTCCGTAAGGAGTTAGCCATGACTGGTCAAAAATCCCACACCGTCACAGCTCTACGATGAACCCTTTAACCATGTTGCCGGCTGCCCCCTTATATGGATAAGGGCTGACTCTAAGGGAAAACTGAGCAAGAGTAGATGGCCCGCAAGAAATTTTGAGATCATAGACAACCTGTTGATCCAATCAGGTAAAAATGGTCATGCACATTTCTTTCTATGGCCATGCTGCAGGCGTCAGGTTGTAGTGAACACATAAGCAAAATTTACAAATAAGTAAGGGGGGGGAAGTAGGTGAGACGCAGGCACGTCAAAAGGATTTTACATTTTTTTTCAACTCCTCAACTCAGTGAGCAGGGAGCCCATTAGTGTTAGTCAAAGGTGTATGTGTAGTTTGTGCGGACATCTTATGGGCACTTGCGTGTCAGTTGCACACCCCGTGCATGCAGCATTATGCGTGATCAGTAAGGAGCCACCTTACTTAAGACTGGAGTACTGTATGAAGGGGGCCCCATGACGGCCCTTAACCCTTGTGCTATCTTAGATGACCCCACCCTAAGGTGGAAAGATTTCATGTAATCCATGGACACCAGTGAGGTTCACAAATCATTGAAGAAAAAAGGTTCAGCGCACTGTCTAGTGGGTCTAGATGACCCAACTCCCAATGTTAAAGTGCCTAGGATAGCACAAGGGTTAAGGTGGTTGCACGAGCTTCAAGGGACCTGCAAGACACGTGTGCTCTTTTTAACCCTTGTGCTATCTTGTGGGGTCCAGATGACCCCACTCCCAACGTTGGGAGTGGGGTCATCTGGACCCCACAAGACAGTGCACCGAACCTTTTTTTTTCAATGATCTTCACTGGTGTCCATAGATTACATGAAATCCTCTCAACCTTTATCATGGTAGGATTGCACGTCAATGTAAGGGTGGGGTCATCTGGACCCCAAAAGATAGGACAAGGGTTTAGATGCAGCTGCTCCTCCCTCCACAGGCCCTGACAACCCCAAAACCCACAGCACCCGTAGGCGTTATCCCTCGAATGGGTGCATGTGACTAAGGTTTAAATAATTCACACTCTTTGACATACCGTAGCTCCTCAATTGTTTACACAATCGACATGATTCTGACTCATAGAAAAGTGGCTTTTCAAATTGACTTTTCCGATATCCAATAAATTACCAACGCAAAATGTTGCGTAATGGCGCAAAGACAGATTTCTCTGCAACAGAATTCGCTGTGATTGCATAAACAGTTGATTACTGTAAGGTGCGTAAACGGCTGAAGAGTTGTGATAGTCGAGAGACTGTCAACACGGGAGCCGAAGCTCCGGTTAACTGTTGATCTTAAACAACAGTTAACACCTCAAGTCTCACTGCTTGAGGTGTCTCACACTTCTCACGGAGCTTAGTTGGGGCCTGAGCATGCTCCAACTGTTCTGTTCCTTTAAACATATAAATGAATTAGGGAGTGGTGGGCACCGACAGATGCTGTAGAATAACTGTTTGTGCAGACTTTACGGTCCCTGCTTTATTGATCAAAACTTGATTTTTTTGGGGGGAAAAACATTAGCTTAGTTTTTTGTTTTAGTTTTTGGTGGTGACACGTTCCAAATGTGTGTGTTTGTGCTTGTGTGTGCTGGTGCAGGGAGTGGACTTGAGCTGCATCCGGCAAACTCATCCCCCTCATCCTGACAGGATTACTGACACAGGATCTCCCCTTGGCAGAAATAGCAAGGACCCAAGGGCAATCCAGTAGAATATGGGAACTTCCGTGGGCCTTACAAGTGTGCACGTGTGTATTGTGCGTCGTCTGTGTATTTACAGGACTATCACATCTATAAATGGAGGTGATTTCTTCTCAGGTGATTGTACTTTCTGCGTTTTTCTCTCACAGACAGTTGTGTTTCCATCACTTCCGTCTATTTCTTGGAACTTAACCTAACTGGTGGTTAATACCACAGGAACTAGCTTTTTTTTTTTGTCCCCTAAAGGAAGTTAACACCCACAATGCAAAGACTGTCACCACAACCAAGTAGGACAAGAAAATAAATCCCCTAAAAGAGTCGAAATAAAGATGTTTCCAATTTATGTAATAAATGCAGAATAAATATGCTAATGCTATATTCAGGAGCCCACATTTAAAGCCTTAAAATGCTGGCACATTTGAGCCTGTTCCTACAAGGCATGTTAACCAGGCTGGAATAAAGATACTTTGGTGTGTAAAAGTGGACTGGAGGAAAAAGTTTCGGTAAAAGTCAAAAACCAAAAGGGTAGCATTGACTGTTAATGTGTTACATCTCTGGAGCTACAAGTTGTCTGAATCTTTACTTTTATCAACATTTTGTCCAAGGAGGTCAGAAGAAAAGTTGAACATTTTTCTCTAAGAATTTTTCCTAATTTTATTTTTACTTGGGCACTTACTAGTTTTATGGGCAAAAAATCCACCAAAAGCAACTTAATTGAAAAATAAATAAAAATAAACTATAATGAGATTCATAAAAGTTAATTTACAAAACATAATTTACATTAGCTGCAGCCTAAATGATAATTGATTAATTTGACGTGCTGATAGTAGCCAAACACCAGCTTTTAGAAAATTTGCATACAGTGTTCCCTCGCTTATTCGCGTTTCAATTTTTGCGGCTTTATGTATTCAAAGTTTTTTTCTTTTTCAATCACATGACTTCTCCAGTCCATCACAAAAGCTCAGACATAGACGCTTATATGAGACTTTTGCATCCAAAGAAGGTGCTGCGGGAATTTCTGAGGAAGGGACCGCAGATGAAGAGCACGCCGGCCCGTCAGCTTCCCCGTCGGCTGCTAAGGGAATATTTCACATCATTCCTGCATCGCATTCCTGCATCGCATTCCTGCATCGCTACCAACCGAAGTTTGTATCCCTGCATGGAGAAAGGGCATCAGCTGACTTAGACGCAGTCAGAAAATATTCTGATACTCTGAGGAAGATAATCGTGGAGAATAATTATCATCCGGTGTTTAATATGGATGAAACCTGACCTCTCACACTTGAATGATGAAGCAGGAAGCATGGGCTCCTGGTTTTACCTCCCAATGTGTGTCATAATGTACGCTACAGTACAGTCTATTAATCTGAATATTAAAAAACTATGTTGAGCCAATATTTTTTTTAAAACGTTTCACAAAGAATCAGAAATGTTTCAGAAGGGTTTAAGGATCGACGACAGACATTCTTCGCGCGATAGGGGATGGGGGTGGTTCTTCGTATTCGCAGGGGGTCACTGGTCCGTCCCCCCCGCGAATACGGGGGAATACTATAAAATGTATCCACAGGGGCAAAAGATAAAAAGCATTTGGCCAAATTTCCATTTGGGTTAAAGAGGTTTGTGTTAGACGCCGCCTAGAGGTTAGTATGTAAAATAAAAGGGCTCCAGTTGCTTCTGTATTCCAACCAGCCTCAAACAGGAAGTTTCTCCTTGTTGAGTTTTGTCATGCCAACATAATACTGTTTAGACTTAGGCAGCTACGAATATATGTGCATGTTAAAGGCTGGATTTCTGTTGGTAAACTGAAGACATATTTGTCATAATTTAATATTTTAAGGTTTTATTACTCTGTAGGTGTAACAAATGTTTATTTTATGTTTCTTTTGTTTCCATGCTGCCATGACCCCAAGTGACTCAATAGTACTACTCTTGCTTTTGTATTTTTCTCACTGTCAGTGTGTCAGTGCCATATTGTTGCCAGGGATTGGCCTTTTTCACGACCATGCCATTCTTTTTTTAAATGGGGATAAATCCTTCACTTTGTTCTTCCTCCTCCAGTCGACTTAATGTGTTTCAGTTTGTTTAACAAAAACTCTTTCACTGATGCTCTGCTGCACCACTAAAAACATGACATGAATGAGTTATGTTTTTTTTTTTTTTATGGCAGTCAGAGAGATATTGGGTTTCAAGCAAACTTGATGTCAATAGAAGGGAATGCGTTTAAGAGGTTTATAAAAACATGAAAACTGAGCTGTATTTTGTGTTGTTTGCACAAAGTGCACACATGTTATTTGAAGGGCACGAACAGGCTCTTTGCGCAGTACTCGGGGTTCGGGGGGAACCGAAAAAAGATCAAATCTGTACCCTCACCTACTTCACCCCTACCTACCCTTACATGTTGTCTAACGGTGTGCTACAGGTCATGCCCTTAGAAAAAAAAAATATGCATGAACATTTTTGCACTACAGACTGACCTTGTGGTCTAAGATCCTAAAATGTTGTAAGCCCCCCCCCCCTGTGTGCCCCACACAGGTTTGCCCATATCCACCCGCAAGGGCAGTTGTGACCAATGCCTTTCCCAAATCTTCAAAAACTGTTTTTTCTTTTATTTTTTAAAAATATTCTCCTTAAGACCTCAAGTTTTCTAAACTTTGGTGTATTTTTCAGTTCTTATAAAGTGAGTTCTGTCTCTTCAAAAACCGCCAAAACATGTTTAGGTTGGTTATAATTACTGTTTTATTCTCTCTCTGTGGAACAGGTTTTGTTCTCTGAGGATATGAGCAGAAGTTTGTGCAGTAAAAGCATCAGCTGAGTGCATCTTTGGGGGTTTTTTTAGCCTTAAAGTGGACTTCGTCTCTGTCTCTGCCTTCTGCTTTTTACAGAGTGAAGCATGAACGCTGCACGATGTATGTGTATGCTGCCATTTACAGAAGTCTGTACTTTTATTAGCAGCAAAGTAGCAGGACTATGCACTCTTTAACCCCCTTAAAAAATGTCCCAGAAGCATCTCAGAGACTTCACTTGCACCAAAGAGAAACACAGCGTATGAAATGGACATTCTGAGACCATTCACAAAGTGCCAAGAATGATAAGAAGAAAAAAAACTCAGTCTATATCAGTACATCCAGGAGTGACCGCCTTGGGAAAGCACACTCTGTCAACACAAGATCCACGCATGACAAGCGCCGTCATCACTGTTTACCTGCTGCGTCTGGTTTTTGGGGGTAGGAAACGTAACAGGGGAAATCCATCGGTTTGGTAAATAGGTCACTTACTGTAACTTATGAGTAAGCTCTGCTGTCGTGTGAAAGTAAATGTTATTCTCCTTCCGGAGCTGTAGAAAAAAAAAAAAAGTCTGGCGATAAATTGTTAGTGATGTATATCAGAGGATGGGAAAAAAACAGTGGTGAATTGGTCATGAAATAAAAATGTGGAGATAGGCCAAAAAATCTGGTTGCATCATGGAGAAAAATATTCTCTGAAGCCTTGGAGTTTGGTAGATTTGCCTCAGCTGTCTGAGCGCTAAACACTCCTACTTACTGTGGTTTTTAACGCTTTTGGGGCAATTTTCTGATGATGGAGAACATACATGAAGAAATTTCCACTTAAAATTGCATTTCTGAGTATTCTTTATTTAAATCTTTGTGAATCAGGAGTAGGCTGTTTGAAAAAGTTTGTATTTGAGCCAGAAAAAATGCCAAGTTTCCTGCTCTGAGCTCTCTGCATTGGGGAGGGGAAAGGGGTCGGGTTCCTCTGCGCTAGCGGTCCCGGCCATAACTCACTACTGCTGCTCTGCAGAAACTATGTCTCAGAAAACAGCAGGTTTTTGGATTCGGGCTTAAACGGCATAATCCTAATAAAGAGATCATTGGGAACGCTGTGAAAATAGATAAAAAGATGATCGGAGTTGAAGTTTAAATATTACCCAACAATAGAAAAACAAGAACTCGTAGTTGGAGTCTCAACATTTGTTCTTTTTACGGCACGAACATCAAGCTTTGCATCACCTGCTACAAACTGGCTAATTAGACGCAACTTGCTAAAGTGTGTAACAGCTATTACTTAAAGCACCAACACTTTTTCCCATTCCATGTTAATCATCTCTCACTATGCTTGTGCATGTTTGCAGCTGTGGCGGTTTATTATTTATGCAGCAGAGCAACGTCTGGCTTTGCGAGACGGCGCTGAGTGGGCTGAAGTCTGCTGGACCTTTGACCAAAACAAGTACCATTACTTTGCTCTGTGAAGTTTCTCTTTAAGTATTAACTCTACAGGGAACTACAGTATTTGAATAGCTCTCAAGCAAGAATTAGGCCAAGTAGATGAGGTCATGCATAGACTCTGCTCGACGTGAATCAGACCGGGGTTAAGATTTAAAGCCAGCTGTGATTCAGCTGCGGCTCTGTTGTGTCTGTGCTGTTTGCAAACCAAATTGGGGTGCTTTCAATCTGGATTTTACAAATGCTCATAAAAATCCCTCTAGATAGTAAAAACATATTTCTTATGCCTATTTTAAAGCCCCACTGTGATTGAAATCGTGTTTTTGATGTTTTTAACATGTTCTTGTAGCAGTTTTCTCATGATGGAGGACATTTTTAAAGAAAATGAAGCTCAACACTGCATTTCTGAGTATGTCTTTATTAAAAGCAGACAAAAGTGCTCTACGAAGAAGCTATCAGGTGGGGTGTAGAAGCTCCTACGGCAAGCCAGAAGCTCCCTGATTCACTCCACTCGGATGCATCTGCTTGCAGACGGCTAGATCCATGTACGTCTGTGTTTTCTCATCCGATCTGGCATCCGGCTTAAATCTGGACGGCTGGAAAGCTCAGATATTGGTTGCCATTTTTGTTGCACCAGTAATGTTAGGGTTAGGGGTGTGCAGGGGTCGTAAGCTGTGTGGGGCCTGGCTTACACAACATCAATAGTCCTGCTCACCACTCAGGTGAATGAAAAAAAAAAAAAACTACTGCCACTCTACAGAAACTATTTTCTAGAAAACTTATTGGCTAAAAACGGCATAATAATTAAAAGATCATTGGGAACGCTTTTAAAATAGATCAAAAGATGATCGGAGTGGGACTTCAAGTGGATGAACCTTGGATTAAATTCATATTTTCCAGCTTCAGAAACTCAGAGGAGGTAATAGAGCTGTATGCTTGTGACCCAGCAGTTACAGGCCGGTTATTAGGCCAATGTGTCACGCTGGGGCGTCCAGAGGCTCAGAAGAGAGAAGTGAGCCACAGCAGAGAGGCCAGCAGCAGCCATTGCATGGAAAACACAGGAAATGCTCACATCACTAAACACTTCTGCTCCGTTTTTTTGTGCATATTTGCACATAGCTGTGGTCAGTCATGGCTTTATTGTTTCAGAATGTTTCCCCGCTTTCCCCTCTGGCTCTCCCTTGTTTCCTCGGTGCAGTTCTGGGTGGGAGGGGCCCTGTTGGCATTCTTGCACCGTGAGCTTTGCGTTGGACCGGGCCTTGGCTCAGCTCCATGTCCCCTTTCTACCCTCTTTCTCTCCCTCCCCTTCTCTCTTGCTTCTTTGACTTCTGCCCCCTCTTCCTGCCCCCCTTCATGAAACAATCCCCCCCCTCCGACCGCTCGAACTAGTCTTGATTGCTCCCTTAACTTCTTGATTCTGCCAGCAACTCCCACCCATGCTAACGTCTTTTGCTATCCTCTTCCACAATCCTTCCTCATCTCTCACCCTTTATTCACCCCACCCTTTCATTGCCCCCCCCAATTGGCTGTAGCAGCAGCTGTGGAAAACTAGTGCAGGACATAGGCATGGCAGTAAAGGGTTTCTTCAACTTTCTATTCCACACTGTTTGTTTGTGCAAACTCAAGTTTAGAAAATCGCAGCTAATAAATGGGCCCTTAAACGCAGCACAAGGCATGCTGATGGACAGGCAGAACCGAGGCGAGGTGGATTCCATGAAGCTGTCAAAAGCCCAGTTTCCCTGGAACAAAAACTGTTTCGATAGTTTTTGAACAACCAGAAATAGTTTGGAACAGGTCCTGCCTTCACCCAACCTCACAGTGATGCTCACCACCCACTGCTGGTTGGGTTTTTTTTCCAGTTTGTGCTCTGCTGGAGAAAAGTTAAAGCAGTTGATTCCAAATCCTTTTCATTCACACAATTTCACTATAATGGTGGCAGACCTGTAAAATCGAGTAAACAGAGAACAAGTATCTGCAAATAAATGTCCACTATGTTGAAAAACATTGGAGTAGAATTAATAACATATAGAAAGTTGTTGAAAGTAAAATACATCTACAATGTTAACAGAAGAGGCTTTAGACATAAAAATTAGGTTGATTGCACCATATGTCTTCTGGAACCATCTATCCATCTTCAGAACCTGCTGAGTCCCTTTTGGGGTCAACCCAGCTACTGTTGGGTAAAGATGGGGTACGGTACATCATGAACAATTTAGAATCACCAAGCTTGTTTTTGTGGGAGGAGGCTGAAGTGAACCCACTTATGCACAAGGAGAACATGCTAACTCCTAACACAAAGAACTAAGTCAGGATTTGAGCCAGGACTTTCTTGCTGTAAGCAAGAGGGCTAACCACTACTCCACCGAGCAGCCCTCTTCTGAAACCCACACTTTGAAAAATCTTTTCTTCCAAATGGGATTCTTTACTTTTCGATTGAGCTTTCCAACCGTACAGTTTTGACGCCAGCTCGCACAAGGAAAACAAAGACCTAAATGGATCTAGTCATCTTCTAGTGGATGCATCAGAATGGAGCAGAGCAGGAAGCTTGTGGCCCACCCAATGCATTTTCTAAGTCACAACTATCTTTTTCAAATTACACTTTATTGTCTGCTCCTGAGTCTAGAAATAAATACTCAAATACAATTTTAAATTTAATATTCTTTATATATGTCCGCCATCATCAGAGAAATGCCAAAAGAACATGTAAAAAACACCATTTTCTTGGTAGGACCACAAAATACCACAAAAACACGTGTAAAAACACCAAAAACACAATTTTCAAGACTGGGTCTTTAAGAACCAGTCATAAAGTAGGTTTTTGTGTCCCGTTCGTAATCTGTACTCGCTGAACCACTGGAGTAAATGAGAGTGTATGTCCTGAGTGGGACAGAAATAACACAATTTACTTCTTCCACCTGAGCTCTCCCTGCTTCCATAGAACTCTCCCATCTCTGTTTCAACGTAAGATTAAATGATCACTTGAGGAAAAACTAAAGAAAACTTTTACTGTTAATGTAAATGCAGTTTTGCAGAAAAATAATTTCATCATTTCATAAACAAGGGAAACAAGAATACTAATTTTTGAGATTCAGTTTAGCTTTTCATTTTTTTTAAATGTCTAGGGTTAAGCCATGTTTTTGTTAAAGCAACAAGCCACCATGCTGGATGCTGTGTGTTAATAGGCTAAATGAGGACAAAGTCAAGGCTTTATAAAGCTACTAATCTTATTGTCCAATCAAAACGACGACTTCCCGTTTTTATTCTGGCATTTTGAACTTGTTCAGAGTCTGCCACTGCTTCCGCTTTGAATCATTGAGACATCACACTTTCACTTTGTGACCTATGAAAAACGGGTTTAAGCATTTGTTGCTTCACTTTAAATGATTAATATATTTTTTATTATTTATTTGTAATAACTGTTATTTCCTCATTTAAGGTGCAATTAATGTAAATAATGGTTGTATGGCTGAATGCAATAAGCTATTTATTCAATGTAGTCTTAACTTTTTTCGATTGGAGATAACTTCTGACTAAAATAACAAAATTTCAAGAATCCAGACTTTTTCATCACCAACAGGAAAATGGAAAATATTGAAACATATCAGTAAAGCGTGTTTTTTGTTGTCAAAATTGCCCTCACCTGCTTCGTTATAGTCCCCCCAAGATATGTTTTTTTGGGGGGAGAAGGAGGAAAAAATGAGATACCTTAACACTCCACTGCTCTCCTCTCTCTGCGGGCTCCCCCACACACCTGGGATGTCCATTTCATTTCAGAGTGCAGCAAATGGAAAAAGGTGATCTTAATCTTCCCCGTTTCCTTCTGGCTCCCCCTCCCCTATCTCCCACACACAGCGCCTCATAGCACTGACGGACGGTGCGCTCAACCTTCCACCAGAAAAGGCCAATTTGGTGGTGAAGCACTGCCTGCGCCGTGTTTGAATTGTCCTCATTTCAGACACAGCTCTTGTTCCTGTTTTTGATATTTGTGATTCTCAGCTGGCAGAGATTATCCTCTTGTGGGCGCAAAAAAAACTTGACTTCAAAAAATTTGCCTGCCTCGGTGTGCAAGGCTCCCGTGTTGGCTCATTACGCACTCTTAGGTGTCTGTCACTGCTGTTAGCTCTTTGGTCATTGCAGTCACAAGCAGAGCGGTGCAGTTGCCATTGATTTCCTATGAATGGCCCTCAGCAGGGCAGTTCATAAGGAAAGTGCTCGCACACAACTGGATTAATTGGATTTAGGGCACAAAGAAATGGTTGTTTCCTTTTAAGACTGCCTTTTTCGGCTGGACAATGCAGGTGCACATTTAAAAAACGATTTTGTGCAAAAGATCAACTTTTCAGGCTTTACACGGTAACTTTTGGCAATGTTCTTTTGGGGAAAATTTCTATTTCGTTTTCTCCCCTCCAGTGAGCATGAAATCCCAGAATGACAGTGATCCAAACAAAACAAATCACACTTTCTGGGTGAATCAGTACCCTGCTCTCTTCCTTCTCCTCAACACATGGCTCAAGGCAGGACTGAGGCTGCAGCTCCACCCGCCAACCGTTACCATGGTAACCCTATCTGGGCCTACCAAGTCCTGAAGCCGAAGGACATCCTGGACAACAATACAATAGCGGCACAGCCAGGGTACCTGAGGGAGTTAGACCTGTGAGGCGAGATCTGGGAGGGGGGGAGGTTGCAGATTGAGAGAATAAATCCTCCTTTCTCTACCTCCACTGAACAGAACAGCCACGATTTTCATTCTTCTCCAAAAACTGAGAGTGATGCATGGATCATCCTGTTATAGCCCATTTGTTGTTGTTTTATGAAAGGACAATAAAACCTAGTGGGATGTTTGGCGTAAAAGAATGTCAAAATATCATCTGCATAGAAAAACGGCCCATCATTAACCCAGTTAAGTCCACTATTTGAAAGACTTGACGGAAAATGCAATTTTTTGAGGATGAGATGTTTTGATAGAATGCACACAGTTTTTTAATGAGATACAGATGGTATCAATTATGATACATTAGGTGATTTATGAAGTTTTAGCTCACAAAAAGGTTAGTTTAAGACACAAAAATATTGACTTGAGTGTTTAGGTAAAAAGCACCTTATTTACCCACCGTCTTAAGGTTGATCCACATATTTTTAACATGGAGTAACTGTATTGTACAGAATTAATTATCAACAAAATTTACATTATTTTAATAAAGCAAGTATGCATTTAAAAATGAATAACAATAGATGAGTTATTGTCACCATAAACTTAGGAATATTACCAAAACCTTCCCACCAAGTCTTTTTTTCTTTCCTTTCAAATAAACTTTATTAACAAAGTTGTGAATCAATATAAAATATCAATACACAACACATAAAATTAAACAAAAGTGTAGGAGGTTTCACGGAAGCAGCCATTTTGAAATGAGCAGGAAAAGCCCCTCCACTGCCCCTAGTGGAATGATGATGAACTACATGTTAGAAAACGTGGACCAAATTACATCCAATGTTTTTTTTTATGCTGGTTCGGATCATGCTTATGAGGTAGGGGTATCAGAAATGTATTGCTAGCAACAAAGAGTAATAGAGATGTTTACCGGCTATTTGCTAGGCTTGCATTCTTCCATGTAGTCCTGCTAAAATAATAAGAGGGAGGGTTACTCCAGGTCGGACCTCAGCCCAGCGAAACACGCATTGTTTTCATTGGCTTCATCCGAGTATCATTTTTAAAGACGCAGCAAGGAACCGAGGGGACAAGATCTCTGGGGCGCTTTCCTGACACACGCTGGCAGAACTAGTGTTCCAGCCTGTAAGGCTTTTTAAAAGCATAAAGCTAAAAAAACTTGGTCTAACTGAATGAGCCTGACTTTTGAATGGTATTGTGCACAGTCACTAGTAGAAAGACTGCAGCAAGGTCTTTTGCAGAGGAAATTGTTGTGTAACTCACTATTGCTCTGAAGTCTTAAGAGGATTTTGCTCTGAGTTATTAAGTTAGTCTCGCAGCATCCCACCAGGATGCTGAAAATTATTAAGGAGTCGTGCTGTGAGCCGACTGAGCTTCCACAGATGTCTGTCAGATTCTGGTGATTTAGAAATGTGGAATCGTGTTGATTTAAAAATGTGTTTGTTTCTTGGGGCAGCTCGAGCGGAAAAAAAATGGGAAAAAAATTGATAATGTCCAAGTGTGAATAACCAAGTGTGGGACCTGCTTAGTCATGCTAAAACACCCGTCTTACACTTCTTCTGTGTTCCTTCACAGGCAGCCTAAGAAGCAGGATGTTAATGCTTGACGGAATGCCTGCAGTCCGAGTCAAAGCTGAGCCCCTGGAATCGGAACAAGGGGTAAGAGAGCAAGAGGGGAGTCGTTTTCCAGACAATTCCCTTTTTTTCCTGCTTTCCTTTTTTCCTCCTTTTGGCAATAGGCTGATAATCACTTCCAGGCCTGAGCAAGTCAGTGACTGAGTGTGGGGCTGAGAGGAGTGGTTGGAGAGGATGGTAGTGAGCAAAGGGAGGAGAGCCGCAGCTGTAGCAAGAATGCAGTGGGGTCTTTTGAGGAGGTGACTGGGGCCGGCAGAGTCCTGGCTTGGGGTGAAAGCACAGATGTTGTTGCTGCTCTCAGGACTGCATGTGAAACCCTCAATCCTGTTTTGTGTCCATTCCTCCTTCCTACACAAGCAGGAGAACCCACCAGTTTCCACATTTCACATCTTAAGACCTCTTTAATCTCTTTTAAGACAAAACACACCTAAAAAGATACATTTTTTGAAAAAAATACGTTATATACATGTAAATAAAAACAAATAAACAGTGTATGTGTTTATTTGCAACCAGTTGCTATACCTTCTCTTATAGACCTTTAGAGACCCACTGGAATGAAAATGATATTTTTTGTGTTTTAACATGTTCTCGAAGCATTTTTCTGATGATGGAGGCCATGTATGTTTTTATTCAAATTGCAGTGAATAAGGAGCAGAAAAGTAATGCTGTTTTTAAAAAAAAAAAAACGTTTTTGTGACCTAGAAAATACACTATGGGGCAACAAGTTTTCTCCATTCTGATGCATCCCCCTATAGACGACTAAATCTACATCTCAATTGATGTTTTTCTAGTCTGAGCTGGCATCTGGCTCAAAACTGAACAGCTGGATAGCTCCAATATTGCTCACCATTTGTTTCACCTGTAATGTTGGGGGCGGGAGGGGCTGTAAGCTAGCAGGAGAGCACATAAAAATAGAGTTCTTAGTAACTGGGAAGGGAAAGGGGAGGTGGGGTTGCTATTTCCCAACAGTCAGAGCCAAATTTCCAATGAACTACATCCGTTCTGCAGAAACTATGTTCTAAAAAAACGATACAGTTTTTTTTTAATGTTGTCTAAAAAAATGGCATAATCCTAATTTAAAGACCACTGGGAACGTTTTGAAAATAGATTTAAAATAAAGATGGGAGTGGGACATTGAGTGTTGCTCAAGCAGTTAATCCCTGTAAGTCTTGATTGCTGTTTAAATTTCAACATTTAATATGATTATATTTTACGAAAGACCTTCTAAAGGATACATAATGAACAAAATCACATTTTCTTTCCAGACCAACTTTCACTTTAGTTATTTTTTTTACATGCAAAAATGTAGAACTGTTATTTCATGAAATGAAGCCTCTCTATACTTCCAATAAGAAGTCAACATTCATGTTAGACTCGTGTGAATTTTAAAATTCAAAAGTCATAATTCTTTAAAGTAAAGCTATCTTAGAACTATCCATCAATCCATTTTCTTCTGCTCATGTTGGCTTTGGTAAAGATGCTCAGACCTTCCTCTCCTGGGGTCACTACCTCCAACTCCTCCATAAGGATCCAGAAGTCCTCCCAGTTCAGCCGAGAGCATGAGCTAGGTCTTCCCTGAGGTCTCAGCCCAGTGGGACATGTTCCCAAACACCTCCCCAGGGAGGCGTCCAAGAGGCATCCGAGCCAGGTGCCAAAGCCACCTCTGCCTTAGTTCTTACCTCAGTCTTTTGGACTGGTATGCTGTTTAGTTTAGCTGAAAGGGCTGAAAAACGTAATATATTCATGTGGTTTGGTTTTGCACACAATGTTAAAAAAGCAGCTCAGCCTACTTACTTACAATTTTGGGGTCATGGGGTCGTTGGAGTATACCCAACCACTGTTGGTTGAAGGCAGGCTACATCCTGGTCAGTTTGCCAGTCCATCGCAGAGTAATAAGGACACATACACCCCCCCACACACACCCAAAAAAGAAAGGAAAAAAAAATTCTTAGAGAAAAATAAATTAGAGCTAAACTAGTCTTCTCAATCAATATCAATAGACACACGTACCTCTTTACTTTTTTTTGCCACACTGTTTAAAACCATTTTTCTTGAATTAAAACAATTTTTTGATCCTCCCTGTGGGATTTGTTTGACTTTTTCTACTTGAAATTAAATCCACAAATTTTGAGTTAATTTATTTGGACCAAAGGTCAACTGATTTTTCAAAACTTTCTAAATGAAGAAGCCTATCTGAAACTTTGATCCAGACCAGTCGTGATGTGGATGTGCCCTTTCAAGCTCCCCTCACACTTGTTTTCAACCTGATTATGTAAAAACCTCTAATTATAAGGTCACTTTCTATTTAGCTGCCAAACCAATGGGAAACCCAAATGGGAGGATCTCTCAGTATTGGTTAAACCGGTTTATGTTTGAGACGTAAATGAAAGTCTAATGATATATTCTTGCATTAATAAGGAAAAAGCTGATGTGGTAAAACTGTGGTCTACTTTTAAGTTGATTTTTTATAGTACCCCTGTTTGTTGGCCTCACTAGTTAAAAAAAAAAAGGAACATGAAGCCTACATGCAGTTTGGTTGCTCTTTGGTCTGACGTACCCACATATAAAGTGGACTTGTTACACACTGAAGCTGTTGCTAGGTTACAAGGGCTGTGTGGCTCTGTGTTTCTACCACAGCTGTGCACAGTGGGCGCACACCACTTCATATTTGTAATCATGAGGAATTAGAGTTCAGTCATTATTGATTTCCATTAATAACATATCAATGACAATTCTGCGCATACTTTATCACCAGGAGGGATTTGTGGGAGAATGGTGCTATATCTTCTATTAAGATCAACCTCATAATGATGCATGCACAAAGTGACAATTGCTAATAACTAATTATGCTATTGTAGTTCTTTTATAGACTAGTCTGGCAGTAAAAGCCCTTTTTATTGATAGGAGATGAATTCTTCTCAGCATGTCTGAAAAGTTGAGACCTGCAACAGATGGTTCTCCTCTGGATGTCCTGCCCACAGCTGTGGACCAATGATTTGAGAGCTCGCGCTGACACCTAATACCTGGGGTTTGAACAATTATTCCACATGTACTGATGTCAGTCAGAGACAGGATGTGAGTGCTGCAGTTCACACAGCTTTGAAGTGCTCCGAGATCCCATCTTGCCCTCACAGACTGAGCTACCCTTCAGACGGAGACAGACAGTTTAGACTGCTGCAGGAATGTGGTCTTCATTTGGATGGCGTGGGGCCAAAGGCTTGCTGGAAACGCTCCTCCTGTTCAATAATTTGCCTGAAAGGGGCTGGAAAATCTGTCCCTCTACCCAGCATCCCCTAATAAAGACAATGCGTGAGGAGAAAGGCAGGTAGGCGGGTTGAGGGTATCTGTGTATGTGTGTCAGTGTGCGCAAGGATGTGTAGGACGGAGCACACGCATGTGTTTCTATCTGTCAAAACAAAAGCGGAGGTGGCTGCAGTTTTCCATTTCTGCTGGTTTGAAGCTGTGTGAAAAACCTGACCCCAAAATGCAAACCGCTTCTGGTTTCCTCTTTTTCTGACATTGATGTTTTGATCTTTTCTTTCGCATCACCAAGAGAACTTTGGACGAGTTAATGGTTATTTTAAGCTTCCTTTATTAAAATATGAACCCTACACTCAGAGTGCATAATAGTAAAAACATTTGACCCAACTTTGACTTGGAGGCTATTTTAGTCACTTTTTTATAGCATCACATTGACCTCTAAGCTATTTTTTGTGTTTACTGGTACACATCTTGTAGAGGCCATAATAGATCATTACAATTATTCAGGTTTACCTTTTATACAATTTTTTATTCTTTTTTTTCAGTCTTGTTTATTCGTTTTTGTTAACAGCAAACAACCTTAGTCAACAAGTTGGCTAATGGGCTAAGATTGTAGGATGTCAGAACACTCCCGATATTATTATTCAATCTCATTTTGACATTGTGTGTTATCCAATGCTACCCATTTTACCTTTACTACGTTTTAGTAAATCATGACAAAATTGGAAAATATTTTCCCCCGCCTTAAATCGACTTTACCTGGCTTAATTTACTCCTGTTGTAGTCATAACTGCCTTACGGGTGGCTGGTTTTGTCTCACGGGATGTGAGACACAGGCGTGTCGTACAGATTTTTTGTTTTTTTCAACCACCCCTTACCCAGAGCCCTGCGCAAGGGGCTCGTTAGTGCTGTTCACATGATAAGTACAAACACTGTGCTTGCAGTCTGACTGTTACAAATAAGGAAATTAGACAGAGCGCACTTTGTCTGGACATCCTACGGGCACTTTTGTATCAAGTGGAGCCAGTATGTGCACCTTACGAATGACAAGAGTCTGGCGACAGCATCAGCGACAGAATCACTTGTACATCATATTTGCGTGTAACTTACATTATTCTTACAAACACTTTATGATCTTGATAATGTCACTTGAGGGACCTGCACGACCCTCAAGGGAGCTGCAAAACACACCTGCGCTCCCCGTAAGATGCGGCCGCACTTGTCTACGACCTTCCACGGGCCCGGAACACCCAAAAATCAGCAAAAACCCCCTTTGTTCCAGATCCGTATGGGTGCATGTGATTATGGGTTTAAGAGTTGAAAAGATTGACTGCAGCAGAGCCACAAATCTAAATTTCAGTCTTTTTTTTTCATGGCAATTACCTCACAAGGTAGTTTTTAAAGTGTCTGCAAACCTTTGCACCTTTTCCTTCTTCTGATGAGCATCTTGAGTATTGAAGTCATTATGTAATGTGTGCACATTTTAGCATCAATTAAGGAACAAACTTCTCACTGTCTTAAACCAGTCACAAGCTGTTCTTAATTCAGTTTCAATAATTCATAAGGAAAGACTGATGAGAGACAACTGTGAGGCTTTGGCTACATAAAAGGGCAATATTGTAAGTGGAGACATAGCACAGCTAACAATGTCGGTTGTGTCCAAGTTCTTTTCTTCCTCACTACATAGTGCATTATTTTATAGAGCTGTCCGAAGCCACAATTCTAAAATCTAGTCCCCTAGAAATTTCCCAGAACTCTTTGCAAAAAAACCAGTGTGCCTTAATGCTCACTAGATTGGCAAATATATACCACAATGAATTGTGTTTAAACAATTTTTGTAAAAAAAGGTATTTTAATTTATTATTTTATACACCATCCAGGTTTTCATCATATGAACACAGTGGATTCGTAAAATTGCTTCCGAATTACTTTAGAATCCATGGCACTAGATAGTTTTTTAGTAGTTTGTTAGTAAGGAGGGAGGGTCATCCATATAATACACTTAAGTGGTTAGCGTAGTCTGCTAACCTGCCTGTCATGCTTCTATAAATGCACCGTCATGACCTTTTATGAGTATTGTTGACCTTCTCTGAGTCCCAAACTGTTTAGTTAAGCTAAAGGTTGGGTCTCTGGTAAAATCTTGACTTGTTGGAAGAGCGGTTTGAACTGGATGTGATCAGTGGTCATTTTTCATCAGAGAAAACAACAATATGTTTGAATATCCGCCTCAGAGGAATCAATGGCTTCAAAGCCATCAGGCAGTGTAGCTCCAGGCGGACTATGGTACGCAGGAAACGCAAACACAAAGATCATGAGCATGCAGCTGGAGGGCAGCTCCAGGCTCTGTTGACGAAGACTAAATCAGGAGTTGATGTAAGGAAACACAAAGGGTATTTTTCTTCACAAACAAATGTTTTAACTAACACTGTGACATTTATTTAAAAAAAAAAAAAACTTGATTTAATCACCAGACAATAGACTTTTGGATAAATCTAAAAAGGAATATTGGTTAAAATATGGAAATCTACTAAACAAGTAGGTGCAGTAAAAAAAGAGAGCCACAGAGAAAACTTTATTCTGCAGTTTTGTCATCCTAACTGATGCTTTATGTCCAATTTCTTCTTAAATACAAGGCCATTTGCAAGTTATTTTGAGATTATGGACACAAAAATATGACAAGTGAATATGATCGTGTTGTAAGATAATCATTTATGCTGTTTAATTGTTTGGATGAATGAACAAATACCTCTAAAATGTCCTTTTCCTCTCTAAAAGTTAGCGTGTTGTCGGTTCAGACTGGGTCACAAAATGAGATCAGCTTATTAACATCAGCTGCTTTATACAGAGTTTGTCATTGTGGCCACATTAATCAGCTGATCTCCACAATCCAATAATAATATTGCATTATTTAACTTTTCCACTTTTTTCTCCGCAACGTCAACTGCTTCTTTTTTTTTTACAGTAACCTTAATAAAACAAGGGAAGTTAAGTTCATTTTTAACTCAATTTTTTTACCTGTACAGATCCAAACCAACCACCAAAAAAAAAAAAAAAACATCAGGTCAAACTAATGTGAATGTGACAGAAAAGCACAGCAAAAAAAATCAAAAACTGGAATTTGAAAAAAGAAGTTTTTAAAGGTTATACAAACATAAATTTAAAAAAACGTTAATTTTAACCCTTTTTAGCTTTTATTACATAAATATTAGTCATAGTCTCCTTTTCAACATCATATTTGTCAACGTATTACTAGTCTATGCAGGAAAATTACAACCAGAGAAGAGAAAGAACAGTCTCAATGCTTGACCCCTTCTCAGTTGAAAAACAATCTGGGAGCTATGAAATATACCATCTCACAAGCTCATAACCTGGATCAGGTCAATTTCCAGGTTCTCTGTGTCTGGTTAAGTACTTTAAGATAAGGTTAATACAAACCACCCACAATGTGTTCTCAGTTTGATTCTGTGTAATATTTAGTGCATTTTACAATTTCTTAAGAAATCAATTTTAAGCAAAGTTAAACTTTTTTAACCATAATGCAACATGTACAGAAACCATAAAAGATAGAAAAGCTGTTCTTGAGTTATAAAAATATAACAAATCATATCAATTGGTCAGGATGAAGAGACTATGTCCCAGGTTTTGCGTTGTTTTTGCTGCTATTTTTGGAGTTCTCTCACACAAAAGGGAGAAACACAAAAGTAATTCATAAAAAAATGTGTTTCTTTAAACTTTGCCAAAGATTAGTCATATAAATATTTAAAATAAAGCTTATAACATTGGCCTTCTAGATTCAGAAAAAGTGTAGTTTCCAGTTGAGTTTAAGGTTTAACACAATGTTCAAAGCTGGTTTAGCATTTAATGTATTTTATTTTTGCTTCTTTTATTTTGTATTTTAATTGCAGCAGTTATTGCTCAATGCTAATATTTGTTTTCAACTGCAAAAATATTGAACTCCCTTGGATTTTCAGTGTTTTTTCTGATGGTTCTTGGTGATTCTTTGCTGATGTGAATGCACACCACTCACCACACAAAGTAGCAATCCACTCCCATTTGTCAAAATCATTTCTTGTGGATATGACTCCTGAAAAATTGCAGTTGAAGAAAAAATAAAAAGCAAAATAATCTTTAATGCCATGCATGGTCCTTGCTGATTCACCCAAATGGTTCTTGGAACCTGCAGACGGATAGAGTGCTTGTGCTACAGCCTGTATGGTGTTACGTTTAAGACGTGAATACTAGAAGCCACCGGCATTGGCCTTAGGTCTCCCATCGCTGGGAGACAGAAGGAGACAGTCAGGAAATTGAGCCCAGATGATGTTTTTCCACCGTCACAAAGGGGATTTAGGAGATGTACACGGAAAGCCAAGAGAGTGGGAGTCATGGAAAGCAGGAGGGAAGGGCACAGAGAGAACGGCCTACGTCAATAGTAAAGAAGTGAAATGAGGAGACTTTGAGAGACGTGGTAGCTCTTGTTTCATCGGGCATTACTCTATCTTCAGGGCCTGGATGAAGACAGTTTAAAGGCTGAATAAATGTTAGAAATGTGGCTTCTCCTTATTTTACTTAAGCATCACTGCAAAAAGTTTGTGATATACAGCTTAATGCTTGACTGTAGTTTGGCAACATACCAGATTTTTGGCCTCACTGGTGTGTTTGAAGTTACGCACACACCAGGAATTTGGCAGCGCTCAAGAACGGACTAAACACGTGATCAAGAACACACATTTGGTCCTTGTGTTCACACAGAGCAAGCAGGGAGGGGCTTCTTCTGCTTTTTCTGTTTCTACTATTTACTGGCAAATGTCTACAGTTGGAAGAGGCTTGGCGCAAAATGTCAAACCCTAATTATTAATTTTTCCTCCATGATACATTTTAGAAATGGTCGCAGGACGTCCCCTTTAATTTACTTCAGCGAATTAAAAGGGACGTCATCCATTCGTCACTACCAGATCTGAGTCCCTGATTGGTCAAAGTTCGACCTGGTTTAACTTGCAATGTGCGTTCAATGGCCCTGCATTTTGTAAGTAGAGCGTGAATGTGGTCGTATAAATGTGCGTGGTCTTATGTGAATGGAAGTGTTTGAATGCAGAAGCCCAGAATGCGTGTTTCCACGCATTTATGGAAAGTTTTCATTTAAAGTGGCTGCTTCAGAGCGCATTTCCTGTTAGGTTGTGTGAACGTAGCTTAACATTTTATTTAGAGGAAATTTGATGCTTTTTTTTACTTTTTCTTTTTTGTATTTCATCTTTTTCTTAATTGTTTTTTAATCACACAACTCTAATATTTATGTTTTTATCCCCCTACAGTCACCTAAAGTGCGCCATTATCCTGTGATGGACGGCATCCCCTTCTATCTCAGCAGAGTTAAACCCGAACATCCAGAAAACCTGTTGGGCTACGACTTGAACTTCCACACACAGACTGAGCCTGTCGACCTGTCGATCAACAAACCCCGCCCCTCTTCCTCATCTACCACCACCACAACCTCCTCGACATCAATCCTCAGATCCGCCTTCTCCCCATCGTCTTTATCGTCCTCCTCCACCTCCTCCTCTTCCTCCTCCTCACCGTCAGTTATCACCTCGGCCTCATCGGTGCTCACACCGGGCCCTCTGGTCGCCCCCGGCAGAGGGTTGAGAGGTCAGCCATATTTGCACATCCTGCAGTCTGTGCCGCCGCCCCCATCCAGCCCTCTGAGCCTGCAGGGAGCAGGAAAGCTGGCCAGCCATGTTCACCGCATCCCAGTTGTGGTACAGTCGCTGCCCCTCATGTATACCACTGCTGTGCGTTCACCCTCCAGCCTCAACAACGCTATGATGCTACCTCTGCTGGAAGAGGCCAAAAGCCAGGGAAAAGGTACGACCGTGTTCCCAGAAGTACTTATGTATTCATAGATCTGACTTTATCCCCCATTTAAACTGGCAAATGTAATTTCACCAGTTTTCTAACAGTTCTTCATCATCCTATTAAAAATGCCCCTTCCTCATAGATGGCTCAGTGATATAACTGACTGATCTATTCTAGACCTGCTATATATTGGGCTGTATTGTTATTGTAAATTTAGTGAACAAACTGCTTGAGTTGTGTCTGAATTTAAAGCGACACAGACAAAGCAAGAATGCAGGCAGCATAGATATAACCATCTGCTATCCACCTGGGTCTTGTCCTTTTAGTTCAAGTCCTATGGTAGTGATTTATATTGTTTTTGGAGCACAAGAGCTTCTTCAGCTTTATGGCTGTTGGAGAGAGATCCCCTTTCCACAAAGAGAAGGAAGAATAAACACCATTTAATCAAAAGCACGGGGTATAACATTGATTAGGAATATAAAAGTCTTGACGTGGAATAAAAGTCACTCAACCAAGAGACCCAAAGAACAGCAGGACACTGGAGGGAAGGGTTCTGAAGACTGCAGACAGAAGAGGATGAAATCCTGAAGTATAGGTGGAGGACTCAGAGCAGATGAAAAGTTTGGATAAATGGCAGTGCAACTCATGAGATGGACTGACAGAAAAAATTAGAGAAGGCAAGAAGATTGCTAATTAGATGAAGGGGAAATAAGTTCCAATTGGCCTAGAGCAATGGGGATAATTACGATCAAAGATGATTGACAGCATGGGAAACTAGAAGTAACACAATGCCCCTTCAGAACAGAAACCACTGAAACTAATTATCTTTATTGAAATTGTGACAAATCTTAAGCTCTGGACGTGTCCATAAAGCAGAATACACAGATGGTTAAAATGGTTCCCACAGGCAAATTGATCTTATTCTACTTTATAATAGAAATTTATAAATATGGGAACAGTCTGTCGCATATAATAATATTAGGAAGTCTCAGAGTTACATTAATAGAGACTTGAATGACACTGTAGGCTTTGTTGCCCTTGCTGTCTTTCTCATCGTCCACGCCTTTTTGAAAGTTCTTTAGTCAGAGTTCAGAGTGTTTTTGTAGAAGTCAAGCATTAAAGTTTAATAAAAACCAATGGTCACTGTTTCCATTCCACTGTTGAGTTGAATAGATCCTCTAGTTGAGCTCTATCCAAACAAAATGATTCAACGGCATCCCTATGAATTCTGGTTAAGCCATACCCAAAATAACTGGGTATGGCGGACCATTGGTCTTTAAAAGCGGTAGAAGAGTTTAGCACGCTTATTGGGTTCATCCATCCATCCAGCCATCCATTTTCTAAACTTGTTTGGTTGCAGCTACCTCTTGACCAAAAGTGGGGTACACCCTGGACATTTCACTCGTCCATTGCAAGGCCATACAGGGAACAACAATCTCACACACTCACATTTACTTGAATGGACAATTTAGAATCCTTTATCAAACTATCAGACTGTGGGAGGAAGTCAAAGTGCCTGGAGAAAATCAACAGATGCACAAAAACATGTAAGCTCCACATAAAAATGGGCCAGCTGGAACTCGAACCATTGCCTTCTTGCAGTGATGCATGAGTGCTAATCACTAAACCACTGTGCACTCATATTGTGTTCTCCATTTGTTAAAACCAATAGCTCCAGTGTTTGCATTCTTTTTTACTACGATAACTCTTCAAACAACTATGCTATTACGTACTTTCTGCAGATTCTGAGGCGGAAAAAAGCAGCGTCGTACTGATATGCAACACTTCACAGTAGTGAAGTGTTTACGCAATCGCCATAAATCACCTGATTCTGACACAGACAAAAGTGGCTTTGAGACTTTGTACAACATTTTGTTACGTATTACTGTAAAGCTGTTTTTCTCTGTGCCAGAATCAACTGATTCACATTGTTCGTGCAAAGGGTCAAAGAGACACACTATGTCTAAGAGCATGTGTTATTTAGGTCTCGCTGGCGACATCTCCGGTGTTAAAGGGTTGATCAGGCATTGACTTTTGAAAAATTGAGCTTTATAAGGTATTGGTTGCTACCCCTTTCCAATATTGACACCAAAAGTTTAATATTAGAAGTTACATGAAGGATACATTAAGTTCTTATGACCCATTAGATGAGATACCATAAGATGTTTGGAGACTGCATAGCTAGGTGTGGGTTTGTTTGTTTTTTCAGACCTGTGGCATTAGTCCTTATTCAAACACCTGAGCTAAGTGAGTACACTGTGTTCCATTACTTTTGCTTACATATGGTCATATTAAGTGACAAGTTGAGGGTACATGTGAAATATCTCCATTAAACACTGTTAGAGACCCAAGCATCCAAACAGAGCACTAATGTTATCCAGGACTGAAGAGACAGTAAAGCTGAGTTTTAAACAGACTAGCACAATTATATAACCTGATGAAGGTACACCATGGACTGAAAGCCACCCCATAATAGACGAGTACTACAAAACACATTTTATTCCATTATGTAAAACAGTGCAGACAGTTTAACAATGAAATGTTGCAGGTATCCAATCTGTTTTTCCCAGGAGGGGGTCCTGAACCCCCTTGTGTTACTGTATTTCATGGTTTGTGCTCGTCATACTATATGTTTTGTGGTTGGTCAGAAAACCTCTGTGAATTTTGATATAATGTGTGCGCAACAACATCACGATTTAGGATTTTAGAGCTTCATTTTGTCCTCAATAAGTCACGGCGCAGTTTGGATAGTTGTTATTGTTTTTCTCCTCTGGTGTTGCCTTGAGTGAGTTATTGGTTTTCTCTCTGGGTGTGGTTTTTTGCTGCCAACTATTGGAAAGGAGCCCACAGTAGGTGTTTCTGCCCAAGCCTGAGCTCCACGCAGGCCAGCTATTGGTTGGAAAAAGGTTGCTTCTTAGGAGGAATCGTTTGGAATTGCACTCACACCCTTGTATGTACTTTCAACGCTAGCAAACAGAAAAATGTAATTAGAGCAAACAGACACTAGGCCAGCTGGGTATGGTGGTCCTTAGAGATGTTTGAGATGTTGGAGATCTGTTCTCAAGGAGAGGACAAGAAAAACACTTTTTAAGAAAAAACAATATAAACCTATATTCAAAATGAATGTTTAAAATATTTTCTCATTAGTTTTTTGTGTATGAACAATAAAGTTCTGGCAATGCAGACTAAAAGAAAGTTTAATTCTGTTTTTATTCTCTTTGGTTCTTTACGCGCATCGACTGACATCCCTTCACAAACGCACAGACACACACACACACACACACACAAGCAGGTTGGCCATCCTCTTCAAGAGAGGGTGGGTACCATTTCTTTCAATGCTGTCTCCCTGTCTCCGGCAGGAGGTTGCCATGGAAACAGGGCTTGACTGGAAACAACAGGAAAGAAAGGAAGAAATCCGTTGCTCTGCCCACCTCTTCACCACTCCTCCTTTGTGTCCTTCGTTCAAAATGCCCCCCCTCTCTTATTTCCTTTTTTCGCTTTTTTTTCCGATTGCATTTCAAACTAATTGCAGGTTTTCCGTCGGGCGGCTGACCGTTCTGCATGTCTTACACTCTACAACAACAGTGTGAACCTTTTAAAGTAAAAGTCCAACTGAGTTAGAGAATTATTTCTGTGCCCACCCCGCACACTCTCCCCTCCATACATACACCCTCACACTCCCTGCTGCCCCTCAGCTCAGTAATAACACCGTGTCTGTTCAAAACTCAAGACCATTATTATGAACCATTACAGCCACAGTCTCAGCTGAAAGGGCAGAGTAGGTGAAGTCCTGATAGCTCAGAAAGGCAGCAGCTTACAGGAGACAGGATTGATCCAGACAGTGATGTCTTATTTCATTTTTTTAGTCACATGTGTACTTGTATCTATAGAATTTTGGCATCCTATTTTTATTTTTTCTAACTCGACCAGCCTATTTAATACATTATTCCTTGATAAAAGAGAAACTGATGGCTTTCCTGATGCACCGTCTGTGTCCATGGAGACGACAAAGAGATAATGGCTCAGATAGAGCGTTGTCCAAAGAAAAGTTCTCACATTTGTGCGCCTCTCCTGTTAAGCACATGCAATGGAAAAATGCCGAAAGTAGCAGGTTCTGCCTCTATGTGGGCTTCTCTCAATCATTGTTTCATGCACTTTTGAGGTACCAGCCAGGCTAATGCATACCCCATATGTTTATTATTCTCACAAAGGGTTTCTGCAACTGCTGTAACAGCAGCCAAACGGTGCTCAGCCCTGCATCTTATCTCTGTGGCTGGAGGTTGATATAGATTGTTTCTGTGTGTTTGACTATGCAGCTCCCGGGTTTAGGGTAACGCTTGACTGCTCTGTCCTGGAGCTGAGCGCTGTGCTTGCTACTACATGCGCAGGGGCATATTAACACATACCAAGGTGTAAGACACTCAATTAAACAGGAAAAAAAACTGTGGGACGGAGTAAAATAAAATAAAAAATGCAATTAGACTGTTTCTAGTGCAAACAATGTGATATGCCTTATACGTTTACACTTCCAGTGTCGTGTGTCAGACTCCTGTGTTTGTTTCCCATCCTCGCAGCACACACAGACCTCAACGGCCTGTCGCCAAGGCAGATCAAAAGTGACAGCGACGACGATGACCTGCCAAACGTCACCCTGGACAGTGTTAATGAGACCGGCTCCACAGCGCTGTCTATAGCCCGAGCTGTACAAGAGTGAGTATCTCTATGCGCCTGCTTCCACTTTTTATCCTCCTGATGCTGAAATAGTATTTCTGTTGTGTTGTGTCCATCACAGTCAAAATCTCCAATAGAGGATAAAGCTCTGTTAAAATATTGTGCATCCAAACACGTTATTGATAAGATGTCTATATATTTTAATGAAATAAGAGCCTTAGAGTTCTTTAAAAAAAGCATATTACCATATAGCAAGAAACCTACAGCAGGAGAGTAGCATTTTATTTGCTTTATCAAAACTTTCTCATGTGCAAACATTTAAAGGCAATTCACCAACCCAAGACACTGCAGAGCCACTGCAAGCCCAGGGAAGGGAAGGGAAGGGAAGGATGTTGTTTGGCAACAGAAAAAAAAAAAACTTAATAAGAGAAATTGTTTGCTTAACGTTACATTTTAAAAGCAATTTTGACACCCTTATGGTTTCAAATCCAAAAAGCATTTAAAGCCACAAGCTTCCTGCTCTGCTCCATTCTGATGCATCCACCTGTAGACGACTAGATCCATGAACCTTTTTGTTTTCTTGGTCTGAGCTGAAATCTGGATCAAAACTGTTTTTGTCGCACCGATAATTTTAGGTTGGGGGTGTGAGGGCCTGTAAGCTCCCTTGTAAGAGCTCTTGTAAGAGCTCATAAACAGAGACCTCTCAGTTAAAGGTGGCGTGAACGGGGGGGGGGGGGGGGTAAAACTGCATGATCATAATAAAAAGACCACTGGGAACACTTTAAACATAGATTCAAAGATGATATGAGTGGGACTTCAAAAAGTATTCCCATGTGGAACTTCAATATTGGAATAGGAATTGGTTTATTTTGGTCACTGCCAACAGGGTCTGCTTTAATTCACGTAAGTGCTAATCATTTGCAAATTGAACATGCAGGAGAAATTAAGAATTGCAATTTGTGCAAGGCCAGAATTTTATGACACCAAGTCTTTCAAGTATTGGAATAGAGCTGGGAAATAAAAAGCCTGAAGTAAGATTTTTTGAGATTTGCACCTCTTTGACACTTCGCACCAATCCTCTCTCAACTGTAGGTGGTGGACATGTGCTAGTAAAGGTAAAAAAAGGAAAATAAGAAAAAACCCTCACTGCTTTTCCAGTGTGAAGACCACGGGCTAAGCCAGGGGTGGGCAATTAATTTAACTCGCGGGCCACATTGGGTTCTAAAATTCAATAGAAAGGCTGGACCACGAGCAGATGCATGGACTGAGAGTGATATAACATGGAATGCAGATGAAAACATTTATATTGAAAATTATATTCTAAAACAGAATATTCTAAAGTTTTTAGTTTAAAAACTTTTTTTCCCATTTTAGATCACTTTTTTTATTGTGAAGCCCTTTGGTACCTTCAAGGAGTTGTGAAGTGCTATATGAATAAAGTTTCATCCATTCATGATCCTTTTAATAAAATAAATAACATTATTTATGAAATAAAACAATGAACAAATAACACTCTCTATGATTTTCAAAGACAAAAATTCAGGAAAAATATACTGATACATTTAAAAAAATAACTAAATAAATAATGGATCCTCTCCCATCATAATTCCGCAGAGACTTTGAGCTCATCACGCGTCTCACAGTTTGCGCAGCTACACTGTGTCCTGCGCGTCTGTTTCTCAACCAGTAATTATGAAAAAGCTAATTTCTATTTCTTCTGTTGCAGCTAAGCTTATATCTGTGTTACCTTTTCACCAGTACAGAGTTCCCTCGTTTATTGCAGGAGTTTCGTTCTAAAAATAACCGTGATCGGTGAAATCCACGCAGAATGATTACAGACGTTCATGGCAGTAAAATTCCTCACTGCCTAAATACACTTTTCTCAGACAGACATGAACATTTTCACCCTTTTCTCTTGTTTAAATTCTCAAACTTTCATAGAAATTGAGTACAGGATCTTAGAATGAAAACAAAGATCTGATCGATCACAGATTTCTGATCTGAAGAGCTACGCGTTTCTGTACAAGAGACATGGCACAGAGTGAGACGGGGTCTCCAGCCAATCAGGACACAGAACAGGGTAGCAGCATGATCGCTCTAAAAGAATGAGCTAAACCGGGAAAGATGAACTCCGACGAAGAAAGGGAAGACTGTCTTCTGTTCTGTTTGACAGAGATTTTTAGAGGGTTTCAGGTTGGAGCACAGACTGCTGAAGGGGGGGAATAAAATGTCACGTCTTGATGGTGTTGCCAGATTAAAAAAAACAAAAAAAAAACATGGGTCTCTGACATTGTTCAGCGGGCCGGACCAAACATGGAGACGGGCCGGATCCAGCCCGCGGGCCGTAGTTTGCCCACCCCTGGGCTAAGCACACGTTCTTGAATGTGCATCACAAGCTCAGTGTGTACGTAGTTTTAGATCACATTGACCTTGTGATCTTTTTATTAGATAAGACTTAAGGAAATCCATTGAGGAAATGTCCAGCCTTATCCTATATAATCAAAAACCAGCCCTCTATTGAACGTTTGTTTTCAATCAAAGTTAGATTCTATCAAACTTCGTTCGCTGTCTGTAAAGCTTAACTTTCTGCAAAGATGTCTGGCTTTTATAGACTCTCCTTACTTCCTTACCTACTCCTCCTCTAAAGGACTCTGTGCTGTGAGCGTCCTTTCCTTTCCAGGGCATTCCAGCTAATTTTGTTCTGATCAAAAGCAAGACATCAGATATAAAATAAAGATTTAGCACAGTGCTTTGCTCCTTTACAACTGCCCTTAGAGGGGCCAAACTTTCCAAACTGGTCAGGCTTTTATGTGGACCAACTGTCTTCCCGCTCGTCGTTAGCGAGACGAAAGCAAGCTCAGCTCGCTTTGTTTTTTTTGTTGGGCTTTTTTTGTTGTTTTTTTTTGCGGTAGCGCCACAGCTTAAAAAGCTGGCATCCTGCATTAGACATCATTATATGATTTTGTTTTCTAAAACTCCATTTAGACTAAATGTAGTGGCAGCACGTTGTGGTTTTTACAAAATGGCATTGTCGCTTTGGGCTATTCAGCAGAAGGAGAGGGTTACAGGGAGGCACACTTATTGTGGGATTCAGGTTTCATTGCAGGTTATTGAAAGGGACAGGCATGCTCCTGAGTGCCACACGTGGGCACCCATTGGCCAGAGGAGAACAGAGGTTGGCAGGACCCAACCTTACGGTGCCCAAGCCTTCACGATGGAGATAAATCACCAGCCGGGCTTAGCAAAATCCCGCCAATGCCCAGCCCACACACTCACTTGTGTGTGCAAAGTGCAGACGGTGCTGTGTGGAAACCTTCCTCCTGTAGGCACTCCGTGTGCATCTGAACAGAATATGTGTGGTACTAATCCTCCTGGTGATGTGCGTTTTGTACTGTATGCGTGCACGTGTCTCTGCACAGTGGACAGAACAGCTGGTTCCAGGGGGAGGTCAGCCATTGTCAACAGGAACACAGACTTGTGTGCTTGTTTTTTTTAGAGCGAAGCGGCCATGCAGCCTTGTTGAGTTAAGTGCTGGTTCAGCCACAAAGAAGAAGAAAGCTGGTTCCTGTTTTCACACCTCACATGTTATAGACATCCCTGTGACATGTTGCTCTGCTCTGTGGCTGTTTTTTATTTTTTGGTTTGCACACAATGTGCGCCCCTGTGAGGCCAGAGAGAACAGCTTTGTATAGTTTGGCACCAAATGTACACATGCAGTCTTCCAGAGAGCATCAGAGAGGAGAGGTGCAAGGGTGGAGGATGGGAGTGCCTGCAGCCTCCAATCCAGGTATCCATATATAAATAAATGAGTGAAAGGCGAGAGTGAGGTTGTGTGTGTGTGTGTGGGTGTGTGTGTGTGTGTGTGTATGTATCATGTGCTTCCTGGGCAGCCTCCTCCATATTCATGTGTTTCCCTGGGGACGAGTGGATAGGCTATTGTGGGAGAGTGCAGCTTAGAGAGGAAGACAGAAGGAATAGAGGTGTGTGTGTGTGTGTTGGGGGTAGGGGTTTGTGTTGAGAAGGTTGTCTCTGCTGAAGTCTGGCCGGTCCCCAAGGACCCAGGGGCTGCGGAGCAGAGCAGGTGGAGGGGTGAGACTCTGGGTAGGATCCTCGGACAGGTACAGGAATGCCCAGTGGCCAGTCTCCCAGGGCACACACAGACTCCCTTTCCTGTTTTTCTTGATAATTTCATGTTTGTGTTTGAGAAGCAGCCAGCGCTGTTGCCGTCTCGGAGCTGGTGTTGTGACCCGGCTATCCGTGAGAAGTCAGAAAAATAAAGTGTTGTTTTCGTATGGCGAGAAAGCCCGGATACAGGTGACACATTCCCTCCCTCCGCTTCCAGTCTTTCTGCTACGCCTGTGAGGGGAGGAAGAGGGGAAGAATAGGGCGGCAAATGCACTAAAACAGAGGTCAGATCTGCCTGAAATGGCTCTCTGCTGACATTCAAAGTTTCTCTCTGCTGCTTCGGATGGAACCACAAAACATTCATGCTGGATCCACTTAAGGAGAGCTTACCTTTGGGCTAGAAAGAGAAAACACAAAAGATTCATTGTTCCTCAAAGCTATAATTTGGCCAAGTTATGTCATGACATCCTTAAAAAAGTAACAGATTTATAGTTTTTGTAAAAATTTAAATACATATTTGTCTATTTTTTTCAGAACAATATTAACCCCTCAATGCCTATTGATGCAAATATGCATCGAGTCACTTTGGTTCCAAAATTACCTTCATTTAGCATCTGCTCAAAAGAAAAAAACATAAGTTATTTTCTTTTTCAACAGGGCGAGCGCACTATATAGTGCACTATGTAGTGCACTATGTAGTGAGTAGTGAAGGAGTTCGGACATAGCCAAGTGTTAAAGTGTGTTAAGTGTTAAATAGGATAAGATTTAAAAAATTGCCTTCTTTGAAAAGGTTGAGCAGGACTTAAACATATTTAGAAAATAATTAACAGTCCAACATTCGTTAGATTTGCATTTCTATCTTTGACTTTTTTCAGTGACCTGCTGTTCCCCCTCATGCTCGTGTGGGCATTGAAGTTGTCATGGTTACAGGGTGGTTCCCATCGTATTGCTGGTGGTTGAAAATGTGCGTCAGTATGTCCTTGGGCCAGACACTGAACTCCTTGTTTCCCAGATGCATTCATAGCAGTCTGACGGATTAGCGCTTGGTAGGATGATCCAGAAATCCTGTTTGGGAAAGTGCAGCAGGAGCTTTTACTGTAAAAACTTCCGGAATAACCATCTAATCTTGAGAAAGGTGCTAAATAAAAGTTTTTGTATTTTTTTTTCTTTTCACATGTGTTATCCTTCAGGGATAAGTAAAAAACAATCTGAAACACATTTTTGAAGGTTTTAAACTGTTTTT
The DNA here is from genome assembly GCF_053564925.1 of Oryzias latipes. Taxonomy (NCBI): domain Eukaryota; kingdom Metazoa; phylum Chordata; class Actinopteri; order Beloniformes; family Adrianichthyidae; genus Oryzias; species Oryzias latipes. Next base: position 9,651,374 of record NC_136257.1, on the reverse strand, counting down.
CTGCATCTGCATTAACCTAGACCTGGAGTCTGCAACCTTTAACCCTTAAGGAGCCAATCGGATCAATTTCTCACTGACTAGAACTCAATAAAAACCACGAAGCCTTCACTCTTTAAAAATAGAACACGGATTTGTGTTCATGTTAATGTTACGGGTCCCGAGTGCGGCGACCACAATAACAAAAAGAATTGTGTCTCTGTGAAAATATAAAACGAGTCTCAGAGCAGAAACGACACGAGCACTCTTTCTACTTCTCTTTAAATGTTTCAACACATTTACATTTTAAATTCAGTGCATGTAATTGTCCAATGTACAATCTGACCTCTAAATCAAGTCTAAATTAAATATCTGACGAATATCTCACATCAGTAATTACTCTCTGTTTTCAAATACATTACTCTTCAAATTTCAAAACTAAACAAAAGAATCACATAAGTTTAATTCACTTTAACTTCTGTAGTCTGCACAAACAAAGGAAATACTTCTTTGTCTTTGTTACTTTAGCATATTGTTTTAGCTTATAAATGCTGGACATTGCACTGTTAGAAATATAAACTTATAATAATAATAAAAGAACAATAAATCTGTAAACTTTCATCATTTTACAACTGTTACAAAAGTAATTGTTTCTGTTGCTTTTAAACATGTTTAAAGTCACGTCAGGAATCTTACAAAATTAATAAAACACACACAGCCACGGATCCAACTAGTTTGCATAGTTGCTATGGCAATACAGGCTCATTTAGCGCGAGCTAACAACATCCTGTCTTGTGAATGCAAGCTAACGCGATAACACCCGCTACTTCCGGTCTGGCTTTTCCCGCCGAAACTGAATTAAACTTCTCCAGTTTACATCAAAATTACAAATTGAACAACACTGAAAATCATCTGGGAAGTAAACTAAAGCTTAGGGCTTTCATCTGCTGGGTTTAAAACACATACTAACCTGTGAAAATATAAAACGAGTCTCAGAGCAGAAACGACACGAGCACTCTTTCATTCTCCAAATCACTTCTGACGGAAACAGGAAGTTGATCCGTCTTCGGCCACTTGGAGGCGCTGCCAGAGTGTCAAAGGTTCCGCCTACCAGACTCATAATATAGCCCCTTTTTATTTTTATTTTCTTTTCCCACAGACTATTTTTAATAAATGCATTCAAGAATAATTATTTTAATTACTACAAAATAATAATAATGGCTTTTAATTTTTAAATAAATACCAAATGTGGATGCACATATTTGGGTGCACCACACGCTCCCCAACAACAAAAGTGGCTCCTGACACTTGACTTAAAACTGTTAAACTTTAAACGCATATAACACTAAAGTCTCTCGTCAACTGGCTTTTCCATGTCTCTTTCAGTGTTCTCTGAAGTTCAAAAGCGTGTAACTGGATATGGAAAAGGTAAGTATGGGTTAAAGGGTTGAGAGTAAAGATGAGGGTACACCATAAAAGGATATGATATTGGCTGGGTTCTCTCAGCATGCTCTGTAGGACGAGGCAAGTATGCTGGCTGGACATTCATGGAGTTCACCGTGGGATGAGGTAAGTATGCTGGCTGTCCCAGGGATGGGTAAGTGAGGATAGTGTTTGGTCGTCTCTCCCTAGTGGATCTTCGGTAACGGACTGTGACTCAGCTGACGAATTTAGCTCCAGCTCTGCACATGTATTGGGTGCTGGTTCAGGTCTTGTCTCTGCTGGATCCTCTTCGTGATGGAGTCGCTGTTCTTCCTGACTACCATCAGGTCCAAGATCTGTATCTTGCCTTCCATCAGTGTGTTCCTCTTCAGTGACGGCTGTGTCTTCTCTTTGTTCAGGCTGGATGTTAACCTTTTCTCTCAGAGTTGTCCCGATCGGTCTTAAGTGTTGTGACACATTGTGAAATTGTCGGGATGAGTGCTGGTTTTCATGTTGTGGTTGACGGTTAGGTACTCGGAACCAGTAGGTAGGTATATCATCCTCTGATTCACTTGCTTCAGGGCTCTGAGGTTGATCAGATGTTTTTGATCTGTCTGGTGTCTTTCTGTTTTTCTTTTGTGGCTTGGTTGTTGAGTCTTGGACTATGTCTACTGGCAGGTCATTTACTTGTAACAACAAGTTTCTGTGGAGGGTGCGAATGGGACGACCTCCTGCTTCTGGACTCACTTTATAGACTGGGTTATCTCCAATCTGCTCCCGCACGATGTAAATTGCACTCTCCCAGTAGGGTCTCAGTTTGCCAGGTCCACCCCTTTCACTCAAATTACGTACGAGTACTCTGTCTCCAGCTTGCAGTGTCACTCCCTTGCATCGTTTATCATAGTTCGCTTTACCTTTGGAACTTGAGTGTTGGCTGTTTGCACTTGCGATTCGATAAGCCTCAGTCATCTTTACTTTCCATTTCTGGGCATATCCTTGTGGCGTTTCTTCTGCTTCTTCGGTCCTGAGGCCAAAGAAGATGTCAATTGGTAGACGAGGATGTCTGCCATATAACAGGTAATACGGGGAGAAACCTGTCGCTTCATGTTTTGTGCAATTATAAGCATGTAGAACATGTGGCAGATGATCTTTCCAGCACTGTTTCTCTTTTTCACCCAATGTCCGAAGCATCTGTAGCAAAGTGCGGTTTAATCTTTCGGCTGGGTTGCCCTGTGGGTGGTAAGGTGATGTTCTCGAATGACCCACACCAGCGAGCTGTCGGAGGGATTTGAACAGTTCGTTTTCAAATTCCCGACCTTGATCGTGATGGAGTTTGGATGGATATCCAAATCTGGGGATGAAATCATTAAAGAGTCGATCTGCTGCAGTCTTGGCTGCCTTGTTCTTGGTGGCATACGCTTGTGCGAACCTTGTGAAGTGGTCCACCACAACCAAAATGTACTCGAACCCACCTTTGCAGGACTCTAAATGCAGAAAGTCTATACTGACAAGTTCAAGTGGCTCACTGGATGTTAAGCTGCCCATAGGTGCTCTCTCGTGTGTTGTTGGCTTTTTCTGTTTTATGCACGGACACTTCCTGGTGATGTACTCCTCAATCTCTTTCTTCATGAAAGGCCAGTAGAATCGTTCTCGGGCGAGGTTTAATACTTTCTCCACTCCAACATGGCCCATGTTGTTATGAAGGTGGATCAGAGCTGTCTGTTTGTAAACAGCCGGTAGAACTAGTTGTTTTCGTTCTGTCGTCTTTCTGTAGAGAAGGCCATTTTCTATGTGCAACCGACTCCACTCTCTCAATAGTCTTTTTGTGTTGATGTCCACTTTTTCTCTGTCGTTATCTGTAGGTGTCTTGCCTCTTTCTTTCATCTCTAAGACTTTGCCGATAGCTGGATCTGCTCTTTGTTCTTGAATTAGGCTTTCATGACTGATGGTTCGCAGAGGCTCTTTAAAAGAGTGGCTTGGTGAGGCAAGGGTGAGGGCAGCTATCCAAGGCACATCTCCACACTTTGCTCTTCTGCTCCCTTCCCAGACTGCACCAACTGCTTCTTCAGGTAACTCCTCTGAACACTCTTTCATGAAGGTCTCAATGTCAAAAGGGCAACGTGACAACACGTCTGCATCAATGTTGGCTTTTCCTGGCCGATATTTTATATCGAAATGGAAATCTGCCAGTTGTCCCACCCAACGATGTCCGACTGCATTAAGTTTTGCTGTGCTTAGGACATATGTTAGGGGATTGTTGTCCGTAAAGATAGTGAAGTGGGGTGCATAGAAAAGATAGTCTTTAAACTTGTCGCAGACGGCCCACTTGAGGGCTAGAAACTCTAGTTTTCCACTATGCAAATGGTAGTTTTGTTCAGCCGGTGTTAGTGTGCGTGACCCGTACCCTATCACCCTCATTTTGTTGTCCTGGTTTTGATAAAGGACTGCCCCGAGGCCTTTCTGGGAAGCGTCAGTGTGTAATATGAAGGGGCGGGTAAAATCTGGGTATGCCAACACTGGTGGTTGGGTTAACATGTCAATCAGGCGTTCCAGGATCTCTTGGTGTTTGTCATCCCATTGTACTGGGGCACGGGAGGATGGTTGTGGATGTTTACCTCGGCCTCTGGTTGGTTTGAGCTGTGCTGTGTCTGGTTTTATCTGGAGTAGGTCGTATAGAGGCTTGGCGATTCGTGAGAAGTCCTGCACGTATGTCCGATAATAACTGAGAAATCCAAGGAGTTGTCTGACATCTCCAACAGTTCGCAGTCTTTTATGTTTGAGTGCCTGCACAGCCTCGATGTCTTTTGGGTCCACTCTTACTCCTTCTGCAGACACTAAACGGCCAACATATCGAACCTCTTTACGGAACAGCTCGCACTTTTCTGGCTTTAGCTTCACTCCATGGCGTTGTAAGGCTTGCAGAACTTTACAAAGCACCTGAACATGTTCCTCAAAAGACTTTGCAAAACAAAGGACATCATCGAGGTAGGGAATGCAACACTCATCCCGGAGTGTGTCAAGCATCTCCTCCATGCTTCGTTGGAAAGCTGCAGGTGCGTTTGACAGCCCGAAGGGTATCCTCACCCACTCATAAAGGCCCCAAGGCGTGGTAAATGCAGTCATGTATCTTGACCCTTCAGCAATGAAACCCTGATGGTAGGCCTTACCCTGATCCAGGATTGAAAACCAACTGTAGCCTCCAAGTGAGTCTGTGAGGTCTTGGATGCGGGGGAGGGGGTGTCTGTCTGGAACTGTTTTACTGTTTAGAAGGCGATAATCAATACAAAGCCGTAATGACCCATCTTTCTTCCTTACGCAGATGACGGGGGCTGCATAAGGGGACTGGGACTTTACAATCCATCCTTTCACTAACAGTTCTTGAATGTACTCCTTTACTTCCTTATAAAGAGGTCTTGGGATGGAGGCATAGGCCCTTTGTACTGGAGTGTCATCTTTCAACCTGATTTCCATCTTTAGTGAAGGGATACACCCAATGTCGTTGCTGTCGCGGGAGAACGCCTCACACTCTTCCTCCAGCACCTTTTCAATTATTTGTTGTTGGTCTGAACTCAGGTGACTTAGGTCGACAGGTGGCAACCAGGGCTCAGCAGAGGATTTGTTTACTTCCACTGCATTTGCTGCAACTTGGGCGAGATGGGTTAGGGGCTGCTCTGATGTCTCTGGTTGGATGACTTTAGCAACATTTTGGATGGTACCCATGATTGTTTTCCTTGGCAGAATTATTTCATGTTTTGAGTGATTGGAAATGGGGATCTTTACATAGGGTCTTTGGGGGTTGTTGACCTCTAAAAGTCCTTCACCCACGCTTAACTGTCTTAGCATATTGGTCTCCTCTGCAGGTTCATACAGCACCAGGGGGTCAGAGATGTCAAAGCTCTGGGGGACTCTGCACCATAGTTGAACTGCTTTCCCAGCAGGGATAGTTACATTGTCTCTGCCAGTTCTTACTGTGGCTGGGCCTCCATCAGTACTTTTTGGTGTTTGAATGAAGTTCACCATAGCAACTACCTGTTCTTCATCCATTCCCAAGGCCTGACGAAGGAGGCTGTATAGAACTGTGCTGGCTTCTTCATCAGACTCCTGTCTTTCAATAATTGCTCCAAGCACATTAGCTCCCACTAATGGCTGGGGTAGTGACAATCTACTAACGAGGAATGGTGCTTGCACAGTGAGATTAGGATCTTCGTGACCAGCGAGTGTGACTGTGAGTTCTACCCACCCGTCGTAGGGGACTGTTTGGCCATTGACGGCGTAAACTTCAAACCCATCGTTAAGAAGTTCTTGTAGTGGTCTCACTGAATAGCTGGGGATATACTTCTTGGCCCACTGTTGGTCTACCATACTCACTTGTGAACCAGAGTCAAATAATACTGTTGCAGGATAACCACTGATCAAACACTTTAAAAGACTTTTCTTACCGACAAGGGGAACTTTACATCTTGTGATGTTTTGATTGGAGTTCTCATAGGGTTTCCTCTGATGGTGTTGAGGGGGTTTTCTTGACTGTTTATTGTTGTGTCTTGCATGCAGTTTTGCAGGATGAAGTTTTACTGACTGGGACTGGAGCTCTGGACCGGTCTCTGGCTGTCCCTCGACAGAGGCCGATTCAGGTTTCCCTGAAACTTGGTCCGCTTTAAGCATCCAATTGCTCGATGCCCTGATTCACCACACACAAAACAATGGCAACAGTCCTGCAGGTTTTGCTCACTGCATTTTGGGCAGCGGAATGTTCTTTTCAATGGGGTTGTAGTTTGGCGAGCAAAGGGTTGAGGAGCTTGACAGTATTGCGACTGAGAAGGCGAAGGTGTAGTGGCATGAGTCTGGGCTTGGGTCGGTGGTGATGGGGCATAGTGGTATGGCCCTGTGGCCTTTGATTCCATCAAACTAGCCACCAAGTTGGTTAATGTCTCTACTTGGTCTGTGAGTTGTTTGATTGTTTGTGCCGTTTGTTGATCTTTGGTTATTTTTGTTTCTTTTGTCTCAATTACTGCACTTTGAGCTTGTGCGGTTCTCTGGCGGGGTACTTGGCCTAATCTCCGCTGATGTTCTTTTTCATCGCTGATTATCTTAGTGACTTCGCTAAGTATCTCTTCATCTGTGATGTTATGATTTGAAGTAAGGGGTCTTAGTCTTAAGCGCAAGTCTGCATATTTAACTCCCAGGCCTTGGTAGACTGTGTGAAGGAACACTTCCTGAATTGTCTTGGGGTCATAGGAAATGTCAGAGGCGGTCTGTTTTGACTGAAAGATTAATTTCTGCTTGAGTCCAATCATGCGATACAAAAACTGTTGAGGTGATTCATGTTCGGCTTGTTTGGCACACATTAACTCCTGAAACATCTCCGTTGTAGCTTTTTCTCCAAGGTGAGACCTGAGGAAGCATTGTAGTTCTGAAAGAGATAGTTCATCCTTGTGCATGAGCATGTCCCTGAAGGTACCAGGCTTTACAATTCTCAGTACACCTCTAACAATCTCCGCTTCAGAAAACCCTTCTTTAGCTCCTTCGCTGATCTGTTTGGTGAGGCTGTTGTAGCTAATGTCAGAGCTGCTGTCTCCGATCTGTCCTCCAAACACCTTGAATTCTCTCCGAGGCAGGTAGGAAAGGTCTCTCAGAGTTACGGGTCTTTCTGGACTTTGTTGTGGTCTGTTTTGGGACTGTGAGTGACTGTGATGACTTGGTGTTGTGGCAGGTTGTGATGCTGTAACTTCACATTGCCTTAGTCTCTCAATCATTTCCTCACACATTCTCCTTAGTTCTTATGTTGATTGTCCTTCTGTGTCAGTATTTGTGCTAAAGTGTCTGTCCGGAGAGTCTGGTAATGTGTTAGGCCGCAGTGAGCTGGGTATGGCATGTGTTTCAGCCTTGGCGGATGCATCCGCTGGAGGTTCTGGATCATTAGTTTGAATAGCTTGGCTTATTAGGTCATTCAACATGAGCAGGTGGCTCATCCCCTCATCCTCAAGGTCCAGCAGGCTGTCTGATTGTATATAAGAGGTGATGTAGTCCATGCAGCTTTCCTTGTCATGTTGACTGAATTGTGTGGAGTCACTATTGTCTGTAGCGATGCTTCTTGCCAGATCAAAGAGATTTGTGGTGGAGAGTGTGAATAAGCGTCCTCTAATTTCCCACACTAGTTCTTTGCGTACTGTTGACATGTTGTCAATGACGGGTTCTGTATTCTTCTTCGGTGCGCTCTGTTATAGTTTTCTGTGACGTATGTGTTTACTTCCTTTCAGCAGTGCAGCTCCTTTCTGAGGTGAAGATCCTTTGCTCCCTGATCTCCCTCCTTGGACACTCACCGACTGACTTGACTTGAATGGTGGTCCGGTCTCGGAAGTCTCTTGGTTAAGTTATCACTGGATCTGCTCCTCAACAACTGAAGAGGAGAGATCCCGGACGAGCCCCCACAGTTTGTTACGGGTCCCGAGTGCGGCGACCACAATAACAAAAAGAATTGTGTCTCTGTGAAAATATAAAACGAGTCTCAGAGCAGAAACGACACGAGCACTCTTTCATTCTCCAAATCACTTCTCTTTAAATGTTTCAACACATTTACATTTTAAATTCAGTGCATGTAATTGTCCAATGTACAATCTGACCTCTAAATCAAGTCTAAATTAAATATCTGACGAATATCTCACATCAGTAATTACTCTCTGTTTTCAAATACATTACTCTTCAAATTTCAAAACTAAACAAAAGAATCACATAAGTTTAATTCACTTTAACTTCTGTAGTCTGCACAAACAAAGGAAATACTTCTTTGTCTTTGTTACTTTAGCATATTGTTTTAGCTTATAAATGCTGGACATTGCACTGTTAGAAATATAAACTTATAATAATAATAAAAGAACAATAAATCTGTAAACTTTCATCATTTTACAACTGTTACAAAAGTAATTGTTTCTGTTGCTTTTAAACATGTTTAAAGTCACGTCAGGAATCTTACAAAATTAATAAAACACACACAGCCACGGATCCAACTAGTTTGCATAGTTGCTATGGCAATACAGGCTCATTTAGCGCGAGCTAACAACATCCTGTCTTGTGAATGCAAGCTAACGCGATAACACCCGCTACTTCCGGTCTGGCTTTTCCCGCCGAAACTGAATTAAACTTCTCCAGTTTACATCAAAATTACAAATTGAACAACACTGAAAATCATCTGGGAAGTAAACTAAAGCTTAGGGCTTTCATCTGCTGGGTTTAAAACACATACTAACCTGTGAAAATATAAAACGAGTCTCAGAGCAGAAACGACACGAGCACTCTTTCATTCTCCAAATCACTTCTGACGGAAACAGGAAGTTGATCCGTCTTCGGCCACTTGGAGGCGCTGCCAGAGTGTCAAAGGTTCCGCCTACCAGACTCATAATATAGCCCCTTTTTATTTTTATTTTCTTTTCCCACAGACTATTTTTAATAAATGCATTCAAGAATAATTATTTTAATTACTACAAAATAATAATAATGGCTTTTAATTTTTAAATAAATACCAAATGTGGATGCACATATTTGGGTGCACCACATTAATGTTACTATTGTGATAAATATGAATGAACTATTTCTTTGGCATTAATAATACATGAAGAAAAAAACAGCAATTTTTTTTCAAAATACAAAATAGTTTATAACTTTTCACAGATGTCAAAATGAAAGGCACCCTGTTGCACATAGGATCCTGTCAATGGGGAAAATGTAGTAGTAAGTAGTGTAATGTCTGCATTGGTCATAAAAATAAAAAAGCACAACTTGTTTTACAGCTGTTGGTGCATCTTATAAATCAGAACTAAGTTACACTTATTATCTTTTTTGGGGTGTGATGCACACGGAAAATTCTTGATTTTAAATTTGCTTTATAATCACCGTATTTATGAATTATGCTGATCCCGTTGCTGCATTAGATGTGATTTATGATGCTGCCCATGCTTTGTGTTGGACACCGTTGCTCTAAAACCGTCCTAAATTATGTAATAATCATGATGTGACCTCATGGGTGTAGTCAGAATGTAAACATCCGCCTCATCTGTTTGGTGTCTGAACTTTGAGTGATTCTATTTTGAATCCTGGCTCTCCACTTCATTTTCCGGGGTGCACTCTGTCTCAAACACACAGGTGTAGAAAACCTTTAGATTTCTGCCTTTTCTTCTCTGCTGCATTGGTCGATTGCTGCAAACATTTTCCTGAATAGACCTTAACCCTTGTGCTATCTTAGATGACCCCATGACCCCTGCGGAGAAAAAAACCTGCCGCGCCCGCGAGCGCCCACTGCCCTTCACAAAGAGCAAACCGCTCATCCCCGCACCTCACCGCTGAATCTGCCTAAGAGTACAATACACAGAGTACACCTCCCCCTACCTGCCGCCCTGGGCTGCAGCTGGCAGGGACAAAAGTGGCGCGCAGAGCCTTAACTTTGATAACTATGATAAAAGTGGATTACAAAGCTCTTCCCCGTGAAAACAAACAAGATTAATAATACATATCACGTTTTCCACTTCCTTAAATTAATTTGTAAGAGTAAATCCAACTTACCTTTACAAGTTTATCCAGTGGGCAGGTGCTCTCAGCTGCTCTGAAATGGCTGACTGCAGTGGTTGAAGATTCTCCTCCTGGAATGCTTCTTGACAGATGGGGTTTACCAATCCAAAATTAAGGGGCAAAGGCCGAAACATAAGTATTTTTTATGTTTTGTCTACATAATTTAAATATATTAATGTAACACTGCTAGAAAATAAGTGGGATCTACAAGATTATAATATGTTTCTAAGGTAAACATAATTTGTTCATATTAAACAAACATGTTTAGTATTTGTGAATTAAACAACCCCACTTTTCCTGTTTTTTCAGTGCACCCTTGCATTGACGTGTTCTCCCTACCATGACAAAGGTGGATAAAGGTGGAAAGATTTCATGTAATCCATGGACACCAGTGAAGATAACAAATCTTACAAGAAAAAAGGTTCAGAACACTGTCTAGTGGGTCTAGGTGACCCAACTCCCAATGTTAAAGTCCCTAGGATAGCACAAGGGTTAAATGTTATAAAGTAAACAGAGATCTTTTTGTTTTGACTTTCTGCCGTATAACTGCTGTCCTGCCATTGGGGCTCTTTGCCACAGTCATGTGTTTATGGTTGCATAAAGTGTACTCACAGTCAAACTTTAATCTGCCAAAATCTTTCTACATTTTTTTCAGCTGTACAAATAAGGCCGGTTTCATATTTTGGAAAGTGTTGAATTTATGTAAAACTGCATACACAAATTGGGAAAAAAAAACACTGATATGAAACTTGTGGTTTCTGAAAATGAGAAAGAAAAAAAAAACATATTTTAATCTTGATCAACACATTTTCATACTGCAGGCCTAAGTTGTTTTCCTGGCGAGCGCTTCATGTTGGAGCTGCACTGCCATCTACTGGCTGGTTGCTGCTCTGCAAGTCTCTTCCACCACAGTAAAAGAAGTCCTTCATGGCTCAAAGCTGCTCTCCAAAATTATAAACTGTGAAACCAAAAACACAGAATTAGCTTTTCCACTTTAGTGTTTAATTGATGCACAACTTGATGCTATTCAAATGTTTGACATGTATTTTTGTATTCCTCGTATTTCATTTTATTTATTATATTTTTTGTGTCACTGTTTATACAACATTCAGTGACTCTCCAGCCCTTGTGTGTTTCCTTTTCCAGTCATTTTTATTTGACTAATTGTTTTCAATATTAAATGTTTGCCATTTATTTAATCTTTAACTATATTTTCTGTGTGTCGGAGGTCTTTTAAATGACCCAGTTACCTTTTTGAAGATATGTATGATAAGTATTTGACCGCATCAGTTATTATTTTCAATTAATTTAAACTATTTTGCTCTTTTTTAATATATGTAGAACTGCTTTTAAAGTTTTACTAAGTGTCTTAACAAATGTGTCGTTTACAGCAGACCTTCACTATTTTGAACAGGACAATAAATGCAAAGAACTTTAAATTTGATGACTTTAAGACAAATCATAAAAGAAAATTCATGCACTAAAAAACGTGTTCGCTTATTTAAAACAAAAAAATATTTACGATAAATTTGTATAATACTTTTTAATTCTTTTTCAGGGTTTGACTTATTTATATTTCTATTTGTTGTGTTTATTGAGGAACCCCCTTACGTTTAAGGCAGAAGAGGCTTTAGATCACCACTGCATTACTAAATATGAGGTTATGCATAAGAAAATAGATGAAATTTCTTTGTTTGTGAATATGGCTGAGAACCAAGGGGTAGAAATTGCAACATGTGAAGTTTTTTTTCAGCATTGGGACTGGAATAAAAAGATTTGACCTATTTATGTTTTGAAAACCTCAAATCATTACTTCATTCTTTCATTCATCTGATCCATTCATTCTCTTTCGGGGTCACGAGGTTGCTGGAGCCTATCCTGGCCACTTGCGGGCGAAGGCTGGGGACATCCTGGACAGGTCGCCAGTCTGTTGCAGGGCCGCATATCAATAATTTTTCATACTTGACCCAATCGTTTGTTAGTTTTGTCATTTAGATTTCCTCTGGCTTGCTCAATCTCTGTGACAGCAAAGTTTTGATTCCTGGGTTATATTAAAACTTTGCATTTTTATATTTCAAAATGAGTTCTTATGCTATTAGATTAAAAAAAGTCTAGTAAATTATTTAACCAAATTAAATTCTCATTTAATAATTATTCTTTTATGAATTTATTTTATGTTGAACCTAAGTTGGATTCTTTAAAAATGAAAAATAAAAAAAAGCATAATAGACTTTAAATAGTAAATTAGTTTACAGCTTATTTCATGCTCCTCCTCTTTTTGACTTGCAGCTCCATGTCTCCATTCAGTATTGAAAGCATCCGACGCCCCCGGAGGTCCGAGTCACCAGACTCCAAAAAGAGAAGAATCCACAGATGTGACTTTGAGGGCTGCAATAAAGTTTACACCAAAAGCTCACATTTAAAAGCACACAGGAGGACACACACAGGTCAGTGGGTGTGGCTTTGTGTTTGCCGTTGTCATTACGTGTTGAATCAAGTCCAAACAGACGCATTAACATCTGAAGAAAAGATGGTTCTGAGTAAGAGAGAGAGACTGCTGGAACGAAGTCCTAAGCTCCAGCCACTCTCAAGGTTACCAAATTAGAACTGGTCTGGTAAACTCTCGTCAAGAGTCACATAAATAAAGCAAAAAGACGCGTAGAAAAGACACCAGAAAATAATTAAGTTAATGAAAGAAAAAACTACTTTTAAAAATATTCTAAATCCAATACTGTCCATAATCACACGCTGAATTTTGCTCTTTATAAGAACTATTTGACTTATTTTTATTTATTAATAAAAAAACTTAAAGCTTACAGTATTGTGGCTGTTGTAAAAAGAATATAACAAGTTATAATTACAGAGTTGAATAAAAATACAATACTTTAGAAAAATACAAACTTTAATAAAAAATATTTAAATAAAATAAAATAAAGGGGTTACATGGGCATTGGAATACCAATAACTTGGGGGTTATCAAAAAGCTGCAAGTTACATATGATATTTTGAAGTTCCATAATAAGTTTATTTTCAATGAAGTTTACGGATGTAAAGAAAGAGCATAGTTCTTTATGAAATTTAAATAAATATGGTTTGATTTGAAGGAATAGACATTTGTGTATATAGAATCTACCCAAATTAATTATGACATTTAAAATAAATTATTTGTTTTTGTTTTCTAAAATAAGCCCAAAAATGATGTCCGTAATAGAAAAGTCTGCTAAACATGGTATTTTGGGGTAAAACCAATAATGTATATTATCCCAAAACACATTAGACTAAAAACATTCAAAGAAAAGATGCTCAGTCGTTTCACTGTCATCATTACAAAAAGAACAACAATTTTCAGGAATCCCAAACCGTTTTCTAAGCAATTTCTTGGGAGGGTGTATACCTGAAAAGGTTTAAAGTGGACTTCCTTGGCTTTAGGAGGTATAGGAAGTTGTAAATATTTAGTTTGTATTTGTTATTTTTCTGAATTATTAAAATACTGGGTTATATAATTTGGATTTGAGATTTAGGGAAATTACGTTTTGATAAAACCTATTTGACTTCAAATTAATTTCAGCTGCTTCCTACCAACAGTGCTAATTATTGAGGCTGCAGCACCCCCTACTGGCAGGAGAAAGTAACTACCAGGAAAGGACGTTTCCTCAACACATCCATAAAATGGGATTCAGCATTGACAGCACATACTAGGGACTTTTCTTTTATTTGTAATGAAACTCTTTATTAATTCAACTTTTTACAGTATTTTGTGAGCTAATTCAGGAAAAATTAGATCAGACAGTGAAAATTATTGTAAAAAATATTGTAAGCATTAAATGTAGCAGTAACATCATAAAAATGTAACAAAAAGCATTTTTCTTTCTCTGATCTTTTTTTGTTTCCATTTGTTTTGTAGGTTTATTTGTTGTTTTTTTTAGACGCAGTTGAATGTCCTTTGCTTTGTTATGACCTAAGCCTCAGATGCCTTTGTCTAACAGTTCCAGTCTAGCAGGATAAAGGTGAATGAATTCACATCATTTTGAAAGTTTCATTATGCTTCATTTTTGTCACAGATCAGGTTGAGTGGCATACTGTATTTTAGGTCAGACTTTAACTTGTCCAGTGGCATTTTAACAAAATTCAGTTTTTTTCTTCTGCTTTCATTCTGTGCACTCATTCAAAGCCATATAAAAGACTGCAGCATGCTAAACACTCAGGCATCTTTCAACAAAGAATTTTGCTCTCGGCATCTTAGTGCACGTCGTCGCTGTAGAGTGGTTATATAAAATAGAAAAGCTAAAAAATAAGGCTGGTACAGACATAAAATGTACCACTTTAGAAATGAAAAACAATAAAGATATTGATTTTTCTGCCTGAAAATATTATTTTCCTCTATATATATATATATATATATATATACACATATCAATTTCCTTTGTTGGACTCTTTTTTGATCATGTGTGGAAAAATATTCTTAAGGTTTTTATGCAGTATTGGGGTCACGTACTAAACAATCGACTTTACTTTGAAACATGTGAAAAGTTCAAATAAAAATTTGAATTTTTTAGGATTATTCAATGAATATATTTTCAAAATGTGTAAAATCACAGACTCCTATAGTCATGTTTACTCCACACACGGTTCCTCTTATAGTATAGCTGAAAGTGTGACCAGCCTGAACTTTTTTGGGGTTCACGATTTTGCTTATTCGAAATTTAAAGATGAATTTAATTAAATATTTCACTTCAGTGTAAAGAAATATTGCTAATATTTGGTATTTGAATATATACCATAGTATTAAGAATAAAACTTGTGGTTCATTTTAACATGATTTACCTTAATAATTCTTTTTGAGGGCGTTCCGCCATTTTAGAATGTAATAATTGATCAATTTTACTTTCTTACTAGTAAGTTAAAAACAAGTTGGAAAAGGACTTTATTTTCTAAAATGTGTTACAAATCAGCATAAAAATATGAATAAAGATAAATAGATCAATAAGTAATGTGTGTCTGTGTGTGAGTGGGTGAATGTTTATGTCAGAACAAAAAGAGACAATTTTGGATCTAAAAGAAAAACTAAAGTAAATTGTTAAAGAGACTAGTTTCGATTCAGGATAAACACCCACAGACTGCACAGTCTGCTCTGAACCATGTGAGCTGAAAAGTTCTCCTCACCAGAGTGGCACAGAGTTAAAAGTACCAGGCTCTGAAGAACCAAACATGCTTTTCTTTAGCCCATCAAAGAAAGCAGGATCTGTGCAGATCTGACACAAGCAGCAGGACTCAATTGAGAGGGAGAGACTCATTAAACTAAAGGAAAATAAGGAAGACTCTTCCATCAGATCATAGAGCTTTTTGTAGAGATGCATGGAATCAAAAAGTAAGGCCAAACATGTTTTTTTTTTGTTTTTTTTATAAAATGGGAGTAAGTGGAAAAATGTAAGTAAAATAATTTATATTATTGTTATAATCATTTTCACAGACAACATTTGATAACACTGATTAAAGCAACAGAATTTGAATGTGAAAAAATACCAGAAATAGTTACTAAGGGTCAAACGTGTGCCGAACACAGCTGAATACTTTAATTTGTTTACAGTACATATGAATAATTTATACACAAGAAGAGTGTTCTGTCTATAAAAGAAATATTCTCTGTAGTACAAATATGTTGTGTGTATCTTATAAACTGCTAGCTGCTGTTTTATTAATGCTGAAATATTCAGTTTGTGCAATTGTAAATCTGACGCCAGAGGAGTCAGTGCCTCACAAGCCATCAACCTCACCGCACGTCACTGAAGTGTAGGTGGGCTCGAAGGCGCTTTTGGACCTGATGACCAGACAAGCATGGGGGTCAGGGGCCCAAGGGATTACAGAAAAACAGAAAAAATGTCCTCATGCTTTTAAAGTTAACTTGCATATAACCTCAAAGGTTACCAGTGACAAAAAGCAAAAATGTAATTATCTTCAAGAGTTCCATTTTTCTGAGCATGTGTATTAAAGATAGACTAGAGGATGTCAGCAAAGTATTTGATTGCGATCTTAAAGGGTGGGTACCTGTCTAAAACAATTTCTGGTCCCTGCATTTGAACCTATCAGTGAAACATTAAGCATGCAGGCTTAATAAATGCTAAAAAGTTGAATGCATTTATACAAATTTCAAACTCAAAGACTTTTTTTGTTTTGCAAGGGTCAATTAAATCGTGGGTGGTCTACCAGCAGAAATGACAATAATGGGCAATAATATATAAGAATACACAATAGTAGAGTAGAGTAAAGATAAATAAGAATACACATATGAATCAATATAGTGTGCAGATTCACACTATATCTACTGTATTGATTGTGATTGTGATTGTGTTGTTTTTAGCCAAAATCAAAAAGCCTGTGTAGTTTTCTTGGACATAGTTTCTGCAGATGTGCAGGTGTTCAATAGGAATTCACCTCTGGTGGCGAGGACAAAAACCCGCCCACCACAATTAAGCCCTTTCTGAAACTGCAGTTTTTGGTCTGCTCCTGATTCACAGTGATTTAAACAAAGAAAGACTCTGAAAGGGAATTTTGAGCTAAAGTTTCTATATAAATGTCCTCCATCATCAGTAAAATGCCACAAGAACATGTTAGAAAGAAAAAAAAAACATTTCCATCGGATTGGGTCTGTTAGATGTGTCTCAAATAAAATCCACTCATTTTCAAACATTTTCTGAGAGAGTTTCTTCCGCAGCAAGTCGGTAATGTTATAAAAAAAAATCTCTGTAAATCCTTCTTTGTGGTGAGCAAGTGTTTTTCCTATCAGGAATTATTATTCAAGACTTTAGGGAGGAAGATGTAGCTTTGTTTTTTCAATCATCCTGTGCAGAAATGCTGGTCTGGAACTGTTTCAACAAAAGCTCAGAGGGGTTTTTATGGCTGAAGAGGAGGCAACATTAGGAATCCTTCTTAATGGAGTCATGAATCTAAGAAATAAAACATTCTCGAAGGCATCAAAGCTGTACTTTCAATAGCACATACTAAAAACAACCTTTTTTTCTATAAGCAGGTATAAATCTACACCTTTTTGACATTTGTTCAGCCATTATCTGCAAAAATACTTAAATGGGTGCACATTACAAGTATTTCATGATTAAATGTCTTTTAAATATACGGTGCACAGTGCGTGACTGAAGGAGGAGTGTAGTGGAATCACTAGAGGAATAAAAAAAGTGACTTGGCGTGTGCTGTTTCCTGCTTCCTTCTCCAGGGGAAAAGCCATACAAATGCACCTGGGACGGTTGCACCTGGAAGTTCGCCCGCTCCGACGAGCTGACGCGGCATTACAGAAAGCACACCGGAGTGAAACCCTTCAAGTGCGCAGACTGTGACCGCAGCTTCTCCAGATCCGACCACCTGGCCCTGCACAGACGGAGACACATGCTGGTGTGAACCCAATGCAGAGCAGCTCCAAGGGGGGTCGAGAACGCAAAAAAGACAAAGGAACAGAAAACACGCATGTACGTACGCACGCACACAGCCAGGCAGGCGGCCCGGGGAGCGGGATCTCCCTGTGAATGTTTTCAGCTGGCCTGGATCCCCACAATCACACACATTCATCTTTTTTAAGGAGATGGACGAAGGTGCACAGAGCTTACGGAGCAGAAAACAGGGTCACTTCTAGATCCTCTGGCTTTTCAAGACAGACACAGAAGGATCTTTTATTGTCGATGTTTGAAATATAATAGGGAGCGTTCTTTAAAAGCACTGTTTGCTTATGTTTTGCTTGGATTTTTAAGATGAAGTCGCACTCTATTTGTACTCATACAGACACATGTGTTTGTGTGTGGACACTCTTTCCTTTCTTTGTTGTTAAGGCTGCTGCTTCTGCAGCATTCATAATGTGAAGGACCCTGTTGTGAGGTAGGGGGTTTCCTGTCAAAGCAGGAAGGAGGACCTGGAGCGGATCACGGGATCAGAACTTTGGCACAGTTGGAATTATGCTTTTTTTTTTTCCGTATTGAGTTGCATTTCCTCCAAGTGACCAGTAGATGGTACAATTTCTTCATGGATGGAGTGTTTTCCCCCCCTTTTTTTCTCTAATAATCTGCTGGAATATCCATGACACCCCTTACACAAGCTAACTTGAAAGAAAAAAGATCAGCCAGAAGACAGTGAAGAGGTTTTAGAGGATCAACCTTATCAGCATCATCTGCTTTCTCTCAAACCCGCATCATCGCACACCAGCAACACGTTTCAGGATCCTCCTCAAACGGGCAGCGGCATCTTTTTTTTTTCAGCCTCTTCAAAGCATTTTTTTGCGACAGAAGAATAAAAAACTTTTTTGTGTGTATTTTGAGCTGTGATTAGCAATCAGTAAAGTGCAATCTTAAAAGATAAATGTTCTTTCAGTCGATTCTGTTCAGGAATCTCGCTTTTGGTTCTTAAATGCCTGTTTATTGCTTATGTTTGACAAATACACCTCCCCTCACGTAGAGCCAATCTTAAAACAATCAGATTTAAAGAAAAAAAAAAGAGGCACCTTAGGGATCTTCATCCCTATTTTTATCAATCCACTTAAGGAGCACAACACCAGTCGAGGAGTTACAGAGCTCACTTTAGCGAGCAGGACAGAAGAGCAATACAACCTGAACAAAAGTGCTTAGCTGGAACCTCCTCTTTGGTCCTCTGGTTGATGTCAAAATCTGATGAGGAGTTTCCGTTTCATTGACTGGATATGAGAACTGGACAAAGTGACCCCTCCCCTCTGCGTTCCAAACAGGAAGTACCTGCTGGTTTCAAAAATCCCATAAACTTTTATTGAGGATTAAACTCAGTCATATTTGTCAGAATAATCATTTTGTGCTCTGATACCTTTTTTTTCAAACATGTTCTTGATAATCCAAATTTTATTTCATGATATTTTTTTTCTGTAGTGCAAGTTAGCTAATTAAAAACTGGCAAATCGGATGCTTCAATCGAAGCGTTTGACAGATTCTCCCGAGTGGTTCCCATAGAAACGCTGACTCAGACCGACTCAAACCAATCACTGCTGACAGATGATTTCTAGTTCCAATATGGAGACATTGCAAAAAAAGGAAAAAAGGCGACTGAATCGACTTTATTTTATGATATTTTCTTCTGCATTGGAGCCATTGGGTGACGTCACACTCACTCGGTCCAGTTCTCATATACAGTCATTGGTTCCATCTGAGACTGTCTGATGTGGTTCCCTCCACACAATCACACGTTGTTTTCCAGTTTGTCAAAAACCACCTCCTAACATAAAACATCTGTACTGATTACAATCTCATCAAAAATATTTTAAAAGCCCCACTTAGATGCATTCACAACACAGATATTAATAAAACACAAGTGTTTTACCAAGCTCCACATCTATCCTGTGTAATATTTAGGAGATGGCTTCGTGTTAATCAGGGAATTAAATTCAAAGTATATTTTTATAGTCCTCATTACAGACATTTATGCGGGTGTTTCTGGTGCTCTTTCAGCTTCATAAAAGCTTCAAACAGAAAGTATCCGGCCAACCAATGATTTCTGAACGCTCTGCCAAATGCATGGATTGGACAGAAGCCAGCAAGAAGGAACACTTTGATTATGGTACCTTGAAATCCTTATACACTAATGCACACACACACACACTCTCCGATACATAAAAGCACACTTTTGACGGTTAAGATCAGCCAAATCCAAGGAGGTCCACACATCATTTTCTGAAGAAGGATGTCCCTCTGATGTCAGAAAAGGATGTTCTCTTTATTTATGTATTTCCTTTCATCACGCCCAGTTGTATTATCATTTTGGTAAAAGCATATCAGCACCTTCTTGTTAGTTAGTTTGTTTATGTATATGATTTTCCCAGATTGTTTTATTTTAGATGTCAATTTATTAACAAATAATCATCCATTTAATGTATTGAGTCGTGTTATGATCGAGTCGCACTCGGTGGTTGCTTATAATTCTCTTTTCTGTACAAAAAAAAAATGAAAAAGGATCTTTTTTTTGTAATATATGTGATAGTGAAGAATAAAGCTATGATATAAAAAGTTCTACAACCTGTAAATACAACGGAAAAATAGGGCTTTTGATTAGCAGATGCAGGAAATACATTTATACGTGTAAAGTCTTTTCAGAGACTGTAATTTATCTAATTTGATACACAGTAAAAAAAAAGGGGCTAAATGTTTTATTCCTATCAATTAACATGGATTTTTTTTCCCTTTCTTTTGCATTTTTTTAGATCAATTTTTTTCTGAGGCTAAATCAGTGTTTGCTATAATAAAAAGATTATTAATAATTTCTACACATTGAAAGGTTAGTGATCCCCAGTGTATTTTGTTCTATCCACACAAGTATTTTTTCACAAACCAAGCACATATCAGCTGCACGTGTACTTCTGTATTCAGTATATGATGCATGCTTGCCTTAAAAAACACAGGTTCATGACTAATTCAATTGGACTTGAAGGTGGCGGGCGTCTCCACAGGACAGGGTGGATTGTATTTCCCTACTGCAACTGTTCTTGTTTTGTTTTTGTTTTTCTTGCTCATTTTCAAGCATAATTTTGTAATGGTAACCAGGGTCAAAGTTATGCAATAATAAATGAATAGTGCCTCATATTACAACACTTGTAACGTCACCTGCTCTGTGCAAAGTTTTGATTCCAACATGTCTGCTTCAAATCCTAAATTTCAAACCAAGACAATAAAAAAAGGTGAATTTGGGACAAAAAAGAAAGAAAAGCACAGACGAAAATATGCCAGTTGGACCTCTAACATAGAATTTCTTTCTCGCACTGAGCCTTATATCATTGTGTCCAAATGCCATAAATCCTCCCATCATGCTTTTTTCGCTTTACACCGTTCCTTTGCTTACAATAAGTCACCTCATTTAAGGGGAATCCAACCAAGGCCTCTGGGTGTGTCAGCTTTAGCAGGTTAGCTCAACACAGTGTGGAAGAAAATCAGGAATCCTGTTCACAGATTGGCACATTTGTTACTGGTCTTAAACTTCCTCTGAGTTTGTTCAATATTTGACTTTTCTTTGTGTAACATCTGCGCTTGACTTTTACTGGTTTTTTGAAAGTTTAAGTAGTGAAGCCAATGCCTATGTTTCAAGTTTGCTGATATTCCGTACGGTAATCGTTGTTTCTGTATTTATGTAAGTGAGTGTAGTGTAAATATATTCAGATCCTTTCATTCTTGCCGTTACTAATTGTGATATTGCTCAGCATTGCTTCAAAAAGGGAGATTCTGCTCATGGAATTCCACATCTGTAAAAGAAGTTTTAAATGATATTTTTCAAACCCCCCAAAAAATAGTGTTATTATGTTTTTTTTTTTTTGTTTTTTTTTGCTGTTTGTTTTGTTTTTTTCCCCCCAAGAGTTGTTTAAGTATCAAGTCAGTGTTTTGCCTTTTTCTCTGTATTTTTCATATGGATGGAGCTGTGAAATTAAAATAAGTGCAAGCATAAACATGTATATTGAAATGAATGGAGGCATGAAGGTTAATAAAGTTGCATTTTGTATGTAACGGACTAGGATGGAACTATAACTGCGAACGAAGGCGCATGGTGTCGGATCCATGGGACATGTATTCTTAATTTCGGTCACTCACAACTTAAGCTGTTCAAATGGAGCTTTACATCCAAACACAGTTAGAAGAAACCCTCTTTTATAAATACATTTGTCCATAAACATGTAAAATAACACTATAATTTTTTCAATTAATGACGGTTCAAAATAAATATTTGAAGTAGCAAAGTCTGGGATAATAAGATCAAATGCAGCATTAACACGCAATAATATCTTGTTAGAAAGCGAAGCGTGGTGGAGGTGGGGTGATGATCGGGGCTTGTTTTGCAACCAATTAGTCCTTTTCTAAAATTACCAAAAATTATAGGTCGGTTAAGTGGCAAAAACAAAAAAATTAAGTTGGATCAAATGAAGTAGCTTTAGAAGTGGTTGTTGTTCACCTTTCTATATATATATTCCTTCAGGGGTCGCCACAGCCAATCAGCTTCCACCAACTCACACGTGTGGCTTGGCTGAGATTTTTGTGCCAGATGCCCATTCTGAAACAACCTTGTATTATATCCAGGCTGGGGACTGGCACAGGGGGATCCAGACTCGGGCCCCTTGTGGCTACATAGTTAGACAGCAGAAAGGTCTTGCCTGAAGTAGAAACCATGTTAATAGCTTGAAGAGTAAAAAAGTACAAAATTAAAGTATTAAACACATCTAGTTTATCGCTTAGAATGTATTAAGTTACGGTACATTCACTTTATGAAATTGTTATTTTACAGCTAAAGTTCTACCAATGCAAAACTCAAAAAAGGCACAATGACAACAAGTTTGATTCTTTTTTCATAGTTTTAATTAGAAAATGTTCAGTTCAGTTTAGTCCAGACATGTTCAATAACAAATCACAAGAAAAGGAAATGGTTAGAAAAACGGTCTTAAATGTCTTAAAATATTGAAACTAAAACTCTTGAACAGACAGAATCCAAAG
Organism: Oryzias latipes; assembly: GCF_053564925.1. Taxonomy (NCBI): domain Eukaryota; kingdom Metazoa; phylum Chordata; class Actinopteri; order Beloniformes; family Adrianichthyidae; genus Oryzias; species Oryzias latipes. The sequence goes on along the minus strand of NC_136257.1, from coordinate 9,628,929 downwards.
AAATGTCATTCAATCTTTTTACTCTTTTGACAAAAGGTTTAAGTGTTATTACTGATGCTTAAAGAAGTTTGTATTGATGATTTCTTAATCTTTGACAATAATATTGACAAAAAGAGGGGGGGGAAGCCCCTCCCACTTTACACCCTGTAGCTCCGCCCATAGATAACAATAAGTCCTGATCTGTAATATGTTTGGGAGTATTTTCACAATAATGCTCATTTGTTGCAAAAAGTCAGATACCATTCAATAGAATTTGTGGGTTAAAAACTCCAACAGCTTTACTAGTCCTTACCTGTTTCTCATATAAAATATGTCTTTAAATGAAAAGAAGTAGACTGTTGAGCTGCAGAAAACATGTATAGAAGAAGAAAATGTGTCATAATAGGAAAGGTAAATGAAAAAAAATGAAAAAGCTGATTTAAGGTATTTAAAGTATGCACTATAAAGTTCAGATGACATCATACCATACCAGCTTGTGTCTGTTAAGAGATATTTTTGAGACGGGACATGTTCCAACAGCGTGAGCTAAATACAATTTCTGAGAACAGCTTTGAGTTCAGAGAATTCCTCCTCGAGAGGAGCATGGCTCCAGCCTCATCTGAAAGAATGTTAGCATCATCCACTCGATGTCGCCGTTCCACGAATCGCCCCACAAACGTTTTATTAGAAACAAAGCTGGTCTTTTGTTTTGGCCTGCACTTTGCAGAATGGAATGATTGACCTGCCGTAGAGTGGTTAGGTTTCACTCCACGGAGGCGCTGACTGTGTCAGAGGTGTTTAGTGACACCTTCATTCTCAGAGCTCAAGCATTAGAGGTTCTTCGAGGACTGAAGAGGCTTCCAGGAGGGCTCCGGAGCGTTGGATGAAAACAGGTCGGTTTCTTGGAATGAGTGCAAGAAGAAAGAGCAGACGGATGTCCGCCACAAAGTCACTTCTTCACGTCTGAAGATGCAAAAGTAAAACACAAAAACATGCCAAGTATGATTTTATGGGGATTTATCATGAATTTATTCAGGAAGCCTCTGCGAGGCAAAAAGATCACAAGAAATTCGTGGATAAGTCTCATTTTACTCTTTATGGAATCTCCTTGTGTTAACTCATATCCTCAATGACAAAATTACCCAACATCCTTGAATGATCCATCCTTCTTAAAGTCCATGTGTACAGTGATGAAAAATATTTATGTTTTAAAGTAGTTTTTATATCAAAATGTCTCACGTCAAGGTTTACTTTGTGATTTTCTATTGGGTCAAAAACAAAATTTTCTGATTTCGAAGAGAGGTCTTTGTTTGGTGATCGCCATGTTGGTCTCCAAAGGAAAATGGCGTGGAGTTCCCAGGTCAAGGACCCTCAGGTGTCGTCCCCAGAGTTCTAGCCACACTACAACTCCCAGCAACCCCAGCACACACTCCCTGGATGCCACACACCTGACTCTCGTTCACTCAATCAACCAACCACAACATGCTTAAGCTCTGCACTGAGTGATTTTGCAGATTGTGTCTGTAGGTCACACAAGTTCAACTTTTTGTTCATAGCGTGAAAACTGTTGTGTTTTTGGTATTGATAAAGGTTGCAGATCGAATGCAAATGACCGGTTAAAGTTCTTCTTTTTTTTTAAGGTCTTTGGTCACACATTGCATTTTGTTGCCTTTGTGTAACCCTTGTGCTATCCTAGCCACCTCAACATTGGGAGTTGGGTCATCTAGACCCACTAGACAGTGCGCTGAACCTTTTTTCTTCAATGATTTGTGATCTTCACTGGAGTCCATGGAGAACTGGAGTTCAAAAAGCTCTGAGGCCAAAAAAAAAGACAAATTTCCCAGTTTTCCTGGAAATGTCTTGCTTGTACCTTAAGCATGTTTGTGGATTCCTCCTGTTTGCACAATCCTACAGGTGTTAGCATCAAGTTTCAGTTTTCAGTTAGATATTCTGAAACGCTGCAAAAAACAACAACAACACTGTGTTTTTACATCCTGTCCCTGGGATTACTGGCAGTTCTTTTAATGTATATTAACTTTTATAGGACATAAACCATAATGCCAAAAAAACATTTAGGCTACATTTCATATTTAACTCGTTTTTATTTTAATACAATCATTGCCAAATCTTCACCATTAACATAGACTCCTTTTTAAGACTTATTTTATGATGTGAAAAAATATAATACCTGAAATAGTAAATATTTATCTCAAGTTATTTACAAATAGTGTGTGATATGAATGACAATGTCATTCATAAATAAACGTTTGTTATTCATTTGAGTTCATTCTATTTAAATATGCTAATTTTTAATCATGATCATTCATTTATAAGGCAAACATGAAGCAACAGGAAAGAACAGAAGTTTTTTTTATATTCTAACCTTAAAATTTGTAAACATTTTTGGATTTTGGGCAGCATTTGTTTCAACCTAAGACATGGTTTCTAGCCCTGGTGTCTCTTCATGTGTAAGGCCAGGTGGTCAGAGCGGGAGAATGCGCGGCTGCACGCTCCACACTGGAAGGGCTTGGCCCCGGAGTGTTTCCTGAAGTGACGCGTCAGCTCGTCAGAGCGAGAGAAGCGCCACTCACATCCCTCCCAGGAGCAGTGGTATGGCCTCTCACCTGCAGCAAGCAAAAAGATCATTCGAGATTTAGATAAAGACCCTGATTCAGAACATGTCCATCAATAGCTGCCTTTACATGGGCAAAAGTAATCGGAAAGAACGCCTGATTGGAAGAAAAATGTGTCATGTAAACACGCCGTTCGGAATACTCTGCCCCGATCAGACTCATTCGGATCAGAATTTCTTTCCGACCACGATAGGTGGGTTATGCTGATTGTTTATCCGATCGTTGTTCATGTGAGCGGTTCATTCCGATCGTGTGTCACTACTGCTTTGGTTTACGTCACACATAGAAGGTGTGGTTCTCCAGAGAAAGCTTTGGAGCTCAAACAGGACTGACCGGCTGCTCTGCGGACGCCCAGTGCGAAGCGCGGACGCCCTCGCCCCGCGGGCTCCTTGCCTCTCCCTTCCCATCTTCTCCGACACCCCTCGAGAGGGGGTTGCCGGGGAGGAGAGCTTCGTGCTCCCTGACGTCCGGACCCTCCGCGGTCTCTGAGCAGAGCAGACGGACTTAAAGTTTTGTGTTCGAGGGGAGGGGAGGATGCTTTATTACTTATGGGAAGCTTCGGAATGCCACCTGTCCCACAGCTCTATGTGAACAAGCAGCCAAATTCAGGAGAACCATGTCTCCAGCTTTGGGGCGGTGTGTTAACTTTTCAAAGCAGAAATGTCGCTCAGTCCTTAGAAACTGTTCAAACAATCACGTGGATTTGTGTTTCCAGTCGTGTCCCGACAAAATAAAGGCTGATGTTATTCCCACATATTTACGTGCAGCCAAGATGCAGATTGCGGCATTTCCCGCATCGATTTATGCTCATCCAGGCTAAATGTTGTTGATAGCGCATGTTAACCTTCACCTAAACGTTCTTCCGGCTTCGTTCTTCCACAAAAAAAGCACTGACCACACAGATTAAAAATAAAATGATGATAACCATAACAATAATAAAAGCACGTTTAGAAGATCATCTCGTACATTACCGAGCTGCTACATATGTATGCGGCAGCTCAGCTTGTTTACATCGGGATTCGTTTCCTCTTCCTGTATTTCAAACAGTACTGCGCATGTGCGACTGTTTTATTCCGACCGAAAGTGCTGCGCATGTAAACGTTTGTTCTAATCAGAAAACGTTTTTCTGGGCCCATGTACACGGTTGAATTCTAATCCGACCATTGATCCGATCAAGATATTTTGCCCATGCAACCGCGGCTAATCTCAGCTTTATGTGATCTGATCTGTTGGTACCATTTTTTTTTTTTTTTTTTTTTAACTTGTCCTGTCCAACAGCTGGGCAGACAGATGAGAGCTGAGGGCCTCTTGTGTTGGACATATTTTACTTTAACAAGAGGGGTTATTAATCTTCAGACAAACCAAAGGTATGTCTGAATAAACCCCTTTTGTAATTGAGGCCAAACTTTATTAATTTCAATCATGTCTGTTGGTACCATTTTTGACCAAAATCAACAGTTAAAATTTTACCTGTATGGGTCCGCAGATGCACCTTTAGATGAGAAGACTTTGTGTATACTTTGTTGCACCCTAAAAGAAGAGAAAACTGATCAACTGTTGTCCTGAAATAAGGCTTACTGCTTTGCTTTAAAGCTTAAAGTTTCACCAGGGACAATGCAGTGGTGAATTCTTCGTCTCTCCAGATCGGGATTGTTCCTCCGACTGTGTTTGATTGACTGGGACATCATTGGTATCATCTGATCATATCTTGGATCATATCTTAGACCAGAAGTTTGGTTTTGATCTTGAATTGGAGTCCCGTCAAAGGAGTGTTCACGTTTTTGAAACATCAGCCTGGAGGCCATGCTGGCCTCATAGGTCGGAGGTGGGGGGAGACTGTGAAGGAGTTCCAGCCGATTTTCTGGACTTGGAGGCTCAGAGTTTGGTGGAGATGGTGGTAAATAGGCCAATCTGTCTTCATGCAGACTCAAATCAGAGCTCAGGAGCTGAAACGGGGACACATTCTGCAAATCAGCCACTTCCCGTTTGATGAGAAAGCCCAGAAAAGCGGTGGATAGAACCGTTTGGTGTCCTGTGCTCTGGCAGCAGGGAGGCATCAGGGCGTGTGCCGGCTCTGTTTTGATTTGTCTCATGTTCAGGTTTGTTTCTTTAGGAGGGAGCAGGTCACTGCTGATGCCGTTCCCGGATGGAGAGGAGATGTCTTCTGTAAGTTCCTGCCTGAAAGTGCCAGTCCTGCCCAGTGTTTCAGAAGTTACTACATTTTGGAGAAACAGACACGAGTAGCTGTCCATTGCTGATTTACCTCTGAAATGCAAAGCAACAGAGTGGTCATAGAAAATACACATTAATTTATTTATCCTCTCACTATGAGCCAAAATATTCTACAGCTAGCAGCTTCAGAACCCTATATGGCGTTCACACTGGACAAACAGGGATGGGCTTCCACTTCTTCTTCTTTTTCTGTTTTTACTATTTACTAGCACATTTCCGCCAGCCTACAGTTGAAGGAGGCTTGGCGTGAAATGTTAAAGCGGTGAAAATCTCAAAAATTTTACTCCAAGGTTTCCTGTCACAGCTCTGGTGCAATAAATGAAAGACTCTTTGTCGCATATTTCCAGTCGGGCACAAACCGCGATTATTAATTTCTTCTCATGATCAATTTTCAAGTGGTTGGCATATCTGTAAAATGAAAGGGACGCTATCCATACGTCACTACCAAATTTCAGTCCCTGATTGGTCAAAGTTTGACCTGGTTTAACTTTCAACACACGTTCTATAGCTCCACGTTTTTTATGTAGAGCCTGAAAATGGTCGTAGAAACTTGCATAGCAAAGTTTAAACACAGAGGCTCCAAACGTGCGTTTGGATAGACTTTTCATTGAAAGTGGTTTGCTTGAATGCATGTTGCCGAAGGCGATGAAAAGGTAGCTTTACAGATTAAGTATGTATTATCTACCTGCATTTATAACAGAAATGCGACAAAAAGTTATTTGACTCTATGCTGTTTTGTTGATTTCCTGAGACATTTATTCGAAATGCATTGAAACAAAAACAAAATAATAAGAAAAATATATTTATAAAGAGTTAATGTGACTAATTGAGTAGTGTTTGATTTCACAAAACACGGCTTTCTAATTGGGGCAAATTGTCTCAATTTGGCTGAAAAAGGTCAATCATTTCTCGGAGTCACCAACAACATTTGATACCATTTAACCCCTTGTAGTTCTGGGCCTTTTTGAGCTTCCTTTTCTACTGTAGAATTTGCTCAAATAATTCATCTTTGCAACAATTTTTGTGGCAATGCTTGATATTGATCTTTTTAGTACGACCACAGCTTCTGCTTTTACAGATATAGTTTTCATTGTATTACACAATAATTCCCCCATGAACCTGGAACTAAATTTAGTCCTTTCACATAAATTGTGATCAAACTGTTGTGTTGTATAGCAAAAGATCAAACATTTCGAGACAACATAAAAATGTATAAATCCACATACAAAGCGAAGACCAGGTCAAAACTATGTGGTAATTACAAGGGGGGTCTCAATTATGTGTCATAGCTCAAGTCATGTTTGTTTAAAACCAAAAATGTCAAAACTAAAACTTCTTGAAATCTTCATGATCAAATTTGAATGAAATGTGGGGCTCAGCCTCAATCCTACTTCATCGTAAACAGCTGAGGTCATCAGAAAACTCACAGGTGAATTCAGGGACTGGATAAAGTCATGTGCCTTATTTGCAAGACAGTCAAAGTATTCAATATAAATTGTCATAATGTTACAACTCATAAAAACTACAACAAATGTACTGGCGAGGAGCGCAACAATAAGCTCCAACAACAACAATGAGGCTATGCTGAACAGCAGATAATGTTTACAAAAATGGCTAAATCCAGTGAAGCTGTGACAGAAGCTAGCTACGTTGTGGCTTAGGAAATGAGTAGAAAGCCCTTAAGTGACGGGGAGTTTGTAAAAAGAACGTATGGTGAAAGTAGCTGACATTGTTTGTCCAGAGCAAAAGAAAGTTTATCAAATGATACAATTACTAGACAAGCAGAAGATCTAGGCAGCAACCTCCGACAGGAACTGGGAAAACATCTGGAGGGCCTGGTTAACTGTACAAATGACACTTGGTCATTAAAGTTATCAAAAACAACTCTTTCTGTTTAGCCATTTTTTACACCAAAATTAGCCCCCAGTCTAATGTCGAGTTCCTAATTTTGCCCTCTGCTACAAAAACTTTGAGAACCCCTGGTTTAGAGGGATTTTGTCCATTCCCCTGGCAGAGCCTCGTCGGAGCTTTAAAACTAATATTTGTCAAACGATCTCTTATTCTTCTTGTTGCCCTCCAGCAGCACATCACACTTTTTTGAGCCATGTCTTTGTTAGCTGTGTGTCATGCTGGAACACCCATTTTCATTGTCCTCACACACACACAAAATTGCACACAGCGATTGTGTGTGCAACTCAGTATTCCTTTTGTGCAACATCAAACCAACATGTTCCCCCCTCCATGTTTGACAGTGGGGATGATGTAATTCTGGACTGGATCCTAAATGTCCTCATGGGGTATGGAACTCCAGAACCAGGAAGACTAAAAGTTTATTTTTATTTTTCATCCATGAAGGAATAATCTCACCAAATCGCTCTGCAGTGATCTAGTCCGGTCTTGTGTGGATCTACACAGCTTTGTCCCTGACTTCTGTGGACAGCTTAGGTCTTGATCATACTGACATTTGAACTGAGTGATGGCTTTAATGACAGGTGTCTCTCATTCAAGTAACACTGTTAGCTAGCTCTTTAGCTGAATAAAAGACAGCTGGGAGCCATAAATAATGCTAATTGGTTAAGATCAAAAGCTTTATTCAAAATACAGCAAAATACAACTAATCTATTTTTTAAAACTCCCTCCCTGTTCACTAAAGCTCTTTTTTGTCACTTCAAAAATCAACAGAAGATCCTTTTTCCCTCATTTTTACATGAAAGAAAAAAAAGACCCCCCCCCCCCCCCCCCCATTTTCCTAGAAGCTCATCTAAAATGCTTAAGCCTATAGCCTGTTCTGAAATGGAAATCTCTCTGCATTTTGCTTTGACTTCCTGGAGCCAACAACATCAATGCAACCAAAGCTCTAGACGTTTGAAGGTATACCTCAGAATTTCCAATTTAACCTTCCTTCAATTTAAAGTGAAAACTCTCTGCTTTTATTTTGAAATTTATTTTCTATATGTGTTTAAATCAATTACTTACCAGGCGATCAGGATAAAAATATGAAGTTTCTTGGATGGCACCATGTTCATCCACCTCGGTTCTGAGAACTGCTGGTGGTGCGGAGGTTCTGCGCGCGGAGTCCACGCGTGACTCCCCACAGCAGCGGTCACTGAAGCAGAAGTCACTTCACTTATACCTTCACGGTAAAAGTCATACACGCTTTTGTTTGGGAGCAGAGCAGATGTCAAACGACAATCCTTCCAACTCGGTTTGTCAAATTGCGCAACTGCGTGGTTTGACGCGTCAGGAGCGCGCGCGTCATCCGTAGGCTAAAGAGATCAAACTATAACCACTATTGGTTGTAAGAGGATGCTATACGGGAAGTGTTTGTGGAGAAGTGTGAAGTTTATTGAGGCTTGAATAACCATCCATGGGATCCTGCTGTGGCATGTCCCAAACCAAACGTCACAGCCTCACAGCTGTCCGTCACGACTGGGTACTGGATGCCAACATTCCTGAAGCAGCTATGAAGTCTTTTCCAGATTCAGTAAACTAACTGTGTGTGTGTGTGTGTGTGTGTGTGTGTGTGTGTGTGTGCGTGTGTGTGTGTGTGTGTGTGTGTGTGTGTGTGTGGGTGTGGGTGTGGGTGTGTGGGGGTGTGTGTGTGTGGGTGTGGGTGTGTGTGTGAATGTGGCGTCCCGTCAAAGTAGGTCACAAAATACTCCTCCTAGTTTCCTTCTTATGTTCAGCAATTAGGATGTTGCCTGCAGCTGATTGAGCCGCAGATGGAGGTGGGTATGTTCATGTTTAACATTTTTCTGTTTGTTGCCAGACCTGCTATTGATTCTTTTTTATTATTATTATTTATTTATTTTTTGAAGGAACATCAAGCTTTGTAATCTTGGTCTTGGCTCAGTTGGAGATCCAAAAATCCATTCCCTTTGAGATTGCACACAGTAGCTGCTGTTTTTGCTGTTTTCATTCTACAGTATATGCATGTGAGTGTTTTGAAAAGGTGGGGTGGGGGGCTTTCTCAATATGACATTTATAGGCCACAGCCACTCCCATCCCCATGTTCCTTCAGGCAGCTCTTGTCCTCTCAGTGAAATGTTGCTCCTGCAGCCGCTGCAGGCTTGACTGAACATGATTTAACTGTGTTGTTTGCAGTGAAAAGGTAAAAGTCTGTCTTTGGCCGTTTGTTTCATATTTAACTTGACCCCCCCCCCCCAAAAAAAACAAGTATTTTTTTGATACAATTAATTAGAAAGGTTAGTTCGTACAACACAAACGTTGGGAATATGTGGAGTCCGATGGAGGCAAAGAAGATTATGGCCAGAAACTCTAATTTTTTTGCCAAACCTTTTTTAAACTACGTTCACACAGCAAGGCGCAAATGAAAAGTCTAAGTAAACGCGTGTTTTTGCGCATTTTTGGCTACCGCTTTAAAACTTGTGTGTTTCTACAATCATTTTTCGGCTCTACGAACCGAACACGCAGCCAATTAAAACATGTTGAAAATTAAACTAGGTTAAACTTTGACCAATCAGCGACTCAGATTTAGTGACGTATGGATGGTGTCCCTTTCAATTTACGGAAGTGCCAACCGTTTTATAAACTGATCATGGGGAAATAAATATTTGCGGTTTGTGCCCGGATGGAATGATTTGACACCAAGTCTTTAATATATCTGTGGTGTGAATGGAAAAAGTCTGAAGGTGACATTTCCCACCAAGCCTCTTCCAACTGTAGGTGGCGGACATGTAAGGATTAACAGCCGACGAAGTGTGCACTATCAGAAATTCTGATTCTGATTTTCTAATTCTGATAATGCAGGCCACAGCCACTCCCGTTGGAGGCCATTAACCCACTTATACCATGGTCACTCACAAAAGAAATAAATATTCAATCAGTACTTATTCATGTTGTTTTTTGGGTTTGGATAGCTTTTTTTTCACAAAAAGTGGACTATTTGTTACCTGGTGCGGCGCGTTGTCACGGTAACATGACAATGCGCCGCTCCAAGCTCTGATTTCGACTGCAGTGGCAAAGGAAAGCGATCTATATGCTGACTGTCACGATTACTGAAAGTAAGCATCAGTTCAGAGAGACAGTTCACTTGTTTTTGTTCAGATGACGAAGCAAAATTTGTTTTAAAGGAGCCAGCGCAGTGATAAAGAGCATTTAACTTCTTTTTTAGCAGTGCATTATCACTTTTTAATTGCACACCCAACAGCCAACCAGAATCAAGAATTCACCAGGACCATGGTACGAGGGCTGGTAAAAATTAGAATAAGAAAAAGATGAAGAAGGCTTCCCTGCCTGTCCAGTGTGAACACCACTGGACATGAAACGCGCGTTCATTTCTGGTAATTATTTGCACAAACCTCTATTGTGCATCTGCACTTCTTAATTCACACACTAGCCCCACGTCATGAAAGAACCTTGTTTGACAAAGGCAAGAATGGGTTCATTTTCTGCCGTTGAGCACTCGATGCACTTCTTGTTCCTCCCAGATTACAGCAGAAATAGGTTTGTGTAGTCCAGTGCGAGTTTATTAGGATTTAAACCTCAACGAATCAATGATTATTTAAAACTATGAAAGATCAGGCATATCGGAGGAACTGAATATATTAATCTGACTGTATATATTTGATTGTTTCAGACTTTACCAATAGACATTGAGCTATTTCAAAAAGCATTTTGCAATAATTGTATCAGTTTTAAGCCATAAGAGCATTGTTCCTTGGTCAGCTAATGTACCCACTTTAAATTGACACTCAAATTTCGAGGGATTTTTATATTTGTTAAACTGAAGATGAATCAAACAGGTGGAACGAGTAGAGTGTGCTTGAACGGGAGCTGTGTTAGATTATCTCTGAATCTGACATTCACTTTCATCAGGCAGGGGAAAGTGCCAAAGTAAAGCTTAGGGAAACGTCAACAAGGAGAAATTAGCAAACAATCTTTGCAAGTGCTCTTTAAATCCACAGACCGGCTCATCTTGGCTGTTGCTCTTATCACATAGTCTCTGTGAAGCTTGTTCCCATAAACCCCCTGCTCCATATTAGAAAATCCAGAAATATGCCAAACAACTGCAGTGCAGGGGTGAGCATGTGTGCTATGCTCTTGCAGCATCCAGCTCCCCTTCTTTCAAATAGGCTTAAATTGCCAAACAATGAGGGTCTGGACAGTAAATGGGGTTTGTTTTCCTGAACACTTGTCAGTAGTTTTGTATCTTACACTAACATTGTTGTGAGCTAAAACTTAAAAAATCACCCAACGTATCTTAACTGATACTATCTGTATCTCTTAAAAATTGATATTGCAATTTTTATGGATTAATTAGGGTTTAAATAACATCACAATTTTCCAAAAATATGAGCAAATTTACGAATTTCCTGTTGAAATGCATGAGAAAGCGGTAAATGAGGCATCGCCAGCCTATTTGTGCTTTGTTAAAGCTTTAATTTATTTGCCTTTATACCTTATTTTGTAATTAATAAATGAACTTTGGAGTAAAGTATATAAAAAAAACATGGTTATAAATCTTTGTCCTGGGGTATTTCCACGCAGGCGCCTGGCATTCCCAGCAGAGGGCAATGGTCAACTACAGTTGAGCCTCTTTGTGTCTGCGTGTCTACATCCTTTCTGCTGTGAAACAGTGAAGCAAAACGTTCACTTTTGTTACTTTTATATTTTACAGGAAGAACTTGTAAAATTTTAGCACATGTTGCCATTTAAGAGTTTTTCATTTTAACCTGTATTTTTAATGACAAATTTGGAAAAGGCTCATTATTTCCACCAAAGATGTGCTGCATGCACAAACCCCTCAAGGGCAATTTGATCTCAAACCTGCTTAGTGCATGTTTTCTATGATTCTCTGTGTTCTGTTGTTTTTTTTGTAAAAAAAAAAAAAAAAAATCAAGCAGGCTCTTAGCATTTTAATTCACTTGATGTCAGATTTACAAAGCGTGCCCTTGAATAAATACAATCAATATGTTTTTTTCCCCCTCCCCTCCTTTGACTTTATTGTTTTGTCTCATGTTTGGCTGCGTTACAAGCTCGTCTTGTTGACTCGGCGCCGCATTTATCTGATCTGACACAGTTTCGTTTAGCATTAGCAATCATTTCCAAAGCACGCAAAGTGCTCCTGTTTGTGAAACAGCGGATGAAGCGGATGCCGTCCTCTGGGGAGAAATTCAATATAATTTGTTAATTAAATGGAATAATTTAATTACAGTAAGTTAGAAAGCATTCATCAATATAATTGTTTTTGGAGCTACCAGTTTAATTGAGGTTTAAGTGAAAACAAGTGCGTTTCTAATGTTGGTAATGTGCTGACATAGTTCCGCCGCCCTCCATTTGTTCATTTTCTATGATCTTCCACCGTGCCGTTTCTCAGCCTTTCGTTTGATGGCCGGCCTTGCCACATCAAGCGGACCCAAACATTTATTACGGCCGTTTCATTTAACCTCTCCAAAGGCACGCGCAAGAGGACGGAGATGCTAGCAGGGCCGCCCTGAAAGGCTCTCGCTGTTCAGCTTCTAATCTGATCCCTTGTGTTGCCCTTTCATAAAGACGCCGGAGTATTACCCCGACTCCAAACATACCTCTGCCATTTAACTGTCTTAGATTTCAGCACAAGGACAGCCAAAAGAGAGAGCAATTCATTCTCCAGGGCCTGAATAATAAAACATAATTTTAGTCTAATCTGCCAAAAGAATGTCCCCTGTTTGAAGTTGACAGTGCTCTATCTTCTGAGAAGAATAATTGCCTTTTGAGTACAGCAGCAGAGAGGCCACTGAGGTAAGTCTGGCGAGGGCCTGGACCTTACAGGTGCGCCCTTGGACGGACAACCTCGCTGTTGTTCTGGAGAGTTGGGGTGGAGGGCAGGAGGAGGGGGGGTTGAAAGAATTCATCCACCGACTGAAACTTTACAAAGCAGCAACCCGGCAGCACTACTCTCCACCTTCAGATCAGCGTGAGGCCAAAGCGAGGCGAACAAAGAGACTCTGATCCGCAGTAATTCCCTCCGTCTGATACAGCGGACAAATTCTTGTCATTAAAGTTTTATCAGGCCACTGGGCGGGTTTGTGGGAACTGACCTGGTTGTAATCGGTTAAATTTTGATGACTGCATAGCGACAAACCCTCACTGACAGTTTCAGTGTGAGAATCTCTGCAATAGACCCTCACAGAGTGCAGGCTTTGTGCCTCTCAAGAGATTACATTCAATGCAAGGCTGCAGTTTGGCAGCACTGTTTTTCAAGTGGAGCCAGTGATCATAAAGTTTTATGATAATTCTACCAATTGTTGTTTTATTTATTTGGTAGATTGTCTTTTAGACAAACTCTTCAAAGCCTAAATTGTCTTCACTTCACTTAAAGAAAAAGTCTGTGCTTTTGATTGTTGTCAACCTTGTTTCTGAATCCTATTTTCCTCTTTGACATTTTCTTGCTGTTTTTTTCTTTTTTGAAAAGTTACAAACTGACGAATCAAATGCCTCGATAAAAGCACGAGGTCTCACGTTGAACATTAGAAATGTTAGGTTGACAGATTCTCCTGAGCCCACTTTCAAGCGGTATGGGTCAGGACATCCAAAAAGCTCACTCGTGATTGGCGAGAGTGGTTGCCATAGAAATGTAGACTCAGCACGCCCCCCCATGAATGCAAGTCCAAGAGACCAGGTACAGCCAGGGCTTTTTGCACTGGTGAGATATCATGGAGAGCAGCTATAAGAAAAAACACATTTTAGTACATTATTTTGAGAATGTTTGTGTCATTGTTTGTTTTCTTCAGTAGTGTTCTGCTTGGCCACCCATCTTCACCGTTGGTTGAGGTTTTTCTACAGCTTTGATGACCTCCATGCCCTTCCGTTTTCAGTTGCTCCCTGTCACATTGCATGTCTTGTGAACTTTTTTATTTTCTTTCAGATTATGGGTCAGGTTGTTGTTCAGTTTCTCTTTTGTATTTTTGCTTTTTGATCGTCCCTCGCGACCTGCTAATGGCACATTTGTGTTTGCTGCTGCACTACTCAAACCATTTTTTTGATGGGCTTCATCCAGTGTGGGTCCTTGGGCAAGATCCTTCCTGCTACTGCTTAACTATGTAGCCATAGGGGGGGCCCCAGTCTGGGTCTCCCTGTGCCGGTCCCCAGCCGGGATAAAATACAGGGATGTAAACATCTCTGCCAAACCACCTGTGCCATAGCAACTCCTGACAGGATATGCCAAAAGGTGAACAACATTAGAGTCAGTGTGAGCAAATAATGGTAGATGCATGAAGTGGCCAAATGCCAACGACAATAAAGTAGTTTTATTGGTAGGGTTCCGATATTTACCATTCTGTACTCTCATATGATATAAGATTCTGTAGTCTCATATGGTGAGATGGATTTAATTTTGGTGGCTACTTTTTGTTCAGATTTTTGTCTGTGTTAAAAGAAAAAAAAACTTGAATTACAGTAAACTTGTTTAAAGTTTGCCTCATACACATGATGCATTTAGAGATTTCTTGAGCGCTTGGAAAACATGATGAAAGTTTTGTTTTTTGGTGTTTTTTAACATGTTCTTGTTGCGTTTTTCTCATGTAGGACATGTATAAAGAAAATTAAGCCTAAAATTAATTTCCTGAGTATTTTTTATTCAAATCCTTGTGAATCAAGAGAAGACGAATCAAGAGAAGACGAAAATATTCTTTTTTTTACAAAGAGCTTCTTCTTATCTCCCTGCTCCAGGCTCTCAGCAACACAAAGGGGGGCGGGGTTGCTCTGCACCGATGGTCCCACCCACAACTCGGAGACAAATTTCTAATGAACTCCTGTCGCTCTACAGAAACTATGTCCTAGAAAATAATTTTTTTGGGAGGGGGGCTAAAAAAGCAATAATTATTAAAAGGCCACTGTGAGCGCTTTTAGAGCAGATCAAAAAATGATCAGTAAGTCTTTAAAACTTTTGTACTTTCATTTGTGTCAGGATTTAACTTTCCCTTGCGGTTGACCGGCAGAGTCATTGGTGTGCTTTCCTTTCCACCTGCATCCGTCTTTTAACTGAAACTGCTTCATTTCATTCAGCCTCTTCCTGCTCTTTAAACGAGCTTATTAGCTGAAGGCAGAGATGTGTCCCTTTCTGAACATGACACTGAAAGCTGCTGAGCAGCTGTCCCAGCTCAGGAGAATCATATGGAAGAATGCATTATTGGCCTTGTTTGAATATTCGCTTCGATTCGGAATAATCAGGCAGCTATTCAGCAGCGAGATGGCCGCGTAAACATGCCAAAGCGCAGCTGAGGGAACCGTGTACCGTTGCAACACGCAACATGAAAAATGTGAATAATGCAGGTGTTCGGGTTAGAATCCGTATGGTGCGCTCATCACACATAATGGAAAGACACTTTCTTTCAGTGCCTGTTTTTTTTTCTCTTCTGTTTTTTTCTTCCTGTGCTTTTGCCTTGTTCAAGGTGATCCCAGCTTTGCATATGGCTGATTAATCTCATTGCGCGGTGGCTAACATTGATCACAGAAATGATTAGAAATGCATCAGTCAGCAGTCTGTTTGGAAAGCTTGGCTTTAAGTGCGAGTGCCAAGGCATTTTCCATAGGTGTCCATGTTTTTAATTTTGTTATATAGAATTTTGCAAATGGATGCATGCCGGCTGCCCAAATACAGCTTCAATGCTTTAATGCTCACGGACGTAATTTAATCTGGTAGATGGCAGGCCTGATGGGCTGTGTAGAGAAGACATCCCTGCTAAATTCATTATGCTAAAAGTTGCTACATCTCAATAGCTGATGAGAGAGAAGCACAAACAACGGTCTGTTTGTATGTGGGGGCTGTTTCTGTGCATCAAAGAAAAGCCCTTTTTTTTCTGCATCTCATTCTGGAGCACAGGTTTTGTTTAAGTCTTACTAATGTATTTATACTGATTCTCAACAAGTATTACTCTTTCAGGAGTAGTTTGTGTTTAAAAAAAACCCTCCTGTAATTGCATTTGGAATAAAATCTTTATAAGCTTTATGTGGATTTTTTTTCTTCTTCCATGAAGATGCTTTTAAATGCAGTGTTGGTGCAACACAATGTACAAAAAATAAAATAAAATAAAAAGTAGATTTTGAACAGCACTGGATGAAACCCACCATGGGGTTTATTCACTTTGTGAGCAGACTTAGTTAATTACTGGCAAATTCTAAACGAACAGCGCGTGCAAGCTTTTTGCATGCATGAGCAATTTTACGCTTTTTTTAGTACGGATCAGACTAAATCTGACTCTTAAGTCTTTCATATTCCATAAACCAATATTTTGTTCACCACAGAACATTAAAAAAAACTGTGAAACTAAACTGTTTTAAGCACAAGAGGATTTTCTCATGTCAAGCTTGACAGAGACAGTTAGGACACAGGGGTATTTTACATAATGTGGCTTGTCAATGTCATTCTGTTGGTAAGCTCTGGATTTGTATTGTCCTGCAGAAATACATAAAACTACGTTTACACCGCCCTCTGCAATCCACGATCAAGTGACCACTTCCAATGGAATATGCATTTTTGGTGTCCGATTCCAGATCTCTGGCGTTCATGTGTAGCTTTGCAAGTTTCAACGACTATTTTCGGTCAATATTAACATGCGACCATTAAACATTAAACCGATTCAAACTTCGACCAATCAGGGACCTGTCTTATCCGTTGGAAATTACGTTAATGGTTAAAAATGTACAGTAGCTCAAAGAGCGTGTGTTATTTTGCTGTCGAGGGTGACAGCCCCAGTGTTTAAGGTTTAACAGCAACTTATGACAGTGAAATGTTTGTTTTTACAAAATGTTTTAAGACTTGAGACTTGACTACAAAAATTACAATAAAAGACACAAAAGATGACTTGACTTTTTCACCAAAGATATCCGACTTGATTTGGAATTGAATCAGTTCAAAACAAACCAAATCAGGTATGACAATATAAAAACAATACAATTCACGCAATTACTTGGTTAAAGGAACCCTTTTACAAATAACTAGTAAGGCATTAGCCACAAAAGTGCAGCTCACCAAGACAACTCTTGCCACATGTTCAACACTCCCCATTTAGAACCTGGGGAAATTAATGAACTTCCATTGGCACCTTCACAACAAAGGGATCTATAAAGCAGCCCTAATGTTCTCGGGGAAACTTTACTCTTCAGTAGTTCTCAATCAACCGGCAGCAGCAGATTTTGTTTTATTTCCCTTGTAACCTACACCAGGAGCTGAGAAATGCTTCTCACTGCAACTCCACGAGTGTAACCCTTGATCGAAATAGCTTTGAACTCATTTTTGATTTAATTTTTTTTTAAAAAGCATCAATACCCTCTTATAGTCCAAATTGAAATGCACTGTGCATTTTTAAATAACAATTCAGCAGTGAGTTTTGAAAATCCCATTAATCTGAAATAAAGATAAAAGAAAATCTACCAAAGGAATCATAAAAACACACAAAAAAGAGCAAAACCTTGTTGCTGCGAGCATCGATTTATACTTTCTACCTGCTTGTACACAATTAAGAACACTTAGGAATCAAAGAGCGCAGAGGTTTGCAGAAAGGTATTAATTAGAACTTTATTTATGCAGATGCTTTGTAAATTTGCATAAAAAGCAATTCCACAGATGGGTTTATGGCAGTAATGACTGTTCCAGTCCGCAATAAAACATCTGCTTAATCACAACAGAGACAGTCAATGGCTGCTGTGAAAACAGGCTGTCCAAGCACGTCTCAAAGAAAGTATTCTGGTGGTGATGGTGGGGGGGGGACTGGTGTGGACGGGTTGGGCAAAAATAAAAGTTGAGTCAAAACAGGAGCAAATTCAAAAGCAAATTTAGTTCAAAGGGACTTGTATCCTCCCTCCAACGTGTGCTGCTGATGCTTTGAATGCTGTGATGTTGGGAAAAATACCTTTATCGTGTTGGCAGAACAATCCACTTACTGTGTTTAACAGGAGATGGAGTTTTGTTCAAGTCAGGCCAAGTCTTTGTCTATTAGTGCCAACTGTTTTCAGAATATTCCAACTTGTGCCTTTTTTAATCTCTGAAAGCCACACACGGACACAAACTTGGGTGAAACACACAGTCTTGCTCCTCTTCACGTACACACACATTGATGCGTACACACAGAAGTGCAGCTACAAGGTCACTCCAAGTATTGATAAATCACCCAGCTGTGATTCCCTCCTGACAGCTCAAACTAACATCAAGCTGGATGGGGGAGAACAAAAGACCATCAAGCGGCCCTTTTCCTGACACTTTTATTCAATCACGGCCAGATTGCTTACGACAGCACCAGCAGCTGTTTCGTCTTCATCTTTCCCCATTTGATAAAGCTTGTCAAGTCATATTTCTGTAAGTACTTCACCTCACCCCATACTGTGCAGATCCACGCCGATTCGGCATATGCACATTCCACATGAGGGGATCGTCAAATGGGTCAGGGAGTAATGACACCCCTCTGAAGGTCGTGCATTGCTGAATTGGGGGGGGGGGGGGGGGGTAGAGGGTGGGAGCAGGTATCTGGGTGGAGGTGGAGTTGGGGGGGAGGAGGACAAAGCAACAAGCTGAAGGTCAAAGATAAGAACGGCCGTAGAGATATCTAAGATATCCAGTAGAAATTAAACAATGAGGCAAAGGCGGCGGGGCTTTGATTGTGTGATTGTGTTTTTACAGAGAAGGTGGGGTTGGGGTGGGGGAGTGTGGGTCAGTTGTTGGTTGCTGCGGTTGTTATTTTGGGATCCCATTTGGAGCTCTTCTGTTGACCTTGTTGGTGGTGGGATGTAGGGTGGCGATAGGACAGACAAATAATGCAGACGGCTATTGTTTTTTCTGTTACGTGACATCATCCCACACAGGGACGACCTTTAACTCTTAGCCACTGCGTTTAAATGTTTGCCCTCAGGTTACCCTTATAGGACCTGCTTCCTGGCCCTTTCCAGTTGAAGATTACAGGTGCCTCAGTTTACGCCTTAGTCACAACTGCCCTTAGAGGTGGATACGGGCTGTTTGGAGGTGAAAATGGGCAAACCTGTACAAGGACACCCCAGTGGTCTGCTTAAAATTTTATAATCCTAGACCATTCTGTTATCCCATAGAGCGATAATGTTCATGCACATGTTTTTCTACAAGCATGCTGTGGGCAACAGGTTGTAGCAACACCTAAACACCTAAATAACACATAAGGGTAAGTTAGTGGGTAGTAGCTATACGCAGGAATGTCATACCGATTTTTCAGATTTTCAACCCTCCCCGACCCTGTGGACTGTGGAAGGGGACCGTTAGTGCTGTTCACTGTTGCACGCCCCTTGAGCATCCATCGTGCACACGGTCAAGCAGCTTGACTGTTAGAAATTAGGAAATTAAACAATCAGGGCACAGTTTTTGTGGCCGTCCTGCGGGCGTCTTACAGGCTCTTATATGTCACATACACACCCTGTGCAGTCAGCATTTGGGCACCATCAATGAGGAGCCAGTGCGTGCACCTTACTAATGACTACTGTCAGCATCAGAGCACCAAACGAGATCGTACCTGTACGTCATAAGTGCGTGTAAGTTACATTAGCTTTTCAAATACATGATAAACTTACCACAAGCGCGACAATCATGCGTTTCACCTTTATAACCTACCTCAAGGTGGCTGCAAGACACGCCTGCGCTCCTTTTAAGATACAACCCAAAAACTTACAGCACCACTACAGATTAACCCCCTGTCTGGGTCCAAGTGACTGGAGCTTTTTTGTGTAAACAATGAAAGCCTTTTCTTAAATAGATCTTATTTGTGTTACAGCCAAATTGTTGGTTTGTTGTAATTTTATTATGCACCTTAATAACAAAATGTACCAGTCAGTTACTTAACCTAAAGTATAAAATCATTTTTGAGACAATTCTATAGTTTTTTTTAATCAAACATGTGTTTTTGTTGTTGTTATTTTCACTTTTCTGCTTTACATTGACTTCTGTGATAAATCCATTATCCTGGAAGCAGCATGGCTTCAGTGGAAGTTAGTCTGTTACTTTGATCCAGAATTAAATATGTCAGCAATAAGATGATGAGCTGTCATGACAGTTTCTGCCTGAAAAACTGTGTCTAAGTCGCACGGGCAGAGGACACTGTGGAGAGGGAACATAAATATCCTGACTGATGACAGTGTCTTTAACTTGGAGGGAATCATTTTTAAAAAAGAACAAGATGTGAGGTATCATTAAGATGAGGGAGAGATATTGAAAAATGTATGGATCAGAAATTAAAACAGGACTTTACACCCATAGACCTTTGTTTGGACCAACCTTATTTACAATCAAATGTGTTATTTTCTTTCAAGCCTTATTAGATGGAAATGGAATGATGTGAGCTCAGGGAAAAAAAAGGTGTTTTTTACCAAGGTCTCACACTTTGTTTTAAAGGTTGTTTCAAATGTTGCAGTTCTTCAAAAGCCCACTGGAAGCTGGTTTTAAAATGGAACAACTTCTTAGCAACTCAAGTCTGATTTTACTTCCAAAACACATGTACATTTTTTGACATTCTCCATCCATCTTTTATATCCGCTTAATATTTTTCCAGGGTCATGATGATGCTGGAGCCTATCCCAGCCACTGTCACACGAAGGCTGGTTCACCCTATGTATCAGTCCATTGCAGGAGCTTAAATGTGTGGATGGTTGGGGGGCTAAACTCCAGTCAAGACACCCAACCCACTTCAGGTAAGTGATGTTCTACTCTGAGTGACTGAGATTATTATTTCAGGGTCTCCGTGTTTGTGTTTGCCACCATACTTTTCATCATTTGATGAAAATTTACATTAATACAAGGTGTTATGAGGACATTATTGCACATTATAATAATTTTCAAGACTGACATTGCTTTTTAATCATGTTCGACAAACCAATAATTATTTTTCAATATGGTTGAAGAGGTACCTGGTAGTAAATACTTGACTCAGAGGAACAGATGGGAAATCTATATAATTCTGCTACAATTCTAATCTCATTAAAACTGTAAGAGAAAAAGAGCAAAGACTTAACTTGAAACTAATGACAACGATTTACATCCCAAATGGGTTCAGACAGTGTTCCACCCAGCCTGCACATTGTTTTCTATAATCACAAACTTACATTGTGATTAGAGACTTTAAGGTTGTTTTTCTATTGTGATAGTCACCATTCACAGAATATGAGAACTGGACTGAGTGAGTGTGACATCATCCATAGAAAATGAGCCCCATTGTAAATGCAGTCAATTCAGTCACTATTTTTTCTCAATTTGGATGCTGCTATGTTGGAAGCGGACGTCAATAAGCAGTGTTTGGTCAGAGTCAAAATCCCTTTGGCAACTACTCTCACCATTAAGGAATGAGCTTGTTGGAAGACACCCCTACCTTTGAAATGTTTAACATGAGATTACTTTTATTGAGGCATCTGATTGGTCAGTTTCTAACTTGAACAGCTTGTACTACAGAAAAAATATCACAAAAAAATAGGATTATCAAGAACACAAAAAAAAGGTAGCAGAGCAAGAATGGTTATTCTGATAAATAGAATGACTGAGTAATAGCTGTTTATTTCTCAATAGAGGCCTATGGCATTTTGGCTTCTTGGAGCCAGTGGGTACTTCCTGTTTGGAAAGTAAGAGGGGAGGAGTCACTAAGTCCAGTTCTCATATAATCATCACTTAAACATAGTCACGCAGACTTGATTTGAGTGGGGAAAATTCTGAAAAGAAAGAGCATTGGAAGGTCTGAAACCATTGCTGACAGGAAAAAAAGTCATCTTCTTGATATTACTGTGAATAGAAGAAAGAAAATGTCAAAAAACGATTTGGGAAGACACCGGAGTTACACATGGATCAGTCGAATACCAAACATCTGGGCTACTCTTCACAAGTCCAACATTTCTATGTTAAAATATTAATACAATGCTTTACCTATCTTTCTTTTTTTATGTAATGTCTAAAAAGCTGCCACGGCCTTCACTTATGTCTATCATATCCGCACCACGTGGTGTTTATCATATGTACAACTAGTTTCTTTCACTAAAGAAAGGGGGGCAGCAACACAGCTCCTGAAATCATGCCCCACAAGACATTGAAAAGTCCCACAATCACCACTTCGGTATCTTTGTTCTGAGAAAAATTCGATCTTTCAAGTCAGGTGCAATTTTGGCCGCAATGAATGTCCGCCATTTGCGAGGGGGAAAAAAAAGAGACATGTAAATCAGGTGCAACACTCGTATCAAAAATGGGACAGTTCGCTCCGCTCAGACTTGGCGCGGCTCCCAGAAATGCAGCAAGCTCGCACACAATCACTGCCTATTCATGGTGGCACAGCTGTTGTGGACATATGTTCCCCACCAAAGAGGAGGACATCAACCAGACGCACCTTGAACAGGTTAGCAGATGAATGCAGCTCAATCCTTTGACAGTCTGCCCTCCTCTTTTTTTCAGTTTTCTTCATTGTTCAACAAATACGTTCATTTCTGGTGCGGTCTTAACTTTTTCCATTCACCTGTGATTAAAGAAAAAAGTCTAAAACATCAACAATAAATTTTAATCATCTAACTTTTGTGGGATAAATCTATCAAAAACCACTACTTTGTGAAGTAGATATAAAATCAGTGAAATTGCACATTCACTGAGTGTTTCAAGAGGACAATGAACCTTAAGGAACAGTAATAAAGAATATTAACAGCCATCGCACATCCCAAGACTTTTTTCCATGATCTCAGCAAATGACCAAATGTGAGAGAAAAGATTACATTTATTCATGGCTGTCTTTCATCAAGAAGCTTAAAACCCAAACTTCAGATGTAACCCCAAAATCATATGCATATTGAGCTGACCTCGTTCACCCTCTGCCTTAAAGCCATAGAGGAGGTGTGATATGCAAAAGCCGTCAGTTCCCTCTGCTCGGCGTTTCGATGATTTCAGCACTTTTGCTTTTGCAGCTGTTGGGGGGGTGATCATGTTAAAGGAGCCTCTCCTTATGCACCATGAGTCACATGCACCAGTTCAGGAGTTGACCCATATGCGGGCTGCAGGTTTCGGGCTATAGAGGGTCGTAGACAGATGCAGACGCATCTTGGGGTAAATGGTCAATAGCGTATGATTATGTAGCACTACCTTCACTACCTTCTCAGAAGGCCCAATGCACTTTACTGTCACAGTCCCACTCACCCATGCACACACTTTTACACACTAATGGTGGCTCTGCTGCTGAACACTGGCGCCAACTGTTGAGGTGAACAGGGGTTCCATAATATTTTCTATGATCTTTTCATTATGCATTACAGGGGTTCTATTATATTTTCTATGTTCTTGTTATAATGCATTTAATGGATTTTATACATGCATGTATATTGTGTTACAGAAATATGCTTGATTCCTGCCCTCAGTAACAGATAATATGTGCCAAGGTCACCAGTAGGCCTGTTTTTGACTTTTGGTCTCTGTTTTCTTTCTGTACTGGAGTGCTTATGGAGCCACGACACCTGCAATGCAAACTAGACAAAAACACACCATTCTAATGAAGTATTTTGTATGTTTTTATCTTCCTTCACTGAATAATAAAAAAGTCTTTTTGCATGGAGGACAGAGAGAGCGGACAGCCACAGAGCCTAACAGATCGTGTTTCTCCACCTCTCCCCTTTTGCAAAAGGTCGGAAAATTCATGCAGACTCTTGTGTGTCTTTTCATTTCCCAACTGCACATTTCATTTTTGTACGTCCTGAACCATCCGAATCTGCGAAGGCCAGACGGGAAGCCAACACAACTTAACCACAGGGAACAATGTGGGGTTCAGTGTCTTGCCCATGGACACTTCGACACATGGGCACCTAGGAACCAAATTTTGCAATCTGCCATCAGAGGTTGACCTGCTCTACCTCTGTTGACCGCTCTACCTCTGCACTAAATCCACCCCCAAGATGAGCGCAGGTTTGTCTTTGCACGACTTGTATGGGGACGTCATGAAAATGTAACATACCAATGTCCTGCATGTGGTATGTCAGGCACTTCTGATGTACGAGGGAATATATCATACAACGCCCCTACGCCACACTCTAGTCGTTAGTACGATGCCCACAATGGCTACTTACAGACCACTTGCATTCGCAATGCTGCAAGCACAAGGTGTGCATGTGATACGAATGTGCCCAAATGACACCCACACAATCTAACAGTAAGTTTGCAAGCACAGAGCGCGTTGTTTAAAAGTTCACTACAGCCTGTCGCCTGCAGCAGGCCTGTACAAAAATGTGCATAAACCTTTTTGCTCAACCCCACCTGCGAGTTCCATGCACACAATATTTCCTCGTTTTTTTAACCACAGACTGTCATGATCAGAACACGAAGCGGACCCAAGTGCTGGAACCCAGAAGGAAAAACAGGTAAAAGGTTGGTAAGAAGGATTTATTTTACTGATCCAGACAGGGCAGTGAGCAGACGTGACAGTAGATGTGGAGGGTGGCTGGTGTAACTGACGAGGAGCATGGCATAGGCTCTTGAGGGAGTCGAGGCTGGAGTTCTTGGCGAGTGGCGTGCTTGGAGCTCTTGACGAGTGGCGTGGCTGGAGTTCTTGCGGAGCGCTGAGACTGTGGATCTTGAGGAAGGAAGGCGTCAGCCTGGAGATAGAGACAGCTGCTGCTCGAGGTGATGTAGACTCAGGACTCACGTGGCTTGAGATTAACCTGAGGCAGAGGAAACAAGGTTCAATTAGCGAGGCACAAGACTAAGGGAGCCAGACGTGAATCACAACGTGACTAAGCACCATCAGGGTTAACGGACTGGCGATGAATGCTGGAGCTGGGTCTCCTTATGAAGAGCAGAGGCTTGATGAGAAGATAGGATGCAGCTGAGAGTCAGGAGCAGAGCAGAGCTGGGAGGGGGAGGAGTCAGACCGAGGCACCATGATAGTACCCCCCCCTCAACGACCGCCTCCAGGCGGTCCCGGACGCCGATCAGGGTGGGCACGGTAGAAGTCCGCGATGAGGGAAGGGTCGAGGATGAGGGAACGGGAGACCCAGGAGCGTTCCTCAGGACCGTACCCTTCCCAATCCACCAGATACTGGCGACCACGGCCACGACGACGAACATCCAAGATGCGAGACACATCGAACGCCGGAGCGCCATCAATGATACGGGTGGGTGGAGGGGAGACGGACGGCGGGCACAAAGGGCTGTCCAGAACAGGCTTAAGATGAGAAACATGGAATGTGGGGTGTACCTTGAGGGCCGCAGGGAGGCGAAGACGGACGCAGGAAGGATTGATGATGCGGTCGATGACGTAAGGACCAATAAACCTGGGAGCCAGCTTGCGAGAAGTAGACTGTAGAGGAATGTTCTTAGAGGAAAGCCACACCTTCTGTCCAACCTGATATGTGGGCCCCACAACCCTGTGGCGATTGGCAGCACGGCAGTTGCTCTCCTTAGTACGAATTAGAGCAGCCCTGGTCTGGGTCCACACGCGTTGGCAGCGCTGGAGATGGTGTTGCACCGAGGGCACTGCCAAATCCAGCTCTTGAGAAGGGAACAGAGGCGGAGAGTAACCAAGAGAGGCTTCAAAAGGGGAGATCCCCGTGGCAGATGAAGTGTGGGAGTTATGAGCATATTCAATCCAAACTAGATACTTGGCCCAGTCGGCAGGATTCTGAGCTGCCAGGCAGCGAAGAGCCGCCTCAAGCTCCTGATTTGCCCGTTCCGCTTGGCCATTAGATTGGGGGTGGTAACCGGAGGTAAGGCTGACTGTGGCGCCCAGAGCTGAACAGAAAGCCTTCCAAACTTGGGATATGAACTGAGGGCCCCTGTCGGAGACGATGTTGGCGGGTATCCCATGGTGACGAAAAACATGGTGTACTAGGATGTCAGCGGTCTCGGTGGCGGTAGGTAGCTGGGGAAGTGGCACAAACTGAGCTGCTTTAGAGAACCGATCGATGATAGTAAAAATAACTGTATTGCCTAGAGAGGGGGGCAAACCGGTAACAAAATCCACAGCAATGTGGGACCAGGGTCTGTGAGGAGTGGGCAATGGGTGAAGTAGGCCTGAAGGAGGCGAGTTAGATGATTTGGACCTAGCACAAGTGGTGCAAGCGGCAACGTACTCACGCACATCCCTCTCCATGTTGGGCCAGCAGAACCTTTTCCGGATTAGATTGAGTGTGCGGAAAACCCCTCCATGGCAGGCAATACGAGAGTTGTGACCCCAGGAGAGAACGTCGGATCTGAGAGAGGTGGGAACGTAGAGGACACCGTCAGGACAGGGATCATGGTTAGGCTCCTCACCTTGGGCATTCATGACGCGGTTCTCAATGTCCCAAATAAGATTCCCCACGATGCAGGTAGGAGGGATGATCATGGTAGCAGCAGAGGCATTGTCAGGGCTGAATCTCCGGGAAAGCGCATCAGGTTTGGTGTTTCGGCTGCCTGGTCTGTAAGTAATAGTAAAATTGAACCTGTCAAAGAATAGACACCACCGAGCTTGACGAGAATTTAACCTCTTGGCAGATCTTAAGTAGGCCAGGTTTTTATGATCGGTCCACACAATGAAAGGTTGGCTAGCTCCCTCCAGCCAATGACGCCACTCCTCCAGCGCCAACTTTATGGCCAGCAGCTCGCGATTTCCTACGTCGTAGTTACGTTCTGCTGGAGAAAGTTTCCGGGAGAAGAAGGCGCAGGGTTTGAGTTTTCCTGAAGTGTTTTCTCTTTGTGAGAGAACCGCACCAACACCAGTGTCCGAAGCATCAACCTCAACAATAAATTGCCTTGAGGGGTCAGGTTGGATGAGAATAGGAGCCGTGACAAACAGAGACTTGAGAGAGTCAAAAGCGGTCTGGGCCTCAGAATTCCATTTATAGGGCTTGGAGATGGAGGTTAATTGAGTGAGGGGTGCCGCAATGCTGCTGTAGTTTCTTATGAATCTGCGATAAAAGTTGGCAAAACCCAGAAATTGTTGCAACTTTTTGCGGGTTTCAGGAGGTTCCCACTGAGAGACTGCTTCGAGTTTAGCTGGGTCTGGACGGATACTGCCTGACTCAAGAATATACCCGAGGAACTGGATAGAGGAGGCATGGAACTGACATTTCTCAGCCTTAACAAAAAGCTGGTTTTCAAGGAGTCGAGAAAGGACTTTGCGAACGTGGTTTTCATGCTGAACGGGGTCCTGAGAGAAAATCAAAATATCGTCGAGATAAACGAAGACGAACCGGTTAATGAAATCCCGGAGGACGTCGTTGACGAGCCTCTGGAAAACCGCGGGGGCGTTAGTGAGGCCGAAGGGCATGACCAGGTATTCGTAGTGGCCCAGAGGAGTGTTAAATGCGGTCTTCCACTCGTCGCCCTCCTTCATGCGGACTAGGTGGTAGGCGTTGCGAAGGTCGAGTTTGGAGAAAATGTGAGCACCTTGAACAGAGTCGAACACAGAACTAATAAGAGGGAGAGAGTATTTATCTTTGATAGTAATTTGGTTGAGCTCACGATAATCGATACAAGGTCGTAAAGTTTTGTCCTTTTTCTCAACGAAGAAAAAACCTGCACCAACCGGAGAGGAAGACGGGCGAATGTGACCGAACGAAAGTGCCTCATGGATGTAAGACTCCATGGCAGCTTTCTCGGGACCTGACAGGTTGAACAGATGACCTTTGGGCAAGGTAGCCCCTTGGAGGAGTTCTATGGCGCAATCATAAGGCCTATGAGGTGGCAGGGAATTAGCCTTAGACTTGCTAAAGACCGCTTTGAAATCATGATAACAGGCGGGTACTGACGTGAGGTCAATGTTTTCCGAATTTATGGTGGCAGCGGGCCGCATAGCAGGTATAGCGGACTGGAGGCAGTTAGCAAGACAAAAAGCACTCCAAGTTATAACGCGCTGGTGCACCCAGTCAAACTGGGGATTGTGGGTTTTAAGCCAGGAGTAGCCTAATACTACAGGATTTTGCGGAGCATGAGTAACAAAAAATTGGATGTACTCGTGGTGATTACCAGATGAAATGAGCTGAAGAGGCTTAGTACGATGGGTAATAAACGAGAGATGTTGACCCCCCAAACCGGCAGCTTTTATGGGGGTGTCTAAGGGCTCCGTGGGCAACGAGAGGGATTTAACCAAATCAAGATCAATAAGGCTTTGTTCGGCCCCCGAATCAACCAGAGCATGAGTTTCAGTAACAACGGTTCCAAAACATAACTTGACAGAGATGTAAAAAAAATCCTTAGAAGTGGGAGCGACAAACTTACCCGCCCGCGGCCTGTCATCTAGCGGGGGGTTCGGGAGTTTTAACGGAGCGGACACTGGGAAACCTGATGGCCGTGATTACCGCAGTAGAAACACAACCCCTCATCTCTACGCTTCTGCCGCTCTTCAGCAGACAGCTTGGAATGGCCGACCTGCATAGGCTCCACTGGGGGTTCGCGTGGTCTGAGTGGAGAAAAATCAGCCAGGTGGACTGGGAACGGAGACAGATTAGCGGATGGCTGTTTACGAGGTAAGGAGTTACGTTCATGATTACGTTCTCTGAGACGGGTGTCGGAACGTAAAGCGGCGGAAACTAGTTCTTCAAATGATGAAGCTTCAGGCTGTGAGCACAAGTGATCTTTTATGTTTTCATTTAAGGACTGATAAAAAATGCCTCTGAGCGCCGGGTCAGACCATCCAGCCTCCACTGCTAGGATCCGGAAATCAATCACATGGTCGCTGACAGATCGATTGCGTTGCTTGAGGCTCAGCAAACGTCTGGTGGCTTCTTCCTGCTTTCTAGGCTGATCAAAAACGAGTCGAAACTCACCAATGAATCTTTCGAAGGGGAGGTGGGAGATGGGATTGGCCGCCAGGAAGGCTTGGGCCCACTGCAGCGCTTTACTCCTGAGGGCATTGACAATGAGCGTAATTTTGCAGTGGTCCGAGTGGTAGAAACGGGGGGCCTGCTGGAAGAGGAGTTGACACTGCAATAAGAAACCCCCGCATGCCTCTACATCACCATGGAACGGCTCAGGCTGTAATCGGTAGTTTTCCGGGGCCGAGGCAGAAACGGAAGCAGTTAGGTCGCTGGGAGACGGAAGTGGTGCTGGGGCTGCGGAGCTGGATTGTTGTCTAGTCAATTCCAACAGAGTCTGTGTCATGCTATCCAGACGCCGAAATAAATCCTGCTGGGCGGAGGCCATTTGGTTCAATGTGTCGGCTTGACGTCCAAGCATGATGCCCTGCTGTTGAACTGCCAGACGGAGTCCTTCTGGGTCAGCTGGGTCGGGGTGGTGGCCAGTCCGTTCTGTCATGATCAGAACACGAAGCGGACCCAAGTGCTGGAACCCAGAAGGAAAAACAGGTAAAAGGTTGGTAAGAAGGATTTATTTTACTGATCCAGACAGGGCAGTGAGCAGACGTGACAGTAGATGTGGAGGGTGGCTGGTGTAACTGACGAGGAGCGTGGCATAGGCTCTTGAGGGAGTCGAGGCTGGAGTTCTTGGCGAGTGGCGTGGCTGGAGTTCTTGCGGAGCGCTGAGACTGTGGATCTTGAGGAAGGAAGGCGTCAGCCTGGAGATAGAGACAGCTGCTGCTCGAGGTGGTGTAGACTCAGGACTCACGTGGCTTGAGATTAACCTGAGGCAGAGGAAACAAGGTTCAATTAGCGAGGCACAAGACTAAGGGAGCCAGACGTGAATCACAACGTGACTAAGCACCATCAGGGTTAACGGACTGGCGATGAATGCTGGAGCTGGGTCTCCTTATGAAGAGCAGAGGCTTGATGAGAAGATAGGATGCAGCTGAGAGTCAGGAGCAGAGCAGAGCTGGGAGGGGGAGGAGTCAGACCGAGGCACCATGACACAGACAGCCCTTACCCATCTGTAAGGACAGCT
This sequence comes from Oryzias latipes, assembly GCF_053564925.1. Classification (NCBI taxonomy): domain Eukaryota; kingdom Metazoa; phylum Chordata; class Actinopteri; order Beloniformes; family Adrianichthyidae; genus Oryzias; species Oryzias latipes. Next base: position 9,599,307 of record NC_136257.1, on the reverse strand, counting down.
GTGACTAAGGCAATAAGTGCTGCATAGAGGCGTCCCAAATGTTGTGGTCAATGCAGCATCAGTAAAAAACTTAAAGCAAACTAAAATGAATGTAGGAGTGTGAAGACAAAAAAAAAAACAGCACGAGAACACCCATTTGCATTTCTTAACAGTTGTGCTTTTGTCACCCATCTCCACCACTACGACCTTTTAGCGTTAGTGAAACGCTGTGGGGCCACAGAACCATGTGAAGGTTGTTCAACCATCCTGCAGAGCCATTTAGAGAAGAGAGAGCTGCAAAGCTTAGCCGCAGTGGCTCTCTAATGACCCCATCAGTGTAGCTGATGGGAACAAACGGCACCAAGAGATTTAAACACATTTGGCGAGCATGCGGTATATTTGCTCTACATGTTTCCCCTTATTGTCCTGTAATGCATTCTACGAACGCATGAATTTTGCAAAGCAATAAACCCCGTCACCCGTAATATCCGATTTCTTTCCGATATTCACCTCCGGCAGGCTGGTGAAAAAGAAAATGGAAACCAACGGCAACTTTATCAAGTGCTTCCTTAAGTATTGAAGTTATAAAGCAAGGCCACCATAATTAGTATGATTTTCAATGATCAGGGCTGTACCTCAGTTTAACAATTATAAGAAACTTTGTCAGAGATAAAAACAGAATTCAGGCTTCCCTTTGTGAGGAGATACTGTGAAGTCACAGGAGTATTCATTAAGGCCTTTGTGTCCTGTTTGAAATCATGCTGTTAAAGGCTTTAGCTCTGGGCATCTCTCTGGAAGAGATATAATGATCCTCCAATTAGAGACAGAATCATGAGACCTGTTTATTAGTCCTAATTCATCTCCTCATTGTGCTGAGCATATCAAATACTACAGAGAAAGAGTGAGCGGAAAAAAAGAAAAATCAACATTTCGCACATCATAATTACAGATGTATTAATAGTTTTGCAACAATGACAAGCGCGCAGTGTTCACATCAGCTTCTGCTATCAAGAACAATACGGCCGCGCTGTCGACGTATCCATTAAACCCACATTTATGCCGTCTCAATGGCATCTCGCATTTCAAATACGACTCTTCAGATCAATTACAAATTTTCATTAACAGGAACCTTTTTGGCATTATTAATACTTAATGGGTTTTCAGACACGTCTCCACATTTGCAGCTTATCACACTGCAGCAGACTTTGTGGCCATAGAGGTATTTTCTATGAAAAAAAAAGATGAATAAAAACAAATTGTAATGAGCAAAACTGAATGGTGTAAAATTGTAAAAATACGGAGACAAAGAGGAGCACAGATGCATTTACATGTTTGATGAACTCTTCATTGTCTCAAAGCATCTCCTTAAACAACCTTGATATTTCAATGAAAACGTGAATCATATCAGTGCAATGCTCTAGAGAACAAAGGAAAGGAAATATACTTGGGATGTTCCATTATTTGAGAGCAACCAGATACACTGGATTTTTTTTAAGCACATAACATTTAATGTCTGTAAAATATATCTATATATTTGATGTTTACTGTGTGCAATTTGTTGTTGAGTCATCTTAAAAGTATAGGATTAGAAGTAAGCAATGCTTCTCATGTCTTAGTTGGTTAAATTCCATAGTTTAAATGTTTGTTCAGTTCCAGATTTCCAAAATTTACCTCTGTGTTTAGTCTTTTTTTTCTCCCTCTTTTGCTTTTATTATTTTGGCCAACAGCAGTCCTGGACTGCCAAGGCCAGATTATTTTTGCAATTCTTTGTTCTTCCTTTAAGCATGATTGTTGCCCCCGCCACATACTCAAAAACATAAAAAAATAAAAATAAATGACTATGAATAAAGAACGATGACATCACAGTAGGAAAAAGCAAAAAAGAAAAAGGTGTTGGGCCAAAATTTCTTATGGGGGTAAAAAAAGAGAAAAGCAAATTAATTTCTAAATTCCCTCCCTAATCCCTAACTACTAAAAAAGAAACATAGTGCGAAACTATCTAGTGCCCTGGATTTTAAAAGTAAAAAGTAATTTTAAAAGTAAAAAAAATGTTTAAACAGCAAATATGATGTCACAATTTTACTAAGTTAAAACATAATAAATATTAAAATCTTTCATGGACCATTTATGAATCCACTGTGTTCTGATGATAAAAACGTTGATAGTTTGTTAAAAAATATATTTAAACATAATTTTTCACAAAACTTTTTTCAAACGCAATGCATTGTGGTGTATCTTCTCCAATCTAGTGAGCATTGGAGCACACTGTTTCTTCATGTAGATTGTAGATTCGGACAGCCCTACAAAGTGGGGAACGCACTTTATAGCGTGTAGGGAAGGAGTTAAGACATAGCCTTAAACACATGTGTCGGGGATATCCAAAAGAAGTTATGAAATGATTGGTGGATGGCCACAGGGCCTACAGCTTGATAGCTATTTCATGTTAAAATTTGCCAATTTCCACATTGGCGGAAATCTTGTATTTGAGTGATCTTCACAAATTTCACAAGCATGCCACCAGCTTAAGACCACAACCAAAGTTTCAGTGACCGTTGACCTCGGAAAGAAGCATGCGGAATTTAAAAAGAAAAATTAACATTTAGTACCTTCTACACATTTAAACTCCTCCTAGGGACTTTGTCCTATTGCCTCCTAAGTCTTCCAGCATTCTTGGCTGTAGACTTTTAACGGCGTGGCGAGCTTGCAAAAGTGACTTTCCCCTGTTACTCGCACATTTTTCATTTCAAATGAGTCGTTGGCTCAACCTGACCGAAACAATATGACATACGGTATGAACAAATTAAGAATGTGGGCATGGTTAGCAAAAAACCTCAGTTGCCAAGGAAATCCCCAATTTTTTTTCTTACTTTTGCCAATTCTTCTGAAAATAATGTAGACCTGGTCGTCACCCGTAGGTGACCAAGAAACAAAATGGTTACCATGGAAATAAAACCAACACAAAATCAGCCATTTTGAAAAAAAGATTTTGTTTTTTTTCCATGAATTTTTCAATGCAGTTCTGACCATGGCGGCAGGGGTTGAAGGGGAGAGTGAGGGACATGTAGCAGCTGCTCACTCAGTGAGGCCGGGTACAAAAGTGGGCGGCGAGAGCAACGCCATACAGTGACATTTGTGGCTTTCATTTTTTTTGTCTTCTTTATCTAAATTTGATTCCAGTGTCACGAATGAGGCTATGTGTATGTGTATCAGAAGTGTTGTTACGTTTTTACCCTATGACATTACGTTTTCTTCTTTTTGTAAGCATTCTTGTTCTTTTGTTTGTGTTTATCTTTAGCAGAATGTCTTTTATCCTGTTTTTACACGAACCCTCACCATCCTGGTTTCAGATTATATCAGCTTTATGTTTGACTGTAAAGTGCCTGTTGACACTGTTCCCACATTATGTAAGCAGTATCGTCTCATCACGTTTCCTTTTTCTCTTCTTTTTTTAAACTTCACATTTCCTTTAAAACATACAGATTACTTTTCATCAAGAGGCCGATTTATTTTTCTCTTCCCTTTTTTACTGGAACTGTTATAAACTTAGGTTTTCATTGCTGAAAAATTAGCTGTTTGCCTCAGCTTGTGCAGGAAGTAAGATACCATTTTGACACTTTTATTTATGTCACCAACAACATTTCTATTCCTCTTTCTTGTCTTATTGGTAACTCCTGTTCAAACCCAAACGGCTGAATTTCAGCAAAATAAGGGAATATGTGGGCTAGGAGGTGAAGCTGAGGACACGAGCTTGACTGAGCCATCTGCTGGCAGGTGGAAACGTTCGCTGACTGAGGCCAAACGCCGCCTGTCCAAGAAAGAAGAGCTTCTTCAGAGAATTTTTTCTTTTCAAATTCTAAGAATAGCATTGGAATGATTAAACTCACGACATGTTGAAAAGATGTAAAACAGTTCCATTACAGTTTTAATAAAAAATTCATCAGTTCTTTTTGCAGATTTGGTAAGTAGAGGAACATTCCCACTAGTTTGATCCACATTGAGGTTTTTTCCTTGTCCTCATGCTTTGGCAGGTGTGAAAGGTCATCTGATCTGGTGCAACCCAAACAAGCTATTTCCTTCAGAACCAGACATCAAGTTTCAGCTGTTAATGAACTCTGGTGCAGTTCACTTTAATGTAAATACTCTGTGGGTTGCAACCAACCAAGTGAAAGTGGGGAACCAAATGGAGTCAATGACTTATGTGATGAGTGTTATGATTGGGACAGAAAAATGTAGTCAAACAAAAAAATCCCTGAAAGGTATTGTAGCTAAATGATGGGAAATGAGAACGTGAATCAACATCTCATATCATTCCAGCGGGGCGCAAACTGCATTTATTCATTTCTCCTCCATGATCAATTTTCTAATGATTGGTACTCCCAAGAGTTATAGGGGACGCCATCCATACGCCACGTTCACTCTGAGTTTCTGACTGGTCAAAGTTCAGTTTGGTTTTAACTTTCAGCTTGTGTTCAATGGAAACGCGTTTTGTACGTAGAGCCTGAAAATGGTCATAGAAACTTGCGCAGCTGTGCACAGAAGCCTGTTTACGCATTTTTGCGTATACATTTTTTATTGGGAGAGGTTGCTTGAACGTGCATCGCTGGAGGCTGTGTGAACGTGGCTTTAGAGCCTCATGCATTAAGGTGTGCAAATAAACTTGATGCAAATTTGCAAAAGAAAAGAAAACTGACAGGTAACCCTCTGTCGGATGTCAGAACTCTGTCTCGCTCTCTGGTCATTGGCGGGAGCCGTCCCCAGAGTTCTAACCACACAACATCTCCCAGCAACCCCCAGCACATACTTCCTGTCGCACACCTGGCCCATGGTATTGTTTGTGCCACTCTGCCTTCATTATTGAGCGTTGTATCTTGATCTGATCGGCTGTTTCCTGACCCTGTGTCTGACTTCATTTGCCTGCCACCTGCCCCGACTCTCGTCTGGATCCTGACTACCCTGTCTCTCCTCTGATGCTCTCATGCTTGCTATTGACCCCTGCCTGCCTGACCCTGATTTAGCTTTGTGTACTCAGCTGACCTCATAAACCTCCTGCTCAAAAGGGACCCACATAGTGATGTGTCAGACATGAAATTGTGTTCCGATTGCTGGTTTGTGTCCATGTCTGATAGGACAAGTAGGCACTGGATAAACGACTGTAGCCACTGTTGTGGGGACACATAAAGCTGTGAAAGGCTAAATTTTTATTTACGCTCAAATTAACATTTTTGGAATGCCACGGAAAAACCAAATTAGAGACATGCTGCCTATCCTTCTGAGCCCGTATCCTGACATTAAAAAAAGAAAATATATCTCTTTCCCACAAATGAATATCTTGTTCGCACAAAATAATATTCCGTTCCCACAAGATAATATTCCGTTCCCACTAAATACTATTTTGTTCCCTCAAAATCATTACTTCGTGAAAAACGAAATATGACGCGAACAATTAAGTCATTCATAAACACGGATATGCTCTCCATTCGTTTGCCAACTTCTGTGTCTCTTTGACCCACATTGGTTCAAGACAGGAAAAGAAAAACAAGAACAATCAATTTATTATTGTCTCAATGAATATAAGAAAAATATCATAAGATTTAGAATGTCCAAGCTTGCTGTTTCACAATTTTCACACCGCAGTGATTCTCTGGACATAGCTCCTAGCTCCGCCGCAGAGCTCTTTAGTTTGTCTTGCCGGCATTCGGGCATCTGGCTGACCGTCTTGTAGTTTAGGGTCGAATAGGAATAATAATATTCAGGACTTGTCTTTTATTAACATACTCTTTAGCAGTCACTTTACATCCAAAGGCTAGTAGGCTACATGCTACCTAGCTCATCATTATTCTGTTATTCACGTCATGGGATTCATAAACACAGCTGTGAGCAACCTATTGCTCACAACCGTGTTTATGAAGTTAGGAGATAGGAGCTATGTCCGGTAGGCGAAGCAGCAATCCATGTTTATGAATCACTTATGACGTAAATAATTACTTCGTTCGCACGAAATGAATTAATGCGTGGGAACGGAATATTATTTTGTGGGAACAAGTGACTATTTCGTTCGCACAACTTAATTATTTCAAGGGAATCAAGTAGTATTTCGTGGGAACGGAATATTATTTTGTGCTAACAAGATATTCATTTATGGGAACAAGATATTAATTTGTGGGAATGAAATATATTTTATTTTTTGAATGTCAGGACACAGGCTCCGTACTATCCATCTCCAGTGCTTAAATATTAATAAACCCTTTTATAACTTCTAAAAAAGATTACTGTAATGCCCTCCTTTCTGGAGTTTAGCAAACTACTATTAAGCTTGTTCAAACTTAGCGGCACACATCTTACCCAAGACCAGGAAGAAGAAGAACATTACTCCAATTTTGAAACCTCTGCAGTCAGCTTTAGGATTGATTTTAAGATTATTTATCAGTTTATAATAGTCTTAATGGAATTAGACCCTCATTTTTTTCTGAATTACTTTTAGTTTATGACCCTCTAATCTTTAAGTGTTCACTTTCTAGCACTGTGGGACTCACCTGTGGAACCCTCCACCTGAGGATGTGAGGGCTTCATCCTCTGTGGAGCTTTTTAGAAAAGTTAAAAGAAAGAAAAGTAGTTTGTTTTTTCTTTTTAATATTTACTTGTGCTTTAATTTGATGGACAGTTTTAACCCGGTTTGTTTTTGTATAACATGTTAGTGTGTGTGTGTGGGGGGGGGACTGTTTTGTATACTACTTTTACTATAATTTTAATTTCTTATTTTATGTAAAACACTTTGGGATGTTCTGTAGCAGGAAAAGTGCTTCATAAATAAAGTTGAATTTGAATCCATTGCGGGAATCCTGGAGCCTCTGGATAAGTTAAGGGCTGACATGGAACCGTTTAGGAGTATGAAACTGTCTTTGTATTTCAAAGTTGGATGTTTCCTCCTCAGTCCTCTACCACGCCTCTTTATATTTCATAGGCTGCTGAACTCTGAAGCCCCTCCCAGTGGCTTGTACATGACAAGGTTCTGGGACGTTTTGGCACAGGCCAGGGCGTCCCACATTAGCAATGGTACTACACATGCATTATGGGAGACAAATGTCTGAGCATCTTTAAAGGCTGCAGACTGTTTCATTGGCTCTTTGGGTTCTTGCTTGTTTCCTATGGATGCTATTGAGGTTCTGAAAGAACAACCTGTTGTTCTAGCCAGGCCCGGATTTGAGAACCAAGATCCTCCAAATAAATACTGATAATTGTTGGATTACAACAAATGTTCAGAGAAAACATTTCTACAGGAGGTGACTACTATGTTGCACTTTTTTATCCCCTTTTCTTGAAAAGCCTCCTGTGTGTCGTACTCCAGTGATCCTTGAGTATCTGATTTATTTTCGCCGTACCAGGGCTGCTCCTGCAGCTCGATATTGTTTCAGAGGCTTTTCTTCAACGGGCCTCCCACCTGTCTCACTCTGCCTTTGCCATCTGGTCAGATTTCATTTAGCAGTTTTGACCTTCCTGCTCTCCTCCTTTCATATCTCACCATGGCAAAATCGTGAAGCTCGCTGGATCCTCATTTCAATACGGCTTTCTGTGCCTGAATTACACAATCAATTCTAATACAATACAAGTTTGATTTTTAACCAGCAACTTCATAAACACACAACAATGGCACTCTGTTTGCATAAGTATGCAATTTTGGGGTTTGGCAGGTTAAGTTTATTCACCATAGTTTATTGTTACTTATGCCACTTATGATCTTTGGGATTCGTTAGATATGTCATAAATGAATCTAGGGTTCACACACAAGAAAAGAAATACAATTTTATAGCATTCTTTAGCACTGAGGTCAGTTTGTTTGATCTGCCACAATGTCTGGAAGGTTTTTCTCAAATGCAAAGGAGACATTATATGTAAATTGAGGGTGGTGTGGACCAAACAGAACACTGTAAAAATTGAAAACCTTAAAACCTTTATTGCTTAGGTAAAAGTAAAACAATCTTGCCATTGCAAACACGTTTAAATTGTATCTCAGTTGATGGAATAAGTCTCACTCTCATCAACTTTTGATCTACTGTAAAAGCATTCCCAGCATAATCTTTTAAATATTGTTTTTTATTATGATTTTACCGTTTTTAGCCTAAATCAAAATACTGTGTGGATTGTTGGCTCTGAGTAAGTTCGCCCTGACTTCCCAACATCTCTTTGTTTTCACTCTATCTCGCTAGCTTACAGCCCCTTACATATCAACGTAACATTAGCGGTGCAAAGAAAATGGCGAGCAATATTGAAGCTGTCTATACACACAGTTTTGAGCTCAGGCGAGGAAAACATGAATGTTGGATGTAGTCGTCTCCAAATGGATGCTTGTGGTCTGCTGACTGTTGCACCTACGTCACAACTGCCAGCATGTTTTATGTCTGCTCCTGATTCACAACAATTTGAATAAAGAAATCCTGACAAGTGCAGTTTTAAACTCAATTAGCGTGATATATTTCCTCCATCATGAGAAAAATGCCACAAGAACATGTTAAAAACACCAAACCCCCAATTTTTAATGGGGTCATTCTTGAAAACAAAAAAAAGAAAAAACAAAACTTGCATTAAGTGTGTGAAAAAGATTGCCAACATCAAAAGATTTGCTAAAAAAAAAGATAGAAAAAGAAAAATGTACCAAACACAAACTTCCTCTTTAGGGCCACGTCTGTTCTAAAGTCCAGTAAAGACTTCCTCATTGTTAATTAATCTGAGTTATTTCTGAACAGGAAAGTTATTAATTTAGCCATGGTGAAGGGCTTTCAAAGACAAAGTCCCCTAAGAAACACAACGTTAGCATTCCTGGCCTCTGCAGTGAAAAGTGCCTTCAGGACACTCGATCTAATATCACTTCTGACGTTTGTTCATTATTGTTTGAGAGTGAAAAGAAAAACCCTAGAGGAGAAAAACTAAGAAAACTAAAAAGTACAGCATTGGGTGGTAAATGTGGCAAGACATTAGATTACTCTTTGCTATAAAATCTCTGGATTAAAATGTGACTACTTCCTTCCATAAAAATCTGATTTGCAACTTTTATGAAATTTAAAATCTCCTACTTAATGAACTAGATGAATTTAGGAGTCATTTTTTTAGATTTTGATCATAATCTCACAGAAGATTCAGGTTGTACTGACATATTTAGGAGCTTGGATTTCTTGCTTTTTTGAATTCTACGAATTATAAACAAGTAAAAGATGAAAAGCATACGAGCGAGATACAGTGAGTCCTGCAGCGTAATCTCCAGCAAGCATGACTTGGATAACTTTGAAAAACACTGAGATGAAAACCCATAAAATGATTACGAACGGCAGCCAGAATGACAAGTATTATCAACAAAAATTAATCAGGTGCATCTTTTCATGAACTCAATTAATAATGTGCAACAACGGGGTTCTTTTTTCCCTGGAATGAAAATTAATTAGCAGGGGAAGGTCACTCTGAGATGCTGACATCACTCATCAGGCCGCAGTGGCAGTTCTAATTATTTGTCTTCCAGGCTTGGCTGATCAAAAATTATTGCCATACCTGAGCAACATTCAGAAAAAAATCTTTGTTTAAAGCGCTTTTAATTAGAGCTGCTATTTGATTAATGCAGTGTAAGCACTCAGGATCGGCCCTCTTATCAGCATTTCTGACAAGTTTGCTGGGTATTGTTGTGTGAAAGACGTTTTACTGACGCTAAGCGACTGTTTAGTATCTAATTCATTCCCGTTAGTTGCAATTAAAAAGCTATTTACCACAAGAACACTTGTTGATATTAATATAGATGTTGTTAACTTTGACAAAGCACTTTCTGTCCATACTTGAAAATGTGGCACGAAGTGCAAAAGAAAAAGTGAACAAGCTGGTGCAAACGATGGCACGTCCACGCTTCCATTGTTGTGGTGGATTGCACAACGATCAACCTAGTTACACATCCTCAGAGAGAACAAGTGTGACTCTGTAGCCTCACAGTTTATTGTGTTTTTGTCAGCTGTAATTAATAGCAAAAGACAAAGGTCACAGTAAGCCAACATGATTACCTAATCCCTGCCTGATAGCATATCTCGCCACTGTCGGACGGAGAAAGAAGAAGCTGTCACAAAGCAGTGCCATGATAAAAGCTTCAGCAACTTGGCGCGCTCTTTTTGCTCTGAGTTATTGCGCCGACTCCTTGCCTGAACTATCTCCAGCCCCTTACTACATCAATTTACATTACCTGCAAATTAGCAAAGTTCTACTTTCAAGCTCACAGTGCATTTGATCCAAATAGAGTCTAAATGCCATTTCTGTTCCTATTAACCTACAGATCGGTGTGGCAGATATTTTCATGAGGTTGCTGGGGAAAAAACACGAGGCTAATGGCTTGGTTGTGACAGCGCTATTCATGATGATTTATGATTCTGTGTTTAAGTTGATTACTCCACTGCTGACTCGGAATACTATTTCAATTAGTGCACTGAAGGTCACTCCACGAAATCCCTCCATAATCTATTCCTATTAACACTAATGCGTGGAGTATCCATATCTGTTCACCCTTGTTGATTCAAATCATCCCCACTCCTAACGGCCGGCTTGTTTACCAGTTTACTGGTTCGGACGTATCCTAGATGGTAATTTTCGCTCCTCCATGTATCATTAATGTCTTCAGTCTTGACACATGGCTAGAAGGGACATCTCAATAGAGCTCGGCTGCATTTTTATGGCTTTTATTGTTTCTAATTTGTTTTACAGATCAAGTGATATTTATGCTGAATGAAATTGATCCTGAAAGCCCTATAGGCAAGCGTGGTTAATATTGGGAGGTTAGGAAGCAACAACCCCCCTATTACTTGTCATCATGAGAGCCAAAATAGCCTCGGCGTGATCAAAATTTTAGAGGTCTAAATTAATTTTGCATCACTTTCATTCATACTCCCACTCACCCATGCAGAGGAGGAAATTAGCTACCTGTATTTAATCTAATATGTTCCCACTGTAAGCGCTGGTGGACATGATAGACTTAATCACTTCATACTGAATCAAAAGGCTCACCAGACACGGCTGAACAATGCATTAACTTTCAAAGACAAAATGGTGTCCTACTTTACCTGAAAGTAAACTCTGTATTCTGATCTCACCTAGGGCAGAAGTTAGTAAAGCCCGCTGCTTTTTAGCCTCCTGTTTCCCTAAACGTTTCAGGGTAAAGTTTATCTTTATCCTTTTTTTAAATGTCTGCAGCTGCTTTCAACTTTATTTGTACACTAGATTTCATGAAGGAACCATTTAAATGTGATATAAATTTTCCTTTAACCCATAACTGTCAAAGTGGGAGCCAAAAAATCGGATGCCAACTTTCAAGCAATTTCACTGCTTGGACAACTTTATTAGCAGCATTAGAAAGCTGCTTGCTGAATAGTATGCATGATTATTTTGGTCTGTGCGAACAATTGCCACAATAAATTCATACTTGAAGAAAACACTCCTGGTTTTTGTCTGTGAAATGCAGATTTCTTTTATTTTGAAGTCAAAGGTTGTTTCCTCACTGGCTCTTTTCTGCAAAAAAAAAAAAGTTCCAAATACGGTACGTTTGTTTTTTGTTAAATTTACTATCTTGAGGATTTTAATTTAGCGTTCTGCGAAGCTTCTTTAAGGAAACAATGGATGTATTTTTGACATGTGACATGCGTCGGGTCACTCAGCTTGACACGGGTCATCTAACTCATGTTAGATTTGGCGGAGAGAACACAGTAGTTTTTCAAAATAAAACTTCCTTCAAGATCATATTATAAATACAACAAAAAAATGTTTTGTTTTGTTTTTTGCGGCCCGGTTCCAACTGTCCCGGTGGTCGGGGACCACTGCTTCAGCGGAATCTTCAGAAAGCAACAAGGGAGGCCCGAGCACAGGAAGCATCTTCCAGAAGAGGGTGAAAGTGCTGACATTGTCAACAGTTGATGGGACTCTATCTAAAGGATAGGTGAAAACACTTGGGAGCAGTGGCATCAATTTTCAAGATGATTTAACTTCATGCTCCTGTGTTGGAGGAAAGAAACTTTAGACCCCTGATTTACCTTCAATGACAGCCGCGCGGCCCCCGAAACAATGTTTCCAAGGCTACTAGCGAATGACGAGTGGTCACGTCTGTACAGACGTCCCCATTGGTTTGATTTATGTGACCGGGATCCAATAAAAATGGCAATCAAATCAACCCAGCCACTTTACAGGTAGAGGGCTGTCTGATTGAGTTGTCGAAGGCATGGCTGAGGCTCAGAATGATTATGCTAGGAAACAGAGAGGGGTCCATCTCTTTGCAGCCAACAAGGACACCATACATCTCCCCATGCAGCTTTCCTACTCCACTGTGAAATGTATCCAAAATAACCGCACACATCCCGCTCGCCTGCCTCCTCTCTCTGAAGGTTATTTGTCGTCTGAAGGACTCTCCTTGTCAGAGTATGATGAATACCATGTACACAGACAGGAGCAGCGTCAGGTCCACGATTAGCCGGAAAACTCACTGATCTGTGAATAACCTAAAAAAGAGGAGCTGAAGATTAGCCATGATGCTTTTAGGAATGATCCATCAAACTCAACTACCTGCGCCAGTCAAATGAATCATCTCACTTGATTCTTTAACCCAGGCGAAGAGCGAGTGACTGCCGCGCTCCCCGCAGGTCACAGAGATCATTTCCAGGATGTTTATTTAATCAGTGCTATCCATTTTCCTACTGATCATCTTTTATCAATCCCGTCCTTGGGGATGAGTCAAGCACACAATGATGTTAAAGGTTGTGGTCTTCGCTTTACGGCTTTCCCCCTGCAGAAACCTGCCAGCGATTGTGGACAGGAACGGCTGCCGTGATGTTAAACCGATACGTGAAATATGCTCTATATTTGGCAGGCCTGTTAGCGGCACGCTGCAGACAACAAAGCGCTTCGAAATGGAGGAAAAGGGAGCAAACAATAATAATGTGAACTTTTTACCTCAGCTTTGAAGGAACGACGACTCAGGCAGGCCTGTTTACATGGAAGCGCACATTTCAGGAAGTAAATTGGATCAAAGTACAAGCAGCTGCTTAGGCACTTACCTGCTTGGATAAGCAGAGTGGAATCACCATCATTGTTGCATTAGAGCAACTCGTTTCAGTCACCAACAGGAAAGCAAGCAGGAAGAGGAGAGGGAAGCCGATAGTACCAGCTCCTTGTGTCGTGAAGGAGCTGCTGGCTGGGAGCCAGCAGAAGAACGGAGAACAATTGAACATCCCCGTCGGGTTTTTTTCAGACCTGGAAACACAATCATCCTGCTGGAAAAAAACAATGCATTTTACAACAGGTACAAACACATCCTCTGGAATATTAAGTGAACATCTCAAATTCAATGTAAAAACCCGCACAGTGGCTGGAATGCTACGTTCACACGTCATCTGATGCACTTTCAAGAAGGTTCTTGAACATGGGTCTAGTAGTCCATGGTGTTCACACTGGACAAGCAGGGAGGGGCTTCTCCTTTTTCTTTTTCTACTGTTTACTGGCGCTTGTCCATCACCTGCAGTTGGAAGAGGTTCGGTGTGAAATGTCAAAGCTGTACAAATCTCACAAATCCTGCCCCAGGCTTTTTCTATCATAGCTCTATTCCAAGACGGCTATTTTTAATTTCCCCCTCCATGATCAATTTTCAAACAGTTGGCACTTCTGTGAGTCAGAGTTCAGAGTTCATCATGGTTTAACATTCAGCAGGCGTTCATAGGCCTGAAAATGGTCGTAGAAACTTTTTTAGCGATGAATAAAAAAAAAAAAGGAATAGTTTTGAATGCTGAAACTTGAAACGTGCAATTACATAGACTTTTCATTGGAAGTGGTCGCTTGTTGCCAATGGCGGTGTGAGCGTAACTTAACAAAGCAGTGCTTTTGTCCCTGACAAAAAAAAATTAAAGATATGATCTTGAAGCACGTTTTAAAATACCTTTTCAGAATCGAGGCAAAACTAAAAGTCTGTGATCCAGGAAATTTGAAATAACATCCCTTCAAGTTCTCCCTGAACTCTAAAAAGCCTTCCTTTCCACCGACAATGACATCAGGAAAGTTCAAGGATCTAGTAAGTCAGTTGGACTAACATGCCGTGGAACAGGAAATAACCATTCATTGATTTTGTGTGTGTCCAGAAAGATCAATTTTATTCTTCCTTTGTTTTCAAACTACAATGCACTAAAGCTCCTGCAGCAGCAGGATGTGTTTCGTACAGGCACGGCCTAAATGAAGCTATAAATCAAGTGTTGGAGCAGAAACACATAATGTCATCCCCCACAGACCAACGTGGAGTACTGTGCTGCACCTCAAACCCCCTGCTTTCTGCCTTCAGTCAGTGCAAACACTGTGACAACGTCTCACAATCTAATTAACACAACTGACAACCAAGTACGACAAAAATGGACGGAGCCGAGGTGTTATACTGCAAATGCATGGTGGAAAAGAAATCTAGATGATGTCGTTACTCCTTTCTGAGGGTGCTCATTTGATGCAACAATTTTCTGTTGTTATGCAGTTAGCTGATTAAGTGTGTGCGGACGCGCGTGCACTTGTGCGTGCGTGGGCTGACGCCTCTTTAATTGTATTGCGCCCTCGCTATCTGCTGCTGGAGTTTAACTCATAAAAGTGAAGTCTCAAGCAGATTCCCAGCATCTGCCTATTTAAGATTCATAGAAAAGACCATCCACCCCAATCAATATCTACTTTAGATTTAAGTTGCATTATGTGTCCCCTTCACAGGCATGATTTAAAACATCAGCACAAAGTATTCTTAATTTTATTGCCTGCCGTAAATTAAAATTAATGACGCTGACATCCACAATTAACAATGAAAAATGCAGATTCTTATAATTACTTTAGCAGTAACATTGTTTTCAGCCCGGGCTCAAGGTGCTCCTCGCATGTGCTCCTCAACATTCAGTAGAACACAAAAAAGACAGCTTCATTACATTTTATTTGCTAAAGGAAACAAAAAAAAAAATAAACCGCTCGAACAAAAATCCAAAGCTCATTTGGGAATATCTCGCCATGCATAATTAAGCAAATTTGATTGGAATTAAGCATGACTTCTTTTGGTTGGGTTTTAATGAATGCAAATCAGGCATCTACATCCCTAAGATTAATTTCAGCCAATTAAAAAACAAAGCTTGTTGGAAAGTGTAAAAGTGTTCAAAGCAGGGTAGTTTCTCCCTCTCCTCTTTCTCCCGCTCCCTCCTCATCTCATCTTCATAACTTGCACTCAGGAGAATCCCCCCCCCCCCCCCCCCCCTCAACTTTGATCATTAGCATGAAGTTGCAGGCAAACATCATGAATTCAGATGTGGTAAAAGTGAAATGCCAAAATCTTAGCTCTCTTTTAATCTCAAAGATCCACTCCACTGAAAAATTGTGTTTTTGACATGTTCTTGTGGCATTTTTCTGACGATGGAGGATGTGCATATAAAGAAAATTAAGCTTAAAATTGTGTTTCTTTACATTTTTTTATTCAAACTGTTGTGAATCAGGAGCAGACGACAAAAATGCAGTTTGAAAAAGTTTGTAGCAGTGACGTAGGTGCTGCCGTCAGAAGATCCCTGCCTCGCTCCATTCTGATGCATCCACTTGTAGATGACTAGATCCACATATGTCTTCATTTTCCTCAGCTGAGCTGGCATCTGGTTCTAAACTGCTTGACTGGCCAAAGCCAGTATTGGTCACCATTTTATTTGCATGGGTAATGTTGGGTTGGGGATGTGAGGAGATGTGCGAGAAAGTGTAATCCAAGGGATGATGGGAAGTCAGGACAGGCTCACTCTGCACCAACGATCCTGCCCCCAACTCAGAGTCGAATGTCTGATGAACTTCTGCTCTGCAGAAACTACGTCCTATATTTTTGACTGAAAACAGCATAATCAATTTTTTTTAATACTGGGAAAGCTTTTAAAATAGATCAAAATTGATTGGAGTGGGACTTCAAGTTTCATGTGTTGGCATTATTTTTTAACAACTTATCTTTGTCCATATTTTAGGTAGAAATGTGCATTTTAAGCCTTAAATATGTCTTTGTTGTGTCTTTGACAGGAAGAAAAATGATAATTATTCTGCATTAGTTCGGCCACGATAATGTTGGCACAACCTGAAATCAACCTTTATCAGCGTTCAAGAGCATTCAATCCATCTGACTTAAGCACTCAGGAGATCTCATCGTGGTATTTTCCATTTGAAAGCACCATTGCACACAAGACCTGTGACAAATAACGCCGCTCACACCAATAAAAAATGTCAGTGTCAGCCACTGTCTGGCTTATCTAGCCTCATTATGACAACCTCACACTTCCCTCAGCGTCAAATGTTTTGTTCTTTGCATCCACCATTGCAGTTAAAGCACAAATCCTGCATGTTTGGGGAGTCAGATGTAAATGCTAATGATGGAGGGCGAGCCGGCACCTTCGAGCTAATGCTAATCGGCCTCGCAGAACAGGGTGTACATTGATTTGATCTCTCACATCTAAAGACAAACAGTGCTGCAAGTCAGCACTTCCCCAGTCAATGTCATTCCTTGAAGTGATTCCCCAGCACGTGCATCTTTATGGGCCAGCGAGGGGAGGCGAGGGAGGGAATAGAGAATTAGGCGATCAGATCTGTTGGCATTTCTTTAAAGGAGATTCATTGCGGAAGGAAGGAGGAAAAGTGAAGAAAACTGTTTCCCCCATTCACCTGCTAGCCGTTTCCCGTTCACAGAGGCTCGCCGTGTTTAGATTGCATTAATCCTTCTGTCTCTACCTGTTACAGAGCTTTCATTAATGTTGTCTTTTAACATCAAGTCTCCTGCAGAGCAGGGAATAAGTTGATGGTTCTCAGAACTCTGCAGAAAGTTCAAAGCGCCACAAGAAAGCCTTTATGTGTCCCCTCAATCATTCAAAAGCCCCCACCCTAGGATGCCACTTGTGTAGCTCCTCCATATGACGAGAAGAATTCATATTTGGCCTCTGATGGATTCTTTTTTGAAAGAATAAAGGATTGCGAAGGAAAGCATTATCTATTCAAGGAGCGCAGGGAATACGGCGGCCGCGTCTCGTTCCTGTTGTAGCTGCTGCGTCTCATTTCGTCTGCGGCAGATCACAGGGCCGCAGACCGGTGCCTTTCTGAAGGAGAATGGCGAGTGGGAAATTGTTCTGTTTAATTAGAACCCTGTGGGAGAGTTTTGTAGCAGCATGCATGCCATTGAGCCTATTTGCATCATGCTAGCAGCGAATTGATATGATAATGTTGTGATATTTAGATGGAATCAGTCCTGCAGAAGTGGGTTTTTTTGTGTGTTTTTCTTCACAGCAGAGCTCTCCTTGATGCCAGATTCGCTACAAAACCAAAGATTATGTTCAACACTTCAGCTAAAATGTCTCATGATGACTTTAAAACCTGCAGAATTTCTGCAGTGATAACAATAATTTGAGTATTTTCATGCCAGTGAGTCCTTTTTATGGTAATGCATGACGCCTGAGGCTTTCGAGTTTCCTCATTGAAATAGTCTTGGCCCTATGCTTACTTTATGCACCAGGAACCACACATTCAAGTTCACTAGAGCAGACCTACACGCCTTTAGAAACATTTGGACCGCATTATGATGAAAGTACATTGTTCATACACTTCTCAAACTGCAATTGCAACCCAGCCATCAGTGAAAAATGAGCCATTCTGACTTTTCTGAATGCAGTGAGTCTGAGAGGCAGAGGAAATGTGTGTATCCTTTGTTTTCACACATAATAACACAACTGAGATGATCATTCAGAGGTTCTGTAATTCTGGGAAACTGGGTTTTTTTGTTTTTTTTGCAGGCCATCACACATATACTGGAAAGGATGCTTTGCATTGAGGCTTCATGATGTGCATATGTTCAAGGTTTGCTTTTAAGGATGTTTTGATTCGTTTTCATTAAACTGTATGAAGTATTTCTAATGAAAAGGGCCGCAGACAAAAAAGAGCCTGTTCCGTAGTTGTAGGACTGAATTGTGTGAAGGGAAGAGATGTTCCTGAGAGATGAGAAGCTCAAGGGACGAGCAGGAGGACAATAAAGTCTCTTGGGAGAATTTTATGCTGCTGAAGTGGATTTGAATATATAAAGGAGATCTTGGGTAAGACGGAAAAAGAGGGGAGGGGGACAACATAGCCTGTGTTCTGCAAGTCCCTTGTGTGAAAAATGAGGCAGATCAGCCTGTTTTTTTTTATCCTTTTCTCTCCATTTCTGCATTGTTCACAATTACTAATTCCGCATTTAAGCTTTGTGACGGTGCCACCAGTGGGCTGCATTTGTTAAAGAATGGCATTTTTAACCCCCCATATGTCGCATATGTTTTGGCATCAGATGTGCTCAGCAGTGGTGATTCGATTCTAATCAAAATGTTCATTACCATTCCACAATCTGTTACTTCATCCCATTTGCACAGATGTAAGGCTTCTTTAGCAGAGCTTACCTATTTCTCATCTGTCATTCATGTGGGTGAAAAGACCGATTTGCTCAAAGAAATTTGGAAACAGGCCTTAAGCCATGTGAAGCCAAAGATCAGTTTTTTATAGTAGTTTTCTGATTTTTTTTAATGGTGTTTTTTTTTTTTTTTTGCTCTTATTTTCATGTAAAAAAAACAAAAACAAACACGAATCAGTAAAAATGACCCCCCACAAAAAAAGATCAAAAACAGAGGAATGCAACATATTCACATCAACACTGCTCAGGCAGGCAACACCCCATACATTCCCCCCTTCTTAGTTTTCCTGTTTGGTCTGCCCCCTTCACTTTTTCTCTTATCAGAGCATCATTCATTCCTCCTCTGCGATCCTGCGCTTGGCTGTGGTCTTTGTGGCTTGGCACCAACCCATTCTACATCGGTCCACACTGTTCTTTGTCTTCAACTAAGAGCAAAGCAGTTCGCTTTGTCAGGACATTACTTGTTGAGGTGCACAGGTCTCCTGTGTTTGTACAATACATCCCATTAAAATGTGGATGAGCCTGATCAACTGAACCCCTTAAAGTGAATAATATGGATTTTTAGCTGCTTCAAACTTTTAAAAGAAATCTTTTAATTTCATTGAACTAAAATTCAAACTTTAAAAAACAAGGTTTTTCTTTTTCCAACTCTAAAGATATTTGAGTACAAACCACCTTGGCTCATTTCCCCTGCGTGCCTGTAGAGGTCACTGTTGTGTGTCCCTAATTCTCCACATTTGGAGACAACAATCAGCAACAAAAGCTTAGTGTAGTTTGAGTCGCAGTGACATTGAAATAGAACGTAAACACTGCAAAGTTAATTTGTTCTGCCAAGTCATAATGTGAATATAAACAATTTCATTTGAAAGGGAAAGCATTTGTTGACACGTTAATACAGTAAGGAAAAGCCAATTCTTTTTGTGCATGTACGTGTGTGTGTGTGCGTGCATGTGTTAATCACTCTGTACCAGTCGTAAGTTAATTTGAACCAAATAAAGATGCTTACATACATGTGTCTCAAGGCATCTTAGAGTTGTAGGACTATTTAATCTGTGGAAGAAGCACACTATGTTAATAACAAAATCCCAACATATGTGAATCAGAGAGATAATTGTGCAGAGCAATTACACAGGCTTTATTGAAGAACACAAACGAGATACGAGGAATAAGTTCGTTTCAAGCGTTTGTTTGTGCCATTTAGCTCTCAAATCCTTGTTTATTAAACTCCAGTTGTGAATATGAATCGACTCTTTGGCATTAATCATGAAATACAAGGACCCAGATGGTACAATCTTAGCCAAGCTTGAATTAATACGAAAGGTTGAATCGCTGCTGCAACAAACCCCTCTCAAGGACCTTTGAAGAATGACATGAATAATCATTGCTGTTTGCCGCATAGTTTAGAAAGTCAGCAGAGTATAGTGACCTGCTGCAAACTGAGAGATATTAAGGCTCATGATGCTGCCCAGCCAAGATGTATTATTCTACAGCTGAGATGTCAAAAAGATAAATGACTTTGTGTACTATTTTGCGAGATAAATTTTTTTGCATCGTATGATGCACTTTAATATCATTATTATATGGTGATCATGGTACATAAAGACATGACTGATTTCTCCCATGATTAACATCAGATGATTCTTTTGAACCAAAACAGTAAATTTAAATTTAGAATGGTGGGTCTTCAGAAAACAAGAAACTGCAGAGGTCTGATGTGTTAACTTGGATTAAGATGAAAAAATAAAGAACTTTCCAATTCATTTCTTTTTTAAGAGGTTAGTTATAAAAAAATAAACATACCACAGTTTTTTTTCACTCTAACATACCACAGTTTTAACCAACTCCTCTGCTTCCAGTTTTCTTTGGAGGGTCTGCAGAAATGAAAGGGAGTGCACATCAGAGCCGAGCAGATGGTGTTGCCAAGTTGAGCAATGCTGTCACCATAAATTGCTGTGTTTAAACAGTGCACTAGCTGAACATATCACAGGTGTTGAAATCTGCATCACTCTGATATGTAATTACATTTCTGGTAAGATACACGACAGGCTAAGGCTTTGCCGTATAGATTACATAGCAACGACACGATGTTACTCAGGCAAAAATCAAGCTTAACTTCCCATTGAAGTAGATGTGCGCACACAAGTCTTTACAACCTTCACCATAACTTTCATTATTTATCTGTCAATATCTTTCAATATTTGTAAAACAAAGACAAAAAATGGTTTTCAGTTTCCTCACATAGAAATACTGTATATATGGCATTGTTGATGTGTCAACAAAGAGTAATGGTTGCACTTCCTGTTTCATGTTGGTTTAAAAAACAGAAGTAACTTTTAGGTCAGTTTACTGGATCAACTATAAATCAGGTCCCATTTACATAAATGTAAAACAACTATAATTTATAACAGAAAAAAAATGACATCAACCTGTTTAAAGCTTTAGTCACATGCACCCATATGGGGGTTGACCTGGATGGGTGCTCCAGGTTTTTGAGTTGTCCGGGCCCATGGAGGGTCGTTGACAGAAGCAGCTGAATCTTAAGGTGAGTGAAGTTGTGTCTTGCAGTTTCCTTAAAGCTTGTACGGCCACTGTAAGGGATGTCATGAAAATGGTATGTACCATTGTCTTGCGTATGGTAATTGTATCATGAAGCATTTGTAAGGGTTCTTATGATGTACGGGTAACACTGTCGTATGGTGCCCATATGTTGCCCTATAAGGTGCTTGTAATGGCTCCTTGCTAACCGTGCACAATTGCTGCGGGTACAGGGTGTCCGCGTAATGCATAAGTGCTGCAAGCGAGTAGAGTGCAAGGGGCTTATTTTATCATTTGTGCGCAGGATTTGGAGCGGTTGAATAAAAGAAAAATCCGTACAACATGCCTGTGTCTCACCTACTTGACCCTCATTTGCCCGTACATGTTGTGTACGTTTTTGCTACGACTTGTCACTTGCAGCATGTCCGTAGGTAAATATGCATGAATATTTTTACTCTTCACGTTCACCAAGCGGTCTGCGACTTTGAAATTTCCATAGGGCTACCTGGGTGCCGCATACAGGTTTGCCCGTTTTTCGACTGCAGACAGCCGGTATTCACCGGTAAGGAGAGTTGTGTGCAAGGTCGAAGGGCTTTTCTGCCTTGATTCAGGCCGAAACCACTTTGTAGTCACAGTCCTGTTCGCCCACATTCACACACCAATGGTGGCGGAGCTGCCAAACAAGGCGCTAACCAGATCATCAGGAGCACTGTGGGGCTCAGTGTCTTACCAAAGGACACTTCAGCAAATGGCCAGATAAAGTGGAAACCTTCAATCTTCCAATCAGATATCTGTGAGAACTTTATATGGCATCCGTTTTTGAAACTAGAGTACATCAATGCAAGCTCTTCAGGACTTGAACTTGGGAGTTTGTGTGACAGTTGTTGTATAGCACACAATAAAACACATTTTTTACAAATGTAGCTGAATATAAAAAGTGATGACTTCATCTCAAGGCCAGCAAGCATAGAAATTGCTTTGAATTAGTTTTAAGAATTGGCTAAGGTATCACTAACACATCAGTGTCTAAACAGAATGAAGTAGAAGTGGGCCCAGGTGTCCATAGAAAATCTAACAGTGCCCTGCAAATAACAAAGACCTGTCGGACAGCTAAATTACGGTACTGGACAAAAATGACACATCAAATTGTAAAAATTTGAATAGGTTTCATACATGCAACCATAACAGATTTAGGGACCATCAAAACAATGAAATGATGTCCCTCCACTTGTCTTTTCAAAAGATTGTCATATATCCATGTGTAGGATCCCCACAAATGATTTCTGGTTTCCAGGAAGGTGGGAAAAAAGGAATGCATTCACCTGAACTCCCACTAAATGAACATTTCGTGTATTTGTTGAGTGTTTCTCCCATGTTTTTCATTAGTCCTCTTCCACTTTGCTTTGTCCCACAGTTAATGTATTCAATTTCAGCTGATATCCTGATTCCAAAGGACATTGCATCTCATTTCTTGTCACTTGTCTCCTAAATTCCTAAAGGTACAATTAGCATTTTGTTTGACGAAACGTTGAAAGGTTCATAGATTGATATTTGCGAGAAATGTAGATGGCTGTTTTTTCCCCCCGAATGCAAATTCTGACATTTATTAACGTTTATTACAGATACTCAGTTTATGGATTGTAAAACTCTGCATAGATTTAATGGGAATAAAGTAAAATTACATTGTTTAAATATAATCAGTGTGGCAAAACCGGCAAGTGTGTAATATAGTGTTGTGTGGCAATGAAATGTTTTACGGGTCTTTGATTTATGTCCTGTGCATGCCATTTCTAATGAGAGCAACCAACATTGCAGTACGCCTGTGTTCCAGGAAACTACATTTTACAGCAGATCTTTTTTCTCAAGAGTGTTTTTCCCCCGTGAAATAATGTCAGCACTTTCCCACCTTCAAAGTCCCTTTGTTTCCAGATCTATTAACAATTCTAATTGTACAGGAACACTTGTTAAGTAAGGCTGGTAAATAAAGCCGGAAACGCATTATTTCCTTTTAGTGCAGATTAAAGGTACAGCTATTCTGGCTTGAAACACATTAATGAGGTTTTAAATAAAAATGCTGGCAGGGAATTTACACCGCTGACTGGTTTAACTGCAGTAAGCAGTTGATTTTCCTTGATGTTAAAGGGGAGCATTATTTTACCCGCTAATGAAAAATACATCTTTCCACCCTCCTATCTGTTAATTAACATGTTTGTGTTTTAAGGGATTTTCAAAAGGGCTACAATTGCTTTAAATCTGATTAAAGTAAGTGATACATAATAGAAGGATTGTTTTCCTAGGGTCCTTCTGTTAATTGAATAGCTTTGTATGACTTGGAATGTTTTTCCTAGTCACAACAGTTTGCCAGGACATGGCTGCTCGGGATGCCCCCCTATCTTAATTACGGATCGTTTTGGAAATGCAGTTCAATTTCCTCAGCCGGACAGTTTCTGTTAACTGCTATTTTTAAGGCCAATAACAACGTCAAAGCTGGGGGATGATTAAAGCAATTTAAGTTTCCCTTTGTTTTCTGAGTGCACCGAGATAGGCCCACCAGTTTGTTCAACATTTATTAAACATTTACTAAATGGAATTGAATCTGTCATCGATGGAGTTTTCCGAGACAATTACCTTTTAGCATGGCAAACACTGCTTCACTCTCCTAATGTCTCCCAGCTTATGGCTCTGATTAGCCATTTGATTTCATCTAACTAACTAAAAAAAAAAAAAAAAAAACACTAGCAGAGCAGACGGTGAGGCTGTATGTGAGAGAATTAAGCAAGGGGGGGGTTTAAATATAATTTTGCCATAAGAATTTCTCAATTAACATTCCAAATTTTCTCCATTAGATAAAATGCCTTTAGAAAGCAGGCCGGTTTAATCTGTTTAATGTCCGTGTAAACTATAATCTCTTGATTCTAAAAAGAAATTTCCTTCAGGACATGATTCACATACACTTTTTATAAGGCAGCCCTTAAAAGACGTGATGAAGTGCAGCTTTTAAGGGCTGTACTGTGTCGGGTTTGTCATTCTCTCATGGATTGTGCAAGTTCATGTGTTTGGCTAATCATCAGTTATTGGTCTTTGAGAAGCTTGTCTCTCTTTAAGTACCCCATACCATCATTGTATGTGTTATGCAGCTGCATATCTATTTATTTTTTTATTGTGACTGTAGATTCCCCTTTTTTTTTTTTAGCTTCGAGACATTTGTCGGCAGATCTCGTCTTTGAAATCAAGCAGCTGTTCTGCAAGACAAGCATGATCCTTGTATCTCCCAAGTAAATGACATAATATATGGCTGAAACTTTGATCTCCAACCAAAGGTGCGCACGTGTATGTCTCAGACACCCGGGCTCTTTCTGCGAATAGAAGTCAGGATTTGTTGTTATCCCAGTGAACGACGGGCAGAGGAGAAATCGGGGTGTTTACATGCATATCATTGCTTTCCATCATACACTGCAGGCTCTGTGAATTAGGGCCTGCAAACAGCCTCATTCTCCTTGCATCACGCCAAGAGTCACTCCATTGATTACCCTTCTCCGTTCCCAGGAAATGGCTCATGCATCTCATGTACATTATAACAAATGTTCTCTTTGCATTACAATTGAATTGTGATTGTTATGTTCAATCAATCGGGAAAGGTCATGGGATCGCTCCTGCCAGCTCTTTAATGGAGAAGTCGATGAGGATTCATTTTAATCACTGCGGCTGTGGCAGAATGAGCACAACACTGAGAGACTGTCAATGGCCCGGTAATTACCGCTGTTTATACAGGTTTCGGCTTTGGCAATTTAGATATCCACAAATCTTTCTGTTTCGTGCGCTCCAGTTGTGCTGGAAGCCGTGTGGCGTCAAATGAAGTGCTGGGAGATGTGGGCCGTGACCGCTCTAATTGTACAAGTATTGGTGAGGAGGATTCTATGGAAATAAGATGAGCTTCATTTGACTGCCACTGAGCAGTTCAAGTTCATAGTTACGGTATTTTGAGGACTTTGTGTGAAGGAGCATTTAAACCAATGCAACTGAGGTTAATCATTTCCTACTAATTCCAGAAGGGAGGTGAAGCCCATTTACATTTATTTTGAAAAATTCTGTCGCTTCTCTGTCATCGGAAAATATCCCATTTCATAAGTTAAGCTATTTTTTTTTTCAAATATTAAATAAAATATAGCTGTTTTTATCATTTCCTGTGTGAAGCTGGTTTATCAAAATAATTGATGAGACACACTTTTCACATTTTTCTTTATTTCAACCGCAAATGAAAACAAACTCAAGAGTTTAAAAAAACAAAGATGAAACAAGACAGTGTGCTTGAAAAGGAGTGGGTGAAGACAGATCTTGTGTGATCCCACCCCGTTTTTTTTACAACACCTGATGATCTATGTATTTCTATTTACAGTTTTGTTTATGTTATGCAGTCACAATTACATTCTGCATAGCACCTTTGCAGAAGTGTCATTTATATTTTTATTGATCATTTCTTGCCTTGTACAGTTCCACCAGTGTCATGCTAGGTCAGTTCACCAGATAACCACTAGTTGCCTCTATTTATCTTGGCTCCAAAACCACAAACTTTTATTTGATGAACATGAAACCTATACAATGATGATTTTTTTTTATCCTTGAAACTTTGTAACCCTCAGCTTTTGAATAAGTGTACACAACAATGGACAGGTAAGTTTGTCAAACCTTTTTTTTGTTTTAAAGAGGGATCAGCAGCAACACAAAGCCAAAATACTGACAATAACTCAAGTCACTATGAAGTAATAGGTGAAATCACGCATCTTCTCTACATCTTCACAGTTTTGAGTTTTTGCTCCCTTTACAGTTTCAACCACCAACTATTTTAGCTACTAACTAATCTATCTATGCATTATCGTTACAAGGCTGCAGCAAAAACCAATCTGGACTTTCAGTCCTGTCTTTTTTTAACTTGTCCTGCCCAACAGCTGAGCACACAGATAGGAGCTGAAGGCCTCTTGTGTTGGACATATTTTACTGTTACAACAGGGGGTTGTGGATCTTCTGACACACAAGGTGTGTATTTGTATAAACCCCTTTTGTAATTTAGGCTAAACTTTATTTAAATTGATTACATCTGTATCCGTTTTTTGTTGGAAAAGAAGAAGAAAAAAAGAAGGGAGGGAGGGATGTTGAAGACAGGGGGTAAGGGCACAGACTGAAGAAGGAAAAGCGGAGTTAAGGAAATCTAGAAGATGATTACAGAGGTGGTGGTGGTGATGGGGGGGGGGGGTACAATAATAAAGCAACAAGATGCTGGAGGATTATCATCATTGCTGTCTGGTGTAAATGTTAGACAAAAGGGGCGGGGCCTGTGTCTACACATACTCAAGTGTTACTAACATATTTGTTGGCTCCAAAAATACAATCATGTCTACATGTACTCAACACAACTGCAGTTCACACACACATATGCACACAAACCAACACATGTAAAGCATTTAATTCTGTCACACATAGTATTTGTGTAAAGGTGAGCTGACACCTGTACTCAGGTGGGTGTTTATGTTCTGCTGAGGTGGATGATGGATTGTAAAAAGAGGGAGAGTGCCCCGCCGTCTCTACACCAAGACCCCCGCTGAAGCCGCAGCGGTAGCCAGAGCCCCCCAACACCGGCATGGCATAGCAGATAGAGGGAATCTGCCCGCCGGGCAGTCCAGCCAGACACCCAGCCTTAATTTTCTCTACATATTCTCGAATTGAAATCAAATTCACATTTAATCCCTATCATTTTGATGGTTGGGAGAGTTTTTCTGCAATTCTTTTAATTTTACC
Organism: Oryzias latipes; assembly: GCF_053564925.1. Lineage (NCBI taxonomy): Eukaryota > Metazoa > Chordata > Actinopteri > Beloniformes > Adrianichthyidae > Oryzias > Oryzias latipes. The sequence continues at coordinate 9,572,540 of NC_136257.1, read as the reverse complement.
AAAGGAAATATTTTATTCTGGCATAGGTTCTTAAGCAATCTGATGAAAATCGTAATTTCTGTGTTTTTAACATGTTCTTGAAGCATTTTTCTGATGATGGACATAATTAAGGAAAACTAAGATTAACATTGTATTTCCGAATTTTATTCTATTCAAATTGTTGTTAATCAGGAGCAGATTTAAAAATAAAACGCAGTTTGAAAAAGATTATTTTTGTTACATAGAAAATACGCTGGGCGGGCCACGAGACCCCTGCTTGATGCAGATCAGTGTACGTCTTTGTTTTCCTTGTCTGAACTGGCATCTGGCTCAAAACTGTACAGCTATATAGCTCCAACATTGATCACCATTTTTGTTGCACTGGTAATGTTAAGTTGGGGCAGTAAGCGGCTGTAAGCCAATGGGACAGCCTGTAAACCGGGAGCTCTCATTGAACTACTGTCGCTCTGCAGAAACTATGTCCTAGAATACAACACAGGTTTTTTATTTTGGTCTAAAATGACAATCATAATTAAAAGACCACTGGTAACAATTTTACAATTGATCAATAGATGAGTCGGGTGGGACCCTTAAGTACATAGTTACTTTTGATACCAAATATAAATAAGTAATAAGTACCAGCAGAACATAATATCCACCCATTTTTAAATTGTTTTTGTAACTTACTGGCGTGAAAAAAAGATTGGTGTTTGGGTTTCAGTTACAATCACATAAAGTTGCTACAACTTTAGTTGCTCAAGAACCGTTATTTGTGCACACCTGCTTTTCCTGAGATGTTCCATTTCTTCAGAAAATATTAGCATTCCTTTTCCGTCCTCTTTGTATTTAATTACATTTACATTGTATTGCTTCATTTTCCTCTAAAATGCTGTGGCTTCTACTAGCCAAAGTGCTAAATTACCTTTACACTCCCAGTAGCAGGTATGCTAGCAGTGCCAAACGGATTTGTTGTTATCTAACCTGCATCTTTATATATGATTTGAAATGATAAGGTATTGTGCCCTCAGACTGTTGAGCAATGAGGCTTTTTAATAGATTGTGGGTTCAAAGCCAGCCTCTGTTGTAAACTTAAAAGCTAAATTAATGTACAAATGTTTTGCTTGTGGTCTTCCTCGATGGTCAGCTGCTGAAAGACAAACCAAAAAATTGATGAACCCGTCGGCCTTATGATGAAAAGAGAAGAAAAAATTGCGAAACGCGTCAAATTCATTTCTGATTAATGTTTGTATAATTGACGTGATCTGGAATTACTTATCTTTTCAGCGCTGAACACTAAGCTGCAGATTCATAGCATCACATTCAACACGGTGAACAAAAGGTAAGAGGGTTCAATCGGGAGATTAAAGGCAACATCACCAAACTTGGAAGAGAAAACCAGCAATTTTCAAACACAAAAGCCATTGATGTGGCTGGTGCAGAATGTTATCACTCACCCTCCGCCATCAGAGCACTCTCTGTCATCTCCCCTTCACCCCAAGTGGCATGTTTGTGTTAGCCGACGTCTAAGGAGAGATGGGGTCAAGGCAGTATAACCTTGGAGGAACAAATATTCATGATCAATAAGTGCTTTCTTCCAAGCATCTAAATGATTTCTGTGTCTGCTTTTGTTCATCTCGTTTGCCCGTGCAGGAATGCATTTGGAAGATCTAAAAGGACATTTTTAAAGGGATACAAAGCGTCAGTGCCTTCAAATGTCACGCATTCCTTGATTAAAGGGAAGGTGCTTTGACTCCAAAAAAAAAAAAAAAAAAAGAAGCAAAGTTATGCTACACATATTAATTTGAATCTGAAATATAACACTCTGTAAGTATGACCCCCCCCCCCCCCCCCCCCACAATCTCTGCACACCAACTCAGAAGAAATAGTTATTTATCTCCCTCCTTTTTTAAGTTCATCAATTATATTGTGATACACTTAATGTCCATAAGAGGATGATGTATGATTGTTCTAATTATTTCTTATTCACCATGCTTTCTAAAGCATATCAATTTTGTTAATACCATGTAATTAAAACACGTCAGCGCACTACAACTTGCTGGCTGTATTAATGACTATGAAAATTATTTTAATTAAATAGCCAATTATAGAAAAATCCTAACCATGAGAATTGACATTTAAATGAATTTAATTTAAATTGCTTTTCAACATTGTTTTATCAAGGCGTTATGGGCTGAATAAATTATGACATCAAACAATATAGTGTGTCATTGATCATACACAAGTCCTGTCTCGTATCCATACATTTTCAAACACTTTCCTGATGCCATACATCATACAGGGTGATTACATTTTGACACGGTCATTTGTTTACCGCAATCTAATCCACGTGCGCATAACGTGCCGGTACTTCTTGGAAAACTATGGGAGTATTCTGTAACTTTTTTTTATTGAGATAATTGATGCCTCTTTCGGGTCAAAGTTGGCTCCTTTAATGTAGATTCTTGACTTGGTTCATTCGAATTAATATTTTTCTATTTTTGTGGATTAAACGAATCAAAGCGATATGGCGCAATTTGAAGCACAGGTCGGCAGGCTGCATTTTTGAGTTGTGCCGTGTTTTCATAACAGGGGTTGGACACACGCAGCCCACCCAGTCTGCTAAAGAGCCGTTTTATCTAAAACATCACACATATCCTGTGTTGCCTTTTAGTACCTTTTAAGCTGCTGGGGCTCAGATGTTTTTCTTTTTCTCCTTTTCCCATATTAATGAAAGTCATTTTTCAGACATTACGAGAGCAATGATTTGCAGTTAACCCAGCAAACAAGAAAAAGTAGTGGGCAAACTGTTGTGACATTCATTGTATATAATGAAATCTTAATATGGTGCATATTTAAGTGAAAGGTTAGCAACATAAAGGGCAAATGGATTGCCTTGCAATGAATTTTAAGCAGCTATTGATTTTACACTACAAGCTACTTCTTCCCTGAATGATAATTTTGAAATGGCACACATTTTTAAGCTTATCCAACAAAAACAGGACATCAGGAATACGTTAAAGTTGATCAATTAAAAAAAGGGGTTTTTTTTTTAGAGAAAAGAATTGAAACTTTGGGCAAGAAGGTACTTTTTGGGCTGTCACAGATGAAAGTAAGCAGGAAGATGGAGATGGAAAAAAAAAACACAATTTAGGATCTCCAATAAAAAGTGCATGTGGGCTGTTGGAGGAAGTGTGACGTGTAAAAAACAAACACACCTCAAAGTAAAATAAAGAACGCAGCAACCCATTCTGAAACTAACCATACTGCTTCTTGGTTCTTAAAATACAAAATTTATCTGGAGCTCAGAGGAAATTGTAGAGCTAAAGATTGAAAAAAGGCAAGGTGCTGCAACGCCCTCGTATATGGTTTGGACTTTAACCCACTTTACAGCGTGCAGGTTTCTGTCTTACTGTACTATCCGAGGCTGATATTTTTTGAGGAAGCTTTAGAGTTCAAGTTGGGCCATATACTGTATATGCTTCAAGATTCAGATTTCAGGAACTGATACTCTTTTTTCAAAAGAGTTTTAAGTTACAGTAGATGGTTTAATCTCACATAACAAAGCAAATAATTTTTATATTCTTTCATATGTGCATGTCTGTTATTCTCCTATAGTAAAACATATATAATAATAATAATTACATTATTAAAGTATCAGAAATACATTTTTTGTGTATTTTTGGCTGTGAAACAGCATTTAAGACAGATTAGGTTAGATCGTTCTAAGCAAAAGTCATTCACACTTGGGTCATTTCTCCAACCCAGTTCTTGGGGTATTCATTTCGGGTATATTTTTAGCTCACATTCTGGAGCAATACGAGTTGTTGTTTTTTTTGGGTTATAGTGGTTTCATTTAAACCCAAATTATGTTTTTTCTTAGTTTTTTTTTTTTCACAGTTCAAATAACCCATAAAAAAGTTAGTCCCTCATTAACCTTGGACTTGGATTAGGTTAAAAACACCCCTACTTGGATTTCTTTTTAAACTATGATGTTGTTAGTGTGTAATAGCAAGTTAGAAAGATTTAAATATATTCTAATCCATTTCAAAAGTGTTCTCAGTGGTGTGTTAATTATGATTATCCAGTTTTTGGCCAAAATAATAATAAAAAAAAAACAGTTGTTTTCTAGGACATAGTTTCTGCAGGCAGGAGTTCTTTAAAAATTCACTTCGGAATCGTTGGCGGAGTAAACCCATCCCCCTTCCCATCATCCATCTTTTTACACGCTGTCTGCTGGCTTAAAGCCCCTCACAAACCCAACTTAACATTACCAGTGAAACAAAAATGGCGAGCAATATTAGAGCCGTGCAGCCCAACAGTTTTTGAGCCAGCGGATGCGTTCTATTGGGGTGGAGCGGGAAGCTTCTGGCTCGCCAACTGTAGCACCTACGTCACTGCTACAGGCTTTTTGAAACGACATTTTTTCATGTGCCCCTGATTCACAATGAATTGAAAAAAAAATACTCAGAAATGCAAATTTAAGCTTAATTTTCTTTAAATGTGTCCTCCATCGTGAGAAAATGCTACAAGAACATGTTAAAAACACCAAAAAACACGGTTTCATCAGAGTGGGTGTTTAATTATGGAGTTTTTAGTGTGTAATAGCAAATTAGGGCAGCAGTTTTATACACTTTGACTTAAGTTATGAGTAAAAAAAACGTTTTTAGGAGTTTAAAGCGCTAGAGATCGTCCTCTCCTGGATGGGATGTTGAGCGCGTTTAGTCAAACAGAGAGCGGCTGTGTTCTTCAAAGGCTTCGCTGTCCCTTAGCTCCGCCCCCTCTGTACCGTGTGACAACAACAACTCATCCACAGAGCGGAGCTGCACTTTTCAGCTCATTTTCCTCCTGTCATTCCTCCTCCTATCTTTGATCATTGTCCCGCGGCTCGCCCCCCCTTTCCCCAAAAACCCTCACTCAGCACGCCTTTTTTCTTTCTTTTTTTTCTTCTTCTTCTTTTTTTCTGGGTTGTTGCGGTGGCTGTTTTTTCTTCTTTTTTTTTTTTTTTCTACTTCTCAACTTATCAGAGGAGCTAAACTCTCGTGGATTCTTTCATTTACGGAGTCTCGGCAGGCTGGGTTTTCTACTTTGAACTTCGGCTGCTCTGTTCCCCCCCTCTTGTAGGTGACCATGGCCGTACCGGCTGCTCTGCTCCCACCGACTCCCCTGGTCCCGCCGCCTCCGATCTCGAATCCCTCCGCCACCACGTCCCCGCCGTCGACAACTTCATCACCGTCTCCATCCCTCGCCCCCCCATCGGGACCCGGACAGAACCTGTTCAGATCAGAGCTCCTCGCCACCGGCAGCCCCGGCATCCCGACCGCGGCGCTGCCCCCCAGCAAACCCGTGTACTCGACCCCGTCGCCTGTTGAAAACATACCGCAAAACAACGAGTGTAAGATGGTCGAGCTGCGCGGCGCGAAGGTGGCGTCTTTCACCGTGGACGGCTGCGAGCTCATCTGCCTTCCGCAGGCGTTCGACCTGTTCCTGAAGCACCTGGTCGGCGGACTGCACACGGTCTACACCAAGCTGAAGCGGCTGGAGATCACGCCGGTGGTGTGCAATGTGGAGCAGGTCCGCATCCTCCGAGGGCTCGGCGCCATCCAACCCGGGGTGAACCGCTGCAAACTCATCTCCAGAAAGGACTTTGAGACGCTGTACAACGACTGCACCAACGCCAGGTTAGTGCCGGCGGGAGGGGGGACATTTCAGAGAACCTACCTAGCATAAAATAAAAATTAAAAAAACTCCCCCCTATTATAACCTTGCGTTTAAAGGTGTGCTGTCACTAAACTTTTTACGAGAACTATAAAAGCCGCAAGCTGGATGGAAAAGGAGTTAAAAGCGGAATAAAAAGTTGGAATAAAGTTTTTTTCTTTATGTTTTTTGAGCACGTGCGCAGTGACAGATAAGCTAGCATGTTCCCCGACTGTATACTGTAAATAAATCGATGACACATCGGTAGATTTCCATAAAGCAAATTGATAAATTACACACTTACAGTAAATATGTTTATATAATTAAAAAAATGTTTAAATTGAACCAGTTTCCCCCATTTTTAACGACTGAAATAGAGGTTGTGCCTCATTAAATGCCCTTGCCACAGGGGAAATATTGGCTCAGTTATGATAACTCAATTTAAGGAAATGTTTCAAATCATTTTCATACGTTTTTTTTAAATATATCTCAAGAAATAGTGCAGTGAGACACTTTATTTTGAAAGAAGTGTGTTTGCCAGAGGTGAATCCACTCTGTAAGAAAAAAAAGGAGCTTGATTAAATGTGCCTGATTGCTCCAAAACAACAAATTAGCTGAAGTCAGGTAAACAACAAAATGTGTTTAAGTTAAAGCTTTATAAAGTGTTTTTGTGCTTTAACGTGGAGTGATTTAAAGCAGAGATCATGATTTGATTTAGAAGAATTTAAAAAAATCAAAGTTTCTTTTGCTTGTCATGCATTGATCACATGGAGGCTTCAGCAGGGCCACATTTACCATCCATCCTGTCACTGTGATTGATTCTCTATTGATCTGCTTCCCAAAAATGAAATTAGGGTGGAGAAGAACTGCATCTCTGCTCCTTTTTTTTTTTATTTTTTAGAGAATTCATTTTGTGATGTAAAAGTTATGGCTCAAAAATCTGTATGTCAAACACGGCTCATCTCCCCCCCCCACTATTCGATCAATGATCTTGATCAACTATTGATCCTATTTCCAGTAAATCATAAGATCAAACCTACTTCTCCTTTAGGACAGAGTCTTACAATGTGAAACATTTTAACTTCTAAAGCTGCTTTCTAAGCAGTTCTTTGAATTTTGGTGTACGTTTTCCTTTTTCCTTTTTTCTTTTTCTTTTGCCATCGGCAAACACAGTTCCCAGTCGGCCTCAGAACATCTACAGCGAAGTGCCTCCAAGCATGCTGCAGCTTCATATTTCCATTCTCGCAGCAATCGTCTCAACAATTCACCTGTGCACTTTTGCTGCTTAAGCATCATTTACATAAAGCATCCCTCCACACGCACAAACACACTCACACACACTCACGCATCCTCCTCTTTACACCAGGGAGCGAACGGTGCGCTGATCCTCGCCTCTCCAGCCTGGCGCTGGAGCTTCAGGTGACAAAGTATGTGGTTGAACTCCCTGGGTTGTCAATGGGGGGATGGCCAGCGATGGGGTTAAAGGATAATGCAGTGCCGCGTGTCGCTTTAATGACGCTAAAGTGCTGGGCTATTATGGGCAAACGGACAGGACTGTAATTGTCTCTGAAAGCAGCCAGGTTCTCCCGGTGCTGGGCTGAAATCAATCACTCAGGCCCGGCCTGCCCGCCTGCTACCCGCCCGCCCGCCTGCCTGCCTGCCCCATTTGGAGAATTACATCATGGAACAGCGGAGCATCCGCAGGATAAAAGCCTCCTGTTACTTAGAAAAGAGTTGATTTTATTTGCAGGGATGCACGCTTTTTACCCCGTCTGTCGTTGAATTGCTGCTGACAAAACGATCGCTCTGAGTAAACAAGATCTCCTGTAGGTGAAAACGAGCCCCCCCCTCCCTCCCTCAGATACAGACAGTTTTTGTTTTTTACAGTTAACTTACAGTTGGAAAAAAGCTCACAGCTTCAGGTTACACAACATTCTGCCTGGGACAGTTTAGCTTTTCGTGTCACTCTTATTACCACAATGTCACGTCTTTTTTTTTTCTTCTTTGCACAGTGGTGCAACGATAACAATGACCTGAATAATGCTGCTCCACAATGGCTCCTGCTATTTCACATGCCCCTTTATTTCTTCTTTTCCACGCTCCTTTGTGTCTAAGCGCCACTCTCAGTGGATCGGTTCAGTGTCGATGTGCTCACCAACAGTTTCCCCCTTTACCTTAAGCAGAACTCTGCAGAAACACTTCAAACTACAGGTTTTTAAAAGTTCATCAAAAACTTTCAGGTTGATTAAAAAAAACACTTTTTCAATTTGTCCAATTTAAAGCTAATGTCAGAAAAATATAAAATGTTTCCCTTTTTTGAGGACAGCAGCGTTGGCTCCAAAACTGATCCCAGGTCTGTAATCTCCTCTAACATTATGATTGTGGCCCTCCAGGAGCCCTGTGTTCCAGCTACTTGTTTTCCTTTTCATTTTCCCCGCGGTGGGATGAAAAAGGTTCTTATTGCTGCGTGACACTTGAACTCACTGAAAGGTTATTATAACACGAGGGGGGGGGGGCACAGAGATATCGCATATCTCTCATTGGTCTGCTTTTGTGGAGGCAGGCTATCCGATGCTGGGGCGCAAAAATACACCAGTTAATTGACAATCATTGTCTCCCCCTGAAGGTTAACCACACGCCCCAGACAATGTCCCACCACTGGGAATGGGCTGGCTTTTCACTTACATGCCCTTCTTAAATAGATTTTCCCCGGCTCGTTTCAGTCAAACAGATTTTCCTCTGAAATGGTTCGGGTCAGGGTGAAAGAAAACTCTTTCTCCCTTTCTCCTCACCCACGCTGCCCTGCCAACCCTTGATCCCAATATGCCGGGAACTTTAACGGGAGCTATCGCCTCTCCCGGTCCCCGCTTCCAAAGTGTTTATGCCTAAACACACATATTTGCAAATGACGGTAATTGTTTTGTTTAGCGCTCAGTGTGAGCTGCCACCGAGGGTGCCAGCTTGTCTCTCTTCGCCTCCTCTCCTCCGCTGAGCTCCCCTTTATAATATATTTGTTTTCTACGAGGCACGTATGTGTTTACAGGTACTCAGGGGAGATTTCTGGATTCCATTCAAATCGTTCCCAGTCAGAGTGGGTGCTAAGATACCCGTCACCCGGCAACCACATCCAAGAGGGAGCCTGGGCGATAATAACTTCAAAAACAGAGTGACAGATGCCTGATTAGAGAAGGAGAGGGGCAGAGGTAGAGATAGAGGAGGGGAGAAAAGAGGGGTGAGAGATAATGGTATACAAAGCAGTTTAAGACCAAAATCCATTGGAGTACTTTCTTCAAAGCCAAATTGGCTCCAAGATGGTGGGATATTTGTCTTCATTGAAGGGAGGACGAAAAGAATTGAAAGTCTGTTTTCCATGTTTTTAATCCTTCTTGAGGATCTGCTGTATTTGATTAGGTACAGTCCGCATGCTAACGATTTCTTTTTTTTAACTAAAAATCAGAATTAGACTATTGATCTGTCAAGTTGGAGCAAATGAAGTTTTTTCTTGTTGAAAAGTAGCTCTCTGATAATAAAAAAACAAAACACTTTAATCTTTATATTTCTCTTCGGCCCCTATCGTTTATAAAAAAAGCTGAGCCAAGACTGCTGCTAAAACCCCAGATTTGACTTGTTAGAGAGGCTTTGTTTGACACTGTCTAATGTCATTTGTGGATTTAGAGGCTATTTGCATGGCAAAGAGGCCTGTATTGTTAATTTGCCTGTTGAATGCATTAGTTTTCCTTGCTCCTATCTTATTTGCATGCCTTTACTGTGTCGGCCACAGCCGCTGAATTACCAATTAATTCCTTTGCGAAATGAAATGCTTCAAAGCCACACTTTTGGCAGCAGGTCTTGCGGCATTAATCAGCGCATTGCACTTATTTTTATGGAGTCGCCCCAAAATGAATAAATACATTTAAGAAAAAGCATCACCTTTGACTTTTGCAGGGATTTTAAAACCTTACATCAAAAATTCTAGCAGGTTATTGATTTTTTTTTGTGTGTGTTGTGCTGAGTGACATGTCCCAAAGATCTCCATTCGCCCCTCCCTCACACTGTTCTTCCTTTTTTTTTTTTACCTGTGAGGGCCCTCACATTACAGCACATTTAGGAAGCATGGCGAAAGTCAGCGATGCTCGCACCAGGATGTTAAATGCTCCTGACAGAAGTTAGAGGGAGCAGATGAGATTTCCTGATTGGATGAGGAATGCAGGCCCTTGCCAGGCTCTGTCTAATATGGTCACATAGAGAAATTGATTTTCCTCAGAAATTAATTAATTTTTCATATAGCCCAAAGCTGGAGTTTAAAAAAGTGTGCACACTTGCTGGTTTCCTATTTTGCCCCCTTTAAAAAAAAAAAAAAAAAAAGAATTATTGCCTAATCATATTAATACTTTTGCCCCAAGGATGAAAAGATAATTGTACAAATGCATTTGGAAATATGTATCACTGAGTATTTATGATTAAATTATGCAAATAACTCTGCTCCCATCCATCGCAGACCCAGATTGTCTAATTAGGATTGATATGGCGAATAGATGTTGGGGAATCTGAATACAAGCATGTCCAAAGAGCAGAAAATTGAAAATGACAAGGCTAGAATCCTTAAAAAGTGTGTTGGATTTTTTTCCTTCTTCTTCTTTTTGGCCCCCCTCCCCTCTTTTTCTGTTTAATTCAGCGTAGCTGTATCAGGAGTTAATTTTCCCCAGCTTCATTTCTCGTCTGAGCTGACAGGAAAAAGAATCCATCAGGGAAGCAATCTCAGATGGGATTCCACAAATTTCCTCTTCTTGTTTTCCCTCTCCCCCTCCTCATTTTGGCGGAGCCTATCAGGAATGAATCTTCTCTTGAGTAAACATGCAGATGTTATTCCTCCACTGTCAGTGTTTGCAGAGCTTTTTGCTCAATACTTAAAAAAACCCTTCTAATAATGGAAGTATATTAAAGGAGGAATGTCATCGGACTAAAAGCCTGCTTTGTACTTTTTGGAATGTCGGTGAGGTAATCATAACACACACTTCTCTCTTTCTGGGGAGACTTGCAGCTTATTAAACTGTTTTGAATTAGGAGAGGCTCAGTGTTGAATATGCACATTCACATGACTCAAGCATAACTTCAAATCGGATGGGTTTTCTCGCAAGAAGTAAAAAAGAAAAACCCTCTTCAATGACCAGGGTTTCCACTCTTTTCTTCAGAGGAGCAGTGCAGCACCAGAACGGCTCCACAGCCTCCAACAGTATCTATTAAAGGCCTGATTGTTATCTAATCTTTACCTGGCGCTAGCTGGAAAAGCCCCGAAGCTAATGACACTTGAGACTAACAGTAGCTCCTGTTGTGGTTCAAAGCATCTTCTTGGATAAAAAAAAAAAAAAAAAACCTAAGCCCCTGCAGCTATTTGTGTGAATCTGGATTCTCTTCTGCGACAGTGCAGATACATCACTACTGTAAGCACTTCATCTATCTACTGCCTGGAATAAAAAAAAACACCTTTCTCCTAAAAAAAAAGTTAATTCTGCTACCATATTTTTCGGACTATAAGTTGCAGCAGCCAAAAAGATGCAAAATAGAAAACAATCCTATAACAGTTGCTTTTGTGGAGCAAACTATTTCATAAAATACGGGAACAAGAATGGACATTTCATCTTGAAAGTCAAAGCAAATTAACAGAATAGATAACAATAAAATATATGCATGCTTCAGGTGACACACTGGGCATTGTTTAAGAACGTGCTAAACACTGGTTTTTGAACCAGCCCTGTCCCATTTTGTTCACAGTAGAAAAGCAGGGAGGGGCTTCCTCTTCCTTTTCTTTTTCTACTTTTTATTAATGCATGTCTCACCTACAGTTGGAAGAGGCTTGGTGTGAAATGTTGAAGTGGTGCAAATCTCGTGAATCTTGCTCCAGGCTTTTTCTTTCACAGCTCTATTCCGATAAGTATGAAAGACTTAGTTTCACAGAATTACAGTCGGGCCCAAACTGCAATTATTATTTTCTCCTCCATGATCAATTTTCAAACAGTTGGCACTTCCATGACGTCATCCATACTTTACTACCAAATCCAAGTCCCAGATTGGTCACTGTTTCATCTAGTTTAGCTTTCAATGTGTTTCATTTTGTACATAGATCCCGAAAACAGGCGTGGAAACTTGCATAGGTGACGCATGAATGCAAGATTTTTAAACATTGAACCCCCTGATGCTCGCTTACATAGACTTTGAATCTAAAGTGGTTTGCCTAAACGCGTGTAGCCGAAGGCAATGTGAACCCAAGCCTTAGCCATTGATGCTTATTTAGCTTCATGAAACAAAGGGGTAATCTAGTATATTAGAGCAACATATGAATAATCATACAGATAAACTTATTATGTTAACAAGTCAACTAAACCTTTTATAATCACTAAACCCGTTGAATTCTTCATCCTCTGTGTCACTCCAAAAACAACTTAGCCAAGCCCGGCGTAAGACTGGACTGAGTGGCGCTTCTTCTGCATTGCTGTCAGTAGCAAATACTGTTACAGAACACCTACAGTGCCTTCTAGTGGTTGGTGCTATTTGATTTGATTTTTTAAAGTCACATATAAGTTGCACCTGAGTGTAAGTTGCACCCTCAGCCAAACTTTGCAAAAAAATGCAAATCATATTACAAAAAGTTCAGTAAATATTATTCCTGGACAAATATTTGATTGGGAGAAAGTTTAAAATCTTTCTCTAAAATAATAAAAAGTAAATTAAAATGTCATCAATAGGAATCAAATCACTGTTTAATCTTTGAATATAAATGTTCTTTACTTAATTGGGAAACCCAAAGTTGACAAAACCTGCAAAAGTTTGAAGAAAAAAGCAAACAATTAAACTTTTAGAGGTTTCCTCCACTATTGCTTTAAAATAAAGCTTTATGACATATGGGTGTGTAATTGTGGCTTGATAACTACTGTTAACAGCTTTAGATGGAATTCTTTGGGCTGTTGAAAGTGAACTCAGCAGGTCCTTCAGCGTGTTATGAAGTGATAAGGTCTGCAATATTTTATTTAAAGTCTCACCTCGGGAGTTGTGTTCAGACGGCACCACACACCTGTCGAATATACAAACAGGGTGTCAATATCAGCGGGTCAACACATTTTCATCTAACACTGACATCTCCCTCTGCCTTCTCGGCCTCCCTCTCCGCCTCTGTCTGGAAGTCTGGAAGTCTGGCGAGAATATCAGCAGGAGTCTTTATTGGGTGCAGCGCTTGGGTTTCTCTCTTGGCGGACTCAAATGTCACCATTTCCCTGATGTTTCTTTAAAATCGCATGGGCCACCACTCACTGTGGCGCCTGGCTGTTATTACCCTCCTCTTTAAGAGTGACAGTGGCGTCCTCGTTGACGTGACACGAGCCTCGGCGGATGGATTGCTGTATCAAGCCGACTCTTGCGACTAGTTGGATGGTGGGAAACAAATTCATATCAAATTTGAACTCTCTAAATGACTCAGGAGTAGTGGAACTCTTCTGGTGCTTTTGCTACAGCCTCAAAAGCATTGGAACAATGGCATGGCCGTTGTCTCCCGCTAATTTCCCAGCAGCTCTGAGAATGCAGCGTTCTCCGTTGGAAATAAACAGGTTATGATAATGGAGCAGCCCCTGGCTGAAATGTTCTGTCCACACACATTAACCCCGTACGACTTCCACATTAGGAGTTTGTGCAAGTGTGCGTGCGGGTTGCTCGGGGAGAAGCAAGCCAGTGTGTGAATGAGAAAGAGACGCAGCTTCACATATGAATGGTCTTGTGTGAAAAGGAGGATGAATTGAGTCAAGCTGACACAGCATGCCAATAAGCTTTGTCTCATTCCCAATGCCGTATTCATTGGTGCCACGGAGAGATTTATTGCATGATTGACAATTATGAGAGGGTGACCTAGTTCTTTGTGATGGAACAAAAAATGGTTTTCATCAGTTGCTTTTGCTTTCTTTTGCATTGTGTTTGCATGGGCGAAGAATAAGGATAGGCTTGATGTGAAAGGGGACAGTTTTCCCCTCCAACCACTGACACATGCTTTTCTCTAGTAATGGATGTTTACATACACAACCTATGTTTGTTTCACAACCCAAAAAAGTGCCCCATAAAGAGGTGCTGCCAGATGTATGAATTCAATTCTGTATGTTTTTGTATGTGCTCAGTATAAGCTGATTATTCTTAGATCTTTGCCTTTATTGTTACTTCTGTCTCTTGTGCTTTCTCAATTCCTTTATGGTTCAGTCTACCTGTCTATTAGTTGTGTGTTTGTCAGAGTGTGGTTGCGCGGCTGTGTGCGAGCGTGCCCAGTCGAGCTTAGATTACTGCGACTGCGAGGAGGAAGTCTCCTCTCCTCCTGGGACTCCTGCTTGACTGGCCGCACAAATGATACAAGCTCGGGTTTAGTTGGGAGTTAATATCCTGCAAAATTGTCCCGCACAGCCTTCGCAGAACGTGGATGATTAAATGACACAAGCATATCAAAAACATTTTTCTCAGACTAGTGGCTCTTAAGTGTCGCTGCGGTGCAGCCCGTCTCCCAAGGTTACCGTTAAAAAGAAAGGAATATTCAGTGGAAAGTGGGTGCCGTTGAGCTGGGATTAGGTGTTTTTTTTCCACATTTTTCTGCATTTTGCCTTGTTGGAGTTATAATATGTCAATTGCATTTCAGAGTTTCATTGAGAGGTTAGGAAAGTTGAGAGGACATATGCTAATTTTACCTCTCCCAGAAACAGACCCCAATAGATGCCATACTTCCCTTAGTGACCAAAAAAAAAAGACTGGGGGCTCCAAAGAGATGCATTTTATCCTTTCTTTTTTTCAAAGGATGCTGTGCTTTGTTTTAACCTCAGCAGGAAGATAGATAAAAGGCGGCATCTTTTTCGCTGGAGAGGTGGCAACAGGAATATCTGATCATCAGTGTTTCTGCATGTCTTTTCAGATTTGCTTTTTACTCTCTGCATTCTGTCACTGTGCTTAATAGAACCCCATTTTCAGCGCAGTTGCATTTCATTTTGGTATTGTTGTCATGTTGGATGAATTAAGGTTTCAGTTGGTGCTTTTAGAAATGAAAAGCCCCCGACAATGTTCACCCAGAAAGGGCATTTTGTAGAATGGCATAACTTTCTAGATACAACACTCTTAGTAGCCAAACCCATTTTATGATGACGCCAATACAGTGTTCCCTTATTTATGGCTGGGTTATGTTCTAAAAATTGCTAAAATTCCGCAAAGTTGGATTACAGATGTTTTAAAGCTGTAAAACTCTTCACTCTTTATACACCTTTCTCATAAAGACAAACATTTTCATACTTTTTTCTTTAAAGCCCTAAAGTTCAAAGCTTCGTAGAAAAATAAGTCCAGGATTGTAGAATAATAACAAAGATCTGATTGCGATTGAAGATTTTTGTAACTCTGGCAAACTGAATGCATTCAGGACCGGAGATTTGGCAGGGAGGAGATGGATTGACAATGGTTGACAGCCAATCAGGACGCAGACTACAGTGCACTGAAAAAAACTGTAACCATGAATGGTGAACTATGATATAGCAAAGGAACACTGTAATTATCTTCCATCCAGTATGGGTGCTGGGTGTCCAGTTTGTTTGATGCTGGTTTCTCCCTTCACATCCATAGAAGGGTCGACTGCAGCTAATCGCGCTCTTAGATGTAGGTTGTTATCAGCCTTCACGATGTCACCCAGCATTCCTGTCATTCTCCACATTCTGTGGAGGGGCACTGGCTGTCTAAAGCGAGAGTTTCTGTGCCTGCGGACCCCGGAGGGCTCAGTGTGTGAGAAACAACCGAGGCCTGCCATACCAGGCCTGTTGACAGTTCCTTGGCGCTGTTGTCTCAGCAGGAAGGCATAAACGGCAAGGCCGTGGACGAAGGCTGTCTGGTCAGCAGAGGGGCTGGAGTTGGAGAAGATTAGGCTTCACCCAAGGGCCACTTTGTTCCCAGAGTGGGCCGCCCCAGTGTTGTTAAAGGGAAAGGTCAGGTGCAACAACCAGGCTAAGCCCATTAAGAACCTGCACTCCTTATTCCTGCAAACCTGACTGTGCTTTCTCTTAACTACCATGGGGTTGGGGGGCTTTGAATAGCTGAGGCTAGCCATATCTTGATGTGAACTGGAGACCCGAGTTAATTGAAAAGAATATTACTGTGTACTCTTATGGAGGCATTGCAATTACGCCACTTTTATTACAGCAGCGCATAGAATGGTACTGCTTTTACACAACACACCCTCCAGTTGGTGTGCCATGCACGGCCAACAGCAGGAGGTGCCAGACAGATCCCGCCGGTGTCAAACAAATCCTGGCGTTTATATCCTCTCAGCAGTAAGTGCTCGTGTACCCCCTTCATAAGGTCGCCTGAGCTCCGGCACACTCGCATAAGTCTCCTTTAGCCGCGGTGAAGGCTGGTGTCAGGCGTGTCTGCTGAATGAAAGGAAACACGAGCAAGATAGCGTTTGATCCGTGATGGAGATGAGTCCACATCGGAGTAGAGCCGGTGATTAATAATGCTGCATCCGAGGTAAAAAGGATGTCATAGCCCGGACGTCTAATGAAAGCTCTTGAACGTATCTGGCAGAGGCGATATGTTGACAGTGGATGATGCAAATGAGGCTAAATGTAAGAGGAAACCTGAAATGAATCACCCCGCCGTCTCTTCGCCGCGCACGTGCTCGCGCGCCCCACCACCAGCAGTCAGCCATTTACGCTGTACAAAGCTGGGTTTGACACTCTCCCTCCTTTGTCTCAAACTGCTAACTGTATTTAATTTCACATCTTATCGGGCCCTGCTTTGTCTGTCTGTGAGTCTCTGCACAGTGGAGGCGACCCCCGGAGATAAACTCTGTCAGGCTCTGGGGTGATTTATTAAATTCTGATTTCTGTGAAGGACTTTAATGTCGAGGGGGTGGAAAGAGTAGCGGTGGGGGGAGTTGTTGGCGAGAAGAAGGGTAGTGCATGTGTGTATTGGGGGGGGGGGGGGGGGGGGGAATATGTCGCAGGTGTCTCTGCCAGCTCCGGGCACTGTTCTCTCTCCATTACCAGCATTGTTAGGTGTGGAGAGGCAGGAGAAAAGAGAGAAGTAGGAATCTATGGTGAATTTCCTGTCTTTGTTAAAGCAGTGGGCTTGTTTTTTCCCTCTGTTCCAGGCCAGAACAGCACTATCACATCTTAGCGTGTTTGGACTGGAAAGCCAAGAGCATGGGTGGGTTTTAGCAAAAGGCTCGACCCAGGTCTGGGTTCGCGCTTCCTCGGCTCACCTGAAAGGGCCTCTCACCCTCCGTCCACTTCTGTTAGAAAACTCCCGTGACCTTGTCAGCCCTTCCTTTTTTTTTTACTTGCGTGAAGTCTTAAGCCAGGACCCGTATGGCAGTTTTAGCCGGGTTCAGCCACCGCTGCTTCTGCTGATAATACTTTCTCGTTAAGCACACTTCACGGGTCAACTGTGCCCCCGCGCCGGAGCTCAACATGTTCATTTTAATACAGTTTTATTCATCTCCAACGCAACAGCTCCTCCCTTTTGAAGCCTACTTTACATTTCTCTTTCATATCACCTTAATCTAAATTGATGCGTTATCGGACAGGAATCTCAGAGGAGGGGATCAAATAAAGGCTGTCAGTGGCGCGTGCTGAACTGTGTTTTTGAACATAATTTAGCACTTTACATCACAGAACGCGCTTTAAAACAAGTCACAAGGTGCTTTTCATTTGACCCTTCCCTCAGTGAGAGATGTTTCAAACTGAGAGCAGAGTTGTAAAAGTGATGTGTTGCCTCCTCTGATATCTCTAAAGCAGTTTGATCAAAAGGTAATATTGAGGAGGGCGCTGGCGCCTCCCGTCTTCTCCCCCGTTTCTTCCCAAAGGGCTCTTTTCTGTGTGACACTTCCATTCCTAAAAGTGATGAGAGGCTAGTGAAGAGTTGTGGATCCTGTATGTTTATTTATTACTCGTGCTGGAGAAATTAATAGAGGCCCGTGGGCTGTGGTGCGTGAAGGGCTGCACAGGACAGGACTTCTTGTCTTGGATGGCAAACCGCAGAAAGCCAACATATATATCACAGCGCGCAGGTATCTATACACACCGGTGCTTTATATTAAGTGGTTTACCCCCTCTTGTTCACTCTTTTTCCATTTTCCTTTGAAAACGGACCATCTCCCTCAGTCAGGGTTGCCTATTAAATCAGAGCAGGAAGATGAGCTTGCAGAATGAGAAACTAAAAATATTAAAGCTGCTAGCGGAGTTGTACCCGCCCTCGCCGCCTGCCTGCCTTTTACCTGGACTCACTTGCTGAGCTGTACAACACGACCCTCGCAAGGATTCTACACACCTGATCTGTTGCCATTCCATTTACCGCCCTGGTAAATATATGTATGCGCAATGCCACTTAGAAGCCTAGCTGACCCCCTCGCCCCCTTTGCTGTCTCTTCAAGCCTGGTCAGAGCTGCATGTGACAAATTTATGAAAATGCAGACTTTTCTGTTGCTTTTATCTCCATAGCAACCATTTTACATTTTGGTCGCCAGGGGGTGAAAAACAGTTTTATTTAAGTTTGAGAAGAATCTGCAAAAGTAAACTTTTGGATTTCTTAGGCAACAGAAGTCTTTGTTAACCACAACCACGTTCCAATATAGTCATATAGTGTGTATAGCATCATTTCATTTAGCTTGAGCCAGAGATTCATGTATTAAATGTTCACAATATTCCGGTTAAAAATGTGCCACTAACAGAGGAATGACACTTTTGCGAGCTCGCCACATGAACGCTGTCAAAAGTTTGAAAGAAGTAAAAACCAACATACAACACAAAACCAAGTAGCTTCCCAAAGATGCTCAAGGAGTTAAGAGGCAATTAATTCAATTTTGAAAATTCAAGATGGCAGCCTCTTTCCAAGGTCAAAGGTCAAGGAAACTTTGGTGGTTGCTGTAGACTTAAACTTCCTGCATATGTGACATTTTATGGAGATCGCTTGAACAAAAGTTTAATTTCCCATTGAGTGGGAAAATGTGAAAATTGACCAACTTCACACGTTGCCACATAATGGCCGCATGCCGCGGGTTCTGCGGCAATAATAATTTCAAAACTTCCCTTTGATATCCCCGACAAGTCTGTTTTGGTTTCGTTAGTCGATTTTGAAAACATTTTTTAACCCACATAAAAGATTTTTGGCCCCTTTAATTTTTTTAATGGTTTGTCCTGCTGTGATGTCATCGAGGTTTTTTTTTGGGGGGGGGTTCATTTACTATGTTAGACATTCATTTCCGCTGGGTACTCGGTGTGTACACATTTTGGTTTGTTTTTGAGTACGTGGCAAAGGTCAAATTGTCCCTTAACGGTGCTTTAAGAAAGAGAGAAGGAAACAATCTGGTTCTAGAAGTTCAGGACAGAATAATCTCAGTTTAGTTAGGTTCAGCTGAAGTGCAGCTCACTCAGACGGAGGAAGAGCTCGTCTGACCTCATGCGCAGACCCTGTTTAGCAGGTTTGATGGAGAGGAGCGGGCTTCTCTGGTACCTTCGTCCCCCGTCTCCATTGTTCTCCACGAGTCAGTGCCTTTTGTCTCTGCCACTGATTTGTCTTTTGATCTGCGCGAGTGATTTATCTGTGCGAAGTCGCTTTTCTCTCCATCCTCACCCCTCAGGAAATTCGGGATGGAGCCGGCCCAACCTTGCCAGGGCCAAACAAAAGCCCTGGAGCTGATCTCAGGTGTTTTGGTTGTGTTTGTGAAAACGGCACACAGCTGCCCTGACTTTGACCCGGATGCAAAAAATGGACAGGAAGAAGTTCTCTTTATAAACTTAGAAACTGGAACAAGACTAAGGATGTCTTCAATGTTTTCTGTTTATGGGACCCTGATGTCATCCGATTGCAACAGTTCGAATCCCTCCAAAATAAAAAAAGAACCAAAAAAAAAAACCTGCCACAAGATCTAGTTGCGGGGGGGGGGGGGGGGGGGGAGTTGGAACTGACATCCCTAAGGGGGCCGAAGCTGTTTTTCCTCGTACACTTTTTTTATTTTTATTTTTCCTCCCGCCCTCATGTGCAGCTGTTCCAGCCCCCGCCTTTTCCTACCAGCTGCCAGAGAAAAAGGGAGAGACACTTGGAGAAAGAAAGAGTGGTGGTGGTGGTGGGGGTAAACACAAGCATTCAACACCTGCTGCCCCGCCAAGAGAAAAGGTGTGTGGAGAAAAGAGAGGGGGGGGGGCAGGGGGTGGGTAAGGTGGTTAGGGAGAGGCAAGTACAAAAGCCTTAGAATGTGGGAGGGAGATTTGTAAAAAGAAAACAGCCAGGTGGGATGGAAGGGGGGCATGCAGGTAGGTTGAGGTGTATCACTCTAAACGTTTGGCGCTGCACGAGCTACCTAATGCGTAAAGCGAGGTTATCTTTGGTGACAATCTCAGAAAAATATAAATAGATATCTTTGTTTCAGAAGCGGGAGTCTCATTGCTCCAGATGTTTACGTGCTTTGACCAACATTGTTTTTATACTGGGGATGGGGGGTGTTGCCTTGTATGTTTGTCTGAGACCTCACAGAGAGGAAACTTTTCCTTAGCAACGCTAATTATTTTTCCATCAGTGAGAAGCGATCACGTCCGCCTCGCTGTCCAGGCAGCAAATAGAGCAGGTAACACATGAGAGCGTGACGCCGCGACAGCGTGTTTGCACAATTAGTGTTTCTTAAAGACAGCCGCCTCTCTGCGATTTGAAGGAACGCCCGGAGCTGATATTGGTCTGATGTATCAGCAGTGAAACATTGCAGAAAAAGCTTGAATGAGCACATGTATTTAAAAAAAACACACACACAAATAAAATCAACAATCTCTTGGATCAGCCCTTTCTCGGTATCAGAGAACTGCAGAGTTCCCAGCCTGTTCCGTTTGGGACCCGATCGTCAATTGGCTGACATTATCTAAACAAGAAATATTGAAACTAATTAAAGAAATGTCTCTGTGAAATCTTGATTAGGCTGAGGTTATTTTTTTTCCCCCTTTTTTCTCTGTGCGAAGAGACTTGCCACAGGCTTCTCACAGCAGAGGAAGTTATGAAACTCCGACTGCCATATCATTTGCACAAAGAAACTTTCAGCCTGTTCCTCTGGCTCTGTTGACTGGAGTCCATAAAACAGCTTTATTAAAAATGACACCATTCCACTCTGTATTTGCTCAGTGGCTGCTCATCTAGATTAGGTCACATGTTGCCGTGTAGTGTTGCCAACAATAGCCGGAGTTTATGACAGATAGCAGCTGTCTGGGCCCCGACTGCGTTGTGATAACATATTGCGCACTGTACATCTCTAAATCTGCTGCCTCCTCGTCGAAGATAATCTGCTTCTGTTTTCAACAGAAAACTGTCTCGACCGCAATTCAAAGGCACGTCAGCGCCGTTCCAATTTCCTGCAACCAACTGCACACGATAGTAAATCATGAAGCTGAATGGTCACGGCCGAACTCCACACGGTTTGAGGTTTGCTGGGAAGTACTGATGAAATGCTTCGCTACTTTGGGTTGCACAAGGCTAACATTCTAGTCCCTGGTGGGGGGAAGTGGCTGCACATTTCTCAACCCCAGCAGGGCTTCTTGATAAGTGGTCTAAAATCTGTACCATTAAGATAAGTCTGTATAGCTGTGGATGTTTGTAATTGTACAACACTCACTGAGGGAGGGGCTTGGAAATGATGTTATGGCTGCCTCCAGTTTGGCTTTTCCCAAAGCCCCAGGCAACTGCAAGGCATCAAGGACACCTGGGTGCAACTTTATTAAAGTATGAAATGAGAGGTCAGTGACGCGCCCGTCCTGCACATGACATCCCGCTGCTGGTCCTTTCTTCCCCGCCCCCTCCGCTCAGCCTCTGGGCTCTTGATGACTCGGCTGTGAAAGTCTGTTTCATGAATCCCCCCGAGGGACCCCTCTGCTGCTCTTTCTGCCGCTGATACAAATTTTAATTCCTGATAGGTCTGTTCGATGGAAGCCGCGGCTATGAAGGCTTTTAATTAATGCGGCCCCACTTTACGTGTATGGAAGTGTTTATCAGATATCCAGAGTGGGGAAGGACGGTTTTGCTCAAAGATGGTCTTGCTTGAGACGTTGAGTTTAATTAGATGTAATACTTTCTCTGTGGAGTTTGGGTTTCGTGTTAAGGAGGCAGTTGTTTTGCTTCGAAGGAAAACAATGTTTTGAGTGGAATGAAGGGAAAGCACCTTGGAAAGTGCAGTGGACGAAATTGTTTTAGGGCTTCTCTGTAAATCTACAGGTTGACAATGGGCTGGCCTGACAGCTGTTTGTATTGGCAGGCTATTTCCAGCCTAATAGCTGTACAGTATCATTGTCAGCCTCTTATCGAGGCACCCACAGCTTTTTTGTGCCTCACGGACATGTGCGTGATTGAGCACTTGTTTGCATGTGTACATTTAAGTCTAGAAGGTAAAAAAAAAAGAAAACGACTTTTTATGCATTTTTGATTAATCTTCAGTAGCAGACTTGTCCCTGTCTGTGCAAGAAAGCAGATATCATGAAAATCCCATCTCCAGCTGTATCCTCACTCTTTAATAGCCCGGCTGGTGCCTTGAGATGATTCTGATGGAAGATTATCATCTGCGCAGCACTCTTCTTAGCACCGTCCTTGTCCCTGAGTCTCATTCGTGTTAAGGCTAATTTGCACGGCGTCCTTAATGGTTGTGTTTGGGTTTGCTCTGTGCAGCAGAAAGCCTTTAATTGTAAGGTTTAACATTTTGCAATTAAAATCTCCCCTCATTGCTCTGAGGAACGAATAAGCCGTCTTTGATGTGCTTTAATCAGCAGAGATGCATTGTGGCTTGAGAGGCATAAAGATGCCAGATACATGTCTGATTTTAAATTGACACACTCCTCCACCTTTGAAGATGCGTTCCTTTTTTTTTTCTCGTCTCTTCTCTCTGGCATAAAGCAGCAAAAGCTGCGTCCCTTGAATCTCACTCTCAAATTATGGGCCACAGATCTCTATCTCTCATTCTAAAGTGGCCAAACAGGATTAAGAAGAGCGCCTCTGTTTCATCACGACCAAGGAAGCATCCACAATCCAACGGGGCTTGACTGAAGATCTTCTATGCACGCTGTGTACCAGGTGTTATTTTCTCACTTAAGTAATTATAGAAAGCACATCTGACAAAACCATATATTTTTGTTACAGTATTAAAAACACATTCCAATCATCTTTTTATCTAATTTATAAGCTTTACCAGTGTTTTTTTTAAAAAATTATGATTATGCCGTTTTTAGGCAAAATCTAAAATCCTGTCATTTTTGAGGTTATACCTTCTGCAGGGCGGCAGTAGTTAGAAATATTAACCTCTGAGCTAGAGCCTAATTTTCTTTATAAATGTCCTTCATCATGAGAAAAAAACCTTATTACTTTGCAAAAAAAAAGTCCAATACCGCTACATGTCAGCCGCGAATTTAGAATCATACCCAGACTTGTTTGGAACTTGTAAAAAAACAGACTTGACATTCTGACAGATTGCTGTGTACTTCTGAAAAATGCTTTGATATCATCTATCCATGTATAAGGCACTTTGGTTTATAACAGGGGTCGGGAACCTTTTTTGCCAAGAGAGCCATAAACGCCACATATTTTTAAATGTAATTTCGAAAGAGCCATACAATAATGTAGTGTCCCTTAACCACAGTGAGGCACGGAGACTTAACCTTTTTTAAGGTTCTTTATTCTGGTTACTGTAGACCGCAACGAACGCCGTACAATTAATTCAGCAACTCCTGAATCTCTCCCGCCGAGACAAGAGCGCTTCTCCCTACTTTATATTCACCTGCTCCCGCTCCAGCCCTCCCATTTCCCTTATTCGGCCCATAGCTGAACCCCGTTGGTCCAAATTACCTAACAACAGGCTGAGCGACAGAACTGAGGGCCAATCAGATCTCTGCTTGATACGTTTAATGAACTCCAGAACTTTTAATGCGGCCCAACAGCCACCCAGTCCAAGTCAGTCCGCGACAATATGTTTAAAACTAAATATACAAGTGAATGTGTGCATTTGATGTAATTTCAACATTTTTAAAGTACAATAAGTCTGTGGATTCTTTTTAATAACATTGTTATGCTGTTGCTGATAAATGATGAGTATTTCTCGTGGTAGTTTTGCTGATGGTCTAGTCTGGTTGATCCGTGGTGAGTTTCTGCTTCACGCAGGCGTTGAGACTCTAAACGTGATCTTAGGTTGGTCTGACTGTTCTTTAGATGTGACAAAGACTGCTCACATGCAGACGGGAAGCCAAACGCACACTCACACGCTGCAGTGAGTGACGGGCAGCGGGTTTTACGTTTTTACAATCCCAGCGCGATTCACCTGCTGCCGGTCCCCACAACCCCTCACCCCCACCCTCTGCTTTCTCCCTCACACATCCCGTCCCCGCATCTGCGCACTCTTTCTCAGAGACGGGAGGGCGCACTTTTAGGCAAGGCAATTCACAGGTTTCCGGGTGGTACAAACTCTGTGAAATAATAGATCATAGTTAAGTGATAGAGCTGGCGCAGATTTTGTTTTCCAAGCACCGCTACTACTGCGCGCCTCTGGCATCGCATCGCGCCCGAGAAGGACTGGTCTAATGAAAAAAAAAGTATAATTAAAGATTTCTCTGCGAGCCACATGTGACCATCAAAAGAGCCATATATGGCTCGCGAGCCATAGGTTCCCGACCCCTGGTTTATAAGGTGCACTGACATTTTTGGAAAAAAACAACTCAATGCTCTTATATACTCCTTATAGTGCAGAAAATATGATAAATAAAACGGTTCTCTCTTATTGTTCTCTATTGTTGTCAGGCAAAAAAAAAAAAAAAACTCATTAAGATCAGACGAGGGGGGGACCCAAAAAGCTGTAGAGAAAGAGGTAGCACTTTGATGAAGGCTTGATTAGGAGCATCTGGAGTGTGTTTTCAGAGGACGCGGCCTCAACATTGAAGTACGACTCACTCCTCCAAACTACAAATCTCCCAGCAAGCAAATGAACGGCAGCAAGGATCGGGTAATAATGGAGCGTCTCGGCTTTTGTTTTCGCCGTGACAGATGGACAGTGTGCGCTCAAATTGAATTCAGCTTTTAATTGCATTGTGGCGCTTATAATTTATCTGCTCCCTGGGTTTAGTTTACCGGGATGCACGTTTGCTCTCCACTTTTTCCTCGGCTCCGTGTGGGTGTCTGTGCAGACGCGTTGGCCAGGTCTTTTTTTTTTTTTATTCTGCATCCACTACAGTAGGATAAAGGACAGCGTAATTCTCTGAGAGAGCAGTGTTCATTACCGTGGCAGTTTGCCCTCCAGGGTGACTGTGTTCAATAAGCGAGATTTTCCTTCTTTTTATTTTTTCCAATATACACTTAAACGCTGTAAAATTGCAAATGTAAGCTCTGTAGTGCCAAGGTGCTTCAGCGCTGAAATCAACACGCAGATCCCTTGAATAGGCGAGCACACTTCTTTTTATAACTCCTACATATGGACACAAGGACAGGTGACAGTCACGCACTTATCGTCAGCGAACCAAAACTTTTCGTCAAGTACATCTCGCATCCAGAAGTGTTTCATCTTTTGCCCTTTTCATGCGATATACAAGCTTTTTCTCTTTAAGTTCTGTGAAATGATGGTTTTCTGCCCCCCACCCCCCCTCCTCTTTCATTCAGACTGACTTCCAGCAGCATCCTGCAGCGGTGATAAAGATTATATGATTGTCTCCTGCTCCATCTAGCTCATCCCTCCTCTCCTTATCCTAGCCTCTGCCACCCTCTAATTGATGCACCCCTGCCAATTTACACTTCAGCCTTGGCTCTGACCCCTATTAACTACCTGGCCTCGCTCTCCCAGGGAAAGCACGGCGTTCTGGGAGAATCCTCCACCCCCAATCAACTCCTCTCAAGACTCCCGCTAAACATATTTTCATTCTCAGCCAGAGAGGGAGAGAGGGACTCCGGCCAACTTGTGTTTGGATGAAAGAGGGATAAGGCGAATCGCACTGCACTTTATCATCGGCGAGTCTCACGGTCGTTTGACAGAGGTTACTTTTATTTATTTTTTTATTCCACCCCACCCTCTCTCTTTAGATAACTGTCCCAGTAACATAGCACCACCACTTGTCATTGTCTCTTTCTCCGTTGTCCTAGATCAGGAGTATTTTGAGGAATGTCCGCAATGGTCTCTGTAGCCGTTTCTACAAGTTGGCCCATGTGGACGCTGGGAAAAAAGAAAGAAGGCGCTTCAGTCGCACCCCAACTCTCAGCTCCAGCTTTTTCCTGATAGCCTTAGCCAGGCATTCGTCATCATAACTCCCCGAAGGAAGGACAAGAAACTTGGTTCAATCATTTTACGTGTCTATTTGGATGACCTTAGTGGACACTGCAGGGATGAAGCCACTTTAGCTGAGTTAGTCACAGGGCTGACTCTTCGGCAGCAGACGCGGTTATGTGTACAGAGTAATGAAGTAGGGAATCATTCTGTGTTCTCGATTAACAGTAATCACAAAGCGATTGAAGCGTGAAAAATGGATTTGTTTCTTTCCGAGCAGAACACTTTCAGAACACATACATCAAATTCATTAATTATACAGCTTTGATGAGCTGGCAGGATATAAATTTCAACGCCGTCATGGCTTTTTCATTTAATTGTCGGGAATCGAGCATTTCTCTGAATTAAAGTTGAAAAGTCTGTAATTAGCGGCAGCATTTGTTTTCCAGCGTGCAGCTCTGGGGCTCTTTAGCCACTTTTCTTTGGGCAAATTGTTTTTGTGACCTGTGGAATGTGGAGGAAATGCTTCTTTTTCATTGGTGGTCCTCCGGGTGTGGAGGCCACGGCCCTTGTCATCGGCCCCACTGCACACACAGAGATGGACGGGCACTCACACACCCACAGACACACACGTGCTTACTCATGCACCAACACAGGATCACTCTTTGCTAAAGAAAAGCAATCTGCCACCACAGCGAGACCTCCGGGTCTTTTTGTAGCACCAGCAACCCCCTCCCCTCCGGATTTGCAGACGTGACATCACAACATGCAGCGATCGGTTTCAGTCACATCATCAGCATCTTACCTCCAATGAGGAGGTGCACAGATTCATACACTCCTCCCTTTACTTTTATTTGCAGTCAGTTTTTTTCCTGCTCAAACCCTTTATAGAGAAGTTCAAAAGTAATTGTACGTAGTCCCAGTTTGAAAAGGAACTCCCCCGAATGTGCAATGAAATCCGCTCCTCAGATCAATTAAGTGTTTACAGCCTGTAAGGATCAGCAGCACAATAGAGAAGCTGCCTCTTCTGGGCCCTGGAGGCTACCGTAGCAATGTTTCATTAACTCACTCTTGTGGCCCCCTATAAACACACATTAATTAAGGCACATTGGCATACAGTCTCTTAGCTTGCACTGTGCTAATGATGATATGACCCCAAAAAGGAGAGGTGCACCATGGGTCAGGGAATAAAAGCAGGGTGCGTTTAAGCCGGCTGATGTGCGGAAACACGGCCCGTCTCGGTCCAATTCAAATTAGGTCTATATTTGCTTAACCGGCTAATTTACATGTGCATGAATGTCGACTTAATTCTAGCACTGAGTATGGCTGGGGTGTGCTTCCATTTCCTGTGAAAATAATGATGAGGGTCAACGCGACAATTTTCCCTGTGTCAGCAGCCAGTGCCTAGTATGACTCTGATATGAAGACAGAGAAAAATGCACCTGATAGTGTGTTTGCATATGCAAGTTGGAGAATCAAGTAGACCATGGGTGCCCAGCACGTCAATCGCGATTCACCGGTCGATTGCGATCAACGTGTGGAAGGAAATGTGGTAGATCACAAAAATAAACAAAACAAAAAGGAAAGAAATTGAAATAAAAAATTCTGTCAGCCAATCATCATCCTTCCTGTGAAGTATGTCACTTGATTGACATGCAGAACATCTTCTGATTCATAAGACACCGCACATGTGTGTTCCCACTCAACCAGGGGTCCGCAACGTTTATGACACAAAGGGCCAATTTGAAAAGTGTTCTCCTCAACAACTGTGCCATCACCAAATATAATGGGAACTCTAATACAAAGAAATACAAAAACCTTTCGAATTTATCTGAAACTTTATTCCATTTATGGACAGTAGGTCAAACATATTTTTGCATTAATTCAAAAAGTGTTTTCCTTACAATATTGCACCAGGAAAATAGGTTAAAGATGAAATAGTAATACACCTTTGTATGAAAAAAAAAGTCCTGCATTTAAATCGCCTGTTCATGAAGGCAGGCGCAGAAAATTGGCAGTATTTATAGCTATAGGTAGGCGGTGTCACAGTAACAGCCCTGCATAATTGGACCCTATCCTTATGACGCCATAGGGGAAAAAAGATCATTGTGAGAAGAGATGATCACTCAAGCCCAATTTTATTCAAATCCGAAAGATACAAACACGACAGATCAAAGGTTTATTGTTGTCACGTGTGCAGTTGGCACGCGTACCCTAGGTTGCCGACTCCTGTGCTTTACTGTACGATATAGCAGATATGGAGTTTTTCTTCCTCCTAAACTTCCGAAAGATGTGAGCGTTCAGTATCAGACATCCAATCATAGATGTAGCTTCTAATGCGCCTTATTTTTCCTTGACTGGCCTGAGGTCAGTCACTCAAAAGAACCTTAAACAGAACACACACCGAATGTTTCTTTTGTCGGCACACCTTTGACATGACAACTAGGAACACATGGGTCTAATTCAACAAGTTGTTCAAAGAGAAATGACAGATGAACTTTTTATCATGGTTTTATCTTACTCATATAAATGTCAAATCAATTGAATTTAAAATAATAGTCTGATTCATTTTAAAATCAGCTTTTCATAGGTAGGTACAGTAGATCTTTTGGAGCTGGTCATTTCAAACGCAATGTCTTCATTGGCATGTTGATGTCTGGAGGTAGAACCTGTCTTTAACATAGGCCACAGATCCATCCTCTCTAATCTTTCACGTCGGTTTAGTTGCCATAGTGCTCGCCCCCTCACAGGATGTGTACCTGTATCTGACAGTGGCAAATGGGTGTCATCAGTGGGATCCCAAACAGAGATGTTTTCTTTGTTGAGCTAAATGGAGAGTCTCCCCCCCCATCATCGCAGCCTCTCAAGATCCGCAACTACAGGCCAGGGGACCGGTATCCATCTTCGTAACAGCGACTGTGTCGGAGGAGGAGGTGAAGGAAGAGGAGGCAAAAGAGATGGAGGGGAGGGAGGCAGCATGTCAATGAGCCTGCCCAGTGTCACTGAGCACCACACAGTACAGCCATCTGGAGAATCAAAGAGTCCTACCATCTGGCCGCATCACCCACTCTCTACCCCCACAGAATGAGAATTGAGCAGATAGTTCACTGCCACAACACTTTCTAGCTTTTTGGTTGAAAAAAGTCAGGTGAAAGCTCTCTAAGGGTTAAAAATGAAAACATTTTAGCATGTAAAGTTAGGGAGTAGACTTTCATGCCTGTTTAAAGTTAACCATAAAAGACAGCTTATAATATAACATTTAACCACGTTTTTGTTTCCGACACAGATCTAAGCTCACTCCTAGTGGATTTACCTAATACTTTTTAAAATACCATGTTAGTTAAGCAGTAATTAGGATGTTAAAACATGTTAATCGAGTCGTAATTAACATAATTAACTATTTTTTTGTTATCAAAGCTATTGTTGTCTTGTCTAAGTTCTTGAATACATTTTAATACCAATGGCAGAAATGGCTCTGAACTTTTCTGAAGATGGTTCTGTCCTAGATCCTTTACAGATTCTAAAACAGTCTGACTCTGCAGTGAAAGTTCAAGTTTCCCTTAAGGAGACAGAATTTGGATCACACCACCAACTTTAGGCTCAAAGTAGTTCTTTTACATTGCTGAGTAGGCTTTCAAAGTCTTGATTTAAATTATGCATGCCCTGTAAGTATGTTTTTGGCAGGATAGAGTGGAGCGAGGAAGGAGGGATGAACGGCGAGAAGTTGTCAGCCATATTCTAAAATGCCATTTCTGTGTTGCTGAGGTACCATTGTTTACAGGGCTTTGATGGAGAGGTGCCCTGATCGCCAGTAGCTGTTTCTCTGCCTCTTTTTCTCTCCCACTCCCCCCAACCCTCTTACTTTGAGAGAAATCTCCTGACGCTGTAAAATGGGCAATGATGACATATGTGGATGCAGGCCTGTTCATATCTTTGTGGGGCCTTTAGGGAAATAAATATCTGAGAACATTCAGTGAAATGAAGCTCACTCAATAAATCACCATGACACAATAAACACTTCTGGCACATGAGCACCCCCTCTTACCCAGCATCCCCTGGTGCCCAGCCCCCTCGCACACATTTACACCAACGCACGTGCACGCTCACAAACGCTTCTCCTCTCAGACACCACCTACCTCTCCCCGCCTCCTCTTGTGCTACCAAATGGTGCCTCCCCACAGGCCACTAAATCAAATCCCAGCACAAATACAGTGGGAATTTATTTGGAATGGGCTTTTGTTCTCTTTAACGCCTAATTGTTAGGCCGGCTAGGTCACATGATAAATCCTGTGCAGGTTTTTCTTTTCCCGTGCACTAACCCCCTTTATTTAAAATGGATTGTTCTGCTTTTAAACTCCACAACATTTACCATTAACACTCATTATAAATGCACACGCTGTTTTATAAAAAAAAAATTTTATTTGCATCAAAGCTGTGAATAACTCCAGTCAAGTGTTTTAATGTTGAATTCAAACATAAAATGTCTATTAAAAATGGTTGGCTGGCTTGATTGAATAGAAAAATGCTTCCATAAATAAATAAAATGCCATGAAGTTCAACACAAACTGTCTTAATGAATTAATTAACTTATTATAGAATGTGAAGCATGGGACCTCATTGTTAATTGAGGCCTCTGCTCCACTAAACAAACAGAAAAAAAAGTGTGGACCTCAAGTGAAATTGTGATCACTCTTAATTTCGATACGAGTAGCCAACCATGTCCTTAACCAACCATAAAAATAACATCAAATGGATTTTGTTAAATCAAAAATGATTTCTTTAAATATATTTCTAAATGCTAATAAGTTCTATCAAAAATTCCTTTTGTGCTGCTTTGCTTTTCGACTCGTTATCTTTTTAGTTGTTTTACTTGGTTTTAATTAGTGTAGGTTTAAGGTCTCTTTAAGGTCTTTAAATATTTTTAAGTTACATTTCAGCTACCGTACAGGGCGCACAGAATTATAAGATGCACCGTTAATGAATGGTCTATTTTTGAACATTGTTGTGAATAAGGCGGACCGAGCTATAAAGCGCATTAAGCGAGACAAAAGAGTCATAGATAATTCAGTCAGACTTTATTAACTGCATTTACATTCATTCTAGGACTTGTTTGAAAACGCTACACGTTAGCACGTTATACCCGTTAACCACAGTTAGTGTATTTCCAATACCTGTAACTCCAAACCTTCTTTGCAACATGAATAAAAACAGACTGATACTGCTAAAATAAACATTACTATGACTACACTAACTCCCAACCTTGTTAGTAACACGTTAAAAACTTATTTGCAACTCGCAAAAAGACATTTTGAAAGAGCTCCGTGTAGCTCTACAACATCAGTAAACACGACCAGAATGAATCTATATTTAAAAGGTTCCAGATAATAAGGCGCACGCTTATTTAAAAAAAACAAAAAAAACTTCTAAAGTGCAGTGACGTTATCTGTACTGAGATTTAGACTTAATTTTCCCAAATTTGTTTCCAAACTCAATTTTTTCTATTGTAAACACAGACAACAATGTAACTTTATTTTCCCAAAGTTTTCTTTGACCCAAAACATTTAAGAGAAAAAAAAAAGAAACTTTTTGATGCTTTTTACCTGATCCATGGGACTCATATTTGTTGTTTTCCCAAAGCTGCATTTCACCAAGGTATAGGGATTTTTTGAAAACAAAAGAACATTAGCTGTAATAAAGGTGGCTCAGATCATGGAGATGATAAATGTTAAATACCCCTCCTGCCCACTCATGAGTGACACTTTTAAAAGGATGGAAGGCGCTGCTTTTCCCATGACTCAAGCCACCTGTCAGCCTCCTGTGGCAGCTGCTGTTGATCCATGATAAAATAAGCCGTAATATAACAGACTGTTAACGTTTTATATCAGTGTTTGCTATGGAAACCCACATGGAAACAGTCCCTTAAACAATTCCATTTTTGAGCCGCTCGTCCGGATATAACCGCTTTATCTTTTGGTGGTGTGAGTATGATTGCTCACTGTTAAAAATGGCCCAGTTAGTACACTGAGAGAAACACATTGTTAACACTGGGCCTCATGCGGTGAATCTGTCCAGTGTAAGGTAATCTGCAGTAATAAGCTCCATTTGTTTTGTTTAGCTTTTAAGCTGAAGGAGAAAGGAAGGGAGAGGGGAGAATGAAAAAAAAAATCTCATTTCAAATCCTACCCACCTTCTTATCTCTATTTGTTCAGTTGTTTTTAATGCCACATACTGAAAGAATTTCAATGGCTGTTTTGCCATGAAGTCATTTGTTATCCTTCAGCGGGCTTTCGTCTCCCTATTGTGTGACAGCCCCCGAGTGTTTGAATCCTCCAGATGGAGCAGGTCAGACATACACAGACTCAGAAACATGCATGAGGATGCACACACACACACAAACACACACAGGCATCCAGACTCATTCACTGGGCAGGTTCGCAGGCTTTCTTCTTGATGTAGATCCACTCGCTTTGTGACATATAGGGATGTGATAATGTCATTTTTGGCAATTTGTCTTCTCCTTTCCTGTTTGTTGGAATCGTGGTTGTTAAGAGCTGCCTGGCAGTTACACGGCTCATGGCATGTTTACAAATGGAAATCTTTTACAGCAGTTTTTCCCATTTTATGCATATTGTCAGTTGGCGCTGGCATTTTTGGAAACCTCAAAGAACAGATGTATCTGACTTATTCCTACATTTGTTTTGGAATTTCTGCCTAGAAAATACATTGGAAATGTGGTGTTTTTTTTATTGTACTTTTCATTGATTAAACAAATATTTAGTTTTTTTGTTTAATATTCTGATTTGTGTTTCTTTTTTCTCTCCATTCTTTTTTTCATGTTCTGAATGGCTCTGTTCCAATTCGGATCTCTCAAAACACAGGTTAGTAGTCCTTCTTTACCTTAATGCTAATCATTAAACTAGCTGGTCATCACCCATCAATCATATTTAAAAAGACCATTTGTCTTTAAGTATTGTGGAATTCACCAATGTTTTTTGTGTGAAATTGCATGAATGTCCACA
Organism: Oryzias latipes; assembly: GCF_053564925.1. Lineage (NCBI taxonomy): Eukaryota > Metazoa > Chordata > Actinopteri > Beloniformes > Adrianichthyidae > Oryzias > Oryzias latipes. The sequence goes on along the minus strand of NC_136257.1, from coordinate 9,539,591 downwards.
AATACACACAATTGAGTGTTGATATATTTTTTTCCCTCTTTTTAACTGTAAAAAAGACAGTTTTTGTATTCTTTGTTTCAAAATACAATATTTTTATAACCCTCAAGCTATTTTCAGAATGCAATGGAAAAACTGAAGGGAGTTAAAAATAATATACTTGCATTTTATCGATACATTACTCTTTGGGTACCTCAAAGCTAGTACAAAACAGAACCATCTTTATTTATCTATTTATATATTTTTCAAATGAATGTGAAACTGCTTACGGTTGATGACAATCCTGACATTATGCCACTGGTCTGTGTTCAGAAGCTTCATTGATGTTGCAGCAAAAAGTGCCAGCTGTCCTCTGTTAGCGCCTACGCTTTAGTCAAATTCAAATGACCTCTGTGACTTCAGAGAATCAGTCAGAGAAGTTCTTTTATTTCAGATTTACCACAGTTTAATTTTTTTAAACTTTTTTCTTTATGGTATTCCCATCATTAGCTCATCTCTTTGTATAGCTAACCCCCACCTCTCTATTCACACAAAAGCCTCATGCATCGTGGTGTAAACATCACTTTTATCACAATGATTGAGAACTGCAATAGTATTAGGGAAAACTTTTCTTTCTTTTTTTCTTTAGCATGACTTAAAAAACCTATGTACCTGCTTTTACTCTTTGTGGGAGGGGCCCGAATCAACAGCTGCAGCATTGGCTAACTGCTGAGTAGCATAAAAGAATCATGCGCTTCACATTGCAGTGTTGATAAATACAGAAACGGCATCACAATTTTGAACAGTTTTTATGATGTTTAAAATAAAAAAACTCATATGGTGGCCCGAATGTTTGAAATCTAAAAGCAAAAGCCCGTCAAGAGCGGGTAAAAGAGACCATTGACATGCTATATCCCAAAGATTCATTATGGTTAGAATAATTCTAGGAACATACTGGTAAGAAGACCTGCACAATAAATTGCAAATTTATTGTTATTGCGATATCAAGTTGTGCAATACGCATAATGCAAAAGTCTGCAAAAATAATAACCTTAAATGTGTTAAAACAATCTTATGGCAGCTTGAAGTATTTAGCTAATCAAATAAATCATTTATGCATTTGACCAATCAGATGGACCCCTTTTATGTTGGATGTTCGCGTCCTAAGTTGACGAGGGTCATTTGGAGTTTCATTTAAGTTATGTTGACTCTTATTTAAATAAACTGTTGCAGTGAAATGGAACATGTGTATTTAGTTGTTTTGCTATTTGTTCATATATTGTCATTGCAATATTGATCACTAATATTGGAAACAGTTCCTCAAACAGTTCAGCCCTACTGGTAAGCAATTCTGCAGCTTACAAAAAACTATAGTTGTGTCTAAATTCCCTCACGACGCACTATGTAAGCCGTTTTGTTGGTGTGTTCTACAATCCCAAAATCCAGCACCTCATGAAATTTCCCTAAAGTCTCTACGAAAAACCAGTCTGCACTGATGCTCAATAGAGTGGCAAATATAGATCTGTATGGATTGCGTTTAAATGATTTGTCATTTTAAAAAAAATGATGTAAATGTATTTTGTATGAATCATCCGCGTTTTCATCCTCAGAACCCAAAGTATTCATAGTCTTCGTAAAATGTTCATATTTAGACAAATTTTGACAAATAATTTTACCATAGAAAACAACTTATTTTTCAGTCTAAAAATAAAGATATTATTTTTGCACAGAGCATGTCTATGATTGATGAGCTCCAGTAGTCGACGTTAACACGTTAGTGTTCACACCACAGGTGCCTTTTCTAGCGACTGCTCCCTTTCAGATGCCGCAGATGACAATAAAGGTAAGAGCAGGTTCCATAACAAGAAGAATGTAATAACCGTAACAGCCGTCCTTAAATGATTTGATTGACTCACGCTAGACCTCATCGCTCTAGTTCAAACTAATGGATTCTGGGTATAATTTGACCAGGCTTTGATTGACAGCCCCTTTCTCTATCTCAACAGTAACCCCTGATGGTGTACATTAGAGTCGGATTAAAAGAAGGTGCTAACGCATATTAAAAATTAAGCCAGGCCAGGAGACTGGTGACTGATGAAGCTCTTTTTTTCTTTTTAATCCATTCAACTGTTTTCATTGCAACACCTTTAGAATGGTTTAGCATTTAAATTCAGCGGCGTTAAGCAGTGATAGGGACTTGTTAATCCAGCTGCAACGTGCACTTTGTAAAATAAATCAAATGAGAAGGTACAGCAGGCCACAAAGGATCGACTGAGTGGACATTATACTGCTTAACCACCGCCACAGAGCCTCGCAGTTGAAGGAAGAACATTACAAGATGGATAAAAAGTGGCATTTAAGACTAGGTGCTTATTTTGTTGAGAGCATGTTTTTCTGTGCCTGGAGGGCTCCACATATTTGAAAAAAGGACCGGATCTGTTTTTTTTAAGGAAGGATGTGAGGCCTTTTGTGGCTTTCAACTGCTGTAAATAGTTATAAATCTTAACTGTTACTCTATTTTCTTTGCATAATAGCAAAGGCTCTGTCTCTGAAGGACGGGGCCTAACTTCCTTAACTCTGCTGCCTTCATTCTGGGATTTTGTGAAGAGTCTGGTGCGAAGACAACGAAGCAACAAAAGATTGTTTTAACAGCTGCACGTCTTTGATTACACACTCCTTTTGAAGTATCACTTTAACGCAGCCTTTGAACTTGGATGGAGATCAGAAATGAATCGAGCTCCTTTTTGATGTGAGAGGAGGGGATTTTCACTGTTGAAGTCTTCATAAACTCCTCCCGAACGTTTAGCGAACAAGTTCAGTGTCGATGTTTAAACTGTGGCGGAGTACAAAAAAAAAAGTGGGAAGGGGGATGGTTCTTTCCTCATGTTCACATGCCCCCCTGTGACAAAGATAGCAAAACTACAGCTTTTATTTGCCTCAATAGAGTAGAGTTCATTATGCAGTCTGAAGTCTCTTTTTCTCCTTTTTTCCCACTTGTTAAGACACACAAAACGTAATACATTTGAACTACTCTTAACTTAACCACCTTGTTGCTCCTGACAGCAGAAAAAAAAGTACAATTGCAATACTTCTGTTGTTCTGGACAAAACTCAAATTCTATTAAAGGATTAAGTAATTTAACACTAATCTACGGGACTTTAGGTTTCTGTTCTTTTGGTAATGCCTTTAATCTTGGCACCATTTTCACAAAAAAGCCACATGAAGGAGAGAGTCACTGAGGGAAAAGCAGATTAGTTCAATTTCATGTATTTTGGAGAACTACACTAGCTTATGGATTACTGTTAAATCGGGGAAATGAGATGGAATGATGCAAAAAAACTCTGCATTTGTGTGAAACCCTTTCCTGGGAATAAACAGCTGGATCATGCATTTTTTTCATTATGTTGTAAAAAAGCAAAAAACAAAAAAAACATTTATATGTTTTTAGTGAAGATCCACTCTGATCATCTTTTCATCTATTGTGAAAGTGTTCCCAAAAAAAAAAAGAAAAAGAAAGTTTCCCCAGCGGTCTTTTAATTATGATTATGCACTGTCTCAACAAAATCCCAAAACCTTTGCCCTAATTTCAAACGTAGTCTCCGCAGAGGGGCAACAGTTCAGTAAAAATTCCCCCCCGAGATGTTGGTGGCAACGGAACCCCCACCCCCGGTCACCGATAACAAATGTTCATACGTTCTTGTGCTAGTTTACCAATCAATGTATTGTTTGTTTATTAGACAAAAATGGGAAAAAAAATCTGTTACCCGTTTTTTCATTTCTGTTTTTGAAATAATACAAGGAAAAGATTTTGTCATTTTTCCCATTTTAAAATTTGGTTTTCAATTGAAAAACAACTTATCAAATGACACATAGAATTTACCCCAGATCTAGCATCACCAGTGCAACAAAAATGCCCAACAATATTTGAGCTATCAAGCCAAACAGTTTTGAGCCAGATACCTGCTCAGACAAGGGAAAGTAAAGATGCACGTGGGTTTGGGATTTGTGACATCCCAATCTTTTTCATACTGCATTTTTTCGTCCGCTCCTGATTCACAACGATTTGAATAATGACAAACTCAGAAATGCAGTTTTAATCTTTTGTCACGGTTTCAGTTTGTTTGTCGTTTGAGTTTTAGTTCTTTTTTTGTCTCTGTCTTGTTTTGAGTTCGTTTCCTGTTTTGTTTTGAAAGGTTTCCTGTTATGTTGAGTTTTACTTTTGGTCCCCATCTGCCCTCATTGTTTCCACCTGTCTCATCAGTTCTGTATGTATTTAAGTCCTGTGTTCCCTTCCTCCTGTGTGGATCCGTAGTCTAATGTTAGGTTGATGTGTCTGATGACCTGTGAGTTAAATGTAATTCAAGTTTCGAGTTTGCCTGCATGGGGCAATGGTATTTTGTTTAGTTTTGAACTTTTAGTTATGAAACACCTTTGTTCCTGGAAACTGCCTCCTCCTCCTCTCTGTGCCTGGGTGCTCCCCAATCCCCGTCGTAACATCTTTATTGTCTTTATGTTTGTCCTCCATCATCAGAAAAACACCATTTTTATTGGAGTCGGTCCTTAAATGTTAAATGTATCTGCTTAGTCCATCGCCCTCTATTTTCACTTTTCTAAATGAGCCGCGGTCCATCTCCACAATAAAATATAATAAAATAATGTATATTTTGTGATTGTATATAATAAAATATACAATCACAAAATATACAGTCACAAGTAACAATAAAGAGGTAGAAGTTGGAGAAATGCTCTGCCCTACATCTGTCATTGCCACTGGGAGACCGGCCATAACCCTTTATTTATATTCTGCTCTATGGATACTTGCTTTCTTTTGTAAATGCTCATCGATTCAAGGGCAGACAAATATACCCCCAATACCCCACATGACCCACATAGAGCAATATGTGACAATTCACCATCTATTAGAATAACATGAGAGGCACAAATACAGTGCGCTATAGGTTTTATTACCCTTGCAGCTAACACAAATGACATTTTGAATGTCGTCCACTCAATCTCCTCTCGTCTTTTGTGCCATCTGCGAATATAAATAGACAGACTTTTCTGGGGGTCCAAAGAGTGGAAGTTGGATGAAATAAAGAGAAGAGGGAAAATTTAGATATTTTTAAATGATGTCCTACATTTTGTCAGCTAAAACCAGGATATTGCCTGAACGGGGGAGAAGCCATGTTCTTCAGTTGTCAAAAGGCAGTAAGTAATGATTAAAATAGCAGTGTGAAACGCGGGGAGATTAAAGTGATGCTAATGATAAGTGAGAGAAGAAAAGGGCAAGCTATATTTTAATTCCTGGGAGAATGGTTAATGACTTCTATTGCCTGAGATTAAACTAAACCTGTCTCATCAGCTTTTTCTGCTCACTGAGGAAAAAAAGAAAAAGCCCCCTGCACTTTAATTTGTTAAACTCTTTTAAGGTAGCACATTGATCTACATAGGTTAAACTTTTCAAAATTTGGGCAAAAAAAAAGAATAAAAAGATGCCCCATAAAGCTGTCAGGCGGGGCAAAGCTGTTGGATTGCTCAAGGCACATTATAAAGAATTCATTATCTCCAAACTGCCACATTTAATCAGAAAATATCAATTATTTAAAAGTGGAGCTTTGCTCCTGTTTGGAGCATCAGGTTTTACTGACACATTGAATAAATTTTTTTTTCCCTCATTGTAGTGGTGCTTCGCCATTTTCCGCTTATTCAATGTACATTTGGCCCCAGATAGAAGCTTTGTTATCACCTTAAGATGCATCATTTAATCCTTAAAGTAAAAGAAAGTAAGCTTAGTTGTAATGTGGCTGGTCGGTGATTTTCATAATAAGATGTACGCAAGTGTTGACGTGGCATTACAACGATTCAATACCGTTCACTCACTTTTTGTTTTTGCTCGAGTCCCTCCGGCGTGTCCTTCGCCAAAGTGCGAAGCGGTGCCAGAAATGGTCAGGCTCACCACATATTTTTAATGGCAATTAGCATGCATTCCAATCCGCTGAGCCCCCCTCACATAACAGCAGCCAGACTCTTTATCAGCACCCCAATGATAGGAGTCAATGAACATTCTGCTGACAGCAGATCATTTTTGTTTTTCTACAGATGTTAGGCTTGAGTTGGTGGCGTTTTCCACTCATACCTCCGGACTGTGGGGCCCCTTTTCCACTCTCCTTTTCACTGACAGAGGATTTTCTAAATCCAATTTTCTTATGTCCTTTTACTCTTTTATAATTTCTATTGTTTTCGGTTTAACTCTGATATTAGATGTGCTGGTAAAATCTGTCATCCCTTAAAGGACAAAAAACTCCAACTGAGCTGAAAAACAAGGCTTCCTGTCTTCAAATTCTCACTGGATCTGCCAGCAGGAAGCAGGCATGCAATTAATAAGCTTTTATATCTCTAACATCACAGTTCTGCCAAAAAATGAAGAGCCATTACAACAGAAAAAAAAATTCTGCAAAAGCCCATGAAAAGAGGAAGCAGGTTTTTAAAGTGCCGGTTGATGTCTAATCGTAGTAGCTGTGATTCTGATCGATATCATCAATGACTTCTGCTGCTGTGCAGAATTTGATCCAGCAGGCTCATGCTAATGTTCACGCCTGTGTCAGACACAATGTAATCTCTTCTTTTGGATCAATGCCTCTTTCTTATGGTCTCATCGTTTTTCTAGCATAGGTAGTAACACTACCCTCGAACCGCCATCTCCCCCCCGCCTTCTTTAAAAAAAAGAAAAGAAAAAAGAAGCACCGGATGTGCTGAAACCAGCGTTAACATTTTATTTAACGTTACAAGTGTTTTCTCACCACGGCGGATTTTCCAGCTTCCCACTGGACAAATAAAGAATTTTCTCTGGAATATTCATGATGTCTGTCTCTAAATTAGCCTGGAGTTAAAAAAAGCCTCTCTTGACAGATTCAGATCAATTGAATCTTCACCACCTCCACCACCACCACCACTCCCTTTTTGTGTAAAAGTAATATCTGTGCTTCTAGGGACACACAACAGTAATGCTTTAAGAAATCACATTAATAATGCACATATTTTGTCACATATTTATAAGTATCCCCCAGACATCAGCATGTCACAGTTGTTGTTAGATCCCCTTTGGTTTCAATTAAAATCTCACCGAGGCAATAAAAATAGACAATTAAAGTGGAGCAGGCTCTTCAGAGCTACAATTGGTCTGATTAGATTAACCTTGAACATCCATTCCAGTTAAAAATAAGCCTAAATGTTTATTAATAACAGCATCAGACGTGACGTCTGATGCTGAACCACACCGCTCATTCCGCCCGTATTGATTATGTAAGTGGCATCGTATTCTCCTGATTAGCCTGCATTATCATTTCTTTTTCTCCCAGGCTCAGTTGTTACTCATGTGTTTTGACTGGGGGTACTTCTTTTTTTCTGTTCTTTCCATGTTGTGAAACATTGGGGCTTCATTATCTAATTACAGGAGCGAGTTTCTCAATCAACACGAGGCTTAGAAAGCACACCCGCCTCTCCCTCTTCAAGCACTTCGCTCCAATAAATGCAGCGTTGTCACAGCGCTCCCTTCTCCCCGTTCCACCTGCTAACTGAGAACTGAGAATCCGCACGCTAAATATACGCCAATGTCACACCCCGCCGCCACTTCCAGCACCCCGTTCCCAAAGACCGGAGCGCTGTGAGGGGAGGGACCCCAACGGACAGCTTTGTATTGCTTTTAATAACGCGTGTGAATGGAAGAGAGGAGGCCTATCTGTCTGATCCCACCTGGAGGACCGGGACTGCCTGGTTCACCCAACAGTCGGGTTCCTTTTCCACTCTGTGTGTGGAATGGAGATGCCCATCTTTGTTTGTATTCCTTTTCTCTCACTGTTTTCCCTCCTTTTTCGGAGGCAGCCTCAGTCCTCCTCCTCCTCCTCTCTTTGCGCCCTTGGCAAATGAAAGGTCAAAGACACTGCAGTGATTAATGAGCAGTAGACTCTGGGATCCCTTTGTCACCCCCCCACCCCACCCCTTCTCAGCCCCCCCTCCTTTTTACTCCTTGCATTATTTCATCTGGTAATCTCGCACCACATGTCTGTGTATGTCGCAGAGAAAACGGTTTGCTGCATCTCTCTGAAGCGGCTGAACTTTTCTTTAAAGCAGCGGAGGGACAAGTGTGCACGGAGGAGGGGGCATTCATCCAAGTTGGCCGGGGCAAAAAGAAAAGGTGGTGTAGTGTAGATGTCGGACTCTCAGCTCGCCTTTTCATCTCAAGATGTTGCTAGCAGGTGTAATGGTTTTAGTAGTGTGCTCTCAAGACCAAAAAAAAGGCGCCCCCCCCTCTCCTGGAGCTGGGTGGTTTTATGGCGTAATTGAATGTGAGCGTCACAGCTCCTTTCACGGGATGGATGACACTTCACGGGCTCACACCAACTGTTTATTTGAAAAAGTAATGAAATATTTACTCTCCATTGCGGGACAGATTAGTCGCCGTAATTGACTGTGACAGAAGTCCGTGCACAAGTACGCGCGCGTCCACCCGCCCGCTCCAGGGGGGGAAGAGGGAGAGAAAGGAGTTTGAGGGCCCCTCGTGTTTGAATGCGGATCTGTGAGCACACAATGGGCCCGTTAGGCCGACTGAATCTCTGCCTGTCACTTTCCCTCCACATGTTGCTCCTCTCTTTCAGAGATAAGTGGGGCTGATGCCGAACAAATAGTAGAAATCAGAAGGCACTGAGAATCATTTGCCGCTCTTTTTCCCATGGCTCCCAAGCAGACATCCAGACGGAGAAAAAGAGGAGGGAATGCTTAAAAAAAAAGATTCAATGAGCAAAACAAATTTGTCACCATGAGCAGATCCAATTGAAAAGTCTCCTGGATGGGGAAGAGCTGGAGTTGTCACATCTCGCCGTGGCGATGAATAGATCCAAGCAGGCTAAATTGGCATCAGGTGTGGGCTTCCCCTGGCTGCTGATAGGCTCCCACATTGTGCTGGCCAGACATTTGGCCATTTTCAAATATAATGGGAGAAATGAATGCAAATGAGTGAGTGGACTGAAATGTATTTAAATGCAGATTGAATAGGGGGCTCTGCGAAGCCCCTGATAACAAGTTGCTTTAGGAGAAGGGCCACATTGTGTCGGGATCATCCGTCCTACCCCCACCGCTCCGACGCTGCCGTCCTGCTCTCTGTTGCACTTGTGCATCATAAGGGGGCCATTGTTCAGCGAGTAAACTCTCTCAAAACTATTTACATTACGCTTTTTATTTAGCTTTGGGATACTTTGGGGCCCATGTCGTCCACACACATGCAGCGAAACTGTTTCAGCAGAGGGCCGGAGGCGTGCTGCAGAGGAGGAACAGACGGGGGAAAGCAGTAAAAGTGGGAGGGGGCTCTGTTTTTAATGATTATGTTGCCTATGTCCTTAGCCTCTTCAGGAGGCTAACAAACAAGTTCCCCCTGCCCACTGCCGGTCGCCCACTCGCCCGCGGCAATCCATCTTCCCAAACGTCTTCTTCCCATATTTAAGGAGCCCTCGTTACGGCGCTTCCCAGACCTGTGAATTTATGGCACAGTCCAGGCGGTTAGCATAATCGGCCGGAATGCAGTCACTTCACTGGGAATGTGGGAATTAGGGCATGAGAGAAAAGGAAAGCAGTCGCTGTGTTAATTGAATTTAGTAAGAATCCTTTGCAGGGGCTTGGCCTTGTTCACACGGACATGGAGGACACTCATCGGGACAATATTTTTCTCCTTTTTTCTGATATGTTTGTCAGGAAAAAACACATTTTTAATAAACATGATATACATGCAGGAAGCATCATTTTCCTTTGATCTAGTAATTTGTCAAAGTTGAATGTAGCAAGACGTTCTCTTTTTTTTAACCTCATCTGCATTAAAAACACAATTTGCAAGCAACAGGGTTGGATTAATTAGAAATGCTAACCCCTGTCCATCAGGTGTGCTAATAATGCAGCCTCCTTTTCAGCCCCATCCTCCTCCTGTTTGGTTAAATATTCAAATGTCTGCTAATTTCTAACAAATATCGTCTTTTTGGCACTATGGGCTGCAACGTGCAGGAATGCTTCATTTTCAAACCTGTCAAATAAAAAGTGCACCAAACTATAAGGCACTTTAAGTTTTTCACAGTAATTCTAGAATTTGTTTGTTACATGACACACTACAGGTTAGCCATGTTAGACGTGTTAGCCGCGTTAGCGTATTCACAATACTTGTAACTCCCAACACGCTGGGCACGATATTGTATTAACGATACCTGTAACATCCAACCTCGTTAGTAACAGATAAAAAAAAAAAACAGTTACATGATAGCCATGTGAGAGCATTTACTGTAACACCCAACCGTGTCTGCAACTCCTAAAAAACCCCGACATTTTGACATAGCGCTATGTACCTCTTAAAATTGCTTCAACATCAGTTAGCACAACCAGAATGAACCCATTTATAAGGGGTTCTGGATAATAAGGCGCGCTGTCAATTTTTTGTAGCTCTTGTTTTTTTTTTGGTAAATTAAGGCTTTCAAGTGCGGAAAATATGGTACTTTGGAATAGGTTTGCGCCATTAGAGATCAAAACTTTTTTTTTAAATTTCAAAATAAAATCCCATCTTTAGAATGTATGTAAAGACTCAGAAGTAAAGGAGGGGGGCAGCTGTGACTGCAGAGATGCTTCAGTGTCCAGAAGTTTCCATGTGGTGATTAATAGGAGGGTTAATGTGGTGGGGAAATGAGTAAACACTCCTTTGCTCCTGGCTTTGTGCTTCAATGGCTTGATGACAAGGGCAGAGCAAGGTGAGAATTAAACAGACCCACAGAAGAAGAGAAAAGAGGAAAAAAAGAAAGGGGGTCGGAGGGAGGAGTGAAGCATGACAGACCTGGGCAGCGAGTGGGAGTGAGGAAGAAAAAAAAAAAGAAGGCCGCCTTGACAAAAGTGGAAGTTTTCCCAAAGAAGAATAATTAAAAGCGCTCAAGGGAGGGCAGTTTTAATTTCACATGTAAGGGGCTAAAGATTTCATTTAAAGGCGCGGCGAGCGGAGAGGAGGTTAATAAGATGAACAAAGCAGGGAATGTGAGAACATACACTGGGAGGAAGCACACTGGACTTTCACCTGACACGTTTTTAATTATTGAACCTCTGATATTTCTGTGTTGAAGAGTGGGGGTAAAAAGAGAAGATTAACTGATTAACAGTCATGGTAACCAATTATTTCACTCATGGAAGGGGGGGGGTCAACGTCTAACAGGGAAACACTTCCCCTCTAAGTTCGCAGTGCAGCGCCGCGTCCAACCCTGAAGTTTAAATTGTCCTCTTGGTTGGGCTTCCTGCAATCGAAGAGGTGCATAATTCCTCCCTCCTGGAGGAAAGTGAAGCTGCTTCCACAGTTGAACACGCACTGTTTCATCACAGACATTTCACCGCACTCGACTTTTCAGAAGTGAACGTATCCCAATTATTATAACAAGATCAGCTTGGTACCAACGCTCTATGGGACTCCGAACTCTCTTACTGGTGCAAAATGATCAAAAGGCCTGTGAACTAGACCCAGAGTCCCAGCTGTGGGCAGATTTGTTCAGTAGTGGTAAAAAAGACCTTTAATTGAATATGATGTATTTCCTTTTCTTTTGGGGCCTGGCTGAGAACAAAAGAGATGCGCCAGCTTGTCTCATCTCAGCCAGATATTGGCGGAAAGTGCTGCGGCGCTGCACCGGAGTCCGCAGGCTCAACAGGTTGCGATGTGTCGGCCCTCTCTTTATTGAATTCCAAATGTTGTCAAGGTGGAGCACGGCAATGACTGTTGCGCCGCAATCCCAAATTCCCTCCTCTCCGCTGCCACATCACGCCGCACACACACACTGTGTTTAACACTCATGTATTATATGTTTATCAGTCTGTAATGAAACACTGACAAGTTCCCTGCATAAGGGATGCTGTGTTCCATTAATAGTCCTTAACGAACCTCGGGCACTCACAAAAAGACCGGTCCTATTGCAGCTGACAGCAGTGGGGCCCTCAGCCCCGGCCCCCTGGAGAGCCAAGATATTAGGCTTGAGCAATGTCTGCACTCCCTCCCTCTTTTCATTGCCTCCCTTCATCCTCGCTCTCTCGCCATTTCCCTTTGGAAGTAAAATGTGTCTAATTCCATTTCTTCATCCACACGTTTACTCCACCACATCCTGACAAAGAGAAGTGTGTCATTTAATTTGTCAGAGGCCATTTGTGATTGATTCTCTTCATCTGGACCTCGGCAAATGTTTGCGCTGCAATGAGAGCCGCAGACCATCACTTACTCTAATTGTAAATCAAACTCACAGCTCTAATTACAATGTGGAGAAAATCCTTCGATTTGAAGAGGGGAGAAAGCTGAAAGACAAAATATAACAAAAAAAGACAGATTTTAGTTTGGTATGGTTTATGTCTTGGAATGAACAACTCTGACGATTCATGCGAGCTACTATTTCATTTATCTAAAGTTGTTCAAGTCACGTTCTTGACTTGAACAACTTCTTGCTCAGTACTTCCTTTAATCCCAATGTTCGTCCTTTAAACTTACCAGAATTAAAAATTAAGTTGCCTTTTTTGGAATTCTCTGGATTAGTACAGTAATTGGAATAATTTGGAAGTTAAACCCAGATTATTATAGTCGTTTAAAACTTTATCTTCTTTCTTTGAATCAGTTTTTACATTTATGAGAGAAATTTGCTTTGTTGAATTAAAGTCCCACTTCAATCATCTTTAGATCTATTTTTACTGGGAGTTCCCAGTGGTCTTTCAATTGGGATTATGCCACTTTTAGCCAAAATAAAAAAAACTTGTGTTGTTTTCTGGGACATAGTTTCTGCAGAGTGACAGTAGTTCATTTGAAATTTGCCTATGAGTTGTGGGTGGGACAGTTAGTGCGGACAAGCCTGCGCCCTTTCCTATCATCAGCAATCAAGAGCATTCTGTTTATACTCTCTTCCATTAGTTCACAGCCCCTCCCACCCGCCAACCTAACATTACCGGTTCAACGAAAATGGCGAGCCATATTGGAGCTATCCAGACGTACATTTTGGGGCCAAAATGAGCCTAAGATAATTTGTGTACAAGTGGATGCGCTAGAATGGAGCGGAGCAGGGAGCTGGTGCCCCCCCCCCCCCCCCCCCCCCCCCCCCAGCGTATTTTCTGCATCACAAATACGATCTTTTTCAAACAGCTTTTTTTATCTGCTCCTGATTCGAATGAAGAAATATTCAGAAATGCTATTTTGAGCTTAATAATCTTTATATATGTCCTCCATCATGAGAAAATGCTACAAGAACACGTGAAAAACAACAAAAAACAGGATCTTCATTGGAGTTGATCTTCAGGAGAAACATCTCATGATATTATTTCTACAACAGATGATATCCAATCTATTTCTGTTGAATTGTTCAGACTTTTCTGGCTTTAAAGTGGAAGAATCTTGTTGTTTTTTCCCCCTTCAGCTTTCCACTCAATAAAAGCTCCATCTCTCTCGTGACGTCTCGGTGACGAGCCGTTTGTTCTCACTGCAGAAATGTGGTCTGTAACATCCTCTAATGTGATTCACAGTTTATTTGCAAGTCCATCGGCGTGTTGAACAAGGGGCTTATGAGCACATCACACATATGGATAATTTTAAGCAGATGCATCTGGCGTGGCTACCGTGCTATGATTAGTTTCCAGAGTGTGTAAACCACTGGCGACACGGATGAAATATAGCCAAGGTTCACTGGGAGTGCAAAGAGAAGAAATGTACCCCATCTGTAATACACAGTGTAGACTAATATCAGCTCCTTTTCTCTGATATTGCAGTGAGATATCGATCTGGTAAAATTGTCCCATATTGGAGCTGTCTGTTGTGATATTCATCATGCTGTCACCTCTCTCCAGCACCTACGCGTTATTAGAAACCCGGGTTTGAAGAGGTTGAAGGGTTTTAGTCTCCAAGATGTAGCAAACAATTCATCATGAGCGCCAGAGAGAGGGAAAGAGGGAGAGAAAAGGATTCAGGTGAGGTGATGCTCGGGAAAGATTTATGTCCAGTCAAGCTGTACATTAAGAATTATATCATCAAGCCGAGAGCACACCAGCAGCTCGGTCTCTATCTGCTGAGTGGGCCCATTTGCTTTCCTGCCAGGCTTAAGTGGAGTTTTAGTTTCTGAGAGGAGTCGAGAAACGTGCCCAAACTTCGGCTTTGCTCCAAGCAAATGTTGTGTGTTTGTTTTTTGGACTTTATTGCAGAAGAGGCATAAAGCTGGTAACTGTCACCCTAAGCCCAACCTTCTTCAGGGTCTTGTTTCCCCTTTCTCTGCCTCTGTCAGAGGTTTTTACTGGAAGGATCACACAGGAGGAATCCAACTCTTCTGCGTCTTTGCAGAGGCTTTGATTTAACTTGCTACAAATGTTCGTCTGGGAATGCGCGGGCTGGGGGCTTCCTCTGAAGTCGTGGTCGCCCCCCCTCCCCGCACTCTCTGCGCATCAGGACTCCGCTCCAGATATCATTGTTGCAAACAGCATTTAAAGTCATAGCTGGTTAAGTTGATTGTGCGAGTAAACTCCGAGCATGCGAGAGGTCATAAACAGGGCCGCCCGGATCTAAATATGCAAACACTCCAGCAGCAGTGGACACTCGGGGGAACCGACGCCGCCACTTCTGATGGGGGTGTGTGTGTGTGTGTGTGTGTAACTGCTCAGAAAACAGGCCCGAGCCCTAACCTTTCCATGTATACAGAGAGGGAGAGGACAGGAAGAGTTTTCCTGATTATGTAAACACTCCTTTTCCTCCCTAGATCATTTTTGGGTTCTGACTATTTACATTTCATTAATTATTGAAAAAAGAAAGCAGGAAAAAAATGAATAAACAGTAGATAATTTTTGTTTAATGTTTCACACAGGATTCCGGTCCTCAGTGCAATTAATGCTAATCACCAAAGCCTTCCTGTTTTTCTTGAATTTGTCCTGTTTGTGAGGCTGCTCCGTCTCTCTCTGGGCCTTCTTCCACTCCTCTCTGCTCCTTCATCTCTCCTCATCGCATCCCAACCTTCCTGCCTTTTCTGTCTATTCGGACCAGGAATTATTCACGTCCAACAAGATTCCCAAAGTTCAAACGCCTTCAGTGGAGATGGGGGGGGGGGGGGGGGGGGGGGGGGGGTCAAGCGTGCTGGGGGTACTTACCATTTGTAGAGTACAGTGTATTAATTGCTTATCGGTTTTTGATTTCAGAGTCATTTAGACTGAGGCGGACGCATCATTTTCAGTGCTATTGTTCTTTGGGGTTTGTTAATTGTCACCCCGCTGGCAGAATTATAAGCAAATTAAAAGCCTTAACTGTTGACTCTATCGGAAGTCAGTCTCCCCAACAATTTCACAAAACAATAGGGAAGGATTAATGAAAATGCAGCTTGATTTCTGTTCTCCAAAGCTGCTTTTTTTTTTTTTTTTTGCTACGGGGAACCAATTAACTACCCTTCAGGATGACTTTCACTCCTAACTACTGGTCTGTTCCACTGCCAGAAAGCGGGATTAATTCTCAATTAATCCCTCCACTAGAACAACTCTGCCTTTGTCTGCTGGGGAGGACATGAGCGTACAACAGCGAGGTTACCCCGAATCTGTTCGGCTGAGGAACTCCACCCCTTCCCAAGATTGATGCACCCTGTAGACCGGCTCTTCTCAAGCTGAAAATAAGAGCCATTAAAAGGGAATGCTTGACAAGGATTTTTGTTTTAAGGATTTTGGGCTTTATTAGCCATGCATATTAATGAGTCAATTAATTTCATTCGTCCTCGCGAGTGGTCTGTTTGTTTTTTGCCTGACCTTTTATCTTAGATGCGTTCATGCTTCGCTTGCTTTAAGCACTTACTCCATACTGTGTTTCCCATAGCCTTCATGTCCAGAAAAAAGAAAGAAGGGGGGAGTTTTTAGGTGTTTAGCACCAAGTGTCTCCCCTTCCCCTTTTGTTTTCCCCTCTGCCACTCTCCCTCTATCATCCGTCCACCCTCCCCCTCCATCCTTTTCTTCTTGTGCTTTCTCCCTCTGTCAGAATGCCTGCTGGATGTATTCTTCTCTAAATGTGACAGGAAATATGCTATTAAAGCATGCAGAATATTTGCCTGATGGGATTTGCAATAAAATTACTGCAGTTCCTTTCCATTAGGATCTCTAAAACCCCCTCACTCTAATTTATGATTACCCTCAAAAAAGAAAAGAAAAAAAAGACATGTTATATACATAAAAAACCCCAAAGTAGCCTCCAGTCCACATTTAGCTTTCAAAGTTAGTTGAGAGGACATGAGAAATAATTGAAAATGCAGCTGGACTGTGTACAATCTTGTAAGGGATGCCTCGAAAATGAGATTAATCAGCGCACAGACATTGTGAGGAAAAGTTTGCAGTGAATGCCTGACAGTTGTGCTCTTTCTCTCATTTCAAATGTTGGCAGGCTAGCAGGCAGCTCCAAGGGAAATGCGCTCCTTTCATACTTGAGTAATTGATGAATTGTATGCAATATGCAAATGAGAATCCATAAATCTTATGAATGACAGCTTAATTTATGTGAGCCTTAATGAATGCAGGATTAGATTTTAATTAAATATCCTCAAAGGCACCCTGACTGGGTAAGTTTTTAAAGCCTTGTTTTGAAGACTTGTTTCATATGCATCGCAGTTCATGAAAAAAAAAAAAAAGAGAGAGAGATCAGCACGAGCGGTTTGATGAAATTTCCTCACAGTTTGAAGATAAGGCCCGCTCTGTTTTGCTAACCAAAGGCACATTCAATTAATAAATACAGGATCAAAATCATATCGCGCCATCTCATTGAGGCGTTCCTGGAGCTGCTCGCTCTCGCGCATTCCACAAACTGCCTTTACTTGAAGAATTATCTGATTCCTAGCATTTGGTACAGTATCTTTTTAATTAAGACAATCATCCATTAGGCACGGAAAAGTCAACCAATTACGCTTTCCTCATCAGCTCCCATGATGGAGGAAGCCTGCTTACTCATTATCAGAGCCTGTTGATGTGATGCTAAACAATCTCAGACTCTGTAGTTATGGGACATACAATTATGAAATCAGCTTTTAACATTAATGATCCATGGGAATAATCAGCAATTTATCATGTTTAGATCTTTTATAGATTCTATTTCACAGTTGAGAGGCTTTAAACGGCTTTAACAGAATATGATTAGAAGACAGCTTTGAACAGTTTGTTTTCTACTAACTTCTCTCCTGACCAGTGATTGAAACCACAACGTTAAACGAAAACGCAGATCTTCTTTAAACTATTTGTAGTTTAACTAAATACTTTCTGATGCTGAAATTACAGATGGACCAGTAACTTTTATTAAAGTCATAACCTCAAGAATCAGACGTTGCCCCTGCTGCTTAGTTTGTTTGTTGTTTGATGAGGATTGGACACCAACTGGCTTGGTTGGTCGGCCTTTATTAATCAAAACCGAGTAGATCTTTTTTAGAAAATGCGATATTTATATCTCTAATCCCTTATTGACTTTAACACCCCTCAAGGAAGAATTCCTAATTTTATTAATAACTGTTTTGAATTTTTTTGATTTGACATTAAAACTGTTTTTCTGACCAAATATAACAGTTTTTGAGTGGTTTTAAAGTATATTTGATCTAACCAGATTCAATGAAGTATTTCGGGTTACCCAGCTCTAAGCCTTGGCGCAAACCAAACGCGATATGCACGTCTACGGGTGTCTAGTTTCAATGTTAAGGTAATGAATGGATGTGATGTTTAGAACTTCAGACACGTTGAGATTCTCTAGGCAGTTAATTTTTCCCGAGTTCAAATGGCTAAACTTTGGCGAAGCTTGTTGTCGTGAGAACCATTTAGGAACTCAGCTTTAACAGTGACGTGTTGATGACACGAACAGCAGTTGAAGTCCAAAACCAACATGGAGGAAAAGCTGATTGTAGCCATTTTTTGCTCCTCCTGGACTTTTTGATATTTTTCTCATTAGTATTGAGACAATAATAAAAAAAGGGTCCTCTAATTTGACTCCTTTTTAAATTTTACAGGACAACAAGTCCTGTTAAACAGAAACACAGAAGTCGCAGCTCCTGCAGTAGATGGTGAACTGACTGTACTGGAAGATTCTCTGAATGATCTCATGAACCCAGACATGGAGACTTATATTTTTGTAAAGCTTTTAAAAAAAAAAAAAAACGGAATAACCGATCTCTCAATATCATCAGTATTTTCCATAATTTAACAATGTGGCTAAAAGTTTTTGGCAGTAGCTCCTCCTACACGCAACAGGAGCAACAGGTTTATTAACGAATCTTTGGACAAGAGCAAAGCAGTGAATTTGATGCATGTCAAAATAGACGCATCGGTCGCCAATTTGATGCGCGAATCGCGTTCTGTGTGAACGCATAATAATAGTTGGCCAATCAGATGCAGAGGTGGATACACTGACTGAGATCTTATTGGTTTCTATGGCACCTACTCTCACCAGTCAAAAGTGAACCTGTTGGACGTCGACACCCCTACCATTTAAAGGTGGGCTTAAGAACATATGTCAATCAAATGTTTTGAATGATGTGAGGCCATAAGCTTTTATTTAAGCATCTGATTGACCAGTTTATAACTTGAATAACTTGCACTACAAAAAAATATCTTGGGGGGAAAAAAAAAGGTAGCCAATAACATGTTAAAAAAATGTAGCGGACCAGGAATTGTTTTTCTGAGTAAAAGAATGATTGAGTAGTTACTGTTTGTTTCTTATGACATTTTGGCTTCCTGGAACTAGCCGGTACTTCCTGTTTGAAATGTAAGGCAGAGGGGTCACTCTATTATTTCCGTTAAATGAGAAGAATCTATGTGCCGTCCGTGTCATTTGGGATTTTGATTGTCTAATGTCATAAAGCTCCTCTCACCATCATATCTCCACACCAAAACCCCCCAGTCAGCAAAGCCAAGTGAGTGAGCCCCATATGGTTTCAAAGTGGGCAGAAAATGTTGGCCCTGAATGGGTTTGTCCGCAGTTTCCGTGGTTGCACCACCTGTGTTTGCCCTCATTGGCTTAAGTGGGCTAGCCAACCGCCCGGTGGCTAGCTAGCTCTGCCGGCCCCTTAAGTTCCCACTTAAGCCCATGTGGGCAAACACAGGTGGGGCCACCAGGGAAACTGCGGACAAACCCATTTAGGGCCAACATTTTCTGCCCACCTTTAAACCATATGGGGCTCACTCACTTGGCCTTGCTGGCTGGGGACCCACTACTCTTTTTTCCTGCTTCACAAAAACATCTGAGACAGATGTTAGTAAACAGACTGATTGGAGCAACAAGAACATTCTGCTGTTAGCAACAGCTCAGCTCCATTTTGCATCAACTTTAAAAGCAAAATGGAGTTAAACATTCAGGCAAATGGTTTGTCTAACTGGTTAGTTTTACAATGACCTTTGAAAAAGTAGTAACTTTTTCAAAGTGCCAAACTCTGGTTTGACCCGACCTGGCTCCAACCGCACACGACTCCCAAAAAAAGCTACGAGGCAGACAGTCACTCTCCAACATTAGTCCTCTTAGGGATCAGAACCCAGACAGCACTTTAAAAGGGGAGGTTTTTAGTGGGATTGATGCTAACTCTCACCCGCCTTTGATTTCACACCATTTGATCTGTGATATATTGTTCCGTAACAAAGCTTCGCAGTTTGCAGGCGGATGCAGCTGTTCCTAACCCTAATAAATAAAAGTCTGCTTATTTTATCTCCCCCCGCACTCACAAACTCACTGTAATCCAGCTATCTGGATCAGATAAACGCCGTGTGGCTACCTGTGCGCGGCGGTGTTTGACAGGTGCAAGGGGAAACTGATTGAGATAATCCAAGAATAGGTTCAATGCAAATACAGATACAAGATGAGGGTAGGGATAGATGGATGTATGAAAAAGATGGATGAATGAATACATTCTCATGTATCACACTGTGACTCTGAGATTATGATCATCACAGCGAATAGACTGCCAAGGTCAGCAGGGAATATAAATCATCTTTTTTCCCCCCCTTTTGGTTGAAAGCAACATTTATTCCTGTCCTTTAGGCTGGTTTTGCGTTGTCAGGTTGTCACGATCTTGATCAGGATTGCTGGTGTTTGCAACCAAAGCTAATGTCAACCGGTAACTTTTATTAACTGACAAATAGTTTTGTAAAAACAAAAGCACCAAGTTTTTTTCTTCTTTCTTTCACAACAGCCACAGTGACATTTGACATTTTTCCTCACTCCGTTACTAAGGAAACAAAACAAAAAGCTAATAAGCGGCTAAAATGGATGCACATTTAATCAAAAACTAATTTCAGAGAGGTCTTTTAGCTTATAAAACCAAAAAAAGTGTTTTTTTTTTACTGAGGAAAAGCGCTCTGCTTCCTTATCTGCTGAGTTTGTAAGGGCAGTGATTTTATCTGTGCCTCTGTGATTGCTCACATTACTCCTTTATCTTCAGTTGCTGATCTCACAGCAGCTGATTAAGTTGGGAGGCTGAGAGCAAAGACCACATTCTAATCAGCAAATAATTAATTACAAAAAAAAATATGTTCACCCTAAATCCCATTCTTTGTAATGTTTGAGGTTTTTTGTCAATATCGTCATATAAGACCACAATTTTCCTAGCTCCTGTCACATATTGCTTCGCTCAATTTGACAAAAAGTACATTTTTTTATAATCTAATCCAATATCGTACCTGTGGGAATTACACATTAGCAGAAACACACTACTGACATGTCATACAACAAACAAAGCTAACCTCTGGGAGGGGGTTGCATACGTAATTTTCAAGTTGTTAACGGAATCAAATGAACAGGAATAAAACCAAAACTGCTCTACAAATTTAGGCCCCCTCGATGGTCTGAATTTCCTGTGTGTCCCGACACTTAAAAGGTAAGAAGCTGCTTTGTTTTATCAATAAGACCTTGTTTTCGTGGCTGGTCACCACCCCAGCAAACCAATCAATGGGGCATGCTCTGCTATCGCGGCGAGAGAAATGAAAAATAAACCCCAGATAATCCTTCAGTTAAAAGGTTACTCAGGGCGATAAAAGCTATTTTGTTAATTTATTTACTCTCTGCACTGGAGAGATAAAGAAAAGGAACAATTAGGGAATTCTAGGTGAGAGATTTTAAAAGGGCAATGGCATTGGGTTAATATTTTATAAGGCCTGATTGGCAGAGACCTGAGGAGGCCTTTTGTTTACACAGCCCCAGACAAATGATTCCCCCCGCTTGTTTTGGCCAACTGGGCGGAAATGGAATAAATATCTCCATCCTTACCTTTTAGAAACATCAAACAAAAGGCCGAGATAAAAGGTTAATGGCTTAATCATAACCACCCGGAAATAACGGTGCGCTCCTTCCCTGCAAAGTCGGCGGATATGATCGAGTTGAATTCCTGAAGATATCCAAAGATGAGAGGAGCGACAGTTTTTTTTTTTTTTGGTACGTAACTAAATCCACTCCGGGAGTGCGCTCACTTGGGCTAAATATTGCATCTGTGGTTTCAATTGATTCATAACAGATTCTAATCACTGCATTAACAGCATTCTGGGTAATAAGATCTCAGCCACCGCTTCCGTCGTCCAAGCAGAGTCTGACAGCGAGATGTCAGAATTCTGCCGTCCTGATATCTTATGCGATATTATACCTCTTATTATACCCGATCGGCCCGCGTCGGCTTCCTGTAAAGCGGGGTGAGAATGTGAATTTAATTATTGTGCTTTTATTGCATTGTAGTGCTGAAATTGGACTCGTGTGGAGTGTATTGTTGGGCCCCGTGTAATCTGATTGCCTTGCGCAGCGTAGTGTGGTGGATGGTATCAAGTTCCAGCCGACTCTGCTGGGTCAACACACGGCCGGGCCATTAAAGGAAGTCTGGTTCAGGGAAAGTTCACCGCTATTTTCTTTTCAGCATTGCATCAAAGGAAGAAAGAGAGAAGAGATGTGTAACATATTTGCAGGCAGAGCTCAAAGCAGGTGGGGCCTATTTTGTTTCCTTAATTGAAGCCAGATATATCAGAGGCCTAAAAACCTTCCAAACAATTGTAAATAAGGCGCAGAATAAAATCCTCTCACCACTGACCCTCCAGACCAAACAGAAATTATATCGGCCAAACAATTCAAAACCCAAAGCATCTCATTTGTGGACTCATTTTCAAGGATAAAATGACAGACATAAAAACAACAATAGGTAGGAAATGCAGCTAAAGTGGCAGAATCCCAATCGTAGATCCCGTTGCACTTTTTTTTTTCCTTTTGTGCAATAATGGCCTAGTTTGAAGCAGTTTCTGTGCCAGGCTATTTAGGGAATCAGCATCTGCTGCTTGATAAATAGCCTTGCTCTTTTGTTTGAGGCCAGGTTGAGTTCCTCTCTAGACTTAGCTTATTAGCCCGGTTGGCTCTGACCATTACAGACCTGTTCAGATGTTGCTGTTTTATGAGTGCCTTCAGCTGTTGCCTTTCAGGACACAGTGTTCAACATTCTTATGCAGAACAAATCCAAACAAAAGAGGACAATGTCCCCTGCTTTCTATCTTTAAACTCCCACTCCGTTCGTCATCTTTTAATCTATTTTCAAAAGCGTTTCCAGTGGTCTTTTAATTAGGATTAATTATGATTTTAGCCAAGACAAACAAACTGTGTTGTTTTCTTGGACATAGTTTCTGCAGAGCGGTAGTAGTTCTATAGAAATTCCCTTTAAGTGGTGGGTGGAATTGTTGGGGTGGAGTAAGCCTGTCTCCACTTCCCATCATCCATCTGTTTACCAAAAAATGACAAGCAAAACCGGAGCTATCCAGTGATACAGTTTGGAGCTCAGATGAGCAAAACAAAGACGCACATAGATTTACATTGTCTACAAGGGGATCCATCAGAATGGAGCAGAGCAGGGAGCTTGTGGCCCGCCTATTGTACTTGCAACCTCACGATAACAACCTTTTTCAAATGACATTTTTCTTTGTGCTCCTGATTTACATCAATCTGATTAAAGAAATACTCAGAAATGCAGTTTTAAGATTTTCAATGGAGTTGGTTTTTAACAAATCCTGTTTGCACGAGTTGGGAGGCCTATTCGACCCTACCAAGAGAGCAGCATTCGTTCTGAGCGGCTTTCCTGTTGCTCCGAGGTTCCTCAGTTCAAAGCTCTGTTTCAGCTGCTGTATTGCTTTCCTGGCCGGCTGGTGTTGTTTATGTGAGGAGAAGAGCTGAAATGCTATCCTTTGAGCACACATCCTCTTGAAGCCCTGCCTGGCCTTACTGCCCAGACTCCACATCCTTTTGACATGATCTGAGGTTGACGGGACACTTTTTGTCCATTTGAGAGCTCTTTTGCTTTTACTTTTGTCGGGGGGAAAAAAGCCTTTTACCCATCACATGCCCTCTATTGAGGTCTTGCATTAATAATTCAGTCAGAGTACAAGTGAAAGTGATGACAGCAAAACTGTCTGCGATCTCTCATAAGATCAAAGAGGTGTTTCTATAGGAATAGGAATTACATTTCTAGAGGCTCTTTGGTTTGGCGGGCAGTCTTCTGGCTCTCACTCACTTCCATTGCCTCCTCGCATTTCGCCGTTCGCCGTCCCTCCTGATATTTCCCTCTGTCTTGTTTATTTCCTCTCCGAAGAGATAAAGTAGGGTAAAAGTCTGCTGTTAGTTCTAAACCCTCCAGAGCTTGCATATGACAGTGTCAGCACAACCATGCAAGAGTGCTATTTGCAGCAGCGAAGTACATAAACCTCACAGGGCTGAGTCATTTTTACTAGTAAGGCTGTGTGGTTACAAACACAACATACAAACACCACGACATGCTTGTGTAGATGCTGCTTTTGACTACTCCAGGAAGAGTTATGGTGACGCCGACCGCTTTTAACAGAATCAAAACCCACGTAAGACTGTTCGATCACCTCATAATCTTATATTGATAGTAACTATACACTTGGGTACCAGTCTTCTGAACAAACCTTTATTTTAGAAAACTACCACTGGATTTTACACCACATCCGACTCTTCCTTGACTCATGTCAAGTCGTTTGCTCGTGTTTTAAAAATACATCCGCTACTTTCTTCAAGCGCCTGCGCTGACCGCTAAATTAAAGCCCCCAAGCTAGCACATTTCATAAAAAACAAACAGATTTGGAAAGTTTTTTTTGCAGAAAAGAGCCAGTGAGGAAACAGAAAAGCTGATGGCTTCAAAGAAAAAAAAGCTGCATTTAACTGACAAAGCTAGGAGTCTTTACTAACACGCCAAAATAATAATGCATAATATTCCACAACCTGTCTAATATTACGAGGATATTGCTTTAAAGATTGCACAAATGGTGACGTCACGTGTGTTATTATATTTAGAAAAAATACACGTTTTTCTTACGAGCTTACAAGCTTTCTTAATATGATTTATCAGACGCGCATTCAGTCAGATGAGGCTGAAGTTGGCGTCTGATTTTTTTTAGCTTCCACTTTGATAGTTATGAATTAAGGGGAAATAAATATCATATTTCAATCAAGTTTAAAAAAAAAGGATGAAGATTAACTTTACCCCCCAAAAATCTATTGGAAACTAGAGGCTTGAAAAAATGGATGTCCAAAATATTGTCTGGTGTTAAACCAGTCCGTGGCCTGAAAAGGTTGGAGACCACTAATCTAGGCTTTGATTTACTTTCATCTTGTCTCTTTTAAACTGCCTTTTGGAATGCCTGCATTTTTCAAGGAGGTGACCTCTTGACCTCTGCACTGAAGCCTGTTTGAAATAAAAATAACTGGATCCAGGTGCAGTTCATTAGATAACAGCTAAAACAGCTATGGGATTTGTTTTGAGGACCTATGCGGGATTGACCAAAAAAAAAGTCACCAAAAACCCCACAACAATACGGCTCAATCAAGACGGAGTCAACAGAAACGGTAGGAAAAGGTCTGATCAGGAGTCCCGAAAATGTTTTGACTTAAACACATTAGAGGGAATAATTAGCAGTTCAGAAAAAACAGCTGGTTTTATAAGAAGCTCAAATCTATAGCGGTTGAAGCAAGAGGGCGGAGTTAAACTGCACCAAATGCTCCAAACAGACCTACCTAACAAAATCCCCAAACAACAAAACGTCTGCTCCACAACCACCTACAGCCTGCTTTTAAAAATACCTTGTAGAAAAGTCTTGCCGACTTCAACAATTGTCAAAGGTCAATCCAAGGTTTTTACACACTGTTTCATGTGTAAAGGCTGAAGTATGTGTGATCAGGACACCTTTACTTATCAAGGAACAGCTTCGAGAACTAACTTTTTATTTGATTAGAGAGGAATCTTTCACATGTTCTAAGAACATGACAAAATCCCAGCCTAAAAACACAGTTGAGAACATCATAGGAGAAAATGAAGCTAAAAATTAGAAATAAAATGAATAGAAAATGAATGATAAACTGGATATTTTTGAGTCACATACAAAAAAAATCCTAGAATAACATAAATGATCATAAATCTTATTCGGGTTTTTTTTAGAAAACGTATTTAAAAAAAAAAAGAAGAAATCAGTTTATACATTTTTAGAGCTACGTCAAACCCAAAGCAGTAATGACTTCCTGGAAGTACATGCTCAATATTTCAGAACATTCTTGTCCATCTCCTGCGTGCTCAGGCTGAAATCCTCCGCAGAGCACTTCTCTGCTGCTTTTCCACCTGAATCAGATGACAAAATAAAACAAAAAAAAAACATTAGCGCATATATTTGTTTATTTCACTATTTCTGTGCAGATAGATTGAACTTTTTATTTTTAAAAAGAACCCTGTATCCTGATAAAAGCTTAAAATGGATCGCTACGAGAAATAATGTATGAAGCCAATATGTCACCTGTGTCAAGTCACCATAATTCATCTTCAGCTCAGACATGCAGCTTCATAAAGAATATGCCCATATAGTCGCTTGGCCCATTACATGCTCATTGTGTGTTTTTTTTTTTTTTCTTTTTTCCTCCCTCCACCCTGTAGGCTATTCTTTGTAACTTTAAGCCAGCAAAGTAGGTATTGATTGAAACTCGAAGCTGTATTAATAACTGAATGAGTAAGATGTGTGGAGAGTCAGGGGTGTATCTGCTTTGAAGGGCCTTTTTCTCCTCCGTGGCGAGGTGGCACGGTCATTTATCACGGCTGGATCTGTGCCCCTCGTTTGGTGTAATAAAACTCCCCCATCAGAACCGTCCAACAGGTCTGAATCACTCTGTCACACCACCTTCCAGCTAAGGCACGCATTAAATCAAGCAAGCAGAACATTTCCTAAGGCAGCCATTGCCTTTTAATTTCCTGAAGAACCTTAAAATATCATTCATTACCAGAACTACACATATTTGGTTTTTAAAAGTCTCATAAATCAATAGTGGCCTGACTGCAATAATTATAACAAGTTAACATGTAATTTCCAGGCCGAGGGCCGCGCACTGGATTTTAGCATATGCAAACGAGGCAATTCAAACAGTGTGGGGATATTAATGCGAGGAACAGGTAACGAGGTGCAGGTTATGAATTATGCATCAAAAAGTGGTTGATCTTCAATAAAGGAAATGAATTCACCGTGTAATCTAATTAGTTATGGAAGTCTATTATGTTGAGCTGCAGAAAGCAACTGTCCTTGAAAAGAAATTTATTTACAGTACATGTTAGCTCTTTGGAATGGGATTGCTTTCTGGAGCGCTCCAAATGTTAACACTCCCCCCCCCGCCGCCGCCGCTGCCAGTGGCCACGCACACCCTCCTCACCCCCACCAACCCTTTCTTCCTCTGCCTGCTGTTGCAGCTCCAGACCCGGTCGGCCTCCGAAGAGAACCCAGAGTGTCACGTCAACAGAGAACCCCCACATCATGCCCCACTCGGTCCCCGGACTCATGTCACCTGGCATGATCCCTCCCACAGGTATGGCTATCCTCCTGTTGCTAAGGCTCTTCCTCACTGGGTCTCTTCTTTTTTCTGTTTGCTTCTTTTTCTCTCTCACTCATACTCACACACAAACAGCTTCCCTACGAGCGGCCTCCCTGCAGCTTGTCCTCGAAATGGCAACCAGTCCAAAGTGACACATGCACCCAGCCACCAGACACCAGCCGCTCACTCATTTACCAAAAACAGATCTAATGCTCAACCCCCGCAAACCAAACGAGGGGGAGAATAAATTGGACCGGAGATCTTTGCTCCCAGATTATTCCAGTAGATGTTGCATTTTGCCTTGAGTGCATTCTAATTAGTGCGATTAAATCCACTCCACTGGTATATGTACATAGGCAGTGGTGATGCTAAAGCGAGCTTATCGCCACAAGAATCAACAACAACCGTTTGTGCCCTGTCTCAGCTTCGGGCCAAGTCTTAATGCAACGAATGCTTTTGTTCTATTTGTGGCTGGCTTCAATCTGAATGCTTTGATGTTGGTGGCTCTAAGTGCTCTGATTTGCATATTCCGCTGTCCCTCTTGATATATCTGTAATGATATTGTGGCGTTGAAGCAGCTCTTTGAATGCGCAGTTGGTGGACATTGCACATTTTACTAAAGCTTTTCAACATCTGTCTCTTCTAAGCTTTAAAGGGCATGATAAAAATATCTAATGAAGCCAAATGTAAGATTTAACGACTGCATGACATTGTGCCTCCTAGCACTATTAACTGAATGGAAATTATAAGCCAGAATATGGAAACTGAGTGAGTTTTCTCCATGGTCATTCAGACTCGATATGGCGGCTGACCCTGATTTGATTAAACTTTGATTCTCAAAGTCACAGTTTGATTTGGTTTATGATTTGAATCAGTGTGAATTACTTTTTGCAATTATTTTTCCTCATTTTGTCTAATAATTCTTCTAGTTTTTTTTTAAATAGAACCTTAATTTAAGCAGATCAATATCCATTGAGATCAAGTTTGTCTTTTGTTCAGAGCGACCAGAGCAGGAGGTCAGCAGCACAGGCCATAAAAGAAAATAGGAAACAATAGAAGTAAATAAATGTAAACACAGTAAAAAGGAAACCTAGTCAGGCATTTAAGAGAAGAGTTGTCATGAAACAGAAGAGCAACACACATTTCTTTATAAAATTGTGTATTAAATTGAGAAACTGTTAAATCTGCATTCATTTAGTTGTTAATGTTTGAATTATTTACAAAGAGCAAAGCAGCGTTCTGCTGCACATACACAAACAATGGCTTTAAACATACTTTTTCAGTAAGTAAAGATGAGTTTAATTCGAATAAACTATCGCGTTTAACACAGAGGTTACGTTCTAAAAATAACCACAGATAAAATCTGCGAAAGCTGTTTTAAGGCAATAAATTTTGTGGTTTGTAATAGATTTGATCGCAATCAAAGATTTATGTACAAGTAACGCGGCATGGAGGAGATTGATTGACAAGATCAACAGCCTATCACGCAGAACACACTTCGAAGAAAAAAACAGCAAGTCAGCTAACGGTGAACCATCATATGGCAAGAACACTAATGCATGAACGCGTGCTTCAGGCTCTGAAACAGTAGAATAGACAATCTGTTCCTTTTACATGCGCACAGAAGTGCAACAGTAGTAACGTTACATCTTTCCAAAAGTACACTTCCAACCTCTCCCATATTAGTCTCTCACTTATTTGTATTTCTCCTTAAATTAGATTTTTCCATTTTATTTGTTGCTTGAAATTAAGTGATAAACTGTTATTAGTAATTTTTCCCCACTCATCTTTAAATTGTTTAATTTTATTAAGGTTTTTTGTTTTTCATATAAAGTGTTTTTTGTCAATTCTTGAGGAAAATAAACAAACAATTCGGCACCAACTTCATGCATCGATTCTTAATCCTTTAACACAGGAGATGTCATCGGCAACACATAAACAATACACACTCTTTGACATTCTGTAACTTTTCGACAGTTCTGATGCGAGAACCCGAATGTAAAGTGTTGCGTAATAACGTAAAGCTGCTTTTCCTCGCGATAGAACCAGCTGGATCTACACTGATTGCTCACACAATTAAGAGTTGCAGTTGTCGAAAGAACGTCAACGCTTTTGTCTGGAGTTAAAGGGTTATTCTGGCTGCAGTTTGGGCAGATCTGTGAGTCAGAGAAAAATTAGTCAAACTAAAACGTATAAAGTTATAAAGAAATGTTTTATACTGTTAATTTGCTTAGTTTAAGTAAAAACCCCGTATCGTGGGAGGATGATGATCTCATTCTATCTCATTGATTTAAATGAGACAGATGTTTTACAAACAAATCTTTGTATCTATAGAACGTAACTTGCGGCATCACTTTTCTTTCAACTCTACAAACTAAACTACTTACAGTGGCCCTGATCCACATGTTTCATCTGTGAAATCCACTTTAGGAGGATTCAGGGCTGCAGTGTTTGAAAAAAAGTGACTCCGTGTGTCATGCTGCTGGACTCCAAGTAGTGTGGAAAAGACCTTATCACTTCCTCCAGAAAGATGGGCAGCAATAGTTCCATTTTTAAGATAGCCATTGACATCTTTGCTGTTTGGTCACACCTGCAAACTGCCACATAAGAGTTGGATTTGATGGTGAGTAATTGCTCGAGTGGGCTTGATCACCATCTTCAAGCTGCTGCTTTGATACCATAATTCCCAATTATGACATCATTAGTATTTTAAGTGGCTTTTTGGTTTGCACATTTTGGCAGATTTATTATTTTCATCCATATGGACTATTATTGATTCGTTGTTTTCCACATCATTTCTGGTATTCTTCCATGGAGAATCCCTCAATTATCAGGGGAAAAAGGAGGTAATTTCCCATTAAAAATTCTACTCTAAAGTGTTTGATTTCATGTCAAATTCTTTATTGGTCAGTTTCAAGTTTTGACTTTTACTTTGAAGCAGAAGGTTTTAGTTGGGTGAGGCATTATCGTTCTTCATCATCCATGATGTTGTGTTGTCAGTTCCCTTCCTGAGGGGAAGTGTAACACTTGCATTGTCCTGAAATTAAGGATTGTATGTTCTTCAACCCATTGTGGATTGATAGAATGAAAAGTGTCCAAACTTTTGTCGCTACCATCTCCCCCCGCACTGCTTCTATTGTTGGATGGGAACCAAACAGAAATCCAGTCATTGTAGATTCATCTCAATGTCATTCTTGCTTTATGGAAGCTTCTCTTTTTCACACTATGATCTGTTATTTCTGGTAGTTTCTTACAGTCTGCTCACCACATTTTTGTTTACCTTTGTTTTCTTGTTTTTGTGTTCTTTACCTGTGTGTTTTTAAAAAACTATTTAGCTTCTTCTCATATGGACGTTTGCATACAATTAAAGTCAAAATAGCAGCTTTAAAGCCATCCATTGCTTACGTTTTTTTTCCTTTGTCGACCTGTGTTTGTAAGTCAGCCAGGCTCAACCACTTATTAAAATCTACAGCTGATTCATTCTAATATTTTAACTTTTTAACTGCAAATGTTTTATCGTTTTTTTTCTACTTTATTTAAATGAGGGTATCTTATTTAGGTTTTATCTAAAAACTATTCTTTTCCTGAGCCGGGGGTGTTCGTGTCCCTGGGGGGTGGGTCCTGGTCCTTGCCCCTGGGCGCTGGGCCCCGCCAAACTTCCAACATGGCCGAGCCTGGTCGGGCCATATTTATAACATCCCTTGTGGGCCGCCCTTTTTTCCCCGGGATTCCCCCCTCCTGGGCGGGGGCGGCGGGCCCCTGCCTTGCTCCTACCTGGACCAACCGTGGGCCGGGTGGGTGGCTGCCTGGAGTGCGGAGCGGGTCTCCCTTGGGGGGTCCTGGCTCGTACCTGGGGTCGGGGCGGGGGGATGCCCGGAACTCCTGGGTGGTGGTGGGGTGCTCGTCTGGGGCTGTGGGCGTCCCTCTCCGGTGGGGCCCTGCGTTGGGCTCTTCCGGCGCGGCGGGGGGCTGCTTTCCTGGCTGGGCTGGGGCGGCGCTCTCTTTCCCTCTGCGCCTCCCTGCTCTCTGGCTCTGGGGGCCTCGCGGCGGTCCTGCTGGCCCTGGCCTGGGTGGCGGTCTTGGTCGCCCGGGGGGCGGTTGTTCCCTGCCTGTTCCCGTGTGGCGTTGGGGGAATTCCGGCTGCCGCTGCTGCTGCGGCGGGGGTATGGGTGTGGGGGTGGCTGGGCGCTCCTCGTCCTTCTTTTCACATTCCACCATCCATTTTAGAAGAACATAAACACTCACCTGAGCACAGGTGTTAGCTCACCTTTGCACTAATAGTTTGCATGATTGAATGAATGAAAGATTTCACACTAGTTGGTTTAAAGGCATAGGTATGCGTTCGTGAACACTATCTGTTTTGTGTGCATGTTGACATGTGGACATTTTTGCGGCTAGCAGGTGTGTTGATAATATTTGAGTGTGTGTGAACAGGCCCCGCCCTTTTTGTACTACATTTGAACCGTACCGTAACGATAAACAACCAGTAAACCTGTCTGCTCTATGCTGCTTCATGGTCTTACCCCCCTTCCCCTCCTATTATCACCCTCCTACCCCCCCCTCTCTCTATCATCCCTCTCTCTTCTTCCCCTCTTTCCTTTTCCGTCCGGTCCAACACCAAAGATTTTCAAACATGATTGAAATTAATAAAGTTTGGCCTCAATTACAAAAGGGGTTTATTCAGACATACCTTTGGTTTGTCTGAAGATGAATAACCCCTCTTGTTAAAATAAAATATGTCCAACACAAGAGGCCCTCAGCTCTCATCTGTTTGCCTAGCTGTTGGACAGGACAAGTTAAAAAAAAATAAAAAAAAAAAAAAATAAAATAAAAACTATTCTTTTTCAGGGTAAAATAGCATCCTATGTCATTTCATTATTTTACAGTACAGTCACAGACACATTTCAGTTGATTTATTGTTGCAAAAATAACCCAGGTAGGATCAATTAGGACTTTGACATTCATCATCTTCTTAGATATGTCCACGTTTCATTTAAACAAAGATTAGCCTTTGAACCGACAACAGGCTGAGGTTGCTGGACATGTTCTCTGTACCACAAAACTTAAAGGGCGACAAGAAAAACAAGAAGAAGTGCCGTGATGAGAAAGACACATGTTATTTAGCAGAACATAAAGCAACAGAAAAGCCTTTTGATATCAACCCCTTTAAGCCTAGAGGAAGTGTGTGATCTTGACATTTAGTCAGGGTATTAAGGGGCAGAGATAAAGGAAACAGGGTTTTTGGTCTGTTCATAACTGCCTTGAGCCTCCTGACTGTGTTGAGACAGAACCTCTGCAACACTTTCTGCTTTATAATTACAGCGTTTTATTGTTTTTGATGATAGCGTTGGCCATTAATCATCACAGAAGTTGCAGATTGCGACAGATAAGTAATTAAGTATAATTGACCACACACAAGTTGGCATCTAAGTAGGCGACTAATTGATCCTCCTGCCACGTCCAAATGTTCTAACTGATGATTCTTTTGAAAAAACTATGCTGAGAAACCGTCTGAAACCGCTACACCATAGTGTCCTGTCATATTGGTTCATTTTTCAGATGAGCTCCTACGCACACACGAGGAATTTCTTTTACCGAAAAGTCCAAAAAAGAAGAAAGAAAGATTGTCTTGTGAGAACCTCTGTGGAGTGACTTGGTTAGATCTCTCCTCACCAGAAAAAGGCAGCCAATACATATAGATTCAAATCACTTCAGATTAAAGTCACAGCTTGCAGGGAAGGTGGCGGAAACGTGTCGTCGTCACCGTCATCGCCATGACCAAAGAGGGGGATGTGAAACACTTTGTTAACATTTGCGCCTTTGCCATCGACGCCGCTCCCTTTCAGGAAAGAAGCACCTCCGATTTCCACTTAAGAAAAAAAATTCTATCATATGCGCGTCTGAATGCATCTGCGTTCACGGGGGTTAAGCTGGAGCCCTTCCAGTCGCTGATGCATTACAGGCAGATTGGGCCCCCAAATCGGATTATTTGCTGTGGACTGACACCACACTGGGATGACATCTCCTTTAAGAGAGGAGATGGGGGCGGCGGTGGGCCTCCACTCACACCGGCCACTACTTAAGCAGCAGCTTCCATATAATTCATTTATGTCTTGGATATGGCTTCAACCTTTTGAATAACGCAAGAGTACTGCGTTTACCATTAGAGAAATGAATGTCACCTATGTCTCTCAGGGGGTAGCATCCTGCTCTTAGCTGTTAGGAACAATTTCTTCCACCTCTGTCAGGCTTTTTTCTCCACACTACAATAAGTTTTGGATCAAGTTGTTTCAAGCCTTTTAATAACCGATTTGTCATTTTGGATTGAGGAAGAAATCTGCTAATCCGCTGCCTCCTGAAGCGGGTTTAAAATAGATCCCCATATGCAGCAGGTAAATTAGTGTCAGTTCTTTGTGTCGCAGCTCCTCCTCTTTCAGTCCGCTGCTTGTCAGAAGGTTAGCACACCCTGTAATTGATACTAAATTTGTCATGATGTGGGTATCACAGTTCAAGTGGTTTAGTGTACCTAATAGTCACCGAGCTTCCATCCTCGGTTTGTCATCGCCGCGCCGCCTCCGTGCATGAATTTAAGGGGTGATGCTCACTGGCATTTGAGTATGTGATCTCTGCTAATCTAGTTCACACTGTTTACACTACAATGTGTTTTTGTGGGATCTGTCCTAGAGAAAACACAATAGAAACCGATCTAAAAGACTGTTTCCTTCCAAACGCTATTCGAAAAAGTCCTAAAAGTCCACCCATTGTGTACTGATGTGAAGTTAATCTGATTTTAATTTAATTATACAGTTAGTTGTGGAGGGCACAGGCACTGGGATGTTTGTTGTAAGAATGTTCTGACATTGGCGCAGGTATGGGGCAGCTCGCATGTTAATTAATGATGAAGATCCTGACAATATGCAGAGGCATGACAGCGTTAAGCCAGTCGGCTGCTGCTTCCTTTGCATATTAATAGATCCTTCATTATTATTTAATATGACAGCTGCTCCAAGGGCTACCATCAGACCTTGTCTCTGTTATTTGCTGTTTCGTGCTCCCCGTGTGACAGTGCCGTGCTATTCTCTATTTGTTGAAATGTTCCCTTTCCCCCCCCCCAGTTCTCCCGTCCATCCGACTCTTTACACGCCGCCGCGGCGCGCTGTTTGTTTAGCGCTCAGGAGGATTCTGGCTCGCCTGTGCACCAATATCCGAAAAGTGTTTGAATCCAAAGGTGACTTTGAAAGAATATATGAGGCCCGGATTGTTTTGTTTGCATAGTAATGAATGCAGATTAGCACTGAGTGGGACTGGTCTTGTTGACTTTTAGACTTCTCGCGGCTAATGGACCTGTTGGTGGGCGCCGGCGTCTCCCAAAGCTGCCTCCCAGCCATTGTGTTGAGGCGCACGTTATGCGGATATGACAATTGATCTGGTGAAATGAAACAATTATCAGAACAAAGATTTCGATCTGTGGACTGACACTTAGTCAAACGCGGGATGGAGGCTGCCGCTGAATGATTAATGAAAAATGGGAAAGTGATCATTCCAACCATTTCACTCTTGTACGAATCAATCTCTCAGCCTTTATTTACTCAATATACATCTGATCTAAACACATTACCTTTTTCCCACGTTGAATTGTTTCCTTTTTCTCGCCTTTTATCCGTCTTATAGCTTAGTCTGGAAAAGGAGTTTGGCGGTGAGGACAGGCGGCTGCAGTGCCATAAACCATGATGTTCTTAACAACTTAGAGAGCATCAGGGAGCTCCACTGCGGCACTCCTTTGAGCCGCACCTGATTTGTGGGGGGAATTTATCACACAAACAGCCCAGAGGTGATTTCAATATTTACTCGGCAGTCTGTTCTGCATACGTCTCATTTGGAAAACAGTTGACTCTTGCCCATTATACACAAATGAAGGCTGACCTTCAGACTGGGCAGAGGCCACATTCATTATGTGAAGAAGTATCACCGTCTTTTTTTTTTTATTCCTGCCTTGCCTATGCATATGGAACAGCAGCCAGGGCTTAATGCAAACGAGAGGGCCCCGGTTGACATGATGTATACTGTACGTCAATATGGTACTGATGTATTTTAAGATGCAAACAAGGCCTTAAATTATATGCACCTTCATGTCAGAGGCTCAGAGTGACTCCCACCATCTGCCTATCAGCTGGGAATGAGGGGAGAGGGTGTTCAGGCCGGTCTGTGCTGGCACGCATGCTTGTGTGTGTTTGCGTAGGCTGCCTCGTGTGATACGTGTAGGATCCCCCTTGTACCGGTGTCTCCTCAGACCCGTGGCTAATGGCTGCTTTGAGTCCCGTCACCGCGATGTGACAGCTCGGCGGTGATAAACGCAGACGTTGCTTTGTTCTGCGTCAAGCGTAAGGCAAGCCCACATATGGAGCGCAGCAGCCCCTGTAAGAGGGCAGGTGATATACTGTAACATGGATGTGAGTTATGCCAGGAAAAGCCACACACTGTTTTTTTTTTTTCTGGTTATGCATCTTTGATTTTTGTTGGCTGGGGTTGGCAAGAAGAGTCATGGGGACTCTCCTGAGACCCTATCGGGCCTCGAGGAGCTTTAGCTGGATCTGCTCCTGCTGTTGGAGACCAGCCTCATGAATAAAGATCTCAGTCACGTTCAATGCACTGGAACTCTGGAATGATGACAAACCGGTGTTTTATGATCTTTGCGGTGTGAGCAGCATATCTACAATATGTCTCCTATGTAGCATATTAATCCTATGAAGTTCATTTTGATTTATGTGACGAGCATTGTGGGATTTATGAATATTCAAAAACGATTTCAGGAACCTTTTTAAGTACTTTCAAGAGTCAGTGTTCACTGAACCCACTGCAGGGTGAAAAGCAAGCAGGAAGTTGGAGAGAGTATTTTGAAAAGCAGCATTCGGACAAATGAAGATTTAATAAATGCTGCTCAAGGATTTCAAAGCTGCCATAAATCTGTATAAATATTGTAGAGGGGTAAATTGAAAGCTTTAGGTTTCAATCCAACTGTAATACAGGTTTCAGCCTCAGTCACATGCACCTGGACTGATGCTGTTGATAAACGTGTGCATGAACAATTTCACTCTACGGCCTCATTGAGCGGTCTAAGATCCTACATTTGTGGTTTCTCCTGCAGACAGCTGCTGTCCACCCATAGGAGCAGCTGTGACGTAGACTTTAGCAGCACTTGGGACTTTCATACATTTACCTTCATCTGGTTAAAACTATTTACTCAGATACTTTTGTAGATATTACATTTCTATTCGATCTATAACTTGTTTACAGTCATAAACCAGTCAAGGTTACCATCCAACAGTGTTCAGATGAAGACGTCAGACACCGATACATCCCTCTGAAATATTACAGAAACAGTTTTCTTCCTCAATTTGTCACAGTTTTGCATTTGTTTCCCCTTTTTCCTCCTCTCGTCAACTCGTATCACCTAGCCACTCTGGTATAGGCAAATATCCTTTGTAAACACTTTGCAAAAGTTGTGAACACAAAGTGCTTGCATCATGCACTATTATCCTGACTGCATCTGTTTCCATCAAAGGAGAAATACATCAATATGTTGGGCGAGGGGCTGCAGGAGTCTGAGACATTCATAAAAATTATATGCTGCCACAGACACAGGGACCAATCTCATCAGCATGATAACCCGCTGTGAAGATATCCACTGTCAGAAGATGAAAACCTAAGTTATGATCTCCCCGGAGCTTATTCTCCTACACTGTATAAATTTATTCATTGTTCTGTTATTTCAAAAGTCCCTTTTTCCTGTGTTTTCTTTATTCATCACGGCAGCTCTCAGAAAGGTTATGCAGGTGCTGTGGCTCAGCCTCTGCAGACATGCAGCAGTCTGTAAAGAGCCGCGTCTCCTCTGCCTCCCCCTTCCAGGCCTGACAGCAGCCGCGGCGGCAGCTGCCAACGCAGCCATCGCAGAGGCCATGAAGGTCAAGAAGATCAAGCTGGAGGCGATGAGCAGCTACCACGGCAACGCCAACCACCACGGGGCCGATGGGGAGAACGGAGACCTCGGTTCCAGTGTCGGTAAGGATGCCCTTCACAAACACACACCTACACATACTGTTGGAGAGAGCAGAAGGAAGGTGCAGACCAACAGACATGTCGCAAATAGAGATGATCGATCTCATCCTCACCCTCCCTGTTTGAAGGTTCATGGTTTAGAGAAAAAAATTGGTCATTCTTGTAGAATTTTTGTTAACAGGGGAACAAGGGAAAACACTTTACTTTAAAAAAAAACTTTGAATCATCAAGTTAATTCATGCTAAATATCACAAACAGGCACCACCACTGCTGCTTAGCAAAGCTCAAAGCATCACTGAAGAGACTTTCCACCCTGGACAGACCCTCTTCCACCTGTTGCCCTCTGGGAATCAATACAGGTTGTTACAAACAAAAACATGTGATGAGTTTTAGCATACGGTGTTCACACTGGACTGTCGCTACCCGATACTAGCACATGTACTCACAGTTGAAAAATGTTTGATGGGAAATTTCAGAGCGGTGTAAATTTCACGAATCCTGTTCCAGGCTTTTTCTTTCACAGCTCTAATCTGATTTATGAAAGACTTGGCGTCACAGAATTTCAGCCGAGCACAAACAGCAATCATCGATTTCTCCTTCATGATCAATTTTCAAATGATTTGCACTTCCGTAAATTGAAAATGACGCTACCCTTACATCACTACAAAATCCAAGTCCCTGATTG
This sequence comes from Oryzias latipes, assembly GCF_053564925.1. Taxonomy (NCBI): domain Eukaryota; kingdom Metazoa; phylum Chordata; class Actinopteri; order Beloniformes; family Adrianichthyidae; genus Oryzias; species Oryzias latipes. Next base: position 9,501,984 of record NC_136257.1, on the reverse strand, counting down.
GTTGAAGTTCAACTGGTTGCCCGTTCAATGGCCGCATGTTTCGCTTACTCTTCCTGTTGCTGAGAGCTCTCTGTTTACACGCTCTCCCACTAGCTTACAGCCTGTATACATTGGTGGTGGAACAGAAATGCCAAACAATATTGGAGCTGTCCAGCCATACAGTTAGATCCAGATTCCAGCTCAGACGAGGAAAATAAAGACGTACATGGATCTATTTGTCTACAAATGGATGCATCCGAATGGGGCGGAGATGGGAGCTTGGATTTTTTAGCGTATTTTGTATTTTCCCAGCTTATTTTCTACATCACAAAACACCCAAAACTTAATTTTCATCACAGTGAGTCTTTAATAAGTCTCAAATTAGGTCAGCAAAGCAGAACGTGACACATTAACCCTTAATTATTTTTGGGGGGGTCAGCTTCAGGCTGCAGACTATGGCGTCCAACCAACCACTGAGTTTGACTGTACATGTTTATGTATAGTTACTCTGCATACAAAAATCTCTATTGACATCATTCATTTTGGCCATAAATGAAACTGGAAACAGTCTTCTTCTCATTTACACTTATTTAAAAAAGTGCGGTCTTCAGCGTTTGAGATGAATGTCTAGCTTTGTTGTGGAGCTGGGTTTGGTTTTGTTTCTCATTGACGAATGAGAATATTCTGGACTGTTTTCACTCGGTCAAAGTTTTCCGTGGAGAACAACAGCCTTTTGGGGGTTTTCTGTTGGTTTCCCAACAAGCTTCTCTTATGTCTTTCTTTATTCATCTTGATTTAGTACGCTAAAATGCACGTTACAAACCAGATAAACTTTATTTTTACACTTGCTGATCATCAATAAAGCAATAATTTCTTATGTAATGCCTATTTTAAACCTTTTTTTAGTGTTTTGACATTATATACTATTAAATGTTTTTTTTTATATTCCCTTTCACTGCATTCCCCACAGTTTAAGACCTACCTGAAGAGCGTTAACGGCCAGCGCCTCCAGATTACAGCTGATTTCTTGCTAAAAAAGCTGTTGACTTTGCTAAGCTCAAAAGCACTTGAATCACTAACTTTGGGAATAAAAGTCATGTTTTTCCCCAAAGTATTTTGTGTTGAAAGAGGAAAAAAAGAAGTTTAATAGCTAAGTGGAATTGTGAACACAGTTTCCCAAAGCTATCAGCATTTTAACAGGGTCTAATTGAATTGCTGTGAGAGTGCTGGTTTTTCACTATGTGCCATTTCAATTAATTATTAGCCCTAAAATGCAGAAGGATTTCTGTAATATCACACACAACCACTTAGTGAATTAAACAGAAAGATAATGTGTGTTAGTGGAGATTCATGAGGGCATTCCAAATTATAAACCGCACGTAATCCCGGTGGCTTTGCTCGCTAAATTGAGTTTTTTTTTTTTTTTTTTTGATTCGCTTGCTGTAAAAAATAGCTCAACTTCTAAATAAATTTCCGCTGTTACACTGCGCCGCCGAGCGTACAGCACATGCGACGAAAGCAGGATGTGTTGCAGGTTTAACAATGCAAAATTCATAAAGTTTGAGGTCATCAGTCCAAGAGAATGGAGTGTGTTAAAAAATAAAAAAAGAGGGAGACTATGAGCCTGCGAGGTCACAGAAATAAAGATAAATGCGAGTACCAACAGCAAGGTTGTGGCAATGGAGCTAATAAGAAACTGTTTTATCTTTTTACAATTTAAATTGTAACCTTGAGCCCACAGTACAGCCTCACGGGCTCCCGGAAGAATCATAATTCTGGCAGGGGTGGGGGGGGGATCGGTTCTGGGTGTGGGCGCATGGGCCGCAGCATTAGCTCTCTGAGTGAAATATATGGCAGTGACGCCTCTCGGCCCCATCCACAATCAATTGGATTCTTTTCCTTTAATATTTACTCGCAGCGATGAGATGCTCGTCTGCATGGTGATGAACAGTCTGCCACTGGCGTTTGAAGGTGACCTGTCAGTGAGTATGGACAAATCTCTCGCTCGCAGAAATGTAGAAAATAAATCATTAGGGGCAGGCAGTCAGACAGGGCCCCCCCCTCCCTTCACTCTCCTCGGATTTAAATCAGCCCCAGATTTATGATTTGAATTAATGCTTCGTTTGGTCAAAGGAATGGTCGAGAGACAAATGATGTTTGGTACTGAAACCATCCTAATATTGATTACTGGGTGTCGGAGCAATCTCTTGTTTATATCAAGCACTCTGCTGTGACAGGGTGGCCAGCAGGAGTCATCCAGATAATACTCTGCAGATATATGGCCCGATCTGCACGGTGGAGCCACAGAACACACGGCGAGCGGCATCCTGTCCCCTTCATCCGCCCCCAGACTTTTGCTTTTCATGGCAGGATGTTGTAATCCTCCCAAAAAGAAGAAGAAGGAGAAGAAGTGGCTCCAAAGCTTGATTTCAAAACTGTTTAAGATTCTAAAAGTGATTTATGACTCCAGGCATTTTGGGTCCGGGAATGCCTAATATGTCCAGCTTCCAGGCGCTGGACTGGCATGGCACGAAGTCAGCAGAACGGGAATTCTTTTGGCTGCCGGGAGCAGACTGGGGACTTGGGAATGACCCCACGCTGTTGTGACCAGACCACAGCTGCTCAGAATGAGACAGGCTGACATTTTTATGATCTAGGAGCCCAAAAACATACGCAAACAGAAATGTTTAACTAAAGACCCACTCCTATCTTATTTTGAGCTATTATAAAAGCAATCCCGGTGGACTTTTTATCATGACATTTTTTAGCCAAAATGTTATTTGTTGTTTTCGAGGACATTGTTTCTGCTGAGCAGCAGGAATTCATTTGAAATTTACTTGTGAGTTTTTGGCGGGACCATCAGTGTGGACCAATACCTTCCCTCCTTCCCCTCTCCGTTGCCAAACTCTCTCTTTGCACTCTCTCCCGCTAGCTTACAGCCCTTCACAACCCCAACCTAACATTAGCAGTGCAACAAAAATGGCGAGCAATGTTGGAGCTATCCAGCCGTACAGCTTTAAAGCTAGATACCAGCTCGGACGGGGAAAATAACAAATAATAACAAATACAGTCTTTTTCAATCTCCATTTTTCTATCTATCCAGTTTCTATCTATCCAGATTCTCAATAAATTGAATAAATAAATACTCAGACGTTCAAATTAAAGCTTATTTCCTTCATATATGTTCTCCCTCAGCAGAAAAATGCCATGTTAAAAAAATACCAAAAACACAATTTGTCATCAGAGCAAATCTTAAAGCGAACAATGTTCAAAACCAAGACGGCCATTGATATGATAATGCGAATCCCTCATCTGATCTGCTTCATCAGATAGAGCCATTACATGCACACGCTAATTTAAAGGAAAAACAAAAAACCCAGCCTCCTTCAGGCTGAAATACAGGTGCCCCGTCTCACTGTTTGTCTGGACCTGATTTTGCATTGTGAAGTGTCTGAAGCAAAGAACAACAGAGGCAGCCCCTCAAGGACTCTCAGCAGTGTCTGCAGAGTCAGGTTTCAATGTAAAAGGCTAATGCTTCTCCCTCTCATTGAGCATTCATCACAAACAGACCCACGTTTGAACCAGGAGCATTAATTATTGCAGAAATAAAACAATTTCCCCTGTAAATAACTAAAAGAAGAAGAAAAACATTAAGCGATAGTCAAAAAGTGCTAGAGATGAGAGGAAATGAGTGACAAATCCTTTTAAGGAAACATGATGAGGGGGAGGGGGAGGAGGGAGGGCTTCTTTGATTATTCCTGCACAGTCTTTGGTTGAGCAGAGGGAGCCCTCTCAAAGCACAATGTGGATTGTTCCTGCGCCTCTCAGGAAATGCCACAATTACAGATCACAGACCAAGCAAAACATGTGTGGCGCTCGGCCTTGAGGGGGATAAACAGCCTGCCATCCCCTCCCAGCGCATTGACCCCAGTCACAACCTTCATTACTGGGAGAAACATTTTTGTCAGCTGCCCCACTAACAAACATCTGCCAATTTCAAGAGAGAGGATTGCTTTCTCAGCCCAGAAAACGTTTTTTTCCCCTTTTGTTTGTTTTTCTGACCCACTGAAATGGAGTAAGACAGACAAGTCCGAGCACCCTCGTCTTCTTCCTCCGTCTGTGTTGTTGCTCTGTCTTGCTTACATCTCTCTCCTACCCTTTGTCTCTCTTTGGCCACTGGGGGCTGCCCTGCCGCTCGTCTGACTCCTCACCACACAGCTCTAATGGAGCTGAAATCCTGTTTGTAATTAGATATGGGAATTCCTCCGTTATCAGCCAGATGATGCCACAACATGCCGAGCAAACATCTCTCCCAAAGACAACACTGCAGAAAAAGGAAAATGCACGACACAAAGTGCTTTTTTTCCCTCTCCACACAATGCCATAGACGTGTGGAGGAAGATACATGTTTAAAGTATGATTTAGTTTGTATATAAGAACTGGAGTGACTCCTCCCCGCTGCCGTTTCAAACAGGAAGTACCCGCTGGTTCCAAGAAGCTAAAATCCCTTAGACTTCTATAGAGAAGTGAACAGCTGTTACTTAGTCATTATATTAGTCAGAACTCTCATTCTTGCTCTGCTACCTTTTATTTAACATATTCTTGCTAATCCTCTTTTATTCATGATATGTCATATTTATTAAAGTTATGAACTGGCCAATCAGATACCTCAATAAAAGTCTCTGGTTGAACATTTGAAATGTTTGATTGACTGATTCTTCCGTGCCCACTTTCAAATCAGAGGGGGGTGGACTTCCAACAAGCTCACTCCTGATTGGCGAGAGTGGTTGGTTGCCTCAAATCTACTTGAACCAATCACAGCGTACTGACGAGTGCTGGTTCCAACATGCCGACATCCGTTTCACGCAAAAATGGTGACTGAATTGCCTTCATTTTGTTGGAGCCAGTAGTAAGACATTTTCTAGGTGTGACGTCACACTCACTCACTTGCTCCATTTTTCATCTACAGTCAATAGGCTCAACAGGAAGTGGACGCTAGCATGCTATGCTACACGCGAACAGGCACTGACAGGTATCTGGAGGTTTCGCCTGACTGAGAGACCAGAAAAAAGGTTCTGGATGAGATGATGAAGAACCATCAGTCTCGCTTCCGCGGGTCATCAGGCTAATTTCTGCCAGCTCCATCCTCATGCATGCATGCATGCATGTTAGGCTGGGAGTATGTGAGCGTGCATGCACGTCTGTCTGTGTGGGTGTGTGTGTGTGCATGCTTAGTGAGAAAAGAGGGGGCCTTGGCCCCTGAGAACGCTCTGTGAGGAGACCACAGCTGTACACTCCCAGCAGCTAATTGGTCCTTATCTAGCTGTCCCATTCATCTTCATTTTTTACCAATTACTGAGCATTATCTGTGTTCTCAGTTGGGTATGGGACTTAATCCTTTTTGGTTAAGCCTGTTCTACAGCTTGCAAATTTCGACTGGAGGAAGGGGGAGGAGGGGTGGGCACACGGAGGTAAAGGTAACAAGAGGGGGGGCCAGAAGTCGTAGCAAAAAATGAACTTCCAATCATCCCTCACTGGCAATAGATAAACAATGACATCACACGTCGGAGAGGGGAAACAATGAATGAAATTAATTATTGGCATATTAATCCTGGTCCTTGTTTGCAAACGTTGCAGCCTCATTGATTAGGCTGTTCTCCTTGCGCTCACCATTATTGACTTGTTAAAACCATATTCTCTAGTCATTAGTGGGTTCCTCGCTCACGGGTAGCAGCGCTTTACGGCCGCGCAGTTAATTATTCAGCATGTACTCATTTTAAAGCAAAATCATTCTGTTTACTTTCCAAACAATTCAAGCACAGTACATTGCTCATCCAGAAGGTACATCAAGATGCTGCAATCTGGGGCAGTTAGCCTTAATTTTCTGAGATCAATGCATAACTAGTCTCCTCTCTATATGGGGTCTGTGCTTGGCCATGTTGCAGAGCTGAGTGAAGTCAGCGTGGATACCATGCACTAATTACTGGAGTGTTTACTGCACTGTTGGATAGCATTTGGAGTATTTTGGACCATATAAGCAAATCTGTGGGCTTCGTTGTAGACAGAGGAGCACAGTATTAAGATGAAAGTTCATGCAAGGGAAAACAGTGGAAAAACAGTATTTATCGGTTGTGAAATGAGGTTTCAGAAGTTCAAGTTTGGCCTGTGAGCAGATGCAGCCGTGCACATAAAAGCAGATTACGTAAAGACGGCCCTGCACTTTGATAAGGATCGGTTTGGTCACACTCTCTGCGCCAGCTGTCAGCACAGCTCCACTGCTGCGATTTAATTAGTCTGTTTATGTCCTTTCTAATAATAAAACCCTCCGGGTGGAAGGACATGTCCAACAAGTTTAGGGAGGTGCTCCAACCTGCTAGCCGCACTGGTCCTGGTGGCTCCATGCGGCCAAATGTGGGCCGTGATGGAGGATCAACTTCCTGTGCCTCTAGACAGAGCCATGGCCCCTGGGCTCAGATCAAGAATCACCCCCCTTCCTCAATCCTAACCCTAACCATTAGGGGATAAAGCACACACTGACCTGATATGAGTGTCTGGGGGCAACTTCATTCATCTTCTGCTCTAACACTCTTATGGGAGCTTTTGTCAAGCTAGCTCTGTGGAGAGGCTAGATTGTTGCCATAGGCTGAAAAGAATTCATTTCTTTAACGTACACCACCTCTGTTGCTGCCGCAGACGTCGCCCTGTCTCTTGTAGGCAATTAGTCTTTTATTTTTTTTAAACCTTTTTAGCTCTCTCACCTTGCAGAGCAGCGCCTGCTGCTGTTGGTGAAACGGCTGGAAGTAACTGCATCGTGCCAGACAGGGAGTAGCACCGCCGGAAAACTGCCTTCCAGTCTGAGTGAAGAGCTTGATGGGTCTCTGTCTGTCTCATGGGCTTTGGCCCTCGCCATCTCTCTATTAGGCTGCTACGCTCATGGGAGCCAGGTGACAGATAAGTGCGAAGCGGCGCACACATTTTAATAGACATTTCAAAAGATAAACCTGATAATCATTGCTCTCTTTAATGAAGTCTAATGTCCTTGTTCTAATTCCGGTTGCATCCGTGGCTAGGCAGCAGCGTAACACGTGCACGATTGGGAAATCGGGAGGCACGCTGACGAAGCTGCACAACACACAACGGCAGAAATAGATTACAATAACAGCAGGGAGGGGGATTGATTAAACATTATTTCTGTAATGATCCATATCAAATTCTATCATGTTTGAGTGGCAGAGGAGATGCAGGGAACATACCCATGTCTCCCTCAACAGCTAATGCACAGCTATAAAAAAAACAACTGACCAGTTGAGTTGTCATCTCTCATCAACATTAGGCCTCGTTTTTCATTAATTGCTTGGATTAATTTGGAGCGCTTTGATGCGGGGGTGATGCTTGTGTTCGTCTGTCCCCTCCTCACTATTGTCTGTCAGGTTGAATTTAGCCCGGGAAGAGGCTGACCTTTGAAAGTGAAGAGATCAACACAATCTGATAAGACAATGTCACTTGGTGTAAATGTGATACGTGTAATAAATGACATTCAACCTTTCAGTGATGATGAGCTTTCGCAGGTCGCAGTAATGCGACTTGGGCATGGGGTGTAATTGTGCAGAATCGGGGTAGTTTTCACAATAAGGCTGGACCATGTGCTCCCAATTTGTCCAATAAGGACACTGCTGTATACTAGCCTTCACAATAAATCTCAAATTAACTGTTATCACAATATCAGCCAGTGGGATTTGTGTATCGCTAAAGACAGCGTAAGCAGCGATACATGGTTGCCTGAAATGTTTTAACACATGCTAAATAAATCTCACGGCAGCCTGAAGTATTTACGAATTGAACAGAGCCCTTTGTACATTCGACCAATCAGATGGAGCCCTTCAAGCCACTGACCAATCAAACAGACCCCTTTATGTCGTTGACCCATCGAGTAGAACCTTTTTATGTTAGATGCCCGCCCCTGATGATATACAAATGATATATTTGTTGTTTTTTGTTTTGCTGATTGTTCATGCATAGCTAGTCATATTGTCATCACAATATTGATCTCTAACATCACACATTGTAAGTTTTCCTCATATCGTGCAGCCCTACCGTGTGACAACCTTTCAGTGATTCAATGGCTGACTGGAAAACAGCACACCGTCTTACTGGTTGTCCCTCATGAGGTTGTTGTAAAAAAAGGAAGGAGGTATCAATGCTAATTTTTGTAATTAAAACAGATGATCCAACAACCAGGAGCAAGCTGAAACCCCGTCCCACCACCCCCACTGACGTGAAATGACGGCAGAGTGGATCATGATTGATAACGCTCGTCAATATATTTCATTTCGGAGCCTTAGTCAAATGACAACTGGTTGTCATTGACTGAAAGCAATCTTTTTAAAAGGGGGGCCTTTGCTAAGTATCAGATGAAAATGATTCCTCTGTCTGCTTGGGTGTCACTGTCTGCAGGAGCTTTATTGATTGGACTTGAATATATTGCAGCCGCAGTAGTAACAGCTGCTAGTAATATCTGCCTTCTCCTGCTGCTCTGCTCCTCTGCTCGCAGCACTTACCGCGCTGCGGCTCATCGTTGGAGTGCTCAGATGTCAGGGATTCATCGCACAGATTTTTGCGTGTTTATCCGGAGTGATGTGTAACAAATATAAAGTGAGTCCTGTTTGGATTCATATCATAAAAACAAGGTTTTTTCTTTTTTTTTCTTTTAGTAATGTGTTCTAAAGGGCTTTTCTCTCCACCCCATCATGATTGACTCAACCCAGCATTGTTTCTCCCGCTCCGTGTTATCTAGCACAAGGATGCTGGCACTGGCCGGTAAAGGTCATTTACCGTAATGAGATTTGCCACATGCAAGCATATGGCCTGATTATTGGCCCCGTTCGTTAACGCTTTTCCGCAAAGAGACAAATAGACGGCCAAAATGAGGCGCGGGTGGGGAAAGGGATGAAACGTGTTTAGCATTTTCACCTCAAAGAGCGGGAGAACTTCTTTCACAACAGATCTGTCGCGGGGATGATTGATCTTTCAATTTTCATAAGGAATGCATGCCATTAGAGCAGAAGATTCAAATTATGCCGCAAAAGTAGCCTGCCTTCGATTTTATACACTTAAAAGACAAACACCTCTGTCTGTCTCCTTGATAATTTCTACCACATGTTACGCTCCAGTGGTTAGACTTGGAAGGCAATTATGTTACCTCATCAAACCAAAAATGTTTTCTTTTCATGGTCTCTCTTACATTACAAGGCCTTTCCCAGCAACATTTGCCCACCTGAAGCCCTGAAAAAGTGCATGTTTTTGTGTTTATTGCTGTGAGGTATCCAAGCCTCGTGCATTTTGGAATGTAAAACACATTGTTTGCATGTGTGTTTTTCCTTCATGTCTGTGTAATTTTACCTGTACACAAACGTAAGCGGGGGCATCGTTGTCCGACTGTTTTCGTCCTTCCACATCCTGCAGGAAGTCTCTTTTTTTATGATGCTAGTTTCACATAGATCGCTGGCGGCCGTTTGTGTGCAAACGTGAGCGCAGAGCAGGTATTTAACAAAGACAAGATGTTTGCTTTATTATCAACATTAACTGCACAAACACAAAAAAAAGCTTCAAAGTTGCGTTCAATGACACTGAAGGGCTGTGGGTGGCTACATCAAAGCGCCGTACCTTCCTCACTCCCCCCATTTTAATGAGGAACAGGACTCAACAGCCTTGACTGAACCCGCCATCTGCGTGCGTCTGTTTTTTGTTGTTTGCATCGGGGTGTGCATGCTTGCATGAATGCAGGAGAAGTTTCTGTGCACGTGTAAGCATCCGCTCGTGTCGCCTTAAGTGGCAGACGGCATATTTAAGGAGGCTGGGTGTAAATATTAACGGTCTAGTTTGTTCAGCAGCATTATGGGCACTTTTTTTGTGCTTTTCCCCCTTTTGGGATCACACTTCCTTCAAGCAACCACAAGAAAGGTGCTCTGTGTTTGCGCGCCACACCCGTGTGGAGTGCACAACGCGGGGGGGCTTTTTACAAGCACAATTAGTGGGAAAACTGACTGCATACGCATTGTGCAGCAAGTCGGCCCATTTAGCTGCTTGACTGGAACAGTCCTGTTCGGTTTGACAGATCAGAAGAGGAAAAGCGTCTCGGTGCCACGGCAAAACGAAAGGCTTAGCGGTGGGCAAATCAGGCCTTTGTCTTGTTCAATTCCAATCAAAGGATAACTAGAAATGTTTGTTTGACAACAGCATTTACCATGCGTTGTTCAGAAGCCCAGAGCCTCCCAAACAAAGACAGATAGGCTTTAAACAAGTCATTTAATTAGCACCGGATCCCCAGCTTTGGCTGCGCCAACCAATTATACATTCCTGAGGCATGTGCAGGTCCTATTTCACAGGAGCGCCAGGCAGATCCTCTCCAGCCCTGTCTCTTACAGTACATCTCTCCCCTTCCATTTAAGAGAAGGTAAATAGCCCAGACAGACAGCTTCATTAGCCAGCGTCTGAAGAGCGCGGGGCCGATTGTCGCTTAAATAGTGCGCTTTTACTGCAGGCCCAGCCAGCGACCTCCGATCAATTACAGCTGACATTATTGTTTGTCAGGAGCTTTTTTTTTTTCTTGGACAGAGGGAGTAAAAAGAAAGAAAAAAAAAAATAGATCAAGCCTTAGCTTTGGCTGGAAATGTAATCTTCCCCCTCTCTTTTGTTCTTTTCCCTCCACAAACAATAAATCATTCAGTTGAAAAGATAATAAAGTGCCAAGTAGGAGCTAGTTTAATTTTTGTCAGGGGAAATGTGTCCACAACAGAGTTAAGGGCAAAGGGGTGGTTGCTTTTCGCACCATTTTCAATGACAAAAGCTTTGTTTCTTTTCTTCCCCCGTTTACTTGCCTTTCCACTAGCTTTAAACCTAAAGGCTTTAATGAAGATGAACCACACCGCGCATTACTGCAAAGCTCTCCTTTTTGTGCCATCAAATGAACACCTTTTTTCATCATATTAAAACGCTCAACCTTCACTTTTTTTGTCTGATTCTCATAAGCAACTGCCATCAGCCAATCGGTCCTGATGTAACAGCCTTTTAATCACGCCGTTACCGAGGGCTGTTTTAATCCATTCAGTTCATCCTGTGCGACTGGGATCTTTGCTTACCCATGCGTGATCTTACCAGCACTGTGAAACATATTAGCTGAGCTGTTTATATTAGTATTAAGCGATTTGTAGTTTTAATGATGGTAAATTGAAGCTCACCTTTTCAGCTCCCTCAGGCTTAATTCAGGTAAATTGCTTCAAATGTACTGCTTATACCCTTCACGAAAGTTGGGGGGGGAGGGGGGTGTTCTGCCTCCCCTAAGATTAGAAAACCAACCAACATGGATCAGGAAGTTTGAGTATCTGCACATATATGTCAACAACAACATCTAAATAACACACGATCTTTGGTATACCGTAACTCTTTGACCAGTGTTGTGTAATTGTGCAAAGCAGTTTTCTCCCTGACAGAGTTTGCTGATTTTTACGTCGATTGCATAAACACGTCAAAACTGTAAAGTGTTGCATTTCTCTGCTTCAGAATCCAGTGGAATTACGTTAATTGCTTTGCTTCAACGGTTGAAGAGTTACAGTAGTTGAAAGGATGTAAACCCTTGAGCTAAAGTTCTAGTGTTGAAGGGTTAAAGCCTCCGACACTAGTCCCAATTGCCCTTACCGGTGGATACGGCGACCTGCAGACAAAAAACAGGCAAACCTGTACAGGGCATCCAATATCAAGATCATAGACTGCTTGGTGAACCTGTAGAGTTCAATTTTTATCCACATTTTTCTACAGGCATGCTGTGGTCGACAGGTCGTAGTGAACACTTATACAACACGCAAGGGTAAGTAAGGGTGAAGAAGGCAAGACACGGACACATTATACAGATGTCTAATTTTTTTAACCCCCCCCAGATCCTGCACACTGCTCAAGTGCTATTCAAATGATAAATGTGTGCTCCTTGAATTGCCCTGCATGGAGCCTGACCGTTTGAAATTAGGCAATTTGTAGTTTTTGTGGGCGTCCTATGGGGCATCCAACGGGCACTGGCGTATCACCTGTACACCTGTGCAGCATTTGCACACGGTTAGAAAGGAGCCAGTATGTGCACTTTACTAATGTCTATAGTGTAGAGTGAGGGCACCGTAAGACAGCATTACGACAAAAGTGTGTAAGAATTTATATTGTTCTTACAAATACTTCACGATACACTTACCACAAGCACAACAATTGTACGCTCATGTTAAAGGTGGCAACACATACCTGCACTCCCTTTAAGATGCGCCTGCACCTGTCTACAATCCAAAAACTTGCTGCATCCCGCTGCACCCAGGTCAACCCCTGTATAGTGGGACTAAGGCTGCAGGTGTCTAATGTGCGTTATTTAATATTTGTTTACCTTTTGTATATCAAACTGTGTGACTTGAAGTTGAGTCTTTTGCTTTACAAGTCAAAAGAAAGGAGGAAGTGCACCCAAGCGATGTAAAACTAAACACTTTAGGGCTTTCAAACATGTAAATGCCATTCCCACCTGGCTCCTTTCAGTTTCAACTGGATTTGGGACGCTCCTTGTTGGAGTTGCACGTTCCCCCTGTAGTGTCCTGAAAGGGTCTTTATGGGAAAAGCAGTGCTCTGGGATGGGGCGACATGAAAGGGGCTGGACAGGCGCTAAAAGCGAGACTAATACCCTTCGGAGGGGAACAGAAGCCGAGTGTTCTTTGGCTTGGCTGTCAGTCAAGTGGAGATCCATCGTGAAATTCTCATGCCATCAAGAGCACGGAACAAGGAGATCTATAAAGGAATGTTGTTTCAGTTGACTTTTCATCGCGTTCCTTATTGATTTGATACACGTCTCCCTTTAACTGAAAAAAAAGGTGTTGTATTACCACCCTTAAATGTAGGATGTGGCCCTCAAGTGGCCTTGGCAGGCGGATAGGGAGCCTAGACCTCTCCATGTTGTCCTACAGTAAATACCCCTGCAATCAGGTCCTCTGCGGTGTTTTTTAAATGAGCTTAGCCTGCTGAGTGGTAATTGATTCAGTCTGAGCTCGAGCGGAGGCGCCGATACAAGGTGCTGCTTGGATTCCGCCTTTCTTTAATCTCCCTCGCTTTATTTAGTTTGGGAATACTCACCACGGAGAAATCTTTCTTATGGAAATCAATGCTTCTTTGGATGGAGGTGGCATGACAGGGAGGAGTACTCGTGTCCTTTCATTTCCAGCCAGTGTCCTTCTCTTTAGAGGCTTCACCAATGCAGATCTCCTTGCCCTTTGGCTACTGATGTTTTTTCAGAAAAGAAGAGTGCGGTTGTTTTGTGGATGGTGTTCTGTAGTGGGGTGGGTTTTTTTTTCTTTCACTCTCTTTCACGCAGCTCCTCTTTTCCTCTTTCTTCTTTTTCTCAATACCTTGAACCCAACTGCCAAGAAGGAGCGAAGAAAATAAAAAGAGGAGTGAAAAATCAACAGAGAGACTCAGTCAGATCTTCTAGTGTCTGTGAGGTTTTTTTTTTTTTGTGCTTTAAAGCATTTCAGGAAAAGCAAGTGGAACAAGACCAAACTGTTTCCAGTCACTTTTGATCCTGCCAGTTCAAAGTCCCCATGGAGCAGACTGAGAGAGAACCGGGGGGTTGCCAGTGATGGGGAGGGAGAACAGACACCTAGCTTTGACCTTCTGTCTGCGCTCACATACTTTCAAAACTGCCTTGTTTTCATTAAGCCGCTTACAAACCCAGTGCAGGGAGACAACCTGACTCCCTCCCAGCCCCTTGTTGTATCTTTATTAGACTTTCTGTACTCCTGAGACCCCTCAATTCATTTTGTTCCTCTACAATGGACACAAGTTTTTCACATAGGCTAAAAACTGACCTTTTTACTCCGCACAGTCTGGTTGAACCTTAGGAAAGGACATTTTAAAGCCTTGGCTTAAGACGATAACACATTTGTTTTATTTTCAGAAAATATTTTAAGTTATAAAGCACTTTTGTTTTAAACTTGTCCCAAATTAAAACAGTTTTAAATGTCACTTTGGTTGCTTTTCAAAGTTCCCGGGAGCATTTGATTTCCCGGCAACAGGTTTTCAAATGTACTTTACAACTGTACAAAGGTTTTTTTTTTTTTGTCTTTTGTACGGTGGCCCTGAAGTTCAAATCACGTCAACAAATCACTCAATGCAAAAACATATTAAAGATCACAATTAAAAAAGCAAAAACAAATAATAAAAACTCACTACGCTTTAGAAATCCCAACAAAATTCCTGAAACCAAAACACAATAAAAAAAAAGAAAGGAAATAAAAAAGAAATGTTTAGGAAAACAAAAGTCATTTTCACAAATCAAAATTAAATGTTAAAAATCAAAACACAATAATTGGAAAAAGTAGATATTAAGAATATTGCTGATTGGATGATGACGTTTGATTTTTGATGTTTCGGCTTCAACGTCCGCATACTTATAAAGGTTTTCTTATGAGTACGGAGCAGATCCTTTTGTTTCATTTTTTTAATGTATCTTTTTGATTTATGGAAATGACTTTTGTTTGAATTCTTAGGTTTTATATTTTTTTAATTGTGTTTTGGTTTCTGGAATTTAGCTTTGATTTCTAAAAAGTTATTTTGTTTTTTGTTATTTGTTTAGCTTTTTTAAATTGTCTTGATCTTTAAAATGTTTTTGCGTTGAGTGATTTTTTGTCGGTGCTTCCGTACACAACCACACTGCGGTCCTGCCGCACTTGTGTAACTCTTGCATTTAAATTCTCATTTGACTAATGATTTCTGTCGCTTGTTTTTCTGTGATGTTTAACCCATAATTTCCATATTGTTGGTTTTTGTAGTCATTTTGTTCCAGTGATGAATGTGTCTTTAGTAAATGTAGCTCTTTGAACATCTGTTTATATAGTCTTTAATTTTTTAGCAGTTGTTTATACTATTAGCATATTATTACTATTACTATTATCATATTATTATATTAAAGTAAAATAATTATGTGTATTATGTTAACTAGGGAAGATACCAAAGATACATTAACTTGAAATATTCCTTTTATTATTCCCTTTATAATTGGTAACAGAGTTTTATTGGTATTCAAGATTTTCAGAGAATCTTATTGGTTGGGAAAATTGACTGATGAATTGACCCACCACAGGTTTGTAGTCAGGAGGCGGAGCCTCACAAGTTTCCCCTGTGAATACTTCACTGATGTTATGCATCATTGAGTAACCAACAACCTCTTCATGTGTCCTAGGCCTGGAACTCCCCTTCATGATGATGCCACACCCCCTGATTCCAGTCAGCCTGCCCCCAGCCTCTGTCACCATGGCGATGAGCCAGATGAACCACCTCAGCACCATTGCCAACATGGCTGCTGCAGCACAGGGCCAAAGCCTCCCCTCCAGAATGGTCACCTCTGTTATAAAGGTAGATTTTAAAACAGGAAGTGATGTCACACAGTATCTACTCTATTGCCTAACTGCAACTTTTTGGACTGGATATTTATTTTGTGTTGGTGTGTATTTGTGGTTACTGGGTTTGCAGGAGCGTGTGCCGGACAGCCCCTCCCCTGCCCCCTCCCTAGAAGACAGCAGGAGGCCGGGCAGTCACCCATCGTCCCATCGCAGCAGCAGCGTGTCCAGCTCCCCGGCGCACACAGAAAGCTCCTCGGACAGGATACGTGAGTCTCTCTTCAACGGGACATCAAAACTAAGTCAGCTGTGCTGGAAAGTTGTGAAAAAAACTGTTTGGTTTCTTCAATCACATTTCTACAGCCATACATCACAATGGCCTGTCCATGAACCAAGCTCTGCTAGGCCTTTCCCCCAACATCGCTCCAGGGCCCAAAGAGGGGGACCTGGCCCACGACATGAGCCATGAAGTAAAGAGGATGCACGCCGACAAAGGTACGTTCCACTTCTCAACTGTTGTGAAAATGACTGGCAAACAGCAGGAACTCACAATTCCAACACAAACAGCATAACTTTAACTTACCACCTAACTGATTAAGGCTTTGTACTTACAGTGCTCCCTCGCTATAGTGCGGTTCAACTTTCGCAGTCTTACCGTGATTTTCTTCAGTGCAATTTTCCTTTCAGTTTTTTTACGGCACAGTGTTCTGCGTCCTGATTGACTTTAGGCCGCTTTAGTCAGTATCCTCTGGTTATAAAGTGTTCAGTTTACTGAATCAACATAAAGATCTTCTTCATTCTGTAAAACTGGACTTTTTATTCTGTGAAGGTTTGAACTTTGAGAGTTTATACAAGAGAGAAAAGTGTGAAAATAATAATGTCTGTCTGAGAAAAGTGTACAAAGTGTGGAGTGAGGAGTTTTACAGCTTTAAAACATCTGTAATCAGAGGGACCACTGTATTTTCTAGTGTTTTTCTAGCTTTAAAGCATAGAAAAAACAACAAGTACTTTTTTTTTAATTGTCAGGAGTGCATGGACTATTATTATGTACTAGAAGATTATTTAATATAACACAAATATTAGCTAATACAAATAAAAGATATGAGGCTTTTACTTTTTTTAACTCCCTTGCCGAATTTTCTTCAAATTTTTTTTAATCTTGTCCTGTCTTTCCAAAACAGAATATTATCATCATCATCATCATCAAAGAAGCATGGACATTTTATGAGTTTTTAGAGATCTATGTTCATTTTATTCATTTCTATGTTCAATTATTCAATACTTAGATCGATTCATTGGTAAGAATTACAGAAAACTAATGAAGCTTTTGGTCTGCAAAACCAACATTTACACAAAAACAATCTGAGATGTAAATATTTGAGAATTAAATTACAAGCCCAGTCTTTTTTTCTCCAACACGTGTGGGAGGGTGAGATCTCAGGTTACAGTATTCCCTTTTCACAGGGTAACAACACACTTTAAGGTTATTGAGGGGGGCTTTATACATCTGATTTTATGTCTGCACTGAGCTGGAGAACCGCTCTGAAATAACACACTCAGATCAGGGGGAGAGGAGGATGGGGACTTCACCTCACCTCCTAAAAATATTTGGAATGCAAAAAGAAATGCAAATGATGATGCTCTTTTTCTTAAAAAAGTCATCCAATTTGTTTCAATTTTTTTAAGTCAACTTCATAAACGGTGCATTTGGTGTAAAGGAGTAATGAAAACTTTGTTGGTTTAGTTTCAAAGCACATTAAATTCCTCTATTGCACAGGATATGATGACATATGGCGTCATAACTAATTGGGTTTTGAGAGAATTAAAAAAGAAATAATATAATATTCTCTCATGGTTGCATCACACACTTGAACTTTTTTCTTTCTTGCTAATTGACTTTTGCATAATTAAGCTTTGTCCTTCATCACATTAGATTTTTTAAATCTAAACTTAAAGGGAAAAAAATGATTTATGCATTCTTATTTTTGCTCTAAACAGTAGGGCTGTAATGAGCATCAGAATGTCGGAAATCCACGATCTGTTCCAGCAAAATCGGGTATATATTTGGGTCATTTGGATTTGTGATCTTTATAAATATAGTTAAGTAAGGTAAAATACACTAAAAGTAACGTCATTATTGATCTAAAATTATAGAATAAAGTTGTATTTTAACTATATCAACAAAAAGATGAAGCTGATTTAGTAAAATCAGTTTGGCAAAATCCATTTAGGTTTAAATATAGTCAATTATTTGAATAAAAAAATATACTAAGTATGAAAGTTTGACCATCTTGTGATGAATTATGTGATGTCATGACTGTCTGCTGGCGGAGAAGCCGTGTCGGAACATGTCTACAAAATGTTCCTCTTAAGTTTGAAAAAAGTCAGTTTATTAAACATGTTTTCTGTTAGAAACACTGTTGTCAGTTTAGATGAAAGGACTGGGAGGGTTTTCGAGTTGTTCAATTTTGATTTAGGGGTCGTCTTCATTTATGTCTTCTTGTTGGGTGTCTACTGGAACTGTAGTCTGCAAAACTTTGAGGAGGGAAAAATGCTGAGAACAATTTCAGAATTTGTCGTGAAATAACCCCACATGTTTTTTTTCCTGCTGAAGTCAACCAGGAAATTGACCGAAAAACCTTTGAGTTTGACATTGTTTGAAGGTTAAACAATCTCTTTATTTAAAAATCTTTGATTCTGATCTCATGTTCTAAATAAAGATATACATTTTAAATCATGATATTAATTTTCATACATCCAGTAAAGAAAAACACATAGCAACCATTCAAACATAATGTGTTATAGTAAAAATCATGATTCGATGTGTAGATTATTGATTGGTAAATCAAAGCTGATTACCATCTACAGTGCTATTGAACAACAGCAACAGTGTTGAGTTCAAAAACATCAAGGTGGCAGAGTGAGGCACAAATAAGGCAGATCGTCGTTTCTTGTGTTATCTGTGGGTTTTTGTTGGGTGTCACTGGGTGGGGTGGGGCCGATAATGACATTAAAGCCACTGTGGAAATCATGGTGCTTTATGTTCCCTGTTGGCTGCGCTAACATGAAGATCAGTGTTAGACCTTCACACGAAGGGTGTGAAGCAGAGAAGAGTAATAATTAGCAGGATCATGAGCTAAATTCATGGCTCCCAAACTGCCTCGCCGTGCATGCATGTGTGTGATTCTCCTGATTTCAATGGTTGCATGTTCATATGGAAAAGAAAAAGGCAAAGTGCAAAGGGTGATGTAAACAAAGATGGATGTTTTTTCGCCTTACAGAATAAATGAGCTGAAATGTCCTCAAATCTCAGCTGAAGTGTCTCCTCCTCACTGCTATAATCAACACAAATTACTCTTAATTTCTTTGCAACGCTGGAGTAGAACGCCAATGACCCGGCTGTCCGCGGCGGTTCCAACCAGTTGACCCGCGCACATCTTTTCGCAAACACAAGCTGTATTATCAGGCGAGATTGTCAATTCCTGATATGTCACCGGACTTGATTAGGATTCCAGCTCCTCCAATCTGTGCGCCAGAGGTCTTGGGCTGTGGAAAACATTTTTATAAAATAACCCATTAATGCAGAGGAGTGCAACTAAATTAGTTACCAATTTGCTGAGCATGAATTAATGAAGAGAGCTTCTCCCGGCTCCCACAGTTGTAATTTTCATAATAACCCCAGACCTTTATTTGGCAGGTTGTTTAGTTTTTTCGTTTGAAGGTTTTCATTAGTCTAATGAGGACTGTGCAAGGGCGAGCAGTCAGCACAATTTACATGAGGAAGCTATCATAATAAATGAGGCAATTTGAATAACATGCACAGGTTTATGCAGCGAGATAAGAGAGATTGTAGCAGCAAGATACAGAGGTAACCAATACATTAGAAGCAACTAATAACTAAAGTAATTCCAATAAAAGCTATGAGTGAAGGGAATAAAATTAATGATAGAAATATTGAACTGTAATGATATGATACACGATGCATTAGATTAATAAAACAAATGCACTCCATTGTTAAAGAGAGAAAGAGGCTCTCACCATCGGCGGCTTTGTTTATGGCGAGCTTTTTAATTATGCTTGTTCATCGCATCGGTTTGTTTAGATAAATGAGATAACATTCCAACGGTTTAATGATATCTCTCCACTTGTTTGATCTTTATGATCCTGGCCCAGCCTTAAATTAATCTTTTGCAATGGAGTGGTAGAGGAGAGCTCAGCGGGTGCAGGGGGAAAGGATGCAGTGCCCCGGCTCATATGGAGACTATTTAAATAGCCAGACACCTTAGAGACAGCCGCTATAATGTCTCATCACTCATATCCTATGAAAGCGTCTCCTTCTTTTCTTTTTTTTTTTTTTAATATCGTCTCTGGTGATGAAGGACAAAGACTGTTTGTTGTTGTATGAAAAAAGACCGTTTCCAAACTTGTGTCATTGTGTGCAGACTAACCAGATGGTCGTTTTTTTTGTTGTTGGGTTTTTTGTTTTTTTATTTGGATGGGATTTGCTGTTTGAACCCTTTTTCTCCCCACTTTTCTCGAGGAAAAAAAAAAGATTAGATGATGTGGGAGGGGGGAAAAGAGGCAAGAAGAAAGGGAAATGTCATCTCATATGTGACTAATTGAATTGCTTCAAACCCGAAGTCTGCGGCGATTGCTTCCGACAAGCCTCTGTCTCATGAAACAGCAGGTAGCTGACAAACAAGGGGAAATTTGAAAGGTACAGAAGCCTTTGGCTGTAAACTCACGTTGGACATCAAACACTGGATATCATTTTATTTCCTCAGGGAAAAGGTGTTTGAAACACAAACCATATGCACGCTACGTATGTTGAAGTGCAAGAGGATGCTATAAAATTTAAAAAAAAGGGAAAAAAACTTGTGGAACTCAAAGCTTTGGGCCAAAGGGAGGTTTCACCACCATCCACACACCTTTTGAAAGCAGCTTTCCTGTGCACCACAGCTCTAAAAGGCCGGACAGGACAGAAAAGGTTATGTAAAGCCCATTTTAAAAGTGGATAACTCACTGGTAACATGATATTTGCATCTTCTTGGAAAACGTTATATATACTTATTGACACAACAGGAGATGCACTCATAATGTTCTTCCAAGCACAAATGGTAGCCTGTGGTGTTATGTCACGCAGAAGTGCATCTTTTCATACTGAGTTGCTGCATTCTCCAACAAAGTACGGAACACATTTGCTGCAACTTTGCTCGTGAAACACTCCCATCAGGAAGGGTTTCTTTGAACTATGCATTGGCGTAATTGTTCCTCCCAAATCCCCACTAGCCTCCACCCACCAATGAGCATACACTAGATGGGTCAGGGTTGCAACAACATCACATGTTGGTTTGGGTTCACCAATTTTCAACCAGTTTTTCAGTTTCAAAATAGACCAACAGGTGGGAGAAGCAAGTTTTGGATTTATTATAAAGTTAAGGCATCGAATCCGGACTTAAAATCTTACTTTAGTCAGACTGAATGAGTGGATGAGTAGTGAAACTTTTTTTTAAAGAAAATAAGATTTTAGTTCCAGATACCAGGCTTCAACATTAAGACAACATCACCTGGATAAATAAAATCCTTCACCAGTAAGTTTAGGATTTGTTGACCCAGGCTATCTTAGAGATGAGGATGTTATGTTCACATGTCAGTCCAGAGACCAATCCGCATTGAACTCCTCTTTTCTAATCTCTTTAGATATGATGTAAAGGAAAATGAATGTAAATAACTCACAGAATAGTGGTATAGTATGCTACATTTTCCAAAAGGCAACTGTGGGGAGAAGGTAGAGTAGTTGACCTCTGATCAGAAAGTTGCATGGGCCTTGGCCAAATGCCCTTAGGCAAGACACTGACGCGGTTGAAGGGTGGTACCTCGTTTTGTCTGAAGGAAGAAGGAGTTGACAAAGAAGGAGTTGACATGTCCCCTTAAACTCATTTTGTGCCCAATGTTAAATGCCAGACTAGGGAGGATTTTCTATTAGACACAGCATTATAGTACGCACCCTTCTTGTTGGTTTATTATTATTTAATAAATGTAACTAGGAGACATGTATATACATTTGTTATTAGACATTAAATGGCATGCGACTTTGGGACAGGCACATTTAGTGATTGCACCGAGCATTTCCACTGTACTGCACTCTGGTCCACCTTTTCAAGGAGATGCACCGAACTGTACTCAACCTTAATCAATAAGGAGCTATGGCAGGGGTCGGGAACCCATGGCTCGCGAGCCATATATGGCTCTTTTGATGGTCACATGTGGCTCGCAGACAAATCTTTAATAATTATAGTAATTTTTTTTTCATTAGTCCAGTCCTTCTCGGGCGCAATGCGATGCCAGAAGCGCGCAGTAGTAGCAGTGCTTAGAGAGAGAAATCTGCGCCAGCGCTATCAGTTACTATTATCTATTATTTCACAGAGTTTGTACCAGCTGGAAACCTGTGAATTGCCGTGCCCAAAACTACGCGCTCCCGTCTCTGAGAAAGAGCGCGCAGATGCGGAGACGGGATGTGTGAGGGAGAAAGCAGAGGGTGGGGCTGAGGTGTTGTGGGGACAGGCAGCAGGTGAATCGCGCAGGGATTGTAAAAACGTAAAACCCGCTTCCCGTCACTCACTGCAGCGTGTGAGTGTGTGTTTGGTTCCATGTCTGCATGTGATCAGTCTGTCTCACATCTACAGAACATTCAGACCTAAGATCACGTTTAAAGTCTCAACGCCTGCATGAAGCAGAAACTCACCACGGATCAACTGGACTAAACCATCAGCAAAACTACCACGAGAAATACTCATCATTTATTAGCAACAGAATAACAATGTTATTAAAAAGAATCCACAGACTTATTGTACTTTAAAAATGTTGAAATTAAATCAAATGCACACATTCATTTGTATATTTAGTTTTAAACAAATTGTCGCGGACTGAGTTGGGTGGCTGTTGGGCCGCGTTAAAAGTTCTGGAGTTCATTGAACGCGTCAAGCAGAGATCTGATTGGCTCTCAGTTCTGTCGCTCAGCCTGTTGTTAGGTAGTTTGGACCAATGGGGTTCAGCTATGGGCCGAATAAGGGAAATGGGAGGGGCTGGAGCGGGAGCAGGGGAATATAAAGTTGGGAGAAGCGCTCTCGTCTCGGCGGGAGAGATCCAGGAGTTGCTGAAGTATTTGTACGGCGTTTGTTGCGGTCTACAGTAATCGGAATAAAGAACTTTAAAAGAGGTTAAGTCTCCGTGCCTCAGTGTGGGAAAAGGACACTACATTATTGTATGGCTCTTTCGAAATTACATTTCAAAATATGTGGGGTTTATGGCTCTCTTGGCCAAAAAGGTTCCCGACCCCTGAGCTATGGCATTGTTCAAAGCTTTGGACTTTGGGGGTCATACATGTGGTCCACTTTGTGCTGCACATCATCAGCACTGTTGCACTCCCTGCAGTGTGAGTGATAAAACAGAGCAGGTACCAGCATCGTGCTCTATTAGCATTCTGCTTTTAGTGTGGAACCTGATGGGCTCATAGGAAAATGGTGCATGCGGTTTTGAAGAAAAAAAAGATGAAAAAGACCCAAAAAAAGTGATTTTGAGCCTTTGTAGTCTTTGTTCTGCTCCTTCTTTGCATATGCATCTGCAAGGATAAAAAAGCAGGTGAGGCACTTTGGGTCAGGTGAAACTTTCAGCATCAGTTTTGTGCGATGTAAATATTTCACTGACATTGATGGTATCTCTGTGTAGTATCATTAAAAGTTGGGTATGTTCGGTGGGAGCTCCTTCTCTTCATCTTCCTGACTTTAATGCGTGGAGTTTTGCTCAGCCCCGCCGATGTCCTTGGCATTGCGAGCTTCAAACACATGCTGACTACCTTACTTTCCCTAAGTCAGGAGGCAAGATTATTAGCCATCACAACCCTGAAATGTGACTTGGCAGACAATAATGCTTTATGATCAAACAACTTGTCAGTGCATCCTGTTGAAATGAAAGAGTGCAAAAAAATAATTCAATAGAGGATCAATCAAATTTCCCCCAGCCCATGTGAGAGAGATTGCTGATGGTGCAGAGAGGGGGCTATTCCTCGAGGACATGGGAGTTCATTTGGATATTTGTTCTCCTCCTCATGAATGTTCCATTGCGTGACACCATCTCCTGCTAATCACATTTCACTGAAGAGAGGAGGATGCTTTTAGGGACGTTGAAAAGAGAGAGGTTCTTTTTAATCTTTGAAATGCCTCAAAAGTGACAGAATGCTTTCTCCTGCCAAGACGAGAGGCTCGGATGGGGAGATAAATATGCTGTGGTCAGCTAAGTGTATCTAGTGAGCAGAGAGGCAAATTTAATAATGCATTATCATTCACTGGCGAAGGTGAAATCTCCCTGTCCATCAAAGGGCTGAGGCCTGTTTCATGTTACCCTTCACTGCAAATGAACAAGTGCTTTACTCAGCCATACCAGAGATGCACAGTAGGCACCGGTGCCTTCCTATATGCGCTCCTCTGAACTGTCAGGGAAAACCTTCATAATCAAAGCAATCATCTATCCATCTTGACTGGAGACGTTAATGATCACAACCCTTTATTCCTTCCAAACAGTTCGGAACAATAACCTTCTCCTTTTTAGTTCTTGCTCCCAGAGAACACAAGATGCATTTTACATATCCGAGCATCTGTTGTTATGCAGATTATGGGAACATATTTAGTTGAATGCCCTTGGACAACGCCATTAAACAATTAGGAAGAGGATGTTGCGAATTTGCGATTCAAAACCATTCGTTTCCTCGCAGCAGCAGCAACTGTTGCGGACAGATAAGGTTGACCCTGGATATGTACTTCTGTATTTTTTTTTGGAGACATTCGGCAGGATTGTTTGTATAATTTCATATTTACATGTAAACAGTAATTAAGTGATGCTGCCGACATGCCAGGAGCCAGGCTCTGCCAAGGTAAACACCGGCCCCGTTAGTTTGCCACAGTCCATCATGTTTACAGACTTGCAGAGCCGAGTGCTGTTTGTGTGCTTTTGCTTGGCAAAGCCCATAAAACACCAGCAATTGGATGCCGAGTGTTGAACACAGCCGCTCTTATCGTCTGGCAGTCTGCTGGCTGACTTGAGGACATTGTGAGTCAAACCTTTAAATTTTCACTCTGCGATAATTACGCTCCTATACTTGAGCTTTTATATCCTTTCACTGAGAAAGTAAATCATTCCTAATAAAGAGAGGAAGAATAGGGGGCGAAGGGAAAAGTGCTTGAGGACTAATTCTCTGCACTCCCTCCCTCTCTGGTCTCTGTTCTGGTTTCTTTTTTTTTTTGAAAGGCTTTCTCCAAGTATTGCAGTCACCTTGACTTTGCAGCTGCAGCCTTCTAGTCTGTTGCTTATCCTGCCTAACCCCAGTCTGTCAATTAGGCCTTAAAAAATTAATCTCTTTAACTGGAAATACCATGCCAGCTTTTCTTCCGTCTGTAAATGAAGTGTTATTAATTCACACAGCGCAAAGCTACTGTTGTGAATAATGTTATCAAAACAGATTTCCACACGTTTAACACGTCTCTCCCATTTAAGCCTCTTAAGTATTTTTATGACTGTGAAAGCAGGACTACTAATGGATTTGCATCCGTTTTGCGAGCGACGATGCCACGCAGCTACAGAGCAAGGGCGCCTAAGCTGGGCCCTTTTAAAGTTTACATTTCCCGTTTCCTCCTTTGTTCTTTCATGTTCTTTCAAAAGCAGCTCGGTGTATCCAGTCTGGATTAGTGCCGGCTTTCACAGACACTCGTTCGGCAGGAGCAGGAACTCCTTCTTTCCTGTAGGACTGCAACGGCAGGCAATGATACCCAATACCTCCTCCAAGCAAAGATCTGATCCCGAGTGGACTATGTGGCATCCCACACCAAGCTCATACTTGTCCTATTAAAAGCTGGTGATTATGAGCGATTTCCTCCCTTGTTTGTCTGTCCCAAAGCTTAATTGTGGATGTGTAAGTGGCTTGTGGATTGTGATGCTAAGCGCATATTTCATGTCTTGCCATCAGGCAGGAACGGGACTTTCCAGTCTTGAGTTGAGAAGTCACTCAAACTAATGAAAAACGACTAAGCGAAGAGAACTAAGCAAAAAGAGAGGCCTGCTGGTTTGATGATTAGCGTGTCAGACAAATTAGTGGGGTGTACAGTACAAATGATCCTCTTCTGAAATTGGGAATGATTCCTGGACAAATAGCCAATCAATATCTCAGACCAATTTAATCTGCAAGATTCTCCTGTCAATAAATGGACCTGTACAATGGAGGTCAGTGTGCAAAGGCAATCTGAACTCTTTCAAAGTGTCTCCCAATAATGTCCTTCTCCAAGCATTATCTTTCTGACAGTGTGGGCTCATTGTCGATAGGTGAATTACGGAAATCTATTTAAGTCTGCCTTCCCATTTTTTCTTTTTTCTTTCAGTCTATAGTTCAGAGTCTGTCTCCCATTCTCCGGTAAAACTAAGGTCAGGGATTCAGGCCTCCGGGATCCCCCTACCCCACCTGGTTTCCTCCTCCACCTCGTCTGATCTAACTGGGTTCGTCACTCAGCAAAATGCCATTTGGTCTCTGGGCTGCTGCTCCCTTTAAGGGCTCATTTGAAAGGTGTGCAGTGGCAGAAACAAAAGTCCTGTATGCTTTTATGCAGTCATCACAGTCAGCCAAGCCTGTAATCCTCGGAGGTCCGATAATGACACAGCCCCTGCATTTATTACATGGAGGAGACGAGCAAGGGAAAACGCTGACTTTGAACAAATGAACACTCTGACCTTTATGCAATAAATATGACACGGGCTGCATAAAAAGACAAGATATCTTCCTCTTGAATGGAAGTCAACACGGACTCTGCTCCCTTGTCTCGTTCTTTCCGGATACCTCCTTCTCTTGTATGCATTTTTGCATCCATCTTTTCCTGATTTAGAGTGAAACTACCAAATTTTCTGCTCTATAGGGCGAACTGATTTAAAAGTCCAACTGTCAATGAATGGTCTATTTTCAAATTTATGCCATATATAAGGAGCACCAAACTCGCATTATCTGAGACAAAAGAGTCAGAGATAAGTCTAGCAGTCAGTCAGACTTTAACGGCATTCACAGTAACTCTAGAACGTGTTTGTGACACGCTACACATTAGAGTATTCTCAATACCTGAACTTCCCAACCTTGTTGGCAACACGTGAAAAAACAGACTGATATGCTAAAACAAATACTACTGTGAATACGCTAACTCCTACAACGCTACACACTGAGCGAATTCACAATAACAGCCAACGAAACATTTTGACAGAGCGCTGTGTACCTCTCAACATCAGTAAACACAATAGGAATTAATCTATATATAAAACACTCCAGATTATAAAGTGCACTGTTGTTGTTTTTTTCTTTTAATTAAAGCTTTTAAATGCGTTTTGTAATTTTTACTCCATGATTAACTTTCTGGTGGCATTTACGCAAATTAAACGGGACGCCATCCATACGTCACTACCAAATCCAAGTCTTTAGTTGGTCAAAGTCCAACTGGATTCAACTTTGACTACGCCTTTGGTGGCAGACGTTTAGTGCGTAGAGCCCAAAAATGGTTTTAAAAATGTTAGTAGCTATGCGTGAAAGCGAGAGTTTTGAGCATGGAAGCCCGAAAACATCCAATGACGTGCATTTATATAGACCTTTCATTGAAATTGGGGGACTTGAGCGCGTATTGCTGAGGGCAGTGTGAACGGAGCTTGATGTGAACACTCCTGGTATGGTATCATTTGTCGATCCGCTGTCAGCTAACTTCCATGAATTAATCTCATACAAAATAATTATCAGCTGAAGCAGCAGCATTCATTTGTAGTCGTCAAAGTCGCAGCAGAAGGTGCGATTCTCTTGAACTGTCAGCATGATCTCTGTCTAGGTGTTTTTTTATTTCCTCACCTCGGACCGCCTTCCTGACAGTAAAGGATTTATGGTTATTTCCTCCATGCAGCCTGTCCATCTGTGGCTCTATCTTCATATGGCCTTGAGAATACGATTCAATTTATTAAGGCAAAGCAATGGACTCATTACTTTAAGAAAGGTGGCGAGCCAGGCAGAGTGAGAGAAAAAGGGAAAAGTGACACACTGAATTGGTTATTAATGGAAAGGCGCAGCCATAGGGCAGTTGAAATTTAATGATATCCTACAAGAAAATATGAGGGTGTCACTCTCCAAAAAGTCATGCTAAATGTCAACATTTTAAGGTCCCGGTGCTAATTTTATGCCTGTGCACAGTAATGTTTTGGAGAGCGTTTAGGAAACACGGCCCAGTGGCCAGCCTGATTATCCCACTCACCTTCTCTCCTCTCTCCAAATGGGTTTGTGCAGCAAGCGATTTCATCTCTAAGTGAAGGGAACAGTGG
Source organism: Oryzias latipes (assembly GCF_053564925.1). Classification (NCBI taxonomy): domain Eukaryota; kingdom Metazoa; phylum Chordata; class Actinopteri; order Beloniformes; family Adrianichthyidae; genus Oryzias; species Oryzias latipes. The sequence continues at coordinate 9,474,208 of NC_136257.1, read as the reverse complement.
GGAGGGCAGAAAGAGGGAGCGCTGGAGGAAAACACGCGGTTTGATTTTCATGCTGTGATAAGAGAGTGGGAGCCAAATGTTACCTGTTAATCTAGCCCAAACCGACCGGGGCTCTTGACTTTGTCCCTCAGCAGGGATGGGGCAAACACTCATTTTCCTCTCTCTGTGATGAAAAGGAAATTAGCCTAAATGTGATGAGGATGCATTAGTGTGTGTGCCGCGCATGTGCGTAATGAGTGTGTACGCGACCGAGCCTCTTTGTTTGCAGACTTCTGAGTGCACGTGTGTTTGTCTTTGTTCACAGTGCAAGAACTAAATGGGACGCACGTCATCCCAAAGAAACGGACATTGTATGGATCCCAAAATACTTTCTTTTTACAGCAGGTTCTGCAGGTTAATTGCGTGGCCGACTGAGCCTTCTTGCAGGAAATTTGACCAACAAACGCAAACTTACTATAAAAAGCCAGTAAGAAAGAAGTGGTGAAGTTCAAATTTAGTTTTTTACCTGTTCTCCTTTTTCTGCTACAAAAGAAAAGTCAAAAATAAAGTAAAAAAACACATTAAAATATCACAAATCTGTAAAACAAAACATTCAAATTCTGGAAGTCCAGTGATTAATATTAGGATTATTGTCCGAGCTGGGACCGTACAGACAAAGGGACAAAAGTCAATCTCTCAGATTAAAGGCAAAAATCCTACTACATTTAAACATGCTTAGTGAAATCACAAAACTGTAGTGATTCTGTAAAAAAAAAAGTTGCTTTTCAAGACTAGATTAAAAAAACTGACAAAAAGAAAAAAGAATGATTAAGGAGTTTTGTTTTTAACGGAGAAATTTTAGGACTATTTCTGTTTTTAGAAGGCGGACTGTAAACTGAGTTCAATAATATTGATTCTAAAAATAAATAATTAAATAAAAAAGGGAATTGGATTCCCCTCTGGTGGAGTTAAACCAGTCAGACTTCTATGAAGTCTCAAACTTTTGCCTTTAAGAATTCATTTACAAAACTTTTACAATCAGGGGGGAAAGAAACCCTCAAAAATGTTTGCCTCCAAATCAAAAATGCACATCATCTGAAATGTAATATTTCAATTTATACCAGAACGTTGATAATAGGAAATTAAAAGCTTCTATTGTTAGTGTGAAATCTATTCTGTATGACAAAACTTTGAAAATAAAGAAAAATGAATAATTTTGACAACAAAAAAAGGAAAGTGAATTTAGAATCTAAGAACCTGTAAAATTTGATTTTCTGAATCCTAAACAAAGAATTAATCAAATTATTATCAGTTTGAAATTTACTGTGATCTTAATTTGATCATTAATGAGTTTAATAAATTTGATAAGTAAATACCATAAAAAAATATACATGGAAAAAATCGTCTAAAAATGATCTTTTATTTATTTTCTTAATCTCAAATGTTGGATAATATAAACTATTTATAAATTGCTAATGCGAAACTGCTTATGTTGGTTACAATAGTAAACATTCATTTATTTCAATGTTCCTATTTAATCTTAATCTGGAGAATTAAGACAAATCCATATTATATGAAATAATGGCCTTTATAAGCTAGCAACTGATCACATTAAAACAGTTTCTATTTAATATTTCATATGAAAAATAAATTTGTAAAATGCACCTTTTTCTCTGATTTATCTTATTAGAAATCAATTATCAATTTATATTTTAATCTGCAGCCACTGAATGAACAGAATTGCCTTTCTGTCTTTCATTCTTCCACAGTACATGTGGTTGTTTTACGGCTCCACATGACTGCATTGGTTGCAGAAGACAGATATCTGCCTTGACAAGATTTTTCCGAATGCGCTGTTTTAAGTGCAGGTGGAATAATGCTGCGTTAGCTGCTAATGGCTGTCCGAGAGGTCATAAGTACTCCATTTGAAGGAGGCTGGTTTCCCCGCAGCCCTGGCAGGTCAAATTAAATGTAATTGTGCAGTGAAAAGCAGTGCCTGGCTCTGCGCTGGCTCTGCTGACAACCTTCAGGTTTAGCATTCAGCTCTCCTGCTGCGAGGAACACAGGTTTGCAAGGACAAATGCTTCACCTGTCAATATATCAGACTGACTGGCCAGCCAAAACATACTTCTGCGCCGCTTTCTCCTCTCTTATTCACCCATCTCTGCTTTTCTTCTCGCCATCACTTGTTTTTTTTGTCCATCCGTGGCTCTTTTTCTCATTTCTGACACTCTCCTTGCCCTTTTCCTCACTCTCCTTCTCTGTGTATCTTCCTCTCCCGCGGTTCTTCTTGTGAGTACTCAGCTGAAAGGTCCTGAGGGAGCCAGTTTCAAACACAGGAACCAGAAACATATGGCACATTTTCAACTCCCAAGGTCAATTACAGCTATTTATCCAGAGATTGCAGCTAAATTTCCCAAGGTTTCGTCTAGATTTACCACAGATTGCAACGTGTGTCTGTCACATTTGAAACCAGGCCACCCCCCCACCACCACCCTGCTTCACCGCACTCGCTGTGACTTCCCCTCAAATATTTCAAAGGCTTTCAAGTGGGCTTTACACATGTTTTATCTCTGGTTATCATGTCCCCTATCTTTTTCCCCCCACCTTTTTCCTCAGCTTTGCTGGGTTCAACTGCTGCTTGCAACCCAAATCTAATAACATGTAAATTGGAGATAAGCCCAGAATCCTCCAAGTGCTATTTTTTTTTTTTTTTTTACATTTATAGTTTGTCAAGTCAATTCCTGGCCTCCTGTTTTAACAGCACAACACACGAGGAGTGAGAAAATTAACTGGATAGGTGATTCATCATTGCTAGCACACTGTCAAGGACTCCCTCTGCAGCTATTGAGAGCAGGCGGAGGAGGATGGAGAGAAAAGTGAGGGAGGGGGGGCGTTGTTTTAAATTATGGCATTTCATTGGGAATGCATTGTATTTACAGCGTCCCATTTTTATTTGTGGCTCCTATTATCCACCGAAACAGTTGCGCGTGAAATGTTATTTGTGACAGGGGTGACCTGCGAGTGTTGTTTTTTTGTTTTTTTCCCCCCGCCGTATTTCACAGGCGGAGGGCCTTAACTGTACCTTTGCCGTACGGCGGCGCACAAGGGGCTGTCACAGCTGCGCCTGGCAGCTCTGCTGGCGTAGAAATATCACCAGGAAAACAGTCCTCCCTTCCTCCGCCCCCCATCCCTCCAACTCCCGTCACTGTAATTAAGTCGAAGTCAATGATTCTGGAGCGATGGTGAGAAATAAACATGCAAACACATGCCAGCATTTGCAGCCAAGCACAAAAAGAGAAGTGAAAGAGAGTGTAGGGGAGTTGAGGCATAAGAAGCAAACAAACTACAGATTGTGTTGCTGGGAAATTTACACTCACTTTCATTAAGGCGCTTTGATTATATTGATTAAATTAGCCACATATTAGCTCAAGAGCTGGGAAAACGCCGGTCTTCATGCATAGCTCCTGGTGGAAATGTTATCTGACAAGAGGTGCGGTGCGGTGGTTTGAGTCTGTCGAACAAAACACGCTGTTTGCTTTTTCCCCGAGCATGACAGGTTGTTTCCCCCGCAACAAAGCCATCAAATATTCTCTGTGATCCAACATTGTGTTGGAGGGGCGGCCTGCTGAGTGGGAAGCCCGAGTTTGTTAAAGCAATGATTTATGATTAATGCCAAAACTAAATAAGGGGACAAAGTGCCTACAGTACAAATCAATTACAAAGCTGCAACAGCAGACCTTTCCCCGAGGTCTACTAACGTCTCTAGTTGTTATGGTGATTTTATTGGAGGTAGGTGATGCATGCATATAATACATGCAATACATCTAGATCAGCCGGAGTTGGAGTCAGCTGTAATGCTTTTGATCTTTGATTAGTTATGTTATTGAGATAAAATGGGACTTTCCATTGGTGTGTGAGCAGAGCCTGTCTTTGCCATGAAAGGGCGATACCAAATCAAATAAAGTACATCAGGAATGACTTCTTCTTCTAAAGTATGGTATTTTTGGAGTCGAGTCACTGTTTTTGCATAGTTTGGACAGGGGTGCGACCTATCCTCAAGTGCGACTTATATGTGACTTTTTTTACCAAATAAATAGCAACAAGGTGTGTGTTTCTGTATTTGCTACTTACAGCAATGAAGGAGAAGAAGAAGCATTGGTCAGATTACACCATTCTTGGCCAAGTTGGTTAGAAGCTACACAGTGGAGAAAGTGATATAAAGAGTTAAATTTACTTGAATATTTTTTTTGTTATAGTTATCAAACATTATTTCATTATTATGATTTGCCTTCAAGATTAAATGTCCGACTTGCTCCTGTGTTTTGTTAAAAAAATCCTCCCAATAGCAAGACTAAAGCTACATTCACACCGCTCTCGGCAACGCGGGTCGAAGTGGCCACTATCACTGAAAAGTACGTGAACGCGTGTATCGTGCTGCTGCATTCAAAACTCTTCTGCTCATGCGTAGCCACACAAACTACTTTGACTGTTTTCGGGTCTTTACAGACAAAAGACGCGTCGAAAGTTTAGACCTGGTCAAACTTTGACCAATTAGGAATACCGATTTGGTAGTGATGTTTGGATGACGACCCCTTTATTTAATACAAATGACAACAGTTTAAAAAATCGATCATGAAGGAGCAATGGATGATTTCCATTTGTGCCCGGCTCGAATCATATGACACCAAGTCTTATTTATATTGGAAGAGAGCTGGGAAAGAAAAAATTAGGGTAGGTAATTTAGTATTTTTATGAAGTCAAATTATAAACAAATTTGAATCCATTAGGCACCCATCCGTTCAAATTAATCAACAGAAGTGAAAGGAGAAAGGTTGTTTATCCTCTCTATGGGCCAGCGGTGCATATTTCACCATCTCTCCCATTCAGAGAGAAAAAAATATACTAATTCTCCAAATTGTAAACCTAAACTGTGAATGCTCGTGCGCGGATTTTGGCGCCAGGATGTTTCCAGGGCATTTGCAGATGCTTGAAATAATCTCCAATGTTTTTGCTCAATCTGCTCTGAGGATGGGTGAAATAAATACTTTAAACTAATTAATGTAAGACCAGCTGTTCCCAGCACTTGGCTGGCGTTGGTGAATATTGATGGGCGGGAGATGCAGAGCTGCTCGGCTCTGCTCGCTGTTTGTACATGATTCCGCCTGCCACACAAACACATATAAATACTGGATGAGAGCAGAGAGGTGCTTTGTGCTACACAGTCAGGAATGCACTTTACAAATGAACCCCCCCCCCCCCCCCCCCAGGCACTATAAAAAAAATAAAAAAACACTAAAACAGCTGATGGACGTAACTTCCCAAGAAAAGAACTCGAAAAGACTGGACGCCTTTCTGGGAGATGGTAGAAATTCTTGGCTTGATGAGACAGAATCGTGTCAGATCTGGTGGGGGGGGGGGGCAACAATCAGCAGCGTCTGACAAACTGTTTCAGTGAAACCAGGCCGTACATGTGTCTGCCTGTTTGCCTTCTCCTTTCTCTGCCTCTCCTCCCTCCTCTGAGGCTGGGAGGAGAAGCTGGACAGCAGATGGCAGGGCCCTACCCTTCTGCCGCTGATAAATGGAGGATGATGTCATCTTAAGTTTGACAGGCGCCCATGTGTGCGTGCACAAAGGAAGCCCCGGTCTCTGGGGTCGAGCTGCCTCTCATTTCAGAGTCTGCATGACATCTCTTAAAGAGGGGTGCCAGGATTTATGTTCTACTTGATATAGTTTAACCCCTCGATTACTGGCTTTGAGGAGAAACAAGACCCAGGACTCTCTGAGGGACCCGTCTGTCAGGTCACTGGTTTTTTTAAATGTGTGTGTGTGTTAGGAGGGTGATTGGAGATCAATACAAACCCAGTTACAGCAGCTGGTCAGAATACTTTTATCTTTCAGGTTTTTTTTAATCCAAGTATATCCACCGGTACTTCCTACTGGTCTGCAATCAGGTTATCTTTCCTTTTGTGCAGAAGACAACCCCCTGTGCACTCCGACAGCACGCGACAGCTATGAGCGCTTGTCATTGGCTGGACAGGCCCTGCCTCCAGGTTTCCCCTCGCCATTTCTCTTCCCAGATGGCTTGTCATCAATAGAGACTCTCCTCACCAACATACAGGTACTGTTTATTGACTTTGTTGTGCCCTCCTGGAACCTCAGCATGTCTGTTTATGCTTTTACACTGCACCTCTAACCCCTGTAACCCAAAGGTTACACAGACTGAGTTTAATAAGAAGAGCTTACTGACACAGATGTACATCCAACCTTAAGGTAGCACTATACAAAATATTTGGTGTTGTTGTGATTTAAAAAAAAAGAAGTTGCATGTAGCCAAAACCTGATTGGAGTTTTGGTTTTTTAACAAAATATGCTGTAGAGGAAAATTGTCTCCATGAAGGAATAACAATACCTAAATACCTTAAAGTTTTTCATATGAGCATAACAACAAAAATATTTGTAAGGGCAAAGAAAAAGGTGTATCATCTGCATAAAGGTTATACAAAAAGGTCTTAGTATTAATTGTCAAAGTGGTAACATATAGAGTAGAATAGACTAGAATAGAATAGACCCACAAGGGGGAAATGAACTTGTTACCATAGGTCTATTAAAAACAACAGACAATAAAAAACACTAAACAATACATGTAAAGAATGAATATCAACAGTAATTGTTGTCCAGAGTCTATGAGACGTTGTGGACTCTAATAGCTGACAGCTACAGCCAATTACACTAAGACGCTTGTGACCGGAAAAACTCCCACATGCAAACTCTGCACAGAAAGGATCCAGCTAGGATTCAAACCAGCTGAGAAGCGAGAGTGCTGACCAGAACGCCATCAAGCAGGTTTTCTTTTAACTTCACCCTCTTAAATGCTTCTGTTCCATCATAGTCCATCATAAAAAGCAATCTTTTTGTGAAATCTATCCAAGTTACGAAAAAACTTTGATCCAGTGTGTTAAGATAGAACCCCTAATTTACTAATTTTTTTAAGTTTAATTGTGTGGGCCCTCATCATAAAGTAGCTGGGATTGGCTCCAGCAGCCCCATGACCCCAAAAGAGATTCAACAGGTTCTGATTATAGATGGATGGATCATTTAGTTTGTTTCCATAATGAACATAGATAACTATAACCAAAGCATTGATGCAAACAGGACTCATTCCTCTCAGCCTACAATTTAGACCTAATCTCCCCTTCAATTAGAGTCATGAATGAATTCGCCCACCGTCCGAGTCAAATGTTGCCCTTTGTACTGCACTTAGAAGCGCCGACAGTAGAGGCTCACTTCTTGTTTTGCTTGTTCTTAGACAACCACAATAAGCTCTCAGCTCTCCTCCACGTCATCTCTTATTACAATCTTTGGATTGAATATTTATATACAAATCAACAAAAGGAAACCAAGCAGAAAATGAAGATAGAGCAAGTCGGCATAAATTGGGGTTAGTAGAATCCACAATTAGTGCCCAGTGCATTCCATGTAATTGCATGTGGATGGGGAATATCTGGGATAAAAATGGCGATGATACTGTATAACCTTCACATGGGAATGTAGGACTGTTGGGAGCGTTTTTAGAGATATACTTGTCATTAATGTAATTGAGCCAAAGCAGACTTACAGCAGTGGGCTCTATATGTTTAAAAGTAGGGCAGTTTCTCACCAATTAGTAACTAAAGAACAGACTTTAGAAATAATTATCAATGTTTTTATTAATAAATTCTTTAGTAGTTTAGGGTTTTCTCAATCCAGCACAGTTCTGTAAGAGTTTCATGTTGTTGTCTTGTGTTTCCTCTCCGGTATTTTAGAGCTGGGGTTAAAAGGAAGCCCAAAAACAAGGGCAGAAATTCTGGCCGGTCCTCATTTGTGGCTCGCTGATTAAAGCCGTCTCCTTTGATAAAAGGACCAGTTCAGGTGTGGCTCTGACTGAAAGCAGCCAGCTGCAGCTTCTCGCCTCTGCTCAGTTGCTTTCGGGGTGGTTTGCAGCCACTTTGTCTCAAAAGCTCTTAAATAGCCTGCATCACTCTCACCTGTGTATGGCCCGCACTGTACATATGTGTGTGTGTGTGTGTGTGTGTGTGCAGGGCCTGCTCAAAGTGGCGATCGACAACGCACGAGCTCAGGAGAAGCAGGTGCAGCTGGAGAAGACGGAGCTGAAGATGGAGTTGTTCAGAGAGAGGGAGCTCAGGGAGACCCTGGAGAAGCAGCTCGCCGTGGAGCAGAAGAACAGAGGTACCAGCTGACCACTGCTAAGGCCTCAGCAGCTGTGTGTGCGCACACATCACTGCAGATGTTCCTGGTTGAGACAGACACTCTGAGCCGCTGCGCTTACAAATAAAAGGCTCCGATTCTCCTCGCCTTAGCATAATTAGCATAATGTAAAGTACATGTTTTATACCCACTTACTCCTACACTCATGCAAAATGCATCATCCTGCGTAACTGTATCGTTTATGTTTAATGAGAGAAATTCAGGAAAAATATCCTAATAAATGTTTCAATTAGCTTGAATCCCCTTCAGCAGTTTGCTAAGTCATTGTCAGTATTTGCTCGGATTCTCTCTTGGAGACCTTTCTGTGTCATGAAATATTTAGATGCTTGATTTTATGGAGGTCTTTCTCTGTTTCAGCAATCATCCAAAAGCGTCTGAAGAAGGAGAAGAAGGCCAAGAGGAAACTCCAGGAGGCTCTGGAATACGAATCCAAAAGGAGGGAGCAGGCCGAGCAGACCCTGAAGCAGCCGTCTCCCTCTGACAGCATGCGCTCGCTCAACGGTCAGACACCGTCACACGCCGTTCTGCCGTCTCTGCAGAAACTCAGCAGCTTTTCTATTTTAAATCACCCCTTTACTGTCTTTAGTCACTTTTTTTTTGGTTTTTCAAACTGGGAAAAACTATTTTCCTAAAACCTTTTGATTTATGTTTAATAAAAGTGTTGGTCATCTTTTATTTGAATTATTGTCTGATACAATAATGTATTATCAGGCTGCAGTGATGCAATGATTATGTCGATGAAGTGATTTTTAGCATCTTTTCATCAAATTATTGAAACCCAACTGAAGGAATAAAAATATAAGCAAACATCTAAAAAAACATTTATAAGAAATTATAAAAAGAATGCAATTGTCAGCAAATGACAGAAAGTTAGACAGAGCAGCACAGAAGGAGAACACGATAAAGCAGAAGCATTACTTTGGAGTAAATATTAACGTCTCATCAGACTTAAAAGATGTTAGAATATCCCTTTTCAAAAAAGAACAAACTTTTTCAGACTAATAGGAGGTCAAGAAAGAAAAAAAATAACTTTCCTAAAAGTTCTCAATGCTAGAATTTAGGATTTTATTTTTTCTCAGGCTAAACGCCTGTATTCCAGGCAACGAATCAAATAATACAATGTAAAATGTAAGTAAAATTGTGAATTTATAAATAAAATAGTATTTTGATACTTAGTTTCTTTCGCTAGAAAAGTCAATTTAACAATAAACAACAACAAAAAAGATTGGGGACACCTGGTGGCTAACTGAAGTCATAGCAGCCTCCTGTAAACTAACAATTTAGATCCATGGTCAGCAAAAAACAATCAAAGAACGCACAAGCTCTATAAATGTTACATAAAATAATATTTAATTGCAGATTTTTTGCTCAAATATAAACCGTTCAATTAAAAACTAGATCAGAGTTGGATTCTGCTGTAACTGATGTTGTTGGGATTATCACAGAAACATCACAAAAGACACAAGTGATGAGGTTAGCTTCAAAAAGTGGATGAATAGTGATTTGTATTTACAGTTTGTAATGCTGACTCATGGATTGTCCTTAAAAGACTTAGTTTCTTTAGGTAAATCTGCTTTTTGTTCATTTTTATACAAATATTACTAATTTGAAAGGTAAAACTTTTACTTTTGTTACATTTGAATCGCTATTTCTGTAAAAAAAAAAATCTTTTTAAAATCAAACAAAATTCTTTTTTGCTTGATACCCAGTGATACTCAGCCCTAAAAATAATTGTGACTTATTAATAAATCAAAAATTTTAAAATAAAATTTACAATGGCTAATAAAAAAAAAGTAGTTGCTGCTCTATTTTGGAATCTGAAGTTAGCCTGTTTAGTCTGAGGAATTAGCTTAAAAATGTCTATTGAATCATCAACAAATGGAGTTATAAAGTGAATATTTCAATGCCAAATGTATCCATGCTTAAAATATCACAAATATAAGTGTGAACGATTGTGTAGTTTGCAGCTTTCCCTTTCAGATGTCTGCAGACAAAAAAACAATGTTCTTTGAAGAGCTTTGATTTGAGAGGCTTTTTTTGATGGTCAGAACACAGAGAGGCACAACATCACACGCGTTCTGTCATGTTCAGCAGAGATGCAGCTCCAAGGCTCTTGTTTTGAACAAACGATGCTGCGAAGGTGGCGCGGTGATAGGTGGATGTCAGGCGACTTTAACGGCGGTGATCGCTCTCTCCTCGCAGACTCTCTGACCCCTGAGATGGAGAGTGACCGCAGCAGTGGAAGAACAGATGCTGAAAGGACAATACAAGGTACAGCCGCTCAGATGAGACAATAAATCTCTCTGCCTTCCCTCTTTTTTTCTTCTTCCTAGCTTTAAATTTCACTCTGCTGTGCTCTGCCCCCCTTGTCTTCCTACTGCAGCCCCCTTTTCTACACACACACACACACACACACATGAGCTTCACTTTATGAACATTAGTGTTTCTCTGCCTGCTGTTCAGACATACACCACCATCTGGGCCTCTGCACCAGGTCAAGAACATGGTGTTTTTTTAGAGTATTAGCCCCCTTTTTTGACTTTTAGGGGCTTTCTGCAGACAGGTCACCGCCAGCCACAGGAAGCCGATCGACCAAAGTAAGAAAGCAAGGGGGGGAAAAGTTGCTTATTTACAACTCAGGAAGCATTAATGAGTCATAAAACCTCAAAAAGCTGCACAATGCCTCCTTTGATAGTAGTAATCGAGGCAAATCAATCCACTTTATGAATAAGCGTGTGCATTTTTAATGGTTTGTTTGTTTGCAAGCCTTGGGGGTGCTGTTTGTGTTTGCAGCGATAACCTCTGTAGACCGTCTGCTATCTGTGTTTACCCAGATACAAGACACCTCGCAGAAGCTGAATATCCTCATTATTACTCCGACGTCCTGCTTTAATACGCCTCAGCCGCGTCTGCTGGGAACCGCCCTTATCAGTGGGAGAGGTCCCAATTTAACGCCGCGTGCAATTTGCAGCTGAAAGTAGGGAAATGTTCACCTTTCTTTTTTGCGTGCAGGAGGAAACTGGGTGTAACTGCCTAAATGTGGACTGTTGGAGTCGATTTTTTTTAAAACGAGCAAAAAGATGAGTCCTCCTTAATTAAATGTCATTCAGACGCGGCGGGGATCGGAAACAGTTTGATGTCCAAAGAAAAGAAAAGCATGTGTCATCATTTATGAATAACTTCAACACAAAGTAAATATCATTTCAGACCAAATTAGTATATTTGGCCACTTTCTTACTTCTATAGAGAGCCGACTCTTTGTGGTGTAAATGCAGGGCTGCCTGTTCCATTGATCACAATCGATCGAGTGTGGATAGTCGCCCGCCATCAAAACTGAACATGCAAAAAGAGACAGCAGATGTGGAGTGTTTTTCCTCCTAAACTCAGAAAGGGGCGAGCGAACGTTTAAAGTCAGACTCCTAACCGTGGAGGTCGCTGCTAACATGCCTCATTTTTTTCTCGAGTGGCCCGAGGAACACGGAACATTTTTGTTGTCAGCAAACTCCTCGAAAAAGGATAAAAGAACTTTTTATCATGTTTTACTTGATTATCTAAATTCTTCCATCTTTTTCATGACATTTGCCAGATTCAATCTTTTGAGTCTCAAAATCTGATTTACATAGTAAGTCTGTTTATCTAAGTAGATAATTATGAATTATGATTATATGTATATATGTCCATTTGCTGTCCAAACTTCCATTTTTGGGTTACAGTTTTGTTTTTAGTTTGACTTGTGATTTGTGCGTTGCAAAAAAAACAGCAAAAACTTGGAAAAATCCTTTATTTAGCTTGTTAATGAGCAAATAACAATAAAGAAACATCTTTAAGTTAGCGTGTTCTAAGCCTGGGTTAATGCAATAAATATAATGTAGTGCAATGTAATCCATTCTAATATGCAAGAAACCTGATGGGATGCAGTGGAGATGCATAGATATTTATTTGTAATATTTAACACAACCTTTGGTGGAGCTGGCCAAAAAAGAGTGGGCACCTCTGCCATAGTCTGCTGCAGGCATCCTCCTCATCATCACGGCCTGGAAGAGTGAAATGCAGCTGAATATGCGGCTGCACTTTTTTTTTTGTGTGTGTGTTTTGTTCAATTAGAGAAGCATTTGTCTGCCACCCATGTCTCCTCTACTCTGCTCTGCAAGCCTCGCTGTATAATTAACCTCAAATGGCAAAAAATGATGTTGATAAATTACACAAGCAGAAGGGGGGAAAAAACAACCCGCGTGGAAGCCGAGAGAGAAACGTGTGGGAGCACCGTCGCCGCCGAACCTCAAGAAAAAGGGGGGGGGGCGAATGGGGAAAATAACGAGGGCATCATTTTGGAGAACTAATTATTTCTATTTGTCTTTTGTCACACTTCTCTAATTCTGCGATATTAACACAGTCTGTGTTTATTAATTGCTTTTACAGCGTCTTGAACGGGGTCCAAAAAGGGAATGAGGCTCTTTTCACAGGCGAAGGCGAGCTTCGGGGACCGTACCTCGCCAGTTACTGCCTGGCAACGGTGCACGTGCGAACGGTCCCTCCCCTTAGCGGCCTCCCCAGATCCTCGCCGCCTCCCACTCCACGCGTCGTCGGGCGAGTTTACACGACCCTGCGCGCCAAGATAAAGTTCTTTGTTGCCGAGATTAAACATCAAAACAGTTAAAGTGAAATTAAAATTAAATGAATGAATGTCACTGAAGCAAAAAAGACTGTAATTAATGGATCCCTTAATTGTCTTCATAAAATATTTGCATGGGCATGATTTGCATAATTTACATGTATTAATTAATCTTTCAAAGGAATTTTGTGCTGAGAGAAGCCAAAGGAAAAAAAAATCCCTTTGTTTTATTCGGCATCTAATGAAATATTTATTTTCTTTAATGAACTTTTCATCTTGATTTGAATATAAAAATACTAAAGTTTGAGCGTTTTCTAATGAGGGCCCCTCGTAGGAACGGCGTGTTGGGACGCGCCGCGTTTTGTCGCCAGCAGATGTTTCCGGCTTTGCGCTCATATTGCTCCCTGATTGGGAGGAAGGATTGGAGAGAAAAAAAAGCAGCCAGACCTGCTTGTTCCAAGCCTTTCATTTGAATTTGATCTATTAGAAGTGAAACTCTGCAATATTTAACAACCTCTTGACAATGTATTAAATGTCATCATCCATCAAATAATCAAATTGTCTTTGTTTTCATTAACACCCCTATAAATTGCTCCAACTGTGAATCCGGGCAGACAGGCTGGCTGTGAAGCCATGTTTCATCCTGTCCCGGTGTGGGAGCTCACGTGTGCCTCCTCCTCCTCCTCCTCCGCTTCTTTTGCTCGCCGTTTTCCGCGCCGCCGCCGTGACTTTTACGCAGGACTCACTGGTTGCCGCTGGAATTGCTCCCGCCAGAGTGCGATGCCTTTGAGACCCACAGCAGTGCTGGGTAATTAGCCCGTGTGTTTGCACAGCTCCCCCCCCGCCTCTCCCACTCGCACTGTACACACATTCAGACACACAAGCTTTTGTCGTCTCCTCTGTCTGCCACACCAAACACAGCCGGAAAGGTTAAGCAGGAGTCGTTATGGAATATTTCAACCACAATGACTATTGATTTTAACCATTAGCACCAAAAAAGCTGCAACTCTGCCTGATAGATAGAAAAAATACACGTTTTTTTCATAGCGGAGTATCCTGATGCTGGACCCCCTCCCTGCAGAAGTATAAATGGAGTTAGAAGACATTGTACGCAGGTGTATCCTCCAGCAGTGCCTCCGCTTCCCCGCGCTGCTTGTGTCATGTCCAACAAGCCAGGCCGCTAAACGCCTTTGTGCAGGCGTTCGCTTTAACATTGAATTATTCAAGCGCTGCCACGGAGAGCTTCTTAAAGGCATTATTGTAGCTTTCTGCAGCGGAGGAAATGTGAAGGTAATAAACGTCAAACAGGCTCCTGAGCGCTGCCTAACAGATGCTCGCAGCAGCCCGGCGTCGCCGCAGCGCTGCTCGCTCAGGCGAGCACTCAGACAGGAGAACTCGCCGGCAGTGGACAACGCTTGTTAGGCTGGAGGTGATACCAGGAGTGTCTGCATTTTTGCAGTTTTCCTTGATCTAACACCTCAAAAAAGTCACACTGCCTAAAGGAGGAACAGGACACTAACCTGAAGAAGAAAATGACTAGAAAGCAAAAATGATCTGTAATTGTTACTCAAGAAATCTCCTACTAAAATATAGACACAAGGACTTCCACATAAGCACCTAAAATGAGAAAAACTGTAGATAGAATTCATTCAAACTGAATAGCCCAATCATATGTTGTTGTTTTTTTGCTAGTTTCTAAGCAAATGGTTTGTATTTTTGGAGTTTTTATTCTTAATTGTAGTTTATTTTGATGAAAGTGACCAAAATCCAGTGTAATAAGTGGAAATGACTCAATTTGGAACACAATGAGGACAGCATTTTAGCACAAGTTCGCCCACCTTAATATATTCTCATAACATCTAAATTTAACATTTATTCTGAAGACTTAAAATTCAATTTTTCTTTCTAAAGTAATGCCACTCTAACTTTATTGAACATCCTTCAAATTCAACCTAAAATTTCAGAACAATTTGATTTTATTTCTTTAGATGATATAGAAGGTTTTAGGGCCAAATGTTATTCTATACAGTATTTCATTAGCATTAAATACAAATGAACATTTTATTGCAAACTTTTCAAATCTTTACATAGAAAACAGAAACATTTAAATAGGATTTTACCTAAAGTTCTGTTCAGTTATGCCTCTTCACATTCAACTCCTTGAAAACAGTCACAGACAAAGTTGTTTTGTGTTTGACTAAAAAAAAATATGCCAGTGTCTACTTCTCCCTCACTGTCGACTCTTCTTCCTTTTTCCAGCTGACATTTTAGAAATGAGGGTCACAGAAGGGTCGCACGGCGTTGCCAAAGGTTTACAGCGCCTTGAAACCTAATTTAGCCAAGAGCCATCAGGAGATCGTGCGCACACATTTTAGAAAATGCTGGGGGTGTCTATGCGGCCCACGGCCCGGACTTTGGACATGCTTGGTATAAAGCAAAACAGCTTAATCCCTGGTACAACATCGTGAAAGTCTAAAAACAAAGTTTGGAACCTTTGCAAGGACTAAATAGTTTGCAGTGCGGCTGGAATGCAGTCCACATTGTGCGGGTGTTGTTGTGTTATTGTGCTTGACTATAAAAGCCTTCTGGAGCGCATAGTTAAAGGTGATAAAAGTTGAATCACTGCATGCGATGTTTAATCCTGTTTGCCATGGCTACTATATCTGATCCTTTGAATCAGCCTCAGAATTCATTGTGAAATTGAAAGACTAGAGGGCAACAGAAAGTTTCACCAACATCCTGAGCTAACGTCTTTGCATCAGCAGGATGTTAGCTGTTGGCTAATCGCTATCTGTGTGTGTGTGTGTGTGTGTGTGTGTCCTCTGTTGCAGATGGAAGACTGTTCCTGAAAACCACAGTGATGTACTGATAAGACTGCAAAGAGCTGGAGGAAGGATTTTCATTGGTTGGAGCTGGTTTCAGGAGAAGCTGCTTGTTGGTGGAAGTCACCGAAACTCTGGAGGAGTAGGAATGTAGAATAAGAATCCTTTTCCTTTGAAAAATCACAGAGGCTGAGGTTAAAAAAAAAAAAAAAAAGTGTGTGAAAGCAGCTTCACAGCCCACGTGAAGGATCACCATATAACCCGAGCACAGAAAAAAATGTACCCGTGGTACATTCTTGGTAATAACGCCTAAATCCACAGCACTGAAGATTTTTATACTGTATCTCAGCCAGCGAGAAAGCTTCGAAACGGGGACAAAATCTACGAAATTCGACTGAATCTTTGTTTTGTATTTCAAATTGAATTGGAAGAAGCGGAGAAAAATAGAAACTGTCCATAAAAAAAACACAAAAAAAGGAAGAAAACCAACGTTTGGTTTTCATGTTTTCTAAATTAGATGACGTTACAATCAAGTTTCCTTTTTACCGTTGTACATAGCAAGACTGATAATAGGAAAAGACCCAACAAGTGTGTGTGTATATAACGTTAAGAGGTATTGTGTATGCAGTAGAGCTTTTAGGCAAACAATACCATCATTTCTATAAACTTCCCCTTTTTCTTTTCTCTGAGCCATCGTCTTTTTTTTCCTATAGCTGCCATTTTTTGGTGGGAAAGCATGCAGGCATGTAAATGTTTGTCCTGGAAATATGATATTTAATAAATCCTATATTGTGCTGAGCAAATATTACAACTCACCCCAAGCCCAGAGGATTTGGAACCCCGGATGAGGACGTTTCACTCTCCAAAAGGATGACTTTTGCTGTTGATATTTACTGTAATCTTTGTAACAGAGGATAATATTTCTTGGATTTTACTGTACGTTTTTTTGTCACCACTCACTTTCAAAAAGTTTTTTTTTTTCCAAGTGTCTGGTCAAATCATCATTGTGTTTGCCAGCTTGAAAAACAATCAATCAGGATGCAAGTTTTTTTTAAGGAAAAAAAGAACTCCTGCTATGACAGAACTCCAGTCCCTGGTAAACCTTAAACAAGTGAACTTTTTACAGTGTTTCCTGATATCCCGATGAGAAATAACTTCCTGTTTTCCTTCCCTAAAGACTTTTGGTGCTGAAACACCAGTGTATATTCTCTAGTCATGAGCTGATGTCAGTCCTTCCACTGCAGAACAGTTGCCGTGTTACAGTCCAAAGGGGGGGGGGGGAGCAGGGGCGTCCCGTGCTCACCTTGTGTTTGTTCCTTTCGTTCTCTATGGAGTGTCTCGGTCTGTTGTCACTGATAACTTATATAGCTTCTCGAATCATCTCTTTATGTACTTCAAATTCCAATAAAGTTAACATGTTGCTGATAAACTCTGGGAGTCACGTATGTTGCTCGGGTGTGGATGGACGTCTCACATGACACACACACACACACCAAAACCCTTCCAAAGCGCAGCCGCGTTTGTTCTTTACACTTTTCAATGATTGTGTTGTTTGGTGTTTTTACGGCATTTACAATCACTCCAACTTTTAACCTTTTATTATTTTTTATGGACGGCCTAAAAAAGCATTGAAGGGGTTGCTGGACAGTAGAAAAATGAACAAGCGTCTTGTTATTCGCTTTGCGTTGCAGTAAAAACATGTATGTGTTATCGGAAGAAGAGAAAATCTTTGGTTTCTTGCCCTCTTCTCAGACAATAGTGTGTGTGAGCTTTTTTAACTTCTTTTTTTATGCTTAAGCTTATTCTGCAGAAATGTGTTCATGTGTTCTTTACTTCTTAAGCCCTAATTCACAGAATTCCAAAGAATACCGTAACAATTCTTTTTAAACCATCTAAATTAAAAAGTATTAAAGACTCAGGTTATTTAAAATTAACATGTTCTTGGAGGACAAATACTAAGAACATGAAGCTCAGAATTGCATTTTTGAGTATTTCTTTATTCAAATCATTTTGATTGAGGAACAGACGGAAACATTAGTTTGAAAAAGATGGTATTTGTAACGTAGATCATGCAGTGGGTGGCCCACAAGTTTCCTGTCCATTCGGATGCATCCACCTGTGGACACATGGATCCATGTGGATGGACGTCTTTGTTTTCCTCGTCTGAACTTCAGCTCAGAACTGTACGGCTGGAGAGCTCCAACATTGATCACCGTTTTTGTTCCACCAGTAATGTTAGATCAGAGTGTAGGTATAGGCTACTGGGAGAGCATGTTAATACTGTAGAGACATCTCAGCTATGGGTGATGAGAAGGGGGGCAGAGTAACTCCGCACCAATGAACTTTTGCTGTTCTGCAGAAACTATGTTCTAGAAAACAACAGTTTTTATTTTTCCTAAAAACAGCATAATTATAATTAAAAGACCACTAGGAACGCTTCTACAATAGATCAAAGGATGATCAGAGTGGGACTTTAAGCATTGTAATAGTATTAGTATAGTACTTATACTGGTTCTGATCAGTAACATGAATGTCAGACGATTCCTGTTGGGTCAACAGAGCTATGCTGCTGTCATCTTGGCTGGCTACAACATCGCCAATCCTTTGACACTCCAAAAATATGTAAATAGATTGGACAAACATGTCCGACAGTTGTCAGAACCAGTAAAGTTTTTCTAGAGCTTAGAATTTAACAGTCCTGTGTTTTTTGAAACAAAAATAGCCCTATTTATGCACAATTTACGAAAACCAAATAGGTATTTTTTTGGAACCCTCTATACGGTTGTTATAAATTGAAAAATGATTTTGAAACCAGGCTGGCGGGTAGGTAATATATGTTTTCTTTTTTTTCTGTTAGGATGTTTTCTCTATCTCACATAAACTTGCTATTGGCTTGCTTTTACAGCCCCTTAGTGATTTGCTTGTGAACTGCACTTTGCTCAATTTACCTCGGTTTCAACAGGGGATTCAATTCAGAAGTCAAAAGATTGTCGCTTGTGCCTAAACAAAGAAAAAAAAAAGGAAAGAAAAACTTTTACAAAACAATTAAATGAGTTAGTTCAAAAGGGGCCCAAGTCCACAATTTTTCAAAAAACAGATATTATATGTTCTATGGTCTTCAGCTATCTGATTATGTCCCAAGTCAGTTGTAATGTTTTGACTATGTTTGACATTTAAAAAATGCAAAATTCCTGGACTTGGGCCTATCTTGCATGTGTTTCACTTTATCCCATAGATGGCAGCACTAGTTATCAAATATGGCAGCGCCCCTGTTTAATTCAAGAAGGGCCCAAGTCCAGAGACTGTAGTTTGCTAGTCCTCTGAAATGATAAAAGTGAGGTGCTTCATATTATAGCATTTGTAAGCTATGAACTGGTGCTAAATCTGGGTAAAGTATTAATTGTTTGGTGTAGCCTCCCTTTAAGATATGCAATTAAAATCGTTTCCCGGAAAAACAAACCTCTTGGACTTGGGCCCCTTTTGAACTAACCGACTCAATGAAGAAATAGTTAAAGGTAAATAAAATAGTAAACATAACATAACATAAACAAAATATAAGTAAATGACTTGAAGCTTTGTATATGACCTTTTTTGTTTGCATTATAGTAGACCTGCTTTAGTTCTATTAAGAATTTTCTCTCCTGGCTGTTTATTTCAGTGTGATGTCCATTTGTGCTCATGAAATATAACCAAAAGTAACCATTATTATTCAAAGGAAAAATGTCTACATTTTAATTGTTTTATAGATAGGAAGAACATAAATATGTGTGTTGGTTTTTTTTGCCATTTGGTGACAGAGTGAGTCGTATAAATGCTTGTATCAAATGTGATGCTTGCAGCACTTTAAGGTTAATGGTGCAAACTTTTCCCCGGGTTTCGAGGATCATTTCGGAGCGGATGCAGCTCCTTCAGCGTACAAAAGAAATATGAAATCGACATTGAGGGGCTTAATTTCTCCTGTAAGCAACTCTGAGTGAAATGTGTTGACACAGCACGCCCGACCCATTCCCACTTTGCATGCTTTTTAAAGCATGGCCGTAACACAGCCAGCCACCAAGATGAATAATTGACTGATTGCTGCATAATTCAGCGCCGCATTGTAAAAATTCAAGGCCTGAAATATTTCAGGCTCCTCGTCTATTCATTAAAAATGAGGTTAAAGTTTCTATCAACCTTGAAAGAACAATATGACGCACAAAGAGCAATCAATCATGAAGCCGTGCTGAGTTTGGGGTCCCTCTTTTTAAACTTGCCTCACTCTGAAGTGGAAAAAAAGTTCCCACATTCATCCATTTAATAATTCCATTGCTCCAGTGAATGATTCACTCAGCTCACCTCCAATGAGCTCTTGAGAAGTGAGTTCCTCAGCTATTACTTCCATATTCTGTTTATTTCTCCATCTGATGCGTTTTTCCTGCACTGGCACGTGAGAGGAAGAGGCCCTGCAGCTACATGTTTCATATCACTGCACGTTTTGTTATAAATTCAATTCAGTACAAACATGACCATGAGGCACAAAGGCTTTAAACACCAAGTGTGCATTATGGATGTGTTGTTGCGTCGCACTTCCTTTGTGTCGAAAGCACATTGCTGATTGCATATTCAGAGCAGAAACGCTGCGCAAGCTGTGTCTGTTTTATTGACTTCGTGCGGAGATGCGCTCGTGAAGACATCAACCAGATGTGATTATTCTGCATGATCCTCCCTCCTTTCAGCTTCACCCCAACGTCCCCGCCGCACTAATTGATGTTCGGGGCTTGCTTGACCATCAAAGGACACATCTATTTGCCCTGACGCTTCTGGGATTTAGGGAGTTTTCATGTGCTTTTGGATACATTTTAAAAAGTTCTTCAGGAAGAAAAGTGAAGTTGCATTCATGCTACGGAATAACTGCCCTGTTGACCCCAGCTGAGCTAATCCCAGAGCCATCAGCACGAGCAGGAGATGACCATTTAGGGAGAGCGGCGCCACTGCGTGTCTCTTGATAGCTCAGTGGTGCGAGGAGTCTGCGGAGAGACATTAGGAAGGTTCGGGGCTGATCATCTGAGAGATAGGACTAATGTCACCTAATCAGACGGACCATTATGTATTAGAGAAACTACAACACAGTTTTATCTGACAAGGACCGGGCCACATTACCTAAATTAACATTTTGGAAGCATGAACATGGAAGACCACAGGCGCTAGAGGAGAGCTATAGGACTGCGGCCTGTGCTTAGACATTCGGCAGTAATTATTAATTTATGATTGTCCCTGGTCTTAATGAAAATGAAAGCCAGGAAAGAGAACAGGGCGGGATAATGTAGCGTGAAATTGAGTTTCATTTGTACAGGGGCCACCTTTTAACTCTGCGCCTCTTAGGCAGGAGCGCTCTTCGTAGAATGTATTTCATTGTTTTGTCTCCTTTTTTTTTTGTCTATTATGCACGCTCAAATCTCAGCTTTTCACTCAAACTCTCTCTTCCTTTTGTTATATTCTATGCCAGCATAATCTTAAACATCTTTGATTGCTCCAACAAGGTCTTTAACAAGGGAACTGTGTTATTTGATCTGTAATGAGTATCTCAATAAGTTTCTTGAAATGAAAAATTCCCTAAAGTCTTTTTTTTTTTTCTACTGTCCCAACCAGACAACAAGTAAAAGCAGTTTGGCATAAAAAAGCCGTTAGTTATGATTTAAATACAGTTTTGGGCATATTAGTGGATACTCTGGTACTAAAAGGCTTAAAAATCTTTTTGCTGGATCAAAACCTTTTATAAATGCAATGCAGAAAATTGACACAAGCATGGATAGAAAATTAATTGGTCACATATTCATGAAATACATTGAAAAACTTAAAAAAAGAGGAAAAATGTCTTGTTTCCTGAAAGACACTATGGGCCTGATTGACCCCAAAGCTGCATCATTTTTTAATAATCATCTAAAAATATGATTGTTCAGTAAATAACGGCCAAAAAAAAACGTGATTTTGAATAAAGATTCTGGATGCTTTTTAGTTTCTTCTTTCTTTCTTTTTAGAGTTTAGGAGGAGAGCATGACAGCCATGACAGTCTATCGACCTTATATAAATAGACATTAAAGTGAAAGAAGCACAAATATATATGTATATATAAATGTATATATACATAAAACGCCCCTCTCACCCTCCGTGGGTGGTTTCTCCTCCAAGCTCGGGTCCTCTACCAGAGGCCTGGGAGCTTGAGGGTCCTGTGCAGTATCTTAGCTGTTCCTAGCACTGCGCTTTTCTGGACTGAGAGGTCTGAGGTCTTTCCAGGTATCTGTTGTAGCCACTCCTCCAGCTTGGGGGTTACTGCCCCCGAGTGCTCCAATTACCACAGGCACCACTGTCACCTTCACTTTCCATGCTTTCTCCAGTTCTTCTCTGAGTCCCTGGTAATTCTCCTGTTTCTCATGTTCCTTCTTCCTGATGTTCCCATCGCTTGGCACTGCCACATCCACCACAACGGCTTTCCTCTGTTCTTTATCCACCACTACAATGTCTGGTTGGTTCGCCATTACCATCCTATCAGTCTGGATCTGGAAGTCCCACAGGATCTTTGCCCTCTCATTCTCTACCACCTTCGGAGGTGTTTCCCATTTTGACCTTGGGGTTTCCAGTTCATATTCTGCACACATGTTCCTGTATATTATTCCAGCCACTTGATTGTGGCGCTTCATGTATGCTTTCCCTGCCAGCATCTTACACCCTGCAGTTATGTGCTGGATTGTTTCATGCGCCTCTTTGCACAGCCTACACCTTGGGTCTTGTCTGGTGTGGTAGATCTGAGCCTCTGGTGCTCAGGGCTTGTTGCTGAGCTGGCAGGATGAGTGCTTCAGTGCTGTCCTGTAGTCCAGCCCTTTCTAGCCATTGGTAGGACTTCTTGATATCAGCCACTTCAGTTATGGTCCGGTGGTACATCCCATGCAGGGGTTTGTCCTCCCATGAGGATCTGTCCTCCAGCACTGTATCCTCTGCTCTCCATTGCCTGAGACATTCACTGAGCACACTGTCAGTTGGGTCCTTGAGCTTGATGTAATCGTGCATCTTGGATGTTTAATCCTGGATAGTGGCTTCTACGCTCACCAGTCCTCGGCCTCCTTTCTTGCGGCTAGCATACAGTCTCAGGGTGCTGGATTTGGGATGGAACCCTCCATGCATGGTGAGGAGCTTTCGTGTTTTAACATCCGTGGTCTGTATCTCTTCCTTTGGCCATCTTATTATTCCTTCAGGGTATCTGATAACTGGCAGTGCGTAGCTGTTTATTGGCCGGGTCTTATTTTTGCCATTGAGATGGCTTCTCAGGACTTGCCTTACTCGTTGGAGGTATTTAGCTGTTGCAGCTTTCCTTGTTGCCTGCTCCAGGTTGCCATTTGCCTGCGGAATTCCAAGGTATTTGTAACTGTCCTCGATGTCTGCTATTGTTCCTTCTGGGAGTGAGACCCCTCCTGTGTGGACTACCTTGCCTCTCTTTGTCACCATCCGGCTGCATTTCTCGAGCCCGAATGACATCCCAATGTCAGTACTGTAGATCCTGGTGGTGTGGATCAGGGAGTCAGTGTCACGCTCGCTCTTAACATATAGCTTGATGTCATCCATGTAGAGGAGGTGACTGATGTTGGCCCCATTTCTGAGTCGGTATCCATAGCCAGTCTTGATGATTATTTGGCTGAGGGGGTTCAGACCTATGCAGATATATATATATATATATACTGTATATATATACTGTATATACGTTCTTGAACATGCATCACATGGTGTGTCCACAGCATGAATCCAAACATAAAAGTAACCGACTTCACTTCAATTGAGATCTGAAATGCATGAAATAGATAACAGGTCTGTACTAAAAGCCAGCAGAAATGCCAGCAATTATGTCAGCCACTGTTACTGATCACAGGACTTCCTGCCATTTCCACAGAAAAAGAAGGAAAGAAAAATTTTAAACTCAGCAAGACAACAAAAAACGACATGAGTTTAATCATCTGTCATCTCAGCAAACACAACTAAAGACACACTCCAAGATGAGATAAAGCTCTTACAAAAGTCCTATTTTCATTTTTTGTAAGTGAATTGGAACCACAAAGCTTACTTCATCATTTTAAACAGCCATTTTTATGTTGTGATCTATCAAAACAGTATCAGACTTTAAAGCTGCATCATCTCTGAAGTGGCATCTGAGAGGTTTTTGCAAAATCACTCAAAGCCAGAGTATGCAAGTCGCCAGGGTTGGTTATATTAAGTCAATTTCATTTTTACAATTGTGAGCGAGCAATAGTTAATTTAGTTTGACTCAAGAGCCCCTGACACTCCTCCAGAAAGCAGATGGATGAGACAAGTGACCACAGGCATGTAAGGAGTGTGTGTCTGAGTGTGTGCAAGCCCGCTGGATTAGTCTTCATTTGGTGCCTCTGTCATAAGGGAGGAGAAGACTAAGCGCTGCATGGCAGAGAAAAGAAAACACGCAGGGTCAGTGGAACACACACAAACACAAGTCCATGCTATTAACCTCCCCCCCAACTCATCAACTTTATTTTGCAATCTTCCCTCCGAACCATTAGAATACCCTAAAGAAATGACTTTCCAATTAAAGGAGATCTCTAAGAAGTTTTTTCCCCCCGCTTTTTTCATCTCCACCTCCTGGAGTTCTTTATTCTAATAATTTAAATTGGAATTGATTTTTCAATTTACTCGCCGACTGTTATGGACACAGAGCACATGGTTAAATTGAGCCGAGGTTTTGGATGTTTGTCTTGACAAAAGGCAACATATAAGTCTGTGCATGACTTTGTGCACAGCCATACATTTATTCCTGTATGCAAAATCAATCAAGAAATCAAAACCACATGAATATAGCCTTTGGCTAATTCTGGCTTTTTTTAACCATGTTTATCATCTGTTTTTTTAAAGTGCACTGTCCCCTTTAAATACACCTATGAATATGAACGAGGTGTTCATTCAAAAGAAAAAAAACTCTTCCATTGTTAGAAATACTGACGTAGAGGTGAGAAATGAATTTTTATTTATTTAATGAATTATGAGGTGCACCATCAATAAATGGTCTATTTTTCAAAATGATGTCATATATAAGGCACGCTGAACTATAAAGCGCATTAATAAAGGCAAAAGAGGCAGAGATTAGTCAGTCAGTCAGGCTTGATCAACTGTGTTCACAGTAACTGTAGAACTTTTTGGTGACCTGCTACACGTTAGAACTGGGATTTACAACTCCCAACCTTGTTAGCAACATGGGGAAAAAAACTGATTGATCCCGCTAAAACAAACGCTACTGTGACAATGTTATATTCCAACCTTATTAGTAAGATGTAAATAAATAAAAAAGCAGTCCGACACCGCTACATGTTAGCCACGTCAGCCCCGTCACCTATGTTAGCGTATCCACAATGAAACCCAACCTTGTTTGCTACAAAATAGGTCCATAAATAAGATGTTCGGAATTATATGAATTATACACTATTTCTTTTTCCAAATCATCCAACCATTTTCACAGGGTTGCTGGAGCCTATCCCAGCTACTGTTGGATGAAGTTGGGGATGCTCTGGACAGGTCTGTGGCAGCGCCACACATTTAAATTTAGGTACTATTTAGAACGATCACTAAACCTATGAAGCATGCTTCTAGCCTGTGAGAGGAAGTCATTGTGCCCTGGAGGACATGCAAATTCCTCATTATTATTATTACTTATTGAAAATAAAAATCATATATTAATTTTTAGACATTTCTATTCTATGATCATTTTTCTCTGTGTGGGTTTTGAATGTTTCTTTGGTCAAAAAAAGTAGTGAATTTATAAATGTCCTGTTCCAATACAGGAGAAGGGTGCCTCCCCTGTGGTCAGCCTGGGCTGCACACTCTGACTGAGCTGCAGCTGATGCATGCACTTTACTATTTTGGTCTTTCTATCGTCATAAAAACGCTTTTTATTTTTAATCACTTCATTTGTTTATTTCTCACCAACTGTCTGATAACAATGGTGCCAGTATGTGACTCATCTAGTCATTTGCTCACTAGAAATACACTAGGTGAGGCCCGCAGGACGCCTGCTTCAAGGCAGAGGGCGCTGGCGATCCCAGAGAATGTGACACCGTGCCTAAAGAATGATAGAATTAGTGGTAGTCAGTTAAGTGCAGCCGTCCAGTTCTTCTTTAATATTGTTTAGAATCATTTTCTAAATGGAGGGTTACGTGTCTAAACTCTGGAATTTGTGGAGACACGTCACTGGCAGTGATCTCCATGGAGACAGAGACTTTGAAAACTGAAGAAAGAAAAGGAACACTTCTACAAACAGGTCATCATGCGTTTCTTCAGAAGCAGCGGTGCATGGACTACATTTATAAGTCAAAGTAAGTCAATAATTCTGGTGATTTCTTTTTAATGTGACAGTTTGTTAACGGAAGAAAAATGTTGAAATGAAAGTTTATAACAAAAAATGTTACTGTTGCCAATTAAATGGTGAATAAGCTACTCTGTAGGGTTCATTTGTTTGTAAAGCTGACTGATGACGTCACTGCCTCCTTTTCTACCACGCAGAAAAGGCCGAGCTGTGAGATTAAAATGTTTTCAATCTTTATGTATGTTGATTGGTACCATTTTAAACTTGAATGAATCCAGACGGACTTTCTTATGTTACAAACCCTCTAGTGGTTGCTTGGTGAACTGACGAGACACCTACTTTTTTTTTTTTTTTATTGTTGTCTTTTTTTGAATAGGCTTCATCCCAGAAGTTAGAAAGGTTGTGTACTTTCCCGAAATAAAAAACAGATTTATTTCTGTTTTTTGAATTACATAGCAACTAAAAAATATGAACGTGTTACAAAAAAGTTTTTGTTTGAGAAATAGTGTTTTAAAAAAAAATGTGTAAAACATAAAATAATCTCTGTAGTCAATAAAAGAGTATTCAATTCCAGAATTTCGCATTTTGACAAAGCTCATATTTGAACTAAACAGCAACAGCAGCCAGTAGCTTTTTAATGAGCATTCATTCATCGCAGACTCTGCTTCAAAGCAGAGCAGATTCTGCTCGAGCTGTTTTACAGATGCTTTTGGAAATGTGAGGTCGTTCTTCTGTGGACGAACGGTTTTGTTTTTGCTCATGACAGCTGCGCGGGCTTGGTTTTTTTCTTTTTTTTTTCATTCTCTCCTGAGTTGTTTTAATAAAGTTGTGCTGCAGGACTAGTGAGAGAAGATTAATGGACGCGCAGGAAGTATGGCAGTTGTGAGAGGATGCAGGACAGAGCGGGCCAGCAGCCATCTGTTCCCTCTCCTTTACAGCTCTCTTAATGGAGAAGCAAACCAAACAACAAGGATCTGAGCCTGCAGACAGACACAACACACACACACACAGGCATGCACACACACCTCTGAGCGCACACAGCTAAACACAAAGCATCACTTCACATGACAGAGATGAGAGGTAGGCTTTTGTCATCGCATTCCCCCTTGTGTGTGTGTAAATGTAGGTTTCCCTTTTTTTTCTCCCTACCTTTTAGCGAAATAAAGTTGGGTGCGAGCCACAGCAGTGAGATTTAGATGAAAGACACAGTCTGGATGGAACGTGATTAAGAGATACATTCTTGAGGCAAAATGGAACTTGGCATTTGTTGAGACAAAACCTAATCAAATTAAAGCAAAACACGACTATTGTTGTTGAGTGTGTTCTCTGTTTTTGTCACGTTTGAAGCGAAACAGTGAACAACAGATATGGGCTTGTGCCTGCTCAGCATCAGCAGCCTGCTGGTTTATTCAGATTTACACACACAGGCACTGACTAATAACGCTCGTGCCCAATGATGCCTAAAGCACTTTATAGAGCTGTCTGGATTATAAAAGATGTTTACTGTGATAGAGCTGAATGGCTCGCTGAAAGAGTATTATTGTTCACAAGTTATTGTTTCAGATTAATTCACTCAGCAAAATTGTTAAATTCCCCATCCAAAAGGCATTTGACCTCCAGTTCATTGTTTTCTTAGTAACGTTTCTTGTAAAGAGGCCGTAAAGGGCTACACATACATAGTTCTTTAAAATTCCTTTGAAATTTTGAGGTTTTTTTGTGAATTAAAAAGTTATTTGTGGCTCAAATTTCAGCGTTTTTCTTTTGGATTTCATAAAAAAAAAAAAAAAACAGAAAAAAGTTTTATATAGCTTCTTTTCCTTTGACCCTTTGTCTCATCAATTAACAATGTTGTATAATTTGATCCATGTTCTACCCTGTAGTTCATCATCATTCCACTAGGGGCAGTAGAGGACTTTTCCTGCTCAGTCCAAAATGGCTGCCTCCGTGACACCCTTATAAACACCGTTGGATTGAAAAGTTTTGCTAATATTTAAACCTTTAAGATTAGAATAACTCTATTGGTATTCATTTCCTTAAATAACTTCTTGCTGTATTAAAGAAAATACTAAATTTGTTGATAACTAATTCTTTCTAATACAGTTACATCATGTTAAAAATGTGTGGATCAAATTTGAAGCAGTGGGTAAATAAGGTGGTCTTGTTCCTGAACAGGCTTGTAAATATTTTTGTATCTTAAACTAAAATTGCTGTGAGCAAAACTTACCAAATGACCCAACATTTCATAACTCATGCTATCTATATCTCATACAAAAAATATATTGCAATTTTTTTGTGCGTTGATGTCATCAGGGTTTCAAAAGCATCTTAAATCCCCCCAAAATGAATTTTGTGTCAATTCTTTGATGTGGTGGGTTTTACAGGGTTAAAGTATTTTCCCCTTAAGTTTTTTTCTCTTAGTAAACTTTTTTTTTTTCATAACTGTACTTTAGCAAAAGTGTTTTAGATTACCCATAAAACATGACAGAGAAAGCCTTAACATAAGGACAAATAGAGGGGAATAAAAGGATACAACACAAGCAAAATAAAAAATTGAAGAAATTTAGATGAAATAGTAAACATTTAATGCAAACATATAGATGAAAAAAGCAACTTAATTTAGGATTAATGATGCACTTTAGTCAGTGGCTGTAACATTTTCTATAGGCGGTAGAATTTGGAAAGATGGCGAATGAGAACAGCAACGTAAAAATGACAAATAAAAGGGTTTCAAGAGTTTTACCATTGATGAATCACTATGAATGAGTTTTGTAAAAATAAGGCTTTCCTCTTGCCATAGCAAGGAAACGGCGTGGATTTTAGTTAAGGTCAGGGTGCTGTCGCATGGACGTAGCAAATATTTTGAGGGGCTCAAGGTCTCCTTTGAAAATATTGCTTTTCTTATTTTTGCAATGCCTAAAGAAGCTTGTATTGACGGTTTCTTAATCTCTCCAAAATTACCTAAATGTGCATCTACTTAAAAGCATAAACATTATTGACATTTTAAAGCATAAATTTAGGCGTTAAATGGCGGGCAAGTCAAGTAGGTCGCAACTGTCCCAACTTGCCCCCTCTCCCTAGTAGCTCCGCCCCTAACTTTAAGAATATTCTTACATTTTTTATTTCTTAGAATACATCTTTGGTTTTGTTGCTGTTTTAAAGTGTTTTTCCAGAGGGTTTTTATTTGAAATGTTTAAATTAACAGAAAAAGGGCTTTTAATTTTTTTTCTCTTCATTATTTTATAGAAATTCTTTCTGCGTTTCTCCTTGACTTTACGCTTTACAAAGCATTTTAGTCTTTCCCATACATGCTTTTATGCTTCTCCTCACTTTTATTAGGAAGCCTGCGCTGAAGCATTTTCTTGCGTGCACATTTTTGAACAAACACAGACCTTGTCGTGTTAAGCAACAACATGAATCGCCTTCCTCTTCCTCGCAGTGAAGACATCTGTACGACATGATGAAGTTTCCTCTCAGAGTATCAGTCCTGTAATTGAGCTGAAGCAGAGCAGACGTGACGTGCACACAGAAGCCCCTCTCCTCCTTTCCGTTCTCGTCTAAGTTTTCTCCCTGTCCCTGCTCTCCATCTCTCCCGACACAGTCATTTCTGTCTTTACATGAACGCCAGCTCAATTAAGTGCATTTACTGTTTGCTGCCATCATATCTCTCTCAGTGCAGACAGAGCTGCACTACAGTGAAGAGAGACACAAGTGGAATCTCATAGCAGTGGCTTCACAAGCTTCCCACTACACCAGGTCTTGAGTGAGAGCATGTCCCGGAGCCACAATGCCTTTTTTTCATTCTTCATTCACCTTGTAAAGTTGCCTCCTTGTTCTGCTCTCCTCCAACACTGCGAGGAAAAGTGAAGTGAGAGTGGATTAAATATTAACACAACCCCACACAGTCCCTGTCGGAGCCGCTATTCCACTTCACATGATACAATTAAAAACATCTCCACACGCATTGAACGACGCGCCATTGAGAACATGCCGCTATCCAGACTTAAAATAAATCGGATCTATGGAGAGCAGGACAAATAGGAGGCCAAGGTTTTCATACAGGCACTTAGCTGAGCAGAAAGTTCGAAACACACACACACACACACTCACACACAAATGAAAGGCCTGCATTATTTATACCTGCTAATGGTGGCTGGCTGTGTGTGTGAAACGGCAACAGGACGAGCCGCTAAAATAGACGCTCAGCTGTAATCAAGGCCAAACATTTCTTCGGTTCTGCCCTGCTCTGCTAAATACAGGGTCAATTGGCATCAGTTCAGTCACATTTGCACAATATGATCTCTTTTTTAATGGAGATTAAGGACGATATAGATGGAAGACTGCCTCTAAATATAAATAAATATGCACTGAAAGGAATACCTCACACGGTTCCTGCAAGACGCTGCCGAGCATCTAGCACCGATAAAAACAATAGCTCATGTGCTTAACCTAGTTTTGTCCACAAAAGGAATCCATTAGCCTCATTGTGCAGCCCTTAAGCTCGGCAGCGCAGGGGGGGACCCGCTGCTGCACAGCTACATCCATGCACATGTGCCTCTCATTTCCTATGGCAGTCCAGAAGTATCCTTCAACATCCTATTGTAAAGTTTACCAGGGGAGAGGTTGGGTGCATTAAAGGGCCCTGAGAGAAACACTAAGTGATGTAAATGCAGGCAGCTGCTAACGCTGTACAGTAAAGGAGACCCAGGTGAAGCTTTATGCTTACTGTATCTATATAACATTATAGGCTCCCTTTCATGTCCTTGTGATCTTTAATGGAAACAATATGAAGAGTAATAGAATGTGGAGGGGTTGCTGATTTCACTAAAACTGAGGCACACATGCTCTTTGCTGTTGATTTGAATTATTTATCACCACTAATATTTTATTTTCATATAAAAATTCAAATTACTGGTATTTTTTAAAGTGTTTTTTTCCCCAGAAAGATCTGTAGGTGGAGCAGAAAAAAGGTGCATTTTGACCCTTTTGTCTAAAGCAACCTTTGGATTTCTTGCTTCCACAACACACACACACACACACAGTGGAAAAACTGAATCTTAAGAATCTTAGCAGACCCCTGTTTCAATTAAAGATTCTCCTATTTTCTGTTTTGCAAAAAAGTAATCTTATTGAAAAAGTTTTTCATTAGCAAAAAATAAAATTCTTTAGGAAAATAAGAATTCTCCAAGGATTTTTTTTTCTAATTTTAACAAAGTCTGACTTATTTCTAGTGTTTTTGCAGTAGGAGCTTCCCACACAAAATGTTTCTTCTTTATAATAGATGTTTATTTTTAATCTCAAATGGGCCTCAATATTGATGAATACATAAGTTACCATTTGGAACTTTTGAAAAAATTTTGATCCCTGCAAAGACAATTAGCCAGCAAGGCTCTAACTAAGGAAACAATTACTGCAGCTCTGATCGGCACTTTATGGTTCACCGAAACACACAGCAAAAAGCGTAAATGATCGTGCTAACAACAAAGAACCAAACATTAAATAAAAATTATCATTTTATTAGAAGCA
This sequence comes from Oryzias latipes, assembly GCF_053564925.1. Taxonomy (NCBI): domain Eukaryota; kingdom Metazoa; phylum Chordata; class Actinopteri; order Beloniformes; family Adrianichthyidae; genus Oryzias; species Oryzias latipes. The sequence continues at coordinate 9,442,653 of NC_136257.1, read as the reverse complement.
GTCACTTGAAGTGACATTCTGACCCCTCAGTCAACCTAAAAAAAACTTCAAGCTGTCCTGTGGAGCTGCTAACCAGCCTTTATGCTTCTCACGTTAAATTTCACACTTCTTATCAATTTTAAGTGTTCCCAGTGAACTTTTAATTATGATCATTTTTAGCCAAAAAAAAAACGGAATCGTTTTCAAGGACATAGTTTCTGTCGAGCAGCAGTAGGTCATTAAAATTCACCTCTGAGTTGTGGGTGGAACTCTTGGCAACCCCACCACCACTTCCCATCATCCATGACTCAGGCTCTCTGTTTACATACTCTCCCCGACTTAACATCCATGCAAAAAGAAAAGGTGGAGCTATCAAAATAGTGGCGCCATCCAGCCAAACAGTTTTGATCCAGATGCCAGGTCAGACAAGGAAAACAAAGAAGTTTCGCTTCTGTGTAGAGTTTCCATGTTCTGCTTGTGCATGCGAGGGTTTTCCCTGGGTAGTCTAGTTTCCTCCCACCGTCCCCAAAGACAAAAACCTGTTTAACCCTTGTGCTATCTTAGATGACCCCACCCTTACATTGATGTGTTCTCCCTACCATGACAAAGGTGGATAAAGGTGGAAAGATTTCATGTAATCCATGGACACCAGTGAAGATCACAAATCATTGAAGAGAAAAGGTTCAGAGCACTGTCTAGTGGGTCTAGATGACCCAACTCCCAATGTTAAAGTGTCTAGGATAGCACAAGGGTTAATGAATGAATGGAATTTTTTCATCTGCTCCGGATTCGCAACAATTTGAATAAAGAAATACTCAGAAATGCAGTTTTAAGCTTAATTTTCTTTATATATGTCCTCCATCATTTCAAAAACACCAAAAAACTCAATTTTGTATCAGAGCAGTTCTTTAAAACAATGCACAACTTTTGTGGGTGTAAGGATGGAATCAGGTCTCAGGGGTCTTCAGATGGAAACCATCTCAACATTTGGTCAGTCATGGAGTTTGGCCCACAACACTGAGAAGGCTGGATGTGCATTTCAGTGTCCCAGAAGCCGCACTCCTCCCTGCCTGCACCCAAACCTTCAGCTCTATAAACACGTGGTGCTAATCAGTCAGCAACGAGCAATTGTACTACCAACGACTAGTCAACCCTAAGCCTTGATTGATTAACGCCAGAGATGGAGATGAGAAAATTAAAGTGAATGAAGAGACAGACATGTCCAAGGGCTGGTCTCCATAAGAGCAGAAGAAGCAGCAGAACAGAAAAAAGGTAGAAGGAAGATCCATCACACCATCTAAGACATCAATTACCAAGGAGCAACCCAGCTTAACAAACGCTTCCTTAGAATAAAACAACCCGCCTGTCATCCCTCCTTTCCCCAACAACTCAGTTAAACCACAGAGCCCAGTAAAGACACCAAAACCGAAAAAAAGGGGGGAAAAAAACCAAGTGTGCCTATTAAGCTTTCTTTAAATATGCAAAAACGATATGATTTTACAATGATTACATATTCACTTCCCCAGCTGGCTGCCTTCGAGCGTCTCCATTTGTCATCGACTATTGTGTCCAATTATATGATTAGCTTTGAACACTCCAGCACTTCGAGAGCTCTCGTGTGTTCTGCTGCGCAGAGTGATTCACAAACAAAGTCATTACAACATGTATTCACACATATCAAATAACAAAACAGATGGCCACTGCGCCTGCCGCCTGATTTGTTTTCCACACGAGTGGTAGAAAGAAAAAAAACATTTCTGTGAGCTGCGTTTAATGCTGACTGTTTTTTATTCCCAAAGAAGAGCAGCTGCTTGTCGCGCTGTTAGATCAGCTCCTATGAAAGACAATCTTGTTTTCATTAATTTCTCTACAACAAAGGCCCTTGTTGGGAAGATTTAAAATTGCAGCGGTTAAAGCTTCCGGATAATTCATCACAGAGACTTGACAGGAAACTTAATTGTTTTAAATGCCAGTAGCTGTGAGCAGCATGGCTGGTTTGTCTTTGATGTCTAACAGGTGGGACAGATAGAGGACCCTCTGATGTTTCATTCGACCTTTGACTTTTTTCGGTTATAAATCCACTTGTAGTCCACGAGCCAATAAACCCATCACCATTTGATGGAGTGCAGTTGCCGATATTCCGCGTCAGATGGAGATCTTGTAGTCTGCCTCGTCTTGCTTAGTGTAAATCCACTCCCTCTATTTCCTACAGACGGATCGTATCCTTACCCCGGAATGGTTTCATTCAGTCCAACTTACAGTGGGTGGGTCTAAAGCTACATTCACGCAACGTGCATTCAAGCGTCCACTTTCAATGAAAAGACTGTTTAAAGGTGCGCTTTCGGGCTTCCGCGTTCTAAACTGGTGTTCACGCGTAGCTGTGCTCTTTTTTTTTTTTTAAGACTATTTTCAAAATGAACGGCTGTTGAATGTGCATTGAAAGTTAAGCCAGGTTGAACCAATCAGGAACCCGGATTTGGTGGTGACGTATGAATGGCGTCCACTTGAATAAATTGATCATGGAGGAGAAATTAATCATTGCAGTTTGTGCCCGGTTGGAATTCTTTGACACCAAATAGTTAATATTTCAGAATGAAGCTGTGAAAGAAAAAAGCCTGGAGCCTCTTCTTACTGTAGGTGGCGGAAATGCACTGGTAAACAGTAGGAAAAGTAGAAGAAGCCCCTCCCTGCTTGTCCAGTGTGAACACTATGGGCTAAAAAAGTGTTCAAGATCTCTCTGCTCTGCTTTTGGCTCATAATGATTTAAATGTATTGTGAATTCTGTTGATTTCAGAGAGTTGCTATTTTGTTGTTTTGACGTGAAAGCCTAAAGTTAACTGAGTAGCTCCTCCAGCTATGCTAACTCACATCTCTGCACAACAGGGCAGAGTGATGCGTTTCCTCAGATGGTCATCTGCATTTCTGCAGGTATGAAGGTGTATTCAGACTCTGGTGCAGATGAAACAACATTTCTGGCCCACCTGAAGAATGTTGCTTGTCCTTCTTGCAAGTGAAGCCTGGAGAAATTTACTGCACAAAGCAAAGAGAGGAAGCAGGAGGAGCAGACGTCCAAATGGACAAAAAGCAAAGCACAAATAACTCAAACAAGAGGAGGAGCACGAAAGTTCTTTAAACAAATATGGAGTCAGTAAATGTTTTACTCAAATGAACACAGCAAAAACTGACTCTTAAGCAGAGTAAAAAGACCTTTGTTTGAAGAAAAAATGTCTTGTTTTCAGTCGTGCAAAAATAATAATCTTATTAAATTAGTTTTTTAATAAAAACATAATCTCAGTTTAGACCATTTTCTCCCCCCACTGGCTGATTTTTCTGAAGAAAAGTTTTTGAGCTTTAAGAATTGTTGCAGTTTAATTGACAGATTTTCCTCCCCGCATGCATCTTCAATGTCCTGCAATTTACCATAGACGGAATTTGTCCAATGGAGCCACCAGCGATTGTAATGTGTCTCTTGAAGTTTGGGATTTCTCAAAAGTGTTGTGTGAAAGTGGAGGATACCATTAGCTGTTATGTTTCATTTAAAGCAGGTAGTCCTGACTGGCATGGCGTAAAAGTCTAGTTAGTAAAAAAAACTTATCATAAAAAACATATACATCTTTTTTAAATTGTTAATTTAGCCACTCATATGTAAAATGTATATTTTCTTTTCTGTGTTTAACCTTTTTTATTTTCAATTTTTTTCATAGTTGCTATTAAGAGACCACGTCCTGAACTGGTTATCTGGGTCCATCACTGACATCAAACAGACACAGTTTAACACAGTTTGCAGCTAAAAACTGGTAAATGTTTTCTTCTTTGTGAGTTCTTGTGAAAAACAATTGTTTAAGTTTTTTTTTTTACTCTTTAATTGCTTTTTATTTTTGTCATTTAAGTTCTTTCTTGGTTACTTGTGTTATGTAGAACCTTCTATCATTTAACAGGTTTTCACTGTGTTTGACCGCTGATATTTTTGGAAATGTCACTTTCTCTAAAACGTTGGCTCTGTCTTTACATTCTGAATTTCTCTTTTTTATTTTGGTCACCTGCTGTTTTTACACTTCCTGTCCACGACCAGACACAAACCAGTCTCTTTTATCTCGCATGAGGTCTGTACAGGAAATCAAGACAAGCTTCTGGTCTTTTACAGCCTCTTCGCGCTGATGCATATCTCATTCATCTATGACTCATTACTTGTCTGTTCTTTGAGGAACACATTAAGCTATAAATTGCAGCGTGCACCTGCAGCCAAAGGCCCGAAAATTCCCCAGCACTGAAAATGTTTTCCTTTAAAGGTTAAGGTTGCCATAAATCTTGTAAATAGCTTCTCTGACGTCTCTTGAGCATGTTACTGTAAATGCACTCGAAGCAACTGAATCATTTAACATCTAATCAATACTCTTCACATTTCACCATAAACACACTTTAGCCAGATTCCAGGTGGAAGAAGCTGTTATCGTTTATTGTTAACTAGAAAATACCTGGAAAATGGAGCTGGTATGAAAGGAAGTGAACAAACACACAGAAGCTGAAAGGTGTCGGTTGAAATGTTGGAGCCAAAAACTACCGGGCTGTTCACTTTGGTAAAGTTAACACTGATGTCAAAAAGCGAGTGGGATCTAGCTGTGCCATGCTGCCATCACCTGGTCAGTAGCTTTACAGCATCTTTCTTGGTGTGTTTGCACTGAAAATCAAACCAAACACCAAATGGCAACAACGGTGGTGTTTATGAATCATAACATTTGCACATGTCCTCTCTGTAAACCTCGGAGGCTCCGACTAAAGCGTCAGCCTCTTTGAAGCCCCCCCCGTGTTTCCTGTGCAGGCGGTCAGACCCTCGCCTGGTAACGAGGTTAAGTTTCCGTGTTGTGCATACGGATGTGAGCAGTGTCATTCTGCGCTTTAAAAGGCTCGCCGTGCTTTATTTTCACCTGCACGTGTCACACCTGCTCCACAGACACTTGTGCTTTGGCTGTTATAAGGAAAACTCACAGCTTGAATCTCATGGGCGAGTCAATCAGAGCTGAACACAGATGCTTTTCGCCAAAACAGCAGCACTCCCATACTGTGAGTGTAAATTACACTTGTGAAAAAATAGATTGCTCTTTTTTTTTTTTGGAATCAACCACAAGCGGAATACAGTACTGCCATCTTTAGAGTTTCAGTTTGAGTTTTTTTTCTTTTGGGGGGGGGGGGGGGGGGTTTAGATCATGGCGCTGGTTATGTTGCTCAAGGAGCGGATGCTGCCCGTGTGCGTGTGCCTGCTCTTCCGCCTCACGCTTCGCAGGTAGTTCCTGTACAGAATCACACTGATCACTCTGTCCTGGAACTGCTTTGAGACAATGTAATACAAAATGATGTCCAGAACGGTGCTCAGATTCATCAGGAAGGTGGTGAAGACTGCCCACGTGCTGAAGCCCCCATCCTCAGCGTCCCCCAGCAGACGGAGCACCAGGCACACATGGAAAGGCACGAAGCATACCAGCACCTGGACAATGAGGGTGATGATGATCCGGATGGACTTTTCCTTCACTTTGGGCTTAAGTTTAGAGGTGCGACCGTGGATTAGATTGTCCACGATGGTGACGTAGCAGCCGATCATGATACATGTGGGCACCAGGAAGAAGAAGATGAGCCTGATGAAGTTGACTGAGTTCTCTTGACGCATGTAGATGATGTCCTGCATCTTGATGCATGTGGTAAAGTTAGAGACGCGGTCAGGATCATGGTCTGGGAAGATCAAGGGCACCGTGCTGCCCAGAGTCATGACCCACAGTCCCAGACTCCCCACCACGGCTTTCGGCACATTCCTCAGCTCTTTGCTGTGCTTCGGCTGCACGATGGCCATGTAGCGGTCAGCGCTGATCAAGGCAAACAGCCACAAGGCTATGCAGGGGTAGAAAACGGTGAGGGCCGCAGTGACCCGGCAGAACATGTTTCCAAAAGGCCAGTAGTCCTGGTGGAGGTAAACCATCCTGAAGGGAAGCAGCAGGGTGTAGGTCAAATCCACCACTGCCACGTTAATCATGTGGACAGTCACAGAGTTTTTCTTTTTGGTGGTCAGGGCAAACACCCATAAAGCAGTGAGGTTCACTGTGACTCCGATGACGAAGATGATGCTGTAGAAGACCAGGGCTACTATGCGGTACTCCAGCGGGCCTTGCTCTGGCTTCCCCGGATCTTCAGACATGTTGGAGGAGATCCAACCCACCTTCATCCTGAGAAGACCACAATCTGCTGTTAGGTTCCAGAAAAAATGTACAAATGATGCAAATTTAAGACCCCCTTTGATGAACAAAGTGTTTTTTGTGTTTTTGACATGTTTTTAAGGCTTTTTCTGATGATGGAGGACAGATATCAGGAAAATTAGGCTCAAATTTTTGTGAATCAAAAGTAGAGGGAAAAGGCCATTTGAAGCAAGCCGCAAGCTCCCTGTGCCGCTCTATTCTGATGCATCCACTTGTAGACGACTAGATCTATGTATGTCTCATTTTCCTCATCAGCGCTGGAATCTGGATCTAAACTGTACCGCTGGATAGCTCCAACATTGCGCACCATTTTTGTAGCACCACTAATTTTAGGTTGGGGTTGTGAGGGTCCATAAGCAAGCAAGAGAGAATATAAACTGATAGATTTTGGGAAGTGGGGTTGGGCTTACCTCACACCGACAGCCCTGCTCACAACTCAGAGGCTTATTTTAATTAACTACTGCCGCTCTGCAGAAACTATGTACTAGAAAATGACAAATATGTTTTGACTTTGGCTGAATACGGCAAAATCGTGATAAAAAAGAAAAATTGGGAACACTTTAAATAGATCAAAAGATCTTCAGAGTGGGACTTTGAGCTTCAAATGTCCTATTTTTTGCTTTACTGGATGATTTCCAGCAGTAAAGATGATGTTTTATTTATTACAGACCGAGGTTCCTCTTTCTGTCTGCCACGGTCACAGGTGTTTGTTTCAAATTTAGATTTGACAGTTTACCAGCAGAACAAGTTTCCTAAATTTATTACAATGAAAAAACCTTCAATTTGGTTGACTGGCCTATTTATTAGTCTATAAAAAAAAACAAGAGGAGCTACTGAATATGCTGGAAATCAAACTAAAGTGTATCTAAATCCTCACTGATTTATCTCTGCTTGGCTTTTATCAGTTTGGGTTGGATCTTATGAAACAGCTCTTAGAAAAAGTAGTACACATGAAGTTCATTTTATGAACTATACTTGAGTATAAATCTAGCAAGTTTACTATAGAGACCATTAAATGCAGTAAGTGAATATTTTTTCAGACTAAATAAGAAATTTTAAGTAAACAAAAGATCGTATGTAGAAAGTACACTATACTGCCTCACTTTTAGTCCAGAATAACTTGTACATTGAAAAAAACTACTTTTTGTCACGGGAGTGACTTTGTTTTTCTGTACATTTATGCTTTAATTTGGGAAAATTTGAAATCTTTGTGGGCAAATCTGAACAGCCAAGTTTCCCCAAATCCCATTGGAAGTGAAGGGTTTGGTTAGTTGGAGAGACGTCGGTTTCAACGTATTCAAACGTAAGTTATTTGCTGGATCAACATTTTTAATCAATTAAAAATGAGGTGTTGTGTAAACCATCAGGATTCTACAAATAGAAGCTAAATCTGTGCTTGGGAACCACATTAAATAGATTTGAGGATTACATGGTTGTGGAATGACCTTTGAATCCTCAGAAATGCACGTTCAAGCGAGCACTTTGAATTAAAAGTCTATGGAAATGTGCGCAAATTAGTGTTTTGGGCTTTCCGCGTCACTACGCAAGTTTCTACCATTAAATGTGTGCTGCAAGTTAAACCAGGTTGAACTTTGACCAATCAGGAACTCTGATTTGTTCACTGGAATTTCACTGCTTCAACATTTCGCAGCAAGCCTCTTCCATCTGTAGGTGGCAGACATGCGCCAGTGAACGGTAGAAAAAGGAGAAGCCCTTCCCTGCGTGTCCAGTGTGAACACCATATACTGAAAGCACGTTCAGGAACGCACGTTTAGTACATTTGTGAACGTGCATCGCGTGCCTGGTGTGAACGTAGCATCAAACCACAATGTGGTTGCAGCCTCCATGAATCCAAGTCAAAGACAAAAAAAAGGAAAGATAAACCAACAAATGTTAAAAAATGGTGTCAAATTCTTCCTACATGAAACCTGTCGACAAGTTAGAAACCCTTTTTATAGCAGCTGTGTTGTGATGGCACAACTCCAGAATAAACAGAATATTAAAAACAGAAAAGGTGACATTCAAAAAAATATTTCTTTGGATTTTTGTCCCAAAACAGATCAGCTGTTGTGGGAACATGGGGTGGAGAAAACCAGAACTTACTTAAGTGACAGAGGAACCTCAATTGTCCAAATGTGCAGAATCTAAGAGAAAAACAGGAAAAAAAAACAAGAAAAGCAAAAGTGCTCTTCTTTTAATCTCAGTCAGAGATTTTGCGTTTAAAAAAAGCCACAGATGTAACTTAAATAGCCAGACGTGTCCTTTGAATGTGCTTATTGTGGGAGAGTCTGGCTGTAAAACCACAGCAAAAAGTAAAAATACCAAAAGCAGACACAACAACATTTATTACATTCATGTTCACTTAACCCCTTTTTAACAAAATGTAAACAAAAAAGCAAATGTATTAAAGTAAGGTAATGTTTAGTCACAAATACAGAAGTGAAATTTCTCAGTAGCTCTCTATTGATAGAAGTCATGTGACTTTTGGATAGGACCTTTTAAATACCTTTCATTACATATATTTATAATAAACAAGATACAATATTTAATCCTAAAATCAAATTGACCCTCTCCCCCATAAAAAAATAAAAATAAAATTAAATTGTTGTATAGAATGAAATAAACCTGTGAGGAGACATAATCCTGCTTGATTTGACCTCAAATATGAAGCAGATCAGAAATCTACGGTCAATTTAAGGTTTAACTTACCCCAGAACTCAAACCCACATCTTGACAGGCTAACAGCAGCCGGTTTGTGAAGTGAAAGCGATTTCATGAAGAATATTTAAACTCTTACAGTCAAAACGGGGAAGTGAGTGCTTTCTGAAGTGTGTTAGAAACGGTGGCGAGCTTTGTAAAAGCCCCCATCGCTTCCTGTGTGCTGTGTGTTCCGTCTACTTTTAGATTCCTTCACAGTGTTTGCGTCGTCGAAACAGAAATGGCTCCAGCTTTCCACCGTCTGCAATTACACCCCCTTAAAGAAAATGATGTGCCATTAGAAGTGGGAGTGTGTTTGGCAGGCAGAGAGATGGCAGATTTAGGGCGAGTTATTGATTGGAAAAGTGGGGTCTGTCACAGCACATTAGTTCTCAGGGGAGTAATCCACAGCAGGTTGCTGTGAGAAGCATCTGCTGCAGGAGAGAAGTAATTAAAAACAGGATGTTGAGGCAGTTGCCATATAAACAGGAAATAAGACGGCGGTAATAGACACTTCACGCTGATGCTGTGCGATGGTTTTACACCACACCGACTTAATGGATGCAAAGCGCATACCTCAGGTGAAACGCTCAAGGTCAGTCTGGACCCAAATTGAATACAGATTAATGCGTGTGATTAATGTGTACATGGGCGGCTAACAACCATGAGTTAGGATGTTTGGCTCAAAGAACATGTGCAATAAAAACTTCTTCCCCTCATCTTCCAACTGCTACTTTCCTTTCTCATATAAATCTTTAAAACCAGCCAGCCCCTCCCCCTCAGTCACCCAACTTCCTGTTTCCTGCTCCTCCGCTGCATGACCACCAGAACAGGTCACGCACATTAATACAGCGCTGAATTTGCAGGTGCACCTCCTCTTTGCAGCCCTGTTCATTCAGTCTTGTTGCTGTGAAACTATTATCCATCGCCTCATCCTCTTGATGTGTCTCAAAAATCTCCTACCAGATGGTACTCGCCTCTCATTGCAATATGTTGTTATGACAACAGTCTGCGTGTGATGGTTTCCTTGTTTTGATGTGTGTCATGTGGTCGCCTCAGTGAGTATTCGACTCTACAAACTAGAAAAATGTATTTGTTAGGTCTTGTGTGAAATTAAGGTTGTAGTTAGAGTTTAGGTAATAAAAAACAACACAGTTTCAATGTAAATGCTGGTTTTATGACGTCATATACTGTTAAAATGTAAAACAAATAAGAGATCAAAACTGAAAATCTGATTTTTTTTAATTTAAACTGCAGTGCTCAACTAATAGTTTCTTTTCGATTGTTTTTGTTCCAATTTTTTATTCTACACTGACCTCTGCTGGTCATATTATGTATCACAACAGACTGAATTGTTTTCTTGTTGTTTTTTTTAACTGAGGTGAGTTGCAGAATAAATGCCTTTGAACATTTTATGTGTTGAAAAATCCTTTTAATACCACGTGATGATTTCCATTACTGGATTAGCCTAATAACGCTGTCGTGTGTTTACAAAAATATGTATTTTTAAAAATGCATATTTAAACATTCAGATATTATTTAAATAAGAGTGCAACAATATGTGATGCATTCTTTAAATGTGTTTTTCCCATTTTTAATTCGAAATTTCCTTTAAAGCCACAAATCTAGACTTTAATTGATATATTTAATGACTCTAATGTGACGTATGTGTACTGTGTACATTGCTGCAAAAACATCTATTTATGAGTATAAGTAATTGCAGTGTTAAGATGTTATCTTTTGATTCTAATCAATGTAATAACTGACATCTAAAATGGATTTGATATATCTGTATGTTGGATCTTTTTATTTCAGTGTTCAATTATTTTCTATGCTTGAAATTAATCAAATCAAATCATTTTTACTGCAATGCGACATTTTTCATCTGAAGTTGGCTGTTTGGCTCTTTTCTGTCACTTCTCAACAAGATTGCAAACTTTTACAAGATGCATTATTAATTATCATTAGATAATTGCACTCTATGGTTTATGTAGCAGCCGGCTGCACTTTGAAGCAATATTTTACTATCTATAAATATATTGAATTTTCTAGATGTTTAAATGCTTGAAACTAAAATTTACAGCATTTATCCAATATATTCAGTGATCCTGACACTTTTTTCCCCCAGTGTTTTTGGCCATTACATACTCTTTTTCCTAATCCCACGTTCACACCAGGCATGTTGGGAGGGGCTTCTTCTTTTTCTTCTGTTTACCAGCATATATCCGCCATCCACACTTGGAAGAGGTGGTGGACAGAAGTGGTGCAAATCTCACAAATTACTGTTATTGTGTCCTTGGGCAAGACACTTCACCCTCCCTGCCTCCACTGGTGTGTGAAGGCCTATGAATGTCTCAGTGATGGTCAGAGGGGCCTGGCAGCCACGCCTCTGTCAGTCTTCCCCAGGGGAGCTATGGCTACATCAGGAGACACCATCACCAAGTATGAATGAGGAGTGAATGAACAATGGGCACACTGTAAGCGCTTTGGGTGTCTGGAAAAGCACAGATAAATCCAATCAATTACTATTATTACAAATCCTACTTCAGGCTTTTTCTTTCACAGCTCTATTCTAAAATATGAAAGACTTGGTGTCATAAGTCCGACCGGACACAAACCGAAATTATTAATTGCTTCTTCATGATCCATTATCAAACTATTGGTACTTCCGTGAATTAAAGCGGAGGACATCCATACGTCATTACGAAATCCGAGCCCCTGATTGGTCAAAGTTTGATCTGGTTTAATTTTTAACACACGTTCAATGGCTGCACATTTTGTCCCAATTGGTCGCCAAATCTTGCACTGCATCACGTGAACATGAGAGTTGGAGCGCAGAAGCCTGAAATCTGCATTCACAGGTGTTTACATTGATTTTTTCATTCAAAGTGGATGCCAGAACGCGCGTTGCCATGAGCGGTGTGAACGTAGCTTCAAGAACGTTATCAAATTGAACTCAATGTTTATGAACATTCGTAGAAAAGTACATCATATTTCTGCAATGTTCAGTATTGTTTGGTCCAGACAGCTAACTGACATTCACATAAAGCACAGAAGCTACGGCTGACTGCTTCCACCCTAAATGTCAGAACATATCGGTTTTGTTTCAAGTGGCTCAGCAGATGCAAAATCACTGAGAGGGTTTGACCTGTTTGAACTCTCATGCAAAACTATGGAAGCGATTTTGTAGCATTAATAAAAAGCAAAGTCAAAACCAGAAATGCTTTTTCATTTTCAAAATGAAGCTGCATTTTTTGACTCAAAAATAAAATGAAAAAGCAATCCACCAAAATGCTTTTCCATTTCCTTCCTCAACACAGCTTATTCTGTCACTTAATTAAAATTAAAATTAAAATGGTATTTGACATTTCATTTTCAAAACGTTCCATGGTAAATGTGTAGCATAATTCATTTAGAAATGTTTAATTTGACATTTAAAATGGATTAATAGAAATGCTTTTTAATTTTCAAAATGAAGCTGCATTTTTTGACTCAAAATTAAAAAGAAAAAGCAATACTTCAAAATGCTTTATCATTTCCTTCCTCAACACAGCTTTTTCTGTCACTTAATTAAAATGATAAAGAAAATGGTATTTGACATTTCATTTTAAGAAAGGTCCCTGGTAAATGTGTAGCAAAATTCATTTAGAAATGTCTTATTTGACAATTAAAATGGATTAACAGAAATGCTTTTTAATTTTCAAAATGTAGCTGCATCAAATGCCTCAAAATTCAAATGAAAAAGCAATATTTCAAAATGCTTTTTCATTTTATACTTAAAACCGCTTATTCTGTGTCATAATTAAAACGAAAATGCAAAGAGGGGATTGCATTTGCAATTTCAAATCCACCCTGCAAAACTTGGAGCAATATTCATTTAGAAAAAGCATTAGCAGAGGGGAGGCGGGGCGATGACGTCACTGCTTTCTCCGTGTGTCCGGCCGCTGACACACACACACACGCACCAGGAGCAGACTGTGTTAGCGGCAGAGAAGACGGCTTTGAGTTGGTTGTGAACTTCTGATGGGTTTCCACAGCTTCTCAGGACTACATAGCAGCATGTCCGCCTTCTGCGGTCCTCCTCCTGACGCACCGCGGACAAGCTTTTTTCTGCGGACCGCCAGCTGCCTTCGCAGAGCGGAGCGCGAAGCTCCCGATGATCGCTGAAGGCGGAAATGCTGCTGCGATCTGAGAAACCATCAAATGAATTTGTGTTTCCAGTAGTGTCCAGAACAAAATAAAGACTCATGTAATTTCCACATATTTACACATTTATTTGCAGCTTCGCGCTGAATTTGCTGTTTGATGACAGCTGGAGCCCCATCAACAGATAGCAGATTTCACCGTACTAAACGTTGCTGGTTGGACCAAAAACACTCACTCAGCGCGAAGCTGCAGGAGACTATCTTCATAATGTGCTTTTATTACTGTCAATATTATTATTAAGGGCCTGCTCTACTCGATCATATGTTTTTAAATCCGTGCGGTCAGATGACGCTGAAGAAGTTGGGTTGCGATTCACAGCTTCTGATTCACGAGGGAGCTAAAGGAACATTCTGCTGCATTTTTCGCATTAAGATCCAGAAATCCAGGTTTGAGCAGTCCAGGTCCAGCGGTTTGTGAACAGGACCCGGTTTTAGGTGATCTTAATGCGAACACAGACATACCAGGTCTCTCAGCGACAGCTGCCGGACACACGGAGAGAGCAGCGACGTCATCGCCCCGCCTCCCCTCTGCTAATGCTTTTTCTAAATGAATATTGCTCCAAGTTTTGCAGGGTGGATTTGAAATTGCAAATGCAATCCCCTCTTTGCATTTTCGTTTTAATTATGACACAGAATAAGCGGTTTTAAGTATAAAATGAAAAAGCATTTTGAAATATTGCTTTTCCATGTGAATTTTGAGGCATTTGATGCAGCTTCATTTTGAAAATTAAAAAGTATTTCTGTTAATCCATTTTAATTGTCAAATTAGACATTTCTAAATGAATTTTGCTACACATTTACCAGGGACCTTCCTTAAAATGAAATGTCAAATACCATTTTCTTTATCATTTTAATTAAGTGACAGAATAAGCAGTGTTGAGGAAGGAAATGATAAAGCATTTTGAAGTATTGCTTTTTCTTTTTAATTTTGAGTCAAAAAATGCAGCTTCATTTTGAAAATTAAAAAGCATTTCTATTAATCCATTTTAAATGTCAAATTAAACATTTCTAAATGAATTATGCTACACATTTACCATGGAACGTCTTGAAAATGAAATGTCAAATACCATTTTAATTTTAATTTTAATTAAGTGACAGAATAAGCTGTGTTGAGGAAGGAAAAGAAAAAGCATTTTGGTGGATTGCTTTTTCATTATATTTTTGAGTCAAAAAATGCAGCTTCATTTTGAAAATGAAAAAGCATTTCTGGTTTTGACTTTGCTTTTTATTAATGCTACAGAATTGCTTCCATACAAAACGTCAGTTCTTAAACAAAACAGTCAACTGAAAAGGTGCTGATGAACGAGGAGAGTCAAGAGAGGGACAAAGGAAAAAAAAAACAATCATCCTGCACAGTGTCAGTTTTGCAAATTAGGTCACGAGTCATTTAGCATCTTTTCCCACTTTGATAAAACCCAGGAAGTTTTCTTTCCTTCCCCAGAAGTGCTGTGTAACTTAGCAGTCCACAGGATCCATGTGTGGACTGTCTGTGATTAAAGACAAAAAAACACTAAGGGTATGTCTGAATTCCTTGACTACTCACTACATAGTGCACTATATAGTGTGTATTTTGTAGCGCTGTTCAAATCTACAATTCTAAACTCTAGTCTCCTAGAAATTTCCCAGTAGTCTCTCTGAAAAACCAGGGTGCGTCGGCAAATATAAACCATTATGCATTGCATTTGAAAAAATTTCAGAAAAAAAAATGTATTTAAATGTTGTTGTTTTTTTTTTTGTAAACCATCAATATTTTCATCATCAGAACACAGTGGATTCATAATAATCATTGTAAAACACTCATATCCATTGGATTTTCACTTCGGTGACGTCATATTCGCCATTTGGAAAAAAAAAAAAAGTAGTGAGCATGCTGTCTGAATTGCTTTTAAAATCCAGAGCACTGCACAGTCCTACACTATATAGTTTTTTAGTAATTAGAGATTAGGGTGGGAATTTGGACTCAGTCTAAGATTATTTTGCTTTTGAAAAACTTTATTGATCAAAGTTTTCTTGCAAGACAAAAAAATAAGACAATTTTTCTTGAAATGAGAGTCTTTGTACTTTTTAAAGATTTCGTTTTTTCAGTGAAGAAGCACAAAATTGTTTTTGAATCAGAACAACCAAACCTTTCTCACCCCTTATTTGAGGTCATGAATCACATTTTGATGATTCCAGCTGATTGCGGGGGAACACACACACGCAAGAATCTACAAAAACTAAAGGCACTTTTTGATGCCAATATTTGTTGTAAATAAGGCAGTGTAAAAAAAAAGAAAAGGGGTTAGAGGGTAATAAGTTACATTTTTTATACAGACATTTAATATTATTTATTTTCATTTAGTTGTTTGTTCTCTATTTCAGTGTAATATCTCGGCACACTTGATTAAAAACAACCTTAAAATCACAAATTGCTGTAAAAGAAAAATTTTCTGGCTTTGTATAGGAAAACAAAGCAGCTTTTTCAAGAAATTTAATCTGAAATTCTTTCTTATCATCACCTGAACGATAATATTGCATGCAGATGGTTGTACAACAAAGTGGTTTTTGTGCATCATGCTGTATCTAACTATCAGATTTTCCACTTTCACTGTTTTCTTGCTGCAACCACTACAAATTTGAGGCCTTTTGTTTAGGTGCAGTGCAGCAACCAACTCAACCACTGTGCCGTTCACACCATGTGAACTGAGGTCTCATGGCAGCCCATCTGCTTGTTTACATTATGGTAACATTGATCAAATCTGACCTCTTAAAGGCCCGTATACACCGGGACGAATATTCGCCAGGCGTTATTCGCCAGCGTTTTTCGCCATGTTTTTTGTGTTCACACCCAGGCGATTTTCGCTGACGGTGAGTTGAGCGAACATGCAATTTCATTCCCTGACATTAGATGGAGCTTAGTGTAAAACAGAAATACTCCTGTACACAAGGTGGCGCTGCGCAACTTTACGCTCCTTAAAGTCACTTTTCACTCAGAAGAAGAGAGCAAGTATTTACGCGCTTGTCAGAATCATACAAAAAAAACATGAATATTTCAAGCACCAGTTGCTCCAACTGGTGCTTGGTTCGGGGATATTTTAGAATGTCCGTCATATTTTCTTCGCGGCAGTGTAGACGCTACTTGGCGTCTATCTTGTTCGCTGGTATGTGTGCTCAGAAAGGCAGTTTTGTGTTTGAGCGCCCCCAAGTTGTGTTTTACTGTATCTTCAGAAGCTCCAGACACGTGTGCACGTTCTCATTGGTCGTATAGTTTTCGACGCGGCGCGTCAAACCAAAAAAACGAACCCCAGGCGTTTTTAAAAAAGTGACGCTTTGACGCGTGGCGTTTTTTGCGTCGGTGTGCACACTCACATTGATGCACTTTGTTTAGTCACGAGGCGTTAAACGTCGGCGAAAATCGCGGGCGAAATTCGTCCCGGTGTGAACAGGCCTTTACCTTGGTGCTATCCTAGGCACTTTAACATTAGGAGTTGGGTCATCTAGACCCACTAGACAGTGCTCTGAACCTTTTTTCTTCAATGATTTGTGATCTTCACTGGTGTCCATGGATTACATGAAATCCTCTTCACCTTTATCCACCTTTGTCATGGTAGGGAGAACACCTCAATGTAAGGGTGGGGTCATCTAAGATAGCACAAGGGTTAATTGTTAACAATGTCAGTGTTTGGTTCGGACTGCCAAGCTGAAGGGAAGCCACAGTGACACAGAAACTGTAGATGTTGGTCAAATATCACATCAAAAAGCATTTTGAATTTTTTGAACTTTCTGAAGGAACCAAGATAACGTCTGGCCAGATATTGTAATACTTCTTATTTTTTAAGAGCTGTTTTGATTCATCTAAATGTACATTTAGTCCTTGACCATTTTGTTTTCACCATTCTTGTTCCTTATTGCGCCTCTACGGGAAAATGTTGCCCCCACCACTGACTTAAAAACTGGAATTTTGCCCCCCCCAAAAAAGATAACATCACAGCCAGCGTAATACAAAATCTCTCATGGGGCTCAGAAGTTATTATGGGATGGCCACAGGGCTTTTGGCCCATTTGTGGTAAAGTGTCAAATTTTGCAATTTATGTGAATAAAAATGTTTGTGATTTTCACACGCATGCTGCCAGGTAAAATCTACAACTACAACTGAAGTTTTGTTGACCTTGGACCTCGGGAACAGGCCACCATCTTGAATTAAAAAAAAAAAAAATCCACCGTTAGTACCATCTACAAAATTAAACTCCTCTCAGGGGTTTTGATCTATCGACCCCTAACTCCTCGAGCATCATTGGGAAGCTACTTCAGAAAAAATGTTGGGTTTAGAAGATGTAGAAACACATTTGTCACATGCAGCTCTGATCAGGGTGGCAGGGGCAGTGAGGGGGGGGGGTAGCAGCACACGGCGTGTCAGAAGGGGGCTGTGAGCTCCGTCTGGACCAATCATATCCATAAAACATAAAGTTATTAATATAGCTTGAATTCCATTGGGTTATGGATACATCTAACCCTCCACTTTCAAAACAAAGGAAGCAAAGTCATGATCTTGTGTGTTTCCTTTTACCACAGAGAGAAAATACAGCCAAGTTTCTGCTCAATTATATTTATTTTTTTGACGGTTTCAAATAACAGGAAAAACTAACAGGAGATGTTGGGTAAAGAGGAAAAATGATAAAAACTTGACATTGATCTGCAAATGCTCAAGACTTTTTATCCCCCTGCACTACAATTCAGCTTTGGGATACAGATAGAGATTGGAGTTTCGCAGAAAAAAGGTGTAAACACTGGCAAATTTAGTAGAGATGTATGGAGATGACCATCGAGTACAGCGCGCTCTCAGGAAGCTGAAGCATGTACAGTTCAAAAACGGAATCTTAAGAAAGTAAAAAGACCTTTGGTTGTAACAAATTGTCGTGTTGCAAGAAAAATATTCCTATCAAGAAAGTTTTTTAATAAAAATATCTTAGTTTGAGAAAACACTAAAAGATGTTTTAGTGACTCAGTATCTATTGGTAATGATTTTCTTAACTTTTCTGCTTTCTAACGTCTTCTGTTGCCACTTCACCTTCGATCTACTGAGGCTCCTAACTGCAGATGTTCAAGTTTCACACTTAAGGTTGTGAAAAAAACGCCCACTGCCAGCTTTGCTAAGCCATTGCAAGTAGCACCGTGTGACGTAGACAGAAACAGAAAATACGCTACTTTCAAGTGAAACTGATTGAATTTGTGATGTCTCATTGGCAGTCCTCTACGGTCATGTCAGGCAGACCATGAAATAATTATTAATAAGGCATTTGTGGATCACATTTGCATTCATCTTCATCATGAAGTCAGTGAAAATGTAATCGTAAAGATCAGTAAATGCCAAACAGTGAGGCTTGTATGGACTTACTGTATAGCGGCTGTATTTAGTGATGGAGATGTGGTGAGCGTGGCAAAACGAGTTACAAAACAGATAAGTGCAGTGTCAGCGATGAATTTGCATTTTTTGCGTATTTGCGAGTTTCACTTACACAGCACCAGGAAGTTTGCGATGCTTTTCCACAATTCTGCTGCACCAATGAACCAAGGTGGCAAAGGTGTCACAAAATAAAACGATAATAGAGTTTTAGTGAAAGTAAATGTGAAGAAACTGTATTTAATCAATGTAAATAATTCCCTTCTCTGTGGCTTTAGATAAAGGGATGCAGTTGTTAGTGAAACATTGGAACAACATTTTCCAGCAACAATTTATCAACATTTTCAATAAATAAATTCTGGAGTAAACTGTTCTTTTGCTAAACATTGCTCTAAACCAGGGGTCGGGAACCCATGACTCGCAAGCCAGATCTGGCTCTTTTGATGATCGCATCTGGCTTGCAGACAAATCCTACATTACATATTTTTTTTCAGTAGACCAGTCCTTCTCGGCCGTGATGCGATGCCAGGGGGGTACGCAGTAGTAGCGGTGCTTGGAGAAAAAAAAATCTGTGCCACTATCGGTTTACTAAGATCTGTTATATCACAGTTTGTACCAGTCGGAAACCTGCGACCTCATGCGATTTGCTCCTGTCGATGTGTGAGCAAGAAAAGGGGGAGGGGTAGTGGGGTAACACGGCGCACTGATTGTCAAAACTTAGAACACTCTGCCCGTCACACACCACACACTGCAGCGTGTGAGTAATGCTGTACTGACAATGTTTGGCTGCACGTCTGCATCTGAGCAGTCTTTCTCACATCTAAAGAACATTCAGACCAACCTACGATCACATTTAACGGATGAAAGTCTCAACGCCTGCATGAAGCTGAAACTCACCACGTATCAACCAGACTAGACCATCAGCAAAACCACCATGCAGCACCAGAAGTCACATTAATGCTAAGTAATACTCATCATTTATTAGCAACAGCATAACTTTGTTATTAAAAAGAATCAAGAGGCAAAGTGTTGAAATTGCATAAAATGCTCACATTCACTTGTATTTTGAGTTTTAAACACATTGTAGCGCAGCGGTCCCCAACTCCCAGACCGCGGACTGGTACCGCTCCGTGGGTCATTTGGTACCGGGCCGCACAGAAAGAATAAATAAATTACATTACTTCTGTTTTATTTATTTATTTTGAAAAATTGCCCAGTTCTCTGTTACATCTGTCTATGTTTCTCTTGACGCAGGCCAAGGCGCTCTTCTCGGTCACGTGATCAGATACCGCTAATATAAAACACAGGAACTAGCAAAATGAATAAAAAACAAACGTCTTTGGAAAGTTTCTTTGCCAAGTGGAAAAGGCCCAGCCAGGAGACAGAAGAGGAGCCTTCGACTTCGAGGAGCCTTCCTACGCACCACTCAGCATTGTGGGGAGTCGGATTTTTCATGCACTTATGTTGAAGCCATGTTTGAACGTTATCATAGCGACCAGAGAGTGTGTGTGTGTGTGTGTGTGGGGGGGGGGGGGGGGGGGGGTAGAATAATAAAATAATAAAGTAACAAGCAACACGTTTTCTGGAAGTTTATTATCATTACTGTCAGGTGTACATGCTGGTCTAAAAGGGGAGGGGCCTGTCACACATACTCAAATGTTACAAACATCCCTGTTGGCTCCATGTTTACATACAAACTGGTCAACATGTGCACAATACGACTACCATTCACTCGCATATACTTCTGCATGCAAACCAACACATGTAAAGCATTTCATTCAGTCACGCACACTATTTGTGCAGAGTTGAGCTGACACCTGTACTCGAGGGAGTGTTTATATTTTGCTGAGGTGGAAGATGGAATGTAAAACAAGAGGGAGAGTTCCCGGTCTTCGATTATATTTTGATCTAGTTTAAAACCACCACCAGTGATCTATCAATTATGACAATCCCCTTTTTATCCTTAATAGAAAAACCTAAGAC
Organism: Oryzias latipes; assembly: GCF_053564925.1. Taxonomy (NCBI): domain Eukaryota; kingdom Metazoa; phylum Chordata; class Actinopteri; order Beloniformes; family Adrianichthyidae; genus Oryzias; species Oryzias latipes. The sequence continues at coordinate 9,422,167 of NC_136257.1, read as the reverse complement.
ATAGTCTGCAGGAGTTAAGTAGAAATTCATCTCTGAGCTTTGGGGTGGGACTGTTGGTGCAGAGAAACTCCGCCCCCTTTTCCCCTCTATTTTGCTTAAAGCTCAGAGTAAGGGGTTTGTGGACCGCCCAGCATATTTTCTACGTCACAATCTTTCTTAAACAGACTTGTTTTTGTCTGCTCCTAATTCACAACTCCTTGAAAAAAGAAAGACTCAGAAATGCAATTATCGGATGAATTTTCTTTATACATGTCCTCCATCATCACAAAAATGCAACAATAACATGTTAAAAAAAACACCAAAAACAATTTTCCTTGGAGTGGGTCTGTAACAAAAACTTTTTACAAATGTGCTCCAAACAATGAAAAACTAAAAAAAAACTCTTTATAAACGATTATTCTTTAACAACCTGTAAACTCCAAAAGATGTGAAGTTGAACTAAACAGTTGGATGGACATTTCAGATGCGCCCGAAGGCTGGGATGAGAATCTGTACCAGATATAAAGAGTGTGTGTGTTTACCTGTGCGGTTTAGCAACAACAGCAGACTGAGGGAAAAAAAAAGTTTGGATGCCTTTACACCTTTTCCTTCAGAGGTTTACATCACTTGTGCGGTTTATAAATAAGAGGTGGTTCAGTTTCAAATTTTAGACACACATTCACCCACATTCATTTACAAGCTCCGATTCTATTTCCACGCGCGTGCTAAATGTTGTTATGTTGACAAATGTTTAAGTAGAAAATCGTAGAATGTCACAGGAGATGGCGACATGTCATTCTAGTGATCTGTGACTGTTTCAAAAAAACCACAGCAGAGTTTCACTACATGATCTACATTCAGACCACTTTAAACTGTGAGCAGAGGTCACATGTCTTTACTTTCTTTACCACATTGGAGTGGAGCAATGCCACAAGAAAAAACACCATAGCAACAGAAACATTAGAAACAAAAGGTCAACCTTATTTGTATACAAAAATAAAATGTTATTTGTATTTGTTAGTCTGATGCTTGTTTGGTTGTTATCTAAGACTTTTGTTAAAAGGTAGACAGAGTTTAATCCTGAGTTCAAACTGAATTTATTAGAGGTTCAAGCCGGGACAAGTTGTCGCAGGTAATGTCTGCTAAGATCAGCGATTTGAAAAGGCTAGAGCATCTGATGTGCTGTGAGTCTGTGTCCTCCTTAAATTAAAGATGGACCATTTCTGCACAGACTGCTCACTGAGGAGGCGTTACGACCAGCCACACTACTATATTCTCTATCCAATGCGGTCCATTTATGAATGAATTACTTAATACCAGAATTTTTTTTCTTTGCTTTTAGTTACCACTAATCAAAGAAACCAACTGTATTTCCAAATAATATTTACAGCTACGTACTCATGTTTCTGGGACTAACTGGTTGGCACATTAAAGGGGAACGTTTGGTTTTAATACAACAACACACAAAATTAAATCAATTGATTTTTTTTTAATTTAATTTGTAAAAAAAAAAGTTCCTAAGGTAAATAGTAAATAAATAGCAATAAAATCATTCCATAAGTAATACAATTGTTGCTTTTGCTCTCTCAGACATGACAGAAAAACAATAACATATGGATGTTTTTGTGGGATTCTGTGGAGTTGCAGCGTCTATAATGTACACATAAAAATTCCAGGTCTCAACGCATGTATTCAAGTGCTATTTACAGCTCCAACCACAGGTGTGGCTGTACAGCATATCTTGAGGCTCATAAAAATAAACCAAAAAAAATAAACAATGATTTTTCTATGTGAAGTATGGAACTGCTGCCATTGACAAACTAAATGCTGCCAAGGGGTTGCCAAAAAGCAGCTACCCGCTTTGCCCTCAGGGTGACCGCTCACAGATATCTGACTGTACCAGTCCTGGAGTCTAAAACTGCTGGTTTAATGTCAATTTCAAAAAAATAAATATAAAAAGGAAGTCATGATAAAAAATAAAACAGTATCCTTTTTTATGTCGTCTTTAAGAATAATCCGCAAAAACTATCTTTTGAAAACATCAAGAGTCATCTAGGTGGCACAAACAAGAGAATTTATAGCTACCTCTAAATAAGTTACTAATAATAATAATAATGGGCAACAACCATCAAACGTAGAAAAAGCTGAAACCTGTTGATCATTGGTTTGGGGGGACTTTGCCAAAAAGCACTTTTTACTTTCTGAAATATAGTCTGTCCCGATTTTAAGTTGTACAAAGTAAAATCTATATAAAAAAAATAAATACAAATTTTTACAAATACCGTCTATGAAGCATTTATTTTTTTTGCGTAAAAAATCCAAAATGAAAAAAAAAACTGAATATTTGCTGACTTTTTGACTTGTTATGGTTAATTCATATTACAGGAAGTGTGATTCGGGGCTCAGTTTTCCTTAGAGATAACACCTGTGGACTTAAATGAAACTCCAGGAAAACACCTAAGACTCAGTCTTTGTTCATATGTCTATGTCCGCTGTGTGATCTAAGGCTGGATAAAAAGGCAGGTCAGACCTGAGTTGGTTGACATGAAAAAGTGTGTTAAAGGCATGTGGTTTGAAGGTTCAAATCCCAGACTTTCATTGCTTTTGGAAGAAATGGATTGTTCTGACATCTGACACCTGTACACTGCACAAAACATGAAATCAAATATACAGTACATAAATGAAAACAAGGCAATGTTAGCATTAAAAACTCTGGTGAAGATATCAAAGTCCACTTGGGTTGTCTTGGTTCTTAGCTTGGCTCTGCTCAGTATAATCTCCTCTCTGATGCTCTTTCACTTGTTTCAGCCACCTTTGAGCTGTGCAGTTGGATCTTATTGCCATCTACAAAGTCCTTGGAGGAGCCCTCGGGTGACATTCTCACTGCACTGGAGAAGGAGATGCTGACATGCATCTTCAGTATCTTCAATAGTTTCCTTTTGTACCCTTTACATGCAAAGAAGTAGATAAAGGGATCCAGGCAGGAGTTCAGGTTCATCAGGCACACAGTGATGTGCAGCGACACCTGGAAGGCTGTGAGGTCTGCGCAGTCAGGAGTAGAAAGCAGCTTACGTATCATGTACTGGAGGAGGTCGATGTGGTAGGGGCTGAAGCACACCACAAACACCAGAGACACGCAGAAGATCACACCGATGGCTTTGCGACTGCGGCCGGACTTCTCCGTCAGATGGTTGGTTTTGGCTGTGAAGCGCAGCTTGGAGCACAAGACGGAATAACAGACAAGGATGGTTATCACAGGGATGACATAACCCAAAAAGACTGCGCCGATGAGCATGGTGGCAATATTATCCAGCTGGTCTAAGCGTGGATATTCCATGCAGGTGATGTAGCCGTCCCTTTCATTGTTGCTCATTTCCATACTCAGCAGCGGTAAGGTCTGTGCCAGGACCAACAGCCACACACCAACACAAATGTAGCGCACATTACTGACTTTCCTGAGACGGCCGAAGCGCAGCGGCAAGACGACGGCAATGAAACGATCCACACTGAGGCAGGTCATGAAATTGACCCCGGCGTAGGTGTTCATGTAGAAGATGATGCCCGAGATCTTGCACATGGCTTCCCCTAGAGTCCAATGGAAGCCCTGAGCATAGTAGACTATCCTGACAGGCAGTGAGAGGGTGAAGAGGATGTCGGAGATGACTAGATTGAGAGAGTACAAGGTGGTGGAGTTGATCTTCTTCACGTTGAGGCGGATGACGTGGAGGGCGAGGCCATTTCCCAGAAGCCCCACAAAGAATATAATGCAGTACAGAAGAGGCATGAGGACCCGAGCATATTGACGATGGCTGTACAGGGTGTCACAAGTGGTGTTTTGGAGGTAATTGTTAAGAGTTGTGAAGTTAGAGGTTCCAAGTGTGGTGACAGAAGCCATCCTGATGTTTTAACACCACCAACTGAAAAACAAGACACAAAATATAAATATATTTTGGTCGAGGTGTAACAATTCACTTTGACAATGATGCAATCCATATAACAATTTGTGTTTGACCATACTATTATATCAGCAAATCCCTTCCAGGGTCGCCACAGTGAATCAGCTTTTACTGATTTTCACAGGTGATTTGTCAAAGAATTTTACATCAGACACAATCCTGTATTTTATCCAGGCCGGGGACAGACACCAGGGGACTGGGACAATTTTCAAATAGTATAGGTTGATTTGATTAACTTGCCTCAGAAAGATTGATCTATTTTTTTGGTCAATCTTAAGGTCTAACATGTCAACATTGTGTGCTGTGACTTCAACCGCTTTGTGCCGCAGGTACCAAATTCTGAGTTATACATCAAGCCCCGCATGCTGAACTGAAACTTTAGTCCAAATCCACGCTCGCCGCAGGAACACATGCAGCCTCACGCACTCACCAGCTTGCTTTCACAAAGGAAGCATCAGTTATGTCAGCTTTTCATGACACCATGAAATGAAACCGTTTCCATGTGTGATAATATCAAAGGTATTGAAATGGAGACACCATTTTTCAGTTGAAAGACCCCCATTCAAATGGAGTTATTAACTCACAAAATGTGCCATGATTTTGTGGTGTGTGGTGCCCTCTTGTGGTTTTTTTTCTCCTTAAAAAAGGTCACAAAAAGCCAGCTGCCACCTATTACCTAATTTCTCAAACATGTGGTCGCACATGTCAAAGTGTAACTATTAAAAGAAAACTCAAATATTTCTGTTTGACATATATTGTTACCCAAATAAAATACATTTTATTTTAGGTTTGTAAGGTGCCATTTCATCCCAGCTAGATGTTTGTCATGCATCTTTTTTCTTTTTTTAATAATTTAATCAGTGACTTTTCTGATGTCAGACAGCTTGATTTAATAAGAACCTGAATTGATGAAAGAATTTGGTGAACACTACATTTACAATGTCTCTGAATGCAGCTGCGCCTTTTCAGCATGAACTCCGCTCAAAAACCTGCTGTTGAGAGACGACTTTGTGTTTGAGGAAGTCCACTTCCTCTTGGTGCCCTGGCTTAAAGTCAGGGCCGTTGGAAAGTTGCATTGTTTGAGCCAAATTTACATTCCGCCATGTGATGTGAGCAGGATGAGCACACATTTCCTGAGCTATTAACACATGCCAAGGTGAAGGTGTGGCAGATGCACAGCCTTTCCCCAGAAGAACTTTGTAAATGATTGATCATTGTAAACTTAAAAAAATTGCAAAAAGGGGTTTGTGTTGACCCAGAAATTTCTCTGATTTTTGTTTTGTAAAGTTGGGTTAATAAATGTCTGGTTTTAGACGAGTTAAGCAGCAGCTGCAACTGTGATGCTAATAGAAAAATACCCCAAAGTTGGAGTAAAATGGTACTGGATGCCACGTTTAAGTCTCCTACTTTAGCAAAAATCACCAAAAACAGTTGCAAATGCACTTTTGCACCATTCACATCATTCAAACAGCAGACAAAAACAAGATTTAGTATTAGCTCTATTCTCAGAGAACCCAATTTCTGTACTAAGAGTTAAAAGAAAAACTGAGGAATTATAAAAAGTATAGCTCAAGAGAATAAAAGCACTCACCTCACAGATGTCAGACGGTTAAACGGCAGTCACATCGATCCAGATAACATGAAAACGCTCATGTAAAGTCGGCTGCTGCGCCAGGAGTTATCTCGCCGCCAACACTCGCTGCTGTCTCCAACAGCATGACACTCAAAAATCAAGAGCGAGATCTGCCGCCCGTAACCATGACGACAAAATATCCTGTCATCTCTCCCCTTCCTCTCTCTCACTCTCTTTTTACCCTGTGTGTGTGTGTGTGTGTCACTCCAGTTATGATTTTTGCCACCTTTTTTTTTTCAATTTGACACACACAAACGCACATTAGGAGTTAAATGCTAAGATGCAAAGCTGTCTTGCAATTTCATTTTGAAACATATAAAGTTTGTGTGGGTTAAGCAATATCTGGAAAGAGGGAAATCTAGATTTGATCATCATGCTGTGCTTTGTTACTCTCATGGGAGGATGTGGTGAAAATGGCAAATTTTGCACTGCCAAAAGTTTGTTTTTCATGTTTTTTTTTTTGCATATTTTACTGAGGTTGTGACCCCCCCCCCCCCCCCACGCACATGTAGAAACCATGAGAATTTGTTTTTTCATTAAATTCTATGACGGTTTAAGTGATCAGGGGAAGTTCCATATGTTTCCCCTGCGGTGACGACTTTAATCTGCTTTGTTGTTTTTTTTGTTGGCCTTACATATTGCCTTACTCAGGTTCTTTAGTGGTAGCTGCTTTTTTGACTCTTGCACGGCATCACGCTGTCAGATGTGGGCAAGAGCATAAATGATTGAAACCCTCTTCAAATGCTGTGGCTCACTCATTCCGAAAGGTTTTCTAGATTGTCTTCCTTTGAAGGCCAAACAGGCCCCCTAGAAATAAGTCACAAAGTCTTAAAATTTGATAGAACATTTCTTTAAAAAAGCCAAAAATCTGCCGCTGGGGTAAAAAAAAAAAGACCTTACCAAGAATTCTTATTTCAACCCTTTATAATAATTCACATTATATTTGATGCACACATTTCTGAGTCATCTATCTCATTAGCATGATCCAAACTTTCCTGAAAAAACAATTTCATTTAACTTGGCCCATGTTTTCTGGCCTGTAGTTCATCATCATTCCACTAGAGGCAGTAGAAGAACTTTTCCTGGTAAATTCAAATTGGCTGCTTCCGTGAAATCTCATAAACACTTTTGGTGGGAAAGGTTTAGCTAATTTACAAAAGTTTTGGTGAAATAGCTCATCTATTGTTAATAGTTTTTGAAAATGACTACTTTCTGAATTGTTAATAATTATTGATGATCAATTGTTTATAATAGAGTTACAACATGTTAAAAATGTGTGGATCAAATTTGAGACAATGGGTAGATAAGGTGTTTTTTTTTCCTGAACACTCCATCCACCTTCCTCCGCTTATCCGGGACCGGGTCGTAGGGGCAGTAGTCTGACCAAAGATGCCCAGACTTCCCTGGCCTTGGCCACTTTCTCCAGCTCCTCTGGGGGACTCCGAAGTTTTCCAGGCCAGAACACCTCTCAGGTCCGACTCACTGCCCGCTATGCGAACCAAGCTCTTGCTCCGGTCATCCAGAGACCTGACAGCCCTCAGTAAGGTTCCCCAGACCCCATAATTCCAGAGCACCCTCCACAGGATACCACGGGGGATGCGGTCGAACGCCTTCTCCAAATCCACAAAACACATATGGACTGGACGAGCGAACTCCCACGAACCCTCCAGCACCCTGAAGAGGGTGTAGAGCTGGTCCACTGTTCCACGACCAGGACGGAAACCGCACTGTTGTTCCTGGATCTGAGGTTCGACTATCGGACGGACTCTCAGTTCTGAACACTCATGTCAATATTTTTGCATCTTAAACTAACATTGTTGTGCCCAAAAACTTACCAAATTACACAACATATCATGATTAACTGTCCAGATCTAAAACGATGGTATTACAAATTTTTTGTGAAGATTTCAGAGTTAACAAACATCTAAGAAAAAATTGAAATTTTCTGTCAATTCTATTATGTAGTACAGGGTTAAGAAAACAGTTCTAGTCACTAAGACATGTTTTCTGAAGCTAAGATTGTTTTACTATTAAAAAGCCTTTTTAATACGTTTTTTTGTCTTGCAAGACAGAAAATTAGACAACTTTTCGTGAAACAATGGTCTTTTTACTGAAGATTCTGAAGATTCAATTTTGCAGTGAAGTGCAAACAACCTTTTTAAGAAACTCCCAAGATTACAGAGAGAAATTAATGTTAAAAAATGTTATAATCAACTGAGAAAACCAACTGAAAATCTCTGAACATATAACAGATAATGATAGATTTGCAGTCCACTGACTGGTATAACGGAAAAGGACCTCTCCTGCACAAAAAAGGTTTGTCACATTCTGTTCTTTCTGGTGAGAAGCCCTGACAGTTTTTTTTTTTTTTTAAGTTTATGATGACTTTTAGCACAGAAAAGCCTATTGAGCAAATTCTCTGTTTTCACTTTTTTACTGTGTAAGCAAAATGTCTAAGGTGCCCAAATGACAAAGATGAAAAACATTGATGTGAGAGTGGCAAATAAAAAAACCTTCTAATCTCAATCTTTTTTTTTTTTTAAAAAGGGCCTTTTCTGCTTTCCTTACACGACAAACCGAAGAGATAGTGGCAGTTATCTTTTCATCAAATGTACTTTCTCAGCAAACCGTACTAGGAAGCCCTTTTGAGTGTCTGCCTGCTTATCAGAAAGGAAACAAAAGAAAAGTTACCTAAAACCTACTCAATCATTGCTTTACATGTTGAGTCACTAGTGTTGGCATAAAAAAGAACATTGTTAAGCTTTGCTTAGATTTAGATTATGTTTTATTCCAAACATTCTTGCTTTTAATCACCCTTGAAGAAGACCGATCATAGTTACATGTGTTGCTATGATTTTTAATATTTTCAAAACGTGGTTTAAGTCTGTTAATGGAAACCCATTTTTTTTGTTAGACTTTGCAGACTTTTAGTAGTCTGTCGTCACTCCCCTGACTGACCTCTTTTAGGTTTTACAGCTTCTCTTTGAAGCACATTCAGTACATCTGATGTCACAAATACTCGCGCTCTCATAGGCTCAGCAGGCCCACGTAGAGTCAGGTGTCATTGTTTTTGACACATTTCAGAGAAACAAAGCTAAATGTATTGCGCTATAAGGCGCACTTAGAAATCTTAATTTTAAAAATAAAATACAACAGGGCCCCTTATAATCTGGAGCACCTTATATATGGATTATTTCTGGTTCTACTTACCGATCTTAACGCTACTTTTAGAGATACAGAGTTGTCAAAATGTCTGGGGGTTTTTTGCGAGTTGCTAACAAGGTTGGGAGTGATGGATATTGTGAATACACAAACGCAACTAACGCTTCTAACATGGGTAACGTGTAGCGGGTTACTGTGAACACAGTCAACAAAGCTCTTTTGTCTTGCTTAATGTGTCTTATAACACAGATGACATGTAGCGGTGTCAGGCTCTGTTTTTTTTTACATGTTACTAACAAGGTTGGTAGTTTGTGTAGTCACAGTAATGTGGCAGTCTGTTATTTTACGCATTGCAAAGAACGTCAAGAGATACAGGTATTGTGAATACACTAACGTGGCTAACATGGCTAACGTGTTGCGTGTTACATACAAGTTCTAGAATTACTATGAACGCAAATAAGTCTGACCGACTGGCAGACTTATTTCTGTCTTTTGTCTCATTCAACACGCCTTCTATTTCGGTGCGCCTTATATATCGCAAAAGTGGACCAAAATGCACCATTCATTGACGGCGTGTTTTTGGCTCTGGTGCACCCCATGTTGTGGAAAATACGGCACATGAATATGACATTAAATGTTAAACATGTCCCAAAAAAAAGTATTTTTAGTCCCAAAGTCTAGAGTCTGGAAGCTGATGGTCACAATGGAACTGATGAGGGCAGAAAGAGGTGGAGAATGAGGTGGAGGAAGACAGCCTGGAATGTAAAGGCACAAACAATGGAGAAACTTTCAAAGAAAGGAAACTGGTATTGATTGACAGGAAAGCGCAGCTCAAATACCTTTTGGACCAAAGCAGTGCAGTACATAATGAATAAAAGCATGGGAATGAAAGTGAGCCCATTCCATGGTGAAGAAGGAAACAATCCTTGTTTGAAATTGTGACGCCATCCGTAGAAAATGACTTTCTTCCAGCTCCAACAAAATGAAGTAAATTCAGCTGCCATTTTTCACAATACAGACATACCGCCATGTTTGAGTCAGATGAGGTCAGTAAGCAGTGATTGGTCCAAGTTGGTCTTAGTCAAACGTTTCTATGGCAACCACTCTCACCCCATCAGAACTGAGCTTGTTAGAAGTCCACACCCCTATCCCTACCCTTACCACTTGAAAGGTGGCTCAAGAACATTTGTCAATAGAAAATTTTGAATGTTTAACATGACATACTTTTATTGAAGCACCTGATAGGTCAGTTTATAACTTTAATAAATTGCACTACAGAAAACAGAATACAGAATATGATGAAAAAAGAGGATTATCAAGAATATGTTAAGAAGAAGGTATCAGTGCAAGAATAGTTATTCTGACAAATATGACTGAGTAATATAGCTGTTTATTTCTCAATAGAAGTCTATGGGATTTTGGCCTCCTGGAACCAGTGGGTACTTCCTGTTTGGAATGCCAGGGGTGCACACAGTTTTCAGATTCAGTTAACGGAAACAACTGTTCTTGCTTTTGAAACGAAAAATAAATTAATACATTTAAAAAAAAATCTACATTTTAAAAGTGATTTGGATTGTTTTCTATAGTTTGGTTGGCATCAGTTAAGCTTTGCTGGTTCTTTGTGTTTTGCAGTTTCCCCCTGTCACAGTGACACTAGGTGAAAGTTGCTAACTATCCAGAGCCAACCTAATTTACCTGAATCATTCCCAGTGTGTGTGCAATAAGTATCTGGTCTTCAGTTCAGTTTTGTCAGGTCATCTGATGGTTTCGTTGCTCCCTTTCCTTTATGGTTTTGTCACGCTATAATTTTTACGTTTTTTTTAATCCTAATACAGGTCTGCTAGATGTTGTGTCTCGCACCACCTGGTCCTGATAGGGTCTTTTTTTCTTTTATTTCCAGAAAAAATAGGCAGCTGTGAAAGTTCTGTTAACTTGCACCATTTCACAGAGGACTCCTTCCTGAAAACAACCACAATACGTACCACATGGCAGCTGGTGAGATGTGACATGCTATTGGACAGTGAAAAGGATCAGATTAGAACAGGCGCATGACATGGGAGCCCATCATTAAGTCCTCAGAACACAGAAGTGTTTACTAAGGTGGAAGGGCAACTGGAAGAGCAGAAGTTTTACTGCCCCAGTTTCAGTTTACCACATTCACCCCTGTACAGCAAGAACAAAAGACAAACAAGAAAAAGTTTAAATTCCTAGCAAATGTGTCACACCCACAAAAGGTCAGCCAGTCTGCAAAAATCTCTGATCCCGGGGTGTGGGAGGAGTTTTTCAAAACTGCTTGTTGATAGAGGAAGTAAGATGTAATGCATTTACATGAAATTTTAAAGATAAAACATAGAGCATGATATCATCTATTTATCCTTTTAAAATAATGAAACTGTGTTTTATAGAAAACTACAAGGTAAACAGAAACACCTTGATTACGTTTAATTAATGCAATAAAAAGACATTTTGTCAGGTCAAATGTCTAATGTTTCACTGGATATGTTCGCCCTCTGCTAAAGTTAAAGGGAACTGGTCTCAGAGGTTTATGCAGTTCAGCCAGACATTTAAATATAACACGTTAAAATAAATGTCCAAAAATTGCTTTCTCTACATACTGGAAGATTTCATTCCTAGTTTATATCTTATTCACATGCACCCATATGGGGGTTGATCCTTACGATTGCTGCAGGTTTTTTGGTTCCCTGACCGTGGAGGGTCGCAGAGAGGAGCAGCTGCACCAGTGGTATTTTGATTATATAATTAAAATACCACTGGTGCAGCTGCTGATTGTAAAGTTTTCATCTAAAATCCCACAACCTAAATGTCTTAAAAAGATATATTTCATCCTGAAGCCTCTGTTTACAAAATCTCCTATATATGGGCGTGACCAATAGGTTCTGAGCTGAGTAACCCCGCCCTCTACCTTCCCTTTCTGTAAGCTGAATCTTGCATGAGTGACAAGCTAAGTTTATCTTTAGCAATAAACGGTAAAATGTGACAAATTTTTGGTCCCTAATCAACACTTTTTGAACAATGTGTAGACAACAAAACGAAAGTGTGTATGAGACTCTGCTGTTTAATAAAATTACATATGAAAAAGAACTTTGATAAGAAGCTGAAAAATGCTTTCAATTACATTATAATTTAGGTTGTATTACACCAGCAAGCAGCACTGGCTGTGGCCCAGAACTGATTTGATGCTAGGACATGTAGATTGTTGAATTACCTTGCACAGCAAATAGAAAAAAGTGACTATTCGCACGTAATTTTCCAAATACGTGTGGCCAGTGCTGAACCATTTTTCTTGGCCACACGGCCCCAGAGGAAGGGTTAAGGTTAGGGTTACGGGTTACTGTTAAGCTGCGTTAACTCCGAAAGTGATTTGCACGGCAGAAGCGTCCAATCTGATTGTCAGCGATTTTAAAAGGAAAAATACTCAGAAATGCAAAAATGAAATGATTACTTATTACTTCTGTTCTCTTTGATAAGAAAAATGCCACACGTACATGTCAACAACAAAAAAACGTGAAAATGGAACGTACCATTGTCGCGTGTGTAGTAATGGTATTGTGAAATATTTTTGAGGATAATGTAAATTGCAAGCACTTCTAACGGGTGGCTGATACTGATGCATGGCGCATTTATGCAGCAGTCTAGTCATTAGTAAGGTGTACACACTGAGGGATGGTGACCAAACCAGCTCGGGTCTCCTCAACTTTATGATATTTGTCTTATTTTCATATGGGAAATAATTAAAAAGGTCCCCTGATTTTATTCTTGTTTTTATTTTTACCCTCTCTGGTTGATGTGGGACAGCAAGCCTTCAAACTCGGTCAGAGAGAGAACACAAATGCGGAGAAGACAGTTGAGGCACCTAGGTGCCTGACAGCTAATGGGACTTTAACTTTGAGCTTAATTTTAAATACGCATTGCCATAACGTCTTCCTATTGGCGCAAAAGTCCATCGCTAAATAGGCACAGGGGAGGATGAAACACTTTCACATGAGCAGTTTTAGGCCATTTTAGTGCTTTGTTGTTGTTTTTTTTATGGCAGAGTTAAATAAAAATTGGGCATGGAAAATGTCCTACACATTTTTCAAATGTTTTTTGGGGGGAACCTCAAAGTGTTGGGGGCCCAGGCAACCTCCTACATTGCCTAATGGTAACTCCACCTAGTCACCGCTTGTTAATAGTTTTATCCAGTACTAACTACATCATAGCAAGTCACCAAAGAAGTATTAGATCTAAAGTTCAGAACATTGATTTTACAGTCATACCTGCCGTTCATATATCCTTGAACTCGCTCTGTCTTTCTGAATGCCTGCTCTAAAGTTCTTTGCATCACCACAAATGATGAGTTTAGGGAGTTTTCTTGTTTCCTGCAGCCTCTTACTGAAAAAGTCTCTCATCAAAACTTCAGCATACTGATGTGGGCAGTTTTTAGGCAACAAAATCTAAAATATGTCCTCATGCATCAACTTCTCCAATGTATTGGCCTCTTGTGATAAAAATGTAAATGTATCTGTGGATTTGTAGTTAATCATCAAGCTTATAACAGATAAAACATGTCACCTGTTTGGGTTTAAAAAAAAGTTCAAATTAAGTGTTTTCTATGATGCATGCATGCAGAGCTGGTTTGGTGCTATGTGGTTTTAACACCTTCAAATTACTGTTAGATTTTTGGGTGCTCTTTTTTACCAAAACATTCTGAGCTGCAGGAAGATGAGACGTGAGTGATGAAGCATTCATTTTTTTGTAATAGTTTACTGGTGCTGCACCTCTTTAGCTGAGCGAACAGAACAAGTAAGGGGGGCAGGTTGCATTTTAAAACTAGGGGGGCTGTGGTTTTCCTTTACTGACCAGAGTCTTCATCTGTTCAAAAACGGGTCCAGCACTGAGGGAGGGGAAGCAGTTTGACTTCCTCTTGGCCTGGACATGTGAGCCTGACTCACTGGACCTCAGACAGTCAGGTTGCACCCAATGATGACGGACAACAGGCGTGGTGTACGGCTTATTCTATTCAAAGAACACAATGGAGCTCCAACCCGGGGAAGAATCAAGCCTCTTCAGTCTTAAGAAGTTTCAGCCTTTTTTTTTCTTTGTACAAAGTGGTATTTAAACAGAACACTGCGACGTGGACATTTGTAAATATACTGTTGCAAACTGAAATTTGATCAGGATAAGGGAAGTTTGTTGAAAACAGTTGAAATGCAATTTCCTCTTGAGCACTATGTGGTGAAACAAAAAAAGAAAAAAACGGATTTTTGTCCTCCACTGTCAACCACTTGGAGCAAAAATATACTGCATGCTGTTGCAGCTTATCCTAAATGCACAGACAAACCAATCCCATCGCAAAATACTTAAATAAGTCATGGATGAATGCTGGGACTTTTGCTGTTATGAGAGTCTCACTCCTGCAAAGTACAAAGATACAACTTAACTTAACTTACAACTAACAAAGTTATTAGCTGTGACGTAGAAATGAGGTGTGGCTTCAATTCACACTTCTACCCACAGACACACACTTGTGTGTCACTTCACACAGATCTTCAACTTTTTTTTCCTGAATGCTATGCCAGAATAAAAGCAAGGACCCTAAACTTGAGTTGAACAGACATCACTGTAGCCTGATTCTTCAACATTTTCGGGTTTGAAGCCCAATTTCTTACAGTGTGCACGTCAAAATCAGAACAAAAATTCAGAGACTATCCTGAGGCAAAAGGTTCGGGTTAGGGTCTGATGGACGTTTTGAGATTTCTTCTTGTTGTTGCTAGGCATGTGGTTGAGATAAAATTGCAACATAACAGGAAACTTGTGCTGCAGGGCCTTTTGCTTCTGAAAAAAAATATTGAGAAACTCTATTGTGAAATCTTATTTTGCATTAGTTTATTGCTTGTTATTACAAAGATTTTCAAACACCAATAAATCCAACATATGATCTCGGATACATTTGACAGTAAAAATCTCTAATAAAATTGTAAATGTTTAAATCTGTCAGAGTTTCTGCACCAGCAGTTACCTGCTCTGTTAAAGTACAGGAAATGTACAGATGACTAACTTCTCACACCTGCACTGAAAAATATCCTGTTTTTCCCTATAATGCTAAAAAAACAAAAAACTTTTTAAGTGTTCATTTTCTAAAATTAAAGATTTATAGTGCTCTCATCTGGCAAGTGACAGGCATTGCAACTTCTGATTTCCTTTGAAACAGAAAAAAAAGTGAAGTGAAAAGTGCTATGGTGTAAATGTACCACAAGAGGGCAGCATCGTTCTTACTTTTGTACTGCAGGACACGTTCTTGTGACGAAATAAACACAGAAATGCAGAGTGGTTCATCAGTTCTGGGGAGTTTCCGCTGAATGTTCAGGGAGGAAACTTTTTTAAAAGGTTTTTCAAAAAGGCTGACTAATTCCGATATTCTGATGCATCCACTTGCAGACAAAAAGATCCATATCTGTCTTTGTTTTCCTTGTCTGAGCTGACATCTGACTCAAATCTGTATGGCTGGATAGCTCTAATGTTGCTCGCCATTTTTGTTGCACTGTTAATGTTAGGATAGGAGTGTGAGGGACTGTAAGCTAGCAGGACAGTGTGTTAACAAAGGGATGATGGGAAATGGAAGTAGGTTTACTCTGTGCAAACAGTCACTTTATGTAAATGTTCTGGTATTGTTTTGTATTGTACGGAGCCCGTGTCCTGACATTAAGATATAAAAATATATCTTGTTCCCACAGATTAATATCTTGTTCCCACAGGTTATTATGTCGTTCGCACGAAATACTATTCCGTTCCCACAAGATACTATTCCGTTCCCACAAGATACTATTGCGTTCCCTCAAAATACTATTCCGTTCCGTTGTGCTTTTTGAAATAAATAAATCTGTTCTCTAAACATCCTGCGTGTCTTCAATGCAATGTAATGAGACACACACAGACAGAAATGTGAAGGTATCTGCTGTAAATCTATGACGTAAATTAATAACAGGAAATGATCGGCTAGTCAGTTAGCATGTAGCCTAATAGCCTTCGAATGTAAAGATACTGACTGCTGAAGTTAATAAAAGACAAGTCCTGAATATTAATATTCCTATTCGATCCTAAACTACAATATCAGCTGTCTGACAACAGACCAGCCAGTTGCCCAAATGCCGGCATACATCAAAGAGCTCTGCGGAGGAGCTAGTAGTAGCCTAGCAGGAGCTATCGTTTGACAAAGCAGCCTAGTTATCATAAATCTTTTGATATTTTTCTTACATTCATTGAGACGGTAATAAAGTGATCATTTTTGTTTTTCATGTTCCTTTTTTGAACGAATATGGGTCACAGAGACACGGAAGTTACCGCTGAAAGCGGCTTTTGCCGGCGTACAGAGAGCATATCCGCGTGAATGACTTATGACGTGAATAATTATTACGTTCGAACGGATTAATTATTGCGTTCGAACGACATAATTATTGCGTTCGAACGACATAATTATTGCGTTCGAACGAGTTAATCATTTCGAGGGAACGGAATAGTATTTTGAGGGAACGCAATAGTATCTTGTGGGAACGGAATAGTATCTTGTGGGAACGGAATAGTATTTCGTGCGAACGACATAATAACCTGTGGGAACAAGATATTAATCTGTGGGAACAAGATATATTTTTATATCTTAATGTCAGGACACGGGCTCCGTAGTATTGTGTTCAATAAAAAAAAAAAAAATCTGTGCAAACAGTCACGCCCACAACTCAGGGGTGAATTTCTAATTAACTACTGCCGCTCTGCAGAAACATTGTTCTAAAAATGACACGAGTTTTTGAGTTTGGCTAAAAACGGCATGATCATAATGAAAAGACCTCTGGGAATACCTTTACAATAGATCAAAAGATGATCAGAGTGGGACTTCAATATTTTTCTTCCAACAGAATTGTTTTTAGTTTTTTTTTATGTCATGGATTTGCTTTCTAAAAGACCCAAAAGCAGGATGCAGACGAAGATAATGACCATGATAGTTTGCAAATGTAAAAAAAATCAAGCCCAAACCTTACTGTCTATTTTAAGTCAACCAGTGAGTACGAAATGTTGGAGTCCCTCAAAAGATCGCTACAGACAGGTTGCAGGAAAAAAAACATTTTCTTTTGACTCCCATGTTAGTTTTTCTGATTTACATCAAAATCAAATGTTTTTTCAAGTTTTTTTTTTCAACGATACTGATTTTATAGTTACTGTTCATGACAACTGTGGAGATGGGGGGGGGGGGGGGGGGCGGGTAATTAAATTGTTTTGATTTTATTAGAAATTCTGCTTCCTCCCACAACCCAAAGCCGTGCTTATACATTAATTGATGATTCCATGTTGTCCCTAAGTGTGAGTGAGTGTGATTTTGTGGCCCTGTAAGAGACTGGTGACCTGTAAGGGTGGTGTACCCCATCTTTGACCAGCAGTGACTGGGACAGGCTCCAGCAGCCATTTGACCCTGAAGGGGATTTAGCGGGATCAGAAAATGGATGCAAACACCTGGTTATGAGCAATCCAAGTCAATCCAGATAATTCAAGTGAGGCAAGGTTGTCAAAGCTGTCTAAAAGTAGTTCATATAAGTGACTAAAACATATAGAACAAGTTAGAAATAGAAGGAGCTGCATTTCCAGAAGAAAATGCAGGGTTGAATGCTGTACTGCTGAATGAAAGCTAAATTTGCTGAAGAAATGTCTGAACTGTACTGGAAAAACCTTGAAAAGTTAAATGATCAAAAGTCCTAGTAGGAATAAGCTGAAAAAGGTGAACATTGTAATAGTAGAATGTCTAAAATAGGTCAAAATTTGTAGAAGGAGTTAAGCATTAAAGCTGAAATTGTTGAAAAAATGGCTGAACTGTTGAAAATTTGAAGATGTTGCTAAAATGGCTAAAAGTGCTAGCATTGGAATCAGCATCATCAACCGACTCAAAAAAACACATTGTTTGATAGTATCATATTGGTAAAAGCTACATGTCTAAGTTGATAGAAAATCCACTTTTTTCAAAATGGCGGCTTTTCTATTAATTCTATCTCCATAGCAACCATTTTATGTTTGGGTCGCCTGGGGATGATGAACCAATCGACGTCAGTTTCAGACAAATCAGAAAAAGTAAACCTTTGGACGTCCCTAGCAACGAAATTTGTTTGCTAACCACGCCCACATTCCTTATATGTCCAGATCCAGTGAATTTCAATATGTTCAGTTCCAGCCATGGATGAAGTTAAATGCAATATTTGCTTCAGATTTGGTCAAAAAATGGCCACCAAACAGTAGGTTGTGTCGACATCCCATAATGATTTCCAAACCTATTTTATAGTCCAAAGCCTTGTGATCAATTTAACGTTTGAACGGTATCTCTAGCTAAAGGCATGTTGAAGTTACAATGGTTGAAAGAACCAAAGGTTTTCAAGGATTCTCAATGTATTTAAATGGAGCGAAAATCTTGGAAAATCCTGGAAAATCCTGGAATATCTTGAAAAGTTCAAAGATTTGAAGGACCAAAAGTAATAGCTGAAAGGAATAAGCTGAAGGAGTTGAACATTGAAATAGTAGAATTATTGAAATAGGTGAAAGTTTGAAGAAGTTTAAAATTGCCTCACATTTTGGCAAAAAATGGCCACCAAACTGTAGGTGGTGTTGCCATCCCATAATAATTTTGAGCCTTATATTGAAGTCCAAAACCTTGTGAACATTTCAATGTTTGAACGGTGTCTCTAGCCAAAAGAATGTTAAAGTTACAATTGTTTAAAGAAGCAAAGGTGTGGCCAATGAAGCAAAAATATTGGAAAATCCGGGAATAACCGGGACTATCTGGAAAAGTTCAAGGATTTGAAGGACAAAATGTCATAGCTGGAATAAGATGAAAGAGCTGAACATTTTAATAGTTGAATGGTTAAAATAGGTGAAAAATTGTAGAAGAAGTTTAACTGTGAACTTCTGCACGAAAAATTCTCCATGTATTTCAATGGAGAAAAAATCCTGGAAAATCCTGGAATATCTTAAAAAGTTCAAGGATTTGAAAAACCAAAAGTCATAGCAGTAATAAGCTGAAAGAGCTGAACAGTTTAATAGTTGAATGGTTAAAATAGGTTGAAAATTGTAGAAGGAGTTAAGTGCCGAAAAACGGCGGAAGATAGCGTAAGAGGAAAACAAAGGGTTGAATGCTTTACAGCATTCAACCAATAAATGGGTTTCTGTCATTATTGACTGGGAAACCTCGAGGGAACAATTGATAAAAATCTATTTTTTTGTCAGGCTGATAGGAAGTTGGTGAAGGTGTTGTTTTGATGAATGGCCTGCAGTCTTCCTCAAAAGGTTTCTCACTCATCATGAAGTTTCACCAATCCTCCTGACTACCATAGAATAAAAATCTGTCCAGAAAAGTATACTAAAAATTCCAATTCCCAGAGCTCCACCCCTTTACATTTGGTTTAATTGAAAACCCCCAAATGTTTTCTGTGGATATCAACAGGGGTTCAATCAGTATATGCAGTAAAAGGGGGACATTCAAGTTTAGAAATGTTTTCTACAGAGGACACTTCTGCATTGATGCTAGTCAGGAGGTTATAAGCTGTTCTTGATGGGCGTGGCCTCCTGGACAAACCAAGCCTTAGAAATCAAGAACCGCGGAAACAACACCATAAATGAGATGAAGGGTTCTGTCCACCATATCTCACTCAAGATGCTCTTTTCCAAGGACCACTACCAGGCAGATGGAGGTGTGGTCACTCAAATAGACCTGACAGGTTTGACCAATGGGCTATGGCTGTGACAAGCAGCTCATGGTAACATATCATGAAACATTTTGAGGAAGACTACAGACCAGCAGGTAAAACACCTCAAGGTGAGTTAAATCTTTATTTTTATAATTGTCTGACAAAAGGAAATATCCAATGATTGGACAGAAAAAAGTCCCTCTAATGAAAAGATTTGGAAGAAACTTCTGTTTTTGTGGGTTTTATGAGCTAATACCCCAATTTATGTACAAACAAACAAATATATACTTGAAATCATTTCAAAAGTGGGTCCTAAATATGCCACGAAAGACACATTGTTAAATGGCATTATAGAAATGAGCACACTTAATATTCAAATGTTTTGGAAAGGCTCTGTATCAAACATACACTCACAGGCCTCTTTATTAGGTACACCTGTTCAACTGCTTGTTGATACAAATTTCTAATCAGCCAATCACATGTCAGCAACTCCATGCATTTAGGCATGTAGACATGGTCAAGATGATCTGCTGCAGTTCAAACCGAGCATCGGGAGTTGGGTCATCTAGACCCACTAGACATTGCTCTGAACCTTTTTCTTTAATGATTTGTGATCTTCACTGGTGTCCATGGATTACATGAAATCTTTCCATCTTTATCCACCTTTGTCATGGTAGGGAGAACACGTCAATGTAAGGGTGGGGTCGTCTAAGATGGCACAAGGGTTAACAGAGGATGGTCAGAAAAGATGTCCATCATCCACCATCTCCATCCCTTTATGATCACAGTGTACCATCTTCTAATGGCTACTTCCAGCAGGATAAGGCTCATGTCATGAAGCTGTAATCATCTCAGACTGGTTTCTTGAACGTGACAATAAGGTCACTGGACTCAAATGGCCTCTACAGTCACCAGATCTCAACCCAACAGATAACCTTTGGGTGCTATGTTCATTGTCGTTACTTATAGATAAATTTTATAGATAAATCTGCAGCAACTTCCATTTCCCTGTTGCATTCCATTTTAATTATGTTAATTTTACATACAATTAACTACATTTTTAGCAGCAAAGTTTGATATTCAATGTAGTGTATCCTCTTCAGCCTCATGCTTCTGTTGAGAGTGCATTTAAAAAAAAAAGGGAATCTGTCCGTCCATCCATCCATCCGGAGCCACAGGCTTATGGCCTCCATACCATATTGATGCAGTAACTTCATTAGAGGGAGGCACAAGTGAGTATTGAATATGGAATATAAATATGGAACTGGGGGCCCCCCTCTGTCAGTCTGCCCCACGGCAGCTGTGGCTACAACAGTAGCTTACCATCACCAAGTATGAATGAGGTGTGAATGAATAATGGACACACTGTCAGCACTTTGAGTGTCTGGAAATTATCATTATTATTTTTATCTTCTTAACCCGCTATGTCCCTTTCGGGGTCACGGGGTTGCAGGAGACCTGTTGGGCTAAGGCAGAGTACACCCTGAGCAGGTCGCCAGTCTGTCTCAGGGCCACACAATCGCTCCCACACACAGCCGCACATGCACACCTGGGGACTCTTAGAAGAACCAATCAACCGATGAAACATGTGTTTGGACTGTGGGAGAAAGCTGGAGTACCTGGAGAAATCCCACACATGCACGGGGAGAACATGCAAACTCCACATAGAGAGGTCCCAGCCGGGATTCAAACCAGGGCCTTCTTGCTGTGGGGCAGGTTTTCTCATGTGTCTCATCTCTTTTGGATTCTCCATAATACCATAAACTGATTAAACTAAGAGGAAGCACTCAATCTATTGTCATAAATCACTACAATATCTATTTCAAGAGATCTAAAAAACATCCAAACTGGAGACAAAACATACAGAGATGATGTGCAGTGGCCAAAAGACAGCCTGCTGTTTTTCCCAGTATGTGAAAGCAAACCAAACCAGATAAAGGTGTTAACATGATTGATTGATTTTTTTCTTCTTTATTTACAACAAAGAAAAATAAGTCACATTTTAAAAACTATTTATTTCATAATTTTTGTACAACCATGTCATTCTGCTTTAACAAATCAGTGCTTTTGACGTTCCTTAAATGAAAAAGTTCAATAATTGGATAAAAAAAACAATACAAAAAAACACACAAGTACTAGTTGTATAAATAAAATATTAAGTAAAATAACAACATACCAAGATTTTTTTAAACAAACTAGTTTTTTCTTGTCTTGTGACATTCTGTACACAATATTTTGCAATATGATAGAGCTGCTTTTTTCTAAAGCTCAGGAAGTGTTAAAGGTTACATTTAAATGTGGGACTCGCTGTAAACAAAGAAAGTGCACCTGCCTACTTTTGTGAGAGGCACACTCACCGCAGCTTCACCGCAAGATGTGGAACCAAGCAGGAATGAGGTCTGTGAGGGGGAGCAGGATAGGTGGCTGAGGATGTGGTAACTTTCATTGAGGCACTCCTACGCACAAGTCAGATGCGGGTATGGCAGAAGAGTCATATGTCTTATTTTGGCACAGAAACCAGTCTTGCACTTTTTTTGGTGAGGATGTGAAATTTTAATGGAACAAGATTTGCACATTTGTTTGTGCACACCCGTGCTTTTATTCTCAAAATGATGTTAATCATAGCTGATAAATTAAAAGAAAATAAAAGATAAATTATCAATCCAACTGCAAACATTTCTTTCACGCTTACACAAACAAGCTATTGGCACACAAAAACAGGAATGTCACTACAACTATTAGGCTAAAGCATGGAAATTGTTTTGCATCCATAAGTACGCCTGATTTTCACTTTTCATTTGACGACGTCTTTTGAAATTTGATTGTGCAATTGAAAAACCCATTTTACAATTAAGTTTTCAAAATCGAATAAGAAAAAAAAAAAAAATTTAAATAAAATTTTTGAATCAAGGCTAAATCAATTGCACTTTTGAAATAGTCCGAAACTGTCAGAACGGATTCTCAGTTTGAATTTTAGGACAATAAAGAATGATGACCTGTAAAGGGGGAGCACTGCTTTGCAATTTCTTTTAGAGACCCACTCCAATAAAAATCGTGCTTTTAACATGTTCTGTGGTATTTTTGTCATGGTGGAGGACATATACAAAGACAATTCAGCTAAAATTGTATCTCTGAGTATTTCTATATTCAAATAATTGTGAAATGGGGGCAGAGGAAAACACAGTTAGAAAAAGATTGTAGTTGTGACAAACAAACTACAATCTGCAGTCTACAAGCTCCAAGCTCCGCTCCATTCTGATGTATCCACCTGTATACAACTAGATCTGATGGCATCTGGCTCAAAATGGCTGGATAGCTTCAATATTGCTCGCACATATCTGTTGCACTGATAACGTTAGGTTGAGGGTGTAAGGGACTATAAGCGTAAACAAAGGGATGATGGGATAACGGCAGAAGGAGATTTCCACACCAACAGTCCCGCCCACAACTCAGAGACTAATTTCTAATAAACTATTGCCGCTCTGCAGAAACTATGTTCTAGAAAACTACACAGGTTTTTTAAAATGTTAGCTTTCACAATAATAATTAAAAGACCACTAGCAAAGATTTTATTGTAGATTGAAAGATGATCGAAGTGAGACTTTGAAACAAAAACCCCAAGTCTCAAATGCAACAGATTATGAAAAAAGTGTAAATGATCACAATGTGTTTTCTGAATGGATGGCTGAATTACTTATTGAATCGACAGTTTCTGAATTCATTTTCTCTTAAATTATAGTGGAAAGAATTCATGACAATTTAAAATTGCGTTTATTTTTGCTTTGATTTAAAAGCTTAATAAATAAAAAGTGTAAGATTGAATTGTTTTGTTTTAGATTAAATTCTAAACTGTCAAATGTATTTTTAAATTGCATGATCAAACTGCAGATTCGACTGATTAATCCAAAATTGGATATCAGTTTGTTTACAGGTGAAATAAACGTTCATGCTTATTCTTCTACACATTTCAGTACAAGGAAAAAGACAAATTCTTATAAAAAAAAGTATCAACAAGTTTGAAAAAGTAAATGAATACGATTTAAACACTTTCACTTTTTTTGTGTGATTTGTAATGTAGAAAAAAAACAAATAGTGCATTTGTAAGTCAAGAGTTTCTGTTCAAATTTTTTCCTATCTGTTATTGTTCATGTTTAGCAAGAGTAAACTTGTTTCTGTGAGGTTACCAGTGAAACTAGGTCTCTGTGACATTTTTTTTTTTGCCCCCAGCAGTTGTGGTTTTTCTCAGGTGTTACTGTTGCTATTCTCAGCGATCATTTTGGAGGTGGTGACAGAATTGCAAACGTAGTCCTTGAAGAGACTCATCACTCGCCTTTTGTAGGTTTTTATGGCGAAGAAGTAGATGACTGGATCCAGGCAGCAGTTGATGTTCATTAAAGAAACGGTAATCTGCAAAGTGAGATAAGGTTACAAACAGGTCAATAGACGGAGAATCTTTGTGGGTCAGCTGAAAGTGTAGTTTGTACCTGTAAGGACATCTTGAAAGCTCTCAGTTCTTCACAGGTCGGCTCGTGGTGGAGCTTCCTGAGCATAAACTGTATTATGTTGACATGGTACGGGCTGAAGCAGAGGACAAAAGTGATGAGGATGAGGAGGATGATTTTATTGGCTCTGTGGTTTCTCTTCGTCCGCCCTGTGATGGAATTCTGCTTGGCTGCATCTCGAAGCAGGAGGTTGATCTTGGCGTAGCAGCCCAGGATGATGGTGAGCGGGCAGCAGAAGGAGACGGTGCAGGCAAGAATCAGGAGATGGGGAGTAAAACGGGAGCCCTCCAAGTTCAAGTACTCCATACAGGTTCGCTTGTCCTGCCGAATGTGCAGTGTGCTACGGAACAGCAGGGGAACGGTCTCCACGAATACTATAAGCCAGACCAGACAGCAAACCCGGCGGACGACTTTTGTGCTGCGCAGGCTCTGAAGCCTGTTTGGATGCACCATGGCTAGATATCGGTCTAAGCTGATGCAGGTCATGAAGCCGATTCCTGTTGAAGATGGAATAAAAGCATAGCAATGCAATGTCTTCAGAAAAATAAACAAGGTCAATATTCTTTGACCTACCATGACTCTTTGTTTCTATGCAATCAATGTGCATCATTTGACTCTCAACACAGAGAAAAGCTGCTTTTCGTATAGGCTTTGCACCAATATGCAACACACTACTAACATTAAGTGTTGCAACTGCACTCCGTTTCAGAATCTGCTGGAAATACGTTAATTGCATCAGCAGTTGAAGAGTTTGGTAGTCAAAAGAATGTTAACACTGGAGCTAAATAAACATAGTGTCTGCATTATTGACTTAAAAAATGCATGCTTTCTTAAGGAAACAAAAACTATAAATGGATCAATGCAAAAAAAGCTTGATATGAATAAAAATGACTTCTGTACCTGCATAAGTATTTGCAAAGAAGAGAAGTGTGGTCAGTCTGCAAACAAGGTCCCCGAAAGGCCAATCAAAGTGGCGGATGTAGTAGGTAATTCTTCCTGGCAGCGCCAGAGTGAACAGAGCATCAGATAGCGCAAGATTGACCAAATAGATGGATGTAGAGTTGAACTTCTGCTTCCTCTGGCAGATGACATAGAGAACCAAGCTGTTGCCGCACACACTGATGGTGAAAACCACAGAGTAGAAAATAGGGAAGAGGACCACTGCCGCTTTTTGGTAGACGAACACATCACAAGTGCTGTAGTTTGAGGACACTTCTGTGGACTCCATGCTGGTGTTTTTTGCAATCATCTCCACCTGTCATTTCAGTAAAACACCACATAAATAATACATCTTAACAAGCACAGATAACTGAAAACAGATAACTGAAATGAAGGTCATTCAAGTACTTACAGAGAGAGTTTCACAGAGTTACTGAGGTTGCTGGCTGTGCTTTGAAATTGAGCACAGGTGCTCGAAGCACCTTTTAAATCCTTGCATGAATTTCAAATCCCACCTCTTTTTTGTGTCATACTGCTTGTGCAACAGTGCATTTCACTTCTACATAAGAAGATATACGTATCTCACATTACCTGCACGAGGAAGAGCTGACTTGACAGAGAAGAACTCGGTCTGAAACTAATAGGTGATGCAGTTAATTCTGCCTGTCACTGTCAGTGATGTTAGATGGGGATAAACAGTGACTTTGCAGTCCACAAGCTTACATGCACAGTTAGATCCAATGAAATTTGGACAGAGATGAAGTCTTCGAATGAGTAGATTTTGGAATAAGCACTAAAGAAGAAAATTGGCAAGTCTCGCAAGCCTTCTGTTCTGACAACGGCACCTTCACCACTCTTTTTTTCTACTCAGAATGCACAGAACTGCATTCATGATCCCTCTTTGGTTTGTTGTGAGTGATCAAAAGTGCACCATGCAGGAAGAAATCCCCCACATCATCACCAGCATGAACCATCGATACAAGCAAGGCTGAAAGTAAGCCGGTACGGTCCGGTAAGAGATCTGGTGGAGGTATGCCATCCCGGCTGGAAGATCAGCTGTGTGGCGTTTCTTTACTGCTTTAATACTTATTTAAAGCGGCTGCAGGCTGATGCCGCTAAAACTGTGAACCAGGCAGCACTTTATCTCTTCATTTTAGCATCTCTGTGGTTTTTAGTGTCTTATCATTACTACAAAATGTGATCCACGTTCTTCTCTCCACGTACGTTCTCCGCTAATTCTGTTGCTTCCCTAAACAAGGGGCGGTCCGCATGTGAGCCAGTTTATTTGTAGCGCTTGATGGTTTTTGTGACTGCACTTGGGGACACTTTCAAAGTTTTCCCAATTTTTCGGACTGACTGACCTTCATTTCTTAAAGTAATGATGGCCACTCGTTTTTCTGTACTTAGTTGCTTTTTGTGGCCATTTTACAAATTCAAACAGTCTATTCAGTAGGACTATCAGCTGTGTATCCACCTGACTTCTGCACAACACAACTGATGGTCCCAACCCCATTTATAAGGCAAGAAATCACATATTAAACCTGACAGGGTACACCTGTGAAGTGAAAAACATTTCAGATGACTACCTCTGGAAGCTCATCAAGAGAATGCCAAGCGTGTGCAAAGCAGTAATCAAATCAAAAGGTGGATACTATGAAGAACCTACAATATGACATATTTTCAGTTGTTTCACTCTTTTTGTTATGTATATAATTCCACATGTGTTAATTGATAGTTTTGATGCCTTCAATGTGAATCGACAATTTTCATAGTCATTAAATTAAGAAAACTCTTTGAATGAGAAGGTGTGTTCAAACCTTTGGTCTGTACTGTACATATACATATAATACACATTTGACTTGTTGTCTGGAGTCACTTGATTCATTCACAGTCAAGTAGGCATATTTTTTATGGATGTTGGAGGTTGGTTTGTTTGGAATGTGACAAAAAGAATAAATGACTCCTACAGTTTTCTATTGTGATTGATAGTTCAAGATAAAACCTAATCCAATGGTAGAAGTGAAACATGTAGCAAAGAAAATAATGTCTTCTTCCACAAAGCCTCGTCTACATTTTTATTTACAGACAAGATTTATTCTCAAATGCATATATCTATATTACTGTTGTAATGATTCATTTCACAACGATTCAATGCATTATTTGTGGACCCTGATCTGATTAATAGATGATATTTGTTTATTCTGAACGATCTGATTCACTGACCTAAAATCGATCCAGAACTTCTTTAGCCCAAAATTCAATAAATGTGACTCAGACGTTTTCCAGATTCCTTGTTTTTCTTCAAGATAATCAAGTCTAAATGAAATATCAAACAAACAAACAAGTAAACAAGAATTAATGGTAAATCCATTCATATTTTAGTTTCCTAAAGTGCAGCCCACTGTTGTTTTTGCACATCCAAATAATCCAAAGGGAACATTATTAGAACATTCTACCACACTGTACGCATGGTCACATGTCTTGCATGCTAAATTCAAAGTGTTTCCACACACTGAACTGAATTGGTGGACTGATCATTTTTTGCTGTGTCCAAGAGGATGCATACGTAAAGAAATAAAAAAAAAAGAAAAGAAAACACACAAACAGTGCAAAACATTTCACTTCCACAATCAATCATTCCAGACTCATTTAGTTGGGGATTGGTACACTTGCAGAATTACACACCAACATACACACGTGTGTGAAGATGGCATTTTTCCAGAGATGACAGGAAAACATGTGTGTTGTCCATTGTGATGTCCCTTTTTTGTTTTTCCTTTATAGTAAAATAAACCTACCGTTTCTAAATTCAAATGGTATTTTCCAAAACCGATTTTCATCAATTTATTTCATTTTGAAACGTTTTAAAAATGGTATTGGTTGATTTGATTTAATTAAAAGCTTGAATAAGACAGATCAGTATGGTTGGATAAATCAATTCATTGATTAATCATTACACTCCTAATCTGCATTTACTGTTATAAAAAATGTATGTTGATGAAACTTGTAATGGCACCAACATAAACAAAAATCTACTTTCACCCTTGGATAAAAGGTTGGATAGTTGCTCTTGTTTTACACCATTTAATGACTCACTGTGATCATGTTACAAAATCTGTCGTTTCATAGGACATAGTTTCTGCAGAGCGACAGTAGCTTATTAGAAACTGCTACAAGCTAGGAGCTGGGAGCTTGTAGCCCCCCCCCCCCCCCCCCCCCCCCCCCCCCGAGTATTTCTATATGACAAATAAGCTTTTTTTTCAACACAGCATTTGGAATTTTACATGTTGAAGACCTCACATAACAAATTCATTGCTGAAACGAAATGCCTTCATTGTGGCAGAGACACTGTATTTTAGGACAGAAATACGAACAATTATGATTTCTTTGTGATATAAAAATGCGCATGAAATAATCCATTGCCTTTTGACGTTTAGGCTCTGGGCAGATGACGTCCTTATCCCTGTGAGATAAGCTTGGGCTAAACCACGGAGCCTAGACGCTGATGGTGGTTGAGGCCACTCTATGACTTAGTATTGGTCCAAGTGGAGAAGGGGGTGGAAGAGGGCCAACAAAACCTTCTGGAATGTAGAAATAAACATCCATGAATTTAAAAGCAGAAATGAGAATGTGATTGGCTGAGAAAAGAAGGCGAGGAATTTAGCGATTGGTTTAGAGTGAAGGCTTTGTTTATGAGTGCCGTGTAGAGTGAGTGACGTAAGAACCCAGTTTACCTGAGAGTGAGGTCGATCTTCCATACTGGAATTGCGCCAAAGTTTCACAAGCAACGAGTGTAACTGACCATAGCAACCATGAAACCAGAAAAGTCGCTTAACCCCTTCATGGCTGAATTTATTCATCAAATATATAAGACAATATTCTTCTATGCTTTTGTCATTCAAGGTGTTGCTAAATTAAGTGGAGTCCTGGATTATATGGTAGCCTACATTACAATTTAGCAACATATGGCTTGAAGGGATTACATTTCATACTTTCTCTTTCTTTTTCTTGGAAGGTTTCAGGTTCAGTTCTCGCCTTGTGCCGAAGTGTCCTAGAGACACTGAACCACAAATTGCTACTGGTGGTTATAGGTTGGTGCCAGTGTTTGGCAGTGAAGTTGTGAATGTGTGCCTGCATGGGACTGTGACTGTAAAGCACTTTGGACCTTAGAGGACGGTAGTAAAGCGCTATATAAGTACAAACCATTTACCTTTTTTTTATGCACAGTTTGAGCATATCAAATTTTGTATAGGGTATGAAACTCCACATCATCCATTTAGAGAAGGCTGACCGAGGAACCAACACACCAACAAACCAACATCCCTGAACAGATAGTGAAACCTTTGTGGGCTGCAGTTTGTAGTCTGACCCAGATTGACAATAAGTGCAACCTGCAAGTGCCCTTCACATCAAAAGGCCCGTATGCTTTCTAAACTATTTTAAGAGATGCACTCAGATGTAGAAAAATGATCGAAACCACATTCAGAGACACATGCTTGAAGATTACCATTCAAACATGATATGAATTCCCGGATGAATTGAGAAAAGAGCAAGGATAGACTGTTGGCATGAGAAAGATATAGTAATGTTACTGATTATTATGTACTCACATTCAACTGCAAAAGCAACATGGACTTTTTAATGTAGAACAGTATATTACACTATAGTGGTTAAGGGTTTTCTGCAAATGAATGTGAAGTTTTAAAATGTAAACAAGTTTAAATCAGGATCTGGAGGTATAGGACTCACTATGTAAGCAACAAGGCTTGGTAGCAAAAACTTAAACATTCAATAAATTAACCTTAATCAGACAAAACCAGACACTTCAATATACTTCAATATACAATTACAAGACATCGGTGAATGATTGGCAACCTAAACCTCGGGTATTCCAGAAAGCAGGTTATGCTAGCTCCCACGGTAAGTTTGAGACTAAAGGCCCGTACACACCGGGACGAATTTTGCGCGCAATATTTGCCGACGTTTAACGCATCGTGACTAAACAAAGGGCACCAATGTGAGTGTGCACACCGACGCGAAAAACGCCACACGTAAAAGCGTCATTTTTCAAAAAACGCCTCTGGTTCGTTTTTTTGGTTTGACGCGCCGTGTCAAAAACTATACGACCAATGAGAATAGCGCTTTTGCACACGTGTCTGGAGCTTCTGAAGTTACAGTAAAACACAAGTTGGGGGCGCACAAAACACAAAACTGCCTTTCTGAGCACACATACCAGCAAAGAAGATAGACGCCAAGTAGAAACTACACTGCCGCGAAGAAATAATGATGGGCATTCTAAAATATCCCCGAAAACGCTCATGATAGATTTTCAGCTCTTGTACCAGTCGATAAAACTCCCCATGTTCTTGTTCTTCTCTTCTCGTAACTATGGGATGTACCCAAAATCTGCGTCTTTTCCGGCGTCTTCCATCATTCAACAGAACAATAATTTCTTCATCGCTGGAACTGGAGCTGGAGCTACTGGTGCTTGAAATGTTCATGTTTTATTTGTATGATTCTGACAAGCGCGTAAATACTTGCTCTCTTCTTCTGAGTAAAAAGCGACTTTAAGAAGCGTAAAGTTGCGCAGGGCCACCTTGTGTACAGGGGTATTTCTGTTTTACATTAAGCGCCATCTAATGTCAGGGAATGAAATTGCATGTTCACTCGGCTCATCGTCAGCGAAAATCGCCTGGGTGTGAACACAAAAAACGTGTTGAAAAACGCTGGCGAATAACGGCTAGCGAAAACCGGCTAGCGAATATTCGTCCCGGTGTGTACGGGCCTTAAGGAAGTTGATAACCTCAGCTTTCGGTTCCAGAAATGGAGGTATCTCCTGAGGTATGTTTCAGGGTAGGTCAAGTTGCCATGGCAACTCATGCTCTGAACATAATCTGGTCTGGAGCAGGTTTAGTTGAAGGTTACTTTGTTTACAGAGAGGTGAAGCAGCATGGCGTGTCCATGTGAAGATGATTTAGTGGATGGAGAAGCTCAGATAATACTTTTTCCATTGGAGAGGGTGATAAGACCACGTATGGATGTTGGAAAAATAAACATTTTTACTTTGATCTGACTTAATTATTTGCTTCAGTTAAGATAATTAAAAATGTTTTTTTTTGTTAAGTCAGTTTAAAAATAACACGTAGTTTTCAGACAGTTAGTTTGCTTTCATTGAAATTAATTCAATTAAGTAGGTGTAACTTTGGTGCTGCTGTTGGAGCGTCACCGCAAGGGATTGTGGGATATCATTCCCTTTGCCTGTCTGGACGGATTTGGGTTTAAGTGTGAGTTTTTGACTAAATGTGTTTAGTTGTTTAGCTGTTTTACTGTGTTTTACCGTGTTTTGCAAGGTTATTTTGTCCTACTTTGCTCAAGTATCTGCACCATGAGGGAGAGGGAGGGAGAGGATGAAGAGTTTATATAGCACCCCTACAGTTATATGGAATATTAATAATTTTGGAAAATTCCTAAATGAATGAACGCACTTAACACATACTGTTTTGTTCTTTTTATTGTTATAAAAAGGAGGATCTGCCGGCTCAAACTTAGACATATGAGAGTTCAAGAATTATAATTCATTACGATGGAAAAAGGATTACTTGAATTGGAGTAATATGACATTTAGTTAAATAAATATGTAAATTTGAGTTGTGTAAACAACTATTGAGTTTTATAGACATAAGAAATTAGGTTGAATAAATTTAACTCAATTACTTGTTACCAATAGAAGTAATTCATTTAAGTTGGCAACATTGGATAAGTTATGTATGTATATATGCATCACATGAAAATGGAAATAAGATCAGAAGCTCCTGCGTTTACTTTGTCTGTTCTTCTACTACAAGCAGAAACTCTTTCTTTTGCGGATGCAACCGTATTAATTTTTTGATGGGTTTATAATCTTCATACGTCGTCATTAATCTCAGACTCCGTCTCACTGACGTAAAGCGCTTTCTTTTTTTCTCCACGCGTTTCCATGGTGATTCCGGAAATCGGCGATCCATTGAGAATGTCTTTATGTACCTGCTGTGCACGAGCATTAACCCAGGGATACCAAGTCGAGCATAATTATGCCAACTCATATCCGGTCTTTTGGAAACGACATACCCCGAGTAAGCAAGTTCAGGCGGATTTCAGCCAGAGTTCAGGCTTAAAGTCAGGCTAGTTTAAACATGCTTCCTAGAATAACCCCCAGGTCTAACTGACGAGAAAAACAGCAAACGCCTCCTCCTGCTTCGAGATGACCAAAAATGTCACAGAAAAACTCAATTGCACAATTCTGACAGTTTAAATCTGATTCCTTCCTTTGGTACAGTGGCTCTAAAGTGCAAATCCCATTGACAAACCACCTAACACAAAACACTTAATAAGGTTAATGACAACAACTAAAAAACGCAAAACAAACAACAAAAAACGTACTTTTTAAAAATCAAATCACAATTCCAGAAAAAAATAAAAGAATGTCAGGAAACCAAAGTAATTTCCAGAAATCAAAATTAAACATAATGAGAAACAAGACAAGGTGGGACATCAGTGATTGAAGGATGAGGTTTGAGTTTTGAAGAAGAGAGAAAGTAGAAGGGTATTTTACCTGAACTGTGGTAAAGAGTTGATTAAGCAATCATCAAAACTTTGACTGAGGCCCAAAGCTTAAAGAAATATCTTTTGTTGAAAGACTTTGCCATGCCAAATAATTTCCTGTTTAAAAAAGTGAACATAATCATCTAATCAGTGACGTCCCGTGATAACTACCTTTCCTAATTTTTTTGTTTGTTTTATTTTTTTAACATCTCATTTCGGTTTCTGGAAATTACTTTCTAAAATATTTCCTTTGTTGTTTCTTTTTTTTATTGTTTTTTATTTTTGGGAATCAAATTTTGGTTTCTGGAATTTTGTTTTACATGGAAAACATAAAATGCAAAGCAATACTGAATAAATAAATAAGTAAATGATTTGTTGATGTGATTTGCACTTCAGGGCCACTGTTCTTTTGACAAGACACTAGGGACTGCAGATTGGTACAATGACGAAACATGATTGATATAATAACTAGGCACAGGCTTCAATAGGCTAAGCTTCTGCCTGCTCCATTTTCAAACATGTTTTGTGTTATTATCCCGTTAGGAGTCGCCACAGGTCATTTGCACAGGTTGTTTGGTAGAGACCTTTTACGCCGGATGCCCTTCCTGACATAACCCTGTATTTTCCTGAAAACCCAGACAGGCAGCAGCACAAAGGGTCTTGCCTAAGGACCCACACTGGATTTTTGGCTCATTACAGCCCATCATATTGATTGTATCATAATATTTAACATGTTTGAAACAAATTTAATTTAAAAAAAATCTTTCCAACACGTATTTCTTTTAAACCCCTTGAGCTATCCTAGGAACTTTGACATTGGGAGTTGGGTCATCTAGACCCCACATCTTCACTGGTGTCCATGGATTACATGAAATCCTCTTCACCTTTATCCACCTTTGTCATGGTAGGAATAACACGTCAATGGTCATCTTGACCCCATAGGATAGCACAAGGGTTAAGGCCCGTACACACCGGGACGAATATTCGCCAGCTGTTATTCGCCAGCGTTTTTCGCCACGTTTTTTGTGTTCACACCCAGGCGATTTTCGCTGACGATGAGCCGAGCGAACATGCAATTTCATTCCCTGACATTAGATGGCGCTTAATGTAAACAGAAATACTCCTGTACACAAGGTGGCGCTGCGCAACTTAACGCTTCTTAAAGTCGCTTTTCACTCAGAAGAAGAGAGCAAGTATTTACGCGCTTGTCAGAATCATACAAAGAAAACATGAATATTTCAAGCACCAGTAGCTCCAACTGGTGCTTGGTTCGGGGATATTTTAGAATGTCCGTCATTATTTCTTCGCGGCAGTGTAGACGCTACTTGGCGTCTATCTTCTTCGCTGGTATGTGTGTTCAGCAAGGCAGTTTTGTGTTTGAGCGCCCCCAAGTTGTGTTTTACTGTAACTTCAGGAGCTCCAGACACGTGAGCAAAAGCGCCATTCTCATTGGTCGAATAGATTTCGACGCGATGCGTCGAAAAAAAAAAACGAACCCGAGGCGTTTTTTTTTTTAACGCTTTGATGCGTGGCGTTTTTTCGCATCGGTGTGCACACTCTCATTGGTGCCCTTTGTTTAGTCACAAGGCGTTAAACGTCGGCGTAAATCGCCGGCGAAATTCGTCCCGGTGTGAACAGGCCTTTACATGTTCAATATTTGAGCATGGCTGAGTGTGTGATTGGCTGTGACAATTTGAGACCTGTTGGGTTTGCAACACTGCTCTCACTGAATGTCAAAGACTTCCTGCAAACCTTCTGTAAACAAAATGACATGGATGTACAATATGAATCTCTACCCTTTTTTTCCGCTATGAAGGTTTGAGAGGTTAGATGAAGTGACACTGAGGTTTCATAACAGGCTCCTGCCACTGAGGTTTCTCTCGTTTACACTCTGAAGCTCAGAGGAAGCTGCAATACGGCTGGTATTTGCTAAATAAAAGAAACAAGATAAAGGCAGAAAGCTATGATGTGTGGATGAATCACAAAAACCCTAGAATGTTACATGGAGATATACATCTCAACTACTTGCCTCCCTCAAAAGCTTTAAAACAAGCGAATCGTCCAAAGAGGGAAATAAAAAAAACGTTAAACATTATGAGTTCAGATTCTCAGAATGTTTAGAGCGGGAAATGCAGCAACATGAGCTTCAGAAAAGAAAGATAAACCAGCGTTTCTGCAAATCAGACAGATCCCGTGTGCAATTGCTGACAGCAACAATGTAACCTGTGCAACTTCAAGGATTTTCCAGCCAACACACCACTAGACATTTTACACTGCATAGCTCATCATTTGAATACATAAAAAGTTTAGAACTGATTTTCTAATGTGTATTTCACCAAAGTGAGATATTTGGAACGAAAAGGAAAGATTTATTTCTGTTACAAACAGGTGGGCATGAAATAAGTCCATAATCTTTGGATCAATTACTCAAAGATGTATAAACCTTAGAACCTAGACGCTAATGATGTTCAGAGGCGAGACATTTCCAAAAACATGGCTGCAGAGTGGAGTAGGAATGGCAAACTGTCTGTAAGGCCCCATTTACACTCCATGGTTCAAGTGACCCAATTCCGATTTTTTCCTCTCATGTGGCACAGATCGGATATGACTGGTGAACGTGTAAGCAGGAAAAAAACGCATGGATTCCAATTTTCTCAGATCGGATTCAGGCCTCATTCCTATGTGGAAATAAATCGGATACGTGCATTTGCGTGTGCCCTGTAAGCAGACAAATCGGATATTCCCCAGGAAATGCAAGTCGTACGTCAGTGACGTAAACTCAGGACACCACCAACTGAGATCACATGACATTATAGGTGCTTTTGTGCGCTAATTTTGCTGTTCAAGGACAGCTGGAGCCCCATCAGCGTGTTACCTTTCAGCCTCAGACTTCAGACCATAGTCGGAAACCGCTGTTATTCCAGGTCCGGTCTCGGTCAGGACGCAAACGGTAACTAATCAAGCGGGACACCGTTGCTGTGGAACAGGCTAGTAGCCGTTTATTTCTTTGCTTGGATCAAACTGCTAGTACAGCACAACGTCTGCAAACACTTCCTCATTCCAAACTCAGAGAGAGCACATAAGCCGGCAGAGCAGCCCTTCTTTTTCCTCTTCCGCGCATCCCCTCTCGTGCGCCTGCGTCATCCAGGAGATGCCCAAGGCAACGCCTCCTTCGGTTGTTGCGTTGCCTCCATGAAGGGGCCTCCTCGCTCATGATTTTTTTAATCCGTGCGGTCAGTGCTTTTTTCTTGGCCGCAGGACCGCGAAGACGGATTATCATTAGGGTAATACATGCTAAAAACATTGGCCGTGAACGTACATAAAACTCCAAGCGGGTAATGCCGCAATGAGCATCTTGGATGTAAATGTGTGGGAATTATATCAGCTTTTATTTTGTCTGGACACCACTGGAAACACATATTCATATGATGATTTAGTCATTAGACTAAATCATCTAAATCATGTTAGATCATAAGAGTTTCTTAGATCTGCGTAGCAGCACTTCCGCCTTCGGTGAGCCGGCTGTCGGTCCGAAAACCGGGGAAAGTTTCGACGAACCGCGGATGGAGGTCCGCGGAGATGGAGGTCCGCGGAAATGCTGCTACGCAGTCTCGAGTAGCTGTGTACAATCATCAGGAGTGCACAACCGTCACAAAGCCCTCTCCTCTGCCGCTAACACAAGGCAACAAGCCTGGCCACACTGCTTCTAGCATGTCAGGGTCAGTACGTCTACGTTTGATAGTTTCAGCATTGTATAGTGTAAATGCAAAAATCAGATACGGGTCACTTACAATAGATGATGTGAGCGGGTCGTCAAAAAAATTGAATACAGTCAGAAAATCGGATTTGGGCATCAAGACCTGCAGTGTAAATGCAGTCTAAGTGAGGTAGATCATCCACATAGAAACTGCACCGAAGCTTCACAAAGTAACAACCGGCCTGTCTATTTTTTTTTCTTTTTCCGCCTAAAACGATGTGAAATTGAAAGGTTTTCTTTATAGTTGTTATGCAATGCGGATGCGATTTTTTTGTGATGAAGATTTATTATAAAATGACTAGAATACTTTAACCTACTTGTTTCGTTCATTTACTAATAAAGGACAAAATGTGTCCTGTGAAAGTCAGCTCCATAGAAGCCAAAAGAATTCATTAACAAACAATCAATTACTCACAAGTCTTTGTAAAGTTTACAGGTTTGTGTGCCTCTGGTCTCAGTTTCTGTCTAAATTTAGATTCTAATTATTGCGATTTCTGTTAAAAAGAAGGATTTAACATGTTTTGTTCTTTTCATGACAAACAATTTCGAGTTTTCTATCCAAAAGAGCAGCCTACGAAAGTAAAAAAAAAAAGACAGAATTGTTTTTTTTCTATTTTTATTAAGGTGAATATATCTCAGATGTTGCTTTCAAACATTTAAACAGGTTTTTTGTGCAGTACTGATTAAAATCTGCAGAAAACATTTTGTTTGAGGATTTAAAAAAAAAAAAAACCCTGCTCAATGCAACCTACCCAACAGACTATGAACATTTTTCAATTGTCGGTCTGTGTTACATCCCTGATCCGGGGAAAATGGAAAATATAGGTTACATACAGAATTTAGAAAACTGGGAGGATTAAAATAGGCAGCACAGCTTTTTATTAGGGAGAATGGTGGATGGAGGGAGTCAGAAACCAAACTAATAAACACAAATGACAAAACAAAGTGTTCCAACGTGCAACCTAGGTCTTTTGATCTATTGTGGTCTTTTATTCATAATATTGCCTTTTCTAGCTAAACTCAAAAAACTGTAATGTTTTCTAGGACATAGTTTCTGCAGAGCGGCAGTAACGAATTCCCATCATCCGTCTGTTTGCATGTTCTCCTGCTAGCTTACACTTCCTCACACGGCCAACCTAAAATTATAGGCATAATAACTATCAGTATGATAATGTGACAACAGATATAGCGAGGAATATTGGAACTGTCCAGTCGTAGACGTACATGAATCTATTTGTCTGAAAGTGGATACATCTCAATGGAGCAAAAAAGGGAGCTTGTCGCCCTCCAATTGTAGCTCCTATGTAAAAGCTTTTTTTCAAACAGCATTTTTACGATTTTAATAATGAAATACTCAGAAATGCAATTTCAAGTTTAACTTTCTTTATAAATCTCAGAATGAGAAAAATGCCACAAGAACATGTTAACAGCAAAAACACAATTTCTGTTGGAGTGGGTCTTTAACCCTTGTGCTATCCTAGGCACTTTAACATTGGGAGTTGGGTCATCTAGACCCACTATACAGTGTGCTGAACCTTTTTTCTTCAATGATTTGTGAACCTCACTGGTATCCATGGATTACATGAAATCTTTCCACCTTTGTCCACCTTTGTCATGGTAGGGAGAACACGTCAATGTAAGGGTGGGGTCATCTAAGATAGCACAAGGGTTAAGTATCATAAATTCTCTGGCTTTTCAGCAGCAAAACTAATATTAGAAATACAACCCCAAAACATAGCAAAAGTGCAAATAACAAACAAACCAATGAGAGTCAAGTCAAAGTTAATGGGAAAACCTTCAACCAGCTTCTAGTCCAACAAAATACTCTTCTCTTTTTGATTTCTTTGCAGCCCAAACCTTTATGATTTGTAGGTGTGTTTGAATCCACATTTCCAAAATCCAGTGTCCTAGAAATGTCCTAGAAGTCTCCAAAAACCAGTGTGCATCGATGCACACCAGATTGGTGAATGTAGACCTCAATCCATTGCATTTGAACAATTTGTCATTTGAAAGAATAAATCATCCAAGTTGTCATTGTCAGAACACAGTGGCTTCATAATTAGTCATGGGCTAAATGTTCATATTTATCAGATTTTTACTTCGGCCAATGGTTTATGTCATATTTGTTGTTTGAAAAAAAAAATCGAGCATGGTGTCCAAATTGGTTTAAAATTCAGGGAACTGCGTTTTCCAGCACTATATAGGGGTTTGGGAATAAGGGACACAGCCTCTGTCAGTCATGCAGGCAGGTTGTTTCTGCTCAGTTTGTCTTGTTTTTTTTTTTTTTTTACATTTTGTGTTGGAAAAATAGTATTGGGGGATTTAATATGTAACAGTTTTTGTAGCCGACCCTCTTTAATTTATCAAGTGTCACTGTGGAATGTTCTTTATTATTAAGAGCTCAAATGAGTTTATTAGAATTCTGCCGAGCTGTTCTCAGATGCGTTACATGTTATGTAAAAAACTTTTGGATGAGCTGAAGTTCATGTGAATCATGTTTTGTAAAAACACACATTTGACTCTCCACCTGCAACATTTTGCACTTCTCAGCTACAGTTTAACGTAATCTGTGTTAATTTATCGCCTGTTAAAGTTCCACTCTGATCATCTTTGATTTCTTTTCAAAGCTTTCCCAGGGGTCTTTTAATTATGATTGTGCCATTTTTAGCCAAAAAAAACAACAACAACAACAACAACAAAAGAAACCTTTGTTCCTGCAGAGCGGTAGTCACAAGTTCCTTTTTGTCTGCTCCTGATTCACAATAATTTGAATTAAAAAAAAAACATGATGTCCTCCATCATCAGAAAAATACCTCAAGGACATGGTAAAAAACAGAAAATACTTACCCCCCCCCCCTTTTTTTTTAACTTGTTCTGTCCAACAACTGAGCGAACAGATGAGAGCTGCAGGCCTTTTGTGTTGGACAGGTTTTACTATTACAAAAAGAGGTTATGTAATTTCGGGTAACCAGGATGTAAATTTGTACAAATCCCTTTTCAGTCAGACAACTCATGCAGTAAAGATTTATTTCCACATTTCTTTTAGTTTGGCATAAGGCTCCGTTCAGATACATAAAACAAAGATCTCCATAGAAAACTTTGGGTATTAAACTACCCCTAACGGAGCTCACAGGTGGAAGCCGGGGAGGAGGGTGGAGCTGATGAATGCAGAGCTCGCGGAAGTGAGCGACCTTCGGAGCATTTCAGGCAGACTACAGAAGCAATGCGTTTACTTCGGTTGCCTCCCCAGGGCCGTTCAGTTAATCAACTCACCTGTTCAGCATCCTATTTAAGTCCAGGTGTGCAGTTTTTCTCTCTTTTTTTGTCGCCCCACCTTCCTCCCCGGCTTCCACCTGTGAGCTCCGTTAGGGGTAGTTTAGTACGCAAAAGTTTTATGGAGATCTTGTCTTATGTAATTGAACAGAGCCTTATGCCAAACTAAAAGAATGTGAAAATAAATGTATTTACTGCATGAGTTGTCTGACTAAAATGGAAAAAGAGGGATTGGACCGCACACCTTGAACTTAAACAGGACGCTGAACCGCCCGAAAAAGAGAGAGGGGGAGAAAGTACCGAGTTGCTAATTTGCCAATTTGAATATGTCATGATTTTAAGCTGTGTAACATTTATGTTAGATCTGCTGGAAAGACAAATATTACTAGTATTACTAGTAATATTAGTACTAATATTATAGTATTATATATACATTTTTAAATATTTATATTAGTCCTTAAAAATATATAGGCAACAATTTTGACAAACAAATAAATTTAGCATAAAAAATCTGGTTCATTGATAGTATTCTCTCAGTGATTTTTTGCTGCGTCATGTGATTACAACATAATTATAATTAGAGAATATTACTGTTTCTTATATGGGTTAACAAAGATGTTGTGATTAAATGTAACACAGCTTAGGATCTTTGCTGAGTTGTAATCAGCTGGGCAGGACAGACATTATGTTGGGTCTGAAAGAAGTCACTTGTGGCATCTTTAACCGATAAATCAAAAGAGGGAATGAAGAAGATTGTCAGGAAAGCAAACTGGGATTGATGCATTTTGACTGGGAATGTCTCTAATTTAACGCATTCAGTAATTTTTTTTTTTTTTTTAAGATTGCAAACACTATCAGGTTATGAACGACCGTTTTTATTTTGTATTCTTGCCCAACACCTGGTTGTAAAAGCAAACTAATCCATGCAATTTTAACTAACTCTTACTGAAACAGGGCATTCCACATTTCCATTGCCTTTTTTTTTTTGCGAATCTTAAAAGGAACCACTACTCTGCTACTGTGCTGCTCTCTGTCTGACCCTTCTCTCTCAGAATAGCTGTTTAGATGTTTTGTTGCCTGCATACCAAGTAGAAGTACAGTGGGAGCTCGCTGGCTACAGTAGCATACCTCATCTTCCTCTCCCACCCAGCTTTCCATGTAGGTGTAATTGAAATGGATGGCTGCTGGATGGGCAAAAGGTCACTAATTGTCACCAGTCAAATGTGATTAGAACACAGATCACTTAGGTCACTATATAAGCTTCATGTAGACAGTGTCACTTGCAGGTTATGAGCTCCCTGCACTTAAGGCCTACATTTCATGCTCCATTAATTCTGTGCCCAGAGTTAAACATCTCATACCAGGATGCTACAAAGGGAGAACGACAGTCAATGTGTTTGGCCCTCACTGGGTGTCCTCGGGGTCTCTCAGTGTTAAATGCCGCAGGAGGACATGAAAAGAAGATGATCCGTTATGTCTCATCCGACTGTATCTCTATTGAAAGGATTTATTCAGAAAAATGTTGAGAGAAAATTAGAGTTTGGCTGTATTATAAAAAAAAGTTTTTTTCCCCATTAAAATATTTTTTTTTTATCTGTTTCAATATTTTTTTTACACTTGTTCACTTAAAAACAGTGTTTTAGCAACACAAAGCTAAGGTTTGCTCAGGTTTTGATTTCAAAAACTTAGAATCTCTTAACAGTAAGAATGGAAAAAAGTCGTGTAGGGAAACTAAATAAATAAATGACAAAATAAGTAAGGGTTAATGGCCAACGAAGTATGCATTATCACTCTTTAACGCACTTCGAGGAACCGTTCTCCGCTTCGCGTCGGACTTTTGAGTCTTCCATGGCGTGCGTTAAAAAGTGATAATGCATACTTTGAAGGCCATTAACCTGCTTATACCATGGTCACTTACAAAAGAAATAAATAGTAACCCGTTTTAGTCCTTAATTCTTGTTTTTTTCCAATTTGGATTGCTTTTCTCACAAAAAGCGCACACGCACCATCGGACCGCACCACCGCTGCAGTCAAGACTCGGCGACATAAAGCGATAAATATATATGATGATCTTTCCGATGGGTTGAATAAAGCATCAGTTCAGAGAGAAAGTTCTCCTTTCACCGCTTGTTTTTGTCCAAATGATGAAGCTAAAGGTTGTTTTAAAGAAGCCGCCGCAGTGATACAAAACATTAAAGCTAGGTGACCGGAACTTCTTTTTTCACCGTGCGATTATCCTGTGGTATATCACTTTTTAATGCACACCGAGCAGCCAATAAGAAACGAGTATTCACCCGGACCATGATATAAACTGAAATAAACCACTTTATCAGTTTTGCCAGTAGCAGAGCTTGCTGGAATAGCTCCAATATAAAAAAGGCTAATGAACTGAGAAAAAGGGCATAAAATACATTTACATTGTAAAAACATTGTATTTGAAACTTGTGTCTGCACTGTACATGAGTGGAGAAATAGACAAAATCAAAAAAGTAAAAATATGGATCAGATACCTTTCTCCCAAAAAAAAAAGAACGAAGGCAAATATAAAAAAAGTACATAAATGTTCCTTGTGGGACATAAAAACTTACAATGTAAAGCATGTAATTTTGGTTTGTACTGTAGATTGTAGCAGCACCCGGAGGAGTTGCACGTGGTCGCGTGTAGTAAAGGCTTGGCAGTTTTCTGGGTTGATGGGTCTTTGACATGAAAGGTCTGAGAAAATTAAAAGTGACGACCCAGCGTGGAACACGCATGGAAGTCACTTCTGAGAAATGTGACCTTTTTCTGGTTGTTAAGTCGGGAGTGGGCTGAAAAATAAGGGGGGTGGGGGGTTGAGGTGGGAACAACCTGATTTAAAGAGAATTATACAATAGTGAATACTGCAGCCCATAAAAGAACATCCCAGAAGGCATATCGTTTTAAGGACACCCTAATGGTGAAAGAGGACCAGTTGTGTGTTGGTGAGGCAAACTGGGAATGACTTCTGGTGCCCACAACATGAGTAGAATAGCCAGCATGGTTCCACAAATGGTGCCTGACCAAATCTGGGATGTTTTTTTGCTCCCAATTTTAATTCTGTGTGAAACTTCCCCCACATGTGACAAACTTTGGGCAGCTTTGCCAGTTTACCGGTTTACTCATTCAGCAGCAAAAAACAAGCCACATAGTAGTGAAATACATTCAGTTATATTGTCGGTCACTGGTGCATGGCAAAAAAGAAACAAGAAATTAAATATACATCATCGAAGTCATCAGTTTTTTTAGAAACTACTGCAATATAATTGTGCATTACTAATATGTATGTAACCACTAGAGGGAGCACTATCCCCACAAATCAGAAGCAGAAAACGCTAAAGATGTAAAGAAAATAACATTTTTCTAAAAATTATGTTAACCAGCAAAATTCACATCTGCATGTTTGGTCCATGTATTATTTACTTTTCTGCTTTGTATGAAAATTGGATGCCAATGAGGAATAGTGTGTTTTTGCATGTCTGAGACTGCTGGACATACCACAGGGGCCTCCTGCGTCGTCAGGGGGCCTCATGTTGCTCGTGTCTGGTCTCATCATCACCAGCCCTCCACCCTCCCTTATCATCCGCTGCCGCTGCCGCCTGCCCCACTCAGGCTCTGTCTGCTTTTCCA
Organism: Oryzias latipes; assembly: GCF_053564925.1. NCBI lineage: Eukaryota > Metazoa > Chordata > Actinopteri > Beloniformes > Adrianichthyidae > Oryzias > Oryzias latipes. Next base: position 9,379,022 of record NC_136257.1, on the reverse strand, counting down.
CCTCGCTCACGTGAAGACTCTGGCACCATTACCGTTTTTTCTGATGAGGAAACTTTAAGTTTAATTCCCCAAAACAGGAGGAGAATTTAGTCTACCACTTTAGTCTTCAAATAAACATGAAAGTGAGGCTGACTTAACCCCTGATACCAGAATTTATTTCAAGCTATAAAAAAAAAATCACTTTTTTTTTAAGCAGATGCTAAATCAAGGTAAGTTTGGGGCAGAAGTGGTTTGATGCGTATTTGCATCAATAGGTGTCATGGGGTTTAAGTAAAGGACTAAATATATGCTGTCATACTTGTCTCCTGAAAGCTTTTTCATGAATGTCCACAATGCCTTGCACTTCATCCGGTTCCAATCTTAATCTAACCTGTCACAGTGGAGCCACTGCGGCTGGTTGTTAAACACACACACCAGCTTTTGTGCCTGGGCTCCTATTGAACTGCAAGTGACTTCACACCCACCACCGTGCTGTACCTCTGCCTTGAAAAGAAATGTATTTGGTTGAATAAAAGCATCCAGCTCCAAATTCAATGATTTTTAATATTCCTTGTATGATCAATCTGGGATTCTCAGACTGTAAAAGCTAAAAAAGGTGCTGTCTATGGTACCATGGAACAAAAACCTATTGTTTTCAAGCAAAAAGTAGCTGCAGTAAACAAAATAATCAAGATTTTTAGATAAGTTCAGTTTGTGAAAGCAGAAAAAATAGTTATATTTAGAATGGTCTATAATTTTTTCACATAAAGATCCAGTGAAGAACATCTTTGTGCGCTTAAGTCTATCTCTCTCTTCTTTATTGAAGTAGATTTAAAGTACAGTGAATTGACTGATGTGTTAGTTTAATTGTAAAAATATATACAATAACTGTACTCATTCCAGCAAATGCTGCACTTTAAGTGGTTATACAGTAAACAAGCGGAGCTCAATCATTTTAATGTTTACAGCATTGGAATTTTTCAATTTTATCTCCCTAGAGACCAGGATAACCATGAGCATGAACTCTTTTTCTGCTCATTATCAGAAAAAAAGAAGAAGTTTTAGATTTTTTTTAAGTTACACTGGGATCTGAGATGCTACGGAAGTGAAGAACGGCCTACCTTTGTTTTTTTTTCTTGCTAATTTTCTCGTCAGAACGACATCTACTATTTCGTTATTGTGAGAAAAGCAAATGGTATTATTTCTCGTTGGCATGTGAACACTGAAAATAGGATTTTCTTTGGTGATCACCGTATAGCTGCTTGCAGACACGTCTGCTCAGATGTAGCTGGGCAGACATTCTCCTTAAATGCCGAATTATGAAGTTATTTATGACCAACAATGTCATCAGCACAATCTCTGCCAAAGTTAGAATATGATTAAAGTAATCAATTATAAATTGATCATTTCCTCTAGTGTTTCACATTTCCTCTGACAAACTGCTTTGTTTTGCTGCAAAATAGTATATTCTTCGTTATCAGAACACGACAATATTTGTTATCTCATGATAACGACATCTACTATCTTTTTAGTAGTTACCATTATCAAGAAAATGAACCAAATAGTCTTAAACAGAATCCTTAAAAGGTGACTAAAGTAGTTTTGGGGCTTAACGTCTAAATGTGCATATGAATAAAGCAAAAAAAAAAAAAGGCAGTTTTTTTAGACTTCTTTAAAATAATTTCATGACAGTTTGTGCCCATATGTACAGTCTGCCATCTACAACATTAAAACTACAAAGAGTTCAATTGTTTTTATGCGGGTGATACCGGCATTAATGGGTGTTACTCTGACACCTGCCAAATTCCTTTCACCAAACCCCCCCCCCAAAAAAAAAGTTGTAAGTGGGCTTCTGTATTTGCAGTTTCCCTCCTCCCAGCAGGAAAACAGTGGTCCTGAAATAGCTGGGGATTGCCTTACTGGGTATTTCTTAGAATCCACACTTTGTGCTATGCTGGACTACAGGTCCCACAGGGAGCGACTCAGAAGCAATGCTGTTGCAAGCATTTCCTGTTCCGGTGGGATGGAATAGAACATTTAGGTTTTATTGGGGCTGAGGCCCCCGGATCTAAGGGGCCCATAAAGCATTTACATCACACAATGAATCAGTTTTGCAGTCTTTGTTATTCAGGATTAATGTGTACTCTGTTTGGCGTTCAGGTAAGGAGAGAGGAAAGCCAGGTTGAATGAATGGCTTTAATTGGTTGAAAAGATTCAGCTGGATGTGATTGACATGTGAGTTGACCAATCAAAGGCCTCTGCCTATCTCCATACAGATACTGTTTTTGAAGGTTCTGAAGAAGTCTGCAAACATGGGAGAGAATTATGTGGAAACTTAAGCATTTAAAGAAAAGAGAAATCAGAACTTATTTGTTCTCAGTGGACTTATCAGGTGAGACATTATGTTCAGGCCTTGTGCTATCCTATGACTCCACCCTTACATTGACGTGTTCTCCCTACCATGACAAAGGTGGATAAAGGTGAATATTATTTTATGTAATCCATGGACACCAGTGAGGTTCACAAATCATTGAGGAAAAAAGGTTCAGAGCACTGTCTAGTGGGTCTAGATGACCCAACTCCCAATGGTAAAGTGCCTAGGATAGCACAAGAGTTACATATGTTTTTTTTTTTTTTACAACAGTTTGAACTCCAATAATTGTACTAGAAAAGTGTGAAAATATTAAGGCTTAATGAAACTGCACAACACAACTGCAGAAAAAAATCAGTTTCACAAGACAACAGATACATTTGAACCATCCTAACAAAATTAAAGCCCAGATAAGTTTCCTTTTTACCAGATATTCAGTTTTCTGAAACTGAGCTCTTCCATTAGGAGTCATAAAGGTAACTGAAAGAGTTCAGTTGACCTCTCCCATTTGCTGGCTCAGCAAGATGAAGACAGTTTGACTAAAGGTGCCAACGTTTAAGCATCCATTAAACACACTGATTGTTGGTTGAAGAATATTTATATGCAGCAAAAACGGAAAACATTTTAGCTGTGGCTTTTTGTCTTTTTTTCCAGGAATTACAGGATCTTTTGCATTTGAATTACATTCATGACCGGCTCTGCAGGTGAGGTAGTTAGGATAGACAGCGACTCATTTGATGTCAGAGAAATTACTGAGCAATCCAATATCTTAAAGGTGCCAAGCAGTCACTGAAACAAGGGTTTTGAAAATAAAAAACTAATACATAATTGTGTTTAAAATTCAAATTAGAATTTATTTTTATATTAAATATGCAAATATGGTAAAATCCTGGTTTATGAGTAACACAGGGAAGGGAATCAGGATTCAGTTGTTACATGCTAATATTAAATACAGTACTGCCATTCCTTTAAACATCATTGCTAAAGAGCAAATGTATTATCTTTTGGTACAGTTTGTGGGCTTTTATTTTTAACAAACTAACGGAAAAGAAAAATCCAGTGATCCATTTAATTTTCTTGAAAGACCCACTCCAATGAAAATTGTGTTTTTGAAGTTTTTTGACATGTTCTTATATCATTTTTCTGATTATGGACGGCATACAAAAATAAAATTAGGATTAAAGCTGCATTTCTGAGTATTTCTTCATTTTAATAGTTGTAAATCAGTGGCAGATGAATTAATGCCGCTGGAAAAAACTTGCAGTTGTTAAAACCAATTAAAGGCAGACCACAAGCTCCCTGCTGTGCCCCATTCTGATGCATCCACTTGTAGATGACTAGATCCATGTACTTGATCTTCGTTTTCCTTGTCCAACCTGGCCAAACTGTATGGCTGGATGGCTTCAATTAATGCTTACCAGTTTTGTTGCACCGGTAAATTTCAGTTGGGGGGTGGGGGGGTGGGGGCTGAATTTCTAACGTACTGCTGTCTATGCCTAGTAAACAACACAGTTTTTTGATTTTGGCTAAAAATTGTACAATCACAATTAAAAGACCACTGGGAACACTTTTACAATAGATCAAGAAATAATTGGAGTGGGGCTTAAAGCATGGTCTCCACCAGATCCTTTAGTGAGTGCTGTGGCTATCCAACACTTAGATGGTAGCAAAAGATTTCAAAAGTCTCACAACTTGAGCAGTGGGACCTTCAAAGATTTCCCTTTTTTGTTCAGTACATCTCACAGCTGCTCAACTTGACTGATATCCCAGACGTCTAGAAGTAGTGTCAAAATCTGAAATATTATCACCAGCTCACTCCATTCCTGACCCATTTTAAAGTGCTTTTGCTAATTTTCCTGTTGAAAGAGACCACAGCCAACAGTTTTCATCAAAGTGATAATCTGCAACACAGGATATATGGCTGGTAGATTAAAAGATACTGTATGTTCATACCATCTTTGGCAACGTCCATTCAAGTGGCCAAAAGTCTACAGAAACGTGTGTAAAAATGCTTTTTGAGCTTCCCTGTCATGTAGCTACACAAGTTTCTTTGATCGTTTTTATGAAAGCACGGCCGTTATGTTGCAAGTTAAATGAGGTCAAACATTGACCAATCAGGGTCTCTGATTTGGTAGTGACAGATGGATGGTGTCCCTTTTAGCCCTTGTCTTATCTTAGATGACCCCACCCTAATATTGACGTGTTCTCCCTACCATGACAAAGGTGGATAAAGGTGGAAAGATTTCATGTAATCCATGGACACCAGTGAAGATCACAAATCATTGAAGAAAAAAGGTTCAGAGCACTGTCTAGTGGGTCTAGATGACCCCACTCTCAATGGTAAAGTGCCTAGGATAGCACAAGGGTTAAATCACGGAAGTGCCAATCGACTGAAAATTGATCATGGAGGAGAAATTTGGTTTTGGTTTAGCCCTGTGAAAGATAAAAGCTGGAGCAACATTTACAAGATTTGCGCAGCTTCGACATTTTGCACCAAACCTCTTCCAACTGTCGGTGGGGGACATGTGCTAGTAAACTGTAAAAGAGTTAAAAATGAAACCCTTCCATGCTTGTGTAGTGTGAATACCATGGGCTATATGCACATTCATGAACATGCTTTGAGCGCGTCCAAACGTTAAAGTTAGGATGTAACTTTAAAGCTTGACCTTAGCTTTAATGTTACATCCTTGGACGGCAATAGCAAGAATTTTTAAGCAAATCCTTCTTATTGCATATTGGTTTCATGTGTTCCCCAGGAAGTGGTTGTTAATATGATTCATAGTCAATATTGTTTTGTTTCATGTTTTGAATCGATCCAGGACACGTTTAGCCAAAAATGGAACTAGTGTGACTCTGAGATAAATACCTGGAAACTGAACAGTGCAGGTGAAGTTTTCCAGATTCCTTGTGTTTCTTCAAGATAATCAACTGTAAATAAATATGTGTACACACAAACAAGTAAACAACAATCAATGGCAAATCCATTAACATTTTAGTTTCAAAAAGTTCAGCCCAATGTTGTTTTTCAACATCAAACTAATCCAAAGGGAACACATATTAAAACATGGTACCACACTGTATGGTAATGTCTTTGCAAATTTCAAAGTGTTTCCACACATTGGACTGGAATGATGGCTTGATCAGTTTTTGCTGAAATCGCATGTGTGTTGTCCACTGTGATGCACATGGTCATTTTTACATTATAGTAAAATAAACCTACATTATCTCAATCCAAATATTATTTTCCCAAGATTAAAACAATACATTATTTTCATGATTTTATGATGGTATAAGTTGATTTGATTAACAAATTAACAAACCAGACAGATTGCTCTGGTTGGATTGCAGGTCCAGAAATCGATTCATCGTTGCAGCCTTGTCACACACAGCACCTGCAGTTTTAGTTACAGTATCTCATGAACTGAATGGGATCATGCAGACCAGCATTTCCACACCCAATCTCTGTAGTTGAGAAGAATTACAGAGATGAACCATGTAGCTGGTTTATCACTGCTACTGTAATAGTAAAAATTTTATGAGACACTGACCACTGCAGGGACGAAACAGCCTCCCCCCCTCAAAAAAATAATAAAAAATAAAACAGAGTATGAAAAACTCATTTATCCAGCACAATGAGGTACTTGTCCATATCATGAAAATCCTTCTTACAAACAAGCTGTTAAGATTAGGGTTTGTCTGCACTAAAGGTTTTCCAATCACAGGTTTTTTATTAACGTTAATCTTTTTTCTGTTGGTGTTACAGCCTTATTTATACACTCGGCTCAAACAAAGCCCATATTAATCTTTGGTCAGTGACTTAGGTTGCCTTAGAAGATGGGGCCTCCTGTGACTGTCCACGCTGTGGCAGGTTTTCAGGTCATCCGAGGCGGTGCGCATATTTTGGATGTCATCTCGGCTGTTGTGTTATTATTTTATTCGCGGGGCATGGACTAATTATTTCAGCGGCTCTCTCCAGTGGGGAGCAGACTGACAGTTGCCATCATCGGAGTGATCAGTCTGTTTCGTGGACGAAGCTATTTGATGTATATTAACAATAATTGGTGCCACCGCCGCAATGATGTTTGGTAAACCTTTGTGCTATTTTCCACGAGGATGCCCATGAGGAATTTTCAAGCCGCTGCTCGGTCTACAGAGACGCCTTCAGAGTCAAGACAGATGGGAGGACTGCTGTCGTCCGCAAATCAGAAGACACCATGACACATTCATCATTATCACTTTAAAAGGATGTACAGTTTTTCTACTTGTCTCTTTTAATCAACAGATGAAGCGACACCCACTCGCTACATATGGATGTTTTTGTACTATGGAGCTTTTGTCAGTCTAACAAATGTAATATGCCATCAGGCAGCATTTTGGTTGATTATGTTGAGCAAATGCAGTAGGATAAAAACAATGTAACAAGAAAAAAAAAGAGATGGTAGAAAATGTGGTTTTAAAGCACTAAAGACCCTTATATTTGGTTCTTGCCCAACAAATAACATGATTGGCTAAATAAAATGCTAGAGATTAGTTAAAAAGTGACACTGCTGTTTTGTTCTTTGAACTTTCTCCTGCTTATCTACTCATTCCTGTCACTTTTTGTTTCTTTTGAAAGAGAAAAAGATACCATGGCCTGAAAATTTTGGGCTTGTTGATTGATTTTATAATCAAAGTACAACTTTGTGTTTTTTCTTGTAATCTGGCAAACAGCAAGCTGGCGATGTCTTAAGTTCCAGCATCTAGCAGCGACTCCAGCAGGTTTAGAGCCTGCCAGATTCTACAAGTGAATGAGAGGCAGATGTGTGTTGACAGCACTAGACTCATTAAGCCGAATCAGTGTCAAACTGTGACAACTGGCCAACTTGAGGCTTCTCAGTCACTCAGTGCTTACTCCATTCAGCCAAGACCAGCTCAGACTCGCCCACACCTAATTTGACACCATTAGCTGTCCTAGCTGCTCGCTGGTGTCTGAAAGGAAAACAAACTAATTTGTTTTAATGCACAGTCTCCTGCTTTAACTTTTTTCTCCGATTTGGGATTTTCCCTGTCAGGCAGTCCCATCAAGCGCCATCCCTATCTCCACCCCTTAGTTAAGCAGTGCTTCTCAATCCCAGCTGTGTGGCCAGTTCCAGCCCCCGTGGGCCCACATCCCCGGGCTGAAGTTGTGATATCTATTTCAGTCGGCTTGAGACCAGGCTGACCGCCGCTGTGGCTCCAGAGAATTCCTTGTCCAGCGATTACTGATGGTTGAGCTATGCTCATATGCTTTAGTATCTCCTGTGTCCAAACTGCTTAACATCGGATGGGTTGCTCCGAGCCATTAAGGCCAGTTTGCAATTATAGATGTGTGGGTGCTGGACACTGAAACAGATGTGCTTTGATCTATTTATGGTGGGGCAAGGGTGGGGTTGGGGCATAACAGCTTACTTGCATGTGTGGGTCAGATCATGCAGCCCTTGTCTTTCAGTTCACTTGACATGCACTTGTGTTTTTCAATCAGCAAAAAGTTGGGTGATGAGTGGGCATTAGGACAGACCAGCAACAGCAGCTGCCGTGTAACTTGGTCCACACTTAATCACGCATGTGTGAGTGTTTGGCCTGCGCCTCATTCGGCCCGAGCATGTGTCGAGGCGAGAACACGTCGAGCGTAGACTCAGACGGTACTGTGGCACTATCTAAAAAGGAGCCATTTCAAGCCTCATCTGTTGAAGGGGCCAAACTCACCCAAGGGCAAAATAGTTAGTGTTGTGGTACATTTTTAACACCTTGTCTCCTTTTCTCCCTCCTCAGATTGAAGTGCTTTGGGTGGTGAAAAATGGAAAACAAATGTTCTGTTGACAGCTGTCTTATGCCCTGGGTGTGTGAGTATTTATACCATAAAGGTGCCAACAGATCTTGATTTTACTGGCTGACCGTTGCTGAGGGGGAGAAGAAATCGGCACAAAGGGGCAGATGAGTGCGTCTTGATTAGGTATTTTTACAAATTAGGTTACAGCTATATCTGCTGTCGTGTGAAACTCTCATTCATTTGCAGTGCTGGGCAAGTTCCTTCGAAACTGTAATACATTATAGACTATTTGTTGTTGCTTAGCCCTTGTGCTATCCTATGACCCCATCCTTACATTGACGTGTTCTCCCTACCATGACAAAGGTGGATAAAGGTGAAGAGGATTTCATGTAATCCATGGACACCAGTGAAGATCAAAAAATCCTTGAAGAAAAAAGTTCAGCGCACTGTCTAGTGGGTCTAGATGACCCAACTCCCAATGTTAAAGTGCCTAGGATAGCACAAGGGTCACAAGTAATTCTTTACATAAATTGCAATGTGTTACATGACTCCTGTATTGCTTTCTGTGTTAAATCTGCTGAAGTCGAACATAATATTTAATGACAGAATTTCACTTAAAGTGGTGGTGGTACACAACTGAATACTAATACATTTGTACATTTTTTATAATGTGAAGCTGCTGACAAACAAATAGAAAATCAACCCTGAGTTCAAACAGTTTAATTCATACAACTGAAAATATAGGCTGTGACTTTGACAAAAGAGAAAAACAGACTAAAAAGAGAACCAGAGAAAACAATACCACCTTCAAAAATGCAGGTTAAAATGATTCCACCTAGCCTACAACGATGCACAAGAGGATGGCTAATTGCTTTATAGAGAAAATAGGACAAATCTATTTTGTAAACAAAATATATTGAACATTTTGTTAATTTAATCCAACATCAGCATGTTCACACTCTTCCTAGCCCCATTATGCTAAAGGCCTTGTCACACAGCCACTACATACATTTTGCACATTTTCCATGTATGAAGTTTCGGCCTATCATGATACATGAGTGTTTTTCCTAAGTGTTTCTTGCACTCGTCATTCGTCTATGAACGCAGATGTCCATCGAGGGTTTCGGTTGACAGGTCTTTACGTCAATTTAGTTTTGAGCTGTTAAAAATTTTTGGTAAGTTGAGAAATATGCAGTTTAAGCGTATTTTATAAACTTTACACGCAATTATTACGTAAATTTACGCAATAGGCCATGATTTTTGCAAGATGCCTATGCAAATTTGTGGCTTTCCATGATCGTTCCACTTATGACCAAGTATGCATGTACCACTGATGTATAACTTTTATATCATGCATACAGCCCACATATCACGTTCAAATTACGTAATTGGTGCACAAATCCTTAATGATTTTATATAAACAGCACAATAATCACGCACGGTTCATGGCCTATGTTGATTTTTGTGCTTTTTTCGTGGTTTTACGTGGTTTATTCATGATTCATCTAAAAAAATTTCAGGTAAAGACCACAATATTTTTCACTTTTTCCACGTATATTCACGTATAACTTTTATCCATGCGCAAATGCGCAAAATGTACGTAGTGGTTATGTGACACTGCCTTGAGGTCATACTTGTACTGACAATAGAAATATTGGTCACATGTAATAATAAATATTGATAATAGTTAATAAAACAAAGAGTAGCAAGCTAGATGTGTTTTTTTACCTCCCCCTCCTCAATGTGATAATTTAATTATCTGCTGGTATTATTTTGAAGAAATTAAGTTGACTAAGGGGTTCCTTAGTCGATAGATCTTTTGAGCCTTTTGACGAGAACTTTCTGTTTTCCAATTTTAACCCTTTGAAGCCCACTACATCAAATAATTGAGATAAAATTCCCTTTTATTTTATTTGGAAATCAAGATGTTTTTTAAACCCTTTGATACAATCCACCAAGATTTTACAATATCATTCTTTATGAGATATAGATATTATCAATTATTGAGTGATTTGTTAAATTTGCTCATAATGTTAGTTTAAGATTGAAAAATATTGACAAGAGGGTTCTAAGGGAAAAAGGTTCTTTATTTACCCAGTGTCTGAAATTATCAACTAATTTAAGCTTTTTTTTTCCAATACAGCGAGTTGTCATTTAAAAAATGAACAACAATAGATGAAAGAGTCTCACCATAACGTTTTGAAAATTATCAGAACTTTTCCACTGAAAGTGTTTTAGAGATTTTCATTTTGGATTTCATGGAAATGAGCAGGAAAAGTCCTTCTACTGAGTCCTTCTAAAGAGACTGGGTGGAACAAGAAAAAAAAAAGATTTCAGGCATTTTTTGGTTTGTTTGTTGCAACTTTGAATAATTACATTTTGCTTTAAGTCTGTAGTAATACTCAAGTAACTGTCCCTGTGATGAGTAAAAGTTAAGGAAAATTCATATTGAATGCTTTATGTTACTCATTCACAGCAAAAAATAAGCTACTGTTATGCACTACTTCAATCCTCTAAAGTTAAAGAACAATATGGACATCACATTTTTTGGTCGTATCACCACAGTTGTTAATTCTGGTTAACTGGGGCCCTGTGACAACGTGTGTCGAGGGTAAGCTCAAATATTAGCTTGAATCTTAAGCGGTTAAAGTGAGTTCCTCCCAAAACTGTTTATTTGACTTTACAAAGAAACATGCAGGTGTTATGACTTGATGAGGCTGTTGAACACTAAGGATTCAAGCTGCAGAACATTACAGGCTAAACTGTTGTGGCTTTTGACGTTTTAAGCAGTAGGTAGCTCAGAAATATTTATTTCTACAGCGTAATCGTCCTCACCACTTGTCTTATTGTCCTCACTTTGCCTGTATTAAAAATTCACTGGTCACTTGTGTGGCGTTCAGTGTTTGTCTCCTGCTTTGCTGTGTGCCCATGCTAGCTAGTCAATTGTGACCACCGTCCACTGCGATGCCTTGGGCCAAGTGTGATTTCATAATAACTTGGTGTCACTGGTAAAGCGCAATGGAAAAATGGTAATAACTGGCGCAACCCACATGAATAATGAAGAAACTCAAATCACTTCACAGATCTGATGGGATGTACGGCACATAAATGAGCATGCAGAGTCCATCTGCTGGTTTCTACTGGTAAATAACAGCTCCACATTCAGAGCAGCTTTGAGCTGCAACGCTGCATCCAGGATTCAGTCGCACACTGTCAACACTGAACTGTTAAGGGCCCTTTTCCTTCCAGCAGTGTCATTTTTTAATACAACCACTGTGCCATGGTTAAGCACAGTCAATGTGTGACATGCTACTGTAAAGAGGGATTATTCATACCTCCTTCTACAATTTCTGATTGTTCTTAGTCTTCTTTTAAGGAAGATCCTGAGCAGCTTTATGGGGAAAAAAGTGTTAATATCTACTAATTACATTAAAATATGTGTAGTTTAATTTTTTCTAATTTTTACACAAAAAAAAGAAACACTCGATTTTAGTTATTTACTCAAATCAAAATGAAACGTAAAAAAACACACAATAAGAAACCAGATATTGTAGGTACCATGGGTTGTCACTGATTGAAGGATGACATTTGAGTTTTGACGTTTTTCATTGAAGATGCATTTTTTTCAAACGCGTCTTTAATGTCTGCATACTAATAAAAGTTTCATGATTAGTACGGAGTGTATCCAGTATCGCTTTATGCTAAAAAACCTTTGGTTAAAATGATGGACAAACATCATCATCCAATCAGTGATGTCCAGTTTTACCTACTTTTTCCTTTTCTCAGATTGTTTCATTTTTAACATTTAATTTGGATTTCTGGAAATTTCTCTCGTTTAAAAAAAAAAGTCTTCTTTTTTTACAGGGGTTGGAAAAGGTAGACAATATGGGACATCGCTGATTGGATAAAGATGTTTTTTGGATTTGTGCTTTGGTTTCTGTAATTTCGTTTTGTTTTATTTTTTTGTGATCTAGCGTTGAGTGTTTAACTGGTTTGGTTTGCACTTCAGGGCCACCATAGTTTTTATGATATACCTTTCTTTTCTTTTTTCCAACTTCTCCCTCCTTAATTTCAGGTTACAGCATTTTTTTATTGCACTGCTTTTCTCAACTCTCCCGGTTCTGCTCATCATTGCTGGTTCAGTAACTTGCCGGTGGATCGGGTCAGGGGCCGCGGTCGGCTCTTGTCCACCAGCTTTGGTGCCGTGAGAGCTAATGCCTTCTGACACCCTCGGCTCCATCAATCCGAGCAGCATCATTTTAGTAATGCAGAAGTCATCAAGGCCTCGGATTGCGTGAGGGCTCTCATCTGGAAACCCAAACACCCCAAGCTTCAGCAAAATCCTGTTGAGGAATACAAAAAATTAAGGTACGCATTTAGTTGCTGCTCTGTTTTATTGGATTAAGCCCCAACATTGCAGAGCGGTGTGCTTCTGCATAAATCTCTCGAAAACAATTAGGTTTCCTTGTGGGGTTGAAGATGTGAAATGTTTAATTTTCCAGTTTTGCTTGTGTTAAACTAACAGTGCTGAAACAGTTGAGGGCCCGTTGCAATTTTAGTTCAAAGGCCACAGTTTAATCTGATTGCGAAGCCTTTTTAACCAGTGAGCTGGTCTTTTCTACACACAGTGCCCTTACTTCAAGGGCACTCAACTGAATTGTTGCTTAACCCGAGCAGTGACCCTGCCACATGCTATATGCACTCTTGTACCCCAGATCCACCACTACACTATTCCCCTTGCGGGCAAGGCTTTTGCTATGTGTCAAGCACAGTCACACACGGGCGAAGGGAAATCCATGAATCTCGTGTTAAGGGAGAGGGGGGAAAAAAATAGTCAGCATCAGTGCTTACTCATCTGGTAAAAACAGAGTGATCTACAAAGTTTGTACGAGAGGGTTTTTGACGGTGCCCTGCTGCTTTGTCAGTGCAGCACATGCTGCAGGCACTGGCATCCCCCATTGCCTTCCAGGTCATTGGCCAGGCTCAGCGGGTGGCATGCTTCTAGCCCCATGAAACGTCCCTGATTCACAGCTGGATCCGTAACAAGGTATCATAGCAAATGAGTCGGTAAAACATCACTGGTTTGAAGAGCATGAGAAATTGTCATGATATCATTTGAAATTCCTGATCTTGACTGCAGTCCGCAGGCAGAGGCAAGAAATAAGAGGAAGAGACCCAGTAATGACTTTTTTTCCCCCTGTTTTTTTCACCATCTGCATCAGCTTCTCCACCTCTTGGCACCCTAACCCGCCCCCCCAAACTGATGCCCGAGGGGGTGAAATTCAAACTAATGCAAAGAGGCAATAATTAAACATCTTGTGATTCCCAGCATAGTGGCTTATAGGTGTTGTGCTCCTAAGATGAGCTCTTTATGACACATTGTCCAGTTATTGAATGTGTTTTTTGTTCTTCATTACACATGACTCATGAGTGGTCGTGAGGTGTCAGTTTGGGCTCATCCTGGTGTGCTGAGGTGATGCTGGTGATGTTTGAAAAGGTTGTCTAGAGTAAATTGAGGAGCAAGCCAAATTCTGCCACATTTATACAAAGATTTTGCCCTGATCAGTAGATCTTTCTTTTTTATTTTCATTTTTTTTTACTGTGTTTTAGAGTAGTTTTAATGTCCCAACAATTATTTTTTTCCAAATGTTTTGTTATTATTATAAACAAAACATGTGTCCATAATATTTAAATGTTACCGTTTTTTTGTGCAGCATTTACTATATATTTTGCAAATACACATTGTTGAACACAAATCAATCAGTTCTACTGTCTCAGTGAAATGAAAGGATTGTGGTTTGACCATAATAACAAGTAAGCCTTTTGCAATGAAATAAGGTACATAAACCCCTGTGATCTTTAACCTTTCTATGTTTTGGAGTACAGTTTGCTGTGAGGCCCTGTGCAGTTTTGATGGATACAAAGAATGGAAAAAAACATCAGCTCCCTCTAAAACCACAATGGAGACCTTGAATCTAAATGTCATGGTTTCATAACGGATACACTGACATTTGTGTGATGGGATTTAGCCATGGGTTAATGTAGCCATTGCTGGCACACTGCATTGATGTCCATCCTCACTTGGGCTGTGAAGTCTACCTCACCATTTTTTGGTGCCCTCACAGGAGTTTCTTTCAAAGGGGTGATTTTTTTTTTAATTTTTTATGCAGGTTTAAACCAATTATTTCTGTGATAAAAAAAAATTTAAAAAGTGTTTGATATGTAGTTTTGTTTTATATGATGTTAATGTGCCTCAGGAGCTGTTCAGATCATTCTTTTTTTTTTTTTGGTAGGGAGCTCGGACTGCGGGTGGGGGTTGATGGGGAAGGCAGGCGATCAGCATCAAAATCAGAGCCATGTAAATCTAATCAATTATACAGTTTTTCAGATAAAATGTTGGTAAATCAAAACACATTTTCCAAAAGTCACAGCATAATGAGAAATTTAAATTGGAAACAGAAACCATTTGTTTATTATAAATGCCAGGGTGAGGTGGTGTCTTGCCATCCATAAATTTTGCTATCCTTTCATATTCCTTTTATCTCGAACTACAGCTTTGGCACTCGTTCAAGATTTTAATGAACCCAGACTTCTGAGGCATCAAGGCCTAGTTATGCATTGTCCATTTGGATGGGGGAGTACAAAGAGGGACAAGGCAAAAAAAGCTTTCACCACTGAAATAATATTTTGCATTCTGTTGCTTTACATGGAGGTCATTAGGTGATGGCAATGTTCAATAACACTACAGAAGGACAGGAATGAACAAACAATTAGAATGGATCTCAGATTGACTGACAGACTGATGAGCTTTTGAAGGTTTTTTTTTGCTGTTTGTGTGAGTGTGTGCACAAATGTGACAGGGGTGGGGGGGTGACATGAATCAGAAAATACATTTTTGTGCTTCATGAGAACACAGAGAACCCCCCTGCCCTGGCCCAACCTGGTGTCGGCTGCTTTCACGAGCTCAGAGGTTCCTAGGGGAGACCAGAATGGAAGTCGAGCATCTTGCTGTGATCCAAAGAAAGTGTGCCAAATGCTATCAAAACTGGATTAGTAGACAACAATTGCGTTCGATGAACAGAAGGAGAAGGAAAGAAGTAGTTTCCAAGTAACCCATGAAAGGAATTTACCTACACCATTGCATTCCTAACTGGAGTAAGAAAAGATTAACACATATCCCTCTTTTTGGTAAATGTGAAACCTTCAAGTTTTTGACATTAATGGGTTTTAAAATTTGCCCTAAAGAAAGTCATGTCAAGTTTTGAACATTAAAGGCCTCAGGTGTTGTCAGCTAAGATTTGTAATGTAAATTTCATAGTAATTATAAAGACATTTTTTCATTTAGTTTTATCTATTTATATTGCTTTTTATTAAGTAAATTATATTAATTATTAACATTTTTACATTAAAATATAAAATAATCCAGCTACAAATTTATAGTGTTACCTTGCTTGGGTTATTTTAATTGCTAAATTTCTTACATATTACTCTTCACATTTTGATAACTTAATTGTACAGCAAGCCCACCTGAACAAAAGTTCTAATTAGATATTAATTCAACAAACGAAAAAACAAATAAATCATTTGTCATGCAGATTTAACAATGACAAACCCCTCCATGTCATTTGTTCACCACATTTGAACTTGACTGAGGGTTATGGCAGCTGACTGCTGCTGTGCCCGACAAGGCATGGATGGGGTGGCTGCTTCTCAAACAAATCTCCTTCTCATTTTTGCTCTCCAGGATAGTAGAACATCTGCCTTTTTACTTCCAAAAGAGCACGAGCAAAAAATAAAATTACAAAACAATTTATTTATTTATTAGTATTATTCATATCATTTTTTGGGGGGGACATTTATTATTCTTTACAAGTTTCTCGCCTTTCTCACACATCTCTGACCACCTGCTATGTACCATTCTCCACATGTCAGGAACGTCCGGGCCCCGCCTCCATCCTAATTTGACCAATCACGCGACTCATTTCGGACATGGGAGGAAGTCCGGAAGCCAATCGCTGCTCGCTGCTGCCATCGTCACCGGAAAACATGGCGGCGCTCATGACAGGAGCAGTGAGACAGTTGGCTCTGCAGTAAGTCAAACCGTGTTTTTACACATTTTCTTTTTTATGTACATGTTTACTTTAAAACATTACAGGCTAAACTGTTGAAACCGTGGACCGGACGTTGCTTTAGTGTTGCGGTTTTAGCTGTCGGTCATGTTGTACTTTATTTGCTAGCTCTCCACTCAAGTCAGTCAGGAGATGTTGTTTAAAATCAAATTTCTCTGCAGTATATTTATTTTACTTTACAAAAAAAATGCAATGTTTGTAACTCAGCAAACGCTAGTATGCAAATAATTTGTTTTGTCGCTTTAAATTGCACAAAGTAAATCACACGGGACCCATGCAGAATTAACATGATTTTATTTGTAACTTAAAAAAAAAGGTATAGCCAAAAAAAATTCCCTTGAAAATATGCTGTTGGAATGATAAAAACTGAATAAATTCTTAATCTTTTGCTGTGCTGCAGCAACAGCAAAAAAAACTTTGTCAACCTATAAACAGTAAACCGAGACATAAAGCTCCCATCATCAGTGTTTGGACGAGCAGCCTCAGCATTTTGCAGCTCTGTCTGTCTGCAGAGGAGCAGAGTAAAGTAACCACACAGCCATGCTGGTCAGCATCCACCGATGTCAGCTGATGGCTGTTAAATGACCCAAGGGGCTTCCTCCCACACCACTGCGCTGCTAGTTAGTTAAATCCTTTTAAACATTTTTTTCCTTTTTAAGACCCTGATAAAAAGTGTGTTTTTAACATGTTGTGGTATTTTTCTGATAGTAGAGGACAAATATTGTGAAAATTAAGCTTCATTTTGCATTTCTGAGTATTTCTTTATTCTAATCATTGTGAAGATGAAAAATGCTGTTGGAAAATCTGGATCAAAACTGGACAGCTGGATAGCTCCAATAATGCTCACCGCTTTTTTTTTTTTTACATGTTAGGTTAGCGGTGTGAGGGACTGTAAGCTGGTGGGAGAGCATGTAAACAAGATGTATGAATGGAAGGGGTGGGGCTTTCTCTGCTCCAATAGTCCCACCCACAATTTGGAGGTGCTTTTCTAATAAACTACTGCCACTTTGCAGAAACCATGTTTTAGAAAACGACACAGCGTTTTTGGCTTTGCCTAAAAGCTGCATCATCATAATGAAAAGACCACTGGGAACACGCTTACAACAAAAATATAGTCTTTAAAGACATTTCCTCCTACACTTATAAAGAGAATAGCAGACCTCCCTTTTAAAACTGTCACTTCCAAATTTATGTTTTGATTTGACAGGAAAAAAATGTGCAGAGAATAAACAGTCTTCAGTTGTGCTTAAGTGCATACATGGTTGTGTTTTTCCTTATTATAATGTACATATTTCTTATTTTACATTTAGTGTTTGAAAATAATTTGAATAATATTATTTTTAATATTAATAATATTGTTTTAATGTTTTTTGTTGTTGTTTATACATAGCTCGTATGTTAAAGTGTTTGTACAGCACGTATGTTTGTAAAGATATTTAAAAATGGAAAAATTCCTTGACAGTAGGCCAATAAAAAGACATAATCTTTTAATCCTTTTTCTATCAAGTTGTTAAATCTGTTTTTTATTTATTGAGCCATTGAGGTTGCAGAAAAATTAAACAATAATCAACAATTTTGGACATTTGAAAATCATCATTAAAAATACATATTTTATTGTCTTCTTTATTTGACTTTTTTATGTTAGAAAATCTGGGAAGAATTTTTTTTTACTTGACCTATTTAGCAGCTAAGGAAAATCTTTATTTTGAGGGATCTGATTTACTGAGGACACAAATGTTGATTGACTAGAGACCCAAATGTTTTTTTTTTTTACCTTTTATTAGCATAACTGTTTCTAATTAGTGACTGCTTAGTGCACATTACTGACTTTGATGATGATCATCATTCTTACTGACTGGTTTGTGCTTTTCACTACATTGTCACAAAACCAGTGGAAGTCGTAAAGCACCCAAATATAATATTATGGATCAAATTGTATTGCGGACCTGCAACAAGCCTAAACCAGGAAGTTTGAGAACTTTTTCAAGGTAATGTTAACAATGAGGCGTAGAAAAACAGGCATGTGAACAGATAGAGACCAGCAATTCTTGCACTTTTGAAGCTTTCCTTCATAAAAATCTGTTCTGTAATAATTGGTGTTCTAAGTGTCCATTCAAAACCAATTTTAGAGGGAAGAGGAGGGGATGTGTGAAGACACTGTAAACATAGCCGATGACAAAAACTGAGCAGAAGTGAAACTTTTGTTAAATAAATTACAAATGTATTAATTAAAAACAAGCTAAGAGCAGCAAAAATGGAAAATTATAGGTGAATCAGCTCATGAATATGATGAAACGATATTGATTTTCCAATTACGGAATACTTTAATCAATTTCTTTTAACCCAATCCTAGTCTTTTACAGAAAACTATCAATAACAACATATATTTATATATACACATGAGGTGTTCTGTCTGAATTAAGGGTCAGAAACCTCTTATAAACAAAACAGTAGTTGTTTTTATATTGATGCTGACCTGGAAGAAGATCAGAGGATCATCAAACCCATTACTTTTTGACATGTTGCACTTAGTTATGGAGCGTGGATTGCCGGGCGTGCAAAGCTGGTGTTCTTGGAATAGAGTATGAAGTGACCATCCCAACTATCCACTCGCGATGCCTTCAATTATGGACTACAAAAGTGTACACTATTAATTGGATGTATTTCATTTCAACAACTTTTCCTCTAAGAATCAGCTCTTAAACGGTTAAATGTATCCCTTCCAAACGGCTGGAACTAAGAAAGCACTGCGTGGGCTTGTTTTATAGACAGCCTTAAGCTCTCACCCTAGCATTGGCGGCAGACTGCTCTTTGTCACAAACACCCTTGTGTCAAAGATGCAACAGCATCCTGGAGGAAGCATTGACTGCTGCCATGAAGTCGACAAGTGATGAAAGTAGCCTAGAGGTTGTCAATTAAAAGAGCCAAGGCCTGGACCTTATAAGTTAATGGGCAGTTTCCCCTTCCCTGGGCCTGCAAGGGCTTTATAGCACAGCTTATAAAAACTCTTAAGTGTAATGCACCCCTATAACGTTTTCAATTAGAAGACTGGGCAGAAAGCAGTGCAGAGACTTGGCAGTCAAGTTCAAAAATTTATATAGTGGCATTTGGCATTAACTGGAAGAGGAATTTTCAATTGCCCCAGTTTGACTAAGTGGCAGCTACTGTGCAGATTTTTTTATTTTGATGGCATTTCATGCTGATGGGAAGTCTTAAAGGCTTCCTGCTGTCTTTCTGTTATCTGTTTTTTTATTTTACCTGGATCATATTGACACAGCTTGAAAATCCAACAGTTTTAATGCTTTAACAAAACAGGCTAATTGTTATTCAGAGCTCTCCTAATGCTGCTGCTGCATATTATCTCAAATGGATCAGTAATTTGAAAGGCTAATCGGCTCATTTACAATTAAAATTGAGATTGAAGATCAAAGAAAGTGAAAATGTAACCCAAAGAAATGTACCTTCGATGAGAAATCTACAGTGGCCATGAAGTGCAAATCACACTAACAAATCATTAAACAAAAAAACATATTAAAGATCACAACGGCAATTAAAAAAAGCAAAACAAATAATAAATAGTTTAAAAACCATTACATTTTATAAATCAAAACTAAATTCTGGAAACTAAAGCACAATTCCAAAAAAGTGAAACACAATAAAATGAAACGTTTTAGAAAGCAAAAGTAATTTCCAGAATTCAAAACGAAATATTAAAAAACAAAACAAAAGAAGAAA
This sequence comes from Oryzias latipes, assembly GCF_053564925.1. NCBI lineage: Eukaryota > Metazoa > Chordata > Actinopteri > Beloniformes > Adrianichthyidae > Oryzias > Oryzias latipes. Next base: position 9,359,020 of record NC_136257.1, on the reverse strand, counting down.
ACCGGAATAGGTAGGTACATTTGAGACATCTCTGATTGGATGATGGTATCCACTAAGCCTGCACAATATACCGCAAATTTATCGTTATCGCAATATCAAGCAGTGCAATATCCATATCGCAAAAGTCAGCAAAAATCGCAATAAATGGTTACCTTAAATGTGCTAATACAATCCTATGGCAGCTTGAAGCATTTAACGAATCAAATAAATCCATTTATGCATTTGACCAATTGGATGGACCTTTTCCGATGTTGACCAATCAGATGAGCCCTTTTATGTTAGATTTTTGCCTCTTACGTCAAAAAGGGTCATTTGGTGTATCATTTTTTTAAACTGTTGCAATGAGATGGTAATGATGTTTTTGGTTGTTTTGCTATTTGTTTATATACCGCAAATTATATCGTTATCGCAATATTGATCACTAATATCGCACATCGCAAGTTTTGCTCATATCGTGCAGCCTTAGTATCCACTATTGCTTCATGCCTGTATATCAGCTGAAACGATGAACAAACATCTTCATCCAATCAACGATGTCCTATAGTACCGAACTTTTTCTGGTTTCTGTAAAAAATAATACTTGATACACTCCGTACTAAACATAAAATTTAAGAAGTATGCGGACATTGAAGACGCATTTAAAAAAACTCAACTGTCAAATATCAAACACCCTCATCAGCGATGCCCAATAATACCTACCTTTTCTGGTTTCCTATTGTTTTCATTTTTTAAAATTTCATTTTGATTTCTGGAAATTACTTTTGTTTTCCAAATGTTTCAATTTTATTACGTTTCATCTTTTTTAAATTGTGTTTTGGTTTCTGGAATTTTGTTTTGATTTCTAAAATTTTATGTTGTTTTTTTTGTCATTTGTTTTGCTTTTTTAATCGTCGTTGTGATCTTTAATATGCTTTTGCGTTGTTAAAATGCTGTGTGCATGCTAATACCGGCTTTGTCTCTCGTCTTCTTTGATACGGTCAAGAATCGACCATAACAGAGTGATTTGTTAGTGTGCTTTGCCCTTTAGAGCCACAGTAGAATTCCTTTACTTATCTGTTGCTCTGTGGCTGAGCTTTATTTGGCTTCCGGTAGAAAAAATAAATGAGTGTTGAGCAAACACCAGTGTTGACACCTCATTTCCTCATTGATTGGTGGTAGAAGCCCAGCTTAAGGTGTGTGGCCATAATCCAATCAAATAAACAAACAACCTTTGTGATTGTGTAACCAAATATGCAGCTATGAGCAGGTTGTCCGAAACAAACACTCTAGGCCATTATTTTGCTTGTCTTTGTCTGAGTTCAAACCTTTAGCTCACCATTGTCTTTTATTTTGGTAAAGACAAGTAAAAACATTAACTTTAGTTCCTCAATCCACCAGTTCTAAAAAAGGGTAGATTTTTTTCCTCATGCTTTTGCACTTAAAACTTTTCTGAGCCAAGGAATCAATATATCGCCCTATTACCTGCTGTTGACCCAGCTAAGCTCGCCTTTGAAATGTGTTACAGAGCATTAAGTTAACACATGTTAGTGTGTGAAAACAAAGCTCGGGCGACTGGCGTGAGGACCAGCTGAGTAAATAAGATTGAGGGAGCAGTTAGAGATGGCAGGGAAGAAAGGCCTACACTTGTTCCAGCACAGGCTGAGGTGGATCCATAAGGCCAACAGATGGATACGCTAACCTGTATCCCCACAGAAGAAGGGGAAGAAAAAAAAGCCCAAATAAAACAAGTGACTCTGCTCTGGCTAATGCCTTTGATCAACGGCACATCTTGGTCTTTGGTGTAGGACTTCTTACGACCCCGTGGAGCACATGGAACTGCATCTGTATAAACATGGCCGGGGAGGAATGTGTGAACAATGCAACAAAAGAAATTTGTTGGAGAAACACGGGGCGGACTGGGCTAATGGGTGGTTTATGTGGTTAAGGATTTGAGCGTGGTGGTCAGATAGGATGAGAAGCTGAGGAAATACTGTCTGTTTTCTATGACAACACAAGTTGGAAACTCTTTTTGTTTTTGCTTGGTCACATGTGTCAGCACAAGCGCTGCAATGAAACTCTAAGATTTCACAGGAAAAGTACAGTGTTTGGTTATATTCATCTAAGTAGCTTTACAAAATATATTTGATCGTTATCCAATGTGCCATAAAGCCAGCCTTTTTCAACTGGTAGACTTACACTCAAAAAAAGTAGATGTTTTGAGAGTTTAAAGGGGAAGATGTTGTCTTGTCCCTTGTTTTTTTTTCTGCAACAATGGCTGGCTTATTGCCATGGTGATTGTCTGCTAGTTCCAGGACTATGAGGTGTAATTTACCCAGCATTTCCTCTCTGATACACAGCACTGTAATGAGTAAGAGGTCTGCTTTTATTGCAGTCTGTTAACTAGGTCCAGAAGGGGGAACTTAATGCATATGGATTCTATGCATACATCTATGTGTGGCCTGTTCATTTTTTCTTTCTTTTTAAAATTTGTTCCTTTATACCCTAATACTGTTTTGCCCTTAGCGTGAATAAAGAATGTAAATGCACTGGTAAGGCCTGCCCTGGCTGTGCAGTAACAACAGGATGCACTGCTGGGTTTAACCCCTTGGGGTCAGTGTTGACAGTTTGACCTAAAAGAAGGTGGATTGGGATTTTCTCCTGGAATCTTAACCCTTGTGCTATCTTAGATGACCCCACCCTTACATTGACGTGTTCTTCCTACCATAATAAAGGTGGATAAAGGTGGAGAAGATTTCATGTAATCCATGAACACCAGTGAAGATCACAAATCATTGAAGAAAAAAGGTTCAACGCACTGTCTAGTGGGTCTAGATGACCCAACTCCCAATGTTAAAGTGCTTAGGATAGCACAAGGGTTACACTCACAAGTGTTTAAGAAACTATAAGACCATATAAATTCTACTATTTAAAGCGGAAAAACCTTGATTTTACTGTTAAGTATATGTTGTTTTAAGAAAAACACATTACTGTCAGAACCTTTGACATTTGATGCTGGCAGAAGTGAAGCGTTATGTAATGTTTGAGTTCCATTAAATGTATGAAGAGACCAAAGCAGACGAGGCTCCATCTTTTTAAGCTCTTCAAGATCATTTCTATTTGATAAAGCTGATCACAGAGCAGAGACGTGGCGAGTTCCCTTTGATAATTTGCTGAATGTGGGAGCTCATTGATAACTTATCACGGATCTGGCAGCAACACAAGTTGCAGACAGGCAGCATCCTGTTAGCGGTGCACTTCATTAGAACCAGGTTTCAGTAATACCACACACATTCAAGCAGCGGGGCCATCTCCTTAGCATCAAAGAATGCTTTATACAAAGGGTTGTCTCTGCCGCAGTCCTCCCACCAGTGTCTGCTAATGATGCCCGCCGCACACATTTTTAACACTGATACTCTTCTGTACTTGTCATTCATTCACACTTTCAAGCCCTTAATGTCTGATTCCATTTCTGTGTCCCTTGCTCTGTTTGTCTCCTTCTGTCTTTCTCCCCCTCTGTCACTCGTGGTGTTTGCTTGGATGCTTGGTTTTGTTTGTTTATTGTTTCCAGATGGCAGACACAGACTTCATTTGTGCGGCTTTCAAGTTCCCAGAGAGCTTTTTACTGCCTTGGCTCAAGCGCTTATCCTGTTTCCTCTTGCCAGGCTTTATGATAGGCCCTTTTAAATGTAGCAACTGGAAACAACTGTCACTACCTGTCTGCATCACGCCTAACTGTACACAAAGCTTTCCTTTTATCACGTTTTTCATCTGAAAGTATTTGTTGCTGATGGGACAGAGAATCGAGATGGTCCTTGCAGCTCAAATGCACGGTCAGCAGTGTGTAACACTCGTTCTTCATTTTTTTCCAAACATTTGCCAAGTTTAGTCTGGGCATCATTAAGCGCCATGACGTCACTTATTTACAGGAACCCGGGAGGGCAACTTGCCCAGTAAATGTGGGGGAGGACTAGCGCATGTCTTTACTCATCGGATGTAGTTTTAAGATGGGGTAGTAATCAAAGCGCTCGGCTATGTAAAAGCCACCCCCTCCTCCTTAAGGAGGCATTTTTCCCTGGCTGCTGCTGAATGAGTGATTTACCCTGGCATTCCAACCTGCTTAATATCATTTCTAACAGCGATATTTAACAAAGGACTCCATCCATTGTTGAATGTGCTCGACTAATCCTTAAAAGTTAGTCACTCAGAGGAAATCCAAATGTTTTTGGCTTGTTGTTGCCGCTAGGTATGGATAAGGTTGGCCAGCTTCAAAGTTTGCATTCCCAGAAGGGGCTAGCTCTGTCATTAGGCATTCACCAAAAACTGTGTTGTCAGCATAGGACAGTTGTGTTTTTCCATCCCTTTACAGGCTAAGATGAAGGGAGCCTTTCTTTATACGTTTCAAATTTCAGCACAGTCATAATGCTGACCTCCTTGTGACCCCTGTGCCAGGGGATCTAAGCTGAAGTGTGAAGGGATCGGACTTTAAAATTCACGTAACCGCTGGTGTTTGTGTTTACCACCAGCGAGAGCCTGCCTTTCCGGCTAATCTCATCAAGGTTTCGGATCTAGTGCCGGGGTGAGGGAGAGGACAGAGGACCGTGACCCACATCCTTGTGCCAGGACAGCTCTCCAGCCCGGCTTTGTGATTCCATCAAAGTTTACTACGAGGCCCACGGCCAGGGATTTTACTACAGAACTCCCTGGCACAACAAGATGATGTGTGCACTCATTTCTTCCAAGGACAGTCACTTTCATGTCCTGGGCCTGCCTGTTTTTTGTTTTGTTTTTACCAGAGAAGAACCTTTACCTTTCAAATGTGAAATGATTATAATTTTTTGTTAAATTAAAAATGCAAACAATACATACAGCCCACTTTTTTTATAATTTGAAACATGTAAAAGCATGAGATAACTCAGAGGTCTTTGTTTGAATCAGCCATTAGCTAATGTAACATGCCTTCACTATTGTTCAGCGGTGAGTCTTGACTGTTAACTCTTTGTGAGATGCCAAAAACTCTACTTTATGTGTTTTTCTTTGACTTTGACAATTATTTCTTTCAAATTTGATTGCCTGCATTTTATTTTCCCTCTTTTGAAAATGTTATAATTAGAATGATTGATTGACAAACTTTGACTTTGTAACTGAGTTTGTTGCACGTTTTTTTTCTTTTTCTTTTTTTAACACTCAAAACACCGTATTTAAAAGGTCCACTCCGATCATATTTTGATCTATTGTAAAAGTGTTCCCAGTGGTCTTTTCATTATGATTGTGCCATTTTTTGGCAAGATCAGAAAAACGTGATCTTTTTCAGGCCATAGTTTTTTCAAAGTGGCAGGATTTCATTAGAAATTCACCTCTGAGTTCTTCTTATCATCCATCTGTTTACACTCTCCTGCTAGCTTACAGCCACTCACAACCTATGCAACAAAATGGTGAGCAATATTGGAGCTACCCAGGTGTGAAGTTTTGAGCCAGATGCCAGCACAGATAAGGAAAACAAAATTGTAAATGGATTTTATCGTTAACAAGTTGATGCATCAGAATGGAGCAGAGCATGAAGCTTGAGGCTTGCTGTAGCTTCTACACAACCCCTAGAGCTTTTGTCTGCTCCTGATTCACAACGATTTGATTAAAGAAATACTAAGAAATGCAATTTTGATCTTTATTTTCTTTATTTATTATGTATGCCATCATGAGCAAAATGTCACAAGAACATGTTAAAAAGATCAAAAACACAAATTGTCATTGGAGTCGGTTTGTAAGTCTTATTTATCTTTATGGACTTCTTGTTTGCATTTTGATTTTGGTTTATGTGAAGCTGTTTCTCTACAGACAGAGACAAAACACATGCAGTTAGGAAATGTAAAGTTGTAGTGACAACAATCAAAGGGTTTGACTATTTTTAACGTATTTCCGGAATGTGTCTAACACTTGTTCAAGCTGCTGCAAGCAAAGTTCCAAGTTTAAATTATTTCAAGCAAATGCCTCTAAATTTCAACTATACACACAATGTTTTCTTAGCTTTTTGAAAATAAAATAAAGCTGAATAAATTATGTGTGACTATTAAAAATGTAGTTGAAAGTGTGGTTGTATATGGTTATGAAGGTAAAACAAATTTAGTAGTATCTCTTGAGATATTCAATTATTAGTTTCTGTACCTCTAGCTCCAAGCAGGCAAAATCCCATGGACTATTATAAAGTAATAAAGAGCTATTACTCAATCATTATATTTGTCAAATAACCATTCTTGCTTTTAGACCTTTTTTAACATAATCTTGATAATCCTCTTTTTTTATGCGTGTTTATTTTTTTCTGTAGTCCAGGTTATTCAAGTTATAAACTGGCCAATCAGAAGCCTCAATAAAAGCATGTGGTCTCGTGTGGAACGTTTTATTGACAGATTCTCCCAAACCCGCTTTCAATGGTGTGGGTGGGGACTTTCAACTCACTCCTAAGTGGCGAGAGTGGTTGCCATAGAAACAATGACTCAGACAGACTTGGACCAATCGCAGTTATTTATGATTTCTGGTTCCAATATGGCGATGTCTTTTCTGAGAAAAAATGTCGCCTAAATTGGCTTAATTTTGTTGGAGCCGGAAGCAAATCGTTTTCTTCAGTTGACGTGAAACTCACTTGGTTCCGTTTTCTTACATAGTCAATTATTCGAACACACAAGACCATTGTACATATTTTAACTCACAAAACTTCTAATAGGAGTAGTGAATAAAAAAACAAAACATTTTTTATCTTTCTAATGGTATAAAAGTCAAAGCAAATTGTTGTCAGGGCAGATATTTTTTCCTTATTTGAGATACAATTCTTTACCCATAACTATTGCTCCATTGATATTGAAAAGGGCTTTTATAGGTTTGAAAAAAAAGTCTCCCACATTTCATCCTTGATACTTGCTAATACAAACATGTCCAGGAAGCAAAGAGTTGAAAATGTACCTAATTTCCTAATCTTAGTTAAACCTACAAATTGATCTTTGTTTGCATAATATGTTCGATCCAAGATTTTGTCGTTTTAAATGTCCGGTGTTGTGAAACATGGCAAAAATTGAGCTTTCATTCCTCCTTTGGGTATATTTTAAGACAAAACATGTTTTTGGTACATGACTTGTTTATTTGACTACCTGCTATCTTTAAATCCTTAGATGAAAACCTTTTTGCTCTGTGCTGTTAAAACACAGATGTGGACGTGCAAACAGGAGCAGCATAGTAAGTTAGTTTATCTTTGATGTTCAGCGATTGACAAAGAGACTTTCCTATCAAAGGACTACAAATAAACTACAACGAAAGATTGATTATCAAAGGCAGGTCTACGTTCTGAGTGTTTAAAAGACAACATGTTAAGGCTCTGGGGTTTATGTTTCTGCTTTTGATCCAAATGGATCTTTCATTTTGATACATTATAATCTAAATGTGATGTTTGCTTTCTGATCATTTTCACCATCAATGGTGCATGGTGTGCAAAATGACACAATGGTTTAGGCCAGACTACAAGCAAATTGGCATGTCGTTGAGTCCCATCTTCGCTGATGCGGGACTTCCCCGTGCTTTTGTCTTCAGTTTGGGCACAGCTGTCAGGTTAGGTGCTATCCCCGCTCCCCTCCCAAAAACCTCCGGCCACGCGCCGCTGCACCTCAAACACTAAATAGAAGCATTAGACACACCATGTTAGGGGCTGCTGGTGTCCGAGCAGCGGGTTTGGTTGTCTTGTCCTGTGGCCAGAGATGTGTGCATTATCAACCCTCCCACATCTGCACTATTTGGTGTAGCGGTTATTTTAATTCCCATACCTTTATATTAGATAGTAGATTTACTCATTTGTGGTTGATTTCCATTTGTATTGCTGCGTCTGTCGACCGCTGACCCTTATATGCCTCCAGTTTTTAGCACTCGGCTACAGATCTTTGCCATGTAAATGCCCACAAGGTCTATTTACTCATACGTAACGTAACAGATCTTGATTATGCACCACCAGCATCACACCTCAGCAGGATATAACCAAACATGAAAATTAACTCGCCGTTAAATGCCACTATATGCAGTCCTGAAAAAAGCGGGGTAAAGGGAAATCAAATACAAATTTACACTGGTGGAAAAACCCCACTGTTAGGAAAGGGAGCCTAAAGGCAGAGAAGATGCTGCCTATTAATGTGCAAAGCAAATGAAACTGTTTATTCCACACTATCCATCCAAAGAGAACACGTTCACACAGGGTGAATACACACTCATTATTTTGGTAGAGGGCAATTTTTGGTAGAGGTTTCTACAAGAATAAAAATTGAAATAAATCAGATGTTAATACTTCTCCAACTGCCTACGAATCAGGTAAATGAAAAAGGGTAAGAAGAATAAATCAGCATAATGAGCTGAATTTATAAATATTGCCTAATTCACTGGAGATTTTAATTGATTTGTTTGAGAATTCAAAGTTTAAAAAAGCAGTCTGAAGTCGCGCTGATGCATCCATGACATACTTCTAAAATTGTCTGTTATAAAGGTAAGCATTAAAGTTTCTTGGCCTGACTTTGTCTGCGAGACATGCAAAAGGAATTGCCCCCCGATGGGTTGGAATGCACCCAGCTGGCCTTTAAAAGGTGATAATTGGAAAATACAGGATAAAGCCGCAGTCCAAGTGAGGATTTTGCATAGGATTAAGCCACAAAAAACTAAATGGAAGGAAAAATCTGCAGGAGATATGAAGAAAAATGATCAAATACTTAAATATAGCTCTTTATCTTCTGTGTTGAGGCTGCCGCAAAAGCTGCTATGTAGGGCCTGCGCTAATTTGGCATGTAAAGAATTAGCTCTAGAAGGATCAAACTTCAACAAACTCATAGAAAACAAATATCAAACCATTATAGATAAAGTAGGTTTTCTAAGTGGTCTTCTAATTATGATTATGCCATTTTTAGGCAAAATCAAAAATGACCAGTTAGTGAGTTTGTTATTCTTTGATTTCTTTCTCTATTGTTTCTTTAAAACACCTACGGCCCCACTACAACGTATTTTATGGAAATTATTGCTAAAATATCAATATTTACTTTTGTTTTTCTTGCTCGTCTTGTTACAATCCAACTTTGGAGTTAAAGGAGTTAGCTTTTAAATGGCTCAAGAGACTTCAAGCAATTGTAATTTCAGTCACATTTGAAAAGCAAATGCTTTTTTATTCAACCCGGTCTCCTGACACAGCATTCCATTACTTTTCAGGAAGGAAATTGTTGGGGAAATTGAAGAGGCCTATACCTGTCCATGAACCTTTGCAAACCAAAATTCAAAGCTATTCAGTCCTCATTCAGTGTTGTCCTAGTCCGCTGGATGACTGTGCATCCGGTTTCCATTACTGTTTTCTTTCAGAAGAATGTAGTGCTTTTAAGCTCCTTTGAAGTCCAGCTTTACTATAAGACTTAAAGAAAAGACCAAATCTTGGTCGTCGTTTCTTCTCTAAGTTTTGAAAGATTCCACCTGGTCTCTTAATGATGACTAAGAGTCCTTGCCTTGTTGTTGATGTACTTGCAGTTATTTTGATTTTGCACACCATGGACACACTTTGATCGTTACGCTCCAGTCCAGTCAAAACTGTAGGTACTACAGCAGCTATTATTGCCTGTGTCAATCAGCAGCCATTTCCAGGAACAATGTGCCAACACCCTTTCTGCACAGTTCAGGAAACCTTTCACTGACTGTAAACGGCTCATTCCTAATGACTTCCTGTATCCAGAATCCAGCCTTACTGTTTGGATTTCAATAATGTACCAATCTGAGGTGTTTCTGACTAAGTTTGAATGTTGTGTTCACTGGTGATAAGGGATCGGGGCTCTGAAATTTTCAGATGAAGCCCACATAGAGCACATTAGATGAAGCTTTTAGGGGGAGAAAATAAAATTCACTCATTATTAATTTTTACGCCGGTTTTGCTGGGTCTTAACCATTGGAGGCCTGAAAGGGTGACCATTGTGAGTAGCCCCACCCACTGATTACCAGCCATCTTTTATAGTCTTTTACATGAACATGTAGGCATGTGCAGCTGCTGTAAGTGAACAAACAAAATGCTGTACAGTTTAATTTTAAGTTAATTAAGTTTAGTTTTGACATGGTATACTCCAACCTAGTAAAGGGGAGGTACCCAATCAACAACAATATATATAAGATAAGTCTTTTTTATGAAATTATGTTGTTGTTTAAAAAAAACAAAACAAGCAGATTTTGAAAAGCTCTATTAGGTTGTCTAGTTTGGCCCTACATGTTTGTTTGTTTATTACCTTATATCTTAACATATATGTATTTAAACCTTTGATATTTTTAAACTTTGGAGCAGTTTAATAGAGATTTCTAAATATAAATATACATTTTTTCCTTTATCACTGGGAGATTTCAGAATCTACTACACACTTGCGTAAAAAATTGATGATTAATAAAGCACATCTTGTAAATTTGTTTGCCTTGTGGTAATTTTAAATAGTCTTCCGTGTCCCTTTCTTTAACTGGTTTCTTTTAGCTTCATGGAACTTTCCATGTTATCTGAATGTTTTCAGTAATTCTTAAGATTTGCCTGGCTACTGCTGCGAATAATGGATGGTCTTAAGTATTTGTTCCCAAAAAAGTTTTAGCTATAAAACTTAAATATTTCCAGATGTTTAATTTGGGGGTGCAAACACACATCTGTAACCTGGCAAGCAACAGAGACATATTAAAAGTGTTGTTCTGGATCAGTGTTCTTGCATAGAGTCTGCTCCATTTAAGTGTGAAAGATCACCTGTTGATCAAACCATTATATTCTGCTCTGCCTGATTTTAAATCTTGGTAATGTTTGGTAACAGTGTGAATGCAGATTGAATATTTAGCAATGACAAGAGTATTGGTAAACTAAAGAGACCATTTTTTTAATTCTGTTTTTGATTTTTTTCCGCCTGTTCAGTCCGAGTTTATATGGACTTTTCTTAATTAAAAAGCATCTTAAAAGGAGCTTCAACAGTTGAGCAGCGAATGAGTCATTCATCTGAAGTTTGCGTCACTGATTAATGTAATGATGCAGCAGATCAAAGCTGATGTTGACACAAATAAGGTATGCTTTTTCTCCTACTATTATCCTTACCAAGAGTTTAACTAGATTTGAAAAACCAAATTGGACAGTAAATCAGTTTGACTTAAGTCTAAATGATATGGCTCCTGTTGAAGTTCCACTCCAATCATCTTTTGATCTATTTTAAAAGTGTTAGCAGTGGTCTTTTCATTATGATGATAACATTTTTAGCCCAAATCTAAAAACCATTATTGTTTTCCAGGATATAGTTTCTGCAGAGCGACAGTAGATCATTAGTAATTCACCTCTGAATTGTTGGTGCAGAGTAGGCCTGCCCCTTGCCATCATTCATCTGTTTATATGCTATCTCGCTAGCTTAGAGCCACTCACAACCCCAACCTAACATGAGAGATGCAACAAAAATGGCGAGCAATATTGGAGCCATCTAGCCGTAAAGTTTTGAACCAGATACCAGCTTGAATGAAGAAAACAAAGACGTACATAGATCCGGTCATATATACAAGTGAACGCATCATAATGGAGCGAAGCAGGGAGTTTATGGCTTCCTGATATAGGTTCTACGTCACAGCTACAGGCTTTTTCCAACAGAAATCTTTTGTCTGCTCCTGATTCACATCAATATGGGTAGAGAAGTACTCAAAAATGCACTTTTCTGCTTCATTATCTCCCTTCATTGTGAGAAAAATGCAACAAGAACATGTTAAAAACACATTTTTCATCTGAGCGTGTCTTTAAGGTAAAAGAAGAACATTTCCTGGAACTAATCAATACCGAAATGGTTTCTTTTGGTAAAAAGTTCAACTTCATCAGTAGCCATTATAATCTTCAATTCAAAATAAAATCTGATCTGACACAAACTTACCAGAGTCGTGAACAAAGTGAAATTGTTTCTGTGGCTTTAGTTTCCATGATCCTCCCAGTAAGGGAAGGAAGGGGCTTGGGTTATTGTCCGCCCTCACTTACACCCACACCCTTTATGGTGCAGTAGGCCAAGCTAGGGTCTTGCTCTTTCACTGTCACTTTCCACAATGTGGCTGGGTTTGTGTTTTTCTATTCTTTTTTTATCTGCTAATGCAGTCAATAGTTGACGTGGGTTTGATGCATCATCACTATCACTACACACTGTAGGCAGACATTTGTTCGCTTGATTTCCATTGCTCTGGAAACTCTAGTGAGGTTTTTTTCTTTTTGGCAAAATTTGATCTAAACGGTAAAAAAAATGTTTTTTGTTTTGTAGATTAACAGGAACATTAATGCAGTTTAAATACACATCTGAATCTAATAACTTATTTCACTTTGAGTCGTATGAACCTTTTAAAACTGGTAGTACCCAGAACATTTAGTATTTATAAGGTCTAGGGGTGCCATTGTATGCATGTATTTGTGATTTTTAATATGCGGCAAACTAAATATAATTTTTTTGTCACTTGTAACATAATTACTTATTTTATTTATTGACAATTAATTTATGTTGCAGTGAATGCTTTTCTTTTAGAAGTGTCTGCTCATTAAGAACCAAGTGTATTATCTAGTAAATATTTTTTTGATAAATCTTATCTTATTCAATAATTTAGGTCTAAAATATCTATAACAAATATTAATAGTATAAAAGCACAGATTTTAAATGGTGTAAAAAACATTAATCACTAGAAGTGGTCTTTCTTGACCTAATTTCAATATGTTTTTTATTTTTCTGTCTAGAGAAAAACATATTGACATCATACATTAAGAAATAATAATAGAAAAATAATGATTTTGTTGGTAAGTGTAATTCAAAATAGATGTGCATCATTAATAATGCCTGGTCCCATGGAACAGAAGGGCTTTCAGCTTACAGTCTTTTTTATGTGGGAGTTTTGGGAGGGGCTACGGGATGTAGGGATTGGGGGGCTGTATAATACTTCCATGGTTTTGGCCGTCAGATTTTCAAGAAACTTCCTGGTGTGTCAGGATCAGTCAGGCCTAAGCCAGTCTTAATTAAAGGCTTGGGGCTGGGCAGAAGTTGAGGGCAAAAGGCATCCCTGTTGGGTAAAAGAATGGAGCGTCTGCCATTTCAACACTATGGGGAGCATCAGCTTTATAACTTAAAATTACTCTTTTAAAAAGTCTGACTATTTACTACTGATAAAAAGAAATGATTATTTATCTACAGATTTTATTCAAAGAAAAAACTAACACCAAGTTACAAATACTGTCATTTTAAGTAATATATTTACCTTATTAGGATGTGTCCAGTTTTGCCTGCATTAAAAAAAGCTAAACTGGTTATAGTGGTAAGATACAAAAATAAAACAGCATAATGGCCATTGACGCAAAGTTAGTACTTATGCAGTTTTTTTTTATTTTTATTTTTTTACTATTGAACTTTTCAAAGACAAAATACAAACTCCAACAGAGGAGAACCTATGCAGTTGTTCTGTAGTTATTCTGTCCAACCACTTGGGGGCACAGGCATCTTACAGGGAAGCTGTACAGGGTCTGGTGTGCTTATGTGTGTTTGGTGGGGTTGCAGAAAGGGAGATTAATTAAATGGACTGTGATCCAAAAGTGCCTATGCTCGCTCATGACACATCATGCCTCACAGATGTCCCCTTTTTACCATCCTGTTTTTCTTTTTTCATTAATTTAGTTTCAACAGAGATCCAATCGTAAGTCATGCAACACCTTAGTAAGTATGTTCTGGTCTTCCCAGTGGATTTTCCCACCAAACCTGTCCTTCAAATTTCCCTATAAATTGTAAAAAGATGTGCTCTGGTTTATTTTTGTCTAGGCCCGGATGGGCAATGAAGCGGCCAGAGATCCCAATAGTCATTAGTACTTTTTCAAGAAATTGTTTATGATGTGTTCACATTCAGTCGTTCGTGTGTTTGCGCATTTATTGTTTGCTCTCATAGACTTAACGGGTGCCAAATCATCTGATCCCTATTCCAGCCTTTGTTTGGCTTCCATTCAGTTTTGTCTCCCAGGACTTTCTCTAAAGATTATTCAAGACATTCTCTCAGGAGTTCTAACTGCTTAATTAAACAATTATAACTGGTTATTAAGCAGTTATAGCTGTTTAATTAATTGAACATGCTTTATGGGTGCATGTGTAATCTTCATGTACGTGATGCTGTATGTAAACTGAAGGTACTGCAGTTTTTAAAACGTGTTTTACTTTTTGGAATGATTGCTGGTAATCTGTCTCATTGCGAGTTATGTAATAGAGAGGAGAAGTGCAAACCACCTTGCAAGTCCTAATGCATTCTGACTCCACAGCGTCAGCTGGTCCCAGTTGTCCAGGAGGCTCAAGATGGCAACGCTGTTTAGCTGTCCTCATACTAGTATTTGCAGGCAGGCTAGAATATGTGTCTGCATGCTGCAGTGTTTTTAGATTAGGCTCAAATATGAGTCCATATGGTTCAATGGTGACATGTTTGATGCCCTCTGGCCACAGTCCAAACGTATGGAAGTATGAAATGGAAACTCTGTTTGTGTGTGAGTGTAGAAGGGAAAAAAAAAACTTGGAACCTTTGCCAACCTTATGTAGTTTTTCCTTTCAGGGTGTGTGTCCCAGTAGGCCTATTTGGGTTATCTGACTGGTGTGTGATCATGTGGCTATGGGGTCACAGTATACATCTTACTGCCAGAAGCATTGGGAGATGGATTTGTTGACCTATGAGGGTCTTATTTAGTGAAAGATGGTCCTGTGAATGATAGTTTTTTTTTCAGTTGGTTGGTTAGAAACCAACACACACTGATTTCTTTCTTTATGTGAATCATTTTTGGTGACAAAAATCATAGTAAAAGGTTCCCCAACTCTCCTTTGCCTCTATCCTCCCGTGCTCAGGATTTCTCAACCAAATTACCATCCATAAGAAGGAAAAAAGGTTTTTAGAGCATGCAGTTGAAATATCTACATAATAATAATGTAGCTGTTGTTAACATGAGTGCAGTTGTGCCGATGACAGATAGGCTCATACAAGGAGACTTACCTGGTTAGGCCTGTCCACCAGATGTTCCACCAGCCCTCCACACTGAATATTTGACTTGCTAATTTCAGGAGACTATTTGTTGTTATGTCCGCAAATCGGAACATTAACAAGTCCCTACTAATTTTTGTTTTGTTTTTTAGAATCGAGTTATTACATTTCATCACAAGTAGTTACAAATGTTGCTTTAAAAAAACATTTTAAACTGTATCCTTGCCAAAACCACAACTCTCATTTTGATTTCTATTTAAAGACCAGGCACCCAGGCTTTAAACGAACCAGACACAGATCGATGCATAAGTGCTCATTCTTGCTGCTCCACCTACTGATTTAGACTTCTTTGCCAGACATCCATGTCTGATTCTGGAAACAAAAGACAGCATAGATGTTCAGAGGCACAACCTGAGACATTTACTGTAATGTGGTGCCTCTTGTCAGGTTGAGAAGCAGGCCAGAGATATTTGCATGTAATAAATGAGAAATTCTCTCATGTCCAGCCCTGCTGGGGCCAAAGGTTTACAGTCACAGATGCAAAGTCCATCTGCCTCTGTTCTCCCCATCTCCTGCCTATTACTGTTCAGATACACTCTGCTTGGGTTGGGGTAAAGTGGGGTTTTGTCAAATACCTTTAAATATGGTATTTCTAATTAAGAATTAAAAGGTATATGTTGGAGTAGTTTGTCGAAGACTGAGAATGACCGCCACAGCTTCTTCAAGTGTGCTTTGCTTTGTAGTCTAGTATTGCAGGGTGGAGAGAGTTGAAGAGGTCAAGTGGCCCCCTATCCTTAGTAAATATGGACATGATGACAGCTGATGTGACAACAAATCTTGGCGAAAACAATGTTTTTTTCTTGCCAACGCTCTCTCTACCCCTTTCGCAACCAGCACAGACCCCTCACCCCTCAGCCCAGGGCTGTGATCCTGCATAGGCAGCATAATGAAGCCATATAAGCCTGTTATTTGCTGCTTTACGGCTTGTTTTATGAAGGTGAGTTGACAAGCAGCTCCCAGAATGGTTCCTGCCACTTTAACGGACAGCATTACCAAGAGAAAAGGAGTGGTGTAAAGGGAGGGCAGGGTAGGCTAGAGAATGTGCTGGGGCCTTTATGTTAGCTCTGCCAGGGCTTTGATGGGTAGAGGTCTGGCTGCAGGCTATCACGAGTAGATTTTACGTCTTCCACCTTTTGTTGGAGGGACATTATTGACGTTTGACCTATGTTACTATTCCCACCTCTTCTTCACTAATCAATTCACACATCGATCCATTAATCAGACCGGGTGATGGTCAGTGAAAGGGCGCATGGGTGTGTGTGAAGAATTGTGGGATAGGCCCCAGGCTACTTTAGAAGAGGCCTTAACCTGTGGAAGCCTGTTAAGAGCTTGTTTCAACAAGTCATTGATCTTTAAGAAATCCACTTTATTTGCCAAATAACATTTTGCTATATGTATATATTTCACATGTATTGATGTCAGCAGTTGAATTAAACTACAATTCAAATTAATTTGTCGTAACTTTATTTTATTTTTCACGTCATCCGATTGCATAGCTAAAACATTTCTATGAGTGCTTCAAAATAACTTTAAATTGAATCACAAATCTATTTATTATCCAAGGGTATTTAGTTCCTTAAAGAGAAAAAAATATTCTAGAAGAATTTTAATTGACAAAAAATTGAGTCCGACTGATGAAACCCGGCCCGAAAATCAGCGGCTTTATAAACACAAGGATGTATTTTACAAGGGAGCAAACATAGTTTTGTTCGTCAGACCGTTTCCATGGAGGCCCAGCCAGCAGCATAATTGTGCATTACCCACAAACAGAAACAGATCAGAACCTCAGACAGCCGATAGATCAAAACGGAAGCTGCGGGAGTGAAACCCACCATGTTTTGATTAGGTTTGGTTTGGTTTTTGGTTTGGTTTGTGCAGACTAAAGCCATCGCCCCAGTCTGTCTCTGTTGTTGCCAAGTTGTTTGCCAAAACAGCAGAGGACTTGGGGAAAGAAATTTAGAGAGTGAAAACCTGCGGGCTGTTTTGAAGCCCACCCGTCCCTCAATCTGACCGGGGTCCAGCCGACAGTCACTCAACTCTTGTGGGTTTAGGGAATTGAAAAGACACTTCTTGTGTGGATTTTTCAATTCTTCAACATGTCATTTGGCTGAGAGTGCTATTGTCGCCTGCCCCTTTTTTCCCTGCTCTTTCTGCTGAGACGAGTCGTGTCATCCCCTCGTGATCAGCACTTTTGTTGCCTTTGTTTTTGGCTCTACCTCAGAAGTCCATCTTGTCTTTTATGTCCCTGCCTTTCATGCATAAGGGAACAGTTGTGGCCTGTTGTGGGGCTGTTCCACTGCATTTCCACCAGTGGGGTTTCCTTTCATTCTCTTCAAAGTGACTACAATGGGGCTCTGAGGGCCTCAATGACCAATGCAGAGAGCACAATCCTACAGAGCCCGTTCATTTTGTTTTGCCAGAGTCAATAAAAATGCTAAGTTAAAAGCTAACCCCCTTGTGCCCTCCTTAAATTGAGCGACTTGGTTGACCTTTTTGACCTCCCCCTTTATTACGTTTTAATGATGAATTTATTGATCTGTTTTTCTAAATTGTTGTCTAACGTTTGGTATGCCACATTTACTGTTGGCTTTAACCATAGATCTGAATTAACCAAATGACAGTTGCGTCTACATAATTCTCTGAGGAGAGGAAATATGACATTGTTCTGTTTGTGACAGACGTCAACAGAGGGAGCTGAACAGGGTGTGATGGGATATCATTTTTAGATTTTTTCCACCCTGAGTCATTAAGATGTCTCCATACCTTTAAAAAGGAAGTGGGTTTGCCTAATTCCTGAAGGTGGGATTTCAGCGGCACATAAAGAGCATTGTGTGCTGAGAGAAAGCCAGCGCGTTTGAGGATTACAGGTACGCCGGCTTTGGTTGCGAGAGATAACTGCCGTGACTTTGTCCTCATTGTGTAGATTAAGGCATAAAAGCCAAACTAATTAGACTGAAAAGGGGACAGGGCATGGATGGAAGTTAAGAGTAAAGTGTTTAGTTGACTGCAATGTATATTCATTGGAAATGGCCGAATCAGAAAGATATAAATCCACTCTCCCACTCTCTTGGGTGAAGAAATTAAACCGCAGTTTGTTGCAACTGATGACTTTATTCTTTAAATGTCTATGACGTCACAAAGTCACCGGCAAAGCAACACAAAAATAAACAACTTAAATATAAAGTTTCAACGCGACAAATTACATTAACCAAAATGAAAACATGTATCTACCTGGTTGCATTCAACTCCTTACAGACCCAATCAGATGAAAATGGTGTTTTCGGTGTTTTAACGTGTTCTTGTGGTTTTCTTTCTCATGATGGAGGGCATGTATACAGAAAATTAAGCTTAAAATTCAATTTCTGAGTATTTCTTTATTCAAATCATTGTGAATCAGGAGCAAACAAAAAATGCAGTTGGACGTGATGTAGCAATGAGATGGGTCCTACAATCGGTGGGCCACAAGCTCCCGGCTCTGCTCCATTCCGATGCGTCCGCTTGTAGATGGCTACATCCATGTACGTCTTCGTTTTCCTCATCTGACCAAGGACATGGCTCAAAACTGTACGACTGAATAGCCCCAATATTGCTCGCCGTTTTAAACTATGTGCTTGAAAACGACACAGGTTTTTTGATTTTGTCTAAAAATGGCATAAATAAAAGATCACTTGGAATGCTTTTAAAGTACCAGTAGATCAAAAGATGATTGGATTGCACTTTAAAATAAGGTTAAGATTATGTAATATGAACAGTTTAGACTCACTAAAAGAACAAACTGCAGGTGAAACATCTGTGAGGTGTAACACAGATGTAAACATAGAAGTTATTTGACATTTATATCTTTTTCTTTTGTAATCTGAGCAAACTAGGATACTGAGGTAAGTAATCGTTTTTGTGACGGTTGTTTATAATCAGCAAAAGTGTAATATGTCTAATAGGTTATTCTCTTGGTTCCCCTGTTTTGATAAAAGGGAAGATAGCCTCCAGCTGATTTAATCTGGAGGGGAATGGTTTGCTCATACTGAGCTCCAACTTGCTGGAGGGCAAGCAGAAGAAGCAGGGGGCAAAGAAGTAGGAGAAAAGTGTTTGATTCTTTCCTTTCTCTGTCTTGGGTTTCTCTGGTTATTTTTCTAGCATGTCTTTGCCATCCACTTGTGTCTTCAGTCCTGAGGCATTGTAGAGAAAACAAACAAAAAAAAAAAAAGAAAAGAAGGGAGGGGGGGGTGACACATACACATTACCGCATCATGCTGAGAAGAGGTCTACGTGTGGCGAAGGCTTCAGTTCTCTTTTTTCCTTCTAAGAAACAAAGTGCCAGACAGGCAGGTATGTGAAACCAGGTAAATATTGATATGTTCTTGACCATTTTTATTTATTTTATTTCAGACAGGTTTCTGAAGACGAAGGGGGGGCTTGTTGATGTTTCACCAACATTGATTTCCTTCCTGCTCTTTATTTCATCTTTTATTTGTAGTAGATTTTTTATCTGGAATCTCAAGTAAACAGACCCCAGAATGTCATTTACATATTAAGAAGAAGCTGATTATTTTTTTGGGTGGAAACACAGATCTTTAATTTTGTGCATTTTAGACACAGCTTCTCCCTTCACCGCCACGCTGGAGGCAAATGTGGAAATCTACATATTGTTAGACAGGCTGTTATCAGGGCTTTTTTTTTTTTATTTAACATTTTTTAGCAGGTTTTGTGTTATTTACTTGTAATTCGAGTAGTGGGATGAATATTACTGTCTGAATTAGGCTGTTATGCTGCCATGTGGAGGCCAGTAGAGTTGCACAGAATGGAGACAAAATATCATGGTAATGAAGCAATTACCTGAAGCTTTCCAAAGCACACTGTTGATGGGCAGACCAGAAAGATCAGTGACTTTATACAATACTGTGTGACAAAATTTTCATTTACAAAGCTGTGGTGCAGACAAAGGTCACAACAACAGAAATAACTACATGCTTTTATTAAAGTCTCCATTGGGGGAGACAAAAAGTTGAACAACAGAGTGCATTTTCTGATGAACTCCTACCGCTCTGCAGAAACTATGTCCTAGAAAACGACATCTTTTTTATTTATGTAGCTTAAAAACATTAAAATCATAATTCAAAGAACACTAGGAACGCTTTTACAATAGATTAAAAGATCTGTGAGTGGGACTTTAAGCCAAAGTTGTTCAATGTTTTTTAATGTTTTTCTTTTTTCTTTATGTGTGTTAAAAGCATTTTATTCATATATCCTACTAGAATACATCTCAGTATTGGATAAGAGATCTTCAGCCAAGTTTCAGATCACATTTACCTCAAGGTTACTTTGATGTACAGAAAAGTTTGAGGTGGAGTCACTGACTGAAAGGTGCTTAGGTCACATGGGTGCAAAAAAAAATCCTGAAACATCTCTTCAACATGGCTTGCTGGTGGGTATGGGGTGTTTATTTGAAAAGGCAGTATTTTTTATTTTTTTTATCCTAGACACTACTTTTGTTCCACAGGTCTTATAGTTTTTAATATGCATTTATTTGTTTTTTCTGTACTTTAAAACATTTAAAATACATTTTTTTGGCATGTTCCCATGTCCATTTGGCATGTAAAACTATATTTTTTATACTAATAGTACTCAGTGTAATCTCACATTTATCATGTTTATTGAGACCGAGAATGTATTGCTTTTTTAGTTTATATGACGTTGCAAAAAAATTGCTGGTATTTTTGACCCAGGAACATTGGTAATGATAAATATGTGGGGAATAAATGTTTTGTTTAAATGCACTCAACTCCAAACAGTTGGGAAATGCTTCATAATCTGCAGGTTCACAACCTCAAGGGTGCGGACTGGGACTGGTCTGGGTCACTAGTGGTCTATTCAGACTCAAAAAGTCTATTGGTCAGGACAGATTCTTTATAAATTGGTCTGGATTGAGCCTTAAACCTTGTGCTTGGTCTGTATTCAGACAGCCTTCAATCAGACAGGACAAGTTGTTCCCATGTACCAAGCCACTCTGCATAAAATCCGTCAACTGTCTCTAATGTTTTAGGACACTACTAACAAAGTTGCACACGGTGGATTCATGTTTACAATATATTTAGAAAATACCAGTTTTGTATGATTTCTATTTGGTTGTAAATAAATATCTACCCTACCGCAAAAGTCAGACAAAGCTGAAGTTGGTGACCAGCTTTTTAGCTTTTGCTCTGACGATTAAGAACAACCCTAAGGGAAATTCACATTTTTATGGGTTTCTTGTATACAAAGAAAATTTAAACAAGCTGCAGATATTTTACAGAAGGTAAAGATTCAATAAAACAAAGTTCCTGATTTGTGGAAACTTGTGAGAGGGACATAAAGTGTGAAAGAGAAAATTTTCCAAAAAGCAAAGTTAAAGTAAGAAGGCCCCCGTTAAAAACAAAAAAAAACTTTATCAAAGAAAAAACTTCCCTGTGTTTAGGATAAATAAACAATGGGTCAAGATTTTATTTAAAAACATTATGATTATTCTTTTTGCTCTGAAAGATAATCCTGTGTAATCCTAAATTGAGTTATTTCAGTACTTGACCTTATTGTCAGGAACTAGACTCCAATGGTGTTTAATGAAAAAAAAACTGTAATTTTGCTTTTAATTATTTATTCTTATCAATCCTATGTAAAATATCTACATGTACGTTCAAATTGTCTTTTTTACACTAGACTTCATATAGTACCATTTTAAAGTAACAAATATATTTCCCCTTAACTTAAGTGCAAAAGTTAACTTAAGAGGACTTTAACTTCTTCATACCTGGTGTACACATGTGTGGACATCACATTTTGGGTTATATTACCACATTAGTTAATTCTGGGGTCCTGTGACTAAGTATGTATGTAGAGGGTTGGCTTAGATATTAGCTTGGGTCTTAAGAGGACAAGGGAAGACAGAACTAAGAAAAACTAGCAACCAACTCTGACCTCATACAGGCTGGTCCTTGAAAATATTGTCTGACATTAAACTTAGACATGGTCCAATAATGCTTGGGGTCCACTGGTAAAACCCCTAATATCATTGGTGTTTACATTGGTTCTCTAGACCAGTGTTTTTCAACCAGTATGGCGCGGCACACTAGTGTGCCATGGGAGATGGTCAGGTGTGCCGTGGAAAATTGCCCTCATTGACTGATCTAAAAACATTTTCCATCTCCAGGATATCAGCTCTGTGTTCATCCAAACAGGTCCTGATAAAACACTGAGTAGTTAGGAATATGAAAGATCGTAAAATACTTTTTTCTTTGTGTTTATTTGATTCTATTAAAGACATTTTGATAAGAATGACAGTCTTCTTCTTTCTCTTTCGGCTTTTCCCATCAGGGGTCGCCACAGCGAATCATCCTTTTCCACCTCACTCTATCATGAACATCTTCTACCCTAACGTTAGCCAACTTCATGTCCTCTGTTAAGACATCCATATATCTCTTCTTTGGCCGTCCTCTTGCCCTCCGGCCAGGCAGCTCCATCTCCAACATCCTTCTACCAATATATCCACTATCCCTCCTCTGAACATGTCCAAACCATCTCAGTCTGGCTTCTCTGACTTTGTCGCTAACACAGGCAACATGAGCCGTCCCTCTGATGTACTCGTTCCTTAGATAAGAATGACAGTACCGCGATTTAGACGTAGCTTCAGACGTTTTCGGAAAAGTCCCGCCCCTTTAACTGTCTCCACCAATCATTCTTGAAGGC